>NW_026086826.1:1270833-2541666 GCF_022539395.1 Myiozetetes cayanensis | reverse complement strand
AATGGCTAACATCAAACTCGTAGGAATCAAGCCTGGGGGGCAAAATTTAATTGACTAAGAGTCAGACACGTTTCTCCTGTGGGCAAAGCCGAGGTAACTTTTCTGAGCCACAGAAGTCTCTCTCATTTGTATCCTGTGCCAAAGATCTTTAAGCCTCATGGAAACCTTCCCCTCTGGAGCGTTCTTCCTTCTGCTACTGTATTTCCTCTTAACAACATATTGCTCTTGTGCTGTTAATGTTAATGAGAGTGCTAAAATCTCTTCATAAGAAAACGTTTGAATTAATAAAGACAAAGCCTGTGGTGTTCAGGATCAGCCTGATTCCATATGTAGAGATTTCTGTGGACAGTTTTACAAATGCCTGTATCTGGCCTGGGACAAGGGTTCTCTGGAAACCCTACACTTTAAGGGAACAGTCTGAATACTGTAGTCAGCCTATTTGGAAACATAGCACATTAAATATTTTTACCAGTAAATTCTGTATATTATCTCAACTCAACCTAAAAATGTTGACACCTGAACAGAGCAAGTGCTGATACACTCATTTATAATGAATTAACTAGGCTTGCCTGAGCTTTTGAAGGTTATATGACTGCATTTATTGATCTCATTTCACTGATATCAGTAAGAGCTTGAAGTTTCTTGTTACCCCACAAGGCCGTTCATGCCATTGTCTTCCAGATTTGTTTGAAGCTTTGTCTTTGATCTAGAAAGCCAAATAATCTGAGTAAAGCCTCAGAAGAAGCTCTGTCTGATATGGTTGCTCCACTTACTGCCAGTGAAGGGACATAAGCCATACCGGTTCTGTGAGTAATGAAGTCTGGAAGCAATGGATTTGTCCTTAATAGCCTGTATTTCTCCACTGATTTAGCTCCACATTCCCCCATGTCCCTTAAAAATCCTCATATGCTGTGATATGCCTGTGTTCTCTGTCTTTTCCTGCCTCATCCCTTGGGATAGCCTTTCATGCCTATCCCTAGACAGACTTTCTACTGTGGTAAGTGAAAAGGTGGCTTCAGAGCTCCTTCACATTTACCTACCACCCCCTGTCCTGTCTGGTGGTCTTAGTGTTAACTAAATAGTTATTAAGAGGTTGTCTTGGTGCCTGGAGAGCTGCAGGTGACTGGATTTTTTACTTATTACTACTAGAACAATAGATCAGAGGTATGACAGAAGCAAAGTACGCTGGGAGATGGGAAGAGATTTGGAGAGGTCTGGACTGCCAGCTAATGTGGAGGGAAGGAAAGAAAAGAGCAGCCTGACCTTTCTGTGGTGCCCTTAAAAGAGGTCAAAGGAATGAAACAATAATGGCAGCCTTCAGTCTCGAAAAGGGCAGCAGGAACAGAAGGGCAGAACTCAGCTACTGCTGGAGGTTCAATTAACATTTGCTGCCCACAGTCCTGTAATTTTTCACTGAGTAGGAGCCAGGATAAAAGCCATCCTACTTAGTGTCCATTTCCAAAAAGTGAAACCTAATTAGTAAAATGTTTAAAAGCTAATGAAGAATACACAGTGTCAGAAAATACATTCTAATGAAGTGCAGTCCTCTCATACAAGTACTTGGGCTGTCATAAACTCTGATTACTTAAGCAATATCTCAGTGTTAATGCCAATAAGATGCTGGTAAGTGAAGGGCCAGGAGGAGTGCCATGCAAAAACATCTAGTCATCTCTTCAGAGGTTCAGCTTCAATGTCAGTGAACACAAACATGAAAGGATGCTCTTAATTTCTGGAGTTTGTCTGCCTTTCACATCTGTTACTGCAGAACACTGGACAATAAATCTGTTTTATCTGGGCACGTGGGATGCAAGCACTGTTTTACTTTTGGGCTGCTGCTCTTACATAGGTGCAGTCTAGCTTGAAATACTTGCCCAAGACATCAAGTGGAAAAAAACCCTCAGAACTGTCTGATGAGCTGCAGGTATCACTGGAGTTCCCAAGTTGTCCAGCTGAAAGTGCCCTGATTTGGCATTTAAATACTTGAGGCTTGAATACAGGAGTTGGAATATTACATTTTTTGGGCTCTAATGTCTCCAGATGAAAATCTCTGATATGAGACTAAAATTCAATATTATATAATATAATATTTTACCCCTACACAGTGAAATTTCAGCACATTCATCTCTGAAAGAGTTTCCAGAAAAGATTATACTTCTGTGGGAGATGCACCAGAAAGGAAATGGTTATTGAGGGTCTTTGAGTTTGCACGTGGAGACTGAATCAAAAATTACCAAGCCAAGAGGCCGATGGAGAGTTGATTGATTTTATTTTAGAGCTTTTAAACACGGAGAGTATTTTTTTAAAATAGAGAAAAGTTTCCTGAACATAAAAAAATAAATAAATATTTGAATAAGACAAAGGCAAACCTGTTAAAAAAAAAAAGTATTGGTGCTACAGAGAATGAGACCAGATTGTGTGTGGGAGTGCATCAGCACTGCTCCATTGAAGCCAAATGAAGGATCTGCCCTGAACGCTGAGTCCTACAGGGATCTTGGGTAATTTCTTCCTGTTCTGCTGTCTGCAAGCTGATCAACTGCACCTTAGAGAATCCAAATATTATCTTTTCGAACGTGTCCCCTTTTTAGAACAAATATTCATGAAAATTAATTTCAAACTCCTGTTATGTCAAGAGTTACATACAAGTAATATCCAGCTAGGACACTGGAGAAGTATAGTGCAAAGCCTTTTCTCATTATATAGTTACAAGAAACACTCTGAAAAACTACAGTAGGAAAGACATTCTCTGCTATTTTGATCTATGGCTAATTATATAAAATTGAGGGTTTTTCAGAGGGAGCTGCAGAATGACAATTCTGGGCCTTGAAGATAAAGGCACAAAAGGTTGTAGCTGGAAAAAAAAAAAAAGGTATTTTTTCTTGCAGGAAAAAATGTAAAAGAAAAATCAACCTGCAGCAAAGGAGCTAGATGTGATTAGAAGAAAGATATAAAAGTGATCCCTAAAGAGTGGAAAGCAGAAACTCTTCTTAGAGGTGGCTGAAAGGTAGTGAAAGAATCGGCTACCCAGCCTCTCTAGAGGAGTTAGTCACAGCAAAATGCTGAAGAAAAATTCACATACTACAGACTTGCTATGTCTTATGTATTCAGGCTCAGATAAATATTCACATTTCACAGCCTTTCCAGTAGCAGCTCCTGTGAATGTTTTAACACTAACCCAGTGATCACCTGTATCAGCTGGCACTGTTATCTTATTTCATACTCACTGAACTAGGTTGTTTGGGTTTATTTTTTTGTTTTTATAATTGGAAGCTGTGGTTAGTGTGAAAATCCTGGTGGATCAGTTAGGAATACCTCCTACCTCACATTCAGTTGAGTGGAGAGAATCTGACAGTTGATTTTGATTCAAACTTCATGCCTTTTTACACTAACTAGGGCATCAAAATCAGACCATTTGCTGTGAGGAGGAGCCCAGAAAGGGTTCAGCCAGATTACTAATTTAGGGTGTTTGCATTCCCACCAGCCCTTCACCCCAGTGCAAGTTCCTGTATCTTAGGAAGGATTTCCATGGCAGTGTTTGGCCAAAACAACCGGCCACGGTGCTGAGCCAGCAGTGAGCGGGGATGTTGGGGAGGTTGTGGAAATTTAAAAGCTGCACAGAACTACCTCTCATTGCTGCAGGTGAGTTCAGTAGGAGCAGAATGAAGCCACTCAGTGTGGTAGTGCTGCAGATGCCTTGAGTAGCAGTGATGCTGGCTCTGTGGTATTGGATGGAAAAGCACTTTGGAAGCTTTCAGAAATCATTAAACAGTTAAAAGCTGAGAGACTCTCTTTGATGGGATTCTGGAGAAGTATGTGAGTAATGCAACTGTCTGTACCCCCTGCCTCATGTTAGACTGGATTTGACAAGAAAACAATATTTTTGACCTCTTTTTTTAAAAGATTATGTCAGGTTTGGGGGTTTTTGTGAGTTTTAGTGATACAGTTCACAAAGAGTGGTAGAACACTTCTTATAAAAACTTGATGTTTTTAGCATTTCTTCTGTTGTACCAAGAAACTCTGTGGACTTTATTTGGGATTTCCCCCTGGTCAGATATTTTGAACAGTTTTATCATTTGGGTGGGATATGAAATTAGAAAAGAAGTAACTCATTGGCTGAATGTGGCTGCTTTTAATTTTTGAAACCAAGTCCCTCCCACAAATCAGGTAAATATCTTTTATTCGTGCCTTTGTTGTTAAGATATTAACACATTTTCCTGTAGCTTCCTCATGGACTTTTTTCTGTGAATAGCTGGTATTTGAATGGTGTAAATGCATGCCTATATCACATGATATCATCCCTGTTCCTTGAGTGGATGTTCACAATGCTTTTAATTTTTAAAGAAGATAAGTTTTGGTAGGGCCTGTTTGGGGATTAGTGCCTTTAAAAAGGAGAGACAGCTGTATAAAGGGGAAGGGCACAATATTCTCTTTGTGCTCCTGAATATTAGATATGAAATAGCAAACAGGGCAGATCCTCATCTGGTGTAAACTAAAACCTTCATTGATTGATCTTCCTACACCAATTTTCACAGAGAATCATCTCCATAATTTTCAGAATATCATCCTTTATGTTTCTTGCCCAGAGTGCTGTCTCACAGGACGGTCAGATATGATGACAGTGGATATGGTATAAATAGACAGAGACAGATCTCTGAAGGGATCGTTTTGAAAGAGCCAGATGGCAACAAACACATTTTATTTTTTTTTCCCAGTGTCACAAATATGCTTTGCAGTAGGGCTGAGCCTTTTCATTGTAAATGAACCCAAACAAAACCCCATGTATCTTTTCTATGTACATTCCAGTTCCTCCGGGAGACATCTGTGGGCTAAATTATACAAAGTCCAAGCATCATTTTGCTGATTTACCATCCAGGAAATGCAGTGACATAACCAGATTGCTTATAATTGTGGTTTTTTAATTGGCTTCCTGAAACATTAAAAAAAAAAAAATCAAAACAACAAAGCAGTGAGAAGCAGAGTTACTGATACCAGGCCTTATGCATACCATTGCTTTGCATGAATAAGCCTCTGATTAATTCTGAGATCCCTTAAAACACATCTTAGTCATCCTAAAAATCTAAACATTTCTTTGTTCGTATTGACATCCACATCCCGCATTTACTGCCTTGCTCTTCATATTTCTTCCACTTCTCTGCCAATTTTTTCCTGTTCTGTTTTGCTGATAGAAGTTCATACCTTCTCCTTGATAATTCTTATGCATAGGAAATAGAGCTTCCAAATAAATAGAGTCACTTTCTTTTTCCCTTTCTGTGTCTGTAGCCAGCTGAAAACATTTCTGTCTGTGGTGGAGGTGACACCACACTATCTGAAGTATGTGTATTTTTGGCACTGAGTATCATACATGCATCAGTTGAGTCAAAAGACTTGTTAACTGAGATGTAAACACCCTGTATAAAATCCTGGACTCTGGATGTTTAAACTTCATACCAGGCTCAGGACCACACGTGTGCCTTTTCTGCTTTTGCCAAGTTTTTACAAGCTATCATGAAGGAGCACAGTTAGATGCAGCATTTTTCAGAGTAAGTCTTTACTGACCCGTTTACCCTTTTTTTTTTTACATAACGAAAATTGCTATTTATAGTGTTACAATGCAGCAAGGGAGACCTTGGGAATCCCAGATTCCCACTGAAGCACAGCTGTTCAGTTCAGAGGATGGAGCAGATAAACCCAAATTCCTTCACCCGCCCTGGCTTGGTGGTTATTTACATTGACGTAGGGTGGGGTTACACAGCTAACAAGCACGATGGAGTTGGTTTAAGGGTTGCTCTTACTCAGTCTCTTCCATGGGAGCTGTTTCCCCCTCTACCTGTAAAGTATTTTGAAAGCTGTCATCCCACGTGGGGTGTTTGTTTCTCTCTCCTCCTTCCTTCTCCTCCTCACTTTCTCCTTTAATGAGGAGCCATTCAGGCAGGCAGAGAGGTCCTAAATGCAGGACTAGGAGAGGGAAACCTACATTTGCCAAGGAGGCTCAGCACTTCTTTTTAGTTTCAAACCCTCGATGGGCAGGCAAGCGATTTGGGCGGGGGTTTTGTGTGGTTTTATTTCCGCTCAGGGAAAGGTAAGGGCCATTTCTGATCCAAGTCTGTCTTAAGTTTGGGGACAGTAAAATAACGGAAGCTATAAGCCTCTGTAAACACAATTTTCTGGAGTACAGTGGCAATGGTACTGATTAGTGGTAAGTGCACTATTGTTCCTCAATGTGTCTGTGAAGTGGAGGCACAAGTATTTTACTCCCTGGTGATCACTCAGTTGAGGATAACTTTTTGTAGGAGTTTATGCTCAGCTGTATTCTGCCCTATTTCCTGGTATTTCTGGTAAATCAACCTGCCACCTTCAGCACATTTGCCTTTGTACTTTGAATGGATTGTCATTTCAAAGATGACAAATCCTTTATACAAATTTGAAGAATAAAAACTCTGTATGGCTTTTATATTCAAATTTGTTTACAGAATGATATTTGCAGATAACTCTAAGTCACCCTCTTTTTTCTTCTTATTTTTTTTTTTAATCTGATGATGTAGTCATTCATTAGCTTGTTCTGTGCTTGGAGGTGTATTTCTTTCATTATGTTCATTATTCATGATGGTTCTGTAGTTATGCTATGGGAGTCTGCTGCATTCATTAAATAGCATTTCATAAAACTGATGGGCTGTTTGCAAGATAAGCTTATGAGTTTTAAAAAGCATACAGATTTATTCTGCATTTCTTGTTTGCTTTGCTCTGTCACCTCCACTACTGGAGGGATCACACGCCCCCAAAACAAGTCTAGATGCCTAAAGGCTCCTGACTTTTGATTCTATTTTGCTCCTGACATGCAGCAACCCCTCTTTAGGGTTTCCCGTCCTGTGTGACCTTACATGTACTTTTGGAAAAACAGGCAGCTTTCAATTCTTGTAATCATTACATTCTAACTTAATTCCTTCTGCTAATTCTAACAAGGGGAACTCCTCCATTTTCCGTATCAAACACTTGTGATGCAATTTCAGTGTTGCACACCTGTGCCTCTATGCAGGAATTGTTTGTGGTTTAAAGGTGCACAAACCCTACAACTTAGAGAAAAAGTACAAATAATTTTAAGATCCCTATGGTTTCAGTTTTGTATACACATATAAGGAAAAATTCTTGTTGTGATGGACTAAGAAGGCAGATAAGGCAAGGTTTTCAAGAAAACGTCATACATGTTATTATAACAGCTATTATAATTGTTGAGGGGGGGAAAAAATCCTCTCTTGAAGAAGGCTTTGCACACCCAAAGCCTGTCTGTTTGTCCTTACTGCATTTGCTTGTACAGTTAAAAAAAAATCACCTCTCCCTAATGGGTCAAATTTACATTTTCCATAAAAGCTGACCTTGCTTTTGTATTCAGCAAGTTAAATTTTCTCATAGCCCCCAGCTTTTTTTTTTTTTTTTTTTTGTGGAAAGTGTGACTGCACTATAATAATGAACTAAAAGCTACACACAGCAAGGAGATTGCTGTCCACTAAAATAACACAGCTTAAACACGATGGCTTCTGCACTGATCGCTGTAAAAGTAAATTGCGGGTGGTGGGAAGGGCTGTGATCATCTGATTACATCAATGTGGTCATACATTAGCTTAATGTATTGAAAGTCAGGAAGCTTACATCTTAGTGGCACCAAAGTGGAAATCTGCAAAATGCAATAGAAACCGGCAGCAAGTGATCATAATTGATTGTCATTAAGAAATTAATTCAGCCAAAGAGAACTTTCTAATAAGCAGTGAGGAGCGGAGAGCTGTAGACCTGTATGCAATTTCACAACCACCTTGTCTCGAGGAATGTGTTATTTGCCAAGTGCCACTCTTCCTGCAGACAAAGTTACGACAGCTCCTCCTCATGAACTTCAGTCACAGAAGTCTATCCATTAAGAATCAGAAATATAGGATCAAAGCAGATGGTTGAACGCTGATGGTCAGTAATTTGGTGGTTTGCATGAATTCTCATCTCATCCAGGTTATTTTTTAGATCTAGAAATATGCTCTGGGTTTTGTGAGCACACAAATTAACTTGACATTTCACAAATGCTGGAATTTCTTAGGCTGTTCTGCTTGGATATGAATTGGCTTTGTTAACATGTTCATTAAGAGACGTATAAAGCAAAGTACAGGACTTGATTAATTTGCTTTGCACTGATCTGCTGAAGCACTGGAAGACACGACAGAACCAGAGGGCCTGGCAACTTCAGTGCATTCATGGGTTGGTTCTGAGGCAGTAATGACAAAACATGCTTGGCAAAGCACTTCTTAATCCTAGGGACATTTTCTCACAGACCTTAAAGCACTGGGAGTCTGAAAACAAGAACATTCTTTTTGATTGATCTTGCTTCACCTTGGATTCTCATTCTACTTAGCAGCCTTGGTCCAAAGAGATGCCTCCTGCCTTTTCTTCTTCCAGCTGCTTCTGCTTACTAGTTGCAATAAAATGGTTCTCACTTCTCAGACAGCTTCTCAAGCTCAGTGTTCAGGTAGACAAACTGCAGCTTGCAGAGCAAACCACTGGAGAATTTCACTTCTACCCCATGCAAGTTTCTTTCCAGAGTCCGTTCAGAAACTTCACTACTTGGAAACTCCATTTCAGTGAGGATGAGACAGAGATACAGTTGAGATCCCACAATAACTCTCAAGTTTGTAGATGTTTACATGGTTTCTATCTCCTGGCACTGTATGGATGATTTAGCCCTAAATGGAGCTTGTAATGCAACAAGCCAGTGACAAAACATTTGCCTTCAGCTTCCAGTACAGAGCTCTCTCATCTTTCAAAATGGACAAGTCAGAAATGCTGGTCTCAGTGGCCGAGCACTTCCAAAAGCTCTCTGCAGTTAGCAAGACTTCTGCTGAATTTCATCAGAATTCTACATTAGTGACCCAGCAATAAAGAGAACCTTAATTATTCCCACTGTAATCTGAAATGTGGTGAAAATAAGCCTACAGGATCGCTTAGTTTGTGACAGGTGGAGAATTTTACACTGTAAATACTGTGCAGCGCTTTCTGAGGATTTACAACTCCATCACGTGTGTATCCATGTCTGGTTCTCTTGCTGCTGTTAATTTCTGAACAGATCCTGAGCTGAACTGGAGAAGCTGAACTTCCATCTCATTAGTCTCTCTCAGCTTTTAACTTCTTTTCTTTCAGCAGCCGAAACAGCAACATGTACAAACTAGTGGTTAGAAGCACTTCAGAAATACAACCTAGCTTTATAATCTGTTTCCAAAAGAGCATTTTTGAAGAACATATAACTGCTTTTCTTTCCTGTTCTTGTCTTCAGTCGAAAGGATGGTGTATCACTGGATATTTAGTGCGTTACTTTTTGGGGTATAATTCTGCTTAGAAAGATCTGCAGGCAGTATAAATTCTATGGGAATATGCAAATCTCATGCAATATGACAGCCTGTGCTAGAGTGGAAGAACACAGACAGTGCATTTCAATTTTATAACAAGGTGGTTTGTTGTTGTGTTTGTTTCTTTTTTAATGAAGCCATTGGGCAGAATAAAAAGGATGTGACTTTTCTTTTTTTTTTTTCCTCATTGTAAATATATCTCTCTGATCTTCCTTACTCTCTTACCTTTGGATGAGGTAGATTATATTAGGAGCCCTCAGAATACTTTGTGTTTCTTGAGCCTGCAACATTCTCACATCTCTTATCTGAGAAACCATCTTCCTTTTCTTAGAACAGGCTTTCTAACATAGCCAAAACATTTATCCTCCTGGCCTATTAAGCTGCTTTTTCAGATCTGTTTGTGCAATAACCAAAAGAACTTGGTCTGTCACGTTTCCCAGTAACTCTCCTACAGCCTGACAAACATCCTGCCTCAGAACACTCCACTCATAACCCAGTGTGCAGACATTACCACCTGCTTCCCTATTTCATCACTCACTGACAATTACATGACTCATGCATGCAAATTAGGAATAAACAATGCTCGTGAAATCTGAGTTTACCCCAACATTCTAAACATTTTCTGATGTTTGCAGATGCACTTCAAGTTTGTGAGTTTTTCTTTCAAACATCAACATCTCAGTGCTAACTTTGAAAATGCCAGTCCAGTTCTAAAGCTTAAAATATTTCCAAAATCTAAGCAAGTGATGTCTTATAAATAATACAGCTTAGTTGCACTCTCAAGAAATGCAACCGTGCCCAGAGTTATCTTTTACTGTCTGCAAAAAAATCCAGACAATCGTTAAAAATATATCACTAATTATTTATGTTTATTTCCCCCCAAGTGGTCAGAATTCAAGGTTTCTAAGTTATTTCAGTGAGGAATTTGGTGCTGTAGCCTGGTGTCAGGAAATGCATAACTTCTTATGGGCCAGACCTGAGAGTGTCTTTCACACGGTCAGCACCATTTTAGTTGATGTTTCCCACTCATCTCACTGAGTAGCCAATGCCAGGAATGCTGTGGATATTCTGCTCAGCCCATTTAAAGTCTTTTTTTTTTCACTGTGGACTGTGCTTTTCACAGCCACACCTTTGGATGAGTTTTCAGCAATGTTGACAGATGTATCTTACCTTGTAGGGTTTCTCTTTTCTGACTTGGAAACACCTGCAGGGCTGTGCACAAAGCAGTTTGGACCCAAATCATTGCACTAATTCAGGGAACTGTCCTGTAATTCACTGCACAGGGTTGATGTGCCCCAACACAGTGAGCAGAATTCCTCCTTTTTTTTATGTGTGTGAAAAGAGAATTTTACTCTGAGAGGAACCTCTTAATAAAACAGGGCAAATCATTGCTTAGCAAACACTCATACTCTGCTAACATCTAATTTAGAAGTTTTCTGTGGAAAGAAGACACTTGTAGACAGTCTACCACATAATGAGACTGTATTTGAAGCAGACAGATGGAGCTAAATGAACCAGGAAAACCTACAGCACATTTAAAAAGATCTGGTGTAGCATAAGAATTTTTTTTTTTTTTAAAAAGGGGAAAAAAAAGGCAAAAAAGAAAACAGAAGATTGATAGGATAATCCTGAGTATCTGCCCCTTAAGTATTGGCTATCTGAATGGCAATTTTTAGAATTCAGGAATCAGTTATATCCACACATTCAAGAAGATTAAAAATTAACCAGTCTGCCTTTATGCTTTGGTATGGTACTTGTATTTTTAACAGTGACTTTCTGTAATATTTAGAAGACAATCACGCTGCAGAAAGCTCACGTATTGTAAGAACTTTCAGAAGGTATAAGAGCAAGGCTTTCTCTCTGAAGGATAATGAGCACAGGAGCACCCAGATGAATTTGTACAGCTTGTAGAGAAAAAGCACAAACTCCTCTCAGCAATTTCTGAGGGAAAAGGAAGTTAACAAGAAAGAGAAATTTGATATAAACATACCGTCTGACTCACACAAATGCTGAATGCCAGCAATTAAAACATTTAAAAGATGGCACTGCATGTTAATGCTTCTTCAAAGACAGTCCCTATTCTTCTCTAGTCTTGTGTAATATGCATCATCTCTGGGGAGCTGAAAAGTTTGAAGGGAGGTCTTCGAAATCCTGAGTGAATCATTCCTCCCAGAGACATTTAACTATTGCCATCTCTTTGCCATAAACCAGCTGATAACCCAAACTTGATTGTAGTAGCAGTGTGGGTTTCTGTTGCATCATTCCAAAGCAGAGAACCTGAGGATATGTTTATTTATTACTTGGTGAACAAATATATTCTCAACAGATGACAGCTGAGGATAACATCCCGCTTTAATGGCAGTTTTTCACCGTATGGTTTTTTTTCCACTTTCCCTCGTACTCACTTTGTTATTTTCAGTCTAATAATTTAGGCACTGGCAAAACAACCACTGAGGTGTAATTTGCACACTGATGCAATAGACTGCTAGTGTAAGCATGGTCTGAAAATTCTACAGCAGTGGCCTAGGGAAAAATGAGGGAAACCAGGAGGAAGTAAATGTGGGGAAAGAGACATCATTTACAGTATCATGACATTCTGTCTGGCAGGCACACTTAAGGAGTGATGGTGTAAGTGTCACTAACTTCAGGGTATACTTTAAGGTAAATAGAGTTTCTCTTTCAGGGAAATTAGTATACTGCATCTTCGCACTTTATCACCCACAAGGCATCTGTAAATGTATATATATATTTATATATTTTAAGAATAAATAAACTGCCTGCATTTCAGAAGTAAATGAGTTCTGGCTCTGGATAAGTAATACAGGGTTATGTTTAGCTCATAATTGTCTCTGTCACATGCTTCTCCCTAAGATATATGGTCCCTACTCCTAAGCTTCTAAAGCTTTCTGCTCTCCCAGTGATCTGGGGACTCAGCTTCAGGAACTGACACTTTCTGAGGAAAGGATGCAGGGAATACCTATACAAGTGAATTGGATCCATAGAGTAACCAAAGTATGGAACAAAAGTGCCACAGTGCAAGATGGACATTTGACACATGTTAGGAATAGCTTGATTTTAATTTTGTTGCTCTTGAACAGACACCTTTTTAAGTCAGTCAGTCGATCTTCTACATCCCCTTTTCATTTTCAAAATGAATTCCCATACCAGGAAGCTCATAACCAAAGCTCAAAGCCACTTTTCCATACCCATGTTCACAGACTTGGGCCTAAATGACCTATTGAATAATTTAAAGCAAACTGGAACCATTTTATGGCCTCTTATAGCAGTTTTTCAGCTGCTTTGAGCAGTCATAGCTGCATAAAGCAGGCAAAGTGAGTCCCAGGACCTGAACCAAATATATACAGATTGCTAGTTGTGATGTTTAAGCCAAGATTAAATCTATTTTTGTATTCATTTCTGTGATGTGAGCAAGCTTAGGGCGAAGCCTGTGATAAGAATTTTGCTAGTGCAGAAGTTTTTGATTACTTTGGTTCCTGGCCTTGCAAAGGCATTCACAGGGCATTATATTTTGGTCTTTTTAGACGCTATTCCTCAATAAGTTGATCCTATTTTCTTTGCCTTTTAAGGGCAAGTCTTTTTTTCTTTCTAGCCATCTGCACCAAACGATAAGATATGGGCCCTGAGGCCCTCTCTTTGGTTACACTCACTGCTATTCCAGTTTAGATCCATATTTAAGTTCTGAGATCTTTTTTTTTCGGGAGCACGTGGCTGGGAGCTGAAGCGTATTTAATAAATCCGTTATGACACACTGAATGAAGTAGAGAGCTGATGAACAGAGATTGATTGTTTTTTGGGCTTGAGACATATGTTTTGAGAGTTAAGTTCCATGACTTAACACGAACATTTAACTTCCACAACGCTCAACACAGAGCTAACATTGGCCTGGGCAAGGCTGGCAGAGCCGTCCTCTGAATTTCTGTCAGATCGCTAAATATGGGGACAAATAACACATTCTGTGTCTTCTGTCAACACTTTCATGGACTTTCTACCCTTAATTGTTGACTCTGGCTGTCTAAAGGAAACTGGTTTTAAAAATTACATACTGCTTCAGTCAAACACATGCAAGACAACTGAGGTTTTCATTTACAGCCTCCCTCGTTTGCTCTGTGCCACACTCCACTTCTTTCCATTCACTTAGACCCTCACAGGGAGGAATACAGCTGAAAATTAAGCAGGCCAAGTAAATTATATCTGAATCCCAGTGTGGGAATTTTGTAAGTTGCCTAATGGGTCTAGCACCTAATCTGTCTTTGTAGGAGACAACTAATATTTAACATTTCCATTCATGAGGGGTAGCTACCCAGGCTGCTTAGAGGGTACCTTAAATTTTTGCATGCTATTTATTTTTCATTTCTGTGTGTTCTTAAACATCTTCCTCTGTCTGTTTGTTGGCTGATAAATCTAGCTGTTATAGTCTTGGTGTAGACATCATTTATACCTAGAAAAGCATATCTGAAAATACATTACCTTTAAATAGTGGGATCCATCACATCTGAGCTCCCATGTCTGATAGCCAAAAAGCTCCATTTCATTTCAGAAGAAAAATTACTTCTGTCAAGGTAAACAGAGTGCATTATCCCCCTTTAATAACCATTTTTAAGCATGCTTCTGTATTACTTTTTTTCACAGCTGTATTGCAATAAGCCTTAGAGTAATTGCCAGTTCTTCTGTCTAATAGGTTCATTATTCTTTTGCCATAATTGCGGCCATTAAACGTCCAATTGTTAAATTTCCACTCCTACATTTACTTAGTGTTACATTTTATAATGGGGGATGTCATTACAGCACCCCAGTGGCTACAGCTGTTGTTCAAAGTGTTTCTAAAAGTCAATGAGATATATGTGAGAGATGTCTGTATTTTTGATTTTCCACAGATTCTTTCCACTCCACTCTGTCATCTTTTTTTAGCTTTTACAAAGATAGCTGCATTTAGCTACCCTTTACTGAAAGTTTAAGAACCTGACCTATTCAAGAAGACATAAAGCTGTGACTTCAATATTTCTAAAGCACCATTTTTTCACTTTTATGAAATGATTCATATATAACAAGGTGATGGAGCAAAGATTTAACTAAGGGAAATTAACACTTATGGCTTAATAGCTTTTCTCAAGCACTGATTTATCTTTTGTCACGTTAAATTTGTTGGGCTTTTCTCTTTGTTGTAGAAGAAGACTAGCTCCTAGGGTTACCTACAGCTGTGGTAATAAAACAACCTCTTCAGTGCCCCTTGCTTCATTAGCTGGCATCTCTAAATGTGTTAATAATGCTAGGGTTTACTTCTTGTTTGTGTGAGAGGGACTTCTTGATTTGCAATGTTTCTTTTGGACCTGTTAACTACGCTCTATTAAAAAAAAAAAAAAAAGTAAAAATCATTAGGAATCTTCTTTCTCATCATCTATGTGGTTTGTGTGTGATAACTGATTTCAATTTGTTTGGTTTTTTTAATAATGGCACTGCAAAATAGTTTTGAGGCACTTATACTAACACTTGCTTTAGTTTCTGCTGCTGACAAGCATGGAGAAGCTGTTCTGGAAAGTGCTGGTAACAACAATTGTCAGCCCCAATCAGCTTCCCCTATAACCCAATCTGTGAGGTTATCCAGCCTCTCTTTGGGATATAACTCCATGTCCCTTTAAAACTCTCGTAGGCGGTATGTCATTTTTATTGCTTAGATTTCACCCTCCTCCATAAGGGGTTGATTAAAACTGCATTTGAAATGTATGTCACATGAGGGGATTTTAAAAAAGACCACATTTTCATTCTTCACCTCGTTACCAAGCTATAATTTTTTTTCAGTGATTAACCTAAAATTGCAGGATTTCGTATCAGTATATGCAGTGTCTCATATCTTCTCCCTCACACATTATAACTAAAATGGTATTCTATGGAATATGATTGCTTTACAGAAGAAAATATATTTTTACTTAAGTACTTTCAAAGAGAAATATTTTCCCATCCAAAATCCTTCCCCTATTGTAGAACATATATACTGAAGACAAAAACAGAAAGAAAAGAGGTCACCAAAAAAAAACCCAACCAACAGCTTGGGTTTTTTTCCTGTATGGAGGAAGGCAAAGAAAATCCTCCCTGATCTCTACTTCTAAATTGCAGTTCAAATCTACATCATTATCAAAGTAGAAAATTGTTACCACATCATGTCTGTGTACATGACATTTATCTGCTTGTTATAATCATGTTTTCAGTGCTGAGGTACTGGGTAATTAATTCTTTCAGTGTCTGGCACAAGATTACAGTTAGACTAGATATGCCAACGTGCTGAAGATGCCATTCAAATGTTCTGTTCTCTTGTGGAGTTCTTTTTGAGCAAAGTAGATGTGGCAAATTTCTACTGTAATTGTCAGCTCTGCAGCTACGGAACAGGCTTTGCTTTCCAGGATCCCTTGATTATAAAACTCAAGGAGATACAAAAGCTGTGAGAAAAAAATCCACTGGCTAGGAAATTGAAAGAAAATACAATGGGATTAGTGCTTACATAAGCAAATAGATAGTAGACAATATTTCTTTAATTAATTTGACCTTGTTTTCAGCTCTTTTTGGGGAATTGGGTAGAATAAAACTTAAACACATTCTTTATTTACAATCCAGGAGTTCCTCAGTCAGCAATTATCAGATTGTGAATTTCAGATATTTCAACCAGATGTACAATTCACTAATAAATCATAAGTCATTCTGCGAGCCATAAAACTTAGTTAATAGTTTGTAATTCACACAGGCTAGAAATAATTCCCATTTACAGTTTTTCATTACATTAGTTGCAAGTATCATCATCTTCTCTCTTCTACCCACAAACTACAACGGCACTATGATGCAGAAATCATCAGTGCTAGCAAGAAGAGGCTGAACATGCTGTGCAGCCTGTAAATCTGTCCACCTATAACACCTATAAGAAGTGGTGGGTAGGCCTGTGAGGTTGGGGGAATACTTTGCAGCATAATCTGAAAAGTGCAGTAAAGCTTTTTTCATACGTTAATTAAAAAGTCCCACTCGTTCAAGGCTCGAGTATACAGTTCATGGCTTAAATTTCACTGAGGGACTGAGCCCATTCATGAGGTAAATGTGAAGGCAAAGTGCTACCTAGGTGAGGACCAGAGTGCTGTGTCACTGGGGTTTGAGTCCTGGATGGGGATTTGGAATGCATTGTGATCTTTCATAAGTGCCAGAAGGAATGTTGTCAAGGGTAGGCTCTTTTCTGGTCAAGCTCTGTGAAAGTGTGAGGGCTTCTGTCTCAGTGGAAAAAGCTGCTCCTCAACTTTGTGGAAGAGTTTTTCCTGCCAGGCATTGCTGAAGTCAGAACTGAAAGGCAGCAATGAGCCTGCTTTTATGGGGTTAATGAGGATCCACACAGCAGTGGTCTGGGAATGTGCTTCTCTGACACTGATGGTTGCCCAGCACCATTTTTATGGCTTAAAGAGCCAAAGAACCTTGAAAAGGCTCCCCATGCTGCTGGGGAGTGGGAGAGGAGTGTTAGTTGTATGGTAAAGTTGTATAATAAGTCATGCTTGTTCATACAACTGAAGGATGTATCTGTGGATTAAATAGGACCTTTTTGCTTTCTGTTCTGCATGAACACCATCAGCTACGTTCCAGCTGTGAAATCATTGCTAATGGAGAAAGAAAAGATGGAAGATTTGTAGTTTAAGCTTCAATTCCCAAATTACGGCCCTTGTTCACGTTGTACCAATTGCAAACGAGCCCAGTCCCTGCCTCTTCTGGACTATCAGCTGGAAAAAAAAAAAATCTCCTGTGGTTTGGGAGTTGAATGACTTTTATATGGTATTGTTGGTCTAGACTGTAACCCACAGTGGATCTGCTCTTCTCTGTACTGAAGTCATCCTAAAGTCATTATTACAGTGACTTTTTCTGACTGACTATGCTTTCACTCCTGCTATTGTATTCTTTTCATTTCTCCCCACAGTACACCAACACATCAGCTTGAGCTTGAAATAACAATAACATTTTAGATAGTTTATGACACAGCCTTAACCTTTTTTTAATAGCAGTTTTATGTATTCAATATTCTGCTGCTCTTGTTGGCTTGCAGTCTTTCAGAAGTGCTGGTCACTAAATAAAATAAAGTTCATATTTATTGCCGGGTGTCATCTGAAAGCAATCGCTCAAAACAGGAATTATAATGTCTTCTGCAGATGAAAATGTTTTTGTGATGGAAGTTGGCAAGGCCAATCTGTTATCATGAGGCATGGAGAAGAAAGGCCAGTGTTCTTGACTGTTTAGTGAATGCACTTATTTTCCTTCTGCAATTTTCATTATGGCAAATTGTTTGACCTAGCAGAGAGACACCTTCTCAAGGCTGGGATCATATTGTTTTGCTAGTATAATTCCATCACAGTCAACAATGGATATAAATGGAAAAATGAGGCAGAAAGGTACCACAGTATAGAGTGATATGTTTTCAGATCAGTAATCAGTGTCTATTTAAAATAAAATAGAAATATATGAAATGAGATGCTTTGACTCCATTTTATTAAGATGAAGTGAAGTTTTATTACTACTGTTATGATCAAATGAAGGAAAATAGGAGTAGTGAGAGCTATGCACAGAAGAATAAAGGCAAGCAGCTAAAAATCTGTTACATTAACCTAACAGTTTCTGACATTCTGTAAAGTCATTGAGATGTGATTTTTCATCCAAAGCTAAAAAGTTTCTGTGATAGTATTAGTTAAATAAAAAAGGAAAATGGAAGTCCTGTATGTTGTGTATATCTCCATTGGAGGAGACACATATGTCTGATTTTCTTTAGGACAGTGGGAAAGAATAAAAATGCAAATTTTCTCATCTAAATTCTACAGAATAAATAGCAAAATAATAGCTCAAATAGCAAAAATTATTTGCAGAATAGTAAGTTCTACAAACGAAAGCACCGCTTTTTCCATTACCTTGCCAAGTCAATACAGTGGCATTTAACTGTACATATTCTTACTTTCATTTTAAAATCGATTTTTTTTTTGTTAGATTTTCAGTGTAATGAAAATATCAAGCCTAGGGTCATTCTTTCTCCAATTTTTATAAAAGTTAGAAAATATTATTTTACAGTATAAACCAGTATGTGAAGGAGCATCAGCCCTTAATTCATACCTGTGCAGCCCAGTACTCACATGTGGTTACACTGGGCCAAATTTAACAGTGCTGAAGGAGAAAAACATACACAGGTTGAACTTATGAACTTCTAAAGACGTGAGGTGCTTGCTCATGTCTGTAGTTCCCCAGAAGTTAAATTGAATTATGCAAATAGGACCACATGTGTACCTGCTGTCAGGTTCCAGTTAATAAATGGCCTTGCACCTCTGTTATTTTCACAAAATGCAAAAAAGATGCTTATGTAGACACTTCTTAAAAAAAATATGAATAAAATTTTCTATGGGGTGAGAAAAATAACACTATTTAGTCTGGCTTGCTGTGAATCAAACTGCAAACACAGTGTGTAACTTCCTGAAGTTCTGAACTGTTTTAATTACTTTATATCTCCATATGGGTGTTGGACATGCATTGAAAGCACAGTTATTAGCCATTGGAATATATATTGTCCTGGGTTTTGGTGAGGTTTTAATTTACAGGGAGTCTTGGACACTTGTTGAGTGTCTGAAAGGAACTGGAAAGGAGTGTTTAAATAGGTCTGCTTGCTGAGATTTGCCCCCCCATTTACAGCCTCACAACATGGTCCAAAGGAGATGCAGCTACCTTAGCACAAATTGTAATCAGAGCCAGTGCTTTCACATTCCTTTATTTTAGATCCTGGCACTGCAGGTGTAAAAGTCTCCAGTCTTAGTTTCTTCTGGATGTGCAAGCAGAGCAGGGAGTGACGATAAAAAGAGATCTGCCTTGCCATAGACTAGGTCATGTCCAGACTTGGTGGTAGTTCAGACTACTGCAGGCCAGCTCAGAGAAATGGGAGGAAATACTGCTGTGCCCTTCCTGTCAAAGCCCAGGATTGATTTGGTTTTGGCTGGTCCTGCAGTCCAAGGTGGCTGCACATAGAGTGGAAATTGCTGCCTTGAAGCAGGGAAGACTTAGTAAAATTACATTATTTTATTCAGTCACTGCTTGCCAAGATATTTCTCTAAAATACAAAATTTTCGGTTTACTTATTCTTTTTAGAACGAGGCAAAGGCTTTTTGGTTTGAGACTGTAACAAATTCTACGGTTTCACAATCTGTTTTTTAAAAAGTTATTTCTGACTGACAAGTTACAAATCATCAATCTTCCTTGTTCTTTCCTTCATTGCTGAGATATATTGATAGTTATGAGTCATATGAAAAAGAATTCGCATGTGTAAGTGGTTACTGGAATTGTTAATACAGACAGCAATGATTTGCCACTGCATTGGATAAAAATGTATTTATGGAAAAGATCTCTGAGTGGGAGCTCATTTTGAACAGACAGTAAAGAGTGTCTTGCCTTGTCTATCCCCTCTTTTCTTCCAAAGTTCTGGGAAGTCTGCTATATCT
Organism: Myiozetetes cayanensis; assembly: GCF_022539395.1. Classification (NCBI taxonomy): domain Eukaryota; kingdom Metazoa; phylum Chordata; class Aves; order Passeriformes; family Tyrannidae; genus Myiozetetes; species Myiozetetes cayanensis. The sequence continues at coordinate 2,521,787 of NW_026086826.1, read as the reverse complement.
AATTCGTAGATGGTTCTAAAAATTACATTTAAAAAGAGCTTGGAGGGGTTTTTTATCCGTTTTCTGAACACCCTGAATTTAACAGGCTGACATCTGAGATTTGCCAAAGAAACTCATTTAAGCTACAAGAAGAAAATACCACTCCATATTTTCTCTTTGGTTGCTTCAGCTGTATTTTTTCCAATGGAGTTAACCAACAGAAAGATGCTGACCCTGAAAATATGCACACCCATGATCTCATATCCTTGTTTTACTGCTGGTCAGACCATCTGAAGTCCAAAGGTTGCCTGTGTGATTCCCACAGCTTCTTGCTTGAAGTCTGGGTAAGCAAATAACAACCTGCAGGCATTCAGATGGAGCCCTGAAGTCAGAGATGTTGCTCACTTACCTGTTTAAACTGTGTACTATCTATTTACACTGCTGCATCAAAGTAATAGTGAGAACAATCAAGCTTACTGGGGTGGGGTTTTTTTCAGTGTTTATTAGGCTGTAGAGACTGTGCATGTGCTTTTTCCCAAATGCTAATGAGGATTCCTTGTCATGTGCAACAGGCACAATCCAGATGAGTGTGCTGGCTGCTAATTTGCCATTATAAATTCCAATCTGAAAGCAGTCAGGGGAGTGAACATTTGACCTAGTCTAAAATCGATGGAAACAGTCAGCTATTGACAACATTTATCACGTATTTTAGGAGAAAATTTAGTATCAAGTGGACAAATTAAGTTTGGCTCCTTCATATCTTACAACCTGTACTTTTGCAGAGATGCAATTATTTTAAGAATCCAAAATAAATCTAAATTATTGCCCGCTTCTGACAATCCCAAATCCTAAACTTTCCAAAACTGGATTTGCTCTTATCTTCTTTTCAGGCTTCGAGAATATTATAGAAGCTGGGTTTGCAGGCTATTTTATGTTCACAAAACCATCTTTGAATCAGCTCAAAATTCTTCAAGGGCGCACAGGAACCGTTCTCGCAGTAATTCTGGTTTGATTACATTGACGATTGTGACAGCAAGCACTCGTGACCGTACGGCAAGGGGCGACAAAAGAATAGTCTGTGCTTTCTCTACGAGTTACCACCGAGAACAGATGAACTGTCATAGCTTTTAGCGACAAAAGTCGTGTCCACATTGCCCAGATTCCAATTAGCCAACTTGGAACACGCTCCATTTGTCAGGTTTTAGGCAGCGAGCAGTGCTGTTAGCTGGAAGCCAGAGACACTTCTCAAAGACACTCTCTATTACTGGCATAACACAGGGAAATATTCAGTTGTTCTCTACCAGCTATAACTTTTGTTTCATCGGCAAGTATGGCAGGAAACCTGGCCAGGCTTCCTTGCTTAACAATTGTAGCACAGCTTTCTTTCATCAGATTTTGATAACTTCGTCAGAGACGGGCACCAGCCTCTGCATTCTGACATTGCCAATTTAATATAGCTCGATAAAATCTCTTAAACGGATTAAAAGACTCTGATAAGCTTCACCTTTTCAATTTTTCTTGATGCTTTGTGTGAGTGCCCTAGGGCACAATATGAATATTAATAATAATGTCTAAGGTAAGGTAGATCTGTCTGCCAAAACACACCGTTTCCATTCTTTATCTCTGTTTTGTTTCCACTTGTTTTCTCTGTCAACAGTGGTTGTTGAAGAACAGAAGCAGACACGTACCTAATCTTTAGGTTTCTCAGGGAAATGTCTGCCAATAAATTGTGTGAGCTTCTACAAAACTGTGTCTGAAACTAGTTACCCAGACTACAGTGACACCCAATCCTTGCATACCCATGGAGGGGCCATTCTCTCCCTCCTGGAAATCACTGGGGCAGAATTGTGTTGTATCAGCTGTGGGCCATCTCTCTCTGTTGGGGATGCTTTTCCAGGGATCATGTTAACCCTTGTAACCCCTTTAGATTATCAGTTCCTTGGCCCCTTATTTGTTTACAGTGCACCTGACACTCTTAGAGCGCAATAATTAAAGATATAATGGATATCAAAACACCTCCATCTCACTTATAAGGCAGGATCACTTAAAGAAGGAGGAAAGGGGTGTAATGCATAGATTTAAAATTCCATTTCTCATTCATTTGGTACCATGTTTTTTATTTCAAGTCGAATCTTTCCACGATTCTCAGTAATCTATCTGAATCAAATCTAATCTAATCATGTCTTCTGTGTAACCAGGACACTCCTTTTTCCCTTTGGTAACTTCCCCCCTTGCTGGTCAGCTGCTCAGACAAGAACAGAACTAAAATTCCATTTGCTCCCTAACAGTAGTGAGCAATGATTATTCATTAAGTCTGAGAAACATCTTTAATAGGATTTCTGCCTGACTCGATCATCTTTCACTGCCTTCTGGAAAGGTTTACCAAGAGATCCTATTTTTCACACTCCACATTCCAAATTGAATCTGGAGTCTAGTTGCTGATAGCATTAAGTAAGACAGAAAGTTAGGCAGAATTTAGATAAAACTCTGTCATGATCAGAAAGTCCAAGATGACATCCATTTCCTGACTTTCATCGAGCTCCTCATGCAAGTTCTGCTACAGATGACAAAGAGGGATTCTTTAATTTGCAGTAGTCGTGTACCCTGGACACAGAATTAGGAAGCTTCTCCCACTATTCTGGTTATGTTTGCTTTTTTGCCTTCATTTTGTAATTCATTATTACGATCCATTGTATTCACTTCTTCCTTGCCAAATATTTGTGGATGTTATAACGTTCCCCACAGCCATTCTTCAGCAAATCTTAACAGTTCTTTTAATCCTTCTTCAAGACCATCCTCTCTAACCTACACAGAACCTCTCAGGTTGTTTTTTTTCCTGAATCATGTTCAGTTCCCTGACCCCTTTCCAGTATTAGAGTGCCAAAAGCTGTGTCCAGAATTCCATGTGCATCTCACCAAAGCCAAGATGATCACCTCGTTGGGCTGGGATACAATAATTCCACAACACAGACTCAGTTGCTGTTTTGGCTGCTTCAGGTCGTCACTGCAAGGTTTTATTTGCCATGCTTGGCTGTCTCTTTGGGCTTTCCAGGATGTCCCTGCTAAGGAATTGCTGTGCTTCAAAGCATAACAAAGCACGACTTGGAGTTTTGGAGGAAGATTTTAATCCTTAGTATTTTGACTCATATTTCTAACACTTAAGAGGGTTTTTTTTAATGATTTCTCTGTCTTTGACTGGAGTATAAACCCACTAAATTTATTATGAAGTTATATGCTGATATATGAAATATAAGAAATATTTTATTTTCTGCTTCCTTTAAATTTCACTGTTAAAGCATGCTGGCCTCCTGTTCGTGGCAATTTTTGCTTGCATCCTGTTGCTAAGACAGTGATCACACCCGAGATAATTTCAATAAATTTTTAATAAGATTTTGTGAGCATTTTGCAAAGTCTGTTGATACATCAAACTCTAAAGACAAAATAAGTGCAATCCCAGAAAGACCTTTCCTATGTCTACTTTTATAAGCATTTTGCTATTGGTTGAGACCATGAAACAGAGAGTAAAAAAAAAAATATACAAATTCAATTTAGATCAGACAAAAAGCTTGGGAGGGTCTGTAAGGGGGAGATTAGAACTGAAAATGGTGATAGAAAAACCATCACCAAATGTTGGATAAACATTCTGAAATCAGAGAGGTGACATCCAATACAGGCAGAGCTCTAGACAGAAACACCAACACACTGAGAATTGATTAGCTGTGCAAAATCACTGCAGATAATTATCTGGCCATAAACCAGACAGGAATCACTCCACGAATGTGGTGTTGGATGAAAAAAGCCAAAGCCTTTCTGAAGTGTGGAACAGGGGGGTGATTTAATTATGCCACAGCTTTTGGTGCTGCTGGGGCTCCCCAGGACCCCTGTGCTCCATTTGCAACCTCACACTTAAAAAGTGTGGGCAGTTTGGTGAAAGCTGAGAGAATGCCAGCAAGACAAACACAAGGTTTAGAAAGGAGAGATGGATATAATTTGTTGCTAAAGAAGCAGCTGAATGTAATAATCACCTGTGAGAAATGTAATGAAAAAGACAAAAACGTGTGGGTTTTATTTCCATATTTCTACTTACAATAAAAAGGAAGAAATGGGTCTGTTTGGAACACATAATACTGTTCTGATGTTAAAAAAACCTTTTGATTTATGGGAAAAGAGGTTGGGAGCAGGCTACCTCTGGAAGTTTTGCAAGCTTTTGCCTGAAGATTTTGGGAAAAGGAGGTAAGATATTCCCTATTCTGAGTGAGGAGAACTCCTCTTAGACTCCCTATAGTCATATTTCTCTATTCACAGTGCTGTTTCCACCCCTCAGAATGAAAGCAATATAATATAATAATACTAATATATAAAATAATATCATATCAGAGAGGTTTGACTTGACACAGACCTTATTTTAGGCCCCAGACAGCCCCAGGATTCCCTCTTGCAAAGGTTGGTGTAGCTGGTTGTAGAATTACACTGGAGTCAGATTTCACTGATGCCAACAGTTCACTGAAAGCTTTTTGGTCCAGCAGAGTTTCCCCAAGGTGAAGGCAGAGATCTGGGGAAAACACACCTGTCTGTCCCCAGGTGAGTCTGACCTAGGGAAGGGTGATAAAGACTTTGGGCTCCCAAGCCAGAGATAACAGGTTTGCTTTCCTTCTTTAACATCCACACCACCTTTTCTCATTTCTCTTTTTTACAGACCAAACTTGAAAAAAAAAAACCCCAAACCCACGGTGCAGACAGCTCAGTCATGCTTTGAATCAGTAAGATAATTGTCATGATCATTTATTACCTGGTCTAATTTCTCATTAGTGTACTTTTCTTCTTGATATCTTCAAATATTCTTTTATTCACTGTTTTTTCTTTAACACATTCAGTTGCTCTTATCTTTGTCCAGCTCTGCTCTTTTGTATATAGTTCTCTCAATTTCCAGAACATTCTTGCTGCCCTCCATTCTTTGGGTAGACATTTGGGAAAATGTGCTGGCTGCTTGGCATTTTCCTTTCTTTATTAGCACGATTGTATTGTATTCTCACACCTTTCAGGAGTCTCAGCATCCTTGAACTTCAATATCCACTGCTCTGGGAATCCATTCTTTGGCATGCACTAAAGGACTAATGGGCACTACCAGGGAGCATCCCCACTATTTAAAATCAGCTCTTAGTGTGAAAAATTGAAATTATGAAAGTTGGATCCACGCTGAACATTCTTTGTCTCCGATCTTTGCTTTCACGACTCGTGAAATTCTCTCTTGTGTATTTTAATTTTCATGTTTAAACTCCATTATTTTGCCACCTTGCAAATACAAAGGAGCTATATCCAGGCCTTCTATATATATCCAGGAATTATAACCAGCCCTACAAATTATTACCTGTACACAAAGGTCAGGAGAGAGAGAGTCCAAAAGCACACACAGCTGTCACTGTTTTGTTGAGATGGGTGATGGGATTCAGGTAAAAGCAGTATGAGGAGTTCCCTCTCAGCCAGCTATCAAACAGGGAAACTGTGAACCCCTCTTTGCATTTTTCACACTGTTTCTCAAATGAAAACCAAGGCTGGGCATTAATTTGTTCAGGTGTGTGGTTACTGTGACACTCACTGGATCAGTCCATTGGTATTACAGATTTTAGTTGAATTCATCTGTGGCCAACTCTCACCAGTACTGGAGTTTCTTGCAGCCATTAAATTTGTCTATCCACACACCATTCCCACAAAGCCACTGGTACTGCTTTCTAGGTAAATGTCATGCTCAAAGTCATAAAGGTTTGTGGCAAATCCCCGGGTTTATAGGAACCCTAACCAACAGTCCCAAAGTGATGGCATATGCAGGGTGTCACATGTCACTTCAGATTACTGAGAGCAGAAATACCTGAAGATGGAATTAAATGAAATAACCTTTAAATAAAATTTAAAAAAACCAATAAATTCTCATCTGATGTGGCCACTGAATGTCCTCCTCAGCTCTGATCTGAAACGCCACTTTTTAGCACTCTCAGTCCCTTTAATGAAACAGTGCCAGGCAGTTGTGCAGAAAACAGGACATAGTGGTCCCAGCTAATAAAACCTGGAATTTGTTGGGACTGTAGATATAAAAGTTCATGACTGAGTGGTTTAGAGAGTAAAGTTTTTATTTGTGCTAGGGATCCATGAAAGACAGGCAGCAAGAGAAGTGAAACCATGAGATGCAGAGGTGTATGTCATCAGGTACTGATGCAGGTAGATGCAGGTAAATGGAACTGCTCTAATTTTAATTTAAAATAAATTTTTACCACAGCTCTGTTTACCATTACGCCATTTTCTGCAAAATTAACACATGTAGTACTTCTGGAAATTTGGATTTTGCAGATACTGCAGCCTCCACTTGTAAAACAGTAAACACAGTTTGAACTTGTCAGCCTTGGGAATGCCCCTTGAACCTTTCAGTTAATGGAAATTATGAAGCTGTAGAAATGTAAATAGCCATACAAGGGGAAATCTATTAATCCTATTACATTCTTGGTTTACAAAAGCAAAGAAGGACTGACAAACAGCACAGATGCTGCCTGTGCATTGTCTTGTGGGGAGATCCACGTATGTTGGAAAAGGGAATTAATACCCCACTACCCACTCTTTAATTAGCTCTTGAGGAACATGTTAGATAATGCAGCCAGAGAAAGCCATGTAGATGAAAGCAGGAGACAGTGGGCACAGACAAAGTCAGCTTATGAGTCATGACATGCAGTGTCCAGAGAACAAAGCAGAGACTGCAAAATGCAATACAGCAACAAAGCAAAAAGCACCTTCAGTGGTTGTATGGAGTGAGGTGGGCTTGCAATAATAAAAAGATTATTTTTTGTGACCTCCTATAAGGCTCCTCTTTCTTCAGATTATCAACTAACTTTGCTGTATTGATAATTCTGTAAGCAGAAAGGAAAAACAGAAGCTACTGTATTTACTGTGTACTCTTGGTACAGGAAAGAAATCACAGATGTGTATAAACAAAATATTGTATTTATTTTCTTTGCACTGCAGTGACTCTTAGACCACTCAGTCAGGCCAGACATGAATGGGTAGTGGGAACTGCAGATCTGCATTATTTTTTACCTATTCAGTCATCTCCAGTTTTCTTCCTGGGTTTTATGGGGCTTCAGATTTGGGCTCAGGTTGCAGAATTACCAAGAGAGTGGGATAATATAAACATACTGCAGTTGGCTGCTTAGGAACTAGGTGAAGTTGAGACTGATTTACAGGAAATTTGAACATGTGTCCTACTAGAGGAATGAGCAAAGTTGGTGACTCATTCCTGTATTAAGACAAGGTAACAACTGTGAAGACAGATACCTTTATTTTCCAAATCTCTTGAGTGGACCCCAAGTCAATCCTACTAAAGGGACAGTAAATATTGTAAGATCTGATTAGTGTGTAAACTGATGGCTTTATAACCCTAAAATCTTTATGACCCATCTCAGTAGGCAGGAAGGGTATGTTTTGACTTTGTCCTGGATTACAGTTGCTAGAGAATGACTGACAGCTTAGAAAATCAAACCAGCATTTTTTGTACACACTTATGTGTGTCTGTGTATGTATTTCAATCCATAAAATCTCAGAAAATGCAAAAGCAACTTGAGCACCTTGTTACTTGGTTCACATGTGGATTTGATCCAAGCAAAATTCCTGTTTGGTTCAGAAAAAATTGGAAAAGGATGGCAAAGACCTGTCCTTAATCATCAGAATAACATACATTGTGCTGGAGCAATGTCCCTGGCTGATCCACACACAAAACTCTCAGATATTTATCCTTTATCTTTCTGCCAGGATCTGAGTCCTTAGAAAATCAAGGCTGGCAAATGAGTAAAACTGAAAATAATTTTCAAATGCTTGGCTTTCAAGTCATTTATCAAAATTTGGGAGCCAAAAGTAGCTTCAGCCTGTTAGTGCAGCTCGAGGTCTGCTGAAGGCTTTCATCAGGCTTCCCTCTAAGCACATCAGTCATACTTTGGATATAAACTTGTCTGCTGAATTTCAGAGAGTAAAATATGTGTGTTGGTCCTTGCAGGATGAGGGCTTTGAACTATGGGCGAAACTTCGCAAATTGTTTTGTCACCGAATTGTTTTACAGGAGTTCAAGAAACATCTTCAAGTACCAAAATGAATTAATTTACAGCATCTGCTAATTGCAGGTACTGTAAATGCCCCAAAAACATCTTAATCCAATGAGGTAAACAGTATAGAAAGGATGCAAAAGTCTTGCAGCTGCACGCCATTCTTCAGTCATATTTAAGCTCATTTTTATTGCTTATTTATAAATCCCTAGAAATAGGTGTTTCTGATAGATCTGCTGACAGATCCTGAACCAGAGTCACACAAATGGCACACTGTAATTAGACAGGGGGAGGGGGAATGAGTCTGATGTTCTGCCAGAGCTCATTAAAACGGGTTGTGCACTCCAGTGCACAGAACATCGCTCATGACTGGTAACAGAGGAGCACACTACTAGCTGGATAGGGAGGAGAACATGGAATTATTTTTTCTAAAAAGTGGGGGAAAAAATTGCAGAAGAATGGGGAAGTAACAAGAAGAGTGACTCTTCTTTTCAGGGACTGAGATAATGCTGTTCCTGACCACATGTTGGCAAACCAAAATGCAATTGTGCTTTACCATTTATTAGCAGGGCAGAGGTTTACTGCCCAGAAGTGCCAAGGCCAGAGTCACTGTCTTTACTGCCTAATCTGACTGGCATTTGTTGGGCAAGGTGCAAAAAATTTCTTGGCAGATCTGGTGGTTGCACTTGCTAATCACGTGCTTTATGTTCCTGTGCATTTATGTTTGCCATCACAAAAAGATGTGTTGTGGTGCCTAGAGCTGCCATTTCTTATTAAAGATGATGCAGCTTTTAGGAAGCATTTCATTTGGGGGTAACTTTCTTGCATTCTTGCTCATCTTCGCTTTCTAACAGCCAGTTTTTGACCCTGAGGGATGCTCTTAAATATGTGGATTAACACAGATCACCTCTTGCTCCAGCAAAGCCAAACAAACAGAAATTGCTACCTGGCACCTTGGCTTTGCTGGGTTTACTTTGGCCAGACAGAGTGGACACCCTTGCATATGGCAGCAGAATTGAGGGGGGGAAAATGCTGTTGAAGGCAGTCCCTGACTCATTAAACTTACTCTGCAAACAAATGTTCTGTAGTTCACAGAGAGGTAAAAAGCAGTGAAGCAGGGGCATGCACAGCAAAACAGCCTCAGGTGCATTGATACCATTAAAAAAAAAAAAAGTAAATACTGTGTAAAGTACTAAGAAACAAATGAGAGCAGATGTAGACTTGAAAGGAGGGGTTACTGTTTAGTAACCAATTAACAAAATCAGTGTAATTAAGCTTTCCGTTAAAAATGCAAAAATATTTCCCTTCTGTTGAGTCCCAATAAGAGAAAGCTTTGGAGAGTTTGAAGGCTGCTTCAGTCACAGCATGGCAGAACAGGAGGCCAAATTTCAGCACCTCTTCTGTGCAGGTCTTCAGAGGTCTAACATTATCGATTTAATATTTCTTTGGCTTTCATAAACTTTGTCTTAGCCAGTGTAAGGTATTATTATTCTGTAAATCCTGTACCAAGCAAAATATCCTTCTCATTTATATAGGGCAGGGGAGAAGATTTGTCCCCAGCCAGATGTTTAGTTGAGCTGAAGAACTGCACAGAAGTCTCTTGAGTCCTGGTTCAGTCAGTAAATGGTGTCTCCCAGTAAATTAGGTTTGGGATTCCTTGTTTGACTGCTATTCCCATATCCTATGGACATACTGTGCTCATATTACAGGAACAGTATTATCCCTGTTCATTACTTTTTGATCAGGGATAAAAAAAATCCTGGATCCAGGTCTGATTTCAGATGTCATCCCATAAATATACTGGAAAACCAAAGCTGATAACATTTTCTCAGCAGGAATGGGTGAATCCAGACTTGTGAGCCAGTGCTAATCCAAATCATGAACAAATGACCACATATTAACATACATGCTGAGATGAGGTACTGACAGAAATGCTAATGAAAAACAACTCTTCTCTATTCTGGGGAAAGCAAATAGCAGAACCACCTCTAAGGCTTGCTTGGTAGCTGCTTTGGAGCTGGTGGTCCCATGTAGATTGACATTTGCTGAGAATCTGGGATAGAGATTCCCTTGTACATGGGTAATTTGGAACTGGACAAACCAAGATAATTGTGGAAATCGTGGCTACTTGGGAAGGAAAGGTTTCACCTTCTTTACAACACTTCCTACATTTACTCTCTTCCTCCTGCACAGAGTTTCTCTTTGTAAATGTATGAACAGGTGTTAAGATGAACCAGTGAAGAGGTTACAGAACATTAATTGCTGCTTTGAAGTGTTATCTCCAGGGAGAGTAAATTAAAACATAAACAAAGCAGGTAATAAGTATGCTCCTGAGGCAACAGATAAGACTTGCTTAGAGAAGTTTCAACACCAAGTGACCCAGCATTTCACTGCTGCTGAGGGAGCAGAAAGGCTGTACCACAGGTGGCCATTCCTGAAGTCAGGGAAGTATGTGAAGAGGATACCAATTTCCTAACAGGTTCTTCTGAAGTGGGTAGTTCAGAGCTGGTTACACCAGATCTTCACCAGAGGACTATTCTTTAATCAGCTGAATCTGCAGGTGTCTGTCTAAACGGGTGCTGTGGCTGTTTTGTACAGTGGAACTGGGGGCCTGGCACACACACTTTGTGTGGTAAACTTGTCCATCTGGTTACCTGAGAGCTCGTTACCTGATCAAACTAGGATGCTTGGTTACAACTCTGTCCCACCTGGCAGAGCACTTGCAACCTCGAAGCTTACCTGGCAGGTGAATGGAGTCTGGATAGAGGTGAGGAAACAAATCTCTCTTTGGCAAGGACAGGGTACAGGAAAAGGTTTTTATCCAATGTATGTAAATCTAACTCTTTTCTTTTGATCACAGGGCTCTCCTGAGCTTAGCTGTATGGCATGACCCGTTCAGAATCGAAGTGTTACAGTGACGCACGTCAGTGATTGTGATGAATTCCCAAGGGTTATTTCAAGCTCTGGTTTCCTTGCGAGGTTTTGGTCCCATCCAGTGATTTTTGTTTCAGTTCTGGGATTTGACATTTCATATTAATAAATGGTGTTGATGAGACAGTGGGCATTAATATCAGAGTGGGTAGGAGCTTTACTGGCCCTGACATTTGATGAAGAGCTCATCTACCTACATAAATCAGCTTGCTTGCTGGAAGACTTTGTGATGTGTTTATTTCTGAACAACAACACAAGCCAAACAGATACATCAGTAAAGGGAAAGAAAGAACATATCAACAGGAGTCTGAATGGGGAACAAACACTGATGAGAATGAAACCTTATCTCAGGTTGCAGGAGCTGGTGTTCCCTGCTGCCAACAGCTTTCACAAACCAGAGGGAGAGAAATGTTTTATAAAAATTATAAAGAAGTTGGGAGACCCCCTTAGATAACTATCCACCTGCATGTAGCTGTCCCTGAAAAACCAAACAGCAGGAATAGAATCCAATAAATGCTTATTCTTCAGCACGGCCAAATGTCAGCCATGGGGCTTCAGCAAAATGAGCAAGCTCTGTCTTGAGTAAATATATATATTAATAGCTTGGAGCTGCACTATCAAAGAAAAACAGCTGAACAGCAGAACAACAAAACAAAGAAGCTCTGAGGCCTTCCACTGCCTACAGCAATATGCAGTGGAAGATGAATACTCTGCTCATTTCCATTCTAAACTAAACTCTATCTTCAATGCCATCAATATTATCAGTGTCATTACTGAACTGCAGCGTGAATTTGATGCAATAACTATTAATTAGACCATTTTGCCCTCCTCCAACAACAGCCCTAGTGCATCAGTTCCTAATGGAGTTTATGTTATTTTATTTTGATTTTGCTCAGAGCAGCCTTTGTGAATTCTAAGTTACTGTAAGGTAATTGAAAGTACAGCAAAGGTTATAGAATACCCTTCATACTTTACCAGCTCATCTGCTTCACAACATTACACATCAGCAGCATAAACAGCCAACTCAATAATGAAGAATGCTGACATAAAAAATAGCACCCTAGAATCACACACTCTGAGTCTTTTCACTCCTCTCTCAGTGGTCAGCAAGGTGAACAAAACTGAGAATGTCAAAGAGAGAGTGCAAAGCAGTTAAAACTTCACTTTCAGAGGCAAGAACCACTCATCCTTAAAACCTCATCAGCTGTTCCATTTGTCTTATACCATGATGATTGTTCTGTATAGCTCTGATACTTCTGGGTTAGTTTAAACCTAATAGGTGTTTTGTTGTGGGTTTTTTTGCCAGCCTATAGGTAAATTGTCATCTAACTTGCTGGTTCAAATCCTTCCATTGGTACATGAAACATCAGTAAGTGAATTTGCATTGTAGAAGCACAGGTTGCTGCATCATCACTCTGCACAGGGAGTGATGCACATCTGCCAGTACTGACATTGCTGTGGCTTCTGCCTCCTTCAGTCATTGAGCAGGGATAGGACAAGGAATACACATCTTTTCTTATCGAGCTCTGTCTCATCTGCTCCTTTGTGTTTTCACAGTCCCCATCACAAACAGAGCTCAGCTGCTCAGCTTCAGCAAAATGAAAAAAGGAAGAAATCAGGGTTTCTTCTGAAAACCCAGCTCCTTCAGTCTGTTGCAGGAACCAGGCACAAAAACATTGCAAAGATTTCCTAATATTCCCTCCAACGCTTTGCTCCCTTTTCCTAAGCTGTGGCAATGACAGCTGTTTTCCACCAATCCACGAACATGCAAACTGATGTTTGCCTATAATCTTGGAAGGGGACAATGGGTTCTATTGATCATTGCTATTGTAACACTTGCTGCTACTGTGGGTGAGTTTCTGCTTCCCCACTCCAATTATCTAAAGTTTAAGAGCTAACCTATCAACCAAGGATGTTTTTATGTCTATACTCCCATAGATAGATAGGTAGATAGATAGATAGATAGATAGATAGATAGATAGATAGATAGATAGATAGATAGGTAGATAGATAGATAGATATTCTGAAGGAAAGCACATTCTGGACAAATTTCATTTCAGTAATTAGTGAGATATGCAGGTTTGGATTTTTCTAATGGAAAAGAAACTTCGATGGAACCCAATTTTTTTAAAACTGCAAAATGCCACGACTCATATTTGGTTCCAGCCTCTGCTTTTCAGGTTTATCATAACCACTAAGCCAACATGTAACTGGAGTGCAGGCATCTGACCCAGCAGCTCCTGTGCAAGCAAAACCCCCATTGACTCCCACTGACTTAAGGGAAGTATCTTATTGCTACTGATGATGAGTTTGAGTTCCTACAAGCGTGAAGCTTTAGGTCCAAATGTGCTGAGAGGCTTAAAAATATCTATGAACATAACTACAGATAATCAGTGTTGCTGAAATGTCAGGGAAGTAACTCAAAAAGCGTCATGATGCAGTTTCCTTATCACCAAAGTTATCCCTGAATGGAAAGAGAACTACAGGGGCTTCCCTAATCTTTTTATAAAATCATTATGGCTTCATCCCTTTAGAACACTTGATACTCTTGGCTCCCCGGAGTGGAACAGGAATGATGGGAGCACGAAGGATACTTAGCCCTGAAATCTCTGATTTGGAGATTCAGTCCAAGTTTTGCCCGAGTGATTTATGAGGTAGATGCCAGGAAGGAGCCTGGAGGATTTAGCCCTGTATGTCTCTCTGGTTTGGACTCACAGGTATTTAAAACTCCATTATTGTTTCAGTAAAGCTGTGTAAGAATCTGCTGAAAATGCTGCCTCCCTCGATTCTCAGTGTCTACAGGATATTTCTTATGATAAATATTAATAATTTTCAAGGACATGGATGAATGCATTTTTATAATTATCAAAAACCAGACATACTGGTTTAGTGTTTAAAATTAATTATAGTATGGAAACTAGCATTCCATAAGGGAATTACATTAACTCATCAGAGTGAGTTCATTTTGCCTTTCAATTTACATTTGTTAAATTTTATTTACTGATTTTGTATTTAACTTCTAAGCACTTAGTGAAATCTCAATTTTTGTAAATAGATAACTTTATTCCTGGATGTTTGATTTGATGTGTATTTAATTTACATCACCATATATTTGAACCTGTTACAAGATTCATAAATACTAATAACTTAAGAGGAAAATAAGAGTAATGAACTTTCAAAAAGTTCCTGCAGTTGCAACATTATTCATGGCATGAAAACGGAAAATTAGTATTTAAGAATTTTACATTAGTTTTCCTTCTTGATGCCTCAGTTTAGCATGCTACTGAAAGGCAAGGGTGGCCAAGAACTAGAAACAATTAAACAGGGGCCAGCTAAATGTTCCATCACCTTATCTGGTTCTCCTGTGTACTACCACAGGGATTGCATTCCACCCAAAAAATGTCTCTCATTGGCCATGCAGCATTATCTGCAATCTTTCTCATAGTGGGAATGATGATCTGATTACACTTAATTGCAGAAGCCTGTGATAAATGGGAACCAGCTGTTTAGTTAGTTTTATCAGGTTCCTCTCAGCGTTTCACCTGTACTTTGCAGATTTCTCTGTTGCCATAGGGACTAATTCCAGCTTCCCAAACTTCCAGCGCTGAGGCTGGGGTGAAGGTTACAGGTCATGGCTTTAAGTGAGCTGGCAGTGGAAGGATCTCTGCCAACACCTATCTGCAAGGAGCTCCAAGCTCATCTGGTGCATGAGAGAACAGCAACAAGAAGTGGAGATGAGAGAGACTCAGGTAAGGGTTGATGCGCCCTGGAGAGCACCAGTGGGGTAGGATGTTCTCTCAGCATTATTAATGTGAACAAACTGCTGGAAAGCAGTGTAAAAAAGTAAAAAAATATCATAGAGGAGGGTTTTGATGTCCAATGTGGAGAAGCAGGGAGCCAGGAAATGGAGGAAGAGCCTGTACCACAGTTGCTCACACGACACCTGCTTTGACTGAAGGTATTTTCTTTATAGTGTTTGTAGAGGTAAAGGCTTATTCATTCCAATACTTCTGTCTGACTCTCTCAAACACTGAAGAAAATTAATAAAGAAGTTGTCTAGCCTTTGGAGAGTTCATAAGGATTTGTCCTTTTTTTCTTCATGGTGATATGTCTTACTGCAAGGGGAGGAGACACTTTTTCCTTAGATCACCCCAGCGATCACAGCATGGGAGAACAGTCCATAATACTTCTAAAGAATTATTCCTTCATAAAATCATGTGAAAATCCGAGTCTGAAGTAAAGTGTTTTTCCATTGGAAGCCCCACTGTACCCCATGTAGGCCATTGTGAAGGTCCTCAGACTTGTGAGTTTTCAGTTTAATGATTAGTGAGGGACTCACGGCAGTTCCACAGTTATCATCACTTCAGCTCCAAAATCTTTAGCTGAATCCTAATCCACTGTGTCTTTTGGAAGTGGTTTAGGAACTGCAGCTCCCTGCAGAATCTCTTTTAGAGTCTCCAAAGGGTTACTAACATAACAGAATGGACACTATTTTAAGCGCAGCTCTGCAAATACGAGCTCTCAGCTCTAATAGATTCTACTTTAGAGTCTCCACCCAATCTCCCCAGTCTTTTAAAGATTGGTTTGCTTCTATTAGCAAAAAATAGCACTGATAGTGGGCACCCTTGACTGGTCTCCCTCGAAAGTCAAAATTGAGATAGTGTGGTGCCATTAGTATGCATCCTGGCTCAGAACAGTGTAACTGATGCAATACGTTTACAGCAAATTCTGAAATTTCCATCATAGTAAAGAGAAACTGCCATTCAATCCAGTGAAATGCTTTCTCAGCGTCAAAAGATGCTATTACCACAGGACTGGCATCATTTTTCATCTTAAAGAGGATATTAAATAAGCACAGCAAATTCGTGCAGGTGAGCCCACTGTACTAAACATAAAATAAAACCACGCATTGTTCAGGATGAATTATTTTAATGCTTATACCTCGAGTCAATTGGCCAATAACTTTGCCAATTTGTTAATACCTGCATTTAGGAATAAAAGGGATCTGTGTAACCCAGATTGCTATATGTTCCAGTCTGTTTCAATGTTGCCACAATCAGCACCCTTCAGTCTGTGAAGTATCTGCTGGTCAGCACTTGGTTTGCATAATGTGGTGTTACAAAGATGAAAAAAAAAAAAAAACAGGCAACATCAGCTGGCCAAAAAAAAAAAAAAAAAAAAAGCAAGAAGGAAAGGTTCCCCTTTTCCTCTTTTGAAATGTGAAGGCCAACCTTGCCTAATGATTACGAGATTTATGAACAATTCAATAGCAATAGACTGTAAAAGTGAGAGGTCAGTCCACGTGTACACAAAGACTAAGCAGCTTTGGGTGAGATGAAAGATAAGACAGAGATCCAGCTCAGAGCAAGAGCTGCATTTTCAAGACAGCACAGCACGCTGGTAGTAACATCTTTATACAGAAATACTTAGGTTTGAGTTTAGGAATGTATTTTAATCACACAGATTTGAATACATAGCCTCCCTCTTCATGGATCTTGAGCTCCAGGCAGGGTGCAGCAGAGATGTTATTTCCCTTTGCACCACTTCTTTATTAAGATTCAGAAATGATATTTCACTTACATTAGGTATGGTTGGGGAGCATCTATTGCATACTATGCTTTCTCAGTGCACCATCTTCTACTTCTTCTGCTAAATCCTAATTAGCTGGCTTGAAATGTCAGCAGCCATGGGCAGCTTTAGGCCCCCAAGCTTTCCTTTCTGTTTGTGTGAGTGAAACTGTGCAGATCAGACTTAATACTTTTCTCAATATCTCGCTTGACGGTCTGTGATGATGTCTAAGACCTTGTTTATCCCTGACACACCCTTCAAAGTGCTTCCCACCCTGCACTGTTTTCTATATTTGCTGCATATATTCTTTCTGCCCTACTCTAATCCCTTCCTGTTCCTCTCTTACCCTTCAAATATGTAAAGCTGTGAATAGAGCAGTCTTTTTTCTGGATATTAGTTAATAATAGCCAGACTGTGAAACTAAAACTTACAGTACTGCATTTCTAATTAATCAGAAAGACATGCTGTAAGAATACAGCTAGAGACAAGTAGCTGTGCTAGCAATCAGCCAGTGCTCTGTTGGAAAGCAGCTTGCCAAGCAGACCCATCATTAGCCAGTCACATCATGGACCTCTGCATGGATTGGATTGGGTAGGTACATGGTGGAACAGATGGTAGGGAAGAGTAGCCAGGGAGGATCTAGTCCAGCTACTCAATGACTGGACAAGAGAAAGTTAAAAGAAAAAAGAAATGAGTGCAAATGGTTCTAGTTGAAGATGGGAGGGCAGGGGGGTGGGGAGAGGGGGTGTTTGAGGAAGTTTGTGTCAGGTGTTAACAGGGCACTCTGAAAGTTCTGCAGTAATCACGGGCCCTGGGATGTTTCTGGTTCAGGTCTGCATAATTTCTTGTAGCATCTGCCTGGAGAGGTGATGCAAAGCCCCCCAAAAAGCTGAGGAAAGGAAAGTGAAACCCAGAGTGGGACCATATGCCCAGCACACTTGCTAATAGAGGCTGGCTCAGTGTCCCATGAAATGAGCCTGTGCACAGCCCATCCTTGTCTTCTGGGGAAGAGTGAAGAAAACACATTTTATTCTGATGCCCATTGGTCTCCAATGTGTCTCACCAGCTTTTGATGGTGGTAATTCAAGAGAGACTGTGAGGTTTCATAAATTATGGTAGCTAGAAATGTGCAGAATCAGAGTCAAGAAATCCTCCAAGCCAGCATCTATATGAGGTCTCTTTCTGCCAATCTTCTTTGAAACTTTCTTCAAGCTGAGATGGGAGAAGTTGCTATTGCAGCAATCCTCAGGTGATGCTGAGAAATAAGAACTCTGGGTTTCAAGAACTCAGGAAGGTTCAGATTTCCAAAACAGCCTTTCTAATTTTCTGTGCCCCTCTTTAGGCTTTGTGGGCCTCGATACCCAAGGTACAGAATATCCACAGCTATGAGGTGACAGCTTGGAGTTGAGTGAGCAGCATTCCTTACTTTGTACTACACAGCTCTCTCCTGGAAATAGGGATGAGGCCACGTGGATTTTGTGAGGACTAGTTAGTGTATAGACAATGCTTCAATGTGAATAGTGCTTAGGATACAATTTTTGAGGATCCAATGAAATGGACACAGTCAATAGTTTCTTTGATTAAAATGATTGAGCCAGCAAACAAACAGCACTGGTACATAATTCCTTCTCACAGAGGAAGAAAGTCCAACACTGTCCACCTTGCTTACCAGCACAATATCAAAATATATACCAAAAAAATCTCCAAAATCAGTGACTGAACATTGAGTAACTGTCACATTATTTTATACTAACACATCACACCCTTTCATTCACTTCTCTGCTAAGCTCTGCTGCTTCTTCACTGTTTGCAAGTTCTTGAGGCACCACCCAGCAGGCTGCTGGTGAGTTGGAGCTGATGTGCAGCTGGACCTGAGCTGCTCTGCACGGGCTGGGCGAGGTGAGCCAGCTTTACCCCAGAAGGCTTCGCTCACAGGTTCTGTGCCTGAGTTAACATGCCAGCATAGACACGCTTTCAGATTCCAAGCTCCACGTTTTTCCAGGCTGGTATTGCTTAGAAATGGAGAAGCTCTCATTTATCAGTGGGCAGGAACTGAAGCCGCCAGGATGGAGTAACCATTGCTGGAGAGAGATTGGGACTGTGACAGAGATGGAGCGGTAGGAGACTGAGCAGAGGAAACTCATACAACGAGCAAGAACAGCTTGTGTCACGTTACCACCTGTTCCTTTGACATCTGAATTTATGGTCTAAACCATAAATGGCCTAAGGCCTCATTTATTTGAAGTCAGGACAGAAGCAGCACATGCCCTACAGAGCTGAAGCTTCACCTTTCAAGGGCTGAGCACATGGAGGACCGAACAAACCTTACAGAGTTTGGGGGCTCTTGGTAACAAATAAAATGAGATACTTACCATACAAACAAAAAATATTGTAGATTAAAGGACATCAAAGCAGTCCCTTCTGAACTAAAATAAATCATAAACAAAAAGGAAAAATAAAGTGAATAGATAAATATGAGTGTTTGAGGCCAAATGCATCTCCCACCAAGGAAATAATCAGATGGTATTAAAAGTACTGCGGCAAAACTGGAGTTAGAATGTTCCTGGCACTGTATTTTATGGGAGAGAAAAGATATATAGTCATCACCTTGAATAAAATATATACCATAACTGGGAAAAGTACAGGATCTTTTAAAGTTCTGTCACTTAAATAAAAAGCACGAGGCAGGTGGTGGTGACAAAGGCTAGGGAATGTGATAACAAGTATTAATAGCAGTTCAAAGAAAGAAGGGTACAGCTGCTGCAGGAAATGTTGGATCCAGCTCTGCAGCTGAGCTGCACTTGGTCCTCTGCCCTGAAGTGTAAGAAAGAAAAATGAGTGTATGTAGCCATGGATTTGCTCTAAATCCGTGATTTGAGGATGCCAGTAGACACCCAAGATATCTATCCAGCACGAAATAGAGAAGACTTGTTTTCTGTATTTGGTTAGGAGTGACAAATATTGCTAATATGGCAGAAATGTTTAAACAAGGACACAGTACATCACAAGGGAAAACAATCCATCTGGTTTAGCAGCTGGTTTGAAGCATTCAGTTAGGCATCTATTGCAGTGAAGAAACTCTCCCACTGTTTCAGGCAAGTTCTTACAATGCTTGTTCATCCTGGTTAGAGGAGTTTTCTAGGGTGGTTTGCAGGACCAGATTTGGATACAGGAACTAATTTTACAACCACTGTGTTCTCTCTTGTGGATTCAGATCCCATGTTCAGTTGCAATTAACCAAGCAAGCTACAGAACCGTGGCCACTGCCTCTTTAAAATGACTGCACCCTGGGCCTGGGATCCCTGATATTTGCTAGCAGAAGT
Source organism: Myiozetetes cayanensis (assembly GCF_022539395.1). Lineage (NCBI taxonomy): Eukaryota > Metazoa > Chordata > Aves > Passeriformes > Tyrannidae > Myiozetetes > Myiozetetes cayanensis. Next base: position 2,501,908 of record NW_026086826.1, on the reverse strand, counting down.
CTATCCCCATCTGAACCTGCAAATGGCTGCAAACAACACTGTCTTTAACAGGCAGCTCACCTGAGACCCTCCTTCAATTACTGTTGACTTCTTTGGGAAACAAGAACACTCAGGACCTCCCAGCAGTGAGGTCAAAGCCCCTGGGCTTCATTTAGGAATCTGTGTCTGGAGTGTGCTGGGTAAAGGGAAGAGATTTGTACATTACAAAGGTGGCCACTAAAAATTTCGGGAGCACACAGGGCTCGAGCATGACATTTCTGAGGCGTGACAGGAGTCAGTGACAGCTATTCTCACACTGTACAGTGATTTATTGCTCTCAATTAGCATATATGCTTACATAGTGATATACCATGTGGATAGTAAAGATGATTTCTATAAACCTGTAGGTAAGAACAGTAGCTATTATCAAAATAAGATCTACATAGCTTGGCCACTGAAGGACTTTACTGGATTCTGTGACTGTGCCTTTTCAGTTTGATGCTAATGGATCCCCTTGTTGCCACAGTTGTTGTTCAGCCTGTCATCATAAGTGATGTTTTTGTTTGTGTTAGTAATAGCAGGAGAGTTTTCTATCGACTCTCTAATAATACATAAAAACTGCAAACCAATCCATAATGAGCACTTATCCTTCTTCGCTTCCTTTTTTTGCTCTAATGCTTCTATCTGCTTGATAATTTTGTTGGTTTTTTTAAGTTTAGAAATTCTGTTCCATTTAACAGTTTGACTTCCTGTTGGTGTAGTCTTTCTCTGCAAAGGAACAAGCATGCAGACTCTGAAAACTGAGGCATTCAGGATCCTGTTGAGATCTCTTAAATTACAGCAAAGACATCCCCAGAATATTCAAATGTATCCAATCCCTTACCAAATTGTAGTAATTATGTTCTCAGTTGCTTTAGTCCATATGTTAAATCTGTGCTCTGTTTATAGACAGGGTGTATGTCTTCCTTCTCTTGTTTTGGTAGTGAATGGTGAAACAATAGGCCATGGAGAACAGGTTCTGGTCATCCTGTGGCTTCCACAAGCGGTACTGGGCACCCTCCATCTGTAGCCTCCTGTGCCAATTTCTTAATCTTCAAAGTTTCCGACTTTAGAAGTGGAATTTTGAGAACACTGTATATTCCAGGATATGTCTTTTTTAACTTCCCCTCCAAAAAAGTGATTAGAATGAAGCACAGGGTTTCAAGTGTGGTTTTAAAGCACATGAGTCCATTCAGTTGAGATGGACGTTGTTTCTGAAACACCCAATACCTATATTTATGCTTCCTAGATTGGGGAGAAAACTAAGAAACAAGAAAGAAAAAAGCAGCAGATTCAGCAGATCTTATCTCACTATTTCCCCCTTCTGTTTTCATTTGCACTTCTATTTCCATGCAATATTTCATTTCTTTATGCATCTATCACTGTTTGCTTCTGTCAGAAGTTCAAAGGCAGCCTGCTTTCATAAAGGAGAGACAGTATTGACTGATCTATAATATCGTTTCTACCTTTTCTGACCAATCCTCAATGCATATTTCCAGTTTTGAAAAGCATTTCATGAATCACTGGGCAGTTTGAAAAAATCCATAGTGTAGGTTCATTACTTTGTGGCTGCTGAGTGTTTTCCATTGGTTGTGTTTGCAATGCAAAAAAACTCAGCCCTTTCTCTCGGGAAGAAGAGGTTAAAATTTCATATATACATAAATAATAAAACAACACGGGGAGGTGATACCAGTGTGATATATTTCATTCCCTATATACCTTTGACTGCCCTGCTGTCCGTTAATCCACACAAACCTCCATCATATTCCAACCTCCTTAGCACCTTCAGTCTCATTTTTCTAGGGAGTCAGGCAAAAACCGCTTACTTGTCCCCTCTGAAATGTGGCACTCCCAGCCATCCACACAAATGTCACTGGCTGCAGGCCCAGGACAAGCAATATTCTGTTCTACACTAGTGATCATGGTTTAAGCTCAGACCTCATGAGGCTGCAGAAGTGAGAGCTTTATACCTCCTAGTGAGCTCCTTGCCCCAGCGAACAGGGAGGGATAAAATGGCTGTAGAAGGTGATTTCAGCAGGGCCAAGAGGTGCCACTCTTGAGGAGTCAGATCCAGGGCTTCCCAGACCTCAGGATTATAATGGTAGCGACAAAATGATGCAACTTTACCAGGAGTCACTTTGAGATTCACTTTATATTTTTAACAAACATTTTCTCATGTTTAGCCATCTGTAGAATCTTAGGAACTCAGATTCTTCATTTCAAAGGCATAAGGATATCAAAGTGGTCCTGAGACAATTAACCTCTCCCCTGCATTCTATTTTAAGCACTTCTATCACCAATATTTTTCTGAAAAACACATACACATAGCGTGATGGGAAATGTATTTAAGTGCTTTCAGCCCTCCTGCAGAGTGACACACAGAACTCACCTAGACTTTAACTACTTATATCACACCAGATCCTTTTTTTTTCTCACTCTTTCGTGAAGGGTAAACAAAAACTTCCTTTTTCTCACTCTCTTTAAAACTAGGCACAGATCTAAATCAGTTTCTAAAACATTATTTATTTATTTATTTATTTATTTTCAGCAAAGGAGCCACACTGCCATCAATGAGTCACCAAATAATTAAACATTTAAGACTGTCTGGGCTTTCGTTCTGAGGAGGTGACAGGGCTGAAGGGCAGCTGCAGCTCGCAGTTTGGAGGCATTCTGTGTACTGACTGCAGGTGCAAACACCCTTCCTTACTGTTGACTACCAGTTGCTGAGGTGCACTGGCATCCTCCACTCCAGTACTCAGTCCAGGCCAACCACAATGTGGAAAGCAGGTTTATAATTGTTCATTATATTAAGGTATAAATTATGCTATGTTGTCTCTACAAGAACTTCATGAGGAATCGGCCCCAGTTTGAAAGGGTTATTTTATATCTCCCTGAGGGAATCTCTCTGAAAGACAATCTGGGCTAAAATGCATTATAAAAAGGTAGTTATTTCATTCATCCAGACAGCTCAGGGGAAGTTGCTGTTTAAGCAGTTTTATTTAGGCATCAGTGAAAGGGCTCTGCTGCTCCAAGTCCATTGTCAGTTTTCAGAGGTTTGTCTCTATCTGCACCACTACTTCTTACATGGATTTCTCGCTCTACATGGATTTTTATGTAATCATTAGCATCTTAGGTCCTCCTGAAGCTGCTGCAAGCAGATTTTTATTCCATATGACTATTCTGTCAGCCTGTAGCTACCAGAAAGGTGAAAATGAGAAGGGTAAATTGGAAGAGGAGACAACCCAATCTCTTCCATGCAGATGAAAAGCTCTCCTCAGTCAGACTTTGCTATCGCTCTGCCATTTTTTCCTTCTGTGCTAGGGAAAGCAGCTGTTCATTTTTTTAATCTGTCTTTACCCCAGCTCTAAGGAGGAATAGAAATGCATGTTCAGTATCCCTTGCATATGGAAAATAAATTGGTTGAAGCAGCAAGTCAGATGGACTTTAAGAAGTTTTCAGTATTGACTCATTTCCAAGTTGATTAAATGCTTGTAAGTTCAGCCTAGGCTCTTCTCCTTGCAAGTCTAACTATTGGGTATACAGATTCATATCTACATGTGCACAGACTCCAATAGTGTTAAAAAAAACCCAAACCTCCAGATAGCTAGAACTATTAGTTCATAGGAATTTTAAATTAAATTAAATAGCTGGGCTGTTTTCCAGACGATTTCTAAAGTTCCCATGCTTACACAAAAACCTCCGTAGGATTTACATTACACTACTGTATTTGTTTCAGTGAGCATTTGACTGCCAAGAATACGGTCTATGACCAACATGGCAATCTAATTAAATATTTGACGAGCAGAAAGCTGGACATTATTCAAGTCAAGCATTAAATTAGAAAATTTAGTTTGTCTCCTTTATCAGTAGATTTTTAAATCAACCTATTCTACCAAAACCCATAAGTTTAATGAATTTGGTCAGACATACTGTGTAACAGATGTCTAACACACAGCCATGAGCCTAAATCATAAAAATGATGCTTCACTTCGGCATGGCAAAATATATTAGAAAGGCTCAGAAAGGTCAGTCACCAGCAACCTGCTCGCTGGTATTTGAGAAACAGCACTGTAAAATGCATGAGCTGCCTTTTGTAGTCTCTTGCAGGAAGCCTTGGAGAGCCACAGATAATTTGCTTTCAATGATTCATCAAGTTGGCCCTTTGTTTCACTAATTTGAGTGTCAAGTGCAACCACATAATAAAGAATCACCAAGACCCGATAAGATTCTTCTTATATTGCTCTGTTTGTCTTAACAACTGGTACTATTGAAACCAAACTCACAAACTGAATAAATAGCAAGCATGTGTGCAATATGGCATTCTTCTGTGAAATGATAAAGCGTGTTTACTGCGCTATCCGCTGACGTACCATACATTCTTGTTTCTTTTTACTTTCTTAAAAGGCGCTAAATGCTGCGTGCTGTGCCCATGCTAGAGGTGGCATTTGTTTCACTGTTAGTCCTCCAATGAATTAGTAAAGATAAAAAATGGATTTCCATGACAATTCCAGCCTTGAGAAGGCTGCTGTTGTGACCATGGTTGAGTTACCCTGCTGATGGTTTTCTCCTTAATGTAATTTTTAATACTATATAGCTGTGGGTTAGATGCGAAGCCATATATTAGAACTATTATTTCCATGAGTAGTTTCAAGTGAAATAGCTTCATGATTAGGAGATAGATTTTTTTTTTTTTTTTAAAAAACGCTGTCAGTCTAATAACTTCCTGAGAGATCAACCTTAAAATGGCTTGTTTAGAAGGGATACATTTATAGACGTGGGATTCCCAGAGCAAAAAGTCTAGGTAATATGAGGTCTACCAACAAAGTTTTCAAAACTGAACTGAACACCATAAACACAAACAAATAAAGAACAAAGAACTTTAGAAGGCTGCTTGTGAGACTGGGAAAATGTCCGCCTTCAGAAACCAGAGATGGCATGGGGAACAAGTCTGGGAGATTTGCTTTAGAAAACGAAGAAAGCTTCTGTCAGGAAGGGTTCGAAGCCGGTTGTTAGGGCTGGGGAAAGGTTCTGTGAGAGGGTGTTGTCAGCGCCGCGCGAGGAGTTGAGGGCGTCGAATTTATTTATTTATTTATTTTCTTTTTTTTACTAACGCGAATTTAAAGTATTTTGCCTGAACGCTGCCAGCCCTCCCAGGAAACCCAGCTAGCGGTGGGAAAACCGGGAAATTTCCCGCTGGGGAAAAATACGAATAACATAACGTTGGGGTGTGGAGGGAGTCGTGCCCCGGTGCGACGAGCAGGGCAGGGCAGAGGCCTGGGCAGGGTGAGGGAGGGAAGGAGGGAGCGGTGCCCGCCTGGTGCCCGCTGGAGGAGCAGCGTTGGAGCGGGAGGCAGAAGTTTTAAGTTCCACCTGCCCTGAAGTCGCCGCTGCGCCGGCAGCAGGAGGCGGGGGCGGAGGCGGAGGCAGGCGGGGCAGCCGAGGACCCGGCTCTGGCAGGCTCCGAGGGTCCGGCCGGGTGTAATTCCCCCCTAATCCCCGCCACGGCGGCGCTTCCCTGGCCGAGCCATGTCTGCGGCTTCCCCGCCATGCCGAGCCTAGCGGGGAGCGGCAGGACTGGCGGCCGGGAGGCGCACAAAATGAAGACCCTGATGGTAAGTGCATTGTTGGCACTGCTCATCCCGGCTCCGGCGGCGGGGAGGGGAGGGATAGAGGAGGGGAGGAGAGAGGCGCGGAGCTGCCCCGGGCACCCTGCACGCCCTCCATCCTTCCCCGGCTCTTCGGGATCGCGCGGAGGCCACCAAAACCTCGGCGGCGGCGGCGGCCAAGAACTTTCCGCCTGCTTTCTTTTATTCGTGTTGCTCGTGGTTTGGGGGTTCTGTGTCTGTGTGTGTGTGTGCGTGCGTTTTAAGGAGCGTATAGAAAACCGACCTGCTCAAAGGACGATGCTGGAGGTACCCGGGCGGTGTGTGTGGGGAGGAGCGCTACATCCCCAGCACTCCTTAAAACGCACGCATTGAGATGCCCAGAGCGGGGACGGCGGCTCGGGGATGAGGCGCGGGGGAGCCGGGCGCTCTGAGGGGAGGAGAGGGGAGGAAGCGGGGCTGGTGGAGAGGGTGGCAGCCAGGGGAGCGGGCTGGCGAGCGAGGGGGTTCCCCAGTTCTGCCGCACTTTTGCCGGGGTCCCTGGCGGGTGAAACTTGCTGGGGGGGAGCGGCGATGCCCGCCGGCCCCCGCGGCGTGGGGAGCCCCGCTGAGCCGGCCGTGTCTCTGCCCCCCGCAGCGCCACGGGCTGGCCGTCTGCCTGGCGCTCACCACCATGTGCACCAGCTTGTTGCTCATGTACGGCGGCATCGGCGGCATCGGCGGGGGCCACCCGGAGCCGCGGCGGCGGCAGCAGCAGCAGCAGCAGCAGCAGGTGGCGGCGGTGCCCAGCCGCCCGCCCGAACGCGGCCAGCGCCACCCGGCCCTGCCCGTCGGGGCCGGGCTCCTGGAGGGATACATCAGCGTCCTGGAGCACAAGGTGAGCCCGGAGCCGGCAGCGGGACCGCCCCTCTCTCTCCCGGCCCCGGGGGGACGCCGCGGGGGGACCTGCCGAGCTGTCCCCGGTGCCCCCCTTCGGATGCCCCGGCCCCCTGGGCGGCATCGCCATGCCCTGGCTGCCCGGGCTGGCTTCTACAGCCTTGGGGTGCCGTCGTGCCCGGCCCCGAGGGCACGACCGAACGGGGTCGGGACCCGGTGTGTGAGCCTGCGGTTTGGCGTTTGTGCGGTGCTGGTTGCCTTCTCCCTTGCGCGGTGGAAGAGGGAGGGTGAAGTGGTTTTGTTTCTGGTGCCGGATGCTATAGCGACAATACAGATGTGTGTTTATGGTGATAATCGTAAGGGTTAAAGAATGAAGTTTATTTACTGGAAGGGAAGGTCAATAGGTAGGTGTTTATTCTTAGCTCGTTTTGTCGTGGGGAACCACAAAGGGTGTCTCCGGCACGTATATGACCTTTTCATCCCCCTCCTGGGAAGCAGAAGTTGCCAACCGTAGTTTCCATTATAGAAATTGGGGGCACTTCTTTAATGGGGAACAAAATTATGTCCCTCCCCTTGACAGAGAAATTACCGGGCTGGATTGTCAGACTGTAATATGTGTTTACCAGAGATAGGCAGACTAAGCTTTGATAGCTCGCAGGACAGATGTAGTGACATAAAGTGAGCAAGGTGGCACATCCACCTTGATGAGATGCTTGATCTTCAGGAATTTTCTCAGAAGGCAGATTCCTCTACTTTTGTGCTGTGTTCAGTTTGTTGCACTTACCTGGAAACTCCAAGGTCTCCCTCTGCCAAAACCCCAGATAATGTTTAGTACACACACCTCTTGCAGTAAAAATTTACAGTAAAAAATAAGGGAAGTGAGGAATCTCAACTTTCTCATGTTTTCACATCCCGACTGACAACTTTCTGAAAGATAGGTTGTCAAACACGTTGCTGGGCTCAGTTTAGAGGTACTGTGTGAAGACTGGTGACTTTGATATACAGAGATTTTTATTGTTCCTTCTGGCATCACTTTCTATGCAAGAGTTATCTGTAGGGCTCTTAACACAGAAAAATAGCACATGATGGTGCCTTGTGGGCTTTATTTGCTTTCTCACATGGTTCTCCTGGAAATTCTCAAATGTAATGTCTGTAGAAAAAGCAAGTTTGGCCACAGGCTTCCTACTGTGTGACGTGTCCCCTTGTAATTCTTTTCTTCTTCTTGAACATGACTGAAGTGATAGGTGTAGATATATATGCACATGATTTCTGTAAACAGCAGTAATTGAAAAGGCATCTTTGGATTTTTAGGATGCATATTTGAGTAGCCCTCTGACACTGGTAACTTAACATTGGTTTCTCCTGGCTCACAAATACCCCCCATTAATAGACAGACAGAATCACTATTCTGTGTTTATTATTTTCCAGGGTAATTTTAATGTTTCCCAGTCTTTTGGAGAAAGATGATCCTCTGGTTTTTTAATATATTGTAATGTGGCCTGAACCCCACAGATACTCCATTTCTGAGTTTCATTTCACACAGCTCATGCCTCACGGTAATAATCTGCTGAAGGTTTAATAACTTTTCCACATAACTTCTGTGGGTCAAAGAGAATATTGCACAATCCCTGCTGTGTTCCCAGCTTGCTTTGTCTTATTTTAATGCACATGAGATCATGCAGAGAGCTCTGCCACTGTGGTACACAGAGCAGTGAGGGCACTGTATTACCATAAGGGGATGATGGGGGAGAGAAGGGCTTTGGCTCTTGATGGTGTATTTGTTTTAGTAATTTCACTTAATAATCCATGTACATGAGATGGATTTACGATCTCAGAACATATAGGTTTCCTGCTGAATAAAAAAAATGGAGAATTGAAAAGATCACAGGCACTGATGGTTTGGAAAAAGAGGGATGCAGGATCGGTGATGGTGAGAATGGGGAGAGAGATTGCAAGAACTGAGAAATGGTGAAACGTTTTCAGAGAAACCATGTGTTTTGGGTGGGACACTGGAAACTGCAGAGAAGACAGCCTGATTAACAGGTGTCATAAAAGTCCAGCCCACAGTGAGAGAAAACGAGGGAACCAGGGAGGTTTAAGGAATATAAAGAGAGGAAGATGAAATTCTCTAGCTGTGAGGAGGACACGAAGAGACAGGGAGGGAGGTCTGGAGGGAGGTGAAAAGCACCTGTTGTTTGAGGACAACGGGCTTGGAAAGATAAGGGAGGAATGACTTCAGTAATGGTCCCTGCTGCTTTGATAGCACAGAGGTGACGGTGTGACATGACAATGAAGGGTAGGTTTTTCACAATACAGCCTCCTTAATTTCCCACGTGGAATCTTGGGATTATCTGTCAGGTTGAATGACCTGAAGCTGAATGACCATTACACAAAACTCATCCCTGGTACGTGTTCATGCATGAGTGACAGTTAACAGCAGACTAGATGTCTAGATCTACAGATCTAGGGGCTGAAACCTGTTCTTGTTTCTGAATCTCATAGTTTGCTCTCTTGTAAAAATCTTATTTCATGTTTGTAGTGTTGCACCCAGATGTTGTGCATTTAATGAGAGTAATGTATGTAGAAGCTATATGATAAGTATTATAGAACTTAATAGTATTAGTCCATAATCACAGTGTGAGTATTGACACTTACAGGAGCTGTGTATGAGGCAGTAAAGACATTTCTCTTCAGGGATAAAATTTAACAGTTGTCCACATTGTGAAATATCATGTATTGCAAATGTCTGTCACTACCAGCAATGCAGCTCATTTAGTAATGCTGGAGGATTGTGTGTGGAGACTACTTACCAGAAAATCAAGGCACTCAGTAAAGAACCAGTGATTTTGAAATATAGCTTGCAATATTGTAATTACCAATTATTTTTCTCCTTTTATTTCATATTCAGTAAGAATTATAGTTTCTCATCCATTCTGCCAAGAGAAGCAGGCAGTCTCTGAGAAAACAGCAAAATATCTAAGGTTCTTTTTACTGGGTTGAAGAGACTTTTTTTGCAGGAGTTTCCTGTCTCTTGGTCAGATTTGTAATGTTTTGTTTCATGGTGCTTTGCCCTCGTGGTTTCTGCAAGCCCCTTATTTCTGTGAGTCAAGCATCAGAGATCAGAACCCATGTCCTCAGCTTTAGTAGCCTGTCACAGTTTAGCAGTGCACACTTAATGTCTGTTGAAGTGAACTCTTAAAACAAAAAAAATTCAGAAATGCCGTGGATCCAGGGATGCGAGTGGATTGCTGTCACTTCGCCTCTGCATGTCCCAGAGCAACAGCAATTGACAGTCATTGTTGGGGGATGTTTGAAACGAATAAATAGTGTGGGTTTTTTTTTAGTTCCCAGTAGCCAGATGTTGCATCCGAAAAGATCTCACATTTGGAACGGAGAATATGGCTTGCTGTTGAGAGGTCAAGGACTGAAATGAAGCGAAGAAGCAGCAGCTTCCCTTCTCCTTGGAGGAGCTGTTGCTTCCTAAAGAGGCACATTGACAGGGTGCAGCACTGCTTAGCTACTGCATCTGTTCTGCATTAGAAAGGACAGGAGTCCTACTAGACTGTCAGGCTGACATCTTTCCTGAATTCTTTGTGTGTAATCTTGAAATTAAAGAGGTTTTGTCTCTGGCATTGGGGGAGGCACAGTGGATAAGCCTTTCTGTCGATTCATCACAGCGCCAGCAAGAAATTACAATGCTAATATTTTTAAAGCAATTACTGCATACAAATAACAGACCGCTAATGAAAGTAGGAAACCTAGCACTGTTCCAGAACTTGCAAGAAATAAATATTTAACCGTTATATTACTGCTCGGAAATGAATGTGAGAACTCTCTGGGCAGTTAAAAAGCTTTTTACCCAGTATTGACTCAACAGTTGGTACCGCGAATAAAATATCAGTTTGTCATGTGTGTAATTGAAGGGCATTTCAAGCCATCAAGAATTTTGTTTCTTATAACATTTTTTTCAAAAATCAAAATCAATCTTGCAGACCAGATGCATGGTTTATTAGAACAACGTTTAAGTACCTTAAGAGTGCATTGAGATCAAGGTGATAATTTAAGTGATCACAATGATTTCTTAATTTATGATAATGTGAATCATCATATGCAAAGGAATCTTTGTGATCCCTTTAAATTAATGCAGATCAGAGAATTGTGTAGTTAATGAAGTGTTTGAGGAAGAGCCTTTCTGCAAATAGTGCTATGGCTCCTTAATCTCTGAGACGCAAAAAGTTGCTCTTGGAGGAAACTCTTTTTTCCAGGATAGTAAACTTTGTGCAATTAAAATAGCATGGGATTCTTGCCACGTTTTATATTATTTTTAGTAGGTATTAAATCAAAAGAGGTTGGCATTTGAATTTTTACCTGGTTAAACCATTGATGGTTTGGGGCTGAATAGTTTGAGGGGGAGGTTCACTAAAACACCCTTCATAACTCCTGTGTAGAGGTGAGAAGGAATTAAATTATTTTGCAGGCTTTAGTGTCTTTTAAGTGAATTTATCACTGAATCATAAAGTATCTTACAGCAAAACAACTTGTCTTGCCTGAGGTGGGATCAAGCCCACGGAGTTAAATAAACCATGTGCCATGATTTCATTGCATGTTCCTGTTTGCCCCTGAAATTCTTACCAGCAGAGGAAGGAACACAAACTTTATTATGCAATTAAGTGTTTGATGGAGCTTTTATTATGTGAGAGATCCACAAGGGGGAGACTTTATTCTAGAATAACCTTGTTTGGGACACTTCCATCTGTCAGAGACCTATGCAAGGTGGGAGTCCAGAAAAGCCCCGTGCTCAGTGTTTTGTTGGCTTCTTGGCTTTCTATTTTTAGGTACCATAGTTACCTTTTACACTGATAAGCTGTAGGTTTATTTAAACCCTTACAAAGTTGACAGCTTGAAGAAAAGGAAAAAAAAAAAGTGAATATCCACACACTCAACTTTTGGATAATGACTGTCCTGAGCTTTATATTTTCTTGCTTCTGAGCTATTGCTTTTTCAGCCTAACAGATCATAACATTGGGTTTGTTCATTTTGATGACCCTTGTCTAAAGTTTTGGGCAGTTTCTGTGTGCAGTAGATGCTAACACATGGTGTGCAATGCAGAGCACACCACAGTGGCAGGAGATGATGGTACATTTTCCTTCTTTGCCAGGTTGCTTGGCACCTCTGCAAAGAACCCAAAGTAGTTCTAGCCTGGCACTGCTCCTGCTTAGAATACCTGCAGATATTTTTAAAGGTTTGCACATAGGTATCAGTTAGCTGTGTAGTTTATACATTTATTTTATGAGTAGTAGTTGGACACATCTTGTGTAGAATTCTGACTCCAGTGTGGGCTTGAGAGAGATCACAAATGTTAGCTGTCAGGATAATAAAAACAAGTAACATTTTACAGTTATCACTATTGCCTAATTCTTCCTAAAGTGTTGTTAAGGATAAAATAGTAGGGGTAGTGAGTCCAGACAGAGGTCAGGATCTGTTGCTTAAAAAATTGTCTCAAAAGAGCACAGACACCATTAAATATTGAGATGTCCCTGAAAACTGAACGGTGTTTGGTGTGCCTCTAGTACATGGTGTTGTAAATGGTCATTAATGTGACACGATGCATAAGACCCAGTCACAAACTAGTTCTGATCATTTATTGGTGGTTGAGAAGATAATGGAGAGGAAATCGTTGTTGTAATACTGAAAACAAGAGAAAATATTGGAGTTTATACCAGGTGAAGATGTTACCTCGTGTATTCTGTGACATTTCGTGATGCAGCTTTATTCTTTCCTAGAAATAGAGGCAAAGAGATTATTTCAGAGGCTTTATCAAAAAATATTGATGATGGATTTCATTACAAACCTAAATAGGTAGATGGTCAGGTCAAGACAGTTGATGCAGAATTGTGGTTTAATTTTCTCACATTATAAAAAAGTCACATCTCACAGCAATATCTGATACCATATATGGGTCATAATATGCTGTCTTGTTTTTACAACTGAGACAAAAAGTTCTTTTTTTTTCTTTTTCTTGGTAGAAGGAAAACTGCAGAAGCATGGATATGTTTTTGTTTGTTTTGCACTGCTATTTCTTGATTGTCGGATTATAGCCTTTTTTGATTTCTTTGGACTATAACATTTATCCTGAATCGTGAGGAGTGAGTAAATGTGCTGTCTGCTTACCTGTCTTCTTTTGTAAACATGCAAAATTCTTAATTGGATGGATATACAAAACACTTCCAGGCAGGGAACTGGTGAGTCTCTGTCTGCTAGTGGGATTTGCTCGTCTCTCATGCAAAACCCCTTAATTTTTTTCCCCTCTTCGTTTACCTCATTAATTTCGATGACCACCTTTGTATTTCTAGTATGTGCTGAAGTATATTACATTTGATAACCATTTAAAGTTGCCATATTGTGCACCTCTTTTTCACATGATCTTTCACTGTGAGCATTTCAGGCTATTTTCATCTTCCTGCGAAGACAAAGTGTTCTTTTGAAGGATTTTAATCCTTGGTGGAAGCAGGTCTGAACTAAATGAGATTTCCAATGACAGGAAATGTAATTTTTTGCTCACTGCTGATGGATATCTCTCAATAGAGTTCCTTAAGCTCTCCCTTTCTGCTTGTCCTGGGGCATAAGTGGATATTGAGTGTCATCCTAACTATGTGATATCCTCAAAACAATGGAGTGCAGGTGGTTTCCTTTTGCCAGTGACCTTCCTTGTGAGTTTAACCTGCATTGCTCAGTAACGCTCCGTGTGCACATCCTTGATGCTGAGGTGGCACTGATAGGAAGAAAACTCGGTGTATTAATTGAGCTTCTAATTAGGGCAATTATGATCAAATCAGCAGTCGTTTGGTGCTGATATAAGCAGATGTGACAGCACAAAAGCTGCTTTGAAGGTGAAGGTGAGGCATCATGATATTCACCTCACTCTGTTTCACCTCCTCCCTGAGCAATCTCCATTAGGCATCACTCTAGTTAAAGCTTGAAGTGTTAATACCAGGTTAACTACTAAAGTTTGCTACCAGCTGGAAAAGCAAATATTTTCCCTTCAGAAACTGCTATTAATTGTTCTTCATTGCCATTCTGAAAATAGCCTAATACATTTAAGAACAAAAGTCACATAGGAAGTGAGGAAACGAGTCAAAGCTGAAACCTCCTGCCTTCGAGAGAGCCTGTTGGCAACAGAAGTGCAAAATACAAATGGAGAAGTGGAGCTCTGAGGTGCCCCTGGATGGTCTGGATGAAAGCCAGAGTTGGGGACTGAGAAGCAGAAATTCCTATAGAGAATGTAGCATTTGAACTGAGGTTAGGCCAGCCTGGTCTGTGTCTGGGCTGTATTCAGAGAGACACAGAGTGTTAAAAGAAGCACAATGTGTATATTAAGTGCAATAATAAATATTGAATCCTTACTGGAACCTTGTGAGAACACTTCAGAATAAGATTGGGTTGTTTTAAAACACAGAGAGGGCAAACTAATATATTTCATGGATTACTAGAGTACTTTTTCACCATGGCAGCAAACTAGTGCAAAATATTCACTGTCCAAGGAAAGGGAACAGTAATAGGTTTATATGGTATACTGGCAGCATAGGGCAGGTTTTCTTAATTTAGATTTAATAATCTGGACTGTTGTAAGTAACACAGAACAAGAATATATAAATGTGTGCTTTGACATTGAATACAACACATTAGGAATTCATTGGAGCTGTACAAAAGTTTCCATTACAGAATGGGTGGCTTAGTTAGAAATAACATGGAAAAGAAGAGGAAAGTGTTCCTCAGTGACAACTCAGTATATTTGGAACATGCCTTTTTTTTAGGCAAATAATATATTTTGATTTTAGTATGTTCTTAGCATCCTCAGGTATCGGCATGATGTTAATATTGCAGAAACAAAATATTCTGTAAATTTTGTGCTGTTGGGACAGTATTGAATTAGAATATATCTTACCCTCAGCTATAGCAGGTCATAAAAGTAGATGTAATAACACTCAGCAGAGCATCAGTCTGAGAGTTATCTCTAAAGAAAAGAAAAATTCCTCAGTGCAAGGTTGTGCAAAGGTACATCTGTACCAAGCTTTGTGCACAGGGGAAGTTAAAGGACTATTGTTATGCTTAAGAAGTGGCTGGCTTAGAAATAAGGTTCTAGAGATTGCATTCATCACCCAAGTAAGTACATGCTACTCACCAGTTTGCCTGCATGAGGTTAAAACGTTTTCTGCGGGTTTTGACACCAAGCTGTGTTTTGCAGACAGTGACAGGAGTTACACCCAGGCTCGTTACCTTCCGGACTTTCTCACCTGCACCACGGTCCTCTGTGGATGGGCGTTTTTATTCCGTTTCAATAAACCTCACCCCTGTGACTTGTACAAAAAAAAACCCTCCTGAGGAAGCCCATGATTGAGGCAGAGGACAGGAGGATGAAATGATGCAGAGATTCCAAAGCTGGGTGGGGGGAGGCTGGGTCAGTAAGTCTGGGAAGTGCAGTTTGAGATGGGATTGTCAGCTTGAAATTGGGCAATTCTCAAATGCAGTAGTGCCAGGGTCTGACACTGCATTTGAAATACCAGCTGTTCTTTAACCTTAGCCATCCAAACTGTATACACCTTGTATTTGCAGAGAGTGGACATTTGGCCACACAGGGATGTTTAGCAAACATGATCTCCAAGATTTGTCCACGGTCTTTATGAAAAAGCTTTTGGCCAAGTGCATGGAAGCAGTGCTTTCCCAGCTTTCCTGTTCAGCCTTCCTGCAGAGCTCAGGGGCTCCCAGGAGTATGTGCTGTGGTACAGCCTGTGCTATCCCTTCCCTGCTCTGCTCTGGCTTTCAGTGTGGCATCTTTGGGTCAGTCCTTCTGATGCTTGGCTAAATTACATCCACAGAGATTGGAATAACGTCAGACGTGCTCCTGAATTTTGTTGCTGTCCATTTTAGTCCTAATACCACCGTAAAAGGGTTAGTTTTACACAACTCAGCATATTTGGTTGACTCCAAAATAGAAGCATAAAACCTCAAAATACAGCCAGTGGTCTGAATGCAGCTGCCAGAGTGACGCAGAGTCAGTACTGCCTGTCCTTCCTCAGCTCGTCTGAGTGTGCCTGGATAATTTCAGGTGAACTCCTCCCTTTTAAAACCAAAACATACTGTGTTTTATTTAGATAATTTCTTCCTCAGCGCTTACATTTTATAAAATGGTCACTGTTGATGCTATTGGTGACTGCCCAAAACACGTTTTACAAATAAAAAAACCTATGGCCAAGGTTTCACCGCTGTTTCCACTTGTCCATCTCCTCACACATTCTCTTTGTAGCACTGCTCCAGATTCCCCTCCTGTTTTTAACAGTGATTCACGAGCCTTACAAAGGCCGAGACAGTTTGTTTGAACATCCCTCGCGTCATCCCAGGCTGGGATGTGAATGGGACCGTACATAACAGCCACGGCACTTCAGTGAGGGTTTTTCCGAGTGCCAGCTGCCGTGATGTGCGAGCATATGCCCGTGTGGGATGCTGCCAGCGGAGGAGAGCAGGCTCTGCCCTCCCTGAGAGCTGCCTGGGGGTGCCTGGGCTGTGCTCTGGCAGCGCAGTCGCTGCTCTTGGCGCGTCGCTGAGCCAGAACTCGTGAGCTGGAGTGAGAGGCCGGGTTTATTACCCTGGGCTCAGCAGCACCTGTGGGGTGGTTATGAAGCTTCTGTGAGTCCCTGCAGTCGGCTCGTGGGCAGATCTTGCCTGTGTGGGTGTCGTGGGCAGTTATTTGCTTGCATCTCCCTGCGAGAACCTTTCCAGTCCACATCCCAATGTTTTCCTAATCCCGCTCCAGAGGAGCATTTTCACTCCTCTGCCAAGAATTTTCTACCTTACACAGTGGGAGAATATAACTCATAGTACCCTTGTTACTTCAGTTTTGGTCATTAGATTGCCACATGTTGAGTACACTTAACACAAAAGACTATTTTTCATAATTTCTGGTTTGTGCTGCTGCCTAATATGATGGTGTTGTGGATCAGGTTTTCAGAGTTTGAAATGGGACACTAAATTAGGTTCACAAAGCATGATTTAGTCATCTCAGTCACCACTTAGGACAAAATCTGCCATTGTCACTGGACAGATACTTGTTAAAGAAAAGATTTTAATTGCTTTGCTTTAGAAAATCATGTTTGAGAAGGAAGCTGTGAGGTTTTTTTGCTTGTAGCATGTCTATTTCTATATGCATAGGGTTATTTAATTTGAAATGTTTGTGTTTTCATTTGTGCTATCTGGCATTCTTACCATGATACATTTCTTTGGAAATATTGATGACTTTATCTTAGTTTTGGTCAGTGAAGAATTTCTGCTGATAGGATAGTTAGTAATATCTTCATTAATGAGAGACTGCTGAGCCTTTGAGCCTTAATGTTACTCTTTCCATATGTAATTATCATATTAATAGATTTAATTTTGATTTAATTTTTATGAATAGCCAAAAGCTCTGGTTTTTTTACAAGTAGAATCAAAACTAGAACTACACTTCTCACTTTTTGCTGTATCTGCTTTATGTCTCAGGAGCAGTGCAAAGAACCAATGAACCCAGTTACAGATATGCTGAATATTCTTTCCCAGGGGGAGTGTTGGTGTATCCCTGATGGTTTAAGGGCATAATTGAGGTACTTTGTGCAGCTGGTAGATGTGGAGGAGGGATATCAAGGCCAGGAGGGTATCTCTGGTATTAATGTGCCTGATTTCTTGCAGCACAGTGATCCCTTTTGATCTGCAGCAGTTTGTGCCATGCAGAACAGCTTTCAGGGTGTCTTTAATTATGCCCGTGGACGTTTTTTTGCCTGGAAAGTGAAACGAGGCTTTAGAATCACCTTTCCCTCCCAGCTGTGCTGATCTGAAACTTCACACAGCTTGTTCACACACCTGTCAGTGGAGGGATCGTGTTTCTGCTCTCATGAAAGCCACGGAATGTGCAGCATCCTGGGCTTCAGCAGAAGGTGCATTTGGCTCCCAGTTTTTCTTGCCAGAGCTCCCGGTGCTGCCAGGATGGAATAGCAAGAGATCCTGTACATACCTATACATATAACCTGTAATAGCACCTCTCTTCACATCAGACCTGGGTTGGAGACAATTCCCAGGACCTGAAAACCTGCCTTTGAGGTTTCCTGTGGCTGTGGAACGCAGTGAGACACCAGGAGCACTTCAGAAGTAGAGTTTATGCTAAAAAGAGAGCCATTATGCTTATATCAGTGCTCTCAGACACTTATAGGATAAATTGATTGATGATACGATGCATCAGCTTTATTAAAGTTTCTCAGAAATGATTTTTTTAAATTATGCCACTTCCTAGGGATATTTTTCAGTGTGCTATGAGGATGACATATCATATTTGTAGTGCATAATGTGAAAAAAATCGTTTTTACATGACAATTAATGTCCTAACATTTGAACTTTCAGGTATGGTGGTTAATTTTCATGGTCTGTGGCAAACAAAAAAAAGAAGAAGATTGATTCTGTTTGAAGGTGCAAGAGGTGATCTCATCCATGTCATACTAAGTCCAAGGACCGACAGTTATTTAAGTTCTCAAAACTTTTTAAAATTGAGTGTATTGTTCACAGGAAAATCTTGTGACTGAGAGCAGAGGTAAAACCAGCTATAACAGAGCAGTGTGTAAGACAGTTTCTAGTTTAACTGAATTTGAGTCCCATCCCTTGTGATTGTGAATGATGAGGTTGCATCTGCTTTTTTTCTCCTTTTTTTTTTTTTTCTGAATTGCTTTTTTTTTACTATGCTCTGTGCAGAGCACCGAGACTTTGAAATTCAAAAGAGAAGCAATCTTTAAAAAATAGTTTTCCTCGGAAAACAAATAGATCTGTCCAATTATTTTTTTGTTTCATATCCCGTGCTTGACATCAGTAAAACTACTGAAAATTACATTTCCCCGTGTTTATTAAAGTTGTGCTCCTATGCAGTAATACACATAAGACATCTTATACTGCCTTAAGGATTAAGTTAAGCTCCTTTGTCAAGCCTGTTGGTGTGGCAGGACTGTTAATCTTTCACTGTCAGAGTCTGGCTAGATCCTTCTTTAGGCTGAGGCAATGTCTAAGCGCAAAGAAATTAAAACAAATCTACTCCCACTGTATTTATGCTTTCATATTTTTGCACAGAGCAATCAATAAAAGGAGGTGCATATTTCTATAAGAAGATTGCATTTCGAGCTCTCATTTAGCAGCATTATATTTGCTTTATGTTTATGCTTGTGAAGTACGGAGGCGAAGTCGACAGCGTTCGAAATATTAAATTCATGGAAGTCACTGGGTGACAGCTCGTTGGAAGGAGGAAAGGGGATAATTCTGTGAACCTGCATTTCCTAGTTTAAATTCCATAGAGTTATCTACGGTATGTTCATGTTTTATTATCACGTCAGTAATTACTCTTGCGTTTTCCTTTCAAATTACAACATTAAGTCACCAAAAAAAAAAAAAATTTCCTGAAGTTGCAACATATTTAGACATGGCAAGGATTGAAACAAAACTGTATGGAAAGAATGGTGAAGCTGAGAGGCAGATTTAAATTCATTCTGAAAGATAAAAGCCCCAACAGGGTACAAAACTGGTAGTAGGGAACTACAGTATTGTGCTATGGGTGCCAAAGGTTTGCATTGCACTGTGGGTGTCTGTACCACCTAATTAATGTTTTTCTGACTAAAACTTGTGAAGAGGAATTTTTTAATAATCATCTGATAATAGCCAACTAGTGCAATTTGTGCAGATAGTCATCCAGTGAAATGAAACAGGCTGTTTGTTGAAGCAGTAGGTAAAATATATTAAAAATAAGCTTTTGAGAGTGATAGGTGCCTAAATTATGCTTTCCTAATCAGGCTATATTTAAAAAAAAAAATAGGAAAAGAAACTCTTAACAAATAACAATTTTCTTTTACATTCCCTTCAAATACAGTTTCAAGTGGCTGTTTTTATATTTTACACACATACAACCTTCCCATTTTCTGGAACAAGAGGTTCTTTCCCTTAACTCATTAAATAATAAAACTTTGTGCTTACATATCACCTTGCTTCTTGAGGATCTCCAAGTGCCTTAGAAGCATTGAATGGAGGCTCCTGCCCTAAAGTACAGGAGTATTAATCCCATGTGACAGAGAGGGGGATAGTGAAACAAAAAAGTTTAAACTGTAGTTTTGACCTTGAGTGTCCAGAGAGGAATTTCAGGGAGGACTTTTGTAGAGTGCTGAAGCGTTGAAAACTGAGGGGACTCAACCCAAGCAATCACTCTGAGATGCCTCACTTTGAGACGTGGCTTGGAGGTGAAATTTCAGACCTCGTTCTGTGCAACACTGAAGTTCCAAACAGTGCGTTGGGAGAGTTACGTGTAAATCATTTGAGTTCCTTCTCCAGGAGCTGCTGAAACACATATATTGAGAATTACAGGAGTTGGAGATTACACAAGAGCTTTCTGATCTGTTTTCTTGAGCTGTATAACTCCCCCAGCTTCATCATATGTGGCAATGTTCAATGCCAGATTTCCTCCTGTCAGACACGTAGAGTGGTTCCTTAAGTGCAGATCTGGGGGGGCTGGTTGAAAAAGGCTTTTTGTAGACCACACTTCAGGTTTTTGGCTTTCAGGTCCTGTCAAAGTGTCATCAGCTACACAGGCACTTAAATAAACGCCTTGATTTTTAGAGCATGTTGAACCACCACAAACTTTGCAACAACTCAGGTGGCTGGGGCAGGTTAACCCTTTAGGCTTGGTAGTTGATGTGCACAGCAGGGCTGCACATCACAGTATTTTGGGTTCCAGTAAACCTCAATGAGGCATGCAGATACAGGCACTGAACAGAGTTAAATAGGCACCCTCAGGTCCTTTGGGTAACAGTGTGTTCATCACACTGGCACCAGCTACTTGTTTTACATTAATTTACTGTGTCTTGAAATATTTGGTATATATTTTATTATGTAGTGTGTCTGTGTGTCGTGCATTTGGTATTTATTATGTGACATTTTATTAAAAATATATTTTAAAATCAAACACGTGAATTTTGTTGAGGGGGAGGAAGAATTGTGACAGCACATCTCAGACTTTTTTTTTTTTTTTTTGCATATTCAAATAGTCCCATCTTAGTTTAAAGCAAAACTAAAACCCTTTTCTGGCTCCAGAAGGCGACCCAACAAATAGGATGATTCAAAATTTACTTGGATATAAATGTTGTCAGCAACTGACTGATAATTTTGGAGTATGAAGTTTATCACAGTCTTAGGAGACACGAGTAGTATTGGAAGAGCAGGAACAAATCTTACCATGTACCAGTAAGGATCATCCTTAAGGCCTTTTAAGGCAGAAGGAATGTTTAGGCTGCCAGCTCCTCAACCTCTGGGAATGCTGATCCAGAGTTTCCTTGGACAGAGTTGTGGCAAAATCACTTGTGTTGTGACTGTGTTTGATCTGGTAGATTAAAATAGTAGATCTCTTTAAATTCTGTGGACTGTAGGGGCATCCACTGTATGCTTGGGATGTTGATAGCCCTCAGTTTTCTTTGCCTAAAATTTGCCAAGTCTAAAGAGCAAGCACAGAAATTATAAATACAAGAGGGCAGATACAAAAGGTTTCAATTATTTTATGTATGGCAGTAGTGAGATATGAGCAAGTGGGTACAGAAAGACAGGATTTATGAAGTGTGGCCTTTGAAAAAAACTCAGGTCACCTTTCAGGCTTAACATTATGCAGCTGAAGATTAAATGACCTCAGGGTTTTTTTTTGCTTTCTATGGATTAGGAATAAATATTTTGCTCTTCCCTTTCAAAGGGTAAAAATAAAGATAAGACAGTTCTATTCTTCTCATTTAAATTAGGAAAGTTTGAGAAGAGAACTGCAAGTAGTGAGTCAGGTTATCATGGATAATAACACTGCAATAAAAGCTGCACTGCACCCTCTTCAGAGTGAAGGTGTACAGACCAGGCCATTCTGATTAGACACTGAAATACACATTTTCCTGCCACAGCATTGTAGCTTAAGCTGGATACAAATGGTGAACCCTGACAAATAATCCATCAAGTGATGTTGAGACTCTGTCAGGGAAAGCAGCCTCAAACAACTTCTTTTTTTTCTCTCTCTTTATTATAATCCATCACTTCTTGCTGTGCATCTCCTAACAGTCTTATATTGACAGGCACTCTTGTAACTTCTCTCCCTTTGTATTCCTTGAGAGAACAAAAACATGGCATTGGGTGACTGAGGCTATTCCCACATGCTGCTCTGCAGAGCTGGGGAGAGACACACAAGGTCAGGAAATGCTGTGAATGAAATACCACTATTCAAAAAGCCCAGCCTTGCTTCTGCTAAAACTCGGTGGAATTCTCCCCTGGAAATCCATGGAAGCAGGATTAGTGCCCAGGTCTGCAGCCCAATCAATTGTTATTAGCAGAGGCTGCCAGTGCTGTGAGATGTTAAGCATCAGCTGCTGATCACCTAATAGAGCACCTCTCTTATGTTGGCACACAAGATATTTTCTGATTCTGCTTTGAAGTGTTGAAGTCTATAGATCAATAAAATGTGAAGGCAGAAAAGGGCAAGGGTCAGACCAGCTCTGTCGGATTCATACAGATTAGGAAAAAGAATGGCAGGCTGCAGTCCAGGGCTAAGGGTTGTTGGGTCCCAAATACTGCCTACACCAAGCGTTTCTGAAAATCTTCCTGTGTGGGTCTCACTGAAGGAGCATGAGAACTTACAATGCCACAAGAAATTGGAACCACAGTGTTAATACATAATTGGGATTGGGGAAATATAGTTGTGTTATTTTGCAGCAATTTTTAGGATTCTCTGTGTTAAAGGACAACAGTGATATAAAGTGACACTTGTTTTTCTATCTGTGTCTACCTTGTAATGAAGCATAGACCTTCACAATGCTATTGTCACATCTTATTCTGATAGTATTTGTGCAGCAACCATTTGTAAGGAATTCCCATCTGAGGGTTGATGTGTCAGTGGTCCTCCTCACATCTGAGGGAATCTGTATGGTTTTATGAGCAGTGCCAGGATTATACTCTTGGTGAAGGATCTGGAGGACAGATCCTAAAAGGAGCAGCTGAGGGAGCTGGGGTTGGTTAGTCTGGGGAAAAGGAGGCTCAGGGGTAACATTATTGCTCCTGAAAGGAGGTTGCAAACAGGTGGGGCTGGTCTCTTCCAGGTAGGAAATTTCCTCCCTGAAAGGGTGGTCAGGCACTGGAGCAGGCTGCCTGGGGAAGTGGTGGGATCACCATCCCTGGAGGAGTCCAAAACACATGTGAGTGGGGTGCTTAGGGACGTGGTTCAGTGTTGGAGGTGGCAGTGCTGAGTTAACAGTTGGACTCAGAGGTCTTTTCCAACCTTAATGATTCTGTGGTTGTGTGACTGAGGGACACTGAATCCTTGTTTTTCATTCTTGAAACCAGCACTGAGCTCAAGTCCCAGCAGTTCCCCAAGAGGCCAGAACTTCCTTTCATAAACCACTGACCTTTCTTCTTGATTATCTTTGAGAACGGGTGCTGTCTTTCAGTTAATAGAACTTTGTAATCAGGGAGCTGAGAGGGATAAAATAAAATGACAGTTTTTGCTGCTGGTTAGATATTAATGGGAATCCTGAATGCCTTTTAAATATGTTAGTCTAAATCTGAGGAAATGGAGAAGAGCTCTTGTGTGTATTAAAAAGGCTGGGAAAACAAACAAACAGAATAACCATTTGTCTGATGAGATTGAAGGATGTGTCACACAACTTAAAACTGGAGATACAGGTACAGGAACCCTTTATGACTGCAAATCTACAAGCCTTTGTATACTTCTGTGTGCTTTTTTTGAGAGATTTCCTATTTTAAATAAATAAATAAATAAATAAATCCTGTTTGTAAATACTGCTCCATGGTAAATGACTTTGGGTTTAGTCCTGTAGTTGAGACTGCAGGAGGAATTCAAACAGCAGAGTATTCCTGGAACTGAACTGTATGACTCTCATTGCTTATTGAGTGTTAAAACAGCTCCGTGCCATCTCTAAATTTATTCTCTGCTTTTGGTATTATCCTTTGCTATGGTAAACAGGATAGTTCAGCTCTGTGCTGCTTGCAGCAGTCTGTGCTAATGGGTAAGGGAAAGGTTGGTGTGAAGTCATTCTTGGACACTCAACAATCTCTGCCCACTTGAACACCCCTATATAATATTTTAAAAGTATGAAATGCCCTTAGTGTAAAATAGAGTCAGGCTGACTAGTCCTAGTTTGAAATCTTTAGATTCAAAACCCCAGCATTTCAAGTGTATCCCTCTCTGTCTCGATGTGCCCCTGCCAAGAAAACTCAGGCACCACATCCTGAGGTGTTACAGCCTTTCCATCACTAGGGAATATAGTTGATAACTTGGTCAAGGCATTAACAGTGTGTTTTAGGTGGGGATTAAAGGTATGTGTCTCATAAGCTTTGCTCTAGCTCCCACTTTCAAGCACTGAACTCTCCTTCCTACAGAGGCTGTTGAGAAATAGTGAAGATTTATATATAAAACAAATGCCATCAGCACCATCACCTGACCAGAGATTCAAGAGCCCCAAGGAGTGCATATTTTTTGTGTTAAGCATTTCTCTCAACACTGTGCACATATTCTTCTAGGACACCTCCTCTGAAATGGTGCTTACCTAATGCTTTGTATTGAAAGCAGCATTTAAAAAAGCGAATTATAATTTGGCTTTAGTGAGTGATGTTTGTTGGTTCATTTGCTTTCTTAGTATAGAAATGAAGATAGCATTGACAACAATAGAGAAATTGTTTATTCAAGGCCAAACAAAAATTAAACTGCTTCAAGCAGACCTTACTGTTATTCCTGGCAATGGACTAGTTGGCTTTGAGAGCAAAGCAAACAGGACCCAGTTACAGAATAAGGTGTTTATTTATGTTAACCTTATTCCTTTAAGCCTTTGTGCAGAGCAGGCTCTGAGGTGCCAGGTGCTTTCAAGCACAGGGCAAGGAGACACTCCCATTCCGTTGATTTTCTTTTACCATCATGTACCTGCCTAGCACTTCCATAGCTTTTCCTAAAGTGCTTTGAGCCCTTAGGGTAACAAGTGGATCAGTGTTACGACTCTCATTTTAAAGATGCAATTCCAGGTGATAATTTCATTATAAGCTAGGCAGCCCAAGTTGAGTCTGGTTTGTCCAAGAGGGCAATTGGTGATTGATCTCTCACTTGAGCTTATCTTGAGCCTTATTTTCTCTCTCCTGTCCAGCTGAGGAGGGGAGTGATGGAGCAGCTTTGGTGTCCAGCCAGGGTCAACCCACCACAGATGTGTTCACTTTTGAGTTAAGCCTTTGTCCTACAGGGTTGCATAGCTCAACTGTTAGGTGCTGAATCCAGGTGAAGCATCATCATCATCCTTGGAAAACTATACACATGGCATCACAACCAAGGGTCTGTATTTTGCATGCAATTGCCACGTTCTTTTCTTGTGGAACAATTCAGGGCTGTTAATTTTTATTTTACCTGGTGTAGCATATTTAACTGCAAAAGGAGCAGGCATTCTTTGCTGTGTAATCCTGTGACACACGTGAAATCACCACTGTTGAAGATATGAGTGAGGGTACACCAGGTTCACTGTTTTCTCGTGGATAAAGCATTTGGATAGATTCATCCAGCTTTTGAAATGGCTCAGTGAAATGCCAGTTCAGGTTTGTGCTTCAGAATGGTCCATCTTCTTACTTGCAGTAAAAGTGAGGATATGGATAGGTTGGGATACAGATGGGATCTGTAATTCACCTGTAGTGAAATTGTGATACATGGTGGATTTGGTTTGAGAAAAGAAATGGTTTGTGCTTTGAAGCCCAGTGATGACAATATAAATCAGCTTTTAGTTATGTTGTAGCTGTGTTTACCTCAAATTATTTTCAGGCAACAGTGCTAAAGTGGAACATTTGTTCCAAAGTCAGAGAAACTAGCTGCTTGGTCTTCTTCCAGTAAAGGTTAAATCCTGTGTTGGAAGAACAGTACTCTCAAAAATGCCAATTTTACTTGATATATCATCTCAGTATGAATTTTTTTTTAAAGTTCTTTTGCCTGTGTGTTATTTTCTCACCTCAGTGCAGTCTGCTGCTGTGCATTCAAATGAAATATACCATTAAGATATATAATACATGAAAGCCTCTCCTCTAAAGCCCAGTGAGACACATTTTCTCTCTTACTAGTAGATAGTGATAATGTAAGTCTCTAATCTCATTAGTTTGATAAAAAACACCCCATAGCACTTGGGTGCTTTAAAAGAGCAGAAAGTAAAAGAGGCATGATTAAGTTTGTAAAAATTGGAAGGAAAATGTTTCTTTTGAGGTTACAATACACTTATATTAGTTCAGCATTAGTGTTCTGAAAGACAAGGGAAGAGTCTTTGAAAACAGTATTTGCATTAATATGATTGTGATAAAACTACAAAAGGGCATGCTGATACCTTTTCCCGTTTGTGATTTGCCTTTCTGTCAATATTCTTTATGTTGTTTATCTTCTCACCCTCAATGAGAAGGAGCTGGCAACTGTTTTTGTTTTTAGCCAAGGTATTTATGATTATTCTCAGGTGTGTGTTGCTACTCTTTGGCAGCTTAAAGAATCTGTCAGCTCTTCATAAAGGTGTTTAGTAAATAGCATTATGGTTTTGTTCGAGCATTTAAATCTGACCGATGAGTTCATCTATTTGTTTTTGCAAAAGTCTGTTAAATCCATTTATTTGATATTTTGGCATAATTGCCTGTGCTTGTGTTAATGCTGTTTTCCGGAAGATTAAGCATATGCTATAGAATCTAAATTCCGGTTTCTGCAAGGAAATTGGTGATGAATTCGGTGTTTGATTTAGATAGAAAATTGAGTTTGATAAGGAAGGGAGAAGAAGCAAGCGATAAGGAAACAAATGTCAGATGAACTCTCCATGTATTTATCATTCACCTGAGCAATTTTCTTCTCATTCATAGGTCCATCCTATGCTTCTGAATGTCACAAGTCTCTTACTCCTTTGTGCTGCTCTTAAATGTAAATGTCATCTTAAATTTGTTTATCAGCCTGTTTTTGTTGAAAACATGGAAAAAAGGCTAAAAGGTCAATCATATTTAGCTTAATACAAATTATTTTCAGTAATTGTATTTTCACTCCTCATTGATTCTAATGGGACATAATATATTACATGTGCCCTAAAATCAATATAAAATACAAAGTACTGTTTATAGCATTATGAGTTAAAAAAAAGAGAAATACCCATTAATAGTCATGTGATTCATGTATGTGTTTTATTAACTGCACAGTATAATTTATCAGATATAGTATACTGAACTCCAGTGAAATCAATGAGAAATAGGTATGTGACTATTCACTGTGCTCACTTATTGTAATGGTTTGGTTATTTAGAGCTGCTGAGGGTTTATTACCAATATTCTGGCCCCTTTCTCCACCTCCTTTGAGGGAATTCTCTGAAATTCAGTGTTTTTCCAGATTATCCTCGACCACACCTTCAGTAGTGCATCCTTGAGCAGCAGCTGTGTCTTCTGGAATGTTAATGACTGGTACTTCCTTGGGGTTATCTTGGTTTTCATCCCGAGTGTCAGGCAGCCAGATGTGGTGAACACAACATTAGGGATTCCAATTATGTAGACAGAACTTTGATCCTGCACTCTGTTAGAATTTATTAAATGAAAATGCCTTGCGCTGGATTTCTGATGTTCTGGAGTCAATACCAAATTCATCACTGACTTCTGGGGGGCATCTTAGGTAATAAATACTGAAATGTATTCTGTGATTCTGTTGTTATTGAGGAGAAGAAAATCACTGTTTACTCTGGGACAAGCAAGCTGGGAGATACATTTCCTTCTGCTTCGTTTTCCCCAGAACTTCCAGTTCTGTAGAATTGAAGGCCACAGTCCTGCTAGCATATGTGCATAAATTCAGCTGCTGAGCTGTTCTAATAGTTGTGTCAGTATTTTATTTAGTAATGCATGTGACAGGCATCAGAGCTTGTACTGTAAACTTGCAGATTTAAAAGCAAAGGGCTCTGTAATAGGAGCTAAAGGACTGAGTTGCTCTAGCTTGAGCTGTGATGGACTGATACCTGTGGTAGAATGCATTTATACTGGAGATATATATGCAGAATAATAGAACTGTAGAATAATTTAGGTTGGAAAAGCCCTCTAAGATCATTATCAAGTCCCACTGTTAACCCAGCACTGCCAAGTCGCATATATACATATATTATGAGATCATATAATATATTATTGTAACTTGCACACTGAAAACTATTTTGGTTCCTGGAATATGAGAAAAACTGAAATATGGAGGAACTTGTGTCATGAATCTTAATGCTGTAGCAAAGGGGTTCTTGAATTAGAAACCTGACTTCTTCATATACCATCTACTTATGGCTTGTAAGTGAATTGATTAAACACCTGTCTCCCATCCTATACATCCATTAGCATAACCTCTGGCTTTTTGAAACCAGAAAATGTTTTCAGGCTTTGTAGCTTTTCTTCCTTTTGGAATAAAATTATTTTTTCAATTATTTTCAAGATTTCAGTGTAACTCAGCTGCTCTGAACATGATGATCTGGTATCATTCAGTCTTTTGAACACTTCTGCAATATTGGTCAGATGATTCCTACTGCCTGCATGTGGCTGGAACTAACAGAGTTCCTAACTTTCCTCTGTGAGTTATATCTCTCACTCTGGGTGTGAGGAAAGTCCTTTTCCACGTTTTTTATGTGCCCTTTTATTAACTTAATTCTTGGTATGTTAACTCTCTGTACAGAAGTGCAATACAGGGTCTGTTTTTATGCGCAGACCTGGGGAACGGAGTGTAATCCAAGCACTTTTTAATCAACAAGTGTAGTTTCATTACCTCTAATAATAGCTCATTTACCCACTGCCGGTTTTGTGTTGCAGAAGATGGGGATTGAAATTCTCCTCCCTGTATCTGTGAGCTGAAAACCACGGTGCTCTGGGCTTACCATCCCTCCGGGTGCTGTGCCTGCAGTTCACCCTGGAATTGTCCCATGGGAGGGTGGGGGGTTCGTGCTCCAGCCCCCTCCCTCGGGCTCTTTCTCTCCCATGAGCTCCTCACACTGTCCTGTCTGCTTGGCTGCTTTTGATCACCTTCCTTTCTGAAGGAAGGCTTTTGAAGTCAGGAAAAAAAAAGCTGAGCTTGTTTTTTCTGCTCCTCTCTGAGGAGACACATTGGAAGGACTATGAGATGTGTCCCCACTTACTGAAGAAATTTTCTTTACAAATTATCTCGTGTCAGTATCTGTTACATTTTCTAGCACTCTCTTTGAGACCTGACCGTTTGTCTACCCCATAAGTGTAGTTTTCTTCTTTCATATTATAGTGTCATGCTCTTCGTGACATTTTGCATTTTCTTGCCTTTAGCCCCTTTCTTCTTCTTTTCTTTCTGCTTTCTGCTTCCTGCTTGGTTAGGTAATCCCACTTCATGTTTTGTTTTACCTCTGCCTTTCAGTTTTCCCAGACTTCAGTTGTATTTTTGTTCTAAATACATCTCGGAGGCTTATGGCACTAATCAGGGCTTATGATGCTTGTTTTGCCTATTACATATAATAAGGATCAATACCTCAGCTTGATTCCTCCTAAGACTTCCATGTCTTCAGCAGGAATTAGGTTTGAGCCCCGTAACTCTGGCTAATGCTCGACATCACGTCCGTAGTCCAGCTACTGAGGACAGATTTCCTGCTCAGAAACAGATGGAGATTTGGGAACTGGAGCTCCTCCACAACCACTGTCAAATTTCCCGATACTCTGAGCTCTCAAAGCAGCCTTGCCTCCTTGGAGTAAATCCAGTCAGGCATCCAGCCTGGAGCTGGGCAGATTTTCTCTAGTCCTATTTAATTACGCAGGTCTATCTGTAAATTGCATTTCTGCAGGTGCATTTCTTCTGTCATAGAGAGTTTTAATCCTAAAAAAGGGTGGTTTAAATTCAAGCGTTAAAGAGATTTATGGTAATTACCTCCCCGAACTACACTGTAATACCAATAAAGTTAAATTTGATGCTAGTGCCCAAATCTTCGTATTAGTTACTAAATAAAAGCTATCCTATATGGTCTGGTCAGTTATTTGCAGCTGTGAATATTCATTTGTTTGTGTATCAGGTGTTTTTATGGGTAGATTGTTCATGAATACAGCTGGAGATACGTTCTGACATCTGTAAACATTTGTAGGTGATTGCATGGAGAACAAAACTCTCCTTCTAAAATCCTGATGGCATTGAGTGTCAGGAATGTTCCAGGATATAACAAATGTTATTTTAGCTATTTATTGGGTAGATGAATAGCCAGCACTTTGGCATTTTTTAATGGGCATTCATAAATAACTCTATGGGAGAAGGGTAATCCTTCTGAGCATTGCTCTATGTCATCCTAATATGAGGCTGTGGTTTGTGGAGAAATTAATGGTATTGAGTATACAAAATTACTTTAATATGCAGTAGATTTCCCTGTGTTTTGAAGATCAAAGGAAGTGTAAATATGAAAACAAATAGGATCTATTTACTTATTTTGCTCTAAGATAAAACAGAATCCCAACTGAAATGAAATTTATTTTAATTATTGATTTAATGTCAAATAACTTGCATGGTAAGAGTGTTTCCTCATTTGTTGTTAAGTGACTGGAATGGATCTGAAACAGTTGCATATGGTTCATATAATTTATATTTTACCAGTGAGCCATGTTATAATAATACTGAGAGGATGAATTTCTTTCATCATTCTCCCATACTATGCTGTATATAAAGGGACCAGCCTTAAAAACTTTGATATCAGTGTATCTGGCTTCTTTTAGGAACTGCCTACCAGAAAACAAAAGCATTTGAAAAAAAATATATTAAGGGGTTTTTTTTAATTTTAAGTATTTCAAAATCAGATTTTTTATATTTTATATTAACATATTTTGATACCTGGAAAACTGAATATAAACTGAAAGCTGTACATATATCAAATATAAGTAACTGAAGTGTTTACCTCTATCTGTACATTTTTCAGGCCAGGACTCATCCAGCTGTTTGCAAGCAGTTCTCTTTGCCTCTCAGGTAGTGCCTTTACTGTACAATTTCAAATTCTTAAATGAAAATAAAACTCCTGGAAACCCCAAACTTAGTTTATAGTGTAATGTTCTGTCATGAACAGGCGTCTGATGCACTAATTTGAGTTCCAGCATTAGTGCTGTGTGGTACAGGATGTCAGGGGTTCAGTGGATAATCAGAGCAAGTCACATTCCTCTGTACTAACAAATTGGGTTATTTTCAAGTGTACCATGTTTTCAACTTGATAAATGTTTAATTATGACAGCATTTAATTATGTGCTCAAAATCCAAAGATTGTGTTTATCATGAATTATTTACTAGGATGAAGATTTTATTCAGGGTGGTTTTTTTTGTTTTTCAGTATAGATTATTTTAGGAAAAGGGACTTCAAAGTCGATTTTAATACCTATTTAATGCCTAACTGACTTTGGCTTTCTCATGCTTCACAGACCCTTTGGGGGGAGGTCATGATGTTTAGTCAGATAAAACGTGGCACTGCAATTTGGAAGCATCAGTGTGTTGGGTCTCTGAATATTTGAGGATACCTCACATGTGGGATAGAGCAGCATGTGAGCACTGACTGGGATGATGCTGACAGACTATTCAGTGACTGCTGTTGAGGCCCCCTCCTCTCAGCTGCAGTTTTAAGTCTTAGTCCAGAAATGTCCACACACTTTGGGGAGTTTTTAGTGCTTTGGAAAGGTAGTGGCAGGAAGCCTGACCTTAATTACAGCTGTGTTTCAGTGAGGTACCTCCACATGTGGGTCCTTCTGTGACTTCTGTGAGAATAATGGCACATTTAAGCACGTGCCTAACAGTAGCTTTTGATTAGTTACTGTCAACAGGATGTAATCCACAGAAGGGGCATTAGTGCTTTTGTACCCCAAAATGAAGACCTTGGCACAAAAAGGGGTCCTCTTGCCCCATTTTCAGTTTAATGTTGTACGTTAATGCTATGAAAATGCATGAATTTTTGTGCATTGGTGGTCAAAGTCTGTTTGGAAAGGATCAGAAGGAAGCACAAAGTCTTTTGGAACGGAGAGATCAGTTTATACTCTGTGTACATCAGCATGCACTCCATGAATCTACAAAGTACAGGTTACAGAGTGATTTTTATATTTTTTTTTCAAGGATGTTTAAATTCTACTTACTACATTTGGTCACATGGGCAGAGTGTGCTGGACTACCCTTTCTCAGATAGTAGTAGTTTGCTGTGAGTGGAAGGTCTGAATTTGCATTGCCTTGGCCGGAGAGCCAGGGAGAAATGAACACTGGGATGTTGTTGGTGAGTATTGTCCCCAGGGAACTGCAAGTATTTATAAATTTATATCTTTATAAAATTGCAGAATTTAACTATCCTTCAGAAAAAAAAAAATTATTTTAAGGCACAGGTAGGGAACCAAACCTAAATGTGTGGGAAGCTCTGCAAACGTGTAATAAATAAATCAATTGCCAGACCTAAAGGATGTGAGGACTAAGTAAGATGAAAGACAGTAGGTAAGGCAAGAAGTTGCAAGGTAAAGCATAAAATAACAGTCAGATGTTGTGTTGTGTCTGAACTCTGAGAAGTTTTTGTAAGTGCTAGAGGGGTTATAGGTACTGTTTATCTTATATTGGTACAGTTATATGGATAATTTAAATAAAGTAACTGTATCAAACAGACAAAAACGAAGAAAGCTGAAGCATCACAGGATTAAATAAGCAACTGAATTACCTACAGCTGTTATATGTGCCTCTGCAGTGGAAGGTTCCTACATTATTGCAAAATGTTTTGAAGGTTGGAAACTGTAATCCAGAGTGATTTGTCTGTGGGTAGAAATGAGGTTCTCAATACAAGGGTGAGGATGTATGCCTGTGTGTGTCACTCCTGGTTAGGTTGGATGGGTGTGTTAGACAGAATAAAATCTTCTACAGTGTTTAAAAATATACTAGATGAGATTATTAACTGCTTACTAGGCTGCAGAGGAAGGCTGAAATATCTCTTTATAGTACTGATATCGAGGCAATGTATCTGATGCCTGTGAAACATCTGCTGTGGGGATTACCTCATGCATCAGGTACATTGTTCAGTTGATGTCTGGGTGCCTGTTGCTTTCTCAGCCCCCACCATCCTGTGCCCTTGTATTTGGTTCTGATTCATTAATACAAAAGGCCATGTTTTTCATATTACTCCAGTGTGTGTGGAACGATCACTTCAGGCACACGGTGAGAGCAGGATTTTTTTGGAGCGTGCATTTCAGTGGCATTCGAATATTAAAGAATTTTAGCATGATAACAGTTAATTTTTAAAGTATGTTCTGAAGGAGCCTGCTCTACATTTGGTAGAATAAGTTTTGAAAGAAAGGTTCAGCCTCGTTTGGGTCGCTGTTGTGACACTGTGCTCATCAGCTGTGCGACGCTGCGAGGCACTTCAGCGTCTGTCAGACTTGTAATCTGATGAGCTATACTTGGAATAAACCTGAGTTGATGAAACAATCAGTGAGCCTCTGGCACTCTCAGAACTGATTAGTGAAGACCTGGCCGGTCTTTGCTCACGTGACACGTTAACACTGTGCTGTTTATAAGGCTGAACCGGGGAGGTTTTCCATCCTGAGGGCAGGGTCACCTCATTTACAGAGAGCACACATCCTGCAGGACCTGGCAGCGTTGTGACTATGTAGATACCTCACTAGTTGTTGACTGTTCTGTTGTGGGGTTTCTTATTGATATTCCAGACAGCTCTGGTCATTTTTCCATGGGTATCAGTAGTGGCGGTGACTGCTGAACGCGCAGCGGTGATTGATTCAAATTTATGCATGTTAATTTTCAAACTTTCTGTCTAGACTCCGTAAAATCAACCAGTCATCCAACTGAGATAGAACTGAATTTCAGGGCGTTGCTTGACAAACTCTACTGACAGCTCGTGACACACCCCCACAAAAAGCAGTGACTGCTTGCTCCGTAGCTGATGTGTGACACGTTCCACACCCTATTTGGAATATTCTGTTCCGTGCATTAGGCCTGTAATAAATGCATGTGACTTGGTTCAGGGAGACAAGCATGAGCTTTCGTATTGGAGGAGGATTTGTGCAAACCCACTGATGTGATTACTTGCATATATCAGATTATGGGATTGGTCCTGAAGTCCGTGGATTTGCTGGAAATTACGGTCAAGGTTTGTGACTTTCATCTGCAGGCAAGCAAGGATGCTACAAAATAAACTGATGTAGAGCTGTGTAGCGTTACACTGAGTGATTTCAGCCAAAATCTGTCTAATAATAATTCAGGGAAATTCAGGGATAACTTTGGCACTCTACATTAGTATCAAGTAATTATCTCCAGCTAAGATAAAATGAGGGTCAAGATTGGTTCTGGCTATTAGAGTGTTGCTTGCTTTATTGAACATGTTAATTTAAAGCTGCATTAGGAAGAGATGAAAAAAGAAAAAGATTCTCCAAAGTGAATTTCTTAGTGACTTTTCTGAAAGACTGGTCTCAAGATGGTTTTAGAAGTTAAAGGAGGGTTGTTTGTAATTAACTCTTTATGTTGGTTGGATGGACAAAAGCTGCCATAAATTGATACTAGTGGAATACTTCTTGTGTGTGTGAACTTACCTCATATTTAGGGCTCTTAACTGGAAAGATCTCATCTCTTATTATAAAATAATTACACTAAGTTTATGATTTGGTATTTTGTAAAACTCCTCAGAATTATACATATGGGAGAAAGATCACAGCCTGGTGTCCTATCCTGACGTGGTTGAAACAGTTTGCAAATGTGCAAAATTTTAATGTGAGATTGTTTTCTTCAGTGAGGAGAGTGCTGCAAATCTCAGCTGATACGAGTCTGTGACTAAGCCAATTTCTTTCCTGTGTGAATACATTAACTGTGAGGATAATACCCTGAGAAATCCAGAGGGCCAGTTCTTCAAAAGTAGTTTGATGAAAATTTGCATTAATTTCAAACAGATTTAAGTGTCTATCTGTTTTAAAGATCTAGGCCAAAATATTTTAAAATCCATAACGTTAAACAGGAATAATGGAAGTTAACATCTTTTGACTGTGACTAGGTGTTATGTGAATGTATTGGTTTAGCTGTCCATCACTACTGTGATTCTCACCTAATTCTTTAAACTGGTATTTGCATGGAGGTTTTTTACAGCTAATCACTTTTTTATAATGGCCCCTGTAAATCCAAATACAGAAATATATTCTCAGTTGTTTATATTCCTTCTTTCTAGCACAAGAGGAATGCCTTAGAGTGTGAATTTGCATCAGAATAATTCATAAAGCAGTTTGTTGCAGGGCTATTTATTTCCTCCCCAGCCCTCTCACAAAGTAGCCACAGCAGAATTATGGATATTGAGATCTTTTCGTGAGTTACTTGTCCAGTTGTCCCAAGAAGGCAACTGGATACTGGACAGTGGTTTAGTAGATTGTGGGGGCAATTTAGGAGGCATTGCCTCAGAATGCAGCTGGAGATGCCCAGTGCTAGGGGCAACACAAACTCATTAACATAAGTTTCCACGCTCTGTGGGGTTGATGAAGAGGTCCAAGCAGAGTCAGACAGTGTGTGTGTTCATCCCAGCACATCACAGACTCTTGGGGAGCTCCTTTCAGCTCAGAGGAGAAGAACTACATGTGTTGGAGTTGTTGGTGCCACAGCAAAATGTTTTAGAGAGGTTGGTGTCCAGAATATATCTGGACTATATCTACATCCACACCCAGTAGTGGAAGATGCAGTGTTTTCACGATAAAAGTATCTTTGGTTGCACTCCTGAGTTGGTTTGGTATTTCAGAGGAACGGTTCTGTCAGGGTGAGTCATTTCAGATTTACCAGTAGATACTCCTGTCTGAGCAGCTGTCCTGCAGAGAGGTCTGCTGCTTTGCTCCTCAGACAGCTTTGTGTTGTGAACATCCTGGTCCTTATCAGCCCTGTCAGGAAGCAGACAGTTTGCTGCTCTGTCTATACATTAAACTGTATTCTGAAAATGGAAATATTTGGAGCACAGAATGCTCTGAGTAAATATTCCGAGCAGCACGAAGTAGTGAAAATAATAAAAAGACCCAGTCCTGCAAAGTGATAACTCCATTGAAGGCGCCTCATGGTGGTGGTCCTGTTTCTGTTTTCCATGTTACACATTGTGGAGAACTGTTAGTGTGAGGTCTGTCTGTACAAACACTGAGGAGGGCATCAGTGAGAACAGAGTTCCCTCTGTGTTGAAAATGTCGTGCCTTGGATGTACAAACAAAAGAGAACTTCTTTTTAATGTGGTTTTTATCAGACCCCCATTTCCCCCATTTCTGTTTTAAAATGTGCCCTCTTTTGTTGGGACTGGTCTACGTGCACTTTTTATTCCATTATATTCACATTCCTAATGGAAATAGTTGTCTTGTGCCACAGGCATAGATGTGTAGTGTCAAGATGCCTTATCCCAGAAATGCCTTTTATTCTTGTTTTCGAAGACCAGCTTATCATGGAACAAACACCATTGTACCTCCAGGTCTCCATCCACACCAAGACAATTGTACACTTTAATTATGCTTTGTAATTAAAATGATATGACTCGTGCATGTGCACTGTATTTCAGTGAACACGTTGCTTTTGATGTATTTTTTTTTAAGATATCCACCTTATTTTGCAGCGTGTTTGTGCACAGTCCTACCTCTCAGTACCAGTAGTCTCTTACATGTATCTAAGTCTCTGATGGTGCTTTGTATCCTCAAGTCATTTAGCCCTTTCTGTGTTCCTAATGACGTGGCTGACCCCTCTGAGGCAGTTCCTTGAAAGCAGGTAACAGTTTTTTCCCCTGACCTTGACCAGCAGGCTGCCTCTTGTGCTCAGCTCTCCTGGGGACACAGTTCTGTTTTCCCTCAGGAATGCGAAAAAGTAATTTCCCCAGATAACAGCCAAAAACCCAATTAAGCTTAGATTAAAGAAAAGGAGGATTTATTGGCATTTTATGGAATGGAGAAAAAGGAAAATAAGAGATCGGAGATATTAAATTGCCTGAAGTGGAGACAATGGACTGCCCGGTTGCTAACACTGCTCTTCAGTTTACAGAATAATTGGTGGAATTTTAACTGGGTTTAGCCACATAACAGTAAAACATTGTCTCTCCCACTGCCCAAAGCCATGTCTGTCTTTTTTTCTGCCAGAGCTGGAGAGACTGTGACATGCTGGCTTCCAAACACTGTGTGAGGCTGGAAAACCCCCTCAGTGACTTGGTCTCTGAATTTGATGTGAAGGTGTCAGTAGTTACAAAACATGTTTATTTTCCCTGTGGGATGCTAAAATACGTGCAAATTGGGCCAAGTGCACACGATTTTAATTTCCGTTTTCCGAGTACATTGTGTTTCAGCACATGCAACACCTTCAGTACAATGTATTTCACATCTCATTGTGATCTTCCAGAGGATCCATTGTCTTCTCATCACCTATTTGAATGGGACACGAGGTACTTCCCAGCTTGAAACACAAGAAAATGAATTATTTTGCATATCTTTAATTAACCCTCTCTTTTGTGTAGATTAAGATTGCCTTTAGCAACTGTCAGGTTTCTTGGCCAGTTGAATAAACAGCTTCTTGCATGCATTTCAATTACTGCACTTTTATATTGCTAATGAGACTAAGCAACAGTTTCTTGGAGGCAATCTTAATTTAGCAATTTCATTCACATTTTTATACAGGTGGAGTGCTCCAGCTATGTAATTAATGGTGCCACCTCAGCTTTAGAGTTGGATAGAGAATTAAAAATCAGCATGACAAATACATCAGGTATAATTCAAACTGTGAAACCACGTTACAACTTGAATTATTTTCATACCACAGCGCCCCAAACTGCTTTGCAGTGCAGGGTGTGCACAGTACAGACCATTCTGCCCTGGGAAGGCAGCAGCCAAATGTGCAGTGTTTGACTTGGGAAGGTTTGGTCGTGGCCAGAGCAGGGCTGTTGTGAACAAGCCGTGCCACCTCCACCTCTGGGAGCACTGGAGGGCTTTTTTATGGCCTCCTTGGCAGGGTTTCCTCATGGCAAAGAGGGCGTGTGAGCCTTGCAAGGTGAAGGGATTGAGCTTGCCAGTGTTATTAATACAGCCACATTCCTGCAACAGGAGGATTTGTAAGTGAACCTCTTAGGTGTTTTGTAGTTAGAGAGGGGAAACGTGATTAGAAGTAATTCTCACTATGTTATTAAACCCAGGGTCCAGCTTTTTGGCCAGATTGGTTCCCAGAGGACCTTGGAGCTGTTGTATTAGGAGAGCAGCCAGGGAAATTCCAGGGTCAAATGTAAAACAGCATCAGGGAAGGTCAGAGGGATGCATTTGCAAGTCAAGAAGACATTGAAGGGGATCTAATTATAGGCTTAATTGCTGTAGGTAATGACAATTCAAGCTACTATATTTAACGTAGCCTGGATAGTATAACTGAGGTCATCCAACAAATGAATCAACAAATCCAAAGCAGATTTTCAAGAAAACATTTAGAAAGGAATGGAGAGTCCTAGACCTGCTGAAGCCAAGAGGACTTTAATCAGTGAGCCAGGTTTTCAAGCAGAGCCCAACTTTCACCCTTATGCATAGAAGGGCTGTGGCTTTGCTTCAGGAAAGCATCTTCAGTGTGATAATTCATAAATTTCTAGTAATATGTCTGCTTATCACGTTGTTGGAGCAGTGCCTGTGGTACTCTGTGGGTTTTAGAGCTGGAAGGTGATCAGGGAACTCTGGTCCCACTACCTGGGGCACGTGGGAATGTTTTATGATTATTTGCCCCTTTTAATCTCTCCCCATCTGAACTACCTATCTGTCTTCATAAGAAGCTTAAACATCTCTATTGAACAGTGCTACATAAGTGCAGTAGCTTGATGTTTTCAAGGAGGAGACAAACAAGGGCCAGTGAAAGACTTAACTTAGGTGGGTGAAGTTAGTTGTGCTTTCCTAATTGTCCGTATTTGTAGTTCACGAAAGCAGAAACGATGTGGGTATCAATTCATGGTCTGTAAAACAAAATCACATTTTCAGTCTTGCATTTCAGTCAGTCTCATTTTTATGAACTTTGCAGTTGTGTTTCACTTGGGATGTATTTGGCTGCTTGACAAAGTGACTGGAGATTTATAATTCCTTATTAGTAACTCAAGGCTCTAAAGGGAATAACAGAGTACTTATTTACTTTTCTAGGTCAGGCTCATGATGTAGGAGTTTAATGAACTTCTACTAAACAGGAATTGAAGCAGAATTAAAATCTCAGAGTGCATCTGTCCAATAAGGTTATTAATCTTATTTTCTATAGGTTAGATGTTTTTCACTTGCACAGGGCTGTTTAGGCTGCACTTTCTCAGTAATCAGCCAAGAATATGAGACTGTCATACAGAACCTGGGATTAAGTCAATGCACTGATGTGATTTTGCTCTGAAATTACATTATGTCAAATAACTGTATTTATGTATCAGTGTTTAGGGCGGTGAGATCCCAGTTCACATGTGCTGAAAAAGAGTTTGTGATTCATGTTAGCAGCTAAACTATTGCTGCAGTTTGGATGCCTCTCAGATGTTGTTTGAATCAATAAGGTGGGCACTTCTCTGTCGAGAACACATTGAAATCTGTCCTCAAGAAAAAAAAAAAGGTGCAGTAATTTGTACTTCCCTGTAAATGTGAAGGGAACACAGCGTTTCATATTCTTCCAGGAGATACACCTTGGGGTTTACTTGATACTACAAAATTATTGATGGAGATAAAGGTGCATGAAAGGAAAACAAAAAACATGTTACATGACTACAGGCATGCTTTGCTCTGGACTTGTATTGCAGGAAATACCCAACATCTCCTCTTAAATCAAGAGTTTATGTTACATTCAGAAATGTCTGCGAATCAAATGTGTAAAACACAGCAATGTACTTGAAGATCCTAAGTATTTCACTTGATACTGTTTAAGCCCTGGAGGTGTAACTGTGTATGGACATAAAAGGCCAAATCTACATTAACATAGGTTTAAGACAGAATATAATCATATGAGGGGGAAAAAACCACAAAAACTTAAATGCAAACCAAGAGATAGTAGAAAACAACGAGTGAGGGGCTGTCTTAATTACCAATCTTTATGCTTATTTATAGCTCTGAGGAAGCACCTCCCTTCATGCTGTCACAAATACTGGTCCTGAAATAAGTTTCTCTGCCCTTTTCTCAAAACTCAGAGATCAAGGTCACCTTGGCAAAAAACCAGCTAGTCCTCAGTTAAATTACCAAGGAGGTTTATGCCATGGAGAGTAGCCTGGTGGTTCAAATGCATATCCACAGGGCAGGAGCCAAACCCTGCATTCGTCCCTGGTCAGAAGTGATGCACAATTCTTTCCCTAAGGATAAAACCCCCATCTTTAAACTGTCATCCAGTGTGGGGGTCACTGCTTTGTGCTTCCCGTTGGAGCTGTTCCTCTGGGCTCAGAGCTGAGCAGGTGTCCCAAATGCTGGGAAGAGCTCGATTAAACCACTGCTCTTTCTGCCTGTTATCCAATGACCGTTTTACATGGAGCTCGTGGAAGTCCTCAGGGCATGGACTGGCTTCTGGAGCCATCAGAAAAGCGTGTTGTACAGTCTCTGTTCACCATCTCTCCTCATTATTCACATTAGATTTTCTCTGGCTTATTTTTGCATTAAGTAATGGAAAGGAGTATTGAACTTTGAATTAATTTTCTGCCTTACTCCTCATCAACCAAGTGGCCAACTGGCAGAGAGTGCAGAATCCTAATTACTCTCTGTGACATAAGAAAGAAAAAAGCACCTCAGATCCAAATACCAAGGCTCTAAGGGATATATGAGATAAAAACAAAATGGCCTTTTATTAAGCAAATCTGATGTGGAAGAGAGGGAGGAGGGATTTTATATTTGCTTTCCTGTTTTTGGCTAGAGAATACTTGACTCAAAAGCAATAAACTACCATTATTCTTACTTGTAAAAAGCACTTAAGCAGAACTTCAAATAGTAAGATGAAATTCCTCTTTAATAATAGTCAAGTAAGGCTGTTCCAACGTGACAGCTAAGCAGAGAAGTGAATAAAGGAAGCTTTCAAAGCATTACTGGTTTTGTGGTTGGTCAGTGGAAGGACCAGTTGTAGTTGTTTGTTTGCCACAAAGAAAGGCTGAAGAAATAGGAAATTTTAGAGCTTTTGAGGGGAATGCCTTTTTAAAATGGCAGTGGGGATTGTTGCCTTGTTTAGGATGTGAATAATGGGAATAAATTTTTGAGTGCTACTGATGATGGCGATGGGAGGACCTGTGCTAAGGAGCCAAGGAGATGCTGAGAGAGGAGAAGAGATGTGATACAGCCAGGCACTGTTGTTTTAGAAGAGACTCTAATGCAGAAGCATTTGTAATGTAAATCTGGTGGAATTTGGCATGATTATGCAGGGGTGATGCAACTTGCCCAGTCAAAAGCACTTTTTAAACTGTATAGCTGCTCTCTGCAAAGTCTGCTTATTTCCTCCATAATATACTTGTTTTGCTGTCACAGTAACATGCCTCTAGAATGAGAATTGCCTAAGAATGGGAAAGGCTGAATGCAGAGTAAGATTGTCTCTCTTTCTCTTTGGGAGGGGTCAGTACAGACAATAATACAATAATAGCATTCCTGTCCTATTCATTAATATGTTTTTGGGGTTTTTTTTTCCACTAAGATATATGAACTGCCTTGAAAACTGGGTCAGCCTAAATGCTGTCACAAGTGCTCATCACCAAGCGTGTATTGCTGCATACCTGTCACACTCAGCTGCTGAAACGGATTTCATGAAGGGAGTAGGGTAAAAGGTGAAGCTCAGCAGGATCACTGGCTGTGAGGGAATCACACTTCTGCAGCTTGTCTGGTACAAAACAAAGAAAATGGGCAAAACTTTGCTTAATGCTGATAAATACAAATAGTATTTGGCTTTTTCTGTTTAAACTGATATTTTTTTGCTAGTCAAATTTATTTGCGTACACTTGGTAATTCCCATGGTGGATTATTCTTGCTGCTTAAGAGACTGAATTTATTGATATATCTAGACATGGAAATTTACTGGGAATCGCTTGAAACCCTTTAGGGGTTGAAAGTTCTTTAGATGGAGTTAGTTACAGTGTAGTAATGGGATTGTTGGTGATAAATCACAATGTTTACATATTTACTGCTCACCAAGGAAGAGCTTTTTAGAAGATTCTCTTTCTTTTCTATGCCAGAGCGAAGTTCCGTGGGTGAAAGCCACGGTGTCCACTCGTGGCATATCTTTGCTCCAGCAGCTCTTCATGATCATAGTTCATCACAGTTTAGGATTTGGGCTGGAGAACAACAGCATCTCATGCTTGGGGAGTAGTAGCACGTATGATAGACACGTGCTCCTGTGTTGCATGTCAGTAGGTAGCTTGCCAGCCTGGAGAGAAGCAGAGTTAGTGCCTTCCTCACTGCTTAACACAAGCTGAAAGCATCCTGTGAGATGGATCACAAGCTTTTTGTGTAGGTAGGAAAGTGGTAGGGAGCCGTAGTTACAGTTCAGCTCTGCAGCTGAAACCTGCCTAGAACTAAGTGGCTCTCATCTGCATCTCTATCTGCTCAGTCCTTGGCTTTTTCCCTTCAGGATGCCAGAAGGCAGTGGTGGCTTTGTGATGCAAATCAGTCCTACCAGGTCTAAGAAGGTAACTCATTCATTCAGCATCGATTTTTAAGGCAGTTTGTAACTGTGTCTCTCATTTGGCATGAAGGATTTTGCCAAGCCTTTCAATGAGACAGTTACAATCTCACTCGAAATTTGTCTAAAAAAATTTCCTTTCCCGTTGTCACTCCGAGTTGTGAGTGCCAAGAACTGGACTAAGAGACTGAAGCACAACACATTCTCTCTCCCAGGGTGAGAAGAAATTTTGCCTGCAGGAATGAGGTGAAGAGTTGCTGGGTTTTCCTGAGGAGGGAGGCAAGAGGAGAGGGGACAGAAATGGTCCAAATGACCACCAGGACGTGTGCCAGGTGACTCATTAGGGGCTTCTTCTCCAGAAGCAGAGGTGGAGGGGAAGCAGCACAATAAAATCTTTTGCCAAAGTGGGAAGAGTGAAGCAAACAGAGGCTCCAGTGCATCTGTTCTCAGGTTTTCCTGCAGGTCTGATTTCGGGGAGAAGGACGTATCAAAACTGAGGCAGAGGAAATGCTGGGCTTAGTTGAAGGCAGAGCATTGATCTCCAAAATCCTGGTGGTTAACAGGGAGAATATGATGCAACACTTCCCAATTTGGACCACTCAGAAACTTCTGGGGAAAGAGTTAAGCAGCAGTATCTCAGTTGTGATAACTGCAGTCTGAAGTGGGCATATGTGTGACCATTATTCACACATTCCCTGGATATCATATCTCAGTCATTCTGAGAAACTTGTTCTCCTCTACTTCTATCACTCACGGTGCTGGAGATTTAAGAAAAACCTGCAGTATTGTGAAATATATTTGTAGGTTTAACTCATAAGCAACTCTCACTGAATTCAAAAGAATAAAAATCAACCCAGAGTGTAG
Source organism: Myiozetetes cayanensis (assembly GCF_022539395.1). Taxonomy (NCBI): domain Eukaryota; kingdom Metazoa; phylum Chordata; class Aves; order Passeriformes; family Tyrannidae; genus Myiozetetes; species Myiozetetes cayanensis. The sequence continues at coordinate 2,458,879 of NW_026086826.1, read as the reverse complement.
ACCATGAACTTGTAAAAAGATAAAAAAATATGCTTTATTATAGTAATGTTTTTTTAACAAGTAAATACTTTCAGAAAACACATTTTTTAAACTGTCCGTAAGCTGCAGTTTGTCCATGTGAAGTCTTTGGTAATCTTGTTGCTGATAGCAAATACAAAAGAAATAGAAAAATAATTTAAACCTATGGCATGCCCAGCTGATTTCTTGTAACATCTTAAAATTCACATCCACACCCTCAATTTTTGATCCTCTCCTTCACACTTCAGAATGAATTTCAGGATGTGTTCTTAATTTACCATAGATGCTTCATTTGTGTTGTATCACTGCAGTGGCATATACGTGACCTAGAGATTTTAGCCTAGAAAAAAAAAAGATGTATGGGGCAGTGAGCAACCATGGAAGAAAGGGAAAAAACACAGGAAAAATAGTGAGTGGAGAAGCCTGATCCAAAGGAGAGAGAATTCAGGGATGCCAGCCTGCCTTGGAAAGCTTGGTGAAATGCATGAGACAGTTGGAAACAGAGTTGTAAAGGGGAAATTTAATCTCCTCCCTAAAAGACAGCAAAATTTAACTGGATGAAGGGGAGCCTCCTGTGATGCTGTGTGGCTGATTTTCACAGAGAATGTTTAATTCTTTCGGATATTGCAAGACTGCATTTACCACTTTACTAAACAGAAATTGCTGCTTGGGAAAATCTGTTTATAAATGTTATTTTGGAGGGTGTTGGCGTCTTAGGCAGTCCTGAGGCTTCTTTATCCACTTATACCTGACCTGCTAAACAACTGCATGTTTTCCTTCACTCACTAAGCTTTAGCTGAATAAAAAAACCCCCTGCCATTACTTAGTGAAACAATCAGATAAGAAAAGGCATGGTATTAAGATGAATGGTTATTATGTGGAAAATTATTCAAGATAGAAATATTCTGCTTGCAGTTCTATTAATTTTATCAATGCATATATAGTGCACAGTTATGGTATATGAGGATTACATACACCCAGGTGCAGTAGACTGCATGGTATCTACCAAATCTCTTACCCTGTAAATAATTTACATTTATTGCCAGGCTGAATCAGAATTTTCCAATCTCAGAGGAAAATAAAGTCTTGTCAGTCCATCATGTTGTCATTATCACTGGTGCCTACTAACTGTTTCCACAAATGGGAAAGTCTAGAATGAGATAAGTTGATTGATTCCTGGAGCCAATTTGCTCAAATTGCAGCTGTCTTTCTCATACTTGATGTAACATTTGCTCAGGGTGAGAAGAACAAAGAGAATGCTGGTACTTGTTTGTGCTCTGGGCTAATCTGGAAAGAGTGGAATTATTTATATTTTGTATCCCCCCTGCTAGTCTTGCTAGCAGGGAGAAAGAAGGCATTTCTCTGCTGTGATACTCACAGTGCTTAATTAATACACAGACAGAGCTAAGCCCTGTAAAAAAAAAACATAGGTACGTTTTGGGGATTTTTTATTTTGTGTTTTTGTGGGGGTTTTTTGTTTGGTTTAGTTTGGTTTTTGTGGGGTTTTTGGGGTTTTGTTTGGTTTTGTTGGGTTTTTTGTGGGTTTTGTTTGTTTTTGTGGTGTCTTGATTTGTTTGTTTGTTTTGGGGTTTTTTTGGGGAATGTTTTTGTGGTGGATTTTGTTTTGTGGTTGGGTTTTGTTTGTGGAGTTTTTTTTCTTGAAAAGAAGAGAGGCTGACCTGCTGCTAAATCCCAAATTGCCAAGAGTAACACAGGGAGTATGCAGTTATTTCTGATGAGGATTGTGTGTCAACAATAGTGTTTTGTGGGCTTGAAGTTGGTCATTCCAGTCTTTTATTCAGGAGGGATGAACACATTGTAAAATATTGCAAGGTAGTGTTGGATAACTGATCTTCAGACAGGATTAAAAGGCATCACTCAGATCATACAAGAGAGTCATTTCAACGTGCAGGACCCACAGAACTGGGTTGCTTTAGACTGTACTAATCAGCAGATAATCAATATGTACGTAATTCACATTTCCACACACTGCACAGCACTTGCAGAGCCTGCTCTTGGTAGGCAGATGCTGTTGAGGCACTTCAGGGTGGTGATCAGTCCGACTTGCGTCACTTCCCTAATTTGTCAGTCCCGCTGACAGAGCCGCTCAGCAAGAAAGCTGGGCCTGACGTGAAAAGTTATGCCTTGAACTTGAATAAAGGGTTTGTCTGTGAGACACGTGCTGCCTCTGTAATGCAGATTTCCTCTCTTAAACATTCACTTCAAAGTGTTTTGCAAACTACTGAGTGCAGCAGCAGCAGCCACAGAAATAAAACTGCAGCCTTAGCTGCCACTAGGGTGGCACCGGTGTGGTACTTTCTGCCCATGGAAAAGTGGAGACCTGGGACAGGATTGGTGCAAAGGAAGCCTTTTGTGAATACCACAGTTATGGCATTATGCTTTTAAGCTGCTGCCAGCCCAGAAATCTGCTTTCTTTGGGTTGTTTCTTGGCGAACCAGAAACATCTTCCATTTATGCACACTTAAAGTGAGCCCTGAGCAGCACGTGTCTTTATTAGCTCTGGGGGAAAACTTTCCTATTCTTGTATGGCAAAGGCCAGGATTTATTGCAGCATGGTGTGGAAAGAAATCAGTCATCCATGATGTGGAGTTGGACATTTTCTCTTTCACATGGTTTCTCCCTTTTTCTGCCTTGTAAGCCATTAGCCCTTTCCTGCATTTTAGATGATGCATTTGCATTTTCAGTTTGTACATTTCTCTTTTTCTGATTTTGTTCTTCATTGGGAGATAAGAGGGGAATAGAGATGAGAATTAAGGGGAAAAGTGGAGAGAGCACTCCCACAGCCACACCAGAATGGTCTGGGGAGAAGTGGTGTCTTTAGATATGTCTTTGATACCTGGGTACTTGGGAACTATGTCCATGTGGATGAACTAAACATAGAAATGCCAAAATACTTACAGAGGGCCCAATTTACAAGTCATGTATCATTTTTACACTGAATAACTGATTTGTCTTTGCAGTTAACACCATTTATGTCTGAGACTAGAACAGTGAGTGTAGTGTCCCTGCTTGCTAGCAGTTCAGGCTTGGGACTGTAATGTAAAGTATAATGTCAGGCAGTGCCTTGCCTTGTCTAATTTATGGCTTTGGAACAGCTTGTTACACACCCGGTGTGGGACTGGGTGACGGGAGTGAAGAAACCCCCACCTTTCCATGTGCCCTAACAGCAGACTGCCAGGTCTGCAGAGCTCTGCTGCATCAAGAGTAGATTAAATCTTTATTTAAGAATCGCAGGATGGTGATAGTGCTCTTAAACAGTAGCTGCTATTAAAATGTCAGCAGTGCTGTCAGTCACCACCCCAGTACCTGAGTTAACACCGTTTCCCCTGGTAGTGAGAATGGAAAGCAGGTTGCTACTTACAGTGAACTATTGTAAATGAGGAGCACAGATCTAATCCTTTTTGATATGGCTTATTATTCATCTGTATGCATGTTGTATTACTTCAGGGGTTGCACTGACCTCCGGATTTCATGCTCCTGGATTTCACTTCTTGTGTTCTGTTACATTTTTATGCCGTATTTTGGCAATCTTGAGGCTTAGTCATACACGTGGAAGGAAACGTGAAGTTACAGATAACGCGGTGATTGTCCATTTTATGAAGACTTTAGGGCTTTGTCTGGTGAGCATTGTGCAAAACGGCAGATACTGATATCTTAACTAATTATTCAATCAAAGATTTGGCAGGCCAGTCAATGGGAACGATGTACAGTGGACTAGAATTGATCACACTTCATTTCCCATCAATTGGCAGAGCAAATGGTAGCTCAGATGATAAGTTGGGATCACTGCCAGTCATTTTTTGGGCTCTTGCCTTCCTTTTTTTTTTTTATTTTTTTTTCCTTCCAAATGAGAACCCCCAGACTATTTGATGAAAGTGGATGCCCTCTGATGTTGGTGAATAAAGCTGTGCAGAGTTTTTGTGGCCTCTGAGGGACGGTGAGACTATTTCTGGCTCCATAATTGATGCTGCTGCACGGTCCTATAATCACCTAACCTTATTGAATTGTCCCCATGTGAAGATTTGATTTCAAATTTAGTAATCATTATACATCATTTATCCTCACATAGATTACAGGTTCATCTGTAAAGTGACAGAATTTCACCCCAGAGCTCTTTGAACGTTCGGCTCTTCACTTTTGCTCCTTTTGGATATGCTTGTGACACTTCCAACTTTGGTGATTTACTAGCAATTAGTAGAGTTCCATGACAGATTTATTGCAGCCTTCCAAAGAGTGATGGATCAGATGTGGGGCTACAAAGAAGTGGTTCCCTAGGACTTTTTATTTAGTACAGGAACACAGGGTTAGATCCCATGAAGAGCTTTGGTGTGTAAAGCACGACTTAACCCAATTAAAGCTCCACTCCTAAACCTAAATGTAAAGTTTCAGTTTTAAAAAAAAAAATAAAATCTTTCCTTAGCTGCTGACTAACCTTGAAAGCACAAAAATGAGCTTGCTGTTTCCTCATTTGAATTTCAAGTGAACTGGATGCCTACGTTTCTTTTTCTGCATCTGCCAGAATCTTTGCCTGGTTCCTGCGTAGGGCTGCTCAGGAGCTGAAAATTAGGATTTCTTTCTCCCAAATGCTCTGCTTGGCTTGGCAGACCCACCCCACATTCACAGAGGCAGAGAGGCCCTTCCCCAGCTGGAAGGGACGATGCCATCTACCCGTAGGTGTTGTTTTTAGATCACCCTGGGCTGGAAGGGAGCTCATCCTTGGAGTGAGGTTTCTGCATTCCAGTTTCTGGGGTTGTGGTGTTTTGTTCCTGTCAAAAAGGTGACATACTGTTTAGCTTTCAGGGTAGAGACTGATTCCTTTGGAAACGGTGAGTGTTCAAAAATAATCTGGTTGTGACAAGGCCAAATGTTGTTGCATTAACGAGCTTTCCTTTGAAAATACATTGATCTGTCCTTTTTATTTGCTTTCCCAGTTGTCTGTTGCTCAGTACTAATTGGAAAAAAAAAATCTTATTTCTGATGTGAAACCATCCACATGCTCAACAAATATACGTTGAACTAGAATAAACTATTTTAATAACTTATTTTTTTAATTAAATGCAAATGTAGCATCCTTTGCAGCCAGTTAAAGCAAACATAACCCCCAGCACATTTAGCATGTTAAAAAGAAGATTTTTGCTGTGTTCCCCATGTTACACAGTAATTAAAAAGGAAACCAGCTAAGCCTTCAGAACCTGTCCCTTTCTACAGAATGGAATTAATGTCTGTTTAACTGTACTAGTAGGGCTGTGCTGTGATTATTATTTTTGATTATTAAATGTATTACTAACTGTAAAATTATTTTGATTATTAACTGTACTAGTAGGGCTGTGCTGTGATTATTATTTTTGAGGGGTAGAAATCCCCCACTGTCGCTTTGTTCTGTGTGTGTGTGTGTTTGGGAAGGAGAACACACGACAGAAAGGGGGGGGATTGGAACCACGCTCCAGCTGTAACTGGGTGCTGACACATCAGTGGGGTTTCACACGTGGGTTCCCAGGATGGAGGCTGTGTTCCCTGCTGACAGGAGCTGTGCTTTCTCCTGGGAGCATGTGCTGTTTCCTCCTCGGATGTGCCAACCTGGGAAACAGGTGGAATCCCCCACTTTGTTCACAGGGCTTTTTTTTTTTAGGGTGCCAGGTTGCCAGCTGTGCTCAGTGGGCTCTCTCCCTGTGAGCAGTTCAGGACACTCGTGGTCTCTCCCCGTGCCCGTGACCGAGCCAGGATTGTGCTCTCGTGCCATCTCCTGGCAGATGTTGTCACCCTGCCTGCCTCCCTGCCCTGCCCCATGTGTTTGTCACGCCCCGGGAGATCAGTGGGGCTGCAGCTGCCCTTGCGTGGGTCACGTCCTTGCTCAGCGGAGTGAAGCAGTTACACCTGAGGAGGAGCTGGTCTTTCTCTTCTTAATTCTTTGCTCAAAGATCCCCGTGCAAAAAGCTGTCGACACTCCGGTGTTTCTCCCCTGCGAGAAGGCAATATCCTGTCAGGGCATTCAGCAATGGTGATCTGAAACAGTGAAAGATTGAGGGATACTCCGAAAAAGTATCTGCAGTGTAGTACTTCGCCCTCTTCCTACCACCTTTTCCTTTTCCTTCTTCCAGCACCACCACCATCATCCATCTTATCATAGCATTTTGGGCTGAATTTCATGGACATTGTGTCACTAAAGGCAGCAGTGCCATGTCATCCACCTGTTTTCTTTTCTTTCTGTCCCTGCCTTGTTTTGACTTCTCTCTGCCTCTGATGTTCTGATTGTGAAATGGATCCCAAGAGTGACCCAGCGAAATACCCTCCAACCCCCAACCCAAGAAGTGAGCAGAAGTTGTATAAATGTCACTGCCAGGTAAATGCACTTCAAGTGACACACACATCACATCCAAGGAGTACCATTTAGGACTAATAACGTAAAATAAAAAGCAGATAAAGTGTATAAAGCACTCAGAAATCCCCTGTGACTCTGGGACTCCACATTTCACCTCTTTGCAGGAAGGTTTTTATTTCTACTGCTGCTCACTAAAAGATGATTCTCTTTTTCCTGAGTTCTGTATTATCTGTCTTCAAGCTACCTCTTGCATTTTCTCTGTGGCACACCCTTCTACACCTCAGATTCCTTGACCAAATGCACTGGGGAGCTGTGAATTTCAGTTTTATCATTTCCCTATTTGAATTGTATCATTTCCACAGCTACAGATAAGCTACATCTTTGAGCAGGGAATGTCAGTGAAGAGTGTTAGCCAAGTGCCTGGGAAGGATGCTTCCCTCAACTCAGGTGATGGTACAGCATAAATAAAAGCATTTGTGTGGCACAGCACAAGGGCTGGCACAGTTCTGAATGTCTGGGAAATATATAGATATGGATATGGGCTCAACTCTACTTCTAGCAAGGGCAGCCCCCTCTCCCCCTGTAATTATCTGACTTGCTATCAGCTCTTTCCTGGCTCTGTTTTTTCAGGCCTCTCTCTTCTCACTTGCCCTGCAGCTCAGGGTGCCTTCCTGCGAGACAGACCTTTGTTACTCTCCCAGCCAGCCTTTTGCAGGCTGTTCCCTCTGAGATTCCTGTTAACCTCATCCTTTTCACCCACACAGAAGATGGTTTTGACACCCTCCTGTGAATTGAAGAGCACCTCTTTGGAGAAGCAATGCCACCTTGGCAGGCAAGAGTGCCAGCTCTTGTACTTGATTGTCTAATTAACCCTCCGTGGTAGGTTCATTTCAGTGCTACATGTTTCCATCTACAAGGTGTTTTAATTTCATATTAACCCGACAAATAGACACAATACCAACATCCTGATGGGTAAATGTGTTTATTTTTGTTTCCCGATCAGGCTGTGATAATAGTGAACAATTGAAGAGCCGTATTTGGAATGCTACAGATCCTTTAAAAAAATCCCAAGCACTGAAAGAGCTGACCCCTGAATTGAAAGGTTTATTTTTCAAATGTAGTCCAAAATCAGTTAAAATTATAGCAACACACAGTTGCAGATACAAATGCAAATTTTTAAGCATGTCTTCAAAATGTTTTCATGTGTTTGTTTTCTGAAACTGAATAGACAAATATTTTAACACAAAACACCCTCTCTTTTTCTTTTCCACATACGTGCATGGGAGAAATTCACAATGAGTTTCTGCACCCTATAGCTATTAAATTACATGGATGTTCTGGCCATTTTTGCTGCCAGTACCTGTTTGCAACATCTGTCTTTGGTGTCAATGTGCCAGTGATTATGGAGGCTGCCTTGGGATCCTGCTGTGGAGCTGGTGCATCCTCAGAAAAACATTTTTAACTCAGATGGGGTATCTTCTGGTGCGGGGAGGGGAGGGAGAAAAAAGAAAAGGTTTTAAATCTTCTTTTGTTTTCTGTTTTCTGGTGTACTGTTAACTCAGAGGGACAGAAGCAAGACCATATAGAACAGCCTGGGTTAAATAAAACAGGCTGATGAAGGTTACATGGGGCTGGCCAGGTGAAAATCGAAACACTGTGAGGCTGAACATTTTTGACAGATTACCAAGCAAAGACATTTAAACAAAATCTTTGAACAAAGAAAGACCCTTCAAAAGAATAAGGAGCGTTATTTTTTTATTTCCCTCTTACTTCAACAAGGTAGAGAAATACAAGACAAAATATATTTTAGAAAAATTCTCTGTGGGGACAGTAACTTTCTAATTAGAGATTTGGTCTTGCATTTCATCTGGCCTGTTCCAGGGGCTCTGCATGCTGTGTTTTGGTAAAACTGGATGCCATTTGAAAGGCTGGCTTTGTCCCAGCAATGCCCATCCCATTATTGCCTTGTAGTGATGATAGTTGTAGTGAGAGTTCAGATGCATTTGTATGAACCCAGTAGTGTGAGAGCAAGAAAAAAGTGCTTGAATTTGAAAACTTAGGCACAGACTTTAAGGACCAGTGATGCTTGGCTTTAAAGCTGGGTTAGATTAAAAAAAGGTTACCCTGTGAAACTTGAAGCTCAGAAAAAAAAAAAAAAAAATCCTGCATAGCTGTGACAGGTGCAGAGAGAGCATCTGAGGGCATATCTTCGTGAAGCCTCTAAACTGGAAGGAATTGCCAGAACATACCAAAGGAAAGGAGAGAAGTTGATGTGAAAACTTTGTGAAGCAAAAATCTGAACTGTCCAATACCTTTCCTACAGACCAGTGAAATAATTCCTGTTTTTCTGACACTTCAGTGATAACAATTTGCATAGTTAAGACACCATGCCCGTGGCTTTATTGCGTTTTAGTGCAAGTACTTCAGCTACAGAACAAAAGTAAAGCAGTTTGATATAATATGGATGTCTATTTGCACTCCTTTTAAGATAAACATTAGGCAATAACCATTTCTTTAGAGCCTGTGTATTGTTCATATGATTCTCTCTCTTGTCTAACAGCTCATGTTCATCAACGTGATACATTCTTGCCCGATTTTCCAGTTCTGTCTTTCATTGAGGATATTCTTTTCTTTCTCTTGATTGCTTTTTCTTCTTAGACCATTACTCTAGTTGATAGCTTCGGGTTATCATTGCATCCTATCTCCCTCTCCAATAAGCCTGTGATTGATACTAATCTTCCTCGTGGGACACGTTTATAGGATGCAGGATGGAAAAACTACTCTCTAAATCTTAGCTTTATATGTGCTGGCAATTTGCAAGGTTGCACCTTACATTCACTTCAGGTGGCTTAGGGGAAAACATCAGCTCCTGCTAATCCAAATTTCTTCCTGCTAATTCCAAAATAAGAAGTGCACCCCATGTACCAAAAGTTACTTTGCTCTTCAGTCTCCTGTGCTGCTCGCCTGTATTTTGTGTAACCAGAAAGGGCTCGGTTTCTGTGGGTGGTCAGTGTTCTGTAACCAAACTCATGCCTTTTCTTTTCAGTGAGAGAAGCCATATTTTAATTAATCTAATGGAAGCTCTTGACTAGCAGGCAGTCCCCTGAAAAAGAGTTAATGTGCCAGAAAACACTTCACACAAGCAGAAGACTCTTCATTGACTAATGTGCTTAACGGTACTTTCTCTAAGAAAATCATCCCAGTGAAAGCTTTATGGAGTGCATTTGTTTTGCTATTTATCTCATTATAATATAGCCTCATGCTCTGAAATTTAATTAGGTATGTCCGAGGACCTTTTGAAAACAGGATTATTATATTTTTTTACTGCAGGTTTTTGCAGATGCCCATCAGTATAGTGTCATAGCATTCCTTGGGGGAAGTAAAACTCGAGCTGCTGGGATCCCTGGTGTGATGAATGTGCTTGCTGAAGTTTGGCTATTTCACTGTCTTATCAAATATCTGAAGGCAGGGTCCAGTTATGCAATTAACTCAGAAGACTCAGTGGGAAATGAAGATGCTAATGTTTCTGCAGCATTTGCATATTCAAGCTCCACAGCCCAAGAAACAAAAGAGAAGCAATAAGAAATTCATTTGTTTTATCTTTTATCTTTTTAAACAGACATGCATTTATCTTTGTGAACAGACTCGCCAGACCCCTTTTTGAATTGCAAAGTTTTTGCTGCAGACGCTTGTTATTTGGATTTGCATAAGGATTAACAGTGTTGGGCAAGTGGTATCTCCTAACCCTTTCTGTTTACTTGTGTGATATCAGTCGCTGGGATATAGTTTTCAAGGCAGTCAGTGCTTTTAGTTCAGTGGATAATGCAGTTTGTTTTCATGGCAAATTCTCTGACTCTCTCCAAAAGTCTAGTCCAACAATAATTATAAATGTATTTGCTCAGGGATTTTTTTTTCCTCCCTCTTTGCCAGCTCTCTGTACCTGCAGAAGGTGCTCATAAGGGTTAAAGGATCAAAATTTATTAAACATGAGGGGGGGAAATCTGAGCTGGCCTGCAGAGTGTAGAAATTAAGCTACACTCCTTATATAAACATACATGTGAAAATGTCATGGTCAAAGCAAAAGTCTCTGAGATCAGAACGTGGCACCTTAAAATCAAAGCTCCCAGAGACTTTAAAAGAGCATTTACCCCAGCAAGTTCAAACCTCTCTTTATGCTTCAGGTGTGTTTCAACCTTGGTTTTTTGCTCCAGCTTTTCATGCACAAAAGTGTTACCTGCACTATTCCAATATGCATCTGAATGATTTTTACTGTTCAGAGAAGACTGGTTTGATAACATCATTTTGTAGGTGGGACTTGAAAAACAGCAAACTCTTTGTGCTTGTACGTGGGGTTTGTGTTTTTTTTTTCATTTTTGATTTATTTCATCTTATTGTGACAGCACTGTTCCACCATCAGTATATTACAGAGCAAAAATAATCAAGGAACTTGCATTATTTTCACAAGAACATCTCTCCCAGAGTCCTTGCATTGTGGGAATCACCTCTGAAGTGCACAGCTGTACTTCACTAATGAGACAGCTTGAGCTGCATTGACTTACAGAACAGAAGTTACTTGGCTAATATGAAGCTTCAGGGTTTCTCTTCTGCTTTCAGGTGGTTGTTGGGAATTTCTCAGGGAAAAGTAGTTTTGGCCTTACGGTTTTTATTGTTTTAGAGGAAAATATTAGGAAGGAGGCATACATATATTGTTTCTATTGGTAGCTTGCTGATGAGAGATGGACGTAGTGGCACGAGAAGCTTTACACCTGGAGCAGTGCTGATGACAGGGACCCACAAGAGCTGGAGCAGCTGGAGCAGGGCTGGGCATGTCTGGAGCTCCTGCAGGGCTTGGGGTGGCTGCTGGGATAGGGGGATTGTCCTCAGAGCTTCTGGGAGAGGAGCAGAGGGAAGGAGCAGCCAGCCCAGTGGAGCAGTGGTTCCAAGCCAGCAGCTTGTGAGGAAACCTCAGAGCTGCTCAAAGCGACAAGAAAGTAAAAGAGTTGAAGCTGCCAGGACAAAATACTGTATTACCAGCCAAGACTTAATTATTTAGTGTTGTTGCTGGTGGCTGATGACCCAGCAATCAAGAGCAGGCCATATGTAACAAATTGCATCGAGCGTGGGGTGAACTGGGGGTTCGTTAACATCGCCTGGGAAATGCTGATTCAGTTCCTTGCTCAGGGCAGGGAACCTGAAAAGCCAGTCCTGAGGTAACACACAGCGAGTGTCACGAGTTGTGCTCAGGCCAGGCACGATGGGCACCGGGGAGGGGAGCCCTCAAACTCCTGCCCTTGCAATCACCTGCTTTGTAACAGGAAGAGAAAGCTGGGCTGCTCCCCAATGAGGTCACTTCTCCTGAAGCAGGAAGACTGTTTATAAACACAGAGTTCATGTGTCCCTTTTTCAGCCATTCATTTAGCCTTAGAGTGAATTAATTCAGCCTTACAGTGAATTAATTCAGTTGAAAGCAGAAACAGATTTGCTCTCCTGTACATCAGTCTTTGTTGGTACCGCTGCTCTTGCTGTCTCAGTCAGGTTGGGAGCTGTTGATTCAGGTAGTTAATGCAGAGAGGAGCTGCCCCAGAGCTTCTCCTTCCAGCTCAGACAGGAGGAGATGTGCTGGCTGATGATGTGCTGCAGAGGTGTTGCAGTGCAAGGGAAACCTTTTGCTCTTCCAGTCTCAGATGCTCAGTTAAAGGTCATCCATCCAAAACGAGTTTGGGTGTGCTTTAACCTTTCTGAGTCTCTCTTGCTCTCTCCCAGTACACTTTGAAATCATCTGTAATATTTCCAGATGGATCTATGAGGAGTGCTCCTGTTCGTGAACTGACAGGTGGTCTCTTTAGCTGAACTCAGTAATGAGCTGTTCTTCTCTCCAGGTCTTTTTTTCTTGTTTTGGGTTTGGGGGTTTTGTTTTGGTTTTTTTTTTTGCTTGTTTGGTTGGTTGGTTTGGTTTGGTTGTTGTTGTTGGACAGGTCATCATTGCCAAGATGAAATACTCTATTTTTTATTTATAGAAAGGAAAGTTTTATACTGCTGATAATGGGGTGATCTGAACCCAGGGGTCTTGAAAGTAGATCATTAAATAATATAGGAAAAAGCAGGTTTTCCAGTGTTCCTGATTTTACTGGAAAGAATTGTCTTGTTTTCTAAATCTTCTAAATCGAAAGACTTCTATAAGGAAAAAAAAAATTATCATTTGATTTCATCACAAAGAAAATAATTGTATCTGAGAGTAACATGTTTTGAACCAGGAATAACATTTTCCCATTGATCCTTTTCAAGCAGTTGAGCACTAAAGTGTCTGAAAATAACATTTTTCTATCATTGGGCAATGCAGATTTTTAAAGTCAATAACAGTGCAAATTGCCTCCAATTGGAAAATGCAGAAACAACTGTGGCATTGTTTTTTTTGGTTCTGTTTGTTGGTATTAACCAAGTCAGGCGCACATGAAAGAGCAGCAAGCACTTCCTGGGCTATAATCTATGGAAGTGAAAGCTTCCTTCCAAAGGAGTCAGCTTGGCCTGTGGTACTTGGAGCAGTTGCACTTGTTGTGGTCACTGAGGTGCTGTTATGGGGCTTATCCATATCAACATTCACCTGCTCCCTTTATTCCCTTGGGATAGCCTTGGAAAAGCACCAGCTGGTTTTGCCATCTCCTGGGGCTCCTGCACTGGGAGCTTGCTGTAACCTCTGTTCCCCCTCTCTCCACGTGAGTCTTGAGCTGACTGGAACTGAGAGCTGATTTGGGCAGCTGTTTGGGCCAGTGCTTGGCTTGTTCCCTGTCTGAGGGTGCACATGAACTGTGGCTGCTGATTGACAGTGAGTACAATTAAATGTCAGCAGCTTTCACATTGCATGGCATGTTACACTTCGAGTTACCTAATGCAGGTACTATAAAACTCACCTACCTCTCACCCTGTCCCTTCTCTGGGTATTTTGAAGCCAGGCTCCAGAAATATACCTCGTCTGTCGTTGTTTTACCTTTCTTTTTTTTTTTCCCCAGTTTGCTTTTTTTTCCAAAATATCACTGTAATAATTACTGTAACAGAGCGCTTTCTGTGGAGTTAATGTTCTTCTGGCTTAATGGCCCCTGGTTATTCTCAGGCCATCAACTTTTCCAGGCTGGTCATCAATCCCAGAGAACTGCCTCGTGCCTGCATTATTATTGCTTAAATACATGACATTTCTGGTGCCACTGCTGCCTCCCAACGCTATAGGTATTACAGCCTGTAGCTTTTCCCCCCCCTCCCTTGTTTTCAGTATTGTCAAGGCATTATAAACAGCTGGTGTGAGAATGTTGTGGCTGTTGGCTGTGAATTCCTCTGACAGTTTTGAGGTGCGAGTTTTGTGGCCTTCGACTGAAAGAATCTGAGTGAGGCGACTGAAAATGGCTTGCCTGGAGCAGCTGCAGGGGCTCAGCCCCCATGCATCAGTCAAGATGTAGTCAGGCAGTACCTGAATGTCTCACCTAAAGGGACTTCTCACCAGAAGGAACATCTTTCAATCAAGATCTGGGACAGATGTTCTGGGAGGTGTTAATGTTTATTCTGTTGGCTCAGCCCTCCCATCCCCAGGTTTCCCCAGCTCCGCTGATGGTCCCCCTTGTTTCCCAACAATTGATGGATTCTGTGGCAGACTTTTTTAAAAGAAACAGCTCAATAGGCCAGAAAGCAGCAGAGATTGTATAGGTGAAAATGCCTTGCTATGAGGGTATTCAAACCTGTGTGAGTCAACATTGGTGCTGACTACATTTCCTTTAACCTCATTAGCACTTCATCTTGCTTTCCCAGGCATGGTGGTGGAGCAGCCAGTTCACCTTAGAGCCTTTTGCTAGGTAATTCATCAAAGTGGCAGGTGAAAGCTTAAAGGAAAATGCATGTAAATACTGCATTAGGAACCTGGGCTCACAAAGGCATGAACATTTCTACCCATATCATTAGCTCAGGATTGTAGTCCTTAGATGTGAAAGAAAAGGGACTTTGCTGATTGGGGGAGATGGAGATACAAGACTTGCCGGTTGTATCTTTGCACAGATTGTTATAGTTCATTATTTTCTCTTCAATTGAAAAGCACTATCATTCATTAGCTCTTCTCATATAAAAAAAAAAAATCTCAGACTGCAGTAGTAACCAACCACTTATTACTTTCAAAATTAAACGTAAGTTACTACACTAAAACACTCCCATCAAATTCTAGGGGCCAAAGCTTTTTCAAACAGGGGACTGAGACGATGTCAGACCTAGGTTATGTGTCCTTTTCAGCTTCAGAGTTTTAAGCTGTGCCTCCCTGCAGACTGAGGTAGTCATTTGATGCCTGTGGTTGATAGTAAGGGTGATTTATAATCCACCATAACTCCTCATTGCTAATAAACCTACCAGGTTTCCACTTGGAGATGTGCTGGCTGTGTTTAGGTTGCTCTTCAGAGCCAGTGGAGATTGTCCCCTCCAGTGCCACAGTGCAGGAGGCAACTGCTGTGTCAGCAAGTGGTGTGTCTGAATTCAAACAAGCCTGTTACTCACCAGGAAGGTACTGGAGTGATGCCATCCTTTAGGGTGGAGGGTGAAAAGAAAAATCTGATGGACACCCTTAGGGAAGGAGATCAGTAGATCAAAATGATTGAGCAACTGCAGTTGAGTTTCTCCGCCTGCTTTGGTTTGGGGTTTTTTTGCAGTGGGGTTTTTTGTTTGGTTGGATTTGGGAGGTGGTGGGTGGGTTTGGGTGTTGCTTTTGGTTGTTGTTTTTCAGAGAAACTGTAGCACACCTTCAGACAGTCTTTAATTACCTCACAGTTCCTTGTACTCTTGTTAGAAAGTAGCACTTTGGGGATATTGTTAACCCTTTGCCCCTTTTTAGTTCTCATGCTGAGCAGCAGGCAGTGACATACTCCTCTAATTGATACCTATATCAGTGGCTTACTCCAGGAATATGATTTATCATGCATTTTCATTTTCATGAGAGCTTGTTTTACTGTCCTCCTTCCATTAGGTCAGCACTCACCGAGCAGGCACCTCCTGTTCCATTTTACTGTGTAACTTTTGTGCATGACCTGACAAGCCAGAAAAAGTTCAGTGCACTAACTCACTGCCATGCCAAATGTACACAGACATTAATGACCAGCTCTGAGTGCTGAAGCATAAATGAGGTGGTACAAGAGCACTGCAGTGGTTATGGGACCAACCTGCAAATACCGTGGAAGGACTGGGCCAATGTATCACTCTCTTCCCCAAGCACAGTGTCCTGACCCCAGGGTTGAAAAGCTATTCACACATGAACTTAGGAGGACTTAGAGTTGATTATTTCCTGAAAAAAAAGTAGAAGAGGAAGAGTAAAAAACACTCCAGTTGTAGCTTGTTTATGGCAAGTGGAAGAACAGCCCTAAGCAGCTGGGAACAGTACAGAAGCTGTTGTCATTTCTGTGTAGACAGTGGAAAGGAGGATTTACACAATGGGCTCAGCTCCACAGAGGAACAGTAAAGGCTAATACACCTACACCACATTTCCCCCACCTACAAAACCTGCAGGTAAAGCATCCCCAGCCAGTTGGGAAGGCTGCTGGGAGAGATTTACGTGAATTCCCTTGCGATTTCTGCTGTAGAACATGCCATTTCTGTGTGAAACCGAAATGTGTACTGAAAAGGAAGATGTCAGCAGCTAACGCTGAGGTTCGTGTGTCTTTGCAGCCGCTGAAGATGCACTGCAGGAGCTGTGCCTTGGTGACCAGCTCCGGGCACCTGCTGGGGGGCAGACAGGGGGACAGGATCGACGAGACCGAGTGCGTCATACGGATGAACGACGCGCCCACCCGCGGCTACGGCAGGGACGTCGGCAACAGGACGAGCCTTCGGGTCATCGCCCACTCCAGCATCCAGAGGATCCTGCGGAACCGCAACGAGCTCCTCAACATGAGCCACGGCGCCGTCTTCATCTTCTGGGGGCCGAGCAGCTACATGCGCCGGGACGGGAAGGGCCTGGTGTACAACAACCTGCAGCTCATCAACCAGATCCTGCCCCAGCTGAAAGCCTACATGATCTCTCGCCACAAGATGCTCCAGTTCGACGACCTGTTCAAGAGGGAAACCGGGAAGGACAGGTGAGAACCGAACGCGGATCCGGCTGGGGGGGATGTCACACGGGATATAGTAATATAATTTATATGTAGCCATTTCAGAGCTGCTCAGGGGGACAGTCACGCCCGTTAAATCCTCTGCCTCGTGAGTTGTAAATGTGGTACGGCGTGTCAGACAGGATCACTGGTAACGTAAGTGAAAAACAGGCATCAAAATGATTTGTATGGAGTATGGCCTCACCAGCTCAGAGTACCAGAATCTGGAGGTAGTGTTTGTACAGCCAAGGAGGCAGGAGCTGTTTAAATCTCACTTTGGGGCAATCTACCTTAAAGTTTTTTCACTGATTCTGAAAAATTAAAATGGATAGGTTATGTTTTCTCATAGAGGAAATGCCACCATTCAGTGAATTATAATAGCTGTTTATTGAATTTAAGCGTTCTTGGAACATTGCAGCTGTAAAGCTTGGTGTAAAACAAATAAACATTAGTCATACATTAGGTGCTTCAGAACAGTTCATCTTATGTTTGCAACTGGAAAATGGAAAGTTATTATGATAGTTACATCTTTATGAGACTGTTTATGAGACTTGTAGGCTGATCTTCAAATCAAATTTTTAGTAAGTGACCCAGTGCGGGACTTGAGTATTTTCACATACAGTGTTTGAAAATGGGCCTTCAAACCAAGCACTTCCCAGCAAGAAAGACATTTATTTTTAATGAACTTCTATTTTTTTACTTATTAAATATGCTGCTGTAAAAATGGAAAACAGGGGTCCCCACTTAGGCACAAATGAAGTGGTAGGTATATTGTGCAGTAACTCATGGGGAGATTTTCTAGCTTACAAATACAACACGTAGACACCAGAGCTTGAAACGGGGCTCAGTCCTCTTGTGGACAGGGAAGGCTCAAGAGCACAGAATTAATTTTCTGGGCTACACAAAAAAGGCAGAACCAGTGTTAGAGGGAACTGTTGTATCATTTGCTTGGTATATTTGCTGCCTTGGTCACACCCCACGTGGCTGCTTGTGAGCTCTGCTCAGTTATAGTGGGTCAAAGGATGGATCTGAGTTTGTGATGGACTTGCCCTCACACTGGAGCACAGAGTAGCTCAGTTTGTTACCAGTCAAGGTCCTTTTTATTTCATCCTCAAACTGGTGTGCATGGGTCTCTGTCAGGACAAAAAGGAAGAGATAGGGGAGGTTCCCTGACACTTCTGATGTGTTTCAGTCTTTTCCAGAGAAGGTGAATTAAGCATTTGAACCCTTCAAGAAAAGGGTTATCTTTAGTATTTACAAAGGCATGAAAGCCAAACAAAGCTGTAACTGCACTGTAACACAGGGAATCCTTTCCTGGATTAGGCTCTCAGTGCAGGATGTCGTGCAGTCCCCAGTTCTGGGGGACAGTTCACCTCCTCTGCTCCAGCCTGGCCAGTTCTGCCATGGGGATCCAGGGTCCCGTCCCTTCCCTGACACTGCCAGGGTCCTGTTCTTATCCTGACACGTGCTGTGCCATTTTCAGGCAAGCTGCTCTTTCTGGTTCTGCATCAGCCACCCAGAGCCAGAGGCCTTGTAGTGAATGCCTGATCAAAGCACTTCTTTCCCTGCACAGGCACCAACCGGACTCGGCTCCTCAAGTATTCCCAAGGCGTTTGAGCCGTTAATGACATTTTAACAAGTTCATACCGGACTCAGTCGTGGGCACCCTGAATTCCCAGGGTGAGTCAAGGGCACTCTGGTGCCAGCAAAATTCAGCCTCGGGAACGGGCCCTGTTGATTTTAATAAACTGCAGGCTCTGCTGTGTGTGAGCCGCTCCTTTAGAGGGCACAGACAGCACCCTTGAAGGACTAAGAAGATTAAAACGGGAGATGAAAATAAATGAATAAAGCAGCACAGAAGAGAGGGAAGATGAAAAGGGAACACGGGTAGGAAGGAATTCGTAAGGGGAGAAAATTTACGTGGCTGTGGGGGCAGGAGCAGCCTGGAATGCTGCTGTTCCCTGGGAGGTTTCTGCTGAGCCCTTGGCATTTGTGCCTACAAAAAACAAAGGTGGGGGAGAGAGAAGCATGATTGGGAGGTTGCAACAATCAAACTATTCATTTCTGTCTTGAAAAAAATGATGAGGAAAAAAAAAGGTAATAGGATGTATTGTGCTTTTCGGGGAAAAAAAGCTGATTTTGAAATGAAGAGAAGCCTTCAGAAAACACTGCCAGTTAAATAGTGTGGTGAAAGACAAAGGCTGCAGAGCGATATACTTGGCATTATAAAGTAACTATACTTAAAAATAACTTTATAATTGAATAAGGGTACATTAAGAAAATATGATTCAGAACCAATATTATAGTCATTAGATAAAAGAAGCATAAATGAAATAACTGCAGGAAGAGTATTTCCATAGAGATTATAAATGAGATTTTGGTGGAGCAGAAAGGCCTTTAATTGTAATTTAGTGTGCACTACAGGATTATCAGCGCTGTGTGTTAGTTCATCATATAAAAGAATATCTGATAATTTCCCCTAATAAGCACATGACAGTTCTTCATATTCTTTCATTACAGCTGATTAGGTATAAAAGCAGTACTCTTTTGTTGGACTCTTCTCAGATCTTTTATGAAGAGGCAAGACACTACAACCCCATTTCTGTGTTGCTGTCCTAGGGACACGGTATTTAAAGAGGTCAAAGTGGTACTTGAATCAATTTTTAAATCTTTATTTGATTGTTTAGCTTTTAAGCTAGTTTATTTCTATTCAGTTACTCTCCTGTTTATTGAAAACGCTAAATTACAGTGTGAGGGTGTGTAAGTAAAAAAGGAAAACTAACCCAAGAGACAGCCTAGCTGGGTTGCCTGACCTTGTGCAGAGCCTTTTGTCATGGTCCAGCTACACTTGTTCCCTGGGATTTGGAATGTAAGGTGTTAGGCACCTGGAACAGCGGCCTTGTGCAAGCTCCAGAGTACTCTTAGCCTGAGCATGTTCCTGAATTACCTACTGATTCACAGAAGCAAGTTTTGTAAGCTTTTCCCCACTCTTCCCTTTCCTAATAGTTTTGAGCCGAAAATCCTTATGTACTGGTTTGTGTTGTTGCAGTGCCTGAAGGTCTGTGCTGAGCTCGTGCCCCAGCTGTGACGCTGTGACAAACTGCACCACCACCCCCCAGCTCCACACTTTCAGAGTCAGAAAATAAATAAGGGCCCGTAATTGGAAATGATGAGATGCTTAAAACATGTCATTCTCCAAATGCCAGCCTAGCCTGGCAGTCTGTATGTCAGGAGCAGTAAAAATGTGTGTTTCAGGAGTGCACGTCACCCACAAAGGACAGGACAAATAAACGAGGCTCATCCTTCAGGCATACTTGCTGAAAGAATTCCCTTATGTTTTAGAAGTGTCTTTCGAGCAGCCAGCACTGATACCACCACTTGGTTTTTCTCTTTGCAGCAGTCTTAAAATTCCCTGAGGAAATGGGAAGCTTGGTACAAGGCATTCCTCAATCTGACAGTGCTCTGAACGTCTCCCTCCTCCTGCCCTGTAGGTGACCTACTTGGGAGCAGCTTGTTGTGCATTAGCTTGGGAAGCTGCGTGGTGGCTCTTTTCGCCCGAATGAGATATCAGTGATTGCTGGCACTCGCCTGCAGTGGTTTTTTTGTGGTCTCAGGTCCCTCCTTCCAGGACTGTTCCACACTGTGCTGTCGCTGGGTAAACTAAAAGATGGCCTTGGAACTCGGGTCAGAACCTGGGATTCCCAGGTGGCTTCTCCAGAGAGAACCTCACGTTTTCTGCTGTGCTTTTTTTATTTTTGGTGGGGGTGATGTCACGAAGTTTCCTGGGTATCAGGCAGGTGTGGGCGAGAGGGGGTTGATGAAGGTTCCACATTAATCCCATCTGACACAGCGCCCACGCCTTCCAGGAGCCTGGCCTTGCTCCCACACTGCCTCAGCTTCAGCAGGAGGTGAAGGGAGAGCCAGGCACTGTGACAGGCTGTCAGCAGGAATCCAGGGCCTTTTGGGGCTGCAGATAACACAAGCTTGAACTTCTTCCTGCGGGACTTTTCTAGCTGAGTGAGGAGCCATTAGGGAGACCTGGCTGTCTTCTTCTTTAACAGTATTTGAAAGGAGACCTTTGAACTCCTTTTCTCTGGAGCAAATGCCCTCCTTTATGTGCCTGCATGTCTAAGAGAGGTGCCAGCCCCTAACCATGCCCTTGTGACACCTTTAAGACGTGCTCCTCACTGGCATTTCCTTGATCCTTCCATTCCAACACTGCCAGCCCTCCCACAGCACAGAGCCAAGTGCAGGAACTTAACACAGGACTGGGAATTCCAGTGCACGTGCCAGGCAACCAGAAACCACCACAGGACCCAGCTCTTACGCACCCAACAGCACTGGGGAGCAAATGAGAGGAAGGGGAAACATTACTGTTGCCTTTTTGCAGATAAGAACCTGTGACACTGCAAAATTGAAACACCATTTGCAAATCCAAAATTACATGGAGATACCTCCTGTTTTGCATAAATAATGCTGGGATCAGTTGAGCTTCTTTGAAAGCCACCTCCCAGCCTGCAGAGAAGGCCAGGGGAGGGGATGGCACTCGGGGCAGGCAGAGGGGTAGCTCCCAGGGTGAAGGTTGGTTTCCCAGGGTGAAAGTATACCAGGATGAAGGTTTCCCAGCATGAAGGTTGGTTTCCCAGGATGAAGGTTGGTTTCCCAGGATAAAGGTTTCCCAGGATAAAGGTTTCCCAGGCTGGCTGTGGGGACAAAGGCAAAGCTGCAGCCCGATAAACTTCCTGCCAGCAGTCACAGCGAGCGGCTGTGGGAGCTTCCAGAAACCCAAATCATGGGTGGGGTGGGAGGAGAGACAGTTACAAGGAGCACTCGAGGCCAGGTGTCACTCACACAGACAGGCTCCTTTGTGTGCTGTTCCCACAGCATTTTAAGCAGCCCCTTCATCTCCCCGTGATGCATCTTCCTAAGCACTTAGAGTGCAAGCTCCATTAAGTGATTACAGATGTGTACAGATTGCTAGCAGTAGAATATAAATACAGTGCATGAAGTTTCAGTCACTTAAAGTAAATTTACCAAAAGGTCAGCTAAATATTAACATTGTTGTGCCCCAAAATTAATTACAGCCAGGGCGGTTTCTGCATAGATGAGGCCACTGGCAGGACACACTAAGCAAAAATCATTAAAAGATGAACGAGCAAAGCAGTCGTGGTTGCCCAGGTTTCATGGCCTTTCATGAGAGTGGGGAAAAAAATTGCTGTTTCAAGAAAAACAAACAAATAAATAAGCCTCGAGAATTATTTGTCAGCCTAGAAACTTAATTCTGTTTTTGCTTTCAGGAAGATATCCAACACTTGGCTCAGCACGGGCTGGTTCACGATGGCTATCGCGTTGGAGCTCTGTGACAGGATAAATGTTTATGGCATGGTGCCACCGGATTTCTGCAGGTAGGATCTTTGTTTTGGAACCATTATTAGCCAACAAAGTTAATGTTACAGATAAAAATCAGAATCTTTTAATTTTATTTTTTTTCCTGCAACGTGTCTTCAGTCCTCTTAGAGCAGTTAATTAAGACGTCCCGCAATCTCATTCTGAAAACAACAAAAAGAGTTTAATTATGTTATGGAAAATATTAAAAAAATTTTGTTTGTAGTGTGGGAGAATTAATCCATCTTGTTGGTTTCTTTCAGTCTCTGAATATTTATCAACTAAAAAGTAATGCAATAATTGGCATGAAATTAATCTGAAGAAAGAAGTACTGGAAAACATGACTTTTAATTTGTTTTTTCAAGTTCCCCCCAAATTAATAAGAGGAACAGCATTCTCACAGTGACTAGTTTCTAAATTGAACTTTCTGTGCAGCAGAAATTGAGATTGTTGCATCTTTGTCCCATGAATCATAATTTTACAGTAAACTAAATAATCCCCACCAAACGTCTCTCCCAGAATGTGGACACACAGAGGATCAGTCCTGTTATTAATTGCCCATTTTGGGGCACAAGGGGTGTGGGCCACAAGTGGTAGAAGGAACACACAAATTGGCCAACTCCAGGGGCCTTTCAGGGGCAAGGGGAGCGAGGCTGCAGTGCCAGGTTAGTGCATCTGTCAGAGAACAGGACTGCTTTGACTCAGGACTGCTTTGACTTTCCTCTGAGAAAAGTCCTCCTGACTGACTTAAAAGGATCAGTCAGGAATCTGCATTTGTCCTGGGCACATCCCTGAAGAAATCACAGCATAAAATGTCAACACTAAACTCCACTTTGTGAGGATTTCTACAAATTATAACAAAAGACCGATGATAAATGCTGTGATGTACTGCCAGACTTCATCATGAATCCTCCAAGGAAAATAACAAACCAGATCAGATATGCCAGACAACACAAATACCTTCCCCAGCACAGCATCTCCGTTCCCCTGTCATTTCGGTTGGCCAAGACATATTTCTTCAGTTTATGCAAGTGGTTGGTCTGTCCCAGTCCAGAAAGGGCTGCATTCCAGTGGTACATGGAAATAATAATTATTAAACTGATGATCTAAAAATGCTAGAAGACAGCATTTCACTGCAGAATAATGCACAGTCCTGACTTTTCAGCCAAAGTCAGGATAATTTAGATACATATACATCTTTTAAAAAAACCAAAAAACCCCAAACAAACAAACAAACAAACCCCAAAACAAAAACAAAAAAAACACCAAAAAAACCCCAACCAAACAAAAAAACGAACAAAAAACCACTAAACCCAAACAGATTTTAAGAGAGGCTAAAAATGTCCCTGAGGCCACATGAAAGGTTTTCATGGAATTGATACACTGAAATCGAATGGCTGTAATGTTAAATTATAACCCAGGAAAGGCTGTAAATTAATCCTGCCTCTGGTGTAATAGTGCTTACAGCCTGCATTAAAAGAAAAAAAAATATCTTAACATAAAGGTTCGCTCACCTGGTTGTAAAAAGGAAAAAGGTCATTTCTTAATCAAAATATTATGAAGTGTCTTTACTTCAGCTTGATTCCCCAGATGATGAAGTAGTTGCCATGCCTGGAAGAAGCTGTCCATGAAGATCTGTGAGTGTCTTGCTATAAATACAGTTAACCTTCTTAGTTTGCTCTTCAGCCACTCTTTAAGAAGTTAAACAGTGCCTCCTTTCAAGGAAATAAGACAACAGAACAGAAATAAATAAATACACTGTAATTGTAATAACTCTGTAATGTGTGTGAGAGAGGGTGTGGGTACCCTAGTCACTGTGCAACAAAGAATCATTAAGATTAAAAGAAAAAAAAACCCCAAAATCTTATTTCTATTCAGAGTTCACATCACCAGATTTGAAATTTCAGCAGATTCTTTTTTAAAGCATTAATTTGGGAGTAAGTAACAAGGGTGGTGATCGCTGTGGTGGAACTGAATTAGTGCCACATCTGTAACGTGAAGGACACCTCAAAGGTACCGTGAATATCACACTGTTGATTCTGCTACAAATTATTAGCTTAAGATCATTAACCAAATTGCTTTGCACCCGTGCAGGAAAAATAGTCTAGTGAAGGAGTCTGGAGTACTGAGTAAAAGATTTGTCACTATTAATGGCAACAAGGTGGTTTAGATTAATTCCTATTTACTTTCACTGGACACTGAGTTTCAGAGCTGAACTGGAATTGGGGTCCTGATTCTTATAAATTTTTAGTAGTTTACAGCAAAGCTATATGAAATTTCAACCCCCTTTACTTTGCTACAGATTTATGCTGTAGTAAGGGTTAAAGGCTTGATTTCTTTAGAGTGTGTGCACCTCTCACTCTTTGGTCACAAGACAAACAAGCCACCTTGCTGTATTTTTTCCAGTGCCCAGGGATCCAATCCTGGCACTCACTGGAGCAAACTGAGCACCCCAGATGGGAAACCTTTCCCTCTCTGAGCTCCCTTTGGCAGCCTGAATTGGGACATCGAGGATTTTCCTCTCGCCTCCCTACACCCACCTGACAGTGGTGCACAGATACCACCACAGTCCCTGAAGCTTTCCTTTTACAGCTTTTAAATCTAGTGTTTTCTTACCTCCCTCTCTCCACTCCCAGTTCCTTTAAATCAAATGCAGAGAAGCAGTTGTTGGAAGTTACATCTCCTGGAGCTCCTGAGGGGCTTGATGGAAGAAGAGGGGCTTGCAGGACTCTAAGCTGTGTGGGAGATAGTCCAATGTGCTTCATCTCAGTACCTTAGTAACAAAATGCATAAATGGTTTGGAAAACAGGGCTAATAGTGGAGGTCAGGGAAATGGGACCCTGGGAATAGAAGGCAAAAAAATTACCCGGAAATCTTCATAGTCCTGGCACAGCACCTTGCCCATCACTCAACATATTAATGACACTTTATCCAGCCTTCAGAATATGAATTATTTTACAGAGTGAGTGAGTGCCTGTAGTTTTAGAGGGTTGATTTATAATGGCACTTCATTTCTAAAGGAAGAGGTTGACCGGAATGTGATGCGGCGTGGCCTGGTTTTCCTGCCTTGTTTCTTTGGAGGCAAGCAGTGTTCACTGTGCCTTCAGCTCTGGCTGGGGGTGGATACCATCTGTGGGAAAATGTGCACTCAAGTGGCAAACAGCAGCTGACTGACACGGGTACAAGCACTGACACGGGTGCTGTGCTGGCAGGCTACCAGGAAGGAAATATAGGATATTTCACAGAGGAACTTCCCCACATCCCTCCCAGCTGTGATATTAATATGCATGCAGAGTCTGACAAAACACTGATTAATGTCCAGTATCAGTCAGTGATGAAACAGCATCTGTTTTAATGTTAATAAATGAGTTGGCAAGCAATTTCCTTATAGAAATTACTCATGCATTTCATCTGCTGGTGCCACGAGCTAATTGCAGAGTTAGAAGATAACACGGCACAGTTAATTTGGGTTATGGTGTAGTTACTCGAGCCGCAGTTCAAATCCAAAGTTTACCAGCATGCAACCTCAGGGAATCCAAGAACCCTCAAGAACAGAAGATTAGAATCCACCTTCCAGAGTCTAAATGAGAGGCAGAGACCTATTTGTTTAGCAGTTCTTAACGAAAATAAATCACATGAAAATGTATCCTGTTCGATTTACAGTAACCATACAAATTATTCATTTAAGTAAGTGACAATAAGAAGAGGTCCAGTGTATCAAAAAAGTGAAAAAATTAACTGAAGACTGACCTCTAATAGCTTAAAAGTATTAAATTTCTACCTGAAGGGTAGTTTTTACATTACAAATATGTTTTCTGTAGGTAAGGTAATGAAGGATTTTGTTTCACTCTTATATATTCCGGTGAGAATATATTTAATAAGCTTAGAATCCATCTTATTCTGGAAATGTAATTTTATTGTTATTCTGTTGTTGTAAGATTGATCACCGTGTTGGGTTGCGAGGAAGCCTGATGGATGGAATTAAAACGTTAATCTAAGGCACAAATGGGAAGCAGCAGCAATATCATACATTACCTCTGCACACACAGTATGGATAATGGCAAAATAAGAAAAATTAGAGAATTGCTTAGGTGACAGAATTACAAGTAAAAATAATGGCCAGGACAGAACGCTGACAGACTGTGGATGCATTCAATTGAAAGTGAGCTTAAATATTAGCTCTTCAAAATGGAAATAATCAACTGTGTATTAGAGCTGACAGTCTGGAATCTGCATGAGATTTCTTGCTCTGTACTAGGGTCCTGTTCAGCTCAGGCTTTAACACAGAGCAGCTCCAAGGCTTCACTAAATGCTGATATTTGGATTAACTTCTCTGCCACAACAAAATACTTGGTAGCAACTGTGGAGAGCGGTACAATTGGGTTATTCTGTCTGGAACAGCTTGCTCTCTTTGAATTCATGACAGAGAGGGTTGTGGGAGTTCTTGTCGGGCCAAAACGCCGTGCCCAGAGGAAAGAAAACATACTGGGCACAGTTTAATATAGAGATTAAAACAAAAGGAGAATGAATCACTCTGGCTTATTATAATACAAGTGTGCCTTTTACAGACTGCAGCATCAAAACACTGAGGTTAGAACGGTAAAATGAACTTTATCCTAAGTACCTGATTGGTCTTTGGAGTACCCTGTGTGTCACCTCGTGAGTTCTCGTCTCCTGCCGGGTAGTGCGAGCAGGGTCCCAAGGTCAGAGGGAGAGTAGGGGTGAACCGTTTCAAATTTTAGCTCAGACACTGTTGTAAAATAAAAAAAAGAACCCATTTGTGCATCAGCTGTTCTGCTTACAAACCCAGCAGAACAGCAGACTGTGTATCACTGACCTGGCACGCAGATGCACTCCCTGAAGGTGTGAAGGTGTTCCCTCGCGTGCCGCACTGGGAACGTTCAGCTGAGCCGACACAGATAACCACCTCCCCTCTGTCCTCTTCCCTTTCTTCCCCCAGTTCAGTAAATACCTCTGCAAGACCTTTTACAAATCACAGCCTAGATACAAATCTCTTTTAAAAGCAGTTTGCTTCAAATGTGGTGTGCAGTAACGCAGGCCCTGCAGCATTCTCCCTTGTTTCTGAGCTACTGCTGCCCTGCGTTTAATTGGGGGGAGGATTAAAGGAGAGCAGTAGAAAGAGCAAAGAAAACACCTCTGCTCCGTTCTCACGTATTAAATATGCAACAAAAATACAGCTGCCTAGAAATTTAGTTTAACTGGGAGAAAAAGTGGATTTGAGCCCGTCAGTTTATTACAGATAGCATCCTTTCAATCAGTGAACAGGAACATCTTGGGCTTCCACCTGTTTTCTTTTATTTCCCACAGGGATCCTAACCATCTTTCAGTACCTTACCACTACTATGAGCCTCTGGGACCCGACGAATGCACAATGTACCTCTCCCACGAGCGGGGCCGCAAGGGGAGCCACCACCGGTTCATCACGGAGAAACGCGTCTTCGAGAGCTGGGCGCGGACATTCGACATCCGCTTCTTCCAGCCAGACTGGAAACCAGAACCACGCCCTGGGAACCGCCCCCAGGCCAAACCGCTGGTCTGAGGGGGGGTCACAGTCACAGTCACCTTCTGTGCCAGCCTTTGGAGCTCCTGGGGCAGCACCGCAGCCCGGGGGACGGGGGAACAGGGTCTGCAGCCGGGAAGTTGGGATGGAGGAGCAGCACGTACCGAGAGTACTTTCTGTGGAACTGCGTTATTAGCCCAGCACGTGGCCCTTTTTGGGCCACCTGACCCCCACCCATTCCCGTGTGTGTCACGTGATTTGTGAAAAACACCTCGAGTGTCGTTACCGGATGGTTAATTCATTACGGCTTTTTTAAGTGCAATGCCACTGAAATTTTCATAGTGAAAACTTAACAGTATTTATTTAACCGAGGTTTTTATGCAACCTAGGCCGGTATTTTTCTAATTCACAGTTACGTGCTTGTTTATCTTTCATAATCTTTCAAATGCAAAATTAATACTGCTGATGGTTTTGAAAGGCCTAGCTTTTTATTTATAAAATTTGTTTGAAATATATAATTCTATATAGCATGTAATGAATATTTGATCAGGAAATGTTGCATTTCTTCTAAAAATTTTGGGCTCCGTTCCAGCCTAAAGCCTTTAATGGCAAGAGTGGTCCCATGTGCAGATCCAGCTCACTTTACATCCTGACATCTCATGTTAATCCGAAAACGGTAGTGAAAATTCTGTTTGATATTAATGTGCATTTGCTGCTGTGCCATCAAGCTGCTGGTTTTTAAACAGGGGTGGGAGGAAGGAGGGCAAACAAAATTTATCACAGAAAAAACAACCCCCAACCCCCACTGGCTATGGCAGCGTGCTTCTCAGCGAAGACACCGGGCTGAGGCTGGAGGGGTTGTGTTCTGGTTTGTCACTTGTTCTCCTGCAGGAGGCTGGCAGGGACCCTCCTGAGGCAGCAGACTACAAAACCAGGCCACAACTGCTTGAAACAACACGAGACCCAATTTCTGGAATGAAGAAGTTAAACCACCACAATACCAGCCATACTCACCAGAAAGGTCACAACACTGCACCTGCAAAAACCTCTGCCTTGCACAGTCCCAAGATCATCAGCGAGCTCAGAGATCCTGGATCACACTGAAGCTGGGATGTGAAAAGAGTTCCACAAGTACAGAGTTGTATTCTTGAAAAGAGCAAAGTTAAACTTGGCAGTTTTTTTCCATGGAGTTACCTGGATGTGCGTGGCGAGTCCCTGCGAGCCAAGGGGAAGGACAGTGCTGGTGCTGTGTGTGGAACCTCTCAGTGGGAATTACTGGGTTACATTTGGCTGGTGAATAAAGAAGATTTCAGTTACATCATTATTTTTCCTTTTTTGCTTCACAAGTCTCAAACCTCCTAATTTCTTCGAAGTAATGAGTAACTACTGCATGAAACATACCTCAGGTGATGGAAGGTGTCTCTCACTAGACAAATGTGAAAGCTAGAACAAAGATACTACCTTTAAACATCTAAATCCGAGAAGCTGAACCTCAGAGGTGATCCGTAGAACTGGGACCAAACTCACTATCATCATTTAAACCCCCTTTTAACCCATGGTCTTCCTCTTTCCAAAACTGAATAGCAATAGCTGCAGCTGCCTGACAGATACCCTGATCCTCTGGGGACAAAGTGAACTCTCCTGTCAGGGGCAAAACAAGAGCCACTGTCCTGCTGCAGCCCTCCCCCTGTATCAAAAAGTAAGGAACTATAACCTGTTTTGCCTTAAAAGCTTTATTTGGGTGTTCTTCCTGGTACACACAGAGCCTACAAACAATGCCAGTTGCTCGTAACCTGTCTCTCGTCAGCCGGTGTTCAACTCCCCCTCTTTCACTGACGGTGTTTTATTCCTTCCACTCGACTTCACTGCGTTCTACAGAAACCAGAATGGATTCTGAACTGATGGTAATTTGAACATCCCTGTCAGCGTGTGTACTGGGGCATGTATCCAGCAGATGTTGCTCCAGTTGATGGAATCTGTCAGATTGATTTACAGGTCGTTTCTAATGTGACTGGCAAGAGATGGTACAGATCACAGGAGGTCCTCTGATGCTACCATCCTTGTTTTATTAGTGATATGGTAATAAAAAGATCTTGTCATTCTAAACCAGAGCTCTTAGTTCTTCCATTAATTGAGGGCTGCAGGATGTCTGTATGCTGTATGTTTAGTTATGTTATCGTTAAAAAAAAGATCATTTAAAGATAGATTACACTGGTCTCTTTCAGTATTCAGTAGAAACAAGGGGACTTGCCAGTCTCCACTGTGTTCCACATGCTTGTTTCCTGTCTGCAGGACTGGTCAAATAGATAGGTGAAGCATTAAGAATATAAAGAGACATGGGATGAAGTGACACTAAATCTCCTAACTTGTAACAGAGTGAAGCTAAGGATTGTAACTTATTCCTTGTTCGGTTTCTGTTAATAACTGGTTTTGCTACCCACATACACATCCAGTCTTTCAAACAAAACAAACCCAAACTCACTTTAGTCTCACCAACCTCCCATGAAGCTTCAGCAAGGTCCCCCATCTAATTACAGAAAGTATGAAGGAGCATTTTCTACAAGTAAGTCACACCTGTATATATAAAAAGGAACTTGATGAAGCCAAGGGGACAGCAAGTTTTGAACAGATCACACAGATTTATATGGAACATAAATCGAGTCCAAAAAGCAAAGTGCAAAAGAAATGTAAATAACTGTTAAAGTGCTGCAATTTCAATTAACAAATTAGTGATCTATTTCTCTATAAAAGCACAAATCTTTGAACTGCAGGATATCCTGCTGCATTTTGGCCTGAAGTAAGGTTTTATGGCCTAGTTACAAACCGAACAGATTTATGACAGAAAACGCTGTCGGCCCAGGGATGGGTCGTACAGAGGAGGCACTGCTGCCGTTCTCTGCTTTCTGCTGTCACCTCACACTCTCCTCTGTCATTTGATCGACCTGCAGCACATCTTTTCACAGATTAAAAGCTGTTGCAAAACAGAGCTTGCAAAAGAGACACCAGCAGCTTTCAGTACCTTTGGGCTGTGACGCGCGATGTCGTCGTCATCGGAGCTGGTTTTCATCCCGAGGAGCTGTAGCTCTTGGGCCAGGATATTGTGCAGCTGGGACCGAGAATGATAAAGAAAACAAGCAAGAACAGAAAAATACCAGAGCTGTTCTGTTTCTGTTCTGTTGGCACAAGGGCTGCAGGATGCCCAGCTGAGCATCGTGGGGGACAAAGCCAAAACCAGGACACGCAAACCATCCGTCCAAAGGGCTGAAGCACCTCGGAAAGACAAGTTAACACTCTGTTCCTGGGGAGGGAAAGAAACTGAGACTAAGTTACAGCCTGGGAATTAGACTGGGGAGAGATTCAGGTCTGCTGACTGGTTCCCCTGGCTCGATCCAGTAGGACACATAGTGGCACCGCCACATACACCTGAACAGGCCTGTAAACTAATAAAATTCTTCTGGAGGTGCTTGCCTGGGTCTTGTCCTGCTGTATTCTTCAGGCAGACTTCACAGGAAGCCAAGTGATTTTTACCTGAAATAGCTCCAAGGTGACAAGGAAACAATAATATAAAAATAGCTGGAAAAACATTGGGGTGAGGTGAGGGGAATCTGAGGAGTAAGGAATAAAATGTGGCTTGTGCCATCTAGCTGTATTCCCCTGGAATGGGAAGGTCAAACTCCAGCTCAGGTTGGAGCTGACTGAGTGGAATGTCCTGCAGAGAATATTTTCAATATTCTATGAATCGATCAGAGGTGCCACAAAAACTCTTGGAAAAACGCTGATAAGAATTTCTGATCTAGTGAAAGTTAATTATTTAATTTGATGCAAGGAGACAGTTTCTAATTCAATTAATAACACAGGAATTTAAAAAAAAACCACATAAAGAAGCAGTTAAACAGTCAAAGAGTGCTTGTAAGACAGCAAAAGGTACTGCAGAAGAAAAGGAAGTACAGAAAACTTACAGGTACCAATAGTTCCACCTTCCCCAGAGACATCAGCTCCTACTGATCACTGCAAAAGCACACCTTGCATGTCACAAGCATAAGATTTTGTAAAGAGAAAGGAGAACGGGAAAAAAAAATGTTAAGGACTATTTTCTTCAATAAAAACCCAAGAAATACGAAAGGGCAGATGTCTAAGATTGTGAAAATGTCTCTGTGCTGAAGCAGTAAAGTTTTAAAACTCAATCTTTTATAAAATGGCTCTGCTTATGCTAAGTACCCTTAAAACCACTAAAGTGTTAAATGTTCTCTGCACTGAAAATGACACCAAAACATGAAATGCCAAATGGTGCCCTTTGATGACCACGTGGGTGGAGATCCAAGTGGAAACAAAGATGATGGCTTTCCTCTTGGTGGGCTGTGGAACAGCCTCCATGGCAAATGCAGGTGTGTGGAAAGAGCTGTGAACCTTTGCCAGCCAGGGAGCACACACTGGCAGCTTTTGGAAGCAAAGCCCTGCCTTGCCAATCTGTTAGGAGTTTTTCCAAGCTCTCTGAAGCAGTTGGACAAGGAGACACAGGCGATGGATCCACTTGGAGTTCCACAACTAGCTTTGCAAGGTGTCTCTTTAAAAAAGACTTTCAAAGAAGGTATGGTAATACAGAAGGAAAAAAGTGAAAAAGAAGATGATCCTTACCTATGGAACCTGTCTGAACATGGGAAATAAGGCTAAGAGGACACAGCATCAGCTCAAGGGCACAAGCAGAATTCCACGGGAAAAATGTCACAATATATTTTCCTCTGGTTTTCTTTGCTTTTCACTTGGGATCCAGCATGGGCCATAGGATACAGGAGCTAGACTGCATTTAAAATAAACAGATTAAAACCATGAAAAAACGTATCCAGTGAACATCAGCTTGTACAGTAAAGGTCAGTTCCAGCCTTGCCAAACCCTCTGTGTGCCAAGCCAGTCACAAGATCAAGCCACAGGAACTGCACTCTCCTTTTACTGAGGGCAATGCCAAAGCACCCAGCACAGCTGGAGAGCAAGACTGGGCCCTTTTTAACAGACACAGAAAGTCATCTTAATAATCTGGTTTCTGAGAACAGGTTTATCTCCCATAGGAGATGCCCAGAGATATTTCCATCTGCCAGTTTCTTTACACAGCCCAGACAAGTGTTTAGATAACGTCAGGAGCTTTTAGGACACTTCCTGAAGTACAGGGAAGATAAAGGGAATTACACATATTTAGCAAGGTTTTAAGGACTTTGCTGATTTAACTTTGCCTGTCAGATTAGCTGGAGCCTGTTAGGATCCAAACATGCAGCATGGTGAGAGTCAATTAACAGCAAACCAAAGGAAATTCTGGTGGGAACCATTTGGTGTGGCTGAGTTTAAGTAAAGCAAGAGCTCGGGTTGGGTTTATGTTTTAACAAACAGGCAGAAGGAGTGCATGGATTTATAACCTAAGGGGATGTGCTTCCCCATTGCATCCTTGCTGTAACCAAGCTGTACACAAGGCCAAAAGTGAAAGTGGGTAGTGGTAATTCAGTGGGACTGTTCATTCATGTGGGTTGGACAAAACTGGAACATTTTCCACCACAGCATTATTATTATTATTATTATTATTATTATTGCACTGTGGCTGTACATGTGTAGATGTGCACTCCATAAACACTGGGAAGCTGCTCCTCATCCCTCCACTGCAGAGAAGGAGCAGCCTAGAGAAATCAGCAACCTTCTGAATACACAAAAAACCCAAACAAATATAGTGTGAAAACCTGTACAGAATACAAAGATCCATTGTAATGATACACTGATGACCCCACTGACCCTATTTGCCATCCTACTTGTATTACAAAGCCCAAGGGAGGTAAAAGGGGACCCTAAAATTACCACAGTTTGAGTCATAATATTTTGAGCTACAAACTTAACCTGGACAGGAAAACTAGTACAGGAAAAGTAACTTAATGAAAACAAAAAAGCAGTATCTAATGCTTGGTGAGACTCCTTGTTGTAAAATATCCAAGCATTTGACCATATAACATTATATTGGATATAAAGAAAGGACAGAGCATCAGGCCTGTTGGCCAAAGCAGCCAAACTGGCTGGGTTTCTGACAAGGCTTCGGTGTTCTTTGCACACAGACATTAAAAGAAAGAAAGGGGAAAAAAAAAAGTTAAAGCTAAAATTCGCATGAGGAAGGAGACTTGGCACAATCAGACATTAATGGATGTACATCCTTGAATGGAAACCTTAAATACTATCAATTTAATCACTCAATCAGGCAGAAATCCTCATTAAGGGCGAAAAAGTAACTCAAAAGAACTTGCAAGTGAAATGAGCTCTATGAAATGCTGATTCCAGAGTATGTTATGCAGCCTATGCAAGTTTTCATCATAAAACACCAGCACTTTCAAGATGCATTTCCTGACAGCTTTTTACTTGGAAAAGTTCATGGAAGGAGGGAAAGCAGAAATAATACTGGATATCATTTTCCATGAGAAACATTTCTCCATTTTGTTTTGTTGGGTTTTTTTGTTGTTGTTGTTTTGTTTTTTTAATTTGCCTTTCACCACTTAAAAAATGCAAAACCTGTTACACTCATTACTGGAC
This sequence comes from Myiozetetes cayanensis, assembly GCF_022539395.1. Taxonomy (NCBI): domain Eukaryota; kingdom Metazoa; phylum Chordata; class Aves; order Passeriformes; family Tyrannidae; genus Myiozetetes; species Myiozetetes cayanensis. The sequence goes on along the minus strand of NW_026086826.1, from coordinate 2,424,954 downwards.
AGAAGTGCTGCAGGGATGGTTAGAAGAGTTTTTGGGGCTCATCTGGTCGAATATTGGGAAGAGAGTCCTGCAGGACAACCACCACTGCTACCGAGCCACGACTTTCCACCCTGTCAGCTCCAGCCTGAGTTTGATCTTCACATGGTTCAGAAGACACTTTAATTATATACACTGCTTTTTCCTACACTTCATAACTTTATGGACAGATTAGTCTCTTGGGTGAAATATTTTACGCTTGTCTCAGACCAAGGGTGAATTATTCTGGATGATATAAAAGTCTCCCAGGTCACCCAGGGCTGTGTGACACAGATGGAAGATCTGTACATGGGGACACTGAGCTTTGGGTGTGCCCAGTCCCTGTCCCCAAACCATGCACAAAGGCTGTCACCTCTGCAGATGCCACAGACTCTGAAATGCACCATTCCCACCTTGTGGACTGCCATCCACTTCATATATTTTTATCAAGCCCAAATAACCTGACCTCACACAAGCTTTTCAGTTCACAACGAAACAAAGCACTGGATGAAACCTTCACTATTCACCAGAAATCAGCAGCATCTCCTTTCCCCATCTATACTGAATGGATAATTAGCTCAGTTCTGTGGAAGCCTTCAGAAACTTGTTTTTATTCCCTCCCTCTAAGAATCCATCAGAGAAGAAAAAGCAGCAGCTCTCAAGCTTTTAAAATACCATGAGTGACTTCCCTTGTCCTGCCTCAGCTGGTCCTTCAAATCACTCCTGTGGGAATGCAGTGAAACATCTCCCTGACCTTATCACTTAGCAAATCCTCTCCACCCGAACCTGGTCTTAGCTCCTTCCCAAATCACTCACAGTGCAACTCAGCCCTGCCTCGGCATACACTGATGCCCCATCTGAAGGCAGATTTGACCACAAGATCCCTTTACTTCCAGTACATTCTGTGGATGTGTCAGCTGAGAGTGGAAATCCCTGACTGCTGAAACAAGAGACAGAAACAGGCTCAGTGTGCAGACAACTCAGCAAGAGAATTAGAACCAGATTACTTTTGCTTTTCTGTAATCAATAACACAAACCAGCTTTTAGCAGGGAAAAAAACCAACCAACCAAAACAAACCAAAAAAAGAGAAAAACCCCAAAAAAAACCAGCCCACTCTCTCGAACTAGAGACGCACTTTATCACTAATGATGTTTGCAAAGATACTTCTGAGCAGAGAACAGAACAGCATTTCATGGTGACAGTCACATAAATATGAAAACTGCTGGCACAGACCAAGAGACACTGATTGTCTCATCACTGCTCAGGCTTCTTTCTCCACTGATTTTTGCAGGAATCTCACTTTTCAGTCTGTTATGGAGGTGCAGCTCAGACTCACACACTGGTGTCAATATTTGGGCACTGCTTGGCCTGCAGAACACGGGTGGGTTTGTGAGAGAGGGCGACCTGGCTGGTTCCCAGAGCCCACATCTCAAACTGGGTTTGAAGGGCTCTCAGGGATCATGCAAAGATTTCAAATAAAAAAATAAATGTACAGAACACACTTACTTACAGACAAGTCTGACATTTCTGTGCTTGCTTTCAGCACTGTAACTATTCAAAGAATAAAAGTTAGGGCACCACAGGAAATGCTGTCTCATAATTGCAGCACAGGTAACTTTGTGGTGTCTCTGAGAACGATCCATTTAAACTCACACTCTGTGCATACAAAAATGTTATGCCTGAAGCAAAGTTTGCTGCATTCCAGTCCAACTGTTGTTCTCACTTCAATTTAATCACCTTCACAGGCACACTTACTGAGTGCCTCTGTTCATAAATTGCATTTTAATAACCCACCTAATTGCCTCCTTTTCCCCATGCAGATAAGCTTCTAAAAAAGACAGAATCTTTGGTATCTTCTGCTACTGGCAAAATCCTGAGTTCTGTAGATGTTCCTATCACTTCCTGCAAAAGGTGGCAGAAAGAGGGAAAAAGAAAAATTAAATAAGGCCTGAGGAGTCTGAGTAAAGTGTAACTGCAACTGAAGCAAGGCACAAAGCTCCACCAACTTCACTTTATCCACTTTTTAAAGGGAGACAAAACTTGCCTATTAAAATGAATATTTGATTAAAAATATTCACTGCAATTGAAAAAGAGTTGGATCAAGAAAGGAAAGCTAAGCAAATCCTCTAAGGAATTCTCTAGGATTCATTTCTGTACTGCATTTCTACATGGTCTGCCTACAACAGATCTTACTTTTTTGCATTACAGATTGCTGAGGGGGGAAAACAAAAGGGTGTTTTGATTTAAAGAAAAGTCACCATTAGATCAGATTTTGGATATGAAGTCATTGCTTTTGAAGGACAGTATCCAAAAAAACACAACAACCAAACCAACCACCTCAAACCCAACACACTGTGAGGAGATCCAGAGATCCCATCCAGCAAACAGAGCTTTTCTCTCCCACATTAATTTGCACTGTTGTTGGCAGAGGGGATCTGTGCACCAGTTGCATAAAAGCTTATCAGGAAACTGGGAAGAAATCTCCAGTGTTACAAACGCTTTTATTTTAATCCCCATTCCTGGTGCTTTGCACGTGCTACTGAAAACAATTCCTGCAACAAAGAGGTGTTAGCAGGCAAGGGTTTACCTCCTGATAATGGATCATTTCTGTCCCTTCATTCTCTCCAAGACCAGAAGATACCTGGAGAAGACAAAGAAGGCTTTAACACTCCAGAGATGCACCAGAGATGTTGCTCTGCAGCCTCCCAGCTGCCACACAGCTCTGACGAGTTCACCTCTCCCAACCCGAGGCTGGGATGCCACAATCACACTGAAAGAGAAGAAAAAAAAAGGATGAAAATCTTTCTGCACCCAGATTTGGGTGTGCTGTGCCACATGAAAACGCTCAAAACGATATCCTGAGTTCTTGACTCTGATGTAATGTGTGATTACAGATAATTCCTGATGACTCCTGGAGACACAAACCCAGCACTTACACCTGTGGATGCATCAGGTCAAGCTTTATTATGATTAAAGCCAGAGAACAGGTTCCAAAAGCTGCTCCTGGCTCCTACACGTGCACAAATCCACTCATTTGCTCTTCTCTTCACTAGTTACCAATCTGTCCCACAGACAAACCCCTTTTAGCACACATTCATCAGGAAATGTCCAAGAAGATCAAATCAATAGGCCAAACCAGAATTCACAAAGCCCAGGCAGTAAAGCACGTTTTCCAAGGGCTCAGAAGCTACTGAACACAACAGTGCAATTTATAACATTCTTCATCCCAATGCCAGGAGTCGATTTTCTCCTGTGCAAAAATCCACTGCAGTGAAAATCCTGAAAGCATCCAACTCCATATTCTATGCAGGGAAAGCACAACTCACCTGTGAAGGGTTTCTAATGGACATGGTGAAATAGTTTCGCTTCTTTTTTTGCATTTTTGAAGCAGATTCAGCAAGGTCATTATTTAATTTTTTTTCCACTTTCACCAACTCACAGAATCCTAAACTCAAAAGGTGAGTGCCTAAGGTGGAACGACTGATCTAAGGGTTGCATTTTACAGGGAAGAAAGAAGAATAAGAAAAAAAATCAATATATTCTAGAGATATTTTTATTTTTCTGAAGAAAGCTTTCAGTACATCATGCCAAAGTCTGCAAAGTGGCCTAAGTTTTTATTGATAAAATGACATCTTAAATAACATTCTACACAATGTCCAGCTCTTCAGTGATAGGTGACTATTTCCAAGATTTACTTTGAAGCATGGGGAAAAGAATCTGCCCATTTACAATTCAGAAGCAACCTTGTCACTGGGTTTAGAATCCTGCCCCTTTACAAGTTTAATCAGAAAGAAAAAAAAAAAAAATGCTCAGAAAAGCATTCAAATAGGTTTAAAACCAAACAAAGTAAAATAACATTAAAACCATTGGTTAGAATCTTTCCAGAAGGAAGGGGAAGAAAAGATGACTTCAAAAGAACCTCCAGAAAGTGAGATCTCAACACTGTTTTTCACCACAACCACAATCCACCTGCAGAGAACACATGTTGTGATACCCAGGAACCCAAACCCAAAGTAGCACAATCTTGCTTGTTCCAGTTCAGAAGACGTATTTCATGTGCTTGATTCCGTATGTCTTGAAGAAAACCAGGATGATCAGCGCCCAGAGTCCTAAAATAAACCCTCCAGGAGGATGCCAATCCTTTTGTTTTGGTTTCTGAAAAAAAAAAGAAAAAAAAAGACAAACAGAAAAACAAAGTGTTAGTATTTAGCTCTCACATTAAGCAGTGCACTGTGTTTATCAGTGAAAAAAAATAATCCTTGCAGTGGAGAAAAATACCAATAAGCTGCATCTCTTCATAAAGTAGAAGCATCTTCCTTGGTGATGTGCTGGAGAGGCTGATGGGAGGCAAGCTGTCACTCAGGCAGGGAGGTTAAATACCACAAAAAGGCCACTGGAGCTGTGCCTGAGCCACCACTTGGTATCGTGGGACGTGTTCAAACTCATTTGTTTGGACAGATTTTTCCTGTATCTGGTCTCGTGTTAGTACCAGAGAACAATGCAGTGAGTATGAGAGACAGCTCCTGCAAGTCAAAATGTGAGGGAGAAAAGAGAGTGTTGGTTTTGCACCTCCTGTTTTCTCCAGCTCCTCCTGTACTGAGAGTTACGTGAGTAAACAGATACCTGGCCACGTAAGAAGCCAACACTCATCGTTACAGGAATAACATAAAACAAAATAGGATTGTTTCTGATGTCAGTCACATTTCCCAGGGGCCCCATTGAGTCTGCCGTTCCTTAATGTAGAATTACAGTCTGCAATTCAAACATCTGTCCCACTTGAGCAAATTTTTCATCTTCGCTGCAATTTAAGGCCTTTTCTGTCTCACACTTAGCAGTCAGACAAGACAAAGCCTGCCTGTCCTCTTTCTTCTCTTATTAAAACAAAAATCCAGATTCTCCACATTCGGTGAATGGAGAAATGGATTGTAGGAGATCAGAGCTGTCACGTGCCCCAAGATCTGTCTCTGGGGCCAAGAATAAGGTGAAGTTACATGAATGCAAAATTTTAGTTGAGAATATAATGACAAAAATACCAGAATGACAGGTATTTAGAAGTATAACTCAGTCCCTCGTGCCTGTGCCTACTCTTGCCCTCAGCAGGTATGTCTTTACAGATCTTCTAGGCAGAGATCATTAACTATTACGATAATAAACACTGAGGTTTTTATTCCTGCCTTGCTGGAAGATTTGCATTTTGTCCTTGTACAGAACGGGACACAAGGGGCACAGGGCATTTTGGTTTTGTTGCATTTAAGTCAAATTTAAAATTCTCTTCCTGCCAGGTGAGTAACTATCACAAAAGATGGTGCTGTTTCAGATTCAGCATCAACAGAAGCTTGTTATTCTCCTCTACGTGTACCAGGAGGCTGGTGAATGTAATGCAGTGAGGAACAGTTTGCAGCGTCTGTTCTTTCAAAACAGCTTTCCTATCAACACAAAAACAACGTTTGGTGATTGCTCAGCTCCCATTTTCTAAACTGCACACTTTTAGCTTTAGGATTTTTCTTGAAGCGCCGGGCCCGCTATTAAAAAGTAGAACAAACAGTCGCATCAGCATCACTTGAGACGCCCCAAGAACTTGGCAGTGTGAAATATGAATGCTTTTGCTCTGGTGGAGGAATCAGAGAGAGCCAGCGTGGTGATTTCATCAGCACCAACAGCAGCGAGCCCAAAGCCGTGAGCGGAGCGGGTGTCCCCGAGCGCCGCCGGTGACTGCCACCTCCCCGGCACCCGCCACACATCCCCTCAGAAACACCTCTGCCAACCACCTCCTCCTCTCAAAAGGCTGCCAGCACATTCTGAGAGTAACAGCACACGACACTTCTCCCCACAAAGGGACTTTCTTGTTTAAATCCTCCTAATTAACCCGTAACTCCGCATGCAGATTGCGGCGCCTGCTCCATCAATCTCTTTGTGCCATCAATCTTCCCCCTGCTTGGATCTCAGACGAGGATCTCGCCACAAAGTGACACCTGACCCTTCCAGACAAATGACTTCAATTTGCAGGCAGTGACACTAAAAGCCTCTCTCTCCTGCTTTGTATAGAACAAGTAATTTAATTTCTTTAAAGAATTTATATGAATAAATATTTATAAGGTGATCTATGAGCGCGGTGTTCCATTTTGTCATGTCATGCATTGGAGATGTATTTGAAGTATCCACAGAACTCTGCAAGGAAGCAGAGGCCAGTGCAGCAGTGGCTTTGCCTGGGAAATCAAGGACATACATAGAGTTGGTTTAAAGTCACGGGATGCAATGTTGAAATGAGAAGGATGAAAACTACGAAGGCATGACAAAAATCGTATCAGGCTACTCAAAAGCTACATCCTCAGTAATCTTAGAAATAAATTATCTCAATAAGAAAGATTTACAGACCCAGAAGCTGAAATCTATGCATAAATATTAACCACAATAAACGGGCAAAAAAAAGATGCAACTCTGTTGAACACCTGTAAGCCAATAGTGAGGTTAATTGAGTACAAAATTATATTGAAATATGCCTGTATTTTCCACTAGGGACACATGCACATCAAAACCTCATGAATACCTAAAAGGGGATTACACAGATTCGAGTCTAAACCTACCAAATATCCCTGCAAGAGCTGAAAGAGCTGATTTTCTTTAAATTACCTTGCTCACAGATTCCCAAGAAAGTTCCTCACTGAATTAAAAATGTACTTAACTGCCAAACTAACAAGTTCATCCTTCTAAAATCCTAACAGATACACCACAGAAAACTCTGTCCAGGTGGGCACATCAGCTCAGCAGCAAACAGTGCTGAAGTTTCCTTTTCAAAAAGCTGCATTTGGCACCTGTGAATCACACCCATCTGCACGGGAGATGGAGCTGCTGCTTCCATGAATTTATGTCAGCAAGTTGTACTTCAGTAGCAAACAAAAGGTTTTCTTTTTAGATCCACATAGTGGGAAACCAAGTTCAGAAAAGACAGAATTTCTTTCTATGCTTATGTCATAAGCAGTGACATAGGATTGATCAGAAAGCATTAGTGAAAATAAAATTTTTCGCAGATTCCTTAAAAAAAAAGAAAAAAAAATCAGTAGTTCTCCTAAGAACATTGCCTAGTTCAGACTCTGTAATTAAGGAGAGGATAAAACAGTGTATTTTCAAACTGGATGGGTCTGTAGGGACCTGAATGGAAATTATCCAAGACTTTCGATGGAGGTGTTTCATAAAACATGCAATATGTGTTACTCCAATTAAAATGAGTTTTATGCAAAAAAATAATAAAAAAGTATTACTGCTGAAGTGGTAATGAGATTAAGAATGGTTAAATTTTAAAATGTTACATGAGAAGAGAAATAAGATTTAAAACATCATGTATTGACATTTCATGTGGAAAACATCATGTTAAATTTATCATTATAAGCCAAGAGTCTTCCAACAGAACTTCTTTTGTCCTCTGTAAGGACAAAAATACTGGTACAGTGAGCTCTGGGTTAAACTCAGATGTGGCAGCAGTGCATGCAGTAATTCCCAAATGGAAAAGGGATACACAAATTCTTCCATCTCCTCAAGCATCTTTTCCCCAAACAGAGCTTTAAGAAAGGGAGCATAAGCCTAAAAATGAACGTGCCCATCACCCTCGTTCCAGGGGATGCTCTCCCCAGCCTGAGGCAGATGGTGTGTGTTTGTGCCACGAGAGCAAAATATCCCTCTGCAACTGCACCAAAATAACACATCCTGAGCACTGTGCGTGCCAAGGAGTCCATTAAAGTGGCAGCTATCGGATTTCCAATTAATCCCTGCTTAATTCTCTCTGCAGTTTCAGCACTGAGTGCCCTAGACCCAGTCTTGGCCTGTTTATTGCAGCACGTGATGGAAAACATCCCTGAGGGTTCTGGGAGTCTTGCACTCACTGGGGTGAATTTTATGTATTTTGGGGTGCAGACTCCTCTGGGTCATTCTCCATTTAAATGAATGTTTCTATTTTTCCCACTCCAACACTAGAGATTTTCTTTCAAGGTCCCAAACAGTACACTCCGTATTTCCTAGAGGCACTGCACAACAACTCAGGTTCACTTGCCATTTCAGAGTTTCAGACTGGGGAATCCTTTCAATTCTTGTGACAAAGCAAGACAGCAAAGTGTAATTTCAGAATGAATTTGTCTGCATCACAAGCAAATCACAGCATACAAAGTATGTCCTCAAAGCTGTTAGTGGAAGTCTGCACTTCTGGTTTGTGGGGTACAACTTGGATTTTGGAGCCATCTAGTAATAGTTTAATCCTTTCTGTGCCCACAGCAAGATTAAAGTCAGAGGAGAATTCCAGCATAAACGGTGCCTGGTAATCCACAAAACAATTTAAAGCACTTTTGTTTAATCTTCCAGTTTGTATTAACCACGGTGCCATGATTACTGATACCTCAAATATTAATAGAATAATGAAGAAAGTTCATTCATCAGCAACAAAAGGGTATGGGAAAGAACAGCAGCTAAACTCCATTAACATCAATACCAACAACTGCATTTTTAATATTTACTCTGTATAATCACTGTAACATAGCAATACTGTTATGATAGCTTTATTTTTTCATTTCCTTCTAAAATACATAATCTATAAGGGCTTTTTAAAAAGAGCTTCTACTTATTACTATCTACTTTCAGTGTTATCTCCCAGTATTTCATAGCACTGTAAAGTGCTTTTAGTGGTTTAACAATTAGTCATTAATCTTCCAACCTGTGATACAAAAATAAAATATAAAAACCTGTAATCAAAGAGAGCCTTCCCAGCACCAGCTCTTACCTGGTCATAGGACAATGCTTTATTTAGGAAAAAAAAGTCCAACTACATCCATTTAGTTAAGCATATTGTTCTTTATATTTTAATCAAATTCATACCCATATATATGAAGCCACAATCATGATTTTTCACCAAAGGACACCTAAGTCCACAGCAAATATGTGAATTACATTTGCAAACACAAAGGCTCATGCCAAGTGAAGCAAAAATACCACATGAGCAGCTTAATTAGGAAGACTTCCTATTCAACACTCAGTCACCACTACTTTGAGAAGCATCCTTCTTTTTTAATATGCTTATATTTAATTAATTTAACCAAGAGGAGTATTATTAACAAAAACAAGACTTAGGGCATTCAGTGCTCAGTGCCACGAAACAAAAGATAAACTTTCTGAGGTTCTTACACTGGAAAGGGTCAGCAAATGACTTGGATTTCCCTCAGCACCTCTCTGAACCCCAAGGTGAGTGCACTTGAATGCTTTTAAATCCATATGCTCTAAGGCAGGTTTTTCTCCTAACCTCGTAAAATTAATTGCATGCTTAGAACTCCCATTATGAAGTGTAATTCTGATCATTCAAATTCAAGCAACGTTTTGTCTGTTTATATGGAGAAACCATGATGTTCATAAATTATTTTATGATGGTTCTAACCACACTTTTTTTTCTGGATATCCCATAATTACATATTCATTTATTTTCAGGTGACAGGCTGTAGAATTACATTAGTTCTCATACTCAATATGCAATCAAATATTTCAACAGCTACATTTGAAATCCAAATAAATATTCCTTATTCACACAGTTTTTGATGCTTATTTCTCAAATCTCTGCAACTGTAATCTGTAGAAGTTCTCCTTTACCCTAAGCTGGGTGCTACATTACATTTATGTGCAGTGAAACCCCACATTTTCTAATTCCAGCTTGCACAGCTTAAAACAGCATTACATTTAAGAGGCAAGCACGAAAAAAATGAATGGAGGGAAAAGCAGGGCAGAGGCAAAAGATGCCCTTCACATTTATAAGAGCAAGATCAAATGGGGTTGTACTTTTATTACAAGACAGTTCCATTTTCAGTAAGGAACCAGTGCATTCCAGCTGGTGACAGATTGGTTTGTTCCCCACCACGACCCAGCTTTTAAAGGTGATTCTGTGTTCAGTGGTTTTGTACTCCTAAGCCAAATCAGTGTTCTTATCCAAGTTTATGTCGTGTGTACTCTTCTATGGGAGCAGGAAAAGAGGGAAAGGAACAGGAACTATTTCCTGAATCACAGCCTCGTGCAAAGAACGTGCCCGGGAACGACGATGCGGGTCCTGCCTGCTCTGTCCACCCAACTGCTCCACTCCTGGAGCCTTCCTTCATTTACCCCTCCCACTCATTCTTCAAATGGAAATGATTTCATCACATTTCAACCCTCTGAATTGTTTAGGAAAACAATTCTAGACAGAGCACTGGAGAGCAGCCTGCCAATATCTCTATCTCTGGCCATTCATCAGTCCTGTCAGGAGCTGTTGAGTTACAATGCTGAGCTCCTCACAGCGTGCTACTGAAGAGTAAATAAAATATAATTAACTTAACGCAAAAAAATCACCAGTAACACCTAGAATTACACGTTTAAGTGGGATAAATGTGGGAAGATGTTTGGAGCTAACAGTGCTTTCCCCTGAGGAAAAGCATTCACAGCACTGCAAAGTAAGTCAAGATTGATAACATTTGTATTTTTTCCTTATCATTGTGAGCTTATTGGTAGCAGCTCCTTTTCATGCTGCATAAGCTCAGAAGAAATACAGTAGACAGAAAAAATCTAGCAAAAACCTCTTACTGCTAATTTTATTACTCACTGAAATACCACTGAAATAAACACTGTCCATCAGGGAAGCTTTCATGTGTAAACAATAAAAAAGTAATAATAATGGCCAGTCTTCGCGAGCGAAGATCCGGGGAAGGTCTTTCCACCTTCCAGCCTGCGCATTGGATTTTTTAGGTGAGACACAGTGTGCGCGGAACTGAGCCCACCCTTTAATCCTAAGGTTCATCTGCCGGGGCCAAGCGAGCTTGGACGGTGGCAGCGAGGTCCTTAGGACGTAGGTGGGTTGCCTTTAAGGGCTGACGAGCCCCACCTGCCCGGGAGTGGCCCTGACCGGGAATCGAACCCGGGTCTCCGCGGTGATAGCGCGGCGCCTTTACCCCCTAGACCACCGGGGGCTCCTAATAAAAAAAGTAATGATTAATAAAAACTGTACAAGGTTACGTGAGAAATGAAAGTGTTACAGAACACTGAACAGACACCAGGAAATGGAATTAAATCTTGCATCTTGGACAACCTACCAAAACATACTTCAGTGATTTCCTTTCTATAGGAAGGTCCTGATCCTGCATATATTCAGTGACAGGTAACACAAGCTAAGTCAAGAATTTAATCTTACACTCAAATTGTGCATGTGCTTACACACACACCAATGTCATCAGGTATTAAGTAATAAAATAAGGAATAAAGACTATGCCAGTCTCATCCCAAATGCAAAGCTCAGTCCACCAAAGATTCCTCCTATGGAGCAGCAGAACTGATCTCCAAACTGAAAGCAATTCTGGGACAGTATTTCTGCTGTTAAATACTGTATTTACCATAAGAAACAGTGGTTTCATTTACCATTAAAAGGCTTTGCTAAATCAGTTTTTCCTTTAATTAGGGAAGTCCTAAAATTTATTTCAGTTCAGCCATAAATTTTGCATTACTACACCATAGCACTTCATAGGTTTTCCTCAGACAGACAAGATATATAATTTTTTAATTTAATAAAGATTAAAAAAAATAAATGTAGCAGTAGCTCTTCATTCCATTATATTTTCAGCTTTTAATTTACAATAAAAGACAATTAATAAAGTATTTTTTTAAATGTAGACTTTTACTGCTACTGCTTACTATCATAATAATAATAATGAACATGATAGTCTCTACAACCCCAAAATTCTACTGCTAGGAATTATGCTTTCCCACTAAGGTTTTTGTGCTTTAATTGTCTTCATGTAATATTGATACTTGGCACTTGGATGTAATTAAGAATAGGGGAACCGTTCTTAGAATATGATTCCCATCCATTAGGTAAATTTTCTCACTATGACATGAAAATTTTCATCTACTTAATTAGCAGACCTACTATTTCCATGGCTAAGTGCACCTAAGCTGTGTTTTATGATGGCCCAAGGAAAAGAAAAAAAAAAAAAAGGTAACCACAACACATCAATTATGCCTCCACTCAATTGTACAACTATTTTAAAATGTGTGAACAGTTAAGACAAAATTGAAAAATTACCATAATAGGCTTTTGACACTTCCCTGCTTAAGCAAAAATTAATTCTAACTCCCTGTTTTTATGCAAAGCCTTTATAATTTCTCTAATCTCAAGTTCCCATGAGAGAGAACACAATACTTTCAAGTATAAGTATGTGAGGCTTTGGCATCTTCTCTTTTTAGTTATGCAGTTTATTTGATGGAAGCCTAAACTGCTAAGCCTCCCTTTGTGCTTAATATAAGCCATCCTCAGTGGAAATACAAGTTAATTTAAGTAAAATGAAATTTTAGGAAGAATGCATTCTCCTGCACAGAAAGCTTCACTACAGCGAAGCTTTTTTAAAACCCAGCATCTGCTTCCTGAATTGCTCTAGAACCTGTAATAAAAACAAACTAAAAAAAGGAGCAAAGAATCCGGGGTTATAAAAGACAAATGAGAATGAATGCAGACCAAGAGATCACCAGAAAACTCTCATGGAAGCAAAGATGACGAAAAAAGCGAATTACATCCTTAAGAGAGGACTAAAATGCTGAGAGTAAAAATGGCTGAAGAGATAATTTTAGCAGAAAAAAAAAAAAGCTGACATTAGCCAAGTTTATCATGACCACAGAGGAAAGCAAAGAGCCTCAAAGCACAGAACTCAAAAATAGCCTGTGACAGCAGCAGGCCTACCACCAGCTGCCCGAAATAGTGAGATAGCTATTGATACTTTATCTACAGCAGTGTGCAACGTGATGGCAGCAACCCAGACCCCTGGGACACGTGCATGTTGGTGCTTCATAAGGGCTGCAATCCTGTCCACACCTGCTGTAACCACGTGCAGGCACCGACACCCCTTAATTGTGCTCCTCGGTTTTACTCTCCCCTCAGTCGCCGCGTTCGGAATAAACATCTCCCTTTTTTTTTCCTTACCCTTCCCGATGGCCACCACAGCCCAAAAGTAGGGAGAACACAAATAAAGGATCTGGGTGCTTTGTGCAGGAGGCCAGAAGAGATGAACACAAGGGAGCTTTCCCAGCCTCGGCCTGCAGGTCGGAACCTCTCGCCGTTAACGCCTCGGGTCGCTTTGCGCCGCCGCGCCACTTGGAGTTCGCTTCAAGCTGCAAGCGCTTTTTGAAGCTGCCTCTGTAAAGCCCCCACAGATGCAGCACAACAGAAACAGTAACCACTGCCTTAAAAATCACAGCTGTGAGCGGGGGGTGAAGCACAACAAAAGCGGGTTCGTGGCTCGATCGGTCCCGCGTCAAAAACAAAGACACGGCAAAAATCAATAGTGCGTATTGAAAGGATCTCTGTGCTCACAGCATCTTCAAACACACGGCTGCTTCAGCTGGGAAAAGGCACGAATCAATTTTTTTTTGAATATCAGAAATATCAGTTTTTTGAGTCCACAGTCATAGCGCCCCTCCAAACGCAGTTATTTGAAGTTCAGATGAGTAAACCACAAAGATCTACAGTGCTTCTTTATAAAGCCTGGCACGTTACAGTCAATCCCTGAACCTTTTCCTTCATTTTACGTCTTAAATAGTGCTTATTAAAGAGAAACGGTTACAGGAATTACCTCTTAAAGAAGCTGCAAATCCAGGGTGGCACCTCTAACAATTACAGCTACTGCAGAGCCAGGGTATCTTTTCATATATTTTTTTTAACACTATATCTGACAATTCCATATGCTGGTGGGCATGAAACTGATGTCTCATAATCCACAGAAGGGATGATGCTGCAGTCACATATAAAGCCTCATATTAGCAGTATTCTCAAGGGCAAGCTGAGCACTGCCATGATGTGCCCAAAAGCCTTAAATGTATTTCCATTTCAACTTCCTAGAATAACGATTATTTTCACTCTCTCTCTCTCTCATCTGCTTGTGAGAAATATAAACAAAAAACTTTCAGGGAAAACACAGCATCAGCTGCATCCACGTCTGCTACTGCATCTCCCTGAAGAGGGGACTGTTTTTTTGAGGGAGAGCACGGACTAAGGGTCACTGTCACCTTGCTGGGTGCCACTTGGGTGAAGAAGGGATAAATTCACATTCCAAGACACGACAGCAGAGACTGGATCCTAGTGATGCACAGATGAGCTCATTATCTACATGCACTTCAAGTTTTGATAACTGCTCATCTGACTGTTCTTAACAGGGTGTGCAACAGGCAAAAAGAGTAAATTCTTTTACTGGTTTAAAATATACTTTGGTTAAATTTTTTAAAAGTGCAAGGAAGGAGGTAAAGTTACATCTTTTAAGGCATAAACAGAGAGGAAAAGATGACCATGCATGCAACATTTCTGGAAAAGAAAAAGCTACCAAACACCATCTCAAGATGTCTCTGGGAAGCTGGAACAGGCATGGCCAAACTTCCCCTTGTTGGCTTCCAGAAGCTGTTCAGTGTGGTATTTCCAGCAGGAAATGGTTAAAAACAAGAACCCCACAACTGACTGTTCAGGTTCCTCGTGCAAGATCCCTTTCAGTGCATTTAGTTATTCAATCCATTGTATTCGGTATAATTGGAAAAATTTAAAACTCCATTCAGTTCCCCTGTAATGCTTGGTCAGCAACAAAAACCACTCAGGCCTCTTCTCTGGCTCTGCTGAGCAGTGTTGTGTGCAGACAAAGGAAGTGCTCCCCACACATTAATATTTTGGTACTCTGGCCTTACAGAAATGAAGTTCCTCATAATTACTACTAGATTTTTTTCAGATTTGGGAGGCAGCATTTGAAAGAAAAGTAATTCTAAGATATTTATCTTTATTCTGTCTTGAAGACTAAGAGGAGAGCTTCCATCTAATACTGCAATTTAACAGAGAGATAAACCAGTAGAACTTCGATCCTGGCCAGGCAGAGAGTGATCACCCACCAGAGTCCAGTGGGAAGATGGAAAACAAGAGACTGCTTTACTAAGTCTCTGCTTCCAGAGGGTTTCCTTATGCTCAGATGAAAAGCACAACAAAAGCAGCCATGCCTTGTTAGTAATTTATATTAACTCCACATCATTGTCTTCTGAGATTGAAAAAACCCTGATGGACTGGTGGATTACATTTGAAGGTCCTGAATAGCATTACTGACTCTCCAGGACTTCACTAGATGGAAAAAAGAAAAGCCTGAAAGTCTCTGGTTGAATGTTTTGCCAGTAAAAGATCTGTGCTATCTACAACCAAGTCAAGATGGTGTTTGGTGATTTCTTGGAGTGAGTCAGAGACACAGGGGACTGTGCCATTCTTAATCTGTGGCACGACACACACAGAGCAACTCAACTTTTTAAATCAAACTTAGTATTAGAAGAAATCTTAGGGAGTGAACTTCAAAGTGGTAAGAAGACAAAACCATCTTCAGCATGTTGCTCAGAAGTGCCTGACCAGGCAGGTGTCCCAGTGCAGGCTGACACATCACAAAGTTTTCTGTTGGGCAGCCCAGTAATGTATTTTAACGAAATAAAACTGGGCTCTGATCATTACTTTCTAATGTTTGCTATGAAAAATTCCATTTTCAATAATCCTCAAAACATTTAGCTCTGGAAAGAAAAGCATCCCTGCCTGAGAAGACCGGTGTCTGCGCTAGCAGGTGCAGCAGAATTTGGAACTTTTGGTGAAAGGTCACATTTTATCTCTGACACCATCGAGCTGAATACCACGACCAGAGTTCTAAAAAGCAAGATATGCTTTCAAGTTACTTTCAAACACAGCTACATGAATGGATTTTCAAAGAATGCATAAATAGCTGTGTCTAAAACTTTACACATTGAACCTGACACATCTAAGTATCACAAGTTGCTTTTGAACCTCTTAGCCTGTAAAGACACAGCAAAAATGCAAGTATCACTTATCAAAGTACTTTAAAACTTTTAATAAATTATTATTCATAAACAAAAACTAATGTCTGAATTTTAAAGTTATGCTTTCAAGACTGTACCAACGTGTGATGGTTTAATTTTCATATTGAGTGTTTCACTAAGATCCTAAGCCACACAACCCCACTCTAATTTAATGTTTGTGAAAATATTTCAGCCTGAGAGCTAAAATTGTTGTGTTATAGATAATAAAAAAACACTTTAAAAAAAAAATCTATACAGCATTGTGTGTTCTATTTTCTTAATACCGTCTCAACAATTTCTGGCGAACGCTGCAGAAGAAAAGCTCCGTCAATTAAATCTGCGTGAAACCAGAATAACATCAACAAATGCAACAAACTAACAGCCCTCTGCTATGTGAGAATGAGCAAAAAAATTAATCCTCCCTCAGGTTACTGAAGGCATTTTCCCTGAGGCTGCTACAGAGAGGCAGCAGAAAAGCCCAAACCAAAGACACACGAAGCTCCAAAGGGAGGAATTGCATCCAACATTCCCCTGCTCGTTCTACCATGAGAGAAAATACCTAGGAACTCTTATTTTTAAGTAAATCTGCAACTCTAAACCATGTCAGATTTCAAGTAAATTGTGCAGTTGCACCTCCAGTTTCCTGAAATACCACCCTTGGTTAACAGCATGTTCATTTATCTGCTTAGTGGTTGGAAATGGGCTCAAATAAGCATGCAAGTTGATCGTGGTCTGAGTTTGCTGTTTCATTTTGTTTTCAATTATAACAGCATCAGGAGACCTGGCATTTATCTGCTGCCTTTCATCAATAAAACATCCTTCCGTCAGTAAGACACCTGGAACCATTTAAGCCTCTTCAATATCCCAAATCCCAGTTAGGTAAAATACGTTACCACCCTGACATTCTGGTCACAGGCACTGGCACTGAGGCCAGGCACTTTTATTAATAAAATACCTTGCTGAACTGCAAGGCCAGCAATGAATATCCCTCATGACAGATAAAAACAATCTTCCCAGATGCAGCTTCCCCTTTCCTCCCATCAGACCTGTTCTGACTAAAGACAAGCAGGGAATTAAAGGAGTCCCTCCTTTTTCTTCCCATTATGGTTTGAGGGTTTTTTTGGCCTTACTATCCCTAAACTTGGCTCTACACAAAGAACATCATTCAAAAAGGGCTGTCTTATGTGGGTATTGTTCTGAAAATGCAACTTTTGCCATTTTACAAGTTTATATTGATGACTGCACTCCTTTATCAAGCGCTAGTGGTTTTTTATTTCAGTTAAAAGCACAAATTTTTCCTTTTTGTTTTGGAAAAGGGAGAAAGCTACTTTATTTACTAATGTCTGATTTTGTTTTGTTTTTAAGAAGGAGTGCTCTAAACGTTAGTATTTGTTTCCATTCTGCTATTTATTTTCATTTTTTCACATTTGTCTTTTCAATTAACCATGGTCTAATGCATTAAATAAAACATGTTTCTGACAAATGGAACTGTCAACATTATGGGGTTATTATTCCTTTGGTTTTAGATTGCTATAATAATAAATAATTACTAGTGCCACAAAGTTTAAAATCAATCCCAAATTCAGATTCTGGGCTTCCTTTCATTAAACAGGATGTACCAAGTCTGAAATTTTCTTGTGGAATAATCAGACTAGAAATCAAAAGGTAATGTCTGCCTATAAGTATAATATTTTTAATACATGAGGGATGAAGTATTGAAGAGAATGTTAGAAATCACATGTAAATACCCAAGGAAAACCTGTAGCATATTAGCAGTGTCCAGGTGAATAGATTTACAGTGAAATTTGGACAGTATTAACAGCCATGTTGGCTAACAACTATAATTCAAATGTACTTCAGCATTATACTGATTTAAGATACCTGTCCACCACTGTGAAGTTTGAATGTCTATTTATGCTACAAATATGCATTACTGATGCCATTATTTCTGTCTAGAGGTGAACAAGACATGGGTTAACATGAGAGAAACCTTCCAGGTGATACAGAACCAACACCAAATGCCCACATTAAAACACAGGGATTATGCATTTGGATACAGTGTCACAACACCATAAGTACTATTCACTGGGTTTACTCGTGTCATTTTTTTATTGCCCTAGCACTGCATGTCCCAGTTGTCCCATGTCCCTCAGAAAGGGTTCTTCAGGCTGTCTGCAGCCCTGATTCACCAGGCACTGGTGCAGTGATGCTGTGCTGGTCACAGCTCCTCAGAAAGGGCATCCCCCTCACACACAGCCAGGGCTGGGGGCCAAACTCCCTGTCACGAGAGCTCAATAATGCTCTTCCTTGGTTTCTCTGCTTCCAAGACATGTTCAGTGCTGTTGGGTCTGTTCTGCTGCCTCGTGCAGCTCTGCAGCACTGGCAAATCCAGCAGGCAGGTAAGAGTACATAAACCCAGCTTTCTGCCTTCCCACGGGGCAATACTGCAATATTGCAACATTCCACGGCCCTGGAACACAGGGGAGCCAAATGAACCCTCCCTGGTTATTACCCACCTAATGCTGGAAAAACACTGCTGTGACATTTTGGCTGCTCGACCATCTCAAAGGTTAATTCTGTTTCCTATTTGAAATTTTCCTCTCGCTGAGCCTTTCCACGCACTCTCTATTTACTGATTCCAAACAACCCCCAAACTGTTTCACTGCTCGCTCTCACTGTTAAGAACATATTGACTGGCTGCCTGCTCTGCTGTTTAATTCATTTATGCTGAGAGTCAGGCATGGAGACAGAATTTCAAATGTGACATTTGCAGGCTGCTGGGTCATTTGAAGCTCTGACAACACCAGGGGAGTT
This sequence comes from Myiozetetes cayanensis, assembly GCF_022539395.1. Classification (NCBI taxonomy): domain Eukaryota; kingdom Metazoa; phylum Chordata; class Aves; order Passeriformes; family Tyrannidae; genus Myiozetetes; species Myiozetetes cayanensis. The sequence goes on along the minus strand of NW_026086826.1, from coordinate 2,406,263 downwards.
CCTGACATACAAACTGGTCCCGATTTTCAATCTTCCATGTTCTGAACACATCACAGATTCTTCCCGAAGGGGCAGATTTCAGCCAGAAGTTTTTAAATCTCCCCCGTGTTTACACCTCGCAGAGAAGACTTGTACACTTGAAAGTTTTAAAATAAAGCTCATGTTTCCTTTATGGTAAAGCCAAGCACTGCCTGCAGCATGCAACTCGACTGCTTAAAAAACACTGACTGGCAGAGGTATTTGGAAAGATCTACAAGAATAATTAATACTAATAAAGTTGTTTACAGAATTCCATTAGGGGGCTTGGTGGACTTTTATTTGTTCCTGTTGATCTTTAGGCATTCAAAACCAGCTCAGTCTGAAACCACAGCTCTGTCTAACATTGTCTATCTGGCCTGTTGCTACCCTGACCAAAACCACTTCCCAGTTTTCAGTTTGGAAGCTTTTTCCCTGTCTCAAGCCAGTGAAAAGACTGTACCATTTTGGCTCCCATGATGAACTGGCATTATCTTGCCCAACTTTCAGGTGAATTTTTCAGAGTATACCTGATAACCTGAAAGATTCCATCCTGCCAAGGTACCAACTAGGCAGTAATCTGACCTTGTGTGGTCCTGACTTAAGAAAATGGTACTTATTTGTTCCTGAAGCAGGAGTCACATCTACAGAGTTTAAAGATTATTTATTTTATTGAGAACATTCCAAACAAAAAACCCTGTGCAAAGCAGAAAGTCAGGTGACCCTGCCACAGCCAGAAATAAAAATGGTGCTAATTCAGAACTGTATTAGGAGGAGAGATTGTTTTTCCCCTCGTCATGACAATTATTCCATAATAATGATCCCATACTTTGGCTGCTTTTTCAGGAGGGGGAATATGATTTAGGTCAAGATGCAAATTTGAAGAAATTACTGGTTTGTTGGTTTGTTTTTTCTTTTCTACCAGCAGACACACAACAATTCTAGCAACAAGATCTGAAGTGTTAACTGTGTCATACAGCAAGCATCTTTCGTTGCCACGTTCAGAATGAGACGTTCATAATTTAATAGTTGTCACCTGAACAAGAGTATCTCGTTTATACATCCTTCCAGTATAAGGACATTAATTCTGTGTGACCCAGAAAAGCAGTTTAAGTCTTACAGATGTTCTTTGTTTTCAAAGAAATGTTTCAAACAGGAAGACGTACCTGGTGTATGATCTGAGCTACGGGAAGTTGTTCAGCGTATTTCAGGGGTTCTGCAGCCAACTCTTCCTCTGGAAACCTGCAAAGAAATTAAGTTCACATTTGTCAAAGCTAGTACAATGTCTGCCAAATTAAATTGCTGAAATTGGGAGTTTCAGGGATATTATTTTTCTTAAGATGAAGAAAAAGTGTATTTTGTGACGGTAATGGAATATAATTCTTACAAAGTTGAGCAAAAGAATAAACTTACAGTAAGCAGAAATGTGTGTAACATTGTGGATTGCTTCCCTGACATAAAGCACGAATTTAGCAGCAGAAACCTAAGAAAACCTTTACATTTAGTTTTAGGTGAAACAAAGCACTGGTGGAAGCTGGACTGAAATCCCCACGATAAAAAGTGCCTTGTGCAGGTTAACAATACAAGCTTCTTCACTCCATCCTGCCAACACAACTCAAACATGACCATCTCCAAGGGCAAGAGGGATTATTCACCACCTCCCATTTCTGCTGCAAGTGACATCAGCGTTCAGATGTGGCAGAAGTTCAATCTCACAAATCTATTTCCAGTACAGTAAGCAGTGTGCACTACCAGTTACCAAAAAGCCAAAACATTAGTGTGAAAAAAAAAAAAAAAAAAAAGAGTGGAATACTTCACAAAGAATATGCATCATAACCCTTTAAACTCTGAATAAACTGTAGTTGCAGTCAGAAAATCAGAATCCATAAGCAGTCTCTTAGAAGAATATTTAAATGATAGTAAATTAATCTGAAAGCATGCTTTAAACCCTTCAACCACCCTGCTTTCATCTACTGGAACTGCACAGCGTGTGCTATATTTTCAAAGTATCACTCAAGTTTTTCATCAGCCATTCCTCTGTATTTCTGAGAGTTCTGAACACAGGAATTTGAGTAATATGAGAAGAAATGAAGGTGGGGGAATCTCAATAAAAACAGACTTTTCTCTAAAGTTAAAGCAGAATTATTTTCAGACAGAAATTGTGGCCAATACATTATTTTCCAGGCTCAAATTACTACCTTATATCCATTCTGGTCAAAAATCATACACATTTGCTGGGTTAATTTGCCTGCAGAGCAGTTGGCAGGCAAGAGGCACAAAGTACAGGCTCAGTCTCTGCACTGGGAGCCACCAAGCTGTGGTGAAAGAGGACAGGAAGAGCACATCTCCCTTTTCCACTGCTGAATTTCTGCTTCTGTTCTGCTGGGAGCCTGTGAGCTGACACAACACCTTGATTTTTTTTAAGCCATTTTTTTCAAGCCGCAGTTCTCGACGTGAAACAACTGTACACACACCACACAATATTCATCAGTATCTCCAACACTTCTCTCTACACTCTTTACAGGGGCACTGGAAATCTGGGGAAAAAAAAAAGTAACTCAAATCCCCAAATTAAACACTTTAAGCTTCGAGGAATAGCTAAAATTACTATAATCTGAATATTAGCGGAAATAAAAGCGAAGCTTGACTGTCTGTTCCGTCAAGGACCTTGTATATATTTGGCAATGTTTTCTGTCTAGACAGAATCTGCATTCCCTTCCACAGCCAAACACCCTCCTTGTCAACTGCAGAAAAAAAAAAGGCCTTTCTTCAAATGTCAAAGGATTAAAAAAGATAAAGCAAAATGATCAAGATAATTTTAAGCCTTGGGAAGCTTAACTGAACAAAAATAGGGAGGGGAGAACAGTATGAACATGTATTTTTAAGTAATTAGATTTACATTGAAATTAGGCTGATAGGAGCTTTTAAACATCGAGAAAGACATTTTATTTTTTTCTCATTTGCTTTCTGAAAAAAAAAAATCACTTGAACTACACTACATTTTTTATATAAATAAATGATAAGATACAGATTAGGGTAGATATGCACATTATAATGTATTTACATAGACATCTACACTTATATACCCACACTACAGTATGTTTACAGACATGAACATAACTATTTTGGGAATAAAGTTCAGAACTGCTCTCTCAACATTTTTCCTAAAATGCCATGAACTTTTTGCATCTGTACTCAGTGATGTTCTGGCTGTCAAGTCTACAAAAGAGTTTTGATTCTTCTCTCCTCCAGATCAGCCTCCTCAACTGGATGAGCACACACCTCAACCTTTTACAAGAAACTGTACAAATTAAAGCGTGGGAGATCAAAACCCTTGACAAAAAAAGTTCTAACTCACAGTAAATGATCTCTGCAAATTTGATAAAATAGAGTCTTCGTTGTGATGATGCTGCAGTGCCACCACCTAAAGCCACCCTGTGGCAATTTGGCACATCCATGACTTCACCATGGTCTTCCTGAATGCTTTGCTTCCACTTCTTTTCTTTGATCAACTACCAGAATATTTCAACACATTTTTCTAGTGTTGTTCTCATAACACTTCTACTCATGGTTCCAACCAAGAGTCAGACCTGAATTGTTATTATATTCACTGTCCGTAGCTATTTACACAGTGGAAAATTAAAAGCACTTAATAGTGACATCTTTTTTTGGTAAAAAGGGTAATTATCCTTAGAAGTTCCATTGTCTTTTAAGCAAAGTAAAAATTTTGTTAGAAAACAACAGCTTTTACTGATCTAATTTTCCTATCAAGTGATATTATTAATAACCTTTCTAGTTTTCCTATCAAGTGATGGTACCTGTGGCAGAAACAGAACTTTGTGACAGAGGTACCTTCCAGGCCTCTGTGTAACTACATCAGTCAGACATCCCACTTTCAGAATTCATTTTAACAGGTATTAGCCACATAAATTCCTTGAAGAGAATTATATTACTATGAAGGCTCCATAAATCTCATTTTCATTTCTCAGTGCAAAGACCAGTTTAACGGTCTAATCCTTTGTATAACAGGTATAAAAGACACCTTCCTCCACATTTGGGTTCTTTTATCTTACCAACACAATCCTCCTGACTTGGTCTCTCCCTTTCCCAGGGGGACACAAGTAAATTGATTGTTCTCTCCAGAGACAATTTCCAGGTGCCTGGGGTGGCATTCACTTTTGCTCAAAACTAGTTATGTCGGGAAAAAAAAATCCAAATACAAGAAAACAACACCTCAGTTGGTGGAATCTGTGCTCAAATCACATGTAGCTCAAATTGGAGGCCATGACGTCACAAAATTAGCTGGCCTCACCGTATTTGGTTCACTTACATTTGACACTTAGAACCTCCACAAAACGAAGGGCTAAATCGCTGCTTTCTACAGATTTGTTTAATTTCTTTCAGAGCGATTCTGTTACAGAAACAAAAGTCATTTTTCGTTAATTAATTTTCCGGGAGGAAACAGCCCTTTCTGTGTCAGTTGATGGCGACAGCAGAGCGCTGCCAACGGTGCCAAGGCGAGCTAACACAGTGGCAGCATCAGCATCGACAGCACCACCCCTGACAGCTGGCAATGCAAAGCATAAGGAGATCTCCATTTTCAGGGAGAAGACCAGAGAGAAACATCAAATCAGAAGAGAAGTGGGAAGCAGCAAGAGATAGCAGAATAGGAGGAGGATCTTGAAAAATTCAATTTAGAAGTTATTTTTACGCCGCCACCGTGACCGCTGTTGGATGGAGGAAAGGGAGCGTGAACCAGAAACTGTGGAGAGTGAATCTAAATCCAGTAAAACGTGTCATGATATTTAGTGAAATATCTTATTTGCTATTTATATTTGCGTGCTCGCTCCGATGGGGAAAATCCTGTGGAAGTTCTGCACGTGCTAAATAAAGAAAAATAAATTCCTGGAGCACCAGGAGGTGGCACACCAGCCCAGGGTCTGCTACACAGAACGGCTGCAGTGGCTTAAGGGCAGAGATATACTTCATCTCATGCAAGTATTACAAAAATTCAGGGGGAAGAACAAGAGCAACGTGACCACCAACTGGTTTGCTCGTGGCTATTGAGACACCCAAGAGACAGAAAAGTGTAGGTAACACAAAACCCATCTGTTGGCAAATATAAACACTCATTACAGCAGGCAACAGGACTGAAGGTAATATTTCTTCCTTCTTACATAGCCTCTAGGTTTGATGGTTCACACAATTTCATGCATATGACCCGTGCACAGGTAATACTGCACCTCTTTTGAAACTACTGTTGCTCCATGGTAAGCCCTCATAAATAACCACCTCTCTTGGTAACTACACAAAATGAAAAGTCAAGAGTGTAGAGGGGGTAAAAAAGGCTATCAGAGACAAAAAAATGCATTATGGAAGAAGGGGGTTGGGGAATCACCATCTTTATTTGCTGTGGATGTAAACAAGTTGTACTGTTGGAAGATGATTTCTGAATGGGCATGAAAACACTGGAATGGGTTTGTCCCTCTTCTGGAAGTATCTCAAAGCAGAAACAGTGCAAGTGATGGGACAGTCAGCATGACATCAGAGGGTGCAGATAACACAGCAAGGCCTAAATCACAATACCCAAGACTGAAAGGCTGAAATTATTAATCCAAACCTGTGTATTGCACTGATGGCTTTATTGACTGTAAATACACGAACACACTTGCATCTGGCAATAAAAAGCAAACAAAATACCAGAGCTTTATGCACCACATCAGAAAAAGTTATTAGCTTTCCTATTAAAGAGAAGCTGAAATGGGCTATGTCGGGTTTGAGTGAATGGTTTTTAAAATTGGCCGTTGAGAAATTTATCTACCATATCCATAGTACAGAAGATTAAGAATTAGACCTTGGATTAATGCCAGCTACTTGATCTATCTGCTAAATCCCAACTGCACACTTATTTAAGAATTGGGCATGTTTAAACAACAGAAGCACTAAAGTTTCAAACTAGAAAAGGTGAGACCATGGTTAACTCTGCTCTTCCCCAACAAGTGTGCTGACCAGTGCTCTTCTTATGTTTATAAGGGAATGCAAGATCTGCCTGTACATGTTTGCCACATGGGGAGTCACAAAGAAGAGAAGCAAACACTGGAGAGCATCATCATTCCAGGGAACTTCCTCACAACATCTCCTTCATGGCACAGTTTCTTCAGTTAAGGGTCAAAACAAGTCTTTGTTCTGGTCTCCCTCTAAAGACCTAATTTAGAAATGCAAAATATTTCCTGTAATCTGCTCATTTCTTGTCACACAAATGTGAAAGACTTTGACCCAAACTAGTCATACAGACTTATTCCTGGAGCTTGAGAAATACCTTACACCTCTGAATGTGCAACGCTTTCTGTTGGACCCCATCATAAAAAGGTCTTCTGGTGTTCCCAGAGTCTGCCAGACACATTGAGTTGCTTCATAACCTGGATAAAAATTGACTGTGACAGATGTTTCCTCTGCCTTTCTGTGATCCACACATAATTTCTGATCTGAAGAGTTTCAGGTGATATCAAGCCACATATTCTTAATCATCCTAAGATCCCAAAAAGTGGTAACACAAGTCTATAGTGTTTTTTAACACAGATTGACCAACAATGTCTCTCTCCTCTTTTCTAGCCAATGACTTTTGTCAAAATAGGTTTAGTCTCTGTTCTGCCTACTCCTATTTTTATACTGAGGCAAGACAGAGGGAAGGAATTAAAAAGAATATTAGCTTAAGTAAGCAGAACTGACTTTGCTGCTACTGGAAAACACATGACCTGTAGGGCTTCATTTTGTTATCTCAACTATTCCACATTTTAGGTAAATTAGAAAATCTCTTTTGAATTAATTTAAAACTTCCACATGACCATGCTGCTGAAGCACAAAATGCTAATCAAAAGTTGGAGATAAAGAAGACCTGCTAAGTCTCTCCTCTATCACTGAAAATCACCATTTAAGTCCACAGCTAAAAGTAGGTACTCATCACTCACTGCTAATTCATTCTCACACCAGGCAGGGTTGGGGGATAAAAAACAGAACAAGGGTCTCCATCAGATTCTCCAAACTTGGGGCACTTTTATACAGCCAAGTCCAGCAATATCAGAGGAGCTCCTGCTGATGGTCCAAACCAGTCAGAGGAGAACATTGCCCACCTCACCGAGCCAGCATTCCACCCAGTTTGAAGTGCTTGTGTGCTGTATCTAAGAACTGAGGCTGCACACTTCACCTTGAGTCCAGTCCCTCCTAACTGCAAGGGAACCTGTTTACAGGAGTGGTTAAACACACACACACAGGTTATTATCACTTTATGACCACTTGTCTGGAAACCCATGATTGAATTTCACAGAAAGCTCCAAGAAAAAAGACCAAATCCTCCCATGGCACCACATCCCACAGGCAGTTTAAATACTGCTACCAGTGCATGTTGAAATTATACTTTCAGCTGGACAAAGCAAGCTTGTGTTCATTTTCCACACCTGAAAGTTTATCAGCAGTACCTGGTCTTTATGCAGACAATTCAACACCACCTGCCAGTGCACCGAAAGACAGGAAAATCAGCAGGAAGATAATCTGAAATCAAAGAACTAACATGGGAATGTGCCTGGACAGCAACTCCATTATTTCGTGGCCACAATTAATCTTCACAGCAAAGTTCACATTTTGTTTAATGCTGCTGTTCCTTCCTGCACATATTCAAACTAAACAAGGTATCTGCATTGGTTTGTATTGTTAAACTTCTCAACAAGCACCTCCTAAGAACCCCATAATACAAATATTTTAAAGTCCCAATATTTCTACACCCACGGTACGTGCTTCTATTTCTTCAGTTCATGAGTCACACAATGTACCACCCAGCTATAATTTCTCAGATTGCTTATTTCACTGCAAGGATCTGTCAAAGCAGCAGTGGCAACCCCTGCCCTCTGCCCAGCACCATCTTCAGAGCTTCCACCTCACCCCCTCCACTTCAAGCTTCTGACTTTGTTTTTTTGCCCCTTTACTCCAATTAATCAAAGGAAATAACTATTTGGGATTACAGAAATCTTGTTTCTGAGGGACTCTTGGAGACCATCCAGTTCAACCTCCCGACACCAGGTGGGGTCAGCCACGGCTCTGTCTGCTGAATCCCCACCACCTCTCTCTGTAACTTGGCCCTCTTTGCAAACATTTCCCGTGATGTCCATTCTGACCCTCCCAAGCCACAGTGCCTCTTGTCACCACAAGAGGAGTTTACCTTAACCACCTCAGTAATTGCACTCCACTGCAGCCTGCTGCTGCATTTCCATCTTCTACGGGGCAGCAAGCCCAGACCTCTCAGCCACCTCTCTCAGGATGTGTGATTTAGGCACTGACCCCTCCCCACTGTCTCAGCATCCTTCCTGAAGGGGAAGGCCAAATGCCACACACAGCATTCCAGGCAGGACTTCAGCAGTGTCAAAGAGAAATAATAATAATAATATTGCTCAACCTGCTAATCACACTCCTCCCCACGCAGCTCAGCAGGCAGCTTGCCTTTATTTGATGATGACAGCACTGTTGGGTCACGTTCAACCTGGTGTCCATCACCGCCCCCAGATCCTTCACAGCAGGGCTGCCAACCAGCCTGCCAGCTTCCAGCCCCTCCTGACAGGACTTTACAGGGAAGACACCACTTGAACTTCTATCTATAAATGTATAAAAGAACACAGATATATCGGTGCCAAGAACAGACCCAGATTTTCTTGAAATATGCTATACCCCTGGCACTCAGAGAATTAATCATAAAAATTACAGTTCTGGGCTTTTGAGAAATGGTTTGCTATGCAATCAAGTCTCTCCTGAATACTAGATGTTGCTTTTGATCTTTTTTTTTTTCGCTACAACATGATCAGTAACACATTTCCATAAAGCAGGCAACCAAGATACACCAAGAACTGCAGAACACTCCATCACAAGGCTTAATCCACTGCTTTCCTCTCTTTCACCACAGCTGTTCCTCTCTGCAGCCAACTCCAAGAGTCCTAAGAGTGGCCACAGCAGGTAGAACTGAGAAGCATTCCAATCAGCCAGCAGGAAATGTTTTAGTTCTCCTGTCAGTGCATGTACCCAGGTAACATTATATTGCTAAGCACATTAGAAGGGCTTTTCCTCACAGAAAGCTGCACAGCATGTATGCAGCTCTTGAGCTTTTTATCAGTCTTATCTGCTTGACTGTGATTTTCTGTTATTTATAGATGACTTGGGCACTACTTTTGTCTGGATTCCGGTTTTGTTTGTTCTTGTTAATGGCAGATGAAACCTCTAGCTCAAATACAAACACTTGGATCCCATTCTCTGAGGCCAAGGTACTGCAGGGTACTGAGCCTGCTGATGTTGAACAATGAATCTACTCATGTTTGACCCTGTAAAGCAATCATTCTTTTTTTTTTTTTCCATTTTATTATTTTATGGTCTGCCTTTCTGTCCTCACTTATTTCCATAGTACTAGAACCAGAAAGGACTTGTCTCCTGTCCACCACAGACCACTGTGTATTAACCAGAATGTCATATATTAAGTTCAGTGACTTTACAAACTTTACAAACTTTATAGCCTTGAAGCCCATGTGATTTTGGTGGTCTGCCCTCAGGAACAAAAGCAGAAGCAGCAAGTCACACTCGGCCTGGGTCAAGTACATGGCACACCACTTGCTAACCTCCCAACAGGCACAGAAATTTGGGAACTCCCCTGCCTGCCCAGGCAACCCTGCGGGAGAGAGAGACACACACATCATCTCCCTGCACTCAGCTCAGGGCTGTACTGATTCCAGGATCTGCACAGGACATATGTCTGCATTTGCAATCCATTCCTTGTTACAAACCCACGCAGCAGGCTGGACAAGCCAAAACTTCTAATATTCCAAGGTGGTTTCCAATCCAAGCACTTGACAGGAAATCTGGCAGCTCAGAACGTGCCATGTGCAGATTCCCAAATTCCCTCAGCCTCTCCTGGCTGGGAAGGGACAGATGCAGGCTCGGAGCGTGCCACAGGCTATCAGCACCCTCTCACTCTGCAGCCTCCAAGGCACCAGGCTAAAGATGCTAAGTAATATTTCAGCAATCATCAGAGATCTTCTTTATAATGTAACAGAGAAAAAGCTACTTACCATTTCACATAAGTTCCTAAAAATTAATTAGTACGTTTTTCAGGAACACCTATACGGGTCGGACCTCGCCCACAGTAAAAATGGGAGTTATAAGAATTATTTTGCTTGCAAAAATGTCTAACAAAGATTAATATTAAACAGTTTGTTTCAAAAATGGGACTTAAATTTATACAACTAAACCTTCAGTACTCAGTTATGCCCAAACTTAAGCTGACCATGACTTTCTAAGACTGTCCTATGACAGCAGAGTGTATGCAGTGAATGGGTTCATCTGGTTTTACCTTCAGAAACTAAACACAGGAAAAACCAGGAAGTTCACCTTTTTATCAGAGGATTATTCATGTTATTTTTTTTAAACAAATGCAAGGGTTTACATAAAAATTATTTACAACTTTAACTAAAGACTGAAGGCCTAGCATTACTAACCTGATCTCAGTCTTTACCTCATTCCTGTGGTAGGTTCTTCCATTACTTAAAAGTCATTTCCTGCAAACATTTACAACCCACAGAAGATTGTATCAGTAAATCTGAATGTTAAGCACACATTATCAGCAGATACTACCAGCAAGAGACTGTTGCAAAGCAGAAAAGGACCACAATGCCTGTCACTCAGTTTTTAGGACTTCAGGAGCTCAGCACACCTCAGGTGAAAGAACAATATCTCCAGTGCTGCTAAAGTCCTTCACAATCCACACATAAATATGAATTGTCTGTGAGTGTACACACAGGCACAAAAGGCAAGCCTGAAACAAGAATTACAAGTTTCTTGGTTCGTTTAGCACAGATAACGAAGGCAGACTCCTCTTTCGCCCCCTGCAGATGGAATCAGTAACACTTACAGGAAGAATGGAGAAACTCCAATTGCACAGTAATATGCTCAAGGAAAAGGATCCAAATCGAGGGAAGCACAGAGAGAACGCAACAGCTGAGAGAAGGTTTTGTTCCACAGAATTTTGGAATGCTGTACATTATCAAATACACGAGGCCTGGTAAAGAGCTTACATTTCTGTCTTGCACCTTTTAAATTCATATTTTAAATGTTTTGTGGAAAACAGCCTTTATTTCCAAACCAGCCGTTTTTTCTTATGTTTTCAGGAATGTTTAATATATTTGTCACCAAAGCTGTCAGAGTACTTTGCACACAAGCACCACGCTGACAGGTTGTGTATTTTTGTTTGTACATGGTCACTGCTCAGCTACAGAGGATCCTCACTCATGAGAGGACTCCCACAGACTATTGCAACAGAAGCAACGAAAACCATGGGCACTGATTTTTCAACTATCAAAGTATTTTAACACACATACCATGAAGCCCTTCTACTTGCATCAACATATGGTTCTACTCTGGGTTTGGGGTTAATAATAACAACCCAAAAGTGCACGATGGCAATCGAGTATGCTGCTCCTCTACCCAAGGAAACTAAGAAAAAAAAACATTTTCTTTCTGTATTTAAAGTTTTAATACCCCTGCAGCAACTTTTCTATGTGTATCTTACAGAGGCTATCCAGTCTAACAAAATCTTATTGCAAAACTCTGAGTATGTGTTGACTACTTGTGGCAAGTATATGTATTCTTTATGACTGCTAGTCAGTTGAGATTTCATGGGCATAGCCTGTTTATTATACTTTAATATCTTATTTCCAAAAAAAAAAAAAAAAAAAAAAAAAAAAAAAAAGAAATCCACTAAAAACCAAACATGAAAGAAAACCCCACAAAAAAAAACAAAAAAAAAACCAACAAAGAAAACACACAAAAAACCAAAATAAAACAAAAAGACAAAAAAATCAAAACAAACCAAACAAAACAAACCCCCCCACACAAAAACCTATTTTAAATGAATGTGGCAAACACACCCATCTCCACCTTGAAATGAAAAATTCCCATTTCAGTAAATGGCAGCACTGCAGTGCCACTGCCCTCTGAGAAGAGCTGGCAGCCTGCAGTCTGTTGGGAAACTCTGGGAAAATAGGATTACTGACAAGAAAGTGAGAGTGCTGATGGCTCTTCATAGGTAGAAATTCCCGGGGTCTTCCACTCATCTCAAGAATTTGCTGGGTTTTGTTATTCAGAAACTTTTGCTACTCGTGGCTGTAAATAACCAAACTGCTAAGGTTATGGTATTGTCACCTCAGGAGGACAGTGAAGGAGTACAACCAAGGTTTGGGGTTTGTTTTGTGCTTTTGTGGTTTGTTTGCCTGTTTTTTTAAACAAAACAGAACTCCTGATTTGTTTACATACACATTAACCCCCACACACCAACCACATATAGTAGAAAATAACTTTGGCACACAGTATAACCTTATTCACTGCAAATTGACAGCAGCTTATTGAAACTTACTGTTTGAAACCTGTTCTTCAAACAAACAAACAGTTTTAATCGTGTGTACACAACACTGCTGGAAAGGGAACCAATTCCAAAGTGAAACTGGTGTAGGATAAACTGCAGCAAGAGAGATCCTGAGAGAGAACTCTCCAAGCAGATGCCAAGGCTGGAAATGCCTCAGTCAGCCCCTAGGAAGGATGTTATGGCACAGCAAAACACAACAGAAGCTTCTGCTGCTGCCTCTGGGAGCCACCACCCCAGCCATGAATCCACCAGCCCACACTGTAAGAAAGGCAGACATTAAAGTATCAGCCAAAACCAGAATGCACTTTTTTTTTCTTGTATGTGGAATGACAGGTTTAAGGTAGCATTAAATATTAAATTTTAATAACTATTGTACAAAACTACAAATGAAAAAAACCACAGGATATATTTGGGGGAATATATATATATAAAGACACCTTTTCCCCTAATTTATTCATCTGGAAAGAAGCACTTTGCAAGGTGATTTATTTGCTTGCACCACCTAGTGGGGTTTAGTTTAATCTCCCCAAACATTCAGAGGTCAGTCGGTGTTCCTACTTCATGACACCAGTGACAGACCACACTTTCTCACAAAACACTGTTTCAAGCCTGCATGACCCACTGACAGCTCCACACTTCTAAGCTTCCACACATCTATAAAAACACAGTACAAAATAATCCTAGAAAACAATACCTGCTTTGCTTGCATTGAGTTCTGCAGGGACTTAACAGAGATGTCACAGAAAATCTGCTTCACAACGTAATGTTCATGAGTTTCTAATCTGAAGTACACGTCGACAGCACCTTGTCAGAGCACACCATCCGTAATCTCCAGTGCCTGAACAGATTGTAAGGTGATAACAAGGCCACACACTGAGATTTGGAAGATTTCTCCAGGGGGGTTGAATCAATCTGGCAGAGGCAGGCACGCAGCGCAGAGATCTGCCTGCAGGAGTGACAGCTCACCAGGGAGCAGCAACCACCTGTGACACAGTCCACCTGCAGTGGAACAAGCACCTCCACTGCCTCTGTGGTGCTCCCAGGTGGTTGTGCCCCAGCCTGTGCTCATGAGCTGGCTGCTTTACAATGCACTGCCCTGGCACAACATTCTACTACACGAAGTCCAGACACACCAGAAAAGTTCATCAGGTCAAACCCCAACCCATAACGGACAAGACCTCACTGAACATGACCTTTAGGGCTTGTATTTAAACACTAAACTGATCCTGTTTAGAATACATTCTTCTCATAGTTGCTCCTAAGAAAGAATTCCACACTGTAGTAAGAAGTCTGTTACATTTGGTGTGGAGCAGAAGTCATGCTATAGAGGCAGTACAGAATGGTTTCAGATGAGGCAATTAAAAAGGGAACAGTGCCAAAGCGCTTCTAGATCTTCCACACGCAGTTTTCAGAGAAGGGACCCCAAGCATTTACAGAAATTCACACCACCTTTCTTTTCTACAACATTATTTCATGTTTTCAACTTCATCAGTTTCAGTTCTCACCTCAGTACAGATTTGTATTTGTAACTCATACAATCACAGATGAGGAAAAAATGCTGTGCCCACTTGACAATAAGGAACTCATCACAGATGTTTCATCTGGATGCACGGGAAGACTTCAGGGAATGATGCAAGACTTCTTACCCTCCCATAAACTTCCATACGAGAGAAGAGGAGAGGGAAACATTTTTGTTTCATGGTGGTTCATAAAATAAATCTGTTTATTCAGAAACGATGCCTCTTTTTTTCCCAAAAGAAACAGATGCAAGCAACAACCGCCCTGACATGCACGTACAGCCCGGGCTATGGCACTGTCTAGGACAGTTAAATACCATCTACTACTAAACAACATAGTCCTTTGAAAAGAAGGCCAGAAGTGAGTCAGACTGTATTCTAAAAAAAGGACAAAGTGTTTGTTGTTTCCCTTTTTGTATTCAAACTTTCAGGTTGTTTCAATCCTCATACAAAGCACTCTTTCAGGATGGAACATGAAAGTGATTGTTTCAAAGTTTTCTTGTTTGTTTAAGGTTCTAACGCGGACCCTTTTGTTCTAGGAGGACTAAGATCAAATTTAAGACTTCAATCTGCACAGGGAGTAGGAAAGAAAAGATGCTTGCACCAAATCTGATTCTCAAACTACGAAACAACGTGTAGGCAAAACACCAAACCTCCCACCCCTTATCAAAGCACTGCACAAGGATGACCCCATTCAAAAAGACAAGAAAGACAAGAAAGGTACCAGAGCTCAGCCTTTAAATCAATCCCTGGTATCAGAACAGAGGTGCAGACACCAAGGCACAGGTCACTGACTGCACATGTTATTTTACGTGTTATGAACAGGCAACTCACGCCCCTAAACCTATCCACGCTGCTCTTCCCTGGGATTCTGATGTCCAAGGATTCTCAAGCTGCCTTTGCCACCCCTGTTCTGGAGGGCAGTGCTGTGTGGTGAGCTGACCAAACATTCCATCCCATGAAGGACTTGCAGCGTTCCCACTGTGGGGTCGTGTCAACCAGCAGGACTTTTGGTCACGGTGATACCATACAGGACATTTTTAAAGCTCACTTTGCTGCACAGGTTAAGGCTGCAGTCACTCACAAAACCATTTTGCAGAGGAAAAAAAGGCAAGAAAAACCCCTGACAAATAACTCCTCATAAAACTTCCCATCATTTTTAACCGAATTTACAGAAGTATCTCTTAAATAGGGTCTAATGTGGGCTAAACACTCAAAACTTCTTTATTAACAGCGCTCCTCAAATTTAAAGACAATCTGCTGCTTATCAGGGATTTCTAAGATAAAAGCTGAACAGTAATCATATTTGCCTTAAGATTTCATTTTTATTTTTTAATGTTTTTGAAATGGCCCTCATATTTTCTGTTCCATTTCTCCTCTTTTTCTCAGCTTACTTTCTAAAGCACTGCTGGTTGCTATGGTAACTTTGGCTTTTTTTTTCGCCCCTCACTGTTCATGCAGGTTTTCATCAAACCCAATGACTTTTTTTAATCTTATCTACTCTCTAACAATAGTTCTTTGACTAAGGTGCTGTATACTGCACCAGATGAGAAACCTGGTATTTCACAGCAGCAACTGAAAAATTGGTAAGTTTTGCTAAATTCTGAGAACTAGCAAATAAAGTGGGTTTTTTTAGGGGTTGGTTGGTTTGTTTTTTACATGTCTAAGTTTCTTTCTTTTAATCTGTATATTATTCAGGTAAAATATATTAATTAACACACCAGTAGATGTAAGATAAAGCAATTTGTAAAAACAATAACACTTAAGGAACAGAAACTTTTTTTGGAAAGAAAAGGAATCGCTGTTGTTTCCCAAAGACTCAGCAGGACACAGCTAAACTAAATGTTATTTACTGCACTACCTCTGCAGATTACAATCAGTCCAAACCTCCCTGTCACAGAAAAAAAAATACTTCTGGTCACTTGGATGAAATATTTCTGAAGATTAGCATGCAGTCTGTTGATCTCTAACCCACAGGAAACAAACTGCACAGACCAACAGACAGATGAAATAGATGCAAAGGCTTGAGCCATTTCCAAAGCTTCTTCACTAAGATTCTATTTTAAATCTGGTTTTTTCCAATAACATTTAAGTTTAGGGTTGAATTATTCGATGTAGATTTGGTCTTAAAGTTTTGTTTTTCCCTGTATTAATGCAGAGGAGATGAATTCTTGATATTTTCTCCAGACAAGGTTATCTTTTTCTGCTCCAGGCAGGAAGAACCTCTCAGGAGTACTCACCATCTCACCAAAAGTAACACACACAGCAATTCAACCAGGCTGAGCTGATCAAATGACATGAAATTATCTCAACACCCAAGACTGAACATTAAAAAATAAAAAAACCCACACCAAGTTATTACCAACAAACAGATTAACCACTCCACTCACTAAATGAGGTCCAAAAGCATCGCTGGACTAAAGTTTTACTCCATTATAATTACCTGGGCCCTTACTTTGTAATATATACAGGCAAGGCTGTGTTGGAAACAGTTTGGTTCAGGTCAGCAGAGAAAGCCACTGAAATTAGAAGAAGTTACTGCTTTAATATTGTCATTCTTTTAAACAATACCAAAAATATGGGCAAAAGAGAAAAAGGCTTTACAAACGGAGAAAATGAATATTTCATAGAATTCAAGGCTGAGAATGATTTTGTGTTACTTTCTGTGGAGATGGGTTACATCCAATATTCACTTGCTTCAACAATAATAACTCACCTTTTTGTTTTTTATTATGGTTATGGAAATTTTCCGTAATTTCAGTTTTTATAATCAGGAACACATTATGGTTTTTGACTGGAGTAGATGACTAACACCTATACTGCTGTTATTTCTGATTGTACTGACTTCCTGATTCCCTCCTCTCCTACTAACTTTGTTTTCCATTCAGTTTGTAAAGAAGCATACCTAAGAATCACTCCTCTATTTTACAAGGACAAACGAGGATAAATAATCTACAATTTGCTTCACTTCATTTCAGCAATTTTCTTTCCTTTCAAATCCCTGGCCAAGTCGGTTTTATTATATAATTATCCTTTTGTATGATTCTGATTACCTCCAGCAAAATAATCTGATTACCAGACGAGCACAGCAGGCATAAAATGCATTAATACATTAATTACTCCCTGTTGCAATTTACACTGCACCAGTTTTCCTGAGACTTCCAGTTTGTTACCACGTGCAGGAGGCACATTCATTTGGCACGTTAAGGATGGGGGGATTTCCTCAGTGGGTGGGATTTCCTTCCCAATGATATATCTGTATCAGCCACAATCTCCACAGCTTTCTCTTGCTCTCACAGCAAGATCCAGGCAACAGTCACACAGTGATTAGGTCTCCTCCATAGCTGCATTTTAGGATATAATTACCAAATGTAAAACAAGCTTCCCCTCCCCCTGCTTTTTTCTTTCCAGTCTCGGTGTATCTTGAAAATTACATCCAGAGAAAGCAGAAAGAAACAGTCAGAAAACAGTAAAAACAATTACCTGGGATATCTAAAAACTCGAGGAAGTACCTGCTGGGTGATGTCCTACCATAAACCAATTCCATATCACACTTAGAATAATCACCATTATTCTAAGGCATCTCTTGCATCTGTTATTCTCATCCATAACGCTCACATATGTGTACACAAAATTCAGTGCAGTGATAATGCTAATATTTTAAGAACTGCACTGTAATTTTAAGTGTTTTATATTTACTATTAGCTGAATTTAAGAACAGCCAGAATTTGGCACAGAATTACCAACTGACTCATGTACAATCTCCCATAGTGTTAAAGAAATAATTATGTTTGCACAGAACCTCAAGAGCACAATATAAGAAGAATTTTGTGACCAGGATGGAATCCCTCTGTCTGCAGAATTTGTACACCACTATGTTTGTTTTGTCCCCCACTCCATCACCAAACTGGAAGTGTCTCCCTCTCCATGACCTTTCTACAGCTTCTCGTGCTGCTGGAATGACAATTGGGAAAGCTGTTTCCATGGTGCTTCTTAGATGTTTGCTCATTAGTAACTGAACAGACAAACACCCCTCACAGAAATTCAACAATTATTACTGTAAATCATTTAGAGTGACACTGATGGAAACCACCTCTGAACCCATGGCATGAAAAGCCTTCCTGCCCCAGCTAGCCTAATACTTGCTCCTGTCCTTCCTAAATTACTTTATAAACCCACAGACTAATCAGCAGTCTGATATTTTTCAGAAGTGCCATTAGACTCGCAAACCATGTAGGAGTATTCTGATTTAAGGACAATTTTCCACCTAACCACATTTTTTGTGTGCACACACAGTTTCCAGTTTTAAAACATTACAGCAGAGTGCAGATTTCTCCATTTTACAGACATGCCATATATTTTTATGGGGACATTTGTAAAAGCTCCTAAGCATCTAATAAGATAGAAGTCAGCTCAGAATATTTTGTAATAAAGGACCTCTTAGTAAAAACGATATCAGAGGGAAAGCACACACAAAGGAGAGAGGAACTAGGGCAGTCTGTTTGACAGCTGAGGAAGAAACAGGGGTTACATCCTCTATGGCTGAGATTTAGAGCAGTTTCACTGAGTGGCTGTTCTGCTCCAATTCCCCAGTTAAAATTTAGACCTACAGCAAGAAGTCTTCATTCCTATTTTATTCCAGCAGGAAGTCATGGTTCAGACTCTTAAGTAACCAACAATAATAAAAAAAAAATACTAGCCAGTGGGGAACTGTGAAGCTTAAATATTATGTTACAGTTAAATTGAGATAAACCTTACAGTAACTACAGGGTTCACTGTATTCTCACAAACCAAAATGAGTTATAAATTGCTAACTATTTAGAGGTGTAACTTTTGTCCCACTATTTCAAACAGAAAACACACTGCTGAAATTTTAGAGCAGCTGAAGCATGTCTATGGCAACACATCTCTCTTGCAGGTAACACAGGACCAGAAATCATCCAGGAAAACCAGTAACCCTTTCTGATTTTTATCTCGCTCAAATTATTTAATACAACCATAATATTACATGCACCTGTCAAATTTAAATAGCTTCTGTGGAACTAGAAGGAAAAACATACTCTTATCTACTCCTTTCATACAGTTTACACTTAGCTAATCTTTCCAATTGCAGGGAAAATCCAACCATTCCTATCCAGTGACCTCCTCCGACAGCAAGTTCGGTTTTTCTAAGCAGAATAAACAAACCCGGCCTTGGCTGCAGAAAATGCCACGTCCCAGGGCAGCAAAACCACTCTCACTGATGGTTAACACGATGGGGGTACTCAGATTCCTCATGTTAGGTGTGAATTCAAACATTTCAGCCTGGAGAGGAGGCTCAGGGGAGGCCTCACCACTCTCTCCAACTCCCTGACAGGAGGTTGTTCCCAGGTGGGGTTGGTCTCTTCTCCCAGGAACCAGCAGTAGGACAAGAGGGCTCGGTCTCAAGCTGTGCCAGGGGAGGTTTAGGTTGGACATCAGGAAGAAATTCTTTCCAGAGGGAGTGCTCAGCCATTGGAAGGGGCTGCCCAGGGAGGGGTGGATTCCCCGTCCCTGGGGGTGTTTAAGGACAGACTGGATGTGGCATCAGTGCCATGGGCTGGGAACCACGGTGGGTTGGATCAAGGGTTGGACTTGATGATCTCAGAGGGCTTTTCCAACCCAGTTGATCCTGTGATTCTGTGATCTGGCAGAGCAAGACCAAGAGCTAACCCAGCTCTGTGCAGTGCCCTTCCACACTTTCCGAGGCTGTACCAACCCAAGTGCCTGTCATTTCTCCTTCCTTGCTGAAAAACCAACAATCCAATGAACATTTTTTAAAATACTGAGATAAGAAACATAAAAAGAGTGAAAACACACCATCAATTTAAAGATTATCATCTGTTGAAGATTATTCTGAAAGATTAGCAGTGTTTTCCCTTATCCTTCAATCAGTGTCTCAAACTGTACCAATACACTGTCAGTATTATTCTGTCTCTTCCTCTGCATCTGGTCCCTCCAGCATTGACTTTTTTGTACGTTTTTCACATAGCAATTACACAGAGAATTACACAGAAAATACCACTGTAAAATTAAGAACCCAGCTGCAGAAGGCAGGGGGAAGGTGCATCATTTTTGATTGTTTCAGGTTCTGATAAACCACTCCCTTAGTAGTCAAATAAATTTGTAGTTCAGCTACACTTCAGCAACATTTTTTTAATCCACTAGGAGTAGAAATTTAAAAATAGCTATCATGTAATTCAAGGTATTAATGCTAAAGAAACTCTGAATACCAGTACTCAACATTTATGCTTTCTTTCCCCACAGGAAAGGAGATTCCAGCCTCCACTGTGGTCTTGCCTTCTCTTGGGAACTGCTGGATTGAACTATTCACATCTCAGCATTTGGCAGGGATGGGAAGAAGACACGCTCTCCCTCTCCAAATTTGCTTCTAAATCCTCATTTCATCACCAAAATGCTCTTCAAGTCATGCTGTGCTTTCACTAATTGTGTCTAGCATGCACAAAGCAAAAGGGTAACTCCCTAAATAATCTGGAAGTCCAGATTTTTGGAACTTTTGGAAGTCCAATTTTTGGAATTTTTGGAAGTCCAATTATTTGAACCATTCCCACATCCATAAGAAACACAAACACATAAAACCCACTTTTGTCCTCCATTCCTTCTTGTTTCTCCTGGCATTTACCAATACCAACCCTTCATGCGACCAGTCTCCTGCCTGCAAAACCCTGAATAAATCCCATTTTGCACTAAATTCTTTGTTTACAGAATTATTATGTTTTCCTGAAAGATCAATCTTACCACACAGGTAATATTTTGCTGTCCTGCAAATTCTATAAAATAATCTTAGCAGTAGCTTGGGCACTTTGGTAGACGTATCCAGCATCTGTTATTTCCCCTCCCACACTTTGTATAGATTTCTGATACTCCTGACCAAACACATGAAACAATCTCATTTCATAAAGTAGTATTAAACAGTGCTCAGCAAGCCATCTGTAAATCCAGTGCTTTATGTGATCACAATCGCCTTTTGTAACCACCTCCAGTTTTCTTTCCATCCTTTGATGCAATTGTGAATTTCCTGCTCCCCTGACAGCAGAAATTCGCCCTGGCCTATTCAAAGATAGAAAACAGATGCCTGGCAATAATGCAGTGCCTTTTTTTTTTTTTTTTTTTTTGAGCTCAGCTCTTCTTTCACAATTTACATTTCACTTCTTTGCTAAAGCACTGGGGCCCTCAGTATGCCCAGTGGGCAGTGTAAATTCTCTGAATTCTCTGAGCCCTCAGAAATAAGCAGTGCAGGGAAACATCTCAGTGTCTTCCAGCCCATCTCACAGCTTTGTGAAAACCAACAATAAGGCTTCGAGGGCTTGTATTTAAGTAATAAATTTAACAGCTCTGCTGTAAGAGCTTTGGTTCACCAAACATTGACTTTAGAAAAGTCTCTCCTATTGGGAGGGCTGGAAGATGCAGACAGAGATCAGCTCATGGGCTTTTAGCCATGGTTAAATAAACATGTTGTGAAGGCAGATTGCCCCTTTCTCTCCAGCAGCTTTGGGCAAGACACAGATTTTCAGTGGCAGAGATTTCTGACCATCCAGAAGGTTATCCCTCAGGCACTCAAAAAAAAAAAAAAAAAATCAAGTGTAAGCTCTTTCACAACGGGGAAAGCCCCAGAGCATTTTCCCATGGCTTAACACCACACAAAACAAAAAGCAGTGATGGTGCTTGAGCCTCAGAGACCTCATAGTCACGTGTCCAGATTAATTTCTGGGGCATAAGGAATGCTAATGTGTGCTTGGCTGCTAAATTCCAAAGATCTGGAGTCCCATAATCACTGCTTCCAGATGCCTGGTTGCTCTTTGCCCTCAGTTTTTAATGCTTCCTAGAAATCACACAAGAAGTGTGTCCTAACAAACATCAGCAGTAGTTCTGGTAGTTCTGATGGGGAGTAAATAACAGTAACAGTTTTACTGAAATTCTCACCTTATCTCAAAGTGCTGAAAACATGCCAAAATTACAAGAAATTTTCTTTCTTTCCTGGGTCAGACTTATGCCAAATCCTACAGCTGTTTGCACCATCTCCTTCAGCAGAAATACACAGTACCCAGCTACAGAAGCACCTTAAGAACAGACATTCATTTATATTTAGCACCTGGGCAGCAAAGCAAGAAGATCAAGCCAGGACCTCCACATAAATAGCACCAGAAAGACTAACAAGCACTTCAGGAGACTGCAATTATAAAGCAGCCCACTCACCTGCAAAAATAATAAAAATAATAGCAGGTAAAGATCACACAGAAGAGGTGAGGAGGAAATAATGAAATGTTACATAGGAAAGGTGAGAAAAGGAGTGGATAAAGGGGAGGAGCAGGGGAGAAAAACCACCTTGATTGAACATTCTGTGATTAATGGGTATTTTCAAGCTATCTGGATGATTTAAAATCTACTGGATATACTTAAGACCTCCCAGTAAATCTGCCATGCAACCATTTTAGACATCACCTGTCCACTGCCAGTCAACTGGCACACCTAAGTCACTTATGAAGAGTATGGAGCTTCTGGACTTGATTAAAAGCTGAACTTAATAAAAATATTGCCACTGACTTGCATGTGCTTCACACTACCTCTCACAACAAAAGGTTTCTTTGCTGTCAAAGTCTATTAAAATTCTATGTATCAATAACTATATATAGGTTCAGCAAAGTGGCCTTGTACTGAAAATGTGAAATGATAGAAGCACAATCTAATAGTTGAAGGTTTCTCACAGAAAACATGCAAGATGCCACACAAGACAAAAATTCAGGGGAAGGGGCGAAAAATCATTGGGCCAAAGAAAACCTGGACTCAAGAGCTACAGTTTTGAAACAGAAGTGGTTTTTTTCCTGGCACAAAGCATGGTCAAAGAAATACTTTCAAAGGAATAAATAACATATTGTTCAAAGCTGCCTTTTGAAAGATCTTGCTAAATAGGGACTGTAATTACCAAGCATAACACTTCAGTGTACTTAAAGTCTTCCCAACACGATTTACACCTGTGGCTGCTTTTGATATTGTCATTCATCCTTATTTATTTTATACAGATGTTATACTAGTGAGATTGTACCCTCCTATACAATTATTCCTTCTATAGCATTCATATTCATTCTAGTTGCACAACCTTGAAAGGATCTTTTACACTTACAGCTATAGGAGTTTATGTATATGTGGGTATTTACACATGGAACTGTCTTTAGGCAAGCAACAAAACCCCAAATGTACTTACAAAATACTTCAGGAAATACAGCAATAATATTTAACAGTAAGTATCAGTTCACCCATCTTTAATTACCTGCAGGCCATCAAAACACACATGGATCACAAAATCCACACTTACCATTAAAACAGAACAAATCTGTAAGACATCAGAGGAAAATGCAGTGTGTGTGTGTAACTGATTGGTGTGCTTCATGTCATAAATTATCAAACCCATCTGCAATGTTTCTGGAAGAACAGTGCTACCTGGAATTAACAGCTTCTTCACCTCACTGGCAACTCAGCAGGGGCCTGCTAACTTTTAAGTTCTTTTTCCCTGTTTACATTACTCTGAAGCTGAACCATGAGGGTGATGTCCAGCAGGAAAAGTGGAAAATCAGATAAACCCCTGCCGTTTTACCCCCTCAAATTCAGCCCAAGCAACAAGCGAGACAAACTCCGGCTTTCCGTGCCCGTCTGAATTCAGGCGGGTCACGCAAGGGGGGCGAGGGCTGAGGGCCCCAAAGCCACCCCATCCCATCCCATCCCACCCCATCCCATCAATCCTATCCCATCAATCCCATCCCATCCCATCTCATCCCATCCCATCCCATCAATCCCATCCCATCCCATCTCATCCCATCCCATCCCATCAATCCCATCCCATCCCATCCCGGCCCCGCCCGCCGCGCTCCCTGTGGGGCGATGGCGCCACCTGCCGGCAGCGCCCGGGAACGGGTCAGGGCCGCGTAATGATGAGAGCTTTCGAATTAGTCCTAAATTAATCCTAAAAACGGTTTATAAACCCTAAAAGGACTACAAATCTGAGGCACCAGGTACAGACTGAATGGGGGATTTCAGGACACACCCAGCCCCTCTGGTTTTAAGGGAAGCCCACTGAGCTAAACAGCATCTACTCGCCAAACAAACAAACAAACAATCGACTGGTTCATAACGGGATTCCCCCAAGGCTTCAGGAACACACAAGGGCAGCTTTACTTGTTACTGACATCAAACTGAAAATAGCTGGTGGAAAAGGAGAAAGGACAGCAAAGAGATGGAAAAGAGACATTAACACACACACACAAAAAAATAGATGGAGAGAACATTAGCTAGTAAATACAGCAAATGAACCAGTTACTCATCGTTATCCTGTTACACAAGCGTCCTTCCTAACACAAGTGGCCAATTTATTTATTTTTAGGAAAACAATCACTGCCAGTAGTATCACAATTCCTTGTAAGAGAAGTATTAAATACAAAGCCTAATTCTCAAAAGCAATGAAACCAGGATGGTTTTATATGACGCCGTCTTTAATTCACTTCTTACTACCCCCAAGGGAAATATTCATCCCAATTTTTACCAACACTTTCTGCTGATACAGATCTTTTCCTCACGACAAGAACTGAAAAAGAGAAAGTGTTTCAAGTGGCTGTGGAGTTACAATCCAAGTTTAAGGGACACACTCCTAATTTATTACACATTCTAAACTCTGCAAGGCTCCTTCTCCAAAAATGCAGGATTTCTTCTACTCCTTAACATGGACTCTTTGCACTTGCATGGAGATGCAGACAAAACATAATCAGCTGAAGCCCCAGAAACCCTAGACTGTCAGATTTCCTGCTAAAATTGGCAGCTGCAGACTGAGTCAGGACTGAGGCAGCTGCAGAACAAGCCCTTTGAAGTGAACACAGCTTAGACTGAAACCGCTGCAAAGAAAGGAAACAGCAGAGGAACCTTCTCTTTATTTTTTTTAAAGCTTTTACTCACAAATATTCACCTACCACTACGTGGATAGAAAGAAAGCCTCTTCTCCTGGTTAATTAGCAGTTGTTCTTTGTGAGAGTCTCAGCCCAAGCCAGAGGAAACTTCAAAGGCCTCGCTCGTCGAACGTCACGGCGTGTGCTCACCACGGAGCTGCCAGTTCTGATCTGGTGGCACAGCCACGGCTCACGCTGGGCTTGGGAGTGGATCTGTACAGCCAACTAATTGCTAAGCAATTGTGCAACAAAAGAACAAACTCCTATTGAGAAGATTTGGCAAAGTCACAGCGGTGGGCGAGATGAGAACCTGAGCAATGTGCTGGCTCTACAACCCCGATCCACGTTCACACCTCACGTGACAGCACCTTCCTCACCCATCATCTGTGTCATCAGTGGCTTATCTCCTTTGTCTGGTCGGTTTTTAATGCCCTTACCTGCACACATGACACCTGCAGCTTTAAAACAAACAAATCACAGCTAGCACAGCACAAACTACTTCAGACTGTGTCAGAACTGCAGTCTGGATTTCATCCTCCGGTCATGCTCAGCACACAGATATTCTGTAGCACTCTACTGCCACCAGCATGTAAAAGGGAAAGAAAAAAGGTATCAAGCTAACAGTGTGTGAAGAATAAAACAAAGAGGACATGATTCATAAAGGAATGAAGCCTGGAGACTACACTAAATTCTAACCAAATAAAATGTGCACGCTCAGTAACCAATGCAATGTATTTGTGATCTCTCAGTTACTTCTTGGTAATTACTTCTTGAAAACCTTAAAGGGCCCGAGTTCAACTCTATATGAGATTTTCCTTCTTCATGAAGGCTTTTAAAACAAGGTTGGGCATGAACAAGTCAGAACTAACTTGGAAGGATTATTTCATTTGCAGTAAGATTGGTTTAGTTCTCTCCCAGTGATACCAAGAAGAATAAAGCAGGCTGTGCCAGCCCCAGCTTTCCCCAGCTTTTTTTACACCAGAGTGACAACAGCCATTGCACTCCCAAAAGGCACAGGCTGGCTGAGAAGGTTAAGAATATGCACTCACATTCTTTCATTCAGGAGTCATTCTTACATTAATTTGGGACAATCAGTGTTAGCATCTACTCAAAAATCACATAATTTGTGTTCTGCCTTCTCAACATCCTCAGGAATAGATGTATGTTTATAATATTCTTTAACTAAACCAGAGTAGTTAGTTCTTGTAGATCAGACCCTCCAAAAAATGCATTTTTAAAAAGCATTAACACTTTCAATTAATAAATTCACTTCAGGCTGTAATTCTTACATTTTTTGTAGCTACACAGAGCTGCCACACTGAGATGACTGACCTCAGAATCCTGTAAAAGGAATTCATTAAGCACTCCACATCACTATCTGCAAAGCTATATCACAACTTTTCAACACCCAACCCATTTCCTGCCTCAGAATAAAAGTCTTCCAAAATCTATTTCTCCTTTTAATCACCCACAAATTAGAAACCCACATGGTAAGTTTTCATCATGCTTTTAAACTAGCAAAATGTCTGGTTCTTGCCAAAAGATTTTTTTATTCTTCAGAGAAAAAAAAACAGATTTAGTGTCACTAGACAGTGTTTCTATGCTAAGGAGTCATAAAATGAAAGACATGTATGGTAAGTACTAATGCATGTGCTCCAGATAAAAATACAGCCTGGAAATAAAATAAGGAACTCACTAAACCTTGTAGGGTATTTATAACTGTGAGGATCAGAGTTACTGGTGTCTTTAAAACAAATAAAACTGCTTTAAAATAAATAAAACTAGTTTTGAGCAACAGTAAACGAGGTGGAGAATGACGTACATAAATTTATGTGTTGAAGAGTATTTCATCCCTGATATAGCACATTATTTCAGTCCTTTGTTTTCCCCCTCCTACAGGGCAGTATGATGAAACACAAAAGATGTACCAGAAATGGAAGTACAATTCTGTATAAACTCTAAAGAACAAGCACATCTTCTTTTGCATGTTCCCAATAGGTGGCAACAGAATCCCAAAAATACAAAGAGGTTTGTACTCCTTTTTTATTCATCCACAAAGTAACAGAAGCCCCGTTACAACTTCTGTCAATGAACTTGCACCAGCGATTTTAATCAAAGGGATCGCTGCATCTCAGCAACAGAAATTCTCAGGGGAGTAAAATGGCAAAAGCCAGAGAGCTCACAGAGCAGAAACGAAGCATTTATTAAAAAGCTGGTTGTTATCCAACAACTTATCGATGGTTTACACACAGAGCTTACCTCAGGGAGCGGGCTATCACAAGCAGGAATTTACAGTAACAAAATGTTTCTGAGCACTGAAGAAGAAACGTTAAGGAAGAAAGCCAAGTTTTCAGACAAATCAAGCCTAAATAATGACCACTTACTTGCTCTCAAAAGCAGCCACGTCCCGGTCCAGAGCGAGCGTCTCTGCCGTGATCTCCACCTTGCGCACGCTGCCGAAGAAATCCGTGATCAGAACGTTGCCAGGGTCCCGCTGGAACAGATCGGTTCGATGCCCGGGCGTGGAAACACACAAGCTTTTTGGACACACCTGAAACTGGAGAGCAAGGTGGACAATCACGTCCTGTCCCCCATCCATCATCCCCCATGCATCTCTACGTGCACCTTCCAAAATGGAATTGCTATCAAAAGGAAGATGAACGGCACATCAAACTGGCGCTGACTTCAGGAAAGGCTCCACAGCTGGAAAAAAGTGGTTGAACAAAAAAAAAACATTAAAAGGCATAAACACCTTGATTATGCATTTCAGAAAACCTTTATCCTGGCAATAATTGAGTTTAGAAAAGCTTCTGTGAAAGCCAACCATCAGTTACATTTAACTGGTAGAGGCACATACTATATTTCTGTATTTTGTCTCCATATCAGATGCCCCACAGCCAGCACACACTGCAACACCTGGAAGACACACACACAGCACTAACAAACTGTTTTCACTGGACTCAATTCTACATAAAGATCTCCTTGCAGAAAATAAGAAGATATAATAGTAAGAGATGTATTGCAGCATTCAGGACAGCATGCCTATTAAGTAACAAAATTGTTATGTAGATATTCAAGGCAATACCAATGCTACAAGTAGATGAAAAGCAGCCTGAGGCTTTCTCTGGACTCTTTGATGAATGTGGAAAGCTGAGTTCATGTTTCAATCATCAGAGACACTCAAACCTCACAACCCTGCGAGGCAGAGGCTCCAGAGGAAATGCTGCTGTCCATGGAACTCACAGGCAGCCCACACACCACCTGGTAACAGTGCTGGTTTTTGGGAGCCCTTGTGCATCCCAGCAACAACAGAGCATTTAACACAATGGATTCATCACACAGGACTAAGAAGGATGCTCTCCACATGGGTGCTCATCTTTCTTAATCTTAAATTCTCCAAGCGATTTTCACAAGCAGATCCATCAGTCACAGGATCTAAACTGCACCATGGGTCAGCTCTTACAAGGTTGCATTCCTATGACAAAACCACAGCTCCTAATTAGCTCCATGCAAATGCAACTTCAGTGATTCCAGATCATGACTGACAAAACCTCTGAGCTTCAGGTCATACTTCCCAGCAGAAATTCTGTGCTGAGCCTGACACAAAATGTATTGGCTTTTGTTGCTCATTCTCTTTGGACAACAAGCCCTACATTGAAAAGGTTTCCCAGAGAGGAAACCTGGCTTTTCCTCACAGAGGGCAGATTCTATCTCCCCATTCCTCCCTCCTGCTCTATTCCAGTTCCTCTTTTACAGCTTGGTTATTTTGTCTAAGCCCATGGCATTAAGCAGCTTGTCCAGGGAGACTTTCACCTCTCCATGAAGCACACACACCCCGAGCTCCTTTTTAATGATTCCCAACTCTCCTGCTGGCAGAGCATCACACAGCTGCTGAAGAAAAGACAGGGCAGATCCAACCTTTGTTATCCTCCCTGTGAAGTGAAAATGAACTAGATTCATCAGCATCATGCTTCCCATACAAACCCCCCTGTCAATGCACACACAAACCTTCTAAAGTTCCATTCTCACCAAAATGCTATCAATTTTCTCCAGCTCTGCTCCTGTTGAGGGCATAAACATAAAAACTAGGCCTCTGAAGTAAACTGTAAAAGGTATTTGTTTTAATCCCACCACTTGAAGCATAAATTTCTGCTGCAGCGATACCATCAAGTCTCTCTGCCAAGTTCTTGAGAGTACACATGTCCCAAAACAACTGCATCAGCACTGGAAGTGGGAAACTGATCCTGCACCCAACCGTTTCTAACTTGTCCCACAACAATTCACCACCACAACACGCTGATATGAATCTTACACCAAAATGTGCAATGGCAGTGAGAAGACTTCAACACTAAAAACCTACCAGTGTGACAAAAGGAGGGCTGCAAACAATCACACCACAGTGCAGTGACACCAATAACTGAGGTCTTGTGACAAAGAGAGAAAAGGCAGATGCTGGCTAAGTGAAACACATTTGATCCTGTATCAATTTTTCCAATTTTTAAAGGAAGATTCTATTCAAACAGAGCTAAACAATTCCCTCAACATGGGAGCTTTGTTACCTTGACTTTTCTTAACAACGATTTTCGTTTATGACAAACGACATCTCATCTGGAAATTTATTTGAATCTTATCTTAAAAGTTCAAATGTGTGACATTTCAATTCAGTCTTCGCTTTCTGAGAACTGTGATCAAGCCTAAAGTCAGTCATCTGCACAGCTTTATGCTATCCCTTAGCAACACAGATGGAGCAGGTGGGGAGTAGGTGGAGTGGATTGTGGAAAAAGATGTCTCATTCTTTGCAGGAATGCAATATCCAAACCTTAGGTGGATGTGAAGAGAAGCTGTTTCAAGAGTGGCTTGAGAAAAGTAAAGAGGTGATGGGATAGAAGCAGTGTAACAAATATACAATACTTCTAAAAGAGCACACATTAGACATATAAGAAGATCAGATAACTAAACATCAGTTAATTTAGTTTGCCAGAAACTTAAGTTATCCTGAGCTTGGAAAGCGTTAATTTAGATTTAAAAAAAATATATAAATAAAAATCAGACTTGGATAAGCAGTAAGTCTGTATTCTTAAACTAGCTAACACTGACAGTGCATTCCAGTGCCAAAGTATCCCCTACAAGTGCTGCCAAAAAAACAGGCTTATATCCTTACCCTGGACTAACCATTTGTCACTTTGAAACTCTTGGATGAAGCCCTGAAAAGCATCAACTCAAACTCAAGTGGTCAGGTTTGCAGGTCATGGCTCAGGACACGATCCCTGCATGGTCTGGGCTGGAAAGGACCTTCAAGATCATCTGGTTCCACTCCCCTGTCATGAGTGGGGTCACCTCCCACTGCACACTGGGCTGCTCAGAGCCCCCTCCACCCTGGCCTTGAACAAATCATCACAAATCACGACATATCTGGGTCCATCCTCTCTCGCTCCTAGAACAACAATCAGTAGGTTGGTGTACGATAAGATGACTTACCTGATGTGAGGAATTTACTCTTCCTATTTGGCACAGAAGCAAAACCAAACACACCATGAGGTATCTTCTCCAAAGAGCTCCAAAGGTAAACTGCTTGGCCAGTTAACAAATTCCTGCACTCTTCAACAACCAGATTAACATTCTGCTGGCTAGACCAGCTCTGTCCCTTCCCAGATGGTGTCTTACACTGTAGGAAGCGCTGTTCCCTTTTATGACCTTCTTTAATTAACACAAATTCGTTTTCTGTTAACAGTGCTATCTGAATGAACAGGCTAGAAGAAGATACTGAATCAATAAAGAATTTGCATTCTCTTCTTTACCAAGATTTATTGCAAAGTTATCTGTATCCCAGAGTCAGAAGGTATTAAATCATAGGACACAATTTCATTCCCGTGGAAGTAAAAGAACCTTGAGTCTTTGCTGCTGAATCAATCCTGTACCAACACAAAATCTGTCGAGTGTGGGCTGCTCAGAGAGAATTCTACCACACATGTAGCAGCCAGGCTAACACTGTCCTCTGCAGACAGAGAGTGGCATCAAACTTCTGAGCAGCTGCTGCTTTTACAGAAGTGAATCAAAGACAGTGAGTTGTGTAAGTGGTGGCTCTTGGACCCCTGACGCAGCACATCAGGATTTACAGCTACAAGGTACCAAAATATAATGTATGACTACAAGAAACTAGTGCTGGAACAGGAATAAAGGGTTAATAGGGTCAATAAAAGAAGGTTCCTTTTTATGTCATCTCACCTAACTGCTACAGAGGCATTTCCATACATTCTGTCATAGGTTATCTGGTTGGCTTCTTGTTTTCCTTCTGCCTCACAACTGAAATCTACAATAACATTTACCTAAGATATAAATTATAAGTCCAAACACTGATGGATTTGGACATATCTTGCTCTGGAATCTAAGCAGATATACAGATAAATTAGTCTCTGCAGGCATTTGTGATCACACATTTAGAATTTTAACTGCTAAATCACTCTTGCAAAACAACACCAACTCCTGCCCTTCCACAGCTGCAAAATGTCTGCTATCCATTATGCTGGTTTTAGAAGCCTCCAACTATCACTTTTCACACACAAATACTTCATTCCATTGAAATGAATATTTAATGAATATTTTATTAATTTTTCAATTAAAAAAAACCAAAATCTGGCTAGTTCCAGTTAATTTTTTCTGTAGCCAGCAAACCACTTTCAACCCCTTGAAGTGTTACACAACTAACAATGGCAAGAAAACCACCCTTCCCCCAAAGCTGCTTCAGAGAAGAAACAGCAGGAGCACAGAAGGCATTTGGAGAAGCCTACAGACAAAACAGATTAGTTTTGAAGCTGTTAAAGTCATTAGCATATCCATGAATGTTGAGTACTCTACTTACCAGGTCATTCATATTTGTCTGACTGGCAGGATGAATTTCTTCCAAGAACTCCAGCACGTAGAAGGTGTATCTGTCCATGAGATGAACACCAATCCCAAGGTCAGGCTGATGCTTCAAAACAACACAGGAGAACTCAGCATTCAGGAGGGAACAGAATGTAACAGCACGATACAAAAGCGAAGAATAATTTTTGTGTTCTTAGGCAAATTATGCAAAGAAAATTACTACCTGTGAAGCAACACATTGCTGATAAAGTGAATAATACAGTTTATGTATAATTCTGGTAATATCTGTGTTTTCCACAAAGCAGGGAACTCTTCTTCTTAATGGGTCAGCACAGATTTGAGGCTGCCCTGACCTGCTCAGGACTTTGAAAACAGGGCTGGGAGAGCCAGCGTGTCCTCCAGCAGTGCAGGTGATCCTGACCTGCTGCTTCTGGTCTGCCTGAGACCCCTCCTATTGCTCCTTCTGGAATTCAGCTGGGAAATAATTACAGCAGCTGAAAGGCAGTGGTTTGTCTTGGTTTCTGTGAAGGTTAGATTGAATATTCCTCACACACATCTCTCAGCAGTCTTACCATAAGATTTCTTCTTACCCAAGGCAATGTTTGAGCTGGTCAGAAATCCCTCATTAGCCTGGTTCTCTGGGACAGCACACAAAAACTGGCAGGCAAAGTACACTTACAAGTGTTGTCAAAATGACACTTTGGAACTAAATACCTTCCAGTTCAGCAATTGGAGGGGAAATCCTTAGATAAAGGTCAAGAGGAACCGTGCTTTTAACACAAGCTTTCTGAAAACTGTCTCCAGGATCACACAAATCTACTTACTGATAAAGAATCTTCTCCTACTTGGCTGCTAGCCAAGGCCATTATGTTGGGTGAATAAAACCGTTCGTACATGGATGCTCCTTGGCAAGTGTCAATAATAAACAACAGCTCATTGTACCTGAAAGAAACAAAACCAACCTCCTCAGCCATTTCTACTTAAACAACATATCCCTGCTTTGCTCTTTAGTTACCAGGACAGCTGCTAGGAACCCCAGGGATGGGAGAATTCACACTGGCTGGCTTTCAGATGTGAGTTTACTCAAAGCAACACATCTGAGCAGCTCTAACTGCAGGAAGCTGAAAGCCAAAAACAAAGCTCTTCCTTCTGAATGCAAACTTTGGTGCAATTTCATGGACAACAGATGGTATCACTGCTGCAGGTAAGCAAGGCCTACCAGTGAGACTTTGGGTATGTACAGGAAATACAGTATTTAATGTCTAGAGAATGCTCATTTCTTACCTCCTCTTCTGCCACATTTGTTCAAAGGCATCAGCAAGTTCTACATTGGTGATTTCCTCAGAATCCTGAAATTTTAGGAAACCGTTTCCCCCATGGCCTGACAGAAAAATCAGAAGTTAGGCAAGTGTGTAGGTTACAGGAAGATCTCAGCCTGGGGGGCCATTTTTCTAAAATAAGGCAAACACAATTCTCTTTCTCCACAGATATTCCAGCAGAAGGAATCGATACAGTAAGAACACTACCCATACACCATTTCAAATGGAAACTATACTGACTAAGTACTGCCTTACAGATATTTTCTCTTAATTGTATTACAAACAGAAAAAAACCCTTTTTGTTGATCCTTTCCCTCATTTGCACCAGTGATGCTTTCAACAAACCCCCCCACACGAACAACAAACACCAATAAACTGCATCCAGAAGCCTGTGATCACCTGTCATATATATCAGAATATTGCTTCTGTCATCAGAGAGAAGCCGTTTAGACCGCGGGGTGCTCGGTGGGATCCTCCCCGTCAACACACGCAGGAAATTTTCCACAGTGACCTGCAGAGAGGAGCCCAAAGTCACTTTCTAAAGATAAGAAAATTAAGCAGCAGAACATTAAAATACACAGCATATCTAAACAGACAAAATATTGCACGGTATAAACTGCATAAATCTGTTTAAGGCCTTACTGCAGGTTCACAATCAGGTGGTACTTTTTACTTTATTCCATTACCATCAGCCTGCTGCTTTATTATAGCCAATAAGTCCCCCACTATTATCATTTCTAAGTACATTCTCATTGATCTGAAAACCTGTCAGCACTTAGGTTCACTCTGCCAAAGTGGCTCATGTACTCACAAAATGCTCCCAACATTATGGTGGGTTACCATGGGAAAACAAAAGTTTGAATTCCCTCTGCGACTCACAAATGAAAAAATATTAAGTTTTTCATCACTGTTACATAAGTCTGAGTGATCAGCACACCCCAGCCAGATGGGGACAGTAAGAAATCCTACAAAACACCACTTCATGTGGTGCACACACACAGCTCAGATGCCAGTAACAAATCCACAAACAGAAACAAAATATGTTTCTCTGTTTCATGAGTGTATCTGTATTTCAGTGCTGTGCCTTCACTTCTTTCCATAAAGTTTCAGAGAAAAAAATATCTACTATATGCTGAAATATGCTTCTGTAAAGCTGTAATGATTACACAGCACAGTTAAACCAAGAAATTAATGTCTAATTTAAGATCAACTGGTAAAGACATTGTCTGTTTGAAGGAATAATCCACAAAAAGGAAGGTGACAGAATGAAGACTTTTATATAGTAATTACTTCATGGTAATGATTAGGTTCTAGCTTTTGTTTTATTTTAAAAGTTTATGCTAAAGATTAGGAATTGAAGTAGGTCTCCCAAAGAAGAGAAATGTCAGTAATAGGATTCTATTCCTAACACACACCAGGAGCTCCACACATCCTTTCAACTGCGGATTTAAAATAGCCAATAGGCTAAACATGTTTCTAGCATTATAAACTTCAAATAAAACAAACTTCAAACACAAAACCAAAGATCAGTGAGGGGAGGGAGGGGTATTTTAAAACCTATCAGTTGATAATAAAAGCCCAGCCTAAAATCAGAATTATGAAAAGCTCTTCCTCAGATTTCACAGATGCTGCATAAATCTTTAAACCAACACTAAAAAATAAAGACCCCAGAGGTTTTAATTAAAGCACAGTTACCTCATAGCTCCTGTAATCCACCTCCACATCATCTCCATAGACGTTGAGCTCCATGTTTTTGTGGCTGAACACGGTAGCCGGTTTGGGATTTCTGGGATTACAGGCCATGTCATCTGCCAGCATCAGGACAATGTGGCTGGGGAAAACAAGACCAAACCATTTCAGCCACTCTGCTTCCACACAACAGTCCAACAGGAATTACAGCAATGCTGTTTGATGGTTACAACAACAGCTTATAACATTAAAAAGGTTCTGGAACTGCAAAGGAAACTTTGCTTAGTTATACCCTATTTCCTTATGCACATCCTCACTGTAATGATGATATCACACCTAAACACAGCTGGCTGTTATTTATCTGCAGGATAAAGATGAGCATGAGAGTATTTGACATTGGAAACTTTAGGATACAGGTTTGCCTGGACCTAGGCTGACAGAACTCTTAATTAAAAAAAAAAAAAAAAAAAGGAGATTTTTATTAAATCATTTCATGCACCACCACAGAAGAAACAACAGCGTGTGTGCACCTTCTCAGACAGATCAATTAAAAACATTGTGATAATTCTTAATTAAATTGAGGAGCTCCTGAACATTTCTGAAACCATTATACTGCATCTGATACTCCACGATTATCTGTGCTAATGGAATTCTCCTGAAGAACACAAGTGGGCTGACACCAGACAATTTGTTGCCTTTATAGTACAAAATAAAAAACAAAAAACAACCCAGCACTTCACAGGACCAAGAAAAAAACAAACCCAGCATATTATGAAATAATAAGTAGTCCCCAGGCATTGTTGGTACTAAAAAGAACGTGCCAAAGATGTGTGGAATGAGCCTTTCCTGCAGATAACCTGTCCTGGGCACAGCCCCTCCTGCACTGGGATCCTCCTGTTCACCCAAACAACTCTTACAAAAGCAAAGCTCTGCATCCTGCAGAGAATGCTCTTTAATTCACACTCGATATGAAGCTGTGATGACAGAAGCCAGAGGAGGACAAATCATCTTCCTAATAAGTTTTGTTGTTGGAGGACAAACATATTTAAATCACACAGTTCCACTCAAAATAAGGCTATGGCACAAACCTCTCTAAAAACAACCAACCCCAAGAATCAGGATGTTTATTTTTAAGATGTGATTATGAGATTTCTTGGGAATTTTGTTTTGTGGGGGGTTTGTTTGTTTGTTTCTTTGGTCTTGCCAATATTTTGAACGAAGTCTTGCAGCAGTGAAACAAAAACAAATAAAGCAAGTTTGTCTAAGGAAGAAACCTGTTCAAATCCATGTAAAAACTGCTGAAAAAAGTAAAAAGTAGGTGTTCTCTCACAGCACTTCAGCAGGGCATTCCCTTCCATTGACAGCCCCCAAAGGCTTTTAAAAATTAGGTTTTAAACTCCTCCTCTTTCAAAAACTAGAAAGTCACTCTGGTTTATTTTTTCTTAAATAAACACAGAATCAGGCAGTTTTCACTGTGCAGACGTTGCCCTGGTCAAAGCCTTTCGTTTAAGGACTTGGTGCAGTTGCAGATGTGGAAGTCTGACAGCTTCATACAGTCAGAGTCACTAAGATGCTGAAAGGACATTAATGTACATCAAGAGTGGTATCTCAGAGTAGCACTGTCATTGCTGAGTGATTCATCAATCTTCCCGTTATGCTTTCACCAATTTACCAAGTGGCACATTTTTTTAGTGGCCAGATCTAACTGGCCTGTTCCAAGTGGGAGTTTCACCATCTTAACTTCTTGCTCTTCCTTTTGAACAACACTGCTGCACTTTTCAAGGCAACTGAGGTGACTGCATCCTTCCTTTTTGCTTTTATCCCGATAAACTGGGAAGATAAATGTATTTGTGTAGTGCTGCAGACAGCATGAGAACTTGAACAGCACATTTGCCAGGAATCTGGATTCACCAAGGTTCCCTCACCTATCAGGAATGCCCAGCCTCTTGACACTTCTGTACACTGAAAGGGTGTTTGCCACATGACGATAATTAAACCAGAATCGAGACGTACACACCTTGAGAAGAAAGAAAAACAGCACGTTAAATAATGTAAAAGATACAGCCTGGCCTGGCAGGTTGCATCAGAAGACAACAATTACAGGAATAAGTAAAAATAGGAACAGATCAGGAAGAACATAGCAACACCAAGAAACCCATGACACAAGCTGTATCAATCTTGGGTGTACCAAAGCAAAGAAACACTGACAATAAAAGTTAAAAAAAAAAGTTATTAGCATACTGACTCATGAAAAAAATTGTCATAAACCCTAACTAAGTATAGAAAGTGGCACTTTAGGGAATAATTCAGCAGTAGTCAGTGGATAAGCTGACTTTTTTTCATTTGCTTTCTCCTCAGCAAATGGAATTAAAAATCCAAGGAAGAGGTCTCATCTCAATAGCAAACCCATTCTGAGAGCATTCTTGCACAGAGGCATAAGTGAACTCATGCAGAAGGCACTCACCAGGGAAAATACACTGAGGACATTTGCATTTAAGGAGGAAGATGTAATAAAGTAAGAGCTAAGTGAGTTCTGTCCAAAATCTGAGCACAAATTCTCAAAAGCCCCGAGGGAGTTCAGGTTCTACAGTTCTGGCAGGCAAAGGGTCAGGGCTCACTCATTCCTGTATTTACAAACTCCCTAAATCAGACATTGTTCTGATTCAGAGATTTCTAAAAAACTTCTAAAAGAAGAGGTGACTTTAAAACCATAAGAACAGAGGTGCAGGAACAAGCATTTGGACAGTTTCTTAATTTTGCAGTTTGAAATGTGGAGTTTTAAGTTACACTTTATGTAGCATCTTCTCCTGTAGTTTTTTTCCCATAAAAAGAACTGAGTAGTATCTTGAGTAACTACAAAAATTCAGCCTGAAAGGATGCCCTTGTGTCCTGATCATCCTGCCAATCAGGAATTCCAAAAAGGCCCACGGGAATCAGGCTGGGAGAACATTTGCCTTTCAGCAAAATTTAAAGCTCTGGAAACTAACTGTGTCCAATTTAGCTGAGACGTTTCAAGGTATTATTATCTGCACCTTCCCCCCACTGCCTCCCTTACAGCCCCGAGGAAAATGTGTCTAAGCTTTAAATAAAGCTATTCAGACTGAAGAATTTAAATTTAAACTACAGGTGAGGTGGGAATTGCAGCAGGATCCCAAGTCTGAAGGGCCTGATAGCTGTAAACCTCTCCCTGTTCTACTGCTTCAAAAATTAGTAGGAATTGTTATAAAACTTAATGATGAACCACTGAAAAAGAAAATATAACCAGCAGAAAATCTGTTCTGGACAGAAAATACAGCTCCTTGGGCTTAATTTTTTCACCTTGTGTGGTTTTATGGGTGCTAATAAAAGCACCTATTTGTTAAGAGTCTTAAAGTATAATTTGATGTTTTAATAGTTTCAAGTACATTGTAGAATATAGAAGTTATTCCTTCTAATTCAATTAGTTCCTGTTAACTTTCCTTTTATATGGCTCGATTTTAGTATCTGGAAAACAAACAGCTGCTACTGTGTAATTACAAGAGTGTTCTGAAACAAATTAGTCATTAAGACCTGAATTGTGATTAAGAAGCAATTGTGCAGCATGATTCAAAGCTAATAAAAGATACATGGCAAAGGAAAAAAAAAAAAGAATTAGGATAAGAACAGTTGATCTAAACATTATGTTGCCTAAACTGATTTCATTCTAAGCCTGTTATCACAAGTTAACAGATTGAGCAAGAACAAAAATGAGAAATAAATTGTACCTTTCTGGCACAAGAGACCACATTTCCCTGGTGTCAGAATTAAAACTTTTCTCCCATGTGCAATCTGTTAATTGAACTACTTTAAAGCTGTCAGAACTTTTGTTTGACGAACCGTGCCATGTAGCTGGACACACTGAGTGCCTGAAATCCAGTCTTACTGAAAAGATAATTTCATTACAGTGCAATAAATTCGCAGGCACATTTTCAAACTCATTCATTTCCAAGTCTCTATCTTTCCATTCCTTTCGAGTGAGCAGAACTCTTCAATGACTGTCACAATTGTGGTCCCTGATAAAAAAACTGTCAACTTTACTGGAAGAAAACAACTTGGACCATGCTTACCAAAACCGCCCAGTTATTTGTATGTCCACTTCTAAAGAACTGTTCTGCTTGCTCCTGAAAGATGGAAAAGATGTTACTTTTTTTTTTCAGCAACAAGAAATGACCACTCATATTTTTGTTGTTTCCACAGAAGTGCTGAATGCAGACGCTTACCACGCATTAACACTGAATAAACCTTAGAAAAGGTTTATTACAAGAGAGGGAGAGAGTTTTTATGCTGTTTTGTACATTTGACGTCAATTAGTTGCTTCCAAGTCCTCAAACTTGCTACTTAACAAAGAAGAAAGAACTATTAGTCACTTGCAGCTTAGTTAGAACAAAAAGCCCACACATCTCTATTCTAAAGGACACTCCAAGAACAAAATAATATGATTTATTGACCTATACTTTCATCCCTAATGAGAAAAGGGGCTCGGATTCATTTCTGTTTTCAAAAGCAGGTAAGTGAATCTGCAGTTTAAACTCATTTTAAACCCAGGGTGGGCACATTTATCTTCCAGAATCTGGAGCTACGACAGCAACCTTCTGTAAAATCTGTGTTCCCCGTTGTTCCCTGCAGCTGAGAGGGCCCTTTTTCCTTAACATAAAACGGATACAAAACGGGAATAAGACTTTCCAGAGGTAAGGGAATGAGTTCTGTCATAGGGCAAGAATCCAGACCTGCTGATTCTTAAGTCAGGCTCTGTTAACTCTGAGGGGTACTGGGATGGTCTCACACAAAACACACAGCAACAAAAAAAGTGTTTGTTCAAACATATGTAAAGCACGTTGTACTTCAAGCAGCAAACAACCCGCAGTTTCATTAGTCACCCAAAGGCTCTAAAAATACATCTATTGTTTGGGGGAGGATTTTGGTCTTATCAGTAATTAATTTCAAGTAAACAGCTCGCTAATAAAGCAGGATCCAAAGGCAAACAACACTCCAGGTGCAGCGTGGGCACCGTGCATGACTGAGGGATGAGATGACTCCCACCCGACAGCCCCGGCCGGGCAAACCGGACCGGCAGAGTCCGGGAAACGCCGACCACGAGTTACATTTGCGGGGTTAAACACAACACGAGTTTCAGGAACGACGTGCGGGCGGACTCAAAGTCGGGGGGGAGTGTTAACTTCGAGCAGCTCGAACAAGACAGACAGCGCCTGCCGAGCCCCGCAGCGCCGCACCCGGCACATGGAGCCGGGCAGCGCTGTGCCCGGGCACTGCTGAACCACCCACCGAACCCTGCTGTACCAGTGCTGCACCCCCTGTGCCCGCACACCGAACCCTGCTGTACCCGGGCACTGCTGAACCACCCCTCCCTGCACACCGAACCCTGCTGTACCCGGGCACTGCTGAACCACCCCTCCTGAGCACTGCTGAACCAGAGCACTGCTGAACCAGCCCTCCTGCACACCGAATCCTGCTGTGCCCGAGCCCTGCTGAACCACCCCTCCTGCACACCGAACCCTGCTGTACCCGGGCCCTGCCGCACCGCCCCTCCCCGCACTCCGAGCCCCGCTCGTCCCGCCCGCCGGGCGTGGCCGGGGTAGGGCCCGCCCGCCTCCCGGCCGGGGAAGGCAGCGCATGGCCCGCTCCGCCGCTCGGGGAATTGACAGAGCGCTGCCAGCGCAGCCCGAGCGCCTCGGAGCAGCTCCGCGGGCAGCGCCGGCCGCGCGGTGCTGGCAGGGGCAGCGGGCAGGACATGGGACAGACAGCGGCAGCGGCAGCAGCAGCACGGAGCCCGCCCCGTGTGTCCGCAGCCCCCAGTAGCTCCATACCTGGACGCCGCCGGCCAGCGCTGCCCCGCAGCAGCCCAGGAGCAGCGCGGCGGTGACCCGGGCCCGGCACAGCCCGGGCAGGGCGGCCGCCATCGCACCCCGCCCCCTGCGCTCACGGCCGGAAGGCGGGGGGCGGCCCCTGCGCAAGTTCCGCGGGCGGGGAGCGCGGCCGGGCCGGGATGTGCCGGGTCCTGTGCCCCGTGTTCCATGCTGTGCCCCGTGTTCCATCCTGTGCCCCGTGTTCCATCCTGTACCCGCTCCCGTGCCCCGTGTTCCATCCTGTGCCCCGTGTTCCATCCTGTGTCCCGTGTTCCATCCTGTGCCCCGTGTTCCATCCTGTGCCCGCTCCCGTGCCCCGTGTTCCATCCTGTGCCCGCTCTGTGTCCCGTGTTCCATCCTGTGCCCGCTCCTGTGCCCGCTCCCGTGCCCCCTGTTCCATCCTGTGCCGGCTCCTGTGTGCCGTGTTCCATCCTGTGCCGGCTCCTGTGTGCCGTGTTCCATGCTGTGCCCCGTGTTCCATCCTGTGCCCTGCTCCGTGCCCAGCCCCGTGGCTCGGTCTCCACTGTGTTCTCTGCAATGCCTGGGCTCTGTCCAGGTCACCAAGAGGGCAGGGCCGAGGGTGCCCTCAGGCCGTGGTGGCCGCAGGGCAGAGCTGGCTCGGAGCGGAGGGGACAGACAGGGAGCTCCTTTGGCAGGGGAGAGCACGGGGTCTAAAAGTAGGTTTTAGTCAGGGAGCATTGCTATAGCCTGGCCTTCAGTGCGCCTGTCCCTCAGAGCTGAGGAATCATCAGGTTTTTATTTCATCTATTGAGCCACTTGGAATTATTCTTTTATTTCCACTAACTCAGCTTGTCACCGCTTTGTTCAATTGCCTGATGCCTTCCATTAGTGAAGATCCAGAATCTGCCCCAAACCATGGAAGCTATTTTCCTGCTCTGTGTACTTGTCAGCGGTAATGACTTTCTCAGACAGGAGCATATTTCCATGTATTGATGTTGGATTTTCAATAGCACCGTGTTTGCTGTTTGAAAGCATCGCCGGGTTCCTTGATAAAAATAACCACCTGTAATTAGATCGCCTTTTTCTGCCTAAAGCTAATGAACCCACTCCCTTTCAAATACTGTAACCACCAGCTCCCATTGTGCCTGAACACGTCTCCTGTGTGAGCCTTTTATGAACCCACTAGGAAGTGCCATGGGCATCAGTGTCTCTTGGTGCCTGCTAAAAGCTGCACTGTTTATCTTCTTGCAACAGAAAACTAAATGAATTTAAAGCCAGGGTCAAACCTCAGCTTTTTCCTTGCCCTTTCAAACGTTTCCACTTAGGTCTCATTCTCAGCTGTGCTCAAGATGAGTCAGTAATTCTAAAGAATGGGCAGATATCCTTCCAAGCGTGTGCTCACGAGGTTTTCATAAACTGGTGAGTTGATTTCATGGGCTTGGATTTGGATATCACCTCACTGCCCTTCAGCTCCCATGTGGAGTGGGTCAGAAAACGTGACAGAAGTTCTGAGCCTTTAATTGAACTTCTTCCAGTTAAGCTTACTTGTTCTTTGCATCTATTACCAATGTTAGTCCTTTGGTAACGTGCATTTTGGTCAACAGCTTTTCCCACAGAAATAATGTCAGAAGTATAACCTGCTGATGCATCTTAGAACCAGGCATAAGTCCTGATGTTTGAACCACACAAAAAGTTATGCCAAATATGGCCAAAAGGCAACTTCAGCTTACCAAGAATTAGTCCTGATGTGAGAAGTAATGAACACCTTTTCTGTGAATAAAACTTTAAATCATCCTATTTGCTTAAAACCTCTTGAAATTTTTATCACAGGTGGCCTTAGTTTTTTCATGTTCTGGAATACTGGACTTTGCAGCTTTAATAACGTTCTTTTAAGGTCACTGTGTAGGGTTTGCTACATAAGAAAAAAGGAAATTGGGGGGGGGGGAAATCAGGAAAATTTCTGTTATGTGGCTGCTGCTGTTGCTCAGGGATTTTGTGCAGTTCTGCAGATGACAGGAGGGTTCAGCTCCTGGTGGAAATCAGAGCTGCACATGCAGGCTCTGGTGTCACATGCTGGCTGCTGCAGGCTGAGAGCAGTGTTGGCAGCCACTGCAGTCACACTGCAGGTGTTACTCGTGGGCTGGAGGTGTTCAGGTCATGCTGCTGCCTGAGTTAGGGCAAACTCAGCTGCATAAGCTCATTGGAATATTCCAAGAGCATGGAATTATTGCCTCTGATTTATCTGCCGTGTAATGTGGTGCAGAGTTCGCCTCTTTAGGTCTGTCTCTGGTTTGCCTTCTGGATTCCCTTACCCTGCCTGAGTGTGTTCTGTAATGGATCTATTTCTTCTCCTACTCGTGGCTTTTATTTCTTTACAGTCTCAGTCTTTCTGGGCTTTAGTATTCATCAGACATGCCTGAGTGTGCCAGTGCTTCAGGCATTATTCCTGGAGGTGGTATCACTTCTCTTTTTTCTTTCCCAGTAAGACAGTACCAAAAGCTTTGTCCTCAGTTTTTTTTTCATCTTTATTCCCTTAGGCAGCTCTCGATACAGACTTGGTGTTTGCTTCCATGCCTGCACAGGGTTGGTTTTTTTTTTTGTCTAGAAATTAAGCTCTATGCTGTTTGC
The DNA here is from genome assembly GCF_022539395.1 of Myiozetetes cayanensis. Taxonomy (NCBI): domain Eukaryota; kingdom Metazoa; phylum Chordata; class Aves; order Passeriformes; family Tyrannidae; genus Myiozetetes; species Myiozetetes cayanensis. The sequence continues at coordinate 2,362,970 of NW_026086826.1, read as the reverse complement.
TTCTGTTTCTTCCCTCTGCTTTGTTTCTGTGCTAATCACAGTATTTTTTCATGCTCTGAGTATCTTCAGCTTGACCTTTGCCACAGCGTGTCTTGTACCTCTTGCTGAGTAATTAGAAGGGACACCAGATCCTAAACCAGGGATTTGTGATACCAGAGTCCACCTGACACTTTCTGATCCCAAACCTGCCTTTTTTTCTATACCAAAATACCACTTAAATATCTGTATTTTTATTGTTATTAACCTTGACTGTGTTACCTATCTGTATAAGTGTATCTCTTCCTCCTTCTGTACTCTTGATCATTGTTCTGTTTGTTTTCCTACTTTTTTCAGACCTGCATCATGATTTTCTGCTGTATAAGAGGAAAAAAATGTATGTTTGGCTGTATTTGTTACGCTTCCAAAAGAAAAATTAAAAGGACCTCTTGCAATGAAGCCAATAAGAGTGATTCTTAAGGAACCATCAGGAAGAGCTTGACTGTACTATCTCACTTAAAAATGCAGATTTATTGCTTTCTTAATTTTGGCTGTCAGTACAATAGATTAAAAATGTTGTCACCCAACCAGTCTAGTGCAGTTTGGTATCTGAGCTGATAAAATCTGGGCTATTTTCAAATATGGAACCTGAATGAAACAACAGTAATCAAGTTAATTATTGATCTCACTCCTTTGGGGTTTTTTTCCCTTTCTGTTAGTGGAAGACTGGCCTGACTCCAGAACATTTGTCCTTTGAAAAGATTTACAGCATCAAATAATGCTGATAAAAATTGGGCAAAATGAATGTGGTGAGAATAGCACACAGAATCTGGAGAATCAGAACTTCCAAAGGAACATTACTTGAAGGAAGCCTTTGCTTCTAATATTTCTGAGCTGAAAGAGTTGTACTGCACTTTATCTATCAGCAGATTCTTTTTGTACACTGGTTACACACATCAGACCCCACCAACACTTTTTGTTCATCCACAGCATCAAGTTGCTTAACTCTACACTGGAGTCAAACCAGACACTATTTTTGACTGTTGTTTACAAAGTGAGATCAATTTTACAGGCCTTTGGAGGTCAGAATAGAACACAGGCAAAAGCTTCGGAGCCTGCAATGAGATTCAGTTGACATTTGTTCTTAATGAATTAACCACCTACCTTGTCACCAGTTCTGTCCTGTCACTAAATGATGCAAACATCAGCAGGTGTGGAGTTTCCATAATGGTGAATTGTGTAATAAGCCAGTATTTCATCTTCAGAAGACGTGAAGTTATGAACCATTCCAGCAGCTTATCCTGTTGGTAAAAAAAAAAAAATAAAAAGGTAAAATATGAGAAAACAAATTGTGGGAAAAGAGCAGCAGCTCGTTTAGATAGTTTGATAGGTGCAATAAAATATTTGTTAGTCATGAAATATGAATGCACATCACCTTTGGTCTCAGTGCATCAATATTTTTCTCAATAGAAAAAGCTGAAAATGTTTTGTCAAAACATTCTCATTTATAAAGGTAACAAAATACGTGAAAAATAAACCAGTAAAAAAAAAAACAAACCCAAACACTATCTTCTTAAAATTACCCTCTCCACTGTATTTTTCCATGAATATTTCAAAAGGGTGCGTTCCCAATTAGAAAATTCATTGGCTTCTTAATTAGGAACCAGATAAGAATCTTAATTAAATTGCCCTAAATAAAGCTTTAGACTTTAGAACCACAATCTTCCTCCTGACTTCAAGCAGTGGGTATAACACACCGTGGTTTAGAAGCATTCAGAAGTCATCATTTTTATTCCACTACCAGTTCTGACATCTCTGTGATAATTCCCTCGTGTGTCCCGACTATCTGAGTGTCCTCCCTGCAGGGATGGAGTTGAAGTGGTCTCAGCTCTGCTGGTTAAATCAGCTCAAATAAAGGGCTGTGTTTGCTCTCCCAGCCCAACACTTCAAGCTATTCTGTGTACTCTTCAACTCCTCCACACAGCCTGCAATTTAAATATATCCTTTTGTCTTCCAGGTCATTGTCTTCATTTGCAAGCAAGGGAGTTGTTTTTTTTTATTCTGTTGAGGTGAGAAAATAAACACAAAATGTTTGGGGAAAAAAAAAAAGCACATCAGCTTTACCTGGAAAAAATTAGTATTGTGAAAATCATATTAGAAATAAGATCTGCAGCGAGCACCGAGTCAACTTTGAAAAGGGTTGTACAATAACAAGTACAATAACACTGATTAACATTAAATATTTGAACAGTGTCTAACTCTGAATCCAGTGCATTGCCAGGAAGGGTTATGCAGATCAATGTGTGATGAGAACTGAAATGTTATTAGACCTGATTAGTGGAAGAATGCCCTCGAGATGCAAAATTTAACACAAATCCAAAAATAAGCCGTTAAGAAACTCAAATATTTTCAATGGAAGGAGGAATTTAGTATTTAAAAATGTAAATATGCAGGATTATTTCTGGTTTTCCAGGAGCTATGGAGTAGAGTAGGTCAAAATAGTCCAAAAACTTTTCAGGCAAAAGCTTATTTGTATTTTTTAGAGCAGCTGCTCAGCTGTGAACAAAAGTGGCAGCAGATTTCCACTGAAAATCTGCTCCACACTGAACAATTTCCCTGTCTGCTCAAACAGTGTAAAAGCAGAGCTTTTTGTTCCCTCTTTAGCTGCACCCACCAGGACAGTGCAGAGCTGCCCTGGATCAGGTGGGAGGTGCTGATGCTGAACTGAGCACTTGGAATCCGAGAGATTCCAAATCCACGCTCCTGGAAATTAAAAGTGCCTCTTTCCATGAGCTTATTCACCGGAAAGTGTTCCCAAGCTGAAATGCCAGAATGACTTTGTAAATTGAAATCATGATGCTGGGGAGCCAGACCTCGCTGTGATTTATAAAACCCTGATGAGATCTTTTCTAAGTCAAGGGGACCATCAAGAAACAGCCCCAGTGCTAACAGGAATGAGCAACACATGAATTTGTGCCTGTCATTTCTGTGGGCCTGTCCTGTCCTGTGGCCTGAGCTGATTGCTAAATACAGGTGACATGAAAATGGAAAAGCTGCATTTCATGCAGTTAATGACCTTTTAGATCTGAAGACAGGCATTTGAATTTACACGTTCACTCGAGGTGATTGATTTCTACACGGAGAAAAGGCACCCAGCAGTCAATCAGCTTCAGCTAATCAGGGCCTTAATGGGTGCATTTGCAAAAGTATCACCTTCCTGCACTTTGGTAGCTGTCAAGGATTTCCTTAAACAAAATTTTCTCTCTTTATGACATTATGGAAACGCTAAAAAAAAAAACTTGCACTTTAGCTGCATCTTCATGTTAAATATATATCTCAAGAAAATGATAATACTTAACCTGGTACAGAAATATAAGGATTCCAGATTGAAGTTTCACAAACAGAACAAATTAAGATTATCCTTTTCAGAATAATGACATTAAAATCATGATATAAGGTGAGGGGTACATAAGTTTACTTGCTGCCTAGCTTCAGAATAAAGATGCTTATCATTTGACTCTGCTAAATACAAAAATAATAAATACTTTTTGTCTGTAGAGCACCTCTTCCTGAAAGATCTCAAAGCATTCAGCATTATGAGATTTTAAACTCATTTAAGAGATTTAACTTTAAGCACTTTTAATACAGATTCTTTTCCATGTGTGGGTTTTTGTCACATAAAATGAAGGAGGCTGAGCATATTTTGCCTTCCTTTGTATCCTCACCTAGGAACCAGAAGATTATGAACTGTCTTTTCCATTTCCTTACTTAATTCTGTGTCTAGTTATGATGATCTAAAATTGCCATATTTGTTTTCAAACCCTTTTGTGTACTAAATTAATCTTCACTCATTAGGCTCTTTACCTACTCTGAATCCCAGAAACGAAATGTATTTTTTCCTGGGTTCATAAATTAAAAATCTGGCTTGGAAAGGAAGTTTGTGTCTGTGTGTGTTGGTAATGATGAATGGTCAGGTCTGTCCTTTTTTCCCAGAAATTGCTCCTGACGCTGTTTCCATCCAAGAAATCAGCTGGGGAAGCTGCACAATCGACCTCTACAAGTCGTGTTTTTCTCTCTTCCCTCACCCACAGGCTGCCAGAACAAAGTTTCAGTAGAAAGGCAAGAAAATGCAGTAGAATACCATTAATTGTCAATCAACTTATACAGAACAATAAAATGTCAGCTGCACTAAAGGGGAACTCAAAAAATTACTTCCAAAACTGATTCAGAGGTGATTTAGTTGTATAATGTAGAGAAAGAAGTAATTTAAGGGATCTTTGAATATTCAAGTCTTTCCCAAATAGTACCAATTTAGCTGTAAGTCAGTGATCACTTCTTCAAATACCCAAGAGTCAAAATAATATATTTTTTTTAATTCCTGACCGGTTTTTAATAAATAAGAAAGCCACAAGCACTGAGTTTGTCACTTGTACAGCTCCATCATTTTTTAGTGATGTGCCTCTTGCAGCAGGGAGTTCCCATAGGAATTTGGAGTTCACATTAAACCACTGCTCTGGTTAAAATCTTTCTCTCTTTCTCTCATGTCTCTCATTGTATCTTCAGGTGCAATTTCCTTATCTTGCCTTTGTTCTGCATTCTGATTTGTATCTGATTATTATGTAATGTGCCTATTTTAATCTCTAGATATTGCATTCTATTCACTGCAGTGAAAGAACAAGAAGTTAAACCGAGTTCAAGAACCTTCAATTATCAAAAAAATTACTCACTTTAAGCAAAATTAACCCCTCCCCCCAAAAAAATGTGTTCTTTATAAAAGAAGTCAGAGTTGTGAGCCAATGTCTGCCTAAATTACAGCCTTCCTGGGCTTAGAAAAGTCATTTGGACAGTCATTTCCTACTTTATTCTGCAAGATGAAAACCAAAGAGAGCTTAAGCTCCAAAGGAACGAAGTTCTTTAACCATGAAACAACCACCAGCAGTGGCTGACTGACATTTTGACAGCTACTGCTCTGTGGTGAATGCTGAATACACTCTGAATATGAAAACAGGTGACTTTGTACCAGAACACTGCAGTTATCACCATGGTCACTCTCAACAGGAGGACAATAATGCCAACATTATTCCACTGTGAATCCTAATTATAAAAAAATTGTCGTGTCCCTAATCAGGATTTTTTTTTCCTTGGCATTTATTTTATTCTTTGGCATCCACATACAGCCTGCCCAAAGTTAATAGTACTTGTGTTTGACTACAGGGAAACAAAAATCTGTATTTGTGAATGCCCAGAAAAAAAAGCCCATCCTGGAATTCTTCTTGACCATAGGTAAAAACAATTTTTATCCAACTGAATGGCACTTTTTTTCCCCTTTAATTTGACATCACAATGTTTTGTGCCACTGTAAAAACGTTGAAGGTTCCTCAGCATGAACAGTCCCTGAAATAATTACCTGACTCTTCTGGGCCCTTCATGCAGGAAGTTGGTGTTACTTTCAATTCATTTAGCTTTCTAGTAAAAAATAAGTCAAGATGCTTATCTTTTCAAGAGCTGTACTTTGTGAAAGATGATTTTCAAGGGATAACAAGTTGTAATGCCATAAGGCACTGGTGTGTTTAACCAGTGAAATAAAGCCCAAATGATAAGGAGCAGGGACTCCCAAATTCGAACAACCTTCAGCTCCCCAGTGCTCCCAAGATGAGGTTTAATAGCTGTGCTTGCATTCTTTTCTATTTCCACCACCCACAAGTCATTATTCAGTTCAAGCCTATTTTATTAACTGAATTTTGCCGTGGGTTGTTGTTGTTTTTTTCCCCTCCAGCTACACAAACTCCCTTAGCTCATAAAGAGCAAACAAGACGACCTGAAATTCTTATTTGGGGACAGTTTATAGATTAGAAATTTAAAATCTGTGGTTGGATCCTTAGGATGAAAAGGCAGGGAATTCAAGACTTCCTTGGGAAAAAAAAATCAAAATCACACAGCATTTCTAAGCTGCTAAAAATTCAGTATCCATTGATTTGGGCTGTTTATTAATCAGTCCCTGAAAAATGGGACAAGGAAAACCTCTGCCCTTTATCTCTCACAAACTTGAGGACTTCCTCAAGTGGCAACCCTGAATTTATTAAGTTACATAATGCTGTACAATAGCCTCATTTTATCTAACCATCATAAGCCAGATCGAGGATAAAAATTTAAATACAAAAGTGTGTATGATAATGGGGAATTATTTAAGGTGGAAAAAGAAATGCATCAATTTGCCTTAAAAATAAAGATACATAAGAAAAACATCTATTGCAAGCACTAGAGGCTGCAAGAAATATAAGTGAGAGATTTAAGAACTTTTAAAAAAAATGAGAAGGGAAAAAAAAGGACATAAAATCCAACCAGTAAGGGCGGTGCAACAGCATTTTAAAGAGATGTTTTTTCTGAATAGAAGAGAAAGAAAAGGATCCAAACAGTATTATTGGAAATATGCTCGCATGATTTATCAAAAGTAATCAGAAGACTCCACCAAATATTTCTGTTGCGTATGTAAATGATGAGGTGATGTAATTATAGCACAGCACGAGGGGGAAACATTCTCCACTTCCATTGTAGTAAGGTAAGTTTTATAAAGAGTGGTCACTAAAAATAACTGAGTGAATCTGCAGGTTTGGGTAAGTTGTACTGGAGTTTTAAGGCAGCTGGAAAGGACAGGAAAGGTCACAACAATGATCACTCTGTAATTGCAAAATAAAAGCTTTGGCTATTTAGTTTATCATAACAAAGAGTGACCTGACCATAACATTTTTTTTAAATATCTGATTGAAATATAGATCCTCAGACTTTTAAGCAGCACAATATTCTTTCTTCCCTCCCGTGTTCTGTTCATCTTGGTGTCCTTAAAAGCTACATAAAATGGTAATTCTGGGGCTCAGTGAAATCCAGATCCAGAGATCAGGTTTTTCCAGGTAGATTTTCCACTACCTTTGATTTAGTGATTTAATTCACTTTAGTGACCCGTTTCAGCAGAAAAGGAAAAAAGCTCTATCAGAGTGGAAAAGAAAGGGGAGGGAGAACATCAGGTTTAAAGAAAAGTTAACAACACTGTAGAGTTCAGAAGTGGATTTCTCATTAAAATGTAAAGATTGTTCTAGCAATGTTGGATTAATTTACACAACACTAGACATAATATGGGTCTGCAAGTAAGTTCTGAATTTACATTAAAAGGCATATTATTTCTGGATCAGACTCCTATAATTCAGCATATTCTATCAAAAAGGCTACATGTAATTGTTTTACTTACAGGACCTACAAATTCCAACTGTCCACACATCAGCCTGGATAAGCACATCAATCCAAGGCCATTGGTTCTGATTTAATAAAGCAGAGCAGCAGCTTGGGTGACAAATGCCAGCCACCAGTGCTTGAGCAGGGACTGGGCAAAAAAAATGAGCATTTATAAAACACTGGGGTGTTCTGAAGTGATTTTTGAAAACGTGGAACCTAATTAGGCTCTGACTGAAGGCTATGGGTGTGAGGTAATTGGTTTAACCAAGAAGAAGAGAAGGGCCCAGAACACCGTATTGCAGCTGATCCCATACTAATTCCACATTAGTGCAGCTCCTGGAGGAAACGAGCAGAGCGAGCACGGGATCAGCCCAACGGTGGAGGGTCCACAAGAAGTTTTCAGGATGGATTTACAGAAATGTTGTCACTTTGATAGCAAAATTTCCTTCTTCCTGCTGGAGCTTCTGCCCCTCCAAAGCCTCACCAAAGTGATCCCCCTCAGCCTCAGCCGGGGATGAGGAGCTGCCTGGACCTTCAGGAGCGGGCAGTGCTCTGGAGCTCAGGTGGATGTTCCCGGTTCTGGGAATACCACGGAATGCAAACGCTTCTGTGGTGTTTCCTGATCAGATCCTGCTGCAAGACAAACAGCTCATCTTCCAGCAGCTTCCCTTCTTGTTACCCACACACCTGAGATGACAAATGAGCCAGCTTTGTGTGCCCACTTCGTTAATCTGCGCTTAATCTTTCACTGCCAGCGCTCCTCGGAGCCTTTGAGAAGCTCCGTGACCCCGTTTCAATAGGGGGATTTGGCTGACAGCAAACACATAATAAATGACTTCCAGGAGGGGATACCCTATTATTAGATCCAAAAAAATATTTTCTGCTAGCTTTATTTAACTGAGCAAAGGGCCTGGGAGCCCACGGTAAAAAAGCAACGAGCAGGACAAGACGTTACACAAAAATGTTTCACATTCCTGAGGATGTGAAAGGAAATATTTTTCTCTTACCAACCCAGGATGTGGGATGAGATACTAATTTACCCATAAATGCTGAATATATAAAACTATCTATGCTGAAACCCTATAAATGGAATTTATCTGAGACCATAATACAGATGCATTTTTTTTGGATAAAGAAACAAACAAGTTAAACCCACAAAATGCCAAAACCACAACTCTCTCTGCCTAAATAGAATGGCATCTTCCATTAGCCCTCTTTCCTTAGGAAAGACATTATTTTAAGAAAATATCTATTTCATTTAATTCCGTCTTCCTCTTGCCAAACTTCATTTAAGGTCTTTTAAAAGCAATTACATCTCATACCTTTTGGTTAGGACATTGGAGCCTACTCTACTTTTTACTCAGTCAAAATTGAGGTCCTGTGCTTTTCCATGAATTTACATCTGGGTGTATTAAAATCATAGCAGAAGACAGTAGGGTTAAAGCCACGTCCAGATTTTATGGGAGGATGAGGAAGTCTGCAGATGAATGCTGATTAAACTCTCCAGCAAAGACTAAACTCTTCCTTAAACATGAGAAGTGTCAATCCACAGGATGACTTGGAAAACCAACCAGTCCAAGTTGTCATAAGAAGATCCTGGGAGTGTCTCCAGAGCAGCGCTGAGCAATTTGTGGAATGAACAACGACTGGAAGGCTCTGGGAGAAAGGGAAGTGTCTTCATAAAAAGCTGGAGGCCTGGCTGAGGAAAGGGAGGGCAGTTCAGCTACAGAAGCAGCAAAACAAGGATTGTGGCTGCAGCTGAGAGGGCATCAGTTTGTCGAACTGATACTGAGCCACAAATCATATCCAAGGACAGGGTGCTTAAAAGACTCCTGAGATATCCTATGACTGAAAAATAGGGAGATACAGAAAGCAGTTGCTCAGTGTTCTTTGTAAGTTTGCAATCAGATAACCTATTTCTTGTTAGGGTGTGCCCCAGCAGGACTACAACGATGTTGTGTTAGAAAAGAAAATAAAATTAAAATCTAATTGAACATCAGATGATATCGGACAGTTCATCACTGAAATAATCTACTCTGACTTCCAGTGTGTTACAGAGCATCAGGGACACTATCCCCTGCTTAGCACTCCTCAGAGTTCATGGACAATAATGCACCCTGGCTTGGGCTCCCCAATAAAAGAGAGATGTGGATAAACTGGAGTGAGTTCAGTTAGACAGCAACAGAGATGGTCAGGGATGAGAGACTTGTCCTTGAGGACAGGCAGAGGGAACTGTTCAGCCTCTGGCAGGCTTAGAGGGCACATCGAAGCACCCCTCCAAGACTTGATAGGAGGTTGTCATGAAAATGGAACCAGGCTCTTCACAGTGGTGCAATGGTGGGCAAGGGACAAACTGAGACGTGGAAGGTCCTAACTGAATAGATGGAAACCCTTTCTCATGTCTAGGCCAGCCAAGCACGGGTTACTCAGAGATGTTCTTCAGTCTCCATCCTCGGAGGTTTTGCAAGATGAGACCAGATAAAAGCCCTGAGCAACCTGATCTGACCTCAAGAGCTGCCCTTGCCCTGAGCCGGGAGGCTGCACCAGGGATAATTCCAGGTCTCTTCCCGTGACCCGCCGATCACAGATCACTGATGCTCCTGACTGATCGTAGCTCGTGGCCTTTCGCCAGCCCGAAGTGCATGAAACGTCTCGCTCTTCGAAACGCCAGCAAGCCCTGCTAAGGGCAGGCAGAGACCGCGTTATAGCGGGAAGCTCCAGCAGCGCCCAGCCCTGCCCGCCGCCTCCCCGGAGCGCAGCCCGGGAGCCGGAGCGCTCCCCGCCGGGGCAGCCGGCCCGAGGCTCGGGGCCAGGCACGGCCCCAGGCTCAGCCCCAGCTCAGCCCTCCCCGCCGGCATCCCCGAACTTTGGGCGGCAGGCTGAGCACGCCCGCCCTCCCCGCGGGGGGAGAACGCGCTCCGCTCCCTCCGTGCAGCGGGGCCGGGGGGCGGGCGGCTGCCTCCCTCCCTCCTGCCTCCCTCCCTCCTGCCTCTCTCCTGCCTCTCTCCTGCCTCCCTCCTGCCTCCTCCTCCTCCTCGCCAGGCTCCCGCATTGCACCGCCGCGCCGAGCCGAGCGCGGGGCTCGGGCTGCCCCGCCGGCCCCGGCTGGCGGAATGAGCGCGGGCGAGGCCAAGGAGTACCTGGCCCGCAGGGAGATCCCGCAGCTTTTCGAGGTAGGTGAGGCGCGGCGAAGGGGACGGGGGGGATGTGGCGGCGTTTTCCGCCCCGTCGGGGCGTGCTCCGCGCCGGGCGGGCAGGGCTGGGGACGCTGAAGGTGGCTGGAAGGACGGGGCGGTCGCGCTGCCCCGGCACGGGTGGGCTCTGCCCGCCGCCCACCCGCGGAGCCCCCGCGGCCGCGCCCCTCCGGCCGCCGGGCTGCGGCACGACCCGCGTGTCCGCGGGGCAGAGGGGAGCCCGGAGATGCGGGAGGGGGGCATCGCCCTGCGGTCCTGAGGGAAGGGAAGGAAAAAAAGGCAGCGTGGTTTCGTTTAGCTTCCCGCAAGTTACCTGCTGCTGATGGCTGGTAGATTACTTGGCTGTGCGGTGTGGATTTTTTTTTTTTTTTTTGGTCTCTGAATCAGACATCCTGTAAATCTATAGAAAAGGCACACAGACACATACGTGCTTTCCCTTGCCTGTGCTAAGGAGAGGCGTTTTTCTGTGTATTTGGAAATCACGGGACGCAGAGCACGCTAATGTCTTAAAAACACAGCCAGAGTGTGAATGGTTTAGCAAGAGATGCAGACAGAACTGGTTTTCTGTAGAGGTTCCGAGCTCGAGCTAGAGATTTTTAAAAATTGGTGCCTGTCTTCTGCACAAATCCATGGCTAGCTGCTGTGATCAGTTCAGTAGTGTAGTAAGGGCACAGATGCAGAGAAATGATAACCTATTTTATAAGTCCAAATGTGTGTAAATAACAGTCGCTGTATAAACTATAAATAACAACTGAGCAAGTCCTGGATTGGAGCTGTTTGTGTTTACTACTAATGCCAGCTATAAGCGTCAAGTTTATTCACACAAAGATTAGGAAGAGCACAAAGGAATGGGAATCACCCCGAGAGGCAGTTATTGTTCAGGGGAGGCTGGATGCAACGCCCTTGTGGAGAGGTGAGATGATGACTTATGTGTCACTTTGTCAAGGAAAATCGATTCCCATGCGTCGGAGGAGGGCCTGGCAGTGCTTCCTCCACGCTCCCCTCAGCGCTCGTGGCTAGGATGGCTGCAGAATTAATTCTCTAGAGAGGGCTTCGAATTCCTCATCAATTAAATCAGGAACCACCTATGAATTTCGGGGATGTGGGTTTGGGGTTTTCTTTTCCTGATCGAGATGATATTTGAGTATTTCTCATGATTTTTAAAACCCCTTTTTTTCATTGCCCGTGTGTTGACAAGAATATGAATGAGGTACTTGTGAGTGCACTGGCCTTTAAAGAGAAGATACATTTTAGTGAGGTCAAAGACTACAAAGAATACGTAACTTTTGGGGCTCTCTAGCTTGGGTTGCTCTGCCTGCGCTTGGCAGTGGTTGTTCTAAGAAAAATATAGAGGGTTTTTTGCTATGGTCAGGTTTTATCACATTGCAGAGAGACAAATATAAAGACACAGCCATGAGCTTCCCGTTCTGAGTCATTTTTATGACATTGGCAAACCAAAATGGGACGATTTTTGCAGGCCTTGGTTTTATGTGTTGGCTTGAAAAGGAGAATCTGAATGTACAAGGAATGTGGGACTGCTGTGTGGAAAGTCAAAGGCAAAGTAAAGGTGCTTGTTTTTTTTCCTGGCATCTACCATGATAAGTGTGTATTTCTGATCTTACATTTCAGAGCCTGTTGAATGGATTAATGTGTTACAAGCCCGATGACCCCATTGAATATTTGGAAAGCTGTTTGCAGAAAGTCAAAGAGCTTGGAGGGCCAGAAAAAGTGAAATGGGACACTTTTGTCAGCCCAGAAAAGAAGACCCTGCCTCCCCTCAATGGAGGACAACCCAGGAGGTCTTTCCTCAGGAATGGTAATGTATTAAATGTAAAACTATATTTCTCGTACCGTGTGTGGTTTTACATCCACTGCTGAATTATTTTGTAGCAGATCGTGCCTCATTCTGATTTTCCACAGGCAAAGGAGTCAAGAATTCTGTTTCCTTGTGTTTTGGCATTTGTTTTTCTCCTTCCATAACGGCTGGTGGGCAGGAGAGGAAATTGTGATCACTCTGCAGCCAAATGAGGGATGTTTGCTGTGTCAACCTTTAAGACATTAGTGGAGAGATTTCTCGGAACCTGCTTCAAACATTTGCAAAGATGGGGCAGAGTTGGATCAGTGCACTTGGCTTGTATTTTTATTTGGTTGTAGTGGATGACAAACATACCAACTTCAGTGGTTTTCCTGGTTTATATTGGAGCTACGTGCTAATTTCCTAAATACGATGCAAATTATAAACTCTTAGGAAAAGGTGCATCTCGTAAAATCCGAGCAGCTGTCATACCAATACCTGTAATTATTTTATTTGTAACGTTAACAAAGAGCAATTAGCTCATCTTTCAGTTGCCATAGTTATTCCTCCTTGCCATGCAGCATTTCATTTCACTAATTAGCAGGAACACTGTGCCTGTGTACAGCGTGTGTCACCAAAAGAGTCCTGCTTGACAGTGCAGCTCATCTGCACCGTGCAAAGCTTTGCTGCTCAGAGGCCACTGCTGAACTCTGGGGGCTGCGGGCAGATGTTCACAGAGCACCTGATGTGCTGCTGAGGAAACTCCAGAGAAAATGACTCTGAGTGGTGGCAATTTAATCAATCAGCTAAATAGAGGGGAATATTTAATGCAGCAACAGCAGACGCAGTGGGAAATTAGGAGATATTCATGCCCGTTTAAATCTTTGTACACACCAGAGTTTGAGTTTTCTGCCTGTCCTGCAGTCTCCAGTGGCTCTCACTGTTTTACAGTGCTGCCTGACAATTCCACCTTCCCGTACCGGCGCTATGACAGACTGCCCCCCATCCAGCAGTTCTCCATCGAGAGCGACACCGACCTGTCCGAGACCGCCGAGCTGATCGAGGAGTACGACGTGTTTGACCCTGCCAGACCTCGCCCCAAAATCATCCTTGTCATAGGTATGAAAGGGGTCGGGTTTTACACACTTTTATCTCTGTTACTTTGCCCTTTGGTTTGTCCTGCAGATTCAGTGATCGCCTACGTGAATTTAAACACGATTTTTTCCGTCTGCCCGGTTAGGAGCGGGAAATTGTTGGTGCTGAGGTAATGGCATCCCAACTGCAGGCGTTAGTTAGTTGTGCTTTCTCCCCAGGTTCTCTCCTGTGAGCTGTTTAGTGGCCTTTCTAAGCAACTTGTGCTTTCCAGCCTCAGGCAAGCATAAGTTATTAAAAAATACCTGCAGTTTAAGCCTAAATCAATGGTTTATTCTGGTTTTGAACTGAAGTTCTTTGAGCTGGTTTCCTTGTCATCTGGGATAATTATCTTCAGAAATTTTACTGCCAGGCCTAATTCTCTGAATGGTTTAAAGAGCTCCAGCATGGGTGCCAGGTGATGGACAGCTACATTTTTTAGCCTATAAAGCTTTATTGATATTAAAGAGAGATATTGCTTCCATAACAATGTACATGTAGTGTAGGAAAAGAGAGTCTGTTCTGGTGTGTTTTGATTGAAACACATTACTTTGTGTAGCAGGGCAGCCATTGTCCATTCTTGTACAGTATCAAGAAGATTTCTCCTCCCAAATTCAACTTGCCATGGAGAAAGCACATGGAATGAATAAAAGAATAATTCATATACCAAATAAAAGAGGAAAAAAGAAAAAAAGCCTGCTATTAATTTCAAGAGGCGAGGACTGCACACACAAAACCTGTTGCACATTTTCCATTTTGTGTAAAATGGCAACAAGAAATTCAGTTAAGCAACATATTTATGTCAGATTAGTGATAACAAATCATCCTGCCTAGCTCAGGTTGTGGTGCCATTCACTGTTAGGGACTGAAATGAAGTTAAAGACCTGTCCTCTGCTTCGCAGAATAGGTGAACTTTTCTTTATTGATGCTTTTTAGTGCTTCCATAAAGGTTTTTATAACTTCTTTGCTTTATGAAATCTGTCACCCTCACAACGAAGCTGGCAGCTCCAGGGCAAAAGAGAACTCAGGAAGGTGGGGGTTTGTTCTTGTTCTGCTTTGCAGAAGAGTGCATGACTGGATTTTGGAGGGATCAGGTGGAACCAGCCAGGCTGGCACACAGCTGGATCACTGGAAAAATTAAGTTTCTAAGGCATTATAATGCTGGGAAACTAGATTGTGGTTATAAATGTGCTTCCTAACGTGCTTTAACAAACACATTTTTACTATTGATACAGCCTGAATGTAGAGATCTTAAAATATGAGTTACCTGGTGTCATTAGCTCAGTGGGTTTTAGCTGCTCTTTGTTAAAAACCTGCACTCTAAAAGAATACACTTTCCTTTGGTGATCAAAGCTTAAAGGCTGGATCAAAGACAGTGCTGTCAGCAAGCAGCTGCTTCTTGATCCGTTAAATACAGATTTTAAAGGCAAAAGTATTTACAGAAATCTTATTATTAGATGAATTCATTCTGAATTTACAACAAAATTGAGATTTTGAGCTGCTGGTGACAAAATCAGATTAAAACAGCTGCTTCAGTAAAACTTCTTGGGCATACAAATCTTCACTGGAGACCCCTTAGCAAACAGAATTTTAGATGCAACAAGTGTTCCCTGGCCTAGACATCTTCTAGAAATATGTAAAATAATCACACTTTTCTTGAATGCTGCATAATCTCAGAATAAGTGAAAAGAACAAAAACCAAAAGTGATTTGGTTCTCCTTTCTTATGAACAGTTTGTCAGAGTGATTTATCAAAGAATCAGGAATGGATGCACAGTTCAATAAATTACAATGATTTCCTGTAGGAAGTAATTTTGTCCTATCTCTTTTTCCCTTATTTTATTATTATATTTCCCTTATTTTTATTATTCTATTACCTGAATGTTTCCCCTCAGAATGTAAATGGATAATCCCAGCATGCTGTAAAGGGATAGATTTGGACTGAGAAAAACAAACTGTGGGGGAAGTTTATGAACATTAAAGCAAACACTTCATTAGTTATTTTCTGATCATTCAATTCAAATTGGAAGAACAGAAGTGCCAAAGTGTTTTGGTTTTTTTTCTGCTTCTCTTTAATGGCAAAGCAAAGCTCTCCCTGCCTGGAGTGTGAAGTCCATCTGCTTGTTTCAAGCAGGTTTTTTTTTCAGCTCTTTTATGCTTTTACTTTCATTGTGTTGCCCTATTTTTTAAAGTTCATAAGAAATGTATCTTTTTAATCTTAAATCTTTGTCTGTTGAAATAAAATTCAGTGTTCTCACACAGAATTCCCCAGACTAGAGCTGTTTAGTGCTGGGAACCATTGCCAAAAGATTGGGTTTGGGTGTGCTTTGTTACACAGTATCACACACTTTTCTGTATATAAACAGTTATTTTTGTTCCCTGCTTTTACATACTGGATTCCAGGTTCTCTGTTCATCACATCATGACATTTCCTCTTGGTTCAGATATGCTCTGATTGTTTTAGAGGCATTCTTGCTTCTGCTGTCCAGCTGACCTTCACTTCAGCTTTCCCTCTGGTGGAATGGAGCTGTTTGTTGTGACTTTGATACCTGTTTGGTCTGGGTTATACCTATTGATAATAATATTATTATTAAACCTATTGAAGGGTCTCTTTGGGTTGTCCAGCAAGCTGAGCCTCACAAACTGCTCCTCTGGGAGATGCTTCAAGCATCAGCACCAGGAGTATTCATGGTTCAATAAAAATCCTTGTACCAAATCACTATGGAAACATCTCGGCCGATTATTTAGTATTTTTCTGTACTGTAAAATTAGGAAACCTCAGAAAGTTGTGCAAGCACGTTTAGGAGCAGATTTTATTAGTCACTTCATGACTAGTCCATTGGTGTAACTGGGTTATTGAACTAAGTGTGATTCTTTCTGACATGAGTGCAGTTCAGGCTATCTGGCTCTGCCTTTGGATTCGTAGAGTTCAAGAAGGGAAAAGTTCATTTTCTGTTCCTCTGCTACAGACCAAGAAAAACCCTGTGCCAGGAACAGCTTTATAAAATGAGGTCCAGCCTAAAAGAGTGCATTGGGTTTTATTTTGCCACTAGGTTTGGTTTGTTTTTTTTTAAGCTCCTATTCCAAACCATTACCTTTGTGATCTGGTAGATGAGAGGCAAGATTGACTCTAATAATGGCTGAAGAATTGGTGCCCGTAGCAAAGATTCCAAGTTCTTCTTGGAATTTTTGGAATTGGAAGATTTGGTTCTTCAGGTGAAAGGTTGGTTTAATGCCTGGCTTCCAACTGACAACAGGTGGCCCAGGGAGCGGCAAAGGGACGCAGAGCTTGAAAATAGCCGAGCGTTACGGCTTCAGCTACATCTCGGTGGGGGAACTGCTGAGGAAGAAGATCCACAGCACCAGCAGCAACAGAAAATGGAGCCTCATCGCCAAAATAATCACCACGGGAGAACTGGCCCCTCAGGTACCCTGCATACGGTATCTACGTGCTGCATTAACGTGCACTGGCAAGAAAATTTCCTTTACAATATTGAATAACCAACTCCTTTTGTCTGTGCAAGGAAACCACCATCACTGAGATAAAGCAGAGATTAATGCAGATCCCTGATGAAGAGGGGATAGTGATTGATGGATTTCCCAGAGATGTTGCCCAGGCAATCTCCTTTGAGGACCAAGTAAGAAACTGGTTTTTATTCTTAAAATATCCTTAAAATATCAACTTCACGTATCTCTACACCAGTCAAGCTTGTGGAAATCTTAAGTCAGGTTCCAAGAAGGAGCACTGCTCTTTAAGTCTCTGCAAGTACATAATTACAGGTTGACAGAAGGTTATTCTTTTGCTTTATGTTGTGTTCTGTCCTGTCTGAAGACAGACCATTCTGCAAAATGAAAATGTGACAGTATAACCAATAATCCAAGGCTATTGTCTCACTCATGAGAATCCTTGCAAGATGGAGAAGAAAACATGAAATCTAACCATGAATTTTGTTTTGTATCTTAGTGATTTGGAAGGGGGGAAAACGTATTTCCATATCTGTTTGTTCAACTTAATCTAAATTAAGAGAAACAGACTTAAAGCAATGCCTGTCTTCACAATGCTTTTAATCTCAGGTTTATTGCAGTGCACTGAAAAGTCGAATAAAATATGAGTCAAAACTGCTCATCTTTTGCAAGGTTTCATAAACCAGAAATTATGCTCTTTCTTTAGAAAATTACATCATTTTGTTTGTTCTGCACTACAGTTCTAGGGTTTAGTCAGCTGAAACTGCTTCCTTGAGTGTATTCACGTGCTGTTTTCATGGGTGTATTTTAAACTAATCTAAAAATACCTAAACTGAGTGGAAAAACAAACAAGTTTATATCATTTTCTGATGAGGCACTGCTAGCAGAACAGTTATGGTCACAAGTAAAGGTTGCAGTTTCAGAGCTGAACTCTTTGAGTGCCTCCATGCAGAGCATTCCAAAGTCCTTCCCAGTTGCTGGTGGCTGCTGTTCCTGTGCTCGGAGCGGCACTGCCAAGGCAGAAGCAATGAAACAAAGCAGCTAATGAGGCATTTCATTAGTGTGCTTTTACAAGGTATTATTCTGGGCAAAATTTAGAAGACTGAATTGGGGAAATTAAAGGAAACAGGCAAAATAGTTATTACAGGAAATAGCGATGACTGCCAGCACTCTCTCCTCACGATTAACCTAAGAGGAGACTGTTTTATGAGGGAAGCAGCAGAAATGAAGGCTTAACAATCATTTCCTTCTGCCATTTTTATTTGTCCAGTAAAAGATGTGACAGTGGGACTCCTGTGCATTTCTTGGGGCTGTGGTTTTGTGCTGATGTTGTTTATGATGGAAGGAAGGGGAATACAAAACCCAATGACAGGAATTGAGTGCTTTGAGTTGTCCCAGGCTCAGCTTCTCTTTCTGCAAAGGGAGAGCAGTTAAAAACACTGGGCTGTATTCTCAGAGAGTTCCTTCCTTTTCAGTCAGTTGGGATTGGCTCAATCCTGCTCCTCAAGGCCTGATTGTGCCTGAAAGATGGATCACTCCTTAAGTCTCTAAAAAAATCCAGGAGTGCTTCATACAGGGGCACCTTTCAGTCTTACCACTCTGAAAAGAAATAGCTTACCAGAAGGAATCCTAGACCTTTTATAGGAGCACAGGGAGGAAAATGTTTTCTGTTTAGGCTCCCTCTCTGTCATCTCTCATAGCAGCTGATCTGTTCCATGAACATATCTGAGGCCATGGAAATGAATGTGCAAAGGACAGACATATTTCAGCTCTGAACATCTGTGTCTATACCAGTGAGATATATTCAGTGTTTTATCGTGGATTTATAGTTTAAAGCCATAAAATATGCTTGTTGTTTCTTTACAATTCTCTGTTTGGTAAGCCATGATGCTGCACACATAAGAAGGAAGGCCTTGTGGGAAGGAAATGGGGACTCTCAGCAGCAGTGCTGCTCCTTTTCCTTCCCAGGCTGAGGCTGACAGTAACCCACGGCACGTCAGGTTGTTCACATTAAACATGCAAACACTTCCAAGGCACTCAGAGAGTCCTCGATGGGAAGTGCAATTGAGTTGTGGAGAATTCAGTAATTAAGTGTGGTGATAATTTGTGTAGGTCTGCAATTAGAGATGCTGGGGGGTTTTTCCACAGCTCAGAAATGCTTGCTTTCCAGCAGTGTGGAGAAGCACAGAACAGAATTGTTCTCATTAGCCACAGGATGAGAAGTAGCTGAAATTTCAGCGAAGTTTTGATGATTAAACAGCAAGACAATTTTAATTAGGTCTGTTCAGCCACGGAGCATCCTTTGAAGAGAAGGGTGAAATCCCACAAGATGCAGGTGGTCAAGTCATACCCGTGCCTTGTTCTTACAGAGACATCCCCTGTGGAACCCTGAGATCTGTCAATGAAGAGTTCTAAGAACTGATTCTGAGTGTTGTCACTGGTTTTGTCCTGGGTGAATGCTTATTCTTACAGGTGGTCCCTTTGAGACCAGTGCAACGCTCAAGTACCTGAAAACAGCAGAAAAGTTTGTATAACACATACAAATTCTTTGCCACTGTTTACACAAACACAGTCTCCAAGAAGATGTGTAGTAAGAAGACCAAAAATAAACTGGGGGGTGGGAGGGAATGTGAGGAGCAAGTTCTTAAACTGAATGGAAATAGAGATGAGCAACACAGGATATTGAGAGAGCAGGTAAGGCTGGAACAGAGACTGAACAAATGTGAGGAAAATGGGAAGAGTATAAACAAAACAGGCTGCAAACACCTGACATAGTTCAGGAAAGCATGTCTGGTGGTTACTGGTCCTAAGAAGTCTATATTGTTTTATTACACATATGTTGTTCCTGTGTGAGAAAGTATCTGGACCCAACGTATCATCATAAAGAGACAGGGAGTCAAAACTTGGAGCAGATGTGAGCTGGTCAGTAAATGGTGAACCAGGAGAGAGCCTGAACATTTTTTGTATTTATTACTACCTGGTTTTCCTCAGTAAGAACTGTGGAGTTCAGCAGGAGGGGAAAGGACAGCTAAGGCACCTGCTTTCTCTGGAAAGCACATGTAAAGTCTAACTGCTGTGTTTGCAGTCATCTGTAATGTAACACATTATTTATGCCAAATTAATTCTTTCAGTTTATGGCTCACAGAGCTGTTCCTAAGACTTGACACCGTGTGAGCTTTCATAGGCCTCTTCATTTTGTGGAAAAATCAAAGGAGCACATACTGAACTCCAGTACCTGTCCTGCACAACAATCTGTTACAGAAACACATGGGGATAATGACTGCTCGGTAAACTTCACTTGTAATTGCTCTTGCTGCTACCAGCACATTTTTATCCCTTCGACTCATCCACAAGCTGAACTTCTCTCAGGGAAAAAAAATGTTATTTTTAGTAAAGGAATCAAAGCAAAACAAATGATGCAAACATTCCCACACATAGGTATAGCTAAAAGATGAATTCCTCCTTATTGTGTTGGCAGACTCTGGTGTGGACAGCGAGTCCTCAGCACGTTGCTAGGCAGGATTGTATCAAACCACGTTGCATCTGGGTGACTAAAGTGCTTAAGATAAAGCAATGTATCATCTGCAGCACTCCCAGCACTTCTCTGTCTGCTCACATCTACAAACCACGAGTCACAAACGCTGCTCCCAAGCCGTGCTGTCAGTCTGGAACAAGTGAATTAGAGAGCACTTTACACATCTCAGGGATCTTACATTGAATTTATGCTGCTTTTTTTTTTTCCCCCCCCACTGCTTTTGTATTGAGTTTTATCGGTGTCACTGGTCCTGTCATCCCTATCTTTTGAGCAGGGAAGAAGTCTGTAAGCTGGCATCAGGGATGTTTGCAGATTTTCAGCAGGGTTTGCCAGCCAGCTCCATCTTCAGCTGTGAGTGCTCAGCCAGGAGCACTTCAGTTCTCTTGGAACTTTTTACCAAGGTGAAACCAGGCCTGGATTTTTCCCTTTGAAAACAGAGTTTAATGAGTAAATTCCCTCATTGGAAGTCTTAGGCTGTTGCCTTTCCCTCTCATTTCTCAGTTCCAGAGAGCAGAGTCAAGGCTGCCAACGCTTTTGATGGGCGTGCTTTTAATAAAGCCCTGAAGTTCCAAGTTGTGGAGAAAAAAAGAAAATGAAAACATGAATTTTAATGTCTTAAAATCAAATAGAACTTGCAGTTGATGTATCTCTCTGAAATACAGGATATTTTCTGCGTTTTGATCATTTTGAAATCCTTCTGCATAGCATTTGGAATTTTTAATACCGATGTAATATGAAATATTCGGTTTGATCCTAGGCATGGAACTATCCTAAATCACAAACTTCTAAGCTCTCCATGACCTCTGCCGAGTGCAAATAGTAGAAAGGTGTTTAGATTTCAAGGGCAGCACTCGAAGATGCCAAGGAGAAGATGGTTTATTTACCATTAAGCTGTCAGTTTGAAATTCAGCGAGTCAGCTGCAGGCCCAGCATGCTGAAGCATTCTGAACATCCTCCTCTCCAGTGCCACTGCAGTGAAACTCCCCTGACTGCTGTATTGAACTCAAATGGCTTGGGAACAAACTGCAGTTTGGCTTTCTGTGTCATCTCTCTCGTGGTTTTTCCCATTTTCCAGGAGAAACAATTAACTGTATTTTACAGTTAGTTTCAGTTACTGCTTTACTTTGCTTTGTTTTTCCCCCCCACTTTCAGCCATTCACGGGTGTAACTTTCCTTCCTATCTAAGTAATTCCTTCACTCATATGAAGCTTCTAAGTGTACAGGTGTAGTTTGCTTAAAATGCATAATTAGTGATTATTTTTTAGTAGTGACACAGATGTAGAACAGGTGTTAGAATCAATGGCTGTTGTCAATGACTGATGGCAGCCTATCTGCCAAGCTGCAGCTGTCACAACACCCACTGTCACCGGCCAGGAGCGAGGGCTCCACAACGCTGGGCGAGTCAGTGCAGCCCTGTGGGGAATCTTGAGGGGGAAGGACCTGTGTCTTCATTCCATCTCCTCAACTTCCAGCTCCCTGTCCTAAATCTCCACTCCACTGATCCAGTACCTGGTGGTCAATGTGAGCAGTGGGAGTGCTACCACATCATCAGCACTCTGCTTTGCTGTCTTTGACCCCCTGAGTTCTGCTTTCCTGAAGCCAAGCCTGACCAGGCAGCCTGTGGAATGTTCTTGTCATCATCTGCCTTCTCTCCTGGAAGCTGGAGCAGTCTCCAGAGAAAGACAGGCAGTGGTTCCATTCTCTGCTTGGGTGAGAGGCCCTGGAGCTCAGGTTTGCTGTTTTGTTTTCCTGGAGCTCAGGTTTACTGGTTTTTTTCCTGGAGCTCAGGTTTGCTGTTTGTTTTCCTGGAGCTCAGGTTTGCTGTTTTGTTTTCCTGGAGCTCAGGTTTGCTGGTTTTTTTCCTGGAGCTCAGGTTTGCTGTTTGTTTTCCTGGAGCTCAGGTTTGCTGTTTTTTTTCCTGGAGCTCAGGTTTGCTGTTTATTTTCCTGGAGCTCAGGTTTGCTGTTTGTTTTCCTGGAGCTCAGGTTTGCTGGGGTTTTTTTCCTGGAGCTCAGGTTTGCTGGTTTTTTTCCTGGAGCTCAAGTTTGCTGTTTTTTTATCCTGGAGCTCAGGTTTGCTGATTTTTTTTCCTGGAGCTCAGGTTTGCTGTTTTATTTTCCTGGAGCTCAGGTTTACTGTTTTCCTGGAGCTCAGGTTTGCTGTTTGTTTTCCTGGAGCTCAGGTTTGCTGTTTTATTTTCCTGGAGCTCAGGTTTGCTGTTTTTTTTCCTGGAGCTCAGGTTTGCTGTTTTTTTTTCCTGGAGCTCAGGTTTGCTGTTTTGTTTTCCTGGAGCTCAGGTTTGCTGTTTTTTTTCCTGGACCTCAGGTTTGCTGTTTTCCTGGAGCTCAGGTTTGCTGTTTGTTTTCCTGGAGCTCA
The DNA here is from genome assembly GCF_022539395.1 of Myiozetetes cayanensis. Lineage (NCBI taxonomy): Eukaryota > Metazoa > Chordata > Aves > Passeriformes > Tyrannidae > Myiozetetes > Myiozetetes cayanensis. The sequence goes on along the minus strand of NW_026086826.1, from coordinate 2,340,272 downwards.
AGTTTGCTGTTCTTTTTTCCTGGAGCTCAGGTTTGCTGTTTTCCTGGAGCTCAGGTTTGCTGTTTGTTTTCCTGGAGCAGGACAGCTCATCATCCATTGCTGCTCCTCAGGAGAGGACCAGGTGTTCTGAGCTGAGGGTGGATGGGGGTTTCTGATGAGTGGTTCTGGAGCTGAGGTCCTATTTACAAACAGGGTTTTTTATCAGTTCAGTGGAAATCTGAATCAGTTCTCCCCAAACACACCAGTCTCTCTCAATCATCAGGGGGGCTAATTACGTGCTCTGGGCAATTTGCTGGGAAGTTGTTTCTTGGGCAGTGTGAGTGTGGTTGAGAAGTAGTTACCAGAAAAACATTCTGCCTACAGGATTCATTCTTTGACAACGAGATTCGTGGTTTTGCTTTCTTAAAACGAGAAAAAAACTATGCAGACAGCCCAGTCAGCCAGCAGAGATGGAACTGTAAAAAGGAAATCAGTAATTACAAGGGAGAGCACACGTACCATGGACATGAACTTGCTTACCAGTAACCTTTGCCAGTAAGAATGAAATGCCCTGTTAAATTACTGGCACTTGGTCATGAGCTATCAGTTTGCTCAGGAGTATCTGCTAGAACATACCAGGAATTAAGAAATGCAGCATTTTCATCTCTTGCCTAATGAGGACTAATGAGAGAGAGTGTAATCATCTTATTTCTAGCAAACAAGCACACTATTCTCACTAACAAGAGGAGATGTAGAAAATATCCCCAGAGAAAAGAGAGCATCTCTCCACTTACACTGTTTAATGTCAACAACACCATCACCTTGCATAGAATGACTCTCAATTTACTCCTGGTTCCAGTTTAGGGAGGAGATTCAGACCCAAAGAGAGTAGGATTTACTTACTAGTAAATACTCTTGTAAAAAAGGAGAGGATGTACCCACATCCTCAGTTTTTTATTCTGAGTTGATGCCATATGCTCTTCAATATCCAATAACCAGAGACCTGTCTGTTCCCACTGGCAAAGATTCTCCCTTCTGCTGACTTCCAGCTAGCCAAAATTCCCTTCCCTGAGCCCCCCATCCTACCTCACAGGCCTTTCTGGACGTGACTAAAACCCTCTGCCCTCAGCATCAGGTGGGGAATCAGCAAGAAGGAATCCAATCCTCCTGGCTGTGATGCTTCCCTGCACCTTTCCTACAAGCTGTGCCTGGGAATAAAACTCATTCCCCGACCATAAAACTCAACAACACTTCGTTCCCAGTTTGCAAAATAAGTTTCTTTTCAAATGAGTCACAAAGAAGCTTTTCCTTGGGTAGGAAAAAGCAATTTATATTCATATTTCCTTAGGAGAATAGATGTGTTTCTAGAGGAGTCCACAGATTCAGCCTGGCCCGTTGTGTTCCAGCTCAGAGTGTTTTAAGCCTGCCTTGCAGAGGAAAGTGGAAGCAGAAAACCAGGAGTGAAACATCGATAGCATTTCAAGGTTGCATCCTGAAGGTTGGAAATGCACGTAGGAGGAATAAATTAAGTGCTGTTAGGTCTGTGTGCCTGAGGATGGAGGAGAGATGTTCCCCTTTTTTTGTGCATCTTGTGTTTATTACGTGCTTTTCAGCCTCTTTCTGGGGATAAAGATGCATATTCTGCAGGTAAAAGATGAATTCACGGACACAGCACAGAATCAGAATCTGCTTTGTGTTCCTACCTCAAATGTGCTTGAATTATTTTTTTTTTTACTTCATTTGAAACCAGGCTACTTGAACTGAGAATTTTAAAATGTTGTTTTCCTTGACATTTTGTTTCTGTGAGTGAAATATATTTTGAATTACAGAACCCAGAGTGTCAGGAAAAAAAGTAGTCTTAATTCCCGGGATTCTGAGGGTGTCCCTTTGGTGTTGTTGCTGTTACTTGTAAAAAACAACAACAACAACAGTGCTGAGGTCCTGTAGACAACTTTCCATTTTTAAAAGCAAAAGGAAATAATTAAACCGAACTAATTAATTATTTGTCCGGGTTGTATCTTCTCAATACCCTCATTTTACAGTTAGGGGGGAAAAAAAAGAAATTAAGGCCAAGGAATGCTTTCATGTTTTCTTAAATGTGAAGTGACTTCTGCTGTTTCCATCACCTAACAGGCTTTGGAATCCGCAGTGTTTTCGTTCAGATTTTATCTGTGTCATAATTTGGGGGGTTTTTAACTACTGCTTGCTTTCTGAGTTCCCAAATTCCTCGTTACTCTTCCAGTGCTACTGAAGCAACGTTAATTTAACAGAGCTACTTCTAATAATGTCCGTATTGCACTGCAGTCTAACACAGAAACTTACTTTCAGAGTCTTTCATGTGAATAATTATGTGCCTTAAAGCTGCTGTGTGGGAGTCAAATTAACTGCCATAATTAATTCATGCATGGAAGGACAGAGTAACTCTGTGAATTCCGTATTTACAACAGTCTGCAAAGGGAAGGAGAAGTTACTCTGGGTTTGTTGACTTTGAGGTAGGAGAGAGCTGCTCTCCCACTGCAGTTATTTCAAAATAATAGGTTATAAGGTTAATTGTTTCAAAATCTAATAATTACTCAGAAATAATTACCAGAGCTAGTCTTTCTGTGGTTTGTGTGCTCATGTCTCCAATCATCTGCGATGTGTGTAAAAAATAATTCGATTTTCTTTAAAATCCTTTTTAATTTTCTGCAGTGATAAAGAGGCCACCGTCCTGTTGTGGCTGGTGCTGCTTTTCAGGCTGCCCTTCACTGGTTCAAAAAGGCTCTGCTTTTTCCCCACTTTCTGCTTCCTCCCATCCATACCCTGCTCTGCTGGTGACCTCATTTGTGAAGGCTGATGAGCATCACCCCAGGCTGCAAAAGTTTCTTTTGTTTGTTTCTTTTGGCTTCCTAAGAACCTTTTTCTGCTCAGACTGACAGTAAAAAAAAGTTGTATTTCCTCAAATGACAGAAACCCAGCTAGGTGGGATTTTTTTATTTTTTTATTTTTTGTTTAAAAACTTGGTTATTAATCTTCCAGATTGTCCACCTGGGAAGTTTTGACTATTCAGAGCAGGAATGTGGTTGTCTTTGTGCAATTTTAACATCCTTGGGTAGAAGGAGTTGGATATAAAGAGTATTCAGAAGCTTAACTGGTGTGTTCTGGCCCTCGACAGCAATGTATTAGTAACAACTGTATAATTAACAAAAATCACTGTTTACACAGCAGTAGTTAGAATACATGGGGATGTTTTAGTGGTAATTTTGCACAGCTCAAATTTGACTGTCAGATTTACATGGGATCAAGCTGAACGAAGACAAAATTATTCAGTAGGGAGAAAACATCAAGAGAAAACTCTCTGTTTTGGCATTCCTGAGCATCCACCACCATTTGCAGTGTGAGTAAGGAAAGAGCAAAACCAGATGTTATGAACGTGGTTCGTGTACACCTGTTCATCCACACCCATCTTTAAAATCCTGTCAATTCTCGTGGAAGGCTGAACCTGCTGAAGGTTAGAGCAGGGATGGGTGTGACACAGGCCAGTGGTCACCACACAGAGAAAAAAGGGATAGGGGCAATTAAAATCCTTTGGGCTGCCACACCCAGCCTCTTGAAAAGGGCATTTAAGCTTTAGTGACATTTAGAGAAAGCAAGAAAGTGTTTGGAGGAACTGTGGCTCTTGGAACAGGGGCGTTTTCACTGGGGCCAAGCCATCAATTAGCTTGGTAGTGGCTGTGGGGTTTTAAATAATATTTTATTTAAAGAGTTTTTAGGTGGAAACCGTACAGCCACTTTCCTGCAGAATATGGGACTTGCTCTTTTAAAAGAATTCAGCTAAGGGGAACCTTCTGCTAATGCAGATGATGAGCACAGTCTAGGGAAGGTAAAATGTTTTCATCGATCTCTTCCCTTAGCGTTTCAGGTGAAGCAAATCCATCAACCCCCACATCAGATCAACGAAGCCCCTCCTTAAGCCTGCAGATTTCCCTTCCAAAAGACAACGGGTGGAGGAGTGGTGGACAGGCAGCCTAATGAGACTTGTGAATTGCTCCTTCCCCAGATCTGCAGCCCGGATTTGGTGGTGTTCCTGGCCTGTTCCAGTCAGAGGCTGAAGGAGAGGTTGCTGAAGCGCGCGGAGCAGCAGGGGAGACCCGATGACAACCTGAAAGCCACCCACAGGAGGCTGATGAATTTCAAGCAGAACGCTGTCCCCCTGGTGAAATACTTCCAGGAGAAAGGGCTCATCATCACAGTAAGTCCTTCAGAGTGTACCTGGGAAACCTTCGTTGTCGTTTTGGGATTAATTCTGGTTTTAAGGATGAGAGGACTGCGATTCTTGGAAGTTTTTATTCGTTGTGGGTGTTTTGTGACTCCTGTGGAAAGCACACTTAGCTCTTCAGGAAAAATGTGCCTTTGTGGATAAATCACGTGGGGCATCTGGGTAGAACTGCATTTCTGTGATGGGACCTGTGAAACATTTTTTTCCTGTTGAAGTTCCTTCTACTTTTTAACTCTGTTTCTTGAGAGTTCTAAAGATAAGTTCAGCTTAGACATCCTCTTTTGTGTTTGAAGAAAGCAGGTGTTTAGGATGGGTGTGGAAATGACAACATGGCCTGTGATCATTGTATGTCCACTAAGGGCAAAGAAACAGCACATTTTCACAGGAAAGGAGGTACAATTTTGGATGCCATTTCCATCAGAAGGAGGAAGAAAGAAAGAAAATAACCCTCATCTTGCTACTTATAATGCTGAACCTGGGAGACAGTGCAGATGGGAGCAGTGTGAGGACTAGGACAGCATCAAATAGAATTACAGCAGCCTCGTTCCTAGAGGAGTAAATCCTTGAGGCAAGGTCAGTGTTGTCCAGGAGGGAATAAAAATATTTACATTTTTCTTTAATCTTCACCTGCACCTTGTCACTGCTGTTCCAATTCTGCTCAGGGGCAAGAGGCAGGACAGCTTGTCTGATGGAGTGTTACAATTTTACAATCACAACTCAGATTTTATACATGTTGTTCTTCATCGATAAACAGAGCAAAAGAGAAAATAAAAATTCACTGCACTGTAACTAAATATGATTAATAAATATAATTGTCATCTACTGTTAGACACTGTGAGCTGTATTACTGTAGTAATACAGTTTTGGACAGGGAGTATGTAAATAGGTGAATGGCATTTCTTGTTTCAGTAACTTTGACCAAATATTAAAACATTATGTCTTGTTTACCCAGACAATAACTAACACACTAGTTACCTGCTGGGGGAGGAGAGCTTAATTGGATGAAATTATAAAAGGGAGAGCATGTAAGTGAATGTAAGGGGGGGAAAAATAGGCCTGGATTTCTTAAGACAAAAATCCTAAGCATGAAAAGAAGGCTCTGGTCCTTATTCAAACAGCCAGAAGGGCACAGCATCGTATGGCACACACAAAATGCAGATTTCTCTGATACCTTCCTTGTCCCACTTGTCCTTTTAGGGAATTTACCATGCCTATGAAAACATTAAAATGACGTTCAGATTAGTCAGAGGGGTAAAGGGAACCCAGAAAAAGCAGCTGAAGCTGGAGAAGGCTTTGGAGCCCAGATTTAGAAGTTAAACAGTTGTGGGTGAGGGAAGGAGCTGTCTGCCCTCATAAGCATCAAACAAGCCTAATGGCTGTCAACTGTCACAGCAAAATCCCCCACGGAGCTGTGTTACATAAATTTTCCTCTTGTTTTGGTTAAAAAAAAGGAATTTTGCTGTAGAACTTGCACGTTGACGTGAGTTTTATCTGAGGGCTGTGACTTAGCAAAACACTGATGAAAATATCAGTTATAATCTCTCTCCAAAGTTCCTGTGGTGTCACAAAGCTGCCCAGCTGCAGCTGTTGCTTTGGGCTTTTTTCTGTTTGTTTGGGGATGCTGATGCCAAAGGATTTGCTCTTAGTCTGCCTTTAATTGGGGTCCAGTCCCTGGAGAAATGTGGGTCCTGCAGTCCTTGGAGCAGCTCTCGGGGTCAGAGGAACCCAGAGAGCCTTGGGTGCCACCTGGAGCAAACCTGCAGTGTTTCAGAGGCTTCTCCAATCAAACAAGGAATGTGGGCAGCTGTTTGTGGGAACTTTGAGACCAGAGGTTTTGTTGGAGGTTCAGGAGTCCTCCCTCTGTTTTGCTGTAGGGTTCCTAAATCTTTATCTGGCTCCGTGTATATGCTTATACGATGATTAAAAATCTTCTCTACAGGGGAAATGAGAGGAGGGATGGCATCCTTTTTGATAATTCCAGGGGAGTTGAAGCCTGGAACAAAGAAGCAGATCTCTGCAGCCACAGGAAGCTGGTATTAAAAAATGAAAGCTCTCTGTGTCTCTCCTATATCTGACAGCTCTTTTGCAGAAAAACTGGGCTGTGAGGAAGGGCCTGGAAGTGTTTCTTGTAAAACTGCTGAGCTGGAGAAAGTTTATTCATGTTCTGATCACTGCTGGGTTTTACACTGTTAATGTGTTACTGTTTTGTGAGACATTTTGAAGAACGTACAAAAGAGGGTATGTAAATGAGTTTTGTCTAGAAACGAGTCTATAAACAAACTGCTTGTAAATATGTGCACATTGGATATGGGAAAGATCGATGAATAATTTGTGCCTGTGTGGAGAGCATGTACAACATAAACAACTTCCCAAGCTTCACAATATTTTCATCCTCCCATTTTATGATTTCTGTCGATGTGGAATCCATTTCTGGGTAAGCTGATACATGGTTTAAAATTAACTGGCGGGTTTTTTTACGGATCTGAAACTAAAGCTGAGATAAGTAATTAAGCCAAGTTATCACGCAGAGAAATGAACTGTAAGAGATGTTTAAAATAACGTGTCCTAAATATTCTTCAAGTTATTTTAAGTGGTTCATCTTTAGGTAATTAAGCTGTGTCCTTTGGGTGAATATTGGCTTCTGATTTCGTTCTTGTGGTTAAAGTGGTGCTTAAAGGAGATTAATTTCTCTTATTTAGATGAGATATATTAAGAAACCAGCTTGGAAAAAATACCTCATCTCTGGGAAGGCCTTTTTTTATTTAATATTTGGCACCCATAAGCAAAGTTTCCTGTCCTAAACAACCACTGATTTTGTGAACATCCAGCTGCATTTCAGCCTTTGCACTAAAGGACAAAATACCACTTTCTTACCCCCAGTTCCACCAGTGATTTCCAGCTCTGATGGCCACTGGTGGATCTTGCCCATGCAAAGTTTATAGTCAGGGCCTTCCTGGTTTTGTGGCAAAACCATTTTGCTGCCATTTGGTGGAGAAGATTTGCCTGTCAGCTCCTGCAGGTTGTGACATCCGTGCAATCAGGAGGGTCTTTCAGCTCTCACAGTATTATAAAAATGTTACCTCATCTGGTGGGTTGTGCTCTACAATTCCAATATTTAACATCCTTATTTCCCGAATCTATCACTTAGCATCTAAGTTGCTATTGTTAGCCATTGGTAACTGTTTCTGTTTCCTTATTCAAGTGGCAAGTGAATGTTTCTTCTGCTGGAAATCATTGTCAGCTTCGATTCAAAGGGGCACAGCGAGGCTGAGTGACCTGGCCCCTAGTGCTGCAATCCAGCATCAGCCTGCAATTATTTGGGCTCCTGCTCCTTCTTTCCTGTAGATGTCCTGCATGAAAGGCAGGGGAGACAGAAGAGATTGTACTTTCTTGTTTTTTAAAGTATCATAAATATTAATTTATTCGTGTTTGGGAATGCTCAGGTATTGTAACGATGGAAGCCGCTGAAGTGTCAAAACTGTCAGCAGAAAGTCTGATGCCATGAATATTCTGGACTTGTGGTATTTTCCTCCAGAGTTCTGCAGTCTCATTTAGGCTCTCTGAGACAGGGTTAGGTGCAGCTGCAGTGCTGGTGAGAGCTGAGGAAGCTGAGAAGCTGCTCATCCTGCTGTGACTCAGGGAACACCTCACACCAGGCAGTGCTGGAGTGAGAACCTTACAGTCACTGCTGCTCCTGCATCTGGTGGCCACCAGCGTGGCTATTTTAACTGTGCTACATCATTTAGGGTCAGGACAAACATCTGAGGACGTCATTGCCTCGTACCATGTGTAGACACCACCTGAAATTCTTGGCAAAGACCCTCCTGTGCATCCCCTGCAGTTTGTCCTGGCTGTAACTAAACGTGTTTCCTTATCCTCTTGCCCACTTACCATCTTTTCTACTTGCAGAGTTAACAGCTGCACCTTTCCATCTCATCTAGTGCTGTGGTTCGTTCCATTAATGGCCAGTGACTGTGACTATCTGTTCCCTTTGCTGTCACCATCTCACATTGTGCAGTTCAGCAGTTTGCTTAAACAGTAAAACAGGAAAAGAAGCCTCACCAGACATAACTGTAACCCTGCAGTCACAGGCACTGCAATTTGCTGTGAGGAAGGAACTGTTGTCTCCATTCTCAGCTGTTAATCCCTTTTTATGCCAGCACAGTCAGTCACACCAGTGGTGGGAAAAGAAATAAAGGACTTAATGTCTAAAATGTGGCATCTTTTCCCTGTGACTTGCTGTGATCAGTTATTTTTATCCAGGGTGGTTCATGCATATGATACCCCATGATCCATTTTGTTAAAAATGTACTTGCTAAAATAACATTGGGTTTAGGCAAATCTTAAGGTTTTTTTCCTTATGTGCTCAGCTGAATTTCTCCTTCCAGCTTTAACCAGAATGTCAAACTGAAGCTTCACATCCATGTTTTCAGCACCAGCACTTCCAAATTCTCTGCTCTGTCTAGCAAGCCATGTCTTGTCTTTTCTTGTATTCTGCAATCCATTGTGTTGTGGTAATAATGTACTTTTTGGAATGTCAGGGTCATCTCCCTCTCCTGCCACTGCAAGATGCCAATTAGGCAATGTAAAAATACACTTTTGACTGGTTTCCCACTGTGCCCTGCCTTCTGGGCTTTTTTTGGTTCTGAAAAGAAGAGGCTTCTCTGTAAATGCAGAGCCCCCACTAAAAGGGAACTTGGAATGTGGGCAATACTCTTTTTAGCCAAGCTGAAACCATGGCAGTGTTTCTTGCAGAGAGGACACTAAAACCTTCAGCTTACACTCACATTAGTGAGAACTGTGGAAATAATTTCTTTGATAGCTGCTTGTTAAGCCTGCCCAACGATTTGTTATAACCCCAACCTGCTAACATACCTTCTAAATATTAATTATTCTGCAGGTTAAAGGTTACACTGAGCAAAGTTCAAGCAAAACTGCAAGATTCCCTTTTTTCCCCATGAGTTGCCCGAGCATGGGGAGCTTGGCTGACTTTTACAATAAAGGCAGTTACAGCAGTTTTTGTAGATGATGTTGTATCAATACCTGAGATAAGTTGTTCAGCTTGCTTTTGCAGTAAATTATTGACACCTTCACAGTGTATGAACGGGTTGTTAATAGGCCCTAAAGGTGTCAGGTGTTCTGTGGTGCACTTAGCTCACACAAACAGGTATGGGCAGCCAAAGGGAAAGGAAATCATATTAAAAGAGAGATTACAGAGGCTTCATTTTTATCTTTCTTGGGGCTTTCTTCCATCTCTCTCCTGCAGCACACGCTATTGGCACATTACATGCATTTCTTGACCTCATCCCTGTCCCTTCTCAGGCTTCATTTATAGAGTGAGGGTGAGTTTTCTGATTTGTACTTTCATTTCCTTGATCAGCACAGGGGCCATTCTCTGTCCTACTTGTTGACAAGGCGGTCCTTGGACATTTATCATACTTTTAAAAATTCATTATATTATTTAATTCCACCCTGAAATATGTTTCATTTAACACCCTCTGGGTAGAAATATTGTCAAAAGCTTTAAAAAAGTCTAATAAATTCTGTCCATCAGGTCCACTTCATCCACTTCTTTTAATGACAGTTAAAAATGCTTTCAGCCTACATAATCCCGTGGGATTTTGTCCTACATTTGTTTCCAAAAAACGCTATTTATCCTGGATCCCAATTGATTTGAATACACAGGAACTGCGTAGCTGGGAGTTAACATTTATTTTTGTCTTCCAAGGGAAAGAGAAAAGCTGGTAATTTTCAAATGTTCCAGTCCTTCCAGTGTGAAATTCCGCTCTGAGCGGCCACAATGAAATGATTTGCGTTGCCGAGCTCTTTGCCGACCAAAAATGTCACATTATTTCCTGAACTCGGCGCGGATTTGGCATCTGAACCGCCCACAGCAGCTCCTGCTGGGGCCTGTGGTGCACCCTGTGCCTGTTCTTGCAGCTGAGTCATCAGTTCTCGTGCTTCAAGAACCCGCTGCGTTCGCAGCCGAGATGAGCTGGGCACTTTTCCTGTTGTCCCTCGGAAAACTGGGATGGCACGTGGGAAACTGTGCCCTCTGGAATGATTGTTGCCAAGGCATCTATTGGTGATTAGACAACAGTATTTTAATGTTTTGTGTTCAGGATCTCTTCCATGAACAGCCAACAGGAGAAATGCCCTCAATCTTCAAAGGGAAATATTTGGCTGCATTTGGCAGCAGCACCAGTGTTTTTCTTTGAAGTGAAGTGCAGACTGTCAGTGGAAGAAAATAGGATTTGTAGGAAGAAATGTCTTTTCTTTCTGAGTTTTTCTAAATATAGTTTTTTGTTTAGTTTCCTTATTTGAATGACTTGCTGTTGCTTGCATGGACGTTTTTTTGGGAAGCAAGTGTTGCTGTCTGTTTGTTCAGGGTGTCTGTCTGGGCTGTGGGAGCTGAGGATAGAAAATTGTTTCATTTTGAACAAAAGAAACAGAGGCACAGGAGCTCCAGGAGCTCTACAGGCACTGTAATCAGCTGAGTCTTCCCCTTCCTTTGGAGTTTGGTGCATTAAAGTAAAAAAATCAAACCATTTATCCTGGTCCCAGTGTAAGATGATCTCTCCCTCAGGCTGCAGGTTTTCCTGGGTTCTAAAGGAACAGAGCACCAAATAAATCATAGAGCATCTCTTAACTCAGCCTGTAATTAATTTGCCATTTAGGCTCTTCTGGAGTGATGTGTCTGGGTGCCCAACACCACTGGCCTGTTTCTTTGGGGTACCATTTGCCTCTTTAAAGGCAGTTTCCTTTAAAAAGTAAACCCACAGTGAAAATGACTCCAACAGTGGAATGTATATTTTCTTTAGAAAAAGAAAAAGTGTTTGTGCTTCCAAGTAGAATATACCTCTACCTTGAGATATGCTGCATAAGCTAAAACAGCTCTTTGGTTTTAATTAAACTCCAGAAATAATTAGTATAAGTTGACTGTGCTATAGAAGCTGCAGAATGGATGTAATACCTGTCAAGGTGCAAGTTGTCAACCCTTTGTAAAGTGAATCTGCCCACAAAGTTTATTTGGTGTTGGTATTTATAGCTTGCCTATGATGTTAAATGGCCTTCAGCTTTAAAAAGTTTAATGAATACAAGGCTGGTGGGGGATAATGCCTGTTGGAAGCTCAGAGACCTTTGAGGAAATGGAGAAGGTGATGGCAGAAAAATTTGGAAATAAAAGGCATTTGGAAATGTTTGCTCTCCACATAACAGTCACCTTACTGGGAACAGAAAAATAGGGAAAAAAATAATATAAAATATCTGTGTGTATGGGGGTGCATGTTTATATTTTCACTTTTTGTGGTATGAGGCAGTTAAATCAGCTGGTAGTTTCTGTTATAAGCACGTATTTGCTCTTTCTTGAGGTCATTTCAGTACTCACTAATGTTGCTGGAAGACGTTATTCAAATTTGATAGTTTAATTTTAATTGCTTTCCTTGCCACAGAGGAGTCTGTCTGTGCACCTGATGCGCTCAGAAATGACATGATGGGTGGCTTCAGATTGCACCTATTTGGAGTAAATGAGTTTGGGATCCACCAAAGGCAGCAGAACTGTCAGCAGGAGGATGCTGAGCCTCGGGCTCGCTCACAAGCAGCAGATACTCTGGTGACAAGTGGAACTTGAGAAACTCATGATGGACCTGGGAGGGCTCTGCAGTTATTGATGAATCCTCTCTGGAACTCCTGTGGTTAAAAAACCCTGAGGTGTTAAGTGGTTTATTTGAGATGAGCCAGAGTATTCCTGAGGATTGTAATGACAGTGTTGGTGTCTCCAGCTGATTTCTGTCTGATAGCAATTTGTGACCTCTGCTACTTGCATAACATTTTAAAAATCACTGGTGAGCTCCAGTGTCATTTCAGTTGCAGTTTTTCTTCTCTGGGTGGTGAAATATAAAGTAATCTGAGATTTCAGAGTGTTTGGTGTAAAAGAATGAAAATATTATTAGAACTAGAGAATGGATTAAAGAGAAATATCTCTCTCCTCTGTTCTCACGCCCCTGTTGTGGTGTTTTGGAGCTTTGGGGGTTTTTTAAGAGTATTGCAGCACTTCACCTTTGAGTATTATTTATATTTAGTGTTATTAGATTCTATTTAGTGTTTACCAGGGGTAAAATAAAACTAGTCCTTACTTGTTTTCAATCTTTCAGGAGCAAATCCTTGCCTAAGTCAGTCTGAATAACAATAGTGTGTTCTTCTGGTGACATCTGTAGCCACTGGCACCTGGAAATCATTCCAGTCCTTTGGATCTCTTCATGTTACTGGGATTGTCGACTTTTTAACGAGAAAAATGCCAGCACTTAAAGGACAAAGCGATGCAATTTGACTTCTAATTTTTAAAAGCATAGGATAACTTTCATACAAGAAGCCATGCTCTCTTTTTTTTGTGAATAACCCTGAGTTTTTTGCTCTGTTGCAGAAGACTCCCCTGAATTAATTCCTAATTCGATTTGAAAATAGTAATATTTTTCTTTTCACAACCAACCTAAGATTTTCAAATCAGGGGAATCCATTGCCAGTTGTGATTAATTAAGCAGAAAAGACACTGTTGTTAGAACAAATGTTGCTGTTTGCATTCCACTGCAAAGAGCTGGGCTTTGAAGCAAGTAGGGGTTTGTTTTCAGTGAGGAAAGCAGCCTATTGATTTAGTCCTGCTAAAAATACAACTGTTACTGCTCTTTGTGAGCAGGGTTGCTTGAGTACCTTTTACCTCTTATTCAGGCCTCCAATAATTATCAAAGGTTTTCAGGTGAAAATGTTCAGCAGTTCAAGGAAGGGCAGATCTAACAAGGTTGCTTAGCTCCTTTCAAAAATAATTCCTCCATGTCTTGCCTTCCTGGGGCTCAGGTATCAAAATTCTCTTTTTTTGAGGGGAAAACTGAGTCTGTGTCCGAGCTTCAAATAACTGGCTTTCCTTGGGTGACAGTACAGGCTCTGCTTCCAAAGCCCAGATTTTTCCCAGTACTGGAAGCACAGCTGGTGTTCTTTGAGGAGGGAAGTGGATGTTTCATGTTCTCAGAACCTTGGGAACATTGTGAGATTGATCATGTGTTTTTTACATGGATTATTCAGGGAAATGAGAGAGCAATCCTGTCACCTGTGCAAGTGTGGGGTGACCTCCACATCCTACAAGGCATTTCTTCCCCAGCATATCTTACAAACACTCTATTTTGATCAACAAGGACATTGCAAAGCTGCTCTTTGAGGATGGATAGTAAATTGCCCAAGAGTAGCCCCATTTAAGACCTGTTCTTCCACCACCCTGGATTTTGGCACAAGTTAAAATGTCACCCCTCTAGTAGGTGAACACAGATCCCTGCTTTAGGAACAAACAAAAAGGACTTTGGGTTATGATAAACTGGGGTTTAAACAACTCAGTGTCTGCCTAAAGGGAGCTGGTTAAGTGTCATGCTGTATTCTGAGGGGGATGTTTGGAAAACAGCTTCACCTTTATTAATATTAACTTCTGCAGTAAAATCCCTAGTGGGGTTGGTTCCTCTCTCCGTGGCTTTTCCCTGCCTGTTGTTTTTCCCAAGAGCCAGGCAGGTGTTGCCAAGACATCTGGAAAAGTCTCCACAGTCTTGGACTGAGCCCACGAGCTTGGAATTGATAGAATTGACAGGAAAAGTCACAAACCCACTGTCAAACATGACACCTGGCCAGAAAAAGAACCTGTCAGACAGAGCTGAGAAAAAAACCTGGGAGAATCAGTATCAGAATTCAGGCAAAACATAGAATAAATGAGGGGAAAAAAGATTAAAATGCTCAGAAATTGATTATTTGCCTTTTTAAAGGAGCTTTTCCTTTCTGATTTTATGAATTCATCACTGAGCCATTACACTCCTGCCAGTGTGAGGGTGAGGAAAGCTCTCCTTTCTCTCAGCAGGGGAATTTCAATACTACTTCACTCTTTCCTAAGGGTTTGGCTCAACTGCTCCAAGAAATTGTCCACACACGAACATCACAGTAACTGTGCAAACAGAAGGGTTGCTGTCAGGAAGGCTGGGGCTGAGAATTCCCACACTGATGGGCAGCCAGGGAGTGAACAGAATCAGAAGTGTCTGATTGCCAGCTTCTGCTTTTGGTTTTGTTTTTCAGTTCGATGCTGACAGAGATGAAGAGGAAGTGTTCTCTGACATCAGCTCAGCAGTTGACAGCAAACTGTTTGCAAACAAAGAGACTGCAGCAGGTGAGTGAATGCAAGGTTTGAGGAACCACCCCATTTGTTAGGCTGCATTTGGCATTGGTTGGGTGCTGTTCTCACATTCCAGGAGAAAAATAAATCTTTTTACACTTGGGAACTTCATACAACCCATCAAACAACTTCTCTGCAAGTGAATCTTAAAACAGTGTGGCAAGTCCAGTAAACTCTGTTATTAGTACAAAATCTTCATCAGTGGCTCAAGTGCAGTTGTTTCAGTTCCAGCAGTACCTCAGTGCTCCCCAGAAAAGCAGTCCTGGGAGATGAGTGATTAAACTTGCTCCCTAATTACAGATACTAATTCTGAAGGTGTTTGGGGCTTTCATTTATTGGTGTATTTATTATTTGTGGTTACTGAGGCTTGAGTGTCTTCAAAGGAAAAGCCTTTGAGGGGCAAAGGACTGCAAAAAGAAGCTAAAAATCAAAGCACTGAAAATCTGCAACATCTGTCAGAAATATTTTGCTGGAGGGGAACAGACACGTTGTTCTTTGGTAACTTCACAACTTCTTCTTTTCACAGATGATGACATCCCTGACTGTTTTCTAAATAAACCATGAGGGTTACATAGGTAGATGATGCTATAAATGTCTTCTGAAACAGCACACAAAAAGAAATTTCTAGGGAAATGCTGCCCTGTAAAATGTACCAGCTTTATTGAAACAAATATTTGATAGATATATAGGAGAGAAAATCATGTATCTGATCTCTCCTCTGTTTGAGGGAAAACTCATCTCCCATAAATTGGCAGGCAGAATAGATTCATTTATTTGTAACTCGTGAACCACCGTTTGGGCCCTGCCAAAGGAGGAGGAATTGCTGAAGCACAAGGAAGTAGCAACACATCTATCACCTCTTTTTGACAAAGGGGAGATTATTTTTCCGTCCTGGAAGGCATTTGCAAAGAGCAGTGCCTCAGCCAGGAGGGTGAGGAGCTGAGAGGGGGTTCTGAGCTGTCTGGCTACAAAAACCACCCAAAGGGCTGCTTGGGATAGTGTTGTAAATGAGACACAGATGGAGGATCAGGTTGGGGGGCAGGGAGAGGGCAGGGACTGCAGGGGAGGGTGGGGAGTACAGCTCTGTGTTGGTAATTTGGATTCCCTAATTAAATAATCTCGGTGCTCAAAGAGCAAGAGGAGAGGAGGGTCATAAAGGTGCTTGCTCTGACAAACAGCTTGACAAGACCTAAACAATTTGCACAAATTGGTTGGGGTTCTGGAGGAGTTCCAGCCAGTTCCTTGGAAGTCTCATCTACTTAATAAGTCCCTCACCAAAATAATTGGAGAGCCGTGAGCTCCAGCAGATGCCACGCCACAGTCACCTAATTGGTGCCCAACCTCGTAACAGTGAGGAGGTGTGGAGTAGGATTTCCATCAGATCAGGGATTTAATTTCTGGAGGTTGCAATTCCAGCATTGCCTTGATCTCACTGTTTGTCTTTTAACCTTCTGAGTGTTACTGCAAGGTACTGTGGTTCCTGGTAGCTTCTGTAAACAAAGTATTTCTAACATTTCTGAGCCCCCACATCAGTCTGATTCTCATGTTATACCTGCGAAATCCAGTTGTACCCAACTTTGTGACGATGTATGCCGAAAGAAAACAACTGACATTTTTATGGATTAAAATACATTTTGCTCATTGTTGCCTTCCACAACATGCTGAGGCTGTTGCCAAGAGCAACAACCTGTCAAGAAACTCAACAGGGGAAGGTTGCAGTGAAATTTGTGTTAGAAGCATCTTACTGAGAGGAAAATTCAAGTGTAATCATTCCAATGCTGATCAGTCCTTCAATAAATTATTTCTGTAATATCCCACTTGAAACTTATCTCCTAAACATTTGTCTTGCCCAAGTGCTTACATGCTACAGGTGTTAATTGGGTTATCAGGGTCTGCTTCAGAGCATGTTCCATACCATAAAAAGACATTTTTATTTTATTTTATTGAGTTTACCATGCCATTGAGAGAAGCAGAGTGTTTCCCAGGGTAGGCTCAGATTATTTTTATGACAAGTGAGTGTTGACCAGTGCAAATACTGGAGTTGTTAAAATGTGAGTGGAGATGTTTTTGAGCCAGTGAACTGAGTGGAGTTGCCGGCAGGGTTGGAAATAAGTAAGGGGTTTAAGCAAGGCTGGGAAATGCCTGAGCTGATTGGCCAGAACACGAGTGGTCCGAGGAGGAGACTCAATTAACTCGCATGATGGGGCAGAGATGCCTCGTGATGGGGAGGTAAATCAGCTGCAGATGAATTTAGATCCGTCCAGTTTAGCCTCACTGTATAAATGAATTCAGTGAGCTGTGAACAAGCAATGCTTGACATTTGCACTCATGAAAAGCTGAGGATGAACACACTTGCAGAGGAAGTGCCATGCACCAGGCTCAGGACACTGGAGTGTTTTGTGGGACCACAGGCATTTACAGCCATGATCCCCTGGGCTTTGGGGTGGATTCTGTGGCAGCAATGACACACCTGCCTGCAGCAGCCCAGCTCTCTCAGCTTTCCATGACCCAACCTGGGCAGTCCAGCCTGCAGTGTGAAGATACAAAGCATGGCACAGAAAAGGGAGGGCATTGTAGCTGATCTGCTTTTTTCTTTTTTCATCAGCCTGCACCTCCCTGGAGAGCTGATTATTCGGTTAATAAAAACTTGCAAGTGATTTATTTTTTAATTGTGCAGTAGTGTACCTAATAAAATCCTCTCTCCTTTCCCTAGGGAGAACACAGGGCACATGACAATGTCCAGGTCCCCCTTGCCTTAACTTTATTCATGCAATTAAGGAAGCATGTTTTAAGTCCTGGGAGTACCTTTGCAGATCAGGTGCTCACAAATTATTCCTCTGTGGCAGTAAAACTTTTATGCACTTCCTTAATTTTTTATTTTTTTAACTTGAGTTTCCCCTTTTGCAGTTGATGAAGCTGCTGAGATCACTTGCAGTGGGTTCATAGCAGCACGGGAAGGCTCTGAGTTAACCTGAGATAATTTGGAAAGGCAAGCCCATGACACAAACTCAGCAGAATGTGCTCCCTCCCAGAGCAGGCTGAGCTGGAGCAAAGCAAACTGCTCCTGGTGCCCCAGGGATGTCACAAAGTACCCTCACATGTGCCCTAATGGCTTCATCTGCTCCTGGGAGCTGCCATTTACTTTAATTCATTTCTGGCAGCTTTGTCTTTAGGCAGTTTGAAGAGGGAACAGAGCTCTGTGCACTGCTCAGTGATGGCTGGTTATGGGGTTTGCATTAAACCAAGAAGAAAAACACAGCTTTTCAATTTTCCTTGAGTACAGCCCCAAAAGAAGGTGTGTTTTCCCAAGGACACCGGCGTCCTAGGGCAAGAAAAACGACCTGAGGGTGCTTGACCACATTAAAATTGGATAACCATTATGGCTTTTATCACTTAAGATACATTATGCATGAGGATTCATTCTCAGCCTGACCTTTACATTTAGGTTTGCAGCTCCATATTTCATATTAATGTTTCTAGCTAAGGACACGGACTGCTCTTGGTAGTTAAGTGACAGTTAATCAAGTGCCTTTAATAAAGTGCACACAAGTGCCTTTCAAAGTGATTGATGTGCCGGTGCCAACTGAGGCTCAGTAAATTATATTATCAACAATGACACGGTGTTAAGAGCGAGATGTCAGCTGTGTCAAATAAATCCAAAAATGAGGATTCTCTCAGCAGCTGGAAATCTGTTTGGTTGCACAGGTATTAGGTATTTTCAAAAGGCCACAATGTGTAAATGCTGCATGTGTACATGTGGCACTGTGTGGTAGCAGGAGGGTAATTGCTTTCTGTAATTTTATTTTTTTATAGCAATCTGATAAAGCAGAGAGGAGCACTGGAGAGTTTGGAGAGAACCAAACCAAAGGCAGCAGCAGATGGTAGATGCAGGTCTTTCCCTGGTGTCTCTCACGTAGTCCAAAGAGTTAAATTGAAGATTAATGTGGCAGCAGTTGTGATGCAGATTGCAGAATCATCCTCTCTATGGAGTTACACTTTGGTCATCGTGCCACCCAGTTCCTCTCCTCTGTTCTCTCCCTTAGGGATATTTAATTCACCATCTACATAGATTATTACTCTGTAAACTTTAAAGGCAAACCCAGATAACACAGAAATGTATCTGGCACCAACTGAGCTGCAAAATCTGTTACTGATGGTGCTTGTTAGAGAGAGAGACCCACAGAAACAGCTCCAATGGGGAGAAAACACCAGGTCAGCAACAGATTTAAAACTCTCTGTCCTCAGTGCCAGCAGGAACATCACACCAGGAAGGGACACCTGCAGCCCAGGAGGCAGGGAGTTGTTTTCCTGACCTCATGGGTGATCTTGTTTGGCTGGGGACAGGTGGGCACGAAACAAAACACACCTTACACGTCCCCTGGTGTTGCTCCCCACACGAAGTCAGTGATTGGACTCATCTGTGGCTCCTGGCTGGTTGCAGTTTTTAGGTTTCTGTGTATCTTTACAGCATTTTTTATTTAAATAACACTCCTATAGCCGTGTGCTTGTTGATGTTTTAATGTTTGTTGAACACGTGCAGTGTTTGGTTTGGGGCTGCACATTGGGGAGGACCCAGGGGACCATTCCTTCCCTACTGCCCAGGATTCTGGTTTAGCAATGGGAACCCCCTTAGATGACCTTGAAACCCCAACCCAGCTCAGCCAGGTCAAGGCTTCTCAACAGCTGAATTTTGGCATCCCACTTGCATGAGAAGGGCTGATCCTACCACAGGAAGGTGATGAGGAGAAGGGGCAGAGCCACACAGTCACCTTAGGAAGGGTTAGGATGGGATAGAAACGGACTGGAGAGCTCTGGTCCCCTGCCAGCATCACTCAGTGATGCCATCCCCTTATCTGCTAATCAGCAATTAGGCAGTATTTCCTTTCCCTCTCCCAAACATGCTTTGTATTCTCCCCTGAGTGTAGCAATTTAACATTTACAAGTCGTGGCACGCAGAACACCCTGCCCAATAAATATGCAGCGCAGCTAAAACAATTCACCAGTTAGCATAACCCCTCCTTCTCAAGGTTTGTAGCAGCTCTTACGGGTGCTTTGAAGGCTTTGTCAATGAAACACCATCCCCCCCGGGTGCTCTGGCACATCTGAGCGCTCCCTGGGATCAGTTTTTGCACAAGTACAGATAATTGGAAATATTACAGTGTTCCATCACGTAAAGTGAACATTTCCAGGCCATTTCTGAAGTCTGATTTTCTTTCCTATTTTAGGGCCAAATGAACTCGACTGCAGTCTGATTATGGATTCTGGAGATGCTGTTTATACTGAATTTGACTTCGAGGACCAGGTAATTTTCTGTATATTGTGGCCTCTCCCTAGACAGTTCTCTGGTTCTTGTGAGTACTGTGCTGTACAATCTGTCTGAACAAGGTGGGGGAATTTAAGGGTGCATAAGACAAAGGGCTTCTCAAGTGCAATATAAGTAAATTCATGGTACACAGAGGTTGCTTTCTGGTTAGGAGAAAGGGTGAATATTATTGTGGTATTAAGAGCCTCTGTCTTCCATCACTTGCTGAGTTTCCTCCACAAAGGCACATGTGGCAAGCAGAGTTCCTAGAATGCACTGTAAGTCTGCTGGATTTTTAAGAAGAGGAAGTAAAACATTTTTCAAAAAGAACAGCAGGAAAATATAAGGTGTGAAATATAACTACAACAAATCAAACATTCTTCCCTTTGGAAAAAAGGTTTTTAAGAATTAAAACCAGCAAAAGTGAAAGCAGCCTTTCTGCTGATCCTGTTGAATGCTCATCTAAAAACTAAATGTTGGGAAGTGTTTGCCTTGTAGAAAGAAGGGTAGAGAGGGGGGAAAAAAGGTGTTTGCAAAAAGATAACCCTTCCTTGTGGCCTTCTAAAGCCAGTGACCAAATCAGGGCCCACAAAAGTGAATTTTCATTCAGTGTTGTGGGATTGTTCTTGGTTTTCTTTCACAGTCTTCAGTGCAAGACTTTTATCTTCATCTGCAACGTGTTACATGTTCTAGCCCTATTCATTTCTTTTAATTTATAGATCCCTTTTACTGCTCTCTTTGGCTTAGTTATTTCAGTCTTGAAAAATCATTTTAAATCCCATTCTATCCTAAACCCTTCTTAAAACATTCTCTGCCCAGGATACTCTTGAATTTCTCATCATCTTCATCTTGGCTGTGCTGCCTTTTTATTGAAGGGTTTAGGCCTATGAAGCACAATGTGTATTTAAATGATGTTTGGCTCTGCTTTTATACCCAGTTTATATGAGCTGCCTTGTACAAATATAATGAAAATAAATACAGGGGAAAGCCATTGCAACCAAGAGGCCTTACCATCTAAATTTTGGAATTATGCAAGCAAGGGTGGCATGCAGAAGCAAAGAAGAGAGTGGAGATTACCATAAAGACATAATTCCATCCATCTGCCCAGTCTGGAAAACAAAATGAGGAATTACTCTCTGGAAGGGAAGATCAATAACTAAATTCAGGAGTGAGGAACCGCTCACATTGAGAGCTCGAGCTCATTTTGACCGTGGCAGTGATTTAATACTCCAGTGATTTACCACATGCTGTTTACCGATTGTGGGAAGCATCAACAACCTTTACCGGGAGAATCTCAAGCGGAAAAAACCGCGTGTCTGGATACAAATGTGTCATGCAGGGATGTGACTGCACAGGAAATCTGTCATGAGAGCGTGGGGGAGAGGGAGGCTGGTTCCTAAGCAACCCTACCCAGCTGAGCTGCTAAAAATGGGCTGGGGTTGGGGTTGGGAGAACGTGGTGGTGGTCGCTGAAGTGGAGGAGTCGGGGGTTCCACAGTGTGTCCTGCAGACAAAGCCACAGCTGGCAGAGGGTGGCACTTGGCACAGCTGGAGTGGACACACAGATACCTTTGCATTTCCTCAGGCTTGGAATGAGGCAGGAAGATCTGCAGCCAACAGAGGGACAGGGTTCTTCAGATGCACAACCACTTCTCCAGAGTGATGTCTGACTGGAGGCAGGGACAGGAGAAGGAATGCTGTGGTTCCAGCTGGGGATGGATCATCAGCTCGTGTAGGAGAGCTCCAGAACACACCAAAGGGCTTCCAGAAACACTTGGTGCCTGCAAAGCAACACTGGTGCAGGCTAAGACCTGCCTTTTCCCAAAGATTGTGCAGGGGAGATGGAATTTAAAACAGCTCCGAAAAAGCTTGAGCTTTGTGTTGTGCATTTTATTAATGAACGTTCCATTCAGTTCATGGAACTAAATTAAGAGCAAGCTGTGGGTTTACTACTGGCTGTGCATGAATGCTTCAAGAACACCCATAATCACTGAGTCCCTACAGCACTGAAAGGCAGGAGAGAAATACCCACTGAAAGAAAAAAAAAAAGAAACAATTGTTTCTCCAAATCACCAATAACTGTTTTTCTGTTGTGGTTTTGTTTTTTTTTCTCATATCTGTCAGATCCTGGGTTACAAAAGGAATTTGAAGACTTCAGGAATATATTTTGGGCAACTCATTTTTGAGGGCAACAGCTTTACAGAATATTCTCAGTTTGCAGAGCTTGCTGTCATGACGAGTGTCTGATTTAATAAGAATTGGCTTTGCTGCTGGAATGCTCTCAAGTGTGATGAAAGTTTTTTACTGCTCACTGTGTTCCTTTATACTTGCCATTCAATCTCTCAACTTTGCCAGAGAGGCTGTCAATATAATGCCACTTGTTTCCAGAGATCAGACAAGTTTTATTTTTAACAATTGGATTTTTAATTAGAAACCTACCATTTGGCTTATTTCAAGTGCACTCAGGCCAAAAGGGAGTATTGAAAAATTGGCATGAGTGAATCCTATCAAAGAGCTGCAGAAGAAAAGAGCATCCCAATTATTTTCTCATGAAAAGAAGCCTTTCAGGACAACCTTAGCTACTCTGAGGAGTGTTTAGACTAATTAGAGAAAAAGTTAAAACACACAGTCAGGTGACTGTAGAGTGAAGAAACTCCTGAACAAGTGCTTACAGGATTGATAACTTTACAATTTAGGAAATGTGCAAATCAGGTAAACTTCAAGTAAAAAAACTCGTAAGTACATTTAGCCTCCTCTGGGTATTTGGGACAGGGAATGGTTTGGGTTGGAAGGGACCATAAAGATCATTTTGTTCCAACCCTCGTGCCACGGGCAGGGACACCTTCCACCAGCCCAGGTTGCTCAGAGCCAGGTCCAACCTGACCCTGGACACTTCCAGGGATGGGGCAGCCACGACCTCTCTGGGCAAGCTGTGCCAGGGCCTGCCCACCCTCACATCTGCAAAATGTGCAAACACATTTCTGTGGCTTCAAGGAATTTGCCAGTTCATAGCTGAGGCATTTCCACGGCCTTGCAGTGTCAGAGTGCTTTTACTGATGAAATCAGGTAAATGCAATAGCAAGTGCAAAGAAGAGATTGTTGGGGTTTTTTGCCTCCCAAACGTGTCAAAGACCTAGGAAAAGTAGGTGTAAAAAAGGCTGAAAGCTAATAAAAGGTTTTCTGTTCAGCACTGACAAGCAATCTATTGAATTTAAAAGCATAGCCCAATCTTTTCTGCAAGTGCAGAATGCTTTATAATTAGAAGGTGTGACAGCTCACTGCAAAAACTCACGGGCAGAACCAGAATGGAGGAAGGAAAAAAGCCCTGAAAGAGCCCTCCCCTCGTTGTAAGAAGGCAAAACAAGCTCTTGATTACAAGTTTCTGCCATGTAGTGACAGTTCCTTTTCCAGCTGGCTGGGATGTGCCATCCAAAGCAGGGAGGGATCTGGGCTGCAGGGGAGCAGGAGGAACTGGGGCAAAGCAGACTCCAGTGCCACCAAGACTATTTACAGGATCTCTGGCCTGGCTGATCAGCGGGGCTCGAAACTTAAATATTCAGGGAAAGTCCTGAGAGCCTTTCCAGTGCAGAGGCAGAACATAAATATTCATACAACTGATGGGCAGCAGCAAATTGTAAGCCTCATTTAGCTAAAGCTCTGTGGATTAAACCAGAGACCATTCCCCTCCATTTACCGTGTTTCCTGTCAGTTGTCACTTTGTTTTGGCTGCATTTCCTCTGCTTGGAAAGGTTTGATGCAAGTGATTTGTTTAACCCTGGGGTTGGTGTCCCAACACAACACCTCCATCAGCAGAGGCTCCATCCCCTCCTGAAGATGCCTTTCAAAATTAGACAACCAGCAGTTTTATTCATTGATCATTACAGGTGTTGGTAAAATGACCAAGAGCAGCCAGAAGCCATTTGGGGTTTTTAATGCTGGACATTTCTGCAGTGCCCATTCCTCTGTCACTGGTGGACAATTTGAATTACAGGTTCTGGTTATACTGAGGAACTGATTAAAACTGGAGCATGGGACAGAAAAGAAAATGAGGGGAAACTCAGCAGATGGTTGTGAAACTCTGTTCCCTCAACATTTGTTTTTATTAAAGACCACTGAAAGGTGGAGTTCAATCTAGTCTGAGAATATCTGCAAAAAAGGGATAATGAATAAGCACCCAAAGACATGAAAGAGCTGGAGAGGCCTAACTACAGAGAAAAGATGTTTAATAGAAATGTACTGAAGTCAGTGAACAATCTGTTCAGTTCAAGTTGCCATGGAAACTATCCTATTAAATGCTTTTTAAAAAAAAATCAGTTCTAGAAACAAAGTACTACGGTTTGCCTGTTACAAAATGCATCCTGAACAAGCTCCAAAATGAAAGGTGTGTTTTCAACCCTCCCCTCTCTGCCTCTGTGATTTGGATATCTCACTTGACTGGTCCTGTTCACATCAGCCCAACATTCCTAAAGGCAGCTCCCAAACCCCTTCCTCAGGAACATTTGCAGTCATAATTCCTATATTTTAAAGCACTGCAGAAGAAACCATTTTTTTTTTCCTCTTATGCTTCTTAATGGCTGTTAAAGTACCTGCTGTATATTTTTACATTCACACATAAACCTGCAGTGACTGCAAAGATTGCTGTTTCACTGTGTGGGATACAAAAGTGCTCTGAAAATCACTTCTTTGTGCTGTATTGAAGCAAGAAGAGTGGCCTCTCTGGGTGCATTGGAAGTTCAAAAAAATTCCCTGGGTATTTTCAGAAAGCCATATGTTTCCTATGTGGTTTTATTTTTTTCACTCCTCGTGTATCCCGTGATTGTGCAGTCAGTGTTAGTCATTTTGGGCTAAAATACCCCAAAAAAAGAGTGAAAAGTGGCCTAGTTTTGGAACTGCCTCACAGCAAGTCCATCTCAGAGCAGTGGACTAATTATCTTCAGATAATTAAAATCCTGCTTAACAGAGAAGTTCTTTATAAATACTATAGAAGTTTCTTATTGAAAGTTATAAAACTACCTAATAATACATAAATAAGTGTTCTATTAAACCTTGAATATCCATTGTCCAACGTTAAACAGAGAAGGTCTTTGAGCAGCAAAATTTGAGTAGAAGAGTCAGTTTTTATCTGAATAGCAGCAGCTCACAGGATCTGAGGGCCACACACTGCTGGTCTTATTTTTACAACACCCTGTTCTAGTCCAAGATCTTTTTTCTTCTTGAAAACTGAATTGAGACAGGCCTGACAAAAAACCTTTCTTCTCTAAAGTTAAAAAAAAAAACAAACCAGAAAACACCAAAATGCACGCACACACACACAAAAAAAACCAAACCAAAACCAAACCAACCAGCCTCAAAAAGTGATTTTGAAGCATAAATCAAATTTCCTGGTAAAAATCTCTTCCCAGGGTCCATTGCCCTCACAGAAAACCTGCAGAGAAACAGTGTCACTTTTATTTGTTTAAATGATTCGTGCCTGGCTCATTCCTTTGAATATTTACATTCTTAAATTCGAACTTGAAAATGGAGAATACTTTTAGGCAATAATCGTGTTCTATTTTAAAGTCAGTCTCACTCTACTGCCTCTTTTCTCCTTTATCCATGATTACTTATCCACTTCAGTAAATTTCTAGGAGGAATTCCTGTTACACCTATGAAAAATCTGAATAAAATGACTGAGGCACTTTTCACCACTATTTTCCAGTAGCATCCAAGCAATAATGACGTGACAAGGGAGAACTTTCTCCTATTCCACGTCACAAAAAGAACCCAAATAACTGTGTCTGGAACTCTCATCTCTGAGAACAGCAACGAATTCCCACTCTACCAGTCCTGCTGGCCAGCATTTGTGATTTCTCATTGATTGCACTGTGCAGGATGTGCAGGATCCCTTCCTTTGGACACTGAGAAGTTGGTCCTCACAGAACCGATATTAGAACTCATAGAATGGCCTGGTTTGGAAGGGACCTTAAAGATCATTTTGTTCCAACCCCCCTGCTTTGGGCAGGGACACTTTCTACTAGACCAGGTTGCTCATTGTCCCACCTGGCCTTGAACACTTTGAGGGATGGAGCATCCAAAACTTCCCTGGCAATTTGTTCCAGTGCCTCTCCACTCCCACAGAGAAGGATTTCTTCCTAAGATCTACTCTAAACCTGCTGTCTTTCAGTTCAAAGCCATTTCCCCTCGTCCTGGCACTTGGAAAAATTCCTTCTCCCGCTCTCTTGCAAGCCCCTCTCAGGCACTGGAATGCTGCTCCAAGGTCTCCCCAGAGCCTTCTCCAGGCTGAAGGATCCCAGCTCTCCCAGCCTGTCCTCCTAGGAGAGGTTCTCCAGCCCTCTGAGCATCTTGGTGGGCTCCTCTGGACTCTCCCAGCAGGTCCCTGTCCCCTCGTGCTGGGGCTCCCAGAGCTGGATCCCACACTCCAGGGGGGGTTTCCTGAGGGCAGAGTAGAGGGCAGAACCACCTCCCTTGGTGAGAGAGCTGTTGAGATCTACAGATAAGCAGATAGAAGAAGAAATGCAAACTGTGCAGAATATCCATTTCAATTTGTCAATTGCTTAATTAACAGGAGGAGGATCAATCAAGTTTTTCTGGTTATGAGAGCACAGGAGGTGAGTCTCTTTTTTCAGTGTTAATTGCCATTTAATTTTGACACCTTTGATTCCCCCTGGTATTTAAATGGTTACTTGGAAGGTGAAGTAAATCAAGATGTGTGTGTGCAAGGTCGAGTTTTCAGGTAAAATGTCTTTATCATATCTGCAGTGAGAATTATGAAACTGGGGGATTAATAGGCTTGTGGATAATAGCTCCTTTTGGGATGCAGAGCATTCCAGCAGAAGGTAAATGTAAATCAAATCACATCCCCTTGCATGAGTGTGACAATTTGGTGTGGTAAGTAGTTGACATAAAAACCAGTGGGTCTTGCCAACTAAAGAATTTTTATTTTCATTTTAGACTTTTCAGAAGACCTGAGGAAATCAAACATCATTTTTGTTGTTGGTAAGTAGGATTCCTAATTTAACTGCCACAATCCCAGTGTCATTGAGCTTTGATTATGAGTACCGAGCAGTTTTCAGATTACAAATTCAGTTTACAAATGCAGAGCAGGAACAACATATTTCCAAGGTCATAAAGATGGATGCCAGAACGTGGGGGATTGTACATAAGAGTAAGTCAATGTGTGAATTCTTTTTCCTAATTAAAAAACCCCCACACTATCAAGTTAATAATAAATGACTGTCAGTTAGGAGCTGAAGTCTGATGGCTGTCAATTGTACACAGGAATTAAAGAAACCTCTGAAGAAACCTCACAGGAGCATCACAAAATTGGGGGTGGGGGGAGAGGTAGAAAGACAAGCCCCCCAAATTCTCAAGTGCTCAGGGACAAACTAAGATACTGTTTGGAAGATAAAGGGGAAAAAAACTCCTTCCTCCCCCACTGTTTACCCTTGAAAATTGTCCAAAAGGGAAAGAAATAATCTAATTAGCAAAGATTTACATTAGGGCTAATGTAGGAATTAATTGGAATAACAGTGAAGTTGGATTAATTAAGGAACAAAAACAGAGTAAAGCAGAGATATTGAACCAGCAAGTCAAAAAATACAGGAGATAAGAGCAGGATAATAAAAGAGGCAAAGCCAAGGTAAATTTGACCTGTAAAATAAAATTCCAGAGCACAAAAAAAACCCCACACAGGTGTAAAAATAAATGCTGTAATACTCAAAATTTATGTATCTTGTACACACACCAGAAGTAAATAAATAACAAAACCCAAACTCTTTATTTGTCCAGTGTGTGTCAGACCTTGAATGACCTGATCTAATTCAATTTATCATTCCTTTATCATATCATTTAGCCCTGTTTGAGTAGGTTTAACCTGATAAGGTCCCTGGCAACCTAAACTGTGCTACAGTAACTGCATTTCAGAAGGCACAGGATGAGCAGTACTGATAATTAACCCCCATCAGCCCAAGCACTGAGTGTAGAAGCTGAGGAATGCTGATTTCCACACTTCCCATGAAATGAACTTCACGTTTTCTTTAAAAAAATGAAAACTCAGTGATGTCCCAGGACCTCACATCACTCCAGGTCATTTTCTGATTAAAATCATCTTTCAGAAAAAAAACCAAACACCAAAACCAGTGTTGAGGGTTTTTTATTGTTGAAGAGCCATTGAGGAGCCTTCAAATGCCATATTCTGAAGTTAGGGCTTATTTTTGCTTGTATAAATAATACAAATTGCCAAACTGAACAAGCCCTCCAAAATCCTAGCTTGAATGTAAGGACAGATTGACTGGGGTTATTTTGGTTCCAGGTCTGACTTCTGAGGCTCCACTGTTGCAGGTTTCCCCTGCAGGCACTTTTCCCATGACAGAGGGATGATACTCATTGTGATAACAAGGTCTAGGAATTGAAACATTTGGAAATGAATGGTGGGACTCTCTTGTAAATCCCACTGCTGGCACCTTATGTAAATGTTCGTGATATTTTGGTGTGTGATAAACTCGTAAGGTTTAAAATAGAGCCGTCTCAGTCTGCCTGGGTGGCACTTTTGCCTGATTACCATTTCTGAGAGCGAAGCTGGCTCTGGAACTGCTCATATTGCTTGTTGCTGTGCCTGCTCACTCACAGCAGCAGCCCCAGCTCCCTCTGTCTTCGTTAATTCTTTGGGTTGTGAGTCAGGGCGGTGCATTTGAGTGACCTGCCCGGGCTTCTGGTCCTTCTCAGGCTGGGGGAGGCTGGGGCAGGAGGGAGGGCTGAGATCCTTTGCTGATCTGAGGCTGGCTCAGTGAAATATTCCCAAGTGCTGCTGGGACAGCTGTCACGTCCCCAGCCCACCGAGAACACTCCTTGTTTCTCCTTGAAGCCTTTCCGAAGCCATAATTAAACAGGGAAAAGTAAGCACCTAAGTCAGCAGTGCTGCCAGAAAGTTATTTACCAGGAGATCCCCTCGCACAGGCAGATGAATCAACAGAGTGGAAGGGAAAGCTGCTCTGAGTTGCAGTGGAGCCTTCTTAACCGAAAACAATCCTTTTGCCGGCTTTTGTTTCTGCTTCACAGGCATAAACAAATAAACTTCGTTCCAAATAAACTTTCTTCAAGTAAATTTTCACTATTTTTCTTCAGAAAAAGGCATAGATTTAATAATAATACCCTCTAAAAGAACAATTTTTGCAACACTGCAAATTGATGGTGAGCTTCATTGCTTCAGGGTTAATTTGCTGTTAAAGCTGCTTGTGTAAGGATATACCCTGAGCCAGAAGGAAGCATCTGATCAGTAAGAAAACACACTTTTATGTTCTTCCCCACCTTCAGTCACATGAGATACTTCAGAGGGCGACAGGACATTAAATAACACTTTAATTTCAGACGTGTAAATTGTTGTAGAGGCCAAGTGTGTGCTCAGCCCTCCCCTCAGCTCAGGCCAAGCAAGAAGTGCAGCCTCATTCACTGATCAGAAAGCACAAGGCTTGGTAAAGAGGGTCACATACGGTTGTTAAGCAGTAGAATGCTTTGTTACTCGTCAAATGAGTCTAAATTATTAGCAGTGGCTATACAAATTAGCGTTTTCAGCACGTAACATATTTAATTATGTCTTTTCCTCTTTAAAGAGCTCAGCATTTTAATTTCTGCTTTGTTGGAACCCTCCTAGAAAAGCAAACATGGTCACTTTTAATAAATTGTTTGGGGTGCACCCATTGGTGTATGTACATGTATGGTGTCATTCTGACAGTGTTCTCTTTTAAAACACTAACAGACAAGGGTGTTCGAAACACATTAATTTTTCTGAATATTACCTACTAAACAACCAAAAATTATATTGTTATTTCTAAAAAGACCTCTAGTTTGTGTAGTATATGAAGGGAAACTACGACATTTCTGGTTTGGCTCTACATTCAGAAGAGAAACAGTTATATAAGAAACAGAGTAAAATAACCTTTATAGCTGGTGCTTTTTTAAATACTGTAGATATATATACCAAATAAATAGGATTAAATCACTGCACTGCCAGCACATTCAGTGCCAGGAGACAGAATGTGTAAACATGCACGCACAAACTCACTGATCTGAAAAACCAAAACAGAACCAGGAATACAATGAATTGCTGCTCAGACACTTCATGGACTCATCACAGCTAATTCGCCTGTAATTTCTCTACATCTGTTTCTTTGTGGCCACTCCTATTTTTTCCCCTTTTTTTCTTCCGACCGGTGCTTTTACAAAACCGCGACGTTCTTCACATCAAAGCGGTGGAAGAACAGAACGCAGCCCACGTTGGCGAGAAGACGAGCCCGTGGACAAAGATGGTTCTAGCCAAAATTGCAGCACAGGTGCGATTCTCACACCAGGGGCTGATAATTGTCGTTGTGAAGCTGAAGTAAAAGGCTGCAGATCACAGCAAGACAAGCCCCTTCCTTTGATGCCGCTGCCTCGTGACCCCGTTTTTAATCTCGGCTACAGGGCCGTAACTCCCCTGAAAATCACCTGCTCGGAGCAATTATTTCTTACATGGAATGCCAAAGCTAAGAAGAAAACTCACTCTATTGTGACCGTGTTATTTGTGGAAAGATAAGCAAACAGGAAAATCATGTATTTTGTAGCATCTTCCTTGCACATGGCAGGGCTGTGTAGTTACACTTGCAGTCCCTGCAGTTGACAAATACACAACTCACACGCTGAATAAAACTTTAAGAGCTTGAGCACTGCCTCCCTACAAGG
The DNA here is from genome assembly GCF_022539395.1 of Myiozetetes cayanensis. Lineage (NCBI taxonomy): Eukaryota > Metazoa > Chordata > Aves > Passeriformes > Tyrannidae > Myiozetetes > Myiozetetes cayanensis. The sequence goes on along the minus strand of NW_026086826.1, from coordinate 2,309,820 downwards.
GTATAATTACCTCCTGCTGCAGGAGATCTTCTGAACAGATCTGTCAGAGACTGCAAAATTGCCACCACACACGGTGGATTTTCTCCACAAACTCCCAAAATCGGCGCTTGGCTTTCCCGCCCCCACAGCCCGGCGCCATCATGGCCCCTCAGCCCTCAGGGCCTCACCTCGGCTCCAGCGCCGGCTCTGGGCTCACCGCCACGCCAGCAGCATCCCTGGCAAGAGGCTTCCAGCAGTTCCCATGGACTCTCCATCTCTCCAGCTGGGTTGGGGTGGCTGCAGCACCTCAGGAGGCGGCTGAGAACGCCTTTGTCTTCTCACGCCCTTGGGCGCCGGGGAGAGGAGGGAGCAGCGCTGAGGCGAAGGCGGGGGGCGAGCCATGAGGTGCCCAGAGCAGCCCCACACAGGCAGGGCTTTGGGGCTTTAGGGTGGTGGCCGCTCTCCTGTCCAAGGAACTGGGAGGCTTGAGGCACCATTCGTGCCAGGAGGACACCCCCAGTGTTCCCTGGGTCACTGTCCCTCACTGTGAGGCGAGCACAGGTGCAGGCGCCTTCCCTCCCTCACCTGTGGAGAATCCCCTGAGCAGCTTCACCTGCGTGTCCCGTTGCCGAGGTGCCCACGGTCCCTCTGCCTGTTTGGCTCTGGGCAGGGAGGGCTAACATGCTAATGCTGTTATTCTTTTATTTATTCTCTTCTAATCCAGATATTTTTTTATCCCTCACAAAGGCGGGCCCGGCTCTGGCAAAGGCAGCCAGTGTGAACAGCTAGCCAGGAAATACGGATTTTCTCACCTGTGCACCGCTGACCTTCTCCAGAATGAGTTGTTGTCGTTATCGGAGAGAAGTAAATTGATCAAAGACATCATGGAATGTGGTGAACCTGTGCCTGGTGTAAGCAGCAGTTTTTATTTGGGGCCCTGATGGTCAAACAAAGGCAGTGGTAGGTAGATTGTCTGAAAAGGTGGAAATAAGATACTGGAGCCGATGATTCCCATTTCAGTAAAACTGATCTGTAACCCGAGGTAGAAGTTTCCTCATTACCAAATCTGGGGCACTTGTTTCCCCTTTCAGTGCCAATATTTCTTTACATTTCAGACTCATCTAGGCAGTAAGTTAGACACGAAGTACAGTGAGACAGACGCATTGCAAAATGTAAGTACAGGAAACAGTCCTTTTTATAGCTGTGCATTTCAGATTCAGAGCTGGTCCTCCTGGCAGCTCTTCTAAATCACAGTACCTGCAGCAGTTCCCTGCAGGGCTGGCTGACATCCCGGAGTGGCTGGACTGCAGATTAAGGGAGGCTGTAAAGGGTGTTGTTCTGAGCCGGACTTGACTTTTACGTGGCAGTTCTGCAGCCCCAGCTCTTGGTGGGTCATCAGCAAGTGCAGCTGGATTGGAGGATGTTTGTTAATGAAAGATACTGGGAAGTGCTGCTCAGGGGAAACTAAAAAGCTGTGCTCAGGCTTGATTTTGATTGCTTTGCTCTTCAGTGTGTTTGGTCAGATGGGGTCACTTTCCATGCAATGTAATTATATCACTGACATAGCAAAATGCAGTCAGATTGGGAAATGCTGCAGCATTTTCAGGTACCTAGAGGGCACTTGGGAACTCCTGGGTGGGTTGCAGCACTAGATTTGTGTGGCATAGCTGGCCCTGAGAGAAGAAAAAGTAGGGTACCCTGCTACCTGCAACACAGGAAAACACCCTGCATTCACAGGGCTGACTTTTAGCCAAGCAGGGCCATTTTCAAGGGGGTAGCACGAGAGTCAGTGTAACAAACAGAGGTATCAATCTTTGTCATCAATTAACCAAATAACCCCCTTTCTTTCCTGTGCAGGGCATTGTCCTGGAGCTGCTGAAGGAAGCCATGGTTTCCAGGCTAGGGGACACCAAAGGATTCCTGATCGACGGGTACCCCCAGGAGCTGAGAGATGCAGAAGAGTTTGAGAGCAAGGTGAGCCTAGAATTGCCATGCTGTTAGAACTCCTGTTAAGACACAGCTCTACTTCTGGGGCTGCTTGGGTCCCCACCTTCAGCTGATTGCAGCAGGGACGTGAGAAGAGCCAGTCCAGCAGCAAATTTAATGCAAACCAGGAACAATTCCCGTTTCAGACTCAATTTTCTGCTTCTAGTGGATGGCACCGTACTTATTACGAAAATCTCCTCAACCACAATTTGCTGCAGGCTCGTGAAAGCACGCACCTTCCCAGGGAATATTTCTTCCCAGTGAGCCAGCCCTGCCAAAGCTTTGCTGCCACTCGAAACAGCAAACCCCAGATTCCATTTCTGTGGTGAGGAGCAGGTGGCAGAGCCATAAAAAGAGCGTTCTGCAGGTGGCTGCGTGGCACTCCAGAGAGCTATCGATCTCCTGGGGATGTGCTAAGACCCACTGAGAAGGCTCAGCCATGCTTTTCTCAGCCTGCAGAAAGCACTCCCTGTAAGCCCTGTGAATGAATTTGCCAGGGTTTGGGAGAAGTGGTGAAGCAGGGAAATCAGTTAGATGTATATTCCACCATATTACGCCCCACAAATGTCCTAAATAAGTGTGAAGGGTCATAAAAGCTCAGTGAATCACCTGTTTTCTCCCTGAAGCTTTAGCTGCTCTATTTAGTTGTTTACCACAAAAGCCTAGCAAGGCACAGGCATCAAAAGCTGGACAAAACAGTGGGCGATGGGATTTGCTGTAGAAGCCATTCACCAAAATGTTGATCTGGTTCCTCTGCTAAAATGCTGTGGATCATTAAAAAAAACATTGGAAATTTCTTACATTTTGTGTATAAGGAGGAACAGTTTCAGCAGTGCTCTGTGTCTGGCAGGCACGCATGTCATGTCCTGTGAACTCTGCTCTGTGTTATGATTTAGAGGGTGCAGTGTCCTGGCCTGAGGCATTGCCAGGCAATAAGCCCAGTGCAGAAGCAGAGCCCCTTTCAGATCCTGCAGTCCTGATCTGCCTTTGACATTTACACTAAAACACAATTCAAGGAGCTCAGGTGGTCATTCTGAACGTGCCAAGGCACCCCTGTTGTTCCTGTATCCCTTTTTCTCAGGGTGGACCTGGCAGGCTGAAAGCTGCTCAGTAAAACTGTGAAGTTTTGTTTTTTTAAGTGAGTCATTGCTGGGATAATGCTCTGCACTTCTTCCTGATGAAAAGAGGTGCACATCAGGCTTTATTAATTAATGGCAGCAAAGTACAGGTGAATAATGCTGCATATGATCATAAAAAGCGTTATAATTATTAACAAAGAGCTGTTCTGTTTAGAAGACATCGAGAACAGTGCTTATGCTTCAAAGTTTGGTAGCTTTGACTGGTGAGCTGTGTACAAACAGCTGATTCTTCAGCCACTTTTGCCCAGTTCCTCTCTGTGATACAGCTGTATTTTTTACCCAGCCATAATTCTAGAGAAGCAACATCTCCCTGTTCCCTCCTCAGTCTTTCTGCTAGGTGAGAAGTAGAAAACAATTAAATTATAAGTTCCATATCAGCAGGTGGAAAGTACCCAGTGTAGACAGGATTGTTTGGCTTCCTGCAGATGTCCCCACAGCGTGTCTTATTTCAGCTAAATCGTGGTGGGAAAATAGTAATAAAAAAAAAAAAACAAAACAAAAACCAGCGGTAGTAAAAATTGCTGTAATATCTGACCAGGGCACTACTCCCACTTTTTGTAATTTTTAACTTGGAAGAGTGACATTTCTGTAATGGTTTGAATTCCAGATAAAAGCCATATTGAAAATTTTGAGAAAACCACATAGATTTTTCAAATCAGAGCCTGTCTATCAAGCAAGATACACTTACCTGATCCTATCAGTCAGGGTATTCCTCACTGCAAGGTGATGATGTGACTGACTGGGAAAATGAATCATTTCCCATTTGTTTTGTTATAATTTAGAACAGGCCATGGAATTCCTCACGTGAAACTGTGGAGGAAATAACTTCTCACTATCCATTACACAAAAAGAGCATTTATTTAAATCACTGATGAAGCCACATCTCTTTTAACTTGTCTATGCCTCTTGCACTATTAAAACTTCCCTTGTTGGCTTTTTTTAATCCCCAAACCCAATGCTGCCACTGCTAATAGAAAAAATGGGCAGATAGAAGTCTGCTATTGAGCTGTCCAGCACAATCCCTTGGCTTCAGCTTCTCTTAGAAAGCCACTGAGGTCGTGGAAAGGTCAACACAACCCAGACATCCTCAGCCCAAGGCAGGAGGCCTGGCATGAAATATTTACCTTTGGATTATTTCCTCCTTTGAGGGCTGTCAACAAAGGTGACAACAGCAACTTCCATATAGCAGCCATTTAGACTTCCTTTGCTGCAGCAGTGCTAACAATATCATTTTTATGTGCATATATAATGTTTATAGATAGTATTATGTATATATAATGGTCACTGGTGGGAGCAACAGTGGCCTTTTTCCAAGACTTCCCACTTTTTCCTGAAGGGTGTTCTGCCAAGGGGAGGACTGAGAAAAAGACTTGAGAGTGTCTTTAACAGATAACTGCATGGAAAAACGATCCCATTGTTTTTCACTGGCCCTGTAACACCTATATTTTACTGGGTAGAGTGGCTTTTAATCCCTCTGGACTTGGCCCAGCAGTTGTTGCTCAGAGCAGACCTGGTGTCAGTGGATGGCAAGATTTATGCTCAATGACATGCAGATTTTGCAGTGCATCAGGGAAAGGATACACTGAAAAAAAAAGGAGGATTTATTTAGAACTTCTGGCTCTCTCCTGAAATATTGTAAAGAACATGTTGCTCTTCCTTGCCAGTTCTTTTTCACCCGTAAATTCTGTGGTATCTACGATCAAATGGAGAGAGAGAGAGAGAGACAATTATTAACTGTCTCTGCCAGGCCTGAGAATAAAAAGAAAGAAATCTGTATTTATTTTCTCTACAGAAAAGGACAGACTCTCCCTCCTGACTAGTTTGGCACTAACCAAACAGCACTAAAGGGTGGGCTTCTCATGGAATCTGGGAATCTCTTGCCAAATTGAAAGTGCAGAGAAATAAATCACTGCCTTCCTTTATGCCATGGGTGGTGATAATGTGGGTACACTGCAGATAAAGACATAAAGTACTGTGTGACATAAAACAATTCCCAGAGTGTATCCCTGTGAACACCTGATGGTGTTCTGAGCCTGTCAGTGGTCACCCATCTCCACTGCAAGTGACTCCTGCTCACTCAAATACCAAGTGCTGATGAATTCCGTGATGACTCTTCCAGTATGACCCAGATCAAGCTGATTTCCCCGGGCCAGTGGTTTGGATCCTCACTGTTCTGCTTTGTGCCCAGGTTGGGGAGCCAAGGCTGGTGCTGTGCCTGGACTGCAGTGCACACACCATGAGCAGTCGCCTGCAGATGAGGGATCAGAGCAGTCCCAGCTCCAGCAGTGCCCAGGCCATCCAGGAAGGGATCCAGAGCTACTGCCGAGCATCACGGCCTCTGATCGCATACTATGAGAGCAAGGCACAGTTATGCAAGGTAAATTGCTTCACCTTTCTCATCAAATCACCGCTTTTTGCCTCCGTTATTTGGAGTGTTTGGAAGATCCGGTCTTGTTTTACTCTCCCCTGCTTTGTTTGCAGCTTCTCCGAACTTCTGAGTTCCACAGCACGGTTTGAGAGGGCAAAATCACACATTTGTGCTTAATCTGGGAGCATGGCCTGAGTCACCAACTCATCTGTACAGAACCTCTTACTAAACACTAATTCTGGAAAGCTTTTCTTTAAGTATTAGGATTTATTTCTTTGTAAGGGCTCTCAGAATTAGGATGAAAGATGATGTTGAATCCAAAGTCCTTTAGTTAAATTTACAACTCTGACAGTGCATATCCTGAAATAAAACAGGCCTGCATACAAGAAAGACCTTTTTGCTGGAATAAATAACATAATAATTTCAGTGAATTACCTCAGTTTGCACCTGCTCAGGATGTGATATTTAAAGCTTTTATTATTATTATTTTCTAATCAATACTTTACAGTGAAGCAAGAAAAATTCCATCAGTGCCCTTAGCTGATGTATGTGCTAGCACATCTGTAGCCTTAAAAGGGATGTTTGGGGTTTTTTTTTCTTTATTTCTCTGCTCTGTCATGGCAAACTATCCCTTATGTTCAGCTACAGAAAGATTTAGTCCTGCTGTTCTGTCTTTTCCTAAAAAGGAAAGAATCCAATAGTAATTTCTGGATGTTTTATGGCATCTTTTTTTCAGGAGAAAAAAAAAATACCCCAAACTTTTTTCTCCTCTGCAGAGTTCCCAAAAGAGAAACGTGCAGCTAATTTATCCTAATTTATGCAGCCCTATCCTGACCTGAGAACAGAGCAAATAATACAGAGCTGAGAGAAATGGAACTCAGAGTCCTGATTTGTGTCCTTTGCTCACCCCACAGTAAGGAAAAAACAAAAATGCAAACAACCAACCAAAAAAAAAAACAACCAAACAAACAAAAACCCCACCAAAACATTCCAGTTTGGAAACACACTAAATATTGTGAAACAAAATAATTTTTTTTTTTCTGGAAGGAATTCTTGCTTTGGAAGTTTAATTAGGCAGGCTGGCTTTGTCATCTCAAACTGCAGCTGGCACAGTGATGTCCCTGCAGTGCCCAGTCCTGCTCTGAGCAGGACCCACTGTGGTTCTTTCCAACCTCTGTTATTAAATCCTGTAAATGAGCATCTTACAAACCTATACAGCAATTTGGAAAATAAAGACAGATAAGCACAGTTAAGATTAGGGGTGGGTATGTTAAGCTGAAGAAAGGAGAGAGGGAAGTTTGCAATTCCCAGGACACAGGGTTGGTTTCTTATTTATAGCAACAGATTTTCCAGATGGCCAAGCATTGACATGAGCAGCCACTCCGATGTTCTCTGAGTGGTGAAGAGAAATTCAGGTGGAAGGCACAAAAACTGACAATGATAACTTCTGAGCAAGAATATCAGATATAAATTAGGACTGCACTCATATTTTTTTGGTGAAGACTAGGCTAAAATAATCCTTGTTTTTTTGTTATTTGTAATATCATATACATGCACAGAAGACTGAGGGAGTGGATGGTGAGATCTCAAGACTATTAGAGTTTAAATCCCTCTTAACTGCCACAAAGACTCAGCATTAACCTTTTCTAGCCAGCTCACTGCAGGGTGTGACTGAGCACCAGTAAATTGGAGGTGAAATAGTGTTTAATTGTACAAGTGCTCGTGGCTTGTAGGGCTTGACTGTAGCACCCAGCTCCTGCTTTGCCCTTCTGGAAGGGAAGGTAGTTGTGAAGAATAAGTTAGAAAATTTTCAATTAATTTTTTTTTTTTAAATCATGTTTTGGGGATTTAGTTTAATACTCCGTAATTTTTTTTCACAGTCAGTTCCAGAACCCCCACCTGCTGCTAAGGGCAGCTTTTCAATAAACTTTCAATATTTGCTTTTCAATAAACACCTCGCACTGGACATGCAAGGGCTGAAAGCACCGCTCACAAAAACACCCTCTGCAATCTGCCTGAGCCTGTGGCAATCAGATGTTTCAGATCAGTGACATGAAATGCACTGTGGTAGCTGAAATAAGCAGGTAGATGCTGTTATTGTTCAATTTACTTCTCAGGGATTTCCAAGTGAAAATTTAGTGGACACCTCCTCGTGTTTTGACGTGGCTAAATGTAAATCCCTCTGAACACCTGGCCTTCTGTCAGCCGAGAAGAAAGGGAGGGGGAAAATGATTGTTTTTAATATCTGACTCATCTTTAAAAGCCCTTTCCCAGTGACAGTCTGTAGGAGGGTAACAAGGAACAGAGCAATGTGTTGTAGTCAGGCAAGACAAGGCTGCTCCTGCCTCGCTGCCATCGGCACCTGGGAGGTGTCTGAAGGGCAAGATCAGAGGACTGAAGGTGTCCAGTGCGTGGCATGGACACAAAACTCATCGCCCACATCAGCTCAGGGCTGCCCCACGTGCTGCAGGGCACCCCCCCAGCTACTCCTGGCTGCAAACATCAGTGCTCTGGGCTGAAATGCAGCTCCTCTTCCTCAGCAGGGCAAAGTTAATTGGTCTTTTTTTGGTGAAGCACAGCCCTGACAGGCAACTTGAACAGAAAACTGAATTTTTGGAGCGGGGCCTTTGGAAAGTGTTCTGTATCCCAGAGGTGTAATTTTGCTTTCAAACCCGAATATTTAAGAGAAAGAGCTTAAGCTCCTCCATTTGATTAATGTACTCTGCCACAGATGATGGAGCCCACGGGACCTTCTTACAGAAATCTGTGCAAATAAAGTGAATAACGTGGGTTGTGGAAGCTGCTCCTCTACATCAGGATGCTTTTAACACAAAACAGAGTAACCTTCACTTTACATTGGCTCAGCGTGTTGTGTCAGTGCTCAGATTCTGAGAGAATTCCTGGTGACTTGATCAAAACTAATGTTTTTTTTTTCCCTGCCTCACAGGTTGATGCGGAAGGAACACAGGAGGACGTTTTTCTGGAAATCTGCAAGACAATTGACTCTCTGCTGAGTAGGGAAGAGGCAGCATTTTCAACAGAAGCGCAGTGATGGTGTGCTCTGGTGTGCACTGGTGTGTCCTGATGTGTGCACTGGAGTGCACTGGTGTGCCCTGGTGTGCCCTGGTGTGCACTGGTGTGTTCTGGTGTGCACTGGTGTGCACTGGTGTGTTCTGGTGTGCACTGGTGTGTCACTGATGTGTACTCAGCCTCACCCACAGCCACGAGTGCACTGCTGGTGGAAGCAGCCCTGCTGTCTTGAGAGGTGTCTGGGATTTGTGCATGTGGTGTGTCCTTGTAGATGAAATGTCTGTTCTCTGTTCTGACAGTGGGAAGTGCTCCGTGTGCAGGTTGTTTCCTCGGCTCTTTGCTCTCCAGGGGCTCAGAGCAGGCAGGTGAATGGAACAGCAGCTCTGCTTTGTGTTTCATCTCCTGCCTTGGATGGGAAATGAGGCAGTGCTTGGCCAGCAGGGAGCTCTCCAGCCCCCCCAGCTCTGCTCAGCATACTCATGTCAAGGGCACTGCATACAAGTTTCCCATCAGACATTGTTTAATTAACAGTTTTTTGATACTTGTGGTGTCACTAAGGCTGTTCTCTGTGACAGGCAGCTGTAGGACAGCTGGAATTAGTTCAGCTACAAGTCAAACTCCTCACACATCCCCAGAACACCATTGCACCGAGGAGAAAGATTAACTGAAGATACAGTTGGATATTGTGGAAGTCTGTCAATCCATCAGTGTGGTGCACACCCCATTTCTGAGAGAGTCCTGTCTTCTGCTGGGGGCTGCAGGAATTTACAGCTGTCCTGCAGGCTGTGTGAGCTGAGGAGAGCACAGGGACTGTGGCACAGCTCAGGGTGCTCAGCAGTGCCCCAGCAGTTGCACTCTGGCTGTCCCAGCCTGCAGTGACGATGACTGTGAGCCACAACTACCCCGTCGTCCTCAGATCGCACCTGGGAAGGATTCCAAATGCAAAATTCACACCATCATCATCATCATCACCATCTGTTGTCTTGTACTGCCATTGCCAAAATTTGGGGAGGGGGGGATGTGTGTGTGTGTGTGTGTGGGGAGGGTCTGGTGGGGTGGGAAACCAGCAAAAACCAACAAAAAAAGGAAAATGTCAGGGATTATTTGATTCCTGTTGCTTGCATCCTTAGTAAGTCATTTATCTGTAATAACTGCAAAACACTCTGTGAGAGTCACACGAATATTTCTGTTGGGGTTACCCAAAATATTGTGGAGTTTCTCTGGTATTACTGACAGCTACACAAAAGCTTGTTTGACATTCCTGTGAAGTAACTGCATCCTCTTCCTGGAACTCCTGGATGAACTCACAGTGCAAGTGGGTTGCATGATCGCTCGTACCGTCCAGGTTGTACTTTATGCAGCGGATTTGCATTTTTAAAGTTAACCTTTCTTGTAATGAAGACATAATACAAATAAAACCACGTGCAAAAACGAGGAGGAACGATTTCTGTTACAGTACATGTGGGTTTTAATCCTTTTCCAAGCACAGTACATGAGTTGAAAATAGAGCTCAGCTCAGCATGCTTACACAGTCTGTCCCTTCTGCAGTCAGGGCACCTCCTTGGTTCCTTTTCTTCCTGGAAATGCCAGTGCAGGGATTGTTCAGGGTCTGCTTTACATGTGCTCTGATCCTTCACATCCTGGCTCTTCCTTCTTCCCTGGGTCCTCCTACAGCCCACCCTTCCCCTCTGGTGCTTTGGGAAGTGTTTCTCCAGCTGCAGCCCAGGGAGCACCAGCAGCTGCTGGTTGGTTGGTTGGTTGGTTCTTTTTTTTTTGGGAGGGGAAGGGGGTGTTTAAAAATCTAATGATAAAAATTATTTAACATACACTTTAATTTTTATTTCTGCTTCTTTTTTTTTTCCTGTGGGAAAACAAACAAACAAACAAATAACCAAAAGAAACGCCATGCTTGATTTGGTGCATGTGCATTAGATACCTATTTGCATATATATGCAAGAGAAGGAGCTGTATATGCATGCAGAGGGAATATATTAATATTTATACATAGTTAATAAAAGAGGACTTATCCAAGACACTCCTTTCTTGGGTGATTCAGACTCGACACCATCCTCCTGCTCCCCAGCTCATCCCACTGATACCACCACGTTTTGTTCTCTCCAAGCTTCCCTGAACTGATGACTCTTCTCCTCTAATGTACTTTCATTCTTTTATTCCAGTCATTTTTCCAGGGTATCAACAGAAAGTGAGTTATTCCCACAGATTCTGTCCCTGATAATACACCCTCACCAGCTCTGGTTTCCTGCAAAGACTGTGAATGGTGTGGAAAGCACATTTGGGTGGTATTTGAGAGTCTCTCAGAGCAGTATCAATCTCAATTTAAAAAACATCCTGTCAGGTTTTGTGTTGTATTGTTTTAGGGCTTATTAAATTTATCTAAGCCTAGTGAGATATGTTTACAGATGCTACTTGCTCAGTGTTTTAGTAACTCTACTGTATTACCTTCTGAAGAGATTAAATGCCTAAAAACGACTTTTCCCGAAGCAGAAAACAGCTACACCTGAAGTTACTGCAAAACCTCGTGCTGAGCCATTTGTAATGAAAGCTGCTGGGTGCAGCCAGCCAGTTATCCTTCTTATTGCCACCTTTTAAAGTCAGACCACTCTGCTTCCTCCCTAATTGCTCTGAGTGTTCCACTTCCAAAGCCACTGGAAGTCACAGCTGTAAAACAATCCGGGTGTTCCCGACTCACAAGCTGTCCACCCCAATAAAAAATGTATTAAATATGTCCCAGGAATTACAAAGCTGCTCAGACCATGGGATCCAGCGTGGCCCCAAGGCTGCTGAAGGAGGAGTCTGGGAGGTGGGAAAGGCTCGTCCTGGCTGGGATCCCACCCAGGGAGCACCTGCAGGAGGCAGGGACAGCTCCTGCCAGCGACTGCCACCTCATCAGGGACTGCACAGAAAGGAAGTCACGGCAAGCATTCTATGTATAAACAGACTGGATCCACAGAGTTTATTTCTCACAGTTCTCCTGACAATCGAACATTATTTAAGAACATACTGTATACACAGATAAGAAGGAACATACAAAATGTTTTAAATGATGCACAACAAAATCCAGCAGTATAAAAGAATGCATGTGAACCCTTGCTCACTGCTCAGGCTAAATTTAATCACTGTTTAAATAGTAATAAAAATACAATCTTTCATGGATCTTGTGCAGACTACAAAAGAGGAAAAATTATTACCATATATATGATTTATATTAGGCAGTTTTTCTTTGATGAGTTGCACTAACAACTCCAAATACAGAGGCAGAAGGCTGTGTATTTTATTTTAAAGGAGTTAATGTCGAGTATTAGAGACTTTACACAGTTACTAGCACTGGCACTTTTCACCATATTTTGTACACATCACATGATCATCTTATATAACATTACATTTAAAAAATATATCTGAGTGACAATTTTATAACATTCACACACCATGAGCTGGTTAAGGAAGCAATGCCACAGTTGCCCCCTGTAGTGCTTCGCTGTTGGTAAATTAGAGTTCATCGTGGTTTTAAAAAAACAAATTAAAAAAATCGAAAGTCGAACATGATCAAGCAGCTCCGACTGAAGAAAGGCCTGGAACCAACCCTCGCCCAGACAGGGAGGATTTTTAGAGTACAGCCTAGAAGCAAACACTGTCATTGGTTAAAACCTCGCCTAAAGAAGTCAGTTACTGTGCTGAAAACTATTTCACAACAAAACTGCAAGCTACTAAACTGGTTTTATATAAATACTTCATCTCCTCTGATCTCATTATTAACCAAGTTCTTCGAAGCCTTTGGAATTTTCCTCTGCCTTTAACGTGTGCTCTCAGTTCTGGCTCACCCTTTTTGAATGTTTTTCTCTTTTTGCTCAGATTCACCACCCCCTAAAAAGTGTCTGACGTGGTGAGAAAAGCCTCCCAGTGAAACCTCCTGCACACCAGGAATGTTCAGCTGCTGTTCAGTGATCTACAGAGCCATGACAGCCCCGAGCTGCAGTTGCACAAGTGCACCCAGGAAGCTGTCACGCTGTGAGTGACATTTCAGGGAAAGCAGAGTCTTTCCAAAATGTGCACAGAGTTAACAATGGTGCCATTGTTATTTTGCCAAGAGGACAGGAAACCCAAGGTGGGAGATCTGCTTCCCATGTCATCTATTTGCTGGAAAGTAGTTTGGGTCAAGATAATTGTAACTGGTGCCCTGGGACATGCAGTAGTCTCTGTCTAAAAATGTCTCTGCTCTGTAAATAGGTTCTAACTGGTGATCTTCCTTATGAATCTCTGTTTCATGCAGACTGCAAGGGAAAGAGAAAGATAACAGTTTAAAAGTCAGATTATTTCCCTTAACTTTCAGAAACAGCCATCACATGAACTGATCCATACCCAGCTGGGTACCAGTTCATTCAGAAAGTGTAATTCCCCCCTCTGTTCAACAGTACCAAACCTATCTTATTAAAAAATAAATTATACACCCGGAACTTGTTAAAAATCTCTCTCCCCACAAACACTTGCTGAAGTATCCTCCCTTTCACCCAGCCAGGATGTGTGTCCCGTGCTGGAGCCAAGATTTCCAGCACACAGCAATGACACAAGCAGGGAGCTCTGATCCCCTGACCAACAACAAGCAGAAGCTGCTCACCAGTCAGAACAGGAATCACAGAAATCCAAGGACATCTCCTGGGGGCAGTCCTGGCAGTGCCACCGCACCCCCTGGATGGGTTCGATCCCGCAGTTGTCGCACTGTGGGGCAGAGGGGAGAGAGCTGAGAACCATCCCCTGTGGGACAGGACACACCAACCCTGAGGAACATTCCCTGTGGGACAGGACACGCCAGCCCTGAGGAACATCCCCTGTGGGACAGGACACACCAGCCCTGAGGAACATCCCCTGTGGGACAGGACACACCAGCCCTGAGGAACTATCCCCTGTGGGACAGGACACACCAAGCCCCGTGTGGCCACGAGCCCTCAGGCTCTGCAGACCCTGAGGATTCATCAGCCCTTCTCCTGTTTGCTTCCCACTCCCCACATGCTCCATCTGCACGTTGTCCTGCTCACCCAAGGCAGGGCAGCCCTGCCTGCAGACACTTCCAAAAATCTGAACTACCAAGAGCGCTGCAGAGACAGGGCTGAGAGGGGAACAGGGCTGTGGGAAACAGGCTCATCCTCCACCAGAACCTGGAGTTCTGTCCCAGCACAGCCTCTGGCACAGCAGCTTTTCTGGTCACAACTCCTCCAGCCCAGGGGTACAAATGGATTTGTCCCACCTGCAGCCCTCCCTTCCACACAGGCTCTCCCAGCTCGAGGGCTGGTCCTGAGGAGGGACTAAGTTAGGAATAATGCTAAAACTGAATAAAAAATATAAACTGGTTCCAGTTATCTGAATTTGAGAACCAAGGCACTGGAAACCCTTGATCTGAATTTTTGTGCTTCAACTTCCCTGTCCCCTGTGAAACAAAAACAATGCTGTGCCTGTCATTTGCTGATGAAAAAAAAAAGAAGTATTTCCAAAGTGCTCTGATATCATAGCAATGAAAGCCATAAAGAGCCCCCAAGGCACTCAACAATTCCATATTCAAAGCAGAGTTTGAATAATGTGCAGTAAATGAGGCTGAGGGCCACGCAGAACCAGTGCTGCTCTCAAGGGTTTCCTTAGGGGAGGCCCATCCAGCCCAAGGCAGAATTCCTGAGGGAAAACAGAACTGATCACCTCATTTCCCAGCTTACTGTAATGCAGGAGACAATAAATTCAGGGTAAAGAAACTTCCAAAGTTCAGATGCTTGACAATGTGTAATGCCAATTTACTTCTCAGAATAATTTGATGAAGCAAAAGCAATGAGTTTGTTACCTCAGAGTCTGCTCTGCCTGATGAAGTTTTGATTTTTGGGGGAAGAAAATGCTAATTTGAAAAAATCCCCCCAAAACAAAACACCAAACACACCCTGCTGGCTAAAGGCAGCAAAAATAAACAGCATTTTTTATTGTTAGATCAATGTTGGTGGTCTAACAACTGGATTAAGTTTGTCCATATCAAGTGATGAATCTGTCTCCACTCTGCAGTCATTTTGAACTGCACCCTGAACTGAGTATCTCTGGATTTTTACAGAAATGGATGTTAGGAAAGAAACATTTTAGGTAAATATTGTTTTGTGGCCTTGCTTCAACTTCAGTGAGTTATTACTTGATAGGATTGTGAAGTTGCTACAAAATAAAGGAAATATTAACCTGTGACTGTTATTAAAAATCTTTGTCCCTTGCTTGGCCTCAGGAGGAGGCAAAATAACTCCTGACTCAATCAGAGAACAATCATGAATGATTGTTAAAACAATGCAGTGTCCAGTGGAATCTGTAATGACTTCACAGGGCTCCATGACCAGCTGCATTTCCCTAACAGTGAGGAAAAGAGGGAATGTTTATTCATTTCCATCAGCATCAGCATTCAGAGCCACCCCAGAGTGAATGATGGGGGCTGTTTTTATGGAAGGAACTGAGGGGAAAGCAGACACAGAGAACAAGAACTGAGGAACCCAACCTGGATGAAACCAAATCTTCCCAAGGAATCCAAACCACGCCCTCCTGGAAAACTTCTGGACTGCTCTGAGCGAGGGGAGAACTTCTCTGGCACTCACCTTGAAGCCCACGTGCTGCACAAAGCCACTCTCTGCGTGCATCTGCTGCAGCTTCTGCTTCTTCAGCTTTTTAAACTCCAGCAGCTCTTTGTACTCGGGTAACTCTCGGTATGTCACTGGAATACTCTCTTCATCCTGGGCCAAACAGAAACAGCCTCACTTTGGGAATGTTGGAACAAAATCTTTCCAGAAATCACTGTGTGTGATTAATGATCACTGAGAGAAAGATGGCAATCTATCCTAACATGCTGGGGAAATATTTCTACAAACAAAGCACCAAGCAGTGCACTCAGCACTTACAGGTTACTTTCCATTTTTATGCTTTATTAATTAAAACAAACCCCCCAGTACCCCACAAACAAGTGTCTCCTGGTGAAGGCCTTAGCTGTGGTAGAAAGACAGCAGTGCCTCACTTGAATGTCTATTTTGGTGGGGTTTTTTTTCTCATCTTAGAAATAATCCCCTTGTCCAGGCACAGCTGCAGCAGGAGAGTCAGCTCTGCTTTAAGACAAATTTATTGTAGCTCTGCACACTGGGCAACAGATGATGCAGCAGAGAACTAAAATTTCAGGTCAGTTTTATCAAGTTAATTGACCTTTCTCTTCACTCTTCACAATTGCACGACAATTGTTTTATTGCAGCAGCTCTGCTTGGCAGATGTCACCTGTGTGCAAAGGCACAGAGCAGTTTTCAGACCCTGCACCAGCAATTAAAATTCCTCTAATGTAGCCTAAATCTGTCATTTCTTCTTACAAATCTGTGAAGATTGAAGATCCTGTATTATTGACTAAGTTAATTAAAGGAAGTGAGGGAAAGAGGCTTGCTCTTTAGTATTAAATTGCTAAAGGCCTTCTCAATTATTTAACTGTAATTATGAACTTAGATGAAGGACTAGGCTGCCAGTGTTCAGAAAAATGATGTTTAAATGGCGTGGTTCAGGTGTGTGGTGATGAGCTACATCCCCCTAATATAAAACAGGGATTTACCTTCCATGCAAATCCCAAGTTTCTCTGAGGAAAAACCTCCTGGCACCAAATAACTGTATATTGAATAAAGTGTTCTTTAACAGCCCCCTGTGTGGACAATCCATTCTGCAACAGCAAGCAGCTCCATTCCAGAATAATGAGACTACTCAGAAAATTAAGAAATCATAACTGAAAAGCAAATGAACTCTGCTGGGAATGCTGTTTCTTCGCTTGGAAATAACTCATTTACACCAAAATATAAATTTTTTTCAGGAATAGTTTTGCCAGTCAAAAATACTCAGGCAAAATCTTTGGTCTTGGCACAGGAATGGCACCTGGTAATTCCACTGGGAAAACCTGATTTTCCTGCTACACTGCATTTCTCCTGCCCAGTGATGCCAAGTGTTCTTCTCCAAGACAGTGACTGTCAATTGGAACATTAGAACAGCGTCCTGCACACTCATTTTGAACACAGTTTATGATCCTCTTTTTGCTTCCAAACTGCTTTTGCTTTTAGAATAAACCCCAGGTGATTTACGGTGCCCACATTTTTTAGACTGAGACACCACAGCAAAACTGAAATGTTTTAGAAAACTGGTCAGAACAGACAGAAAATATGAAAATAATGCAGACCAAAAGCAGGTGTGCTCAGAAACAGTTCCACTGCACCTCCTCTGAGATGCTTTTTGCTTCCCAGGCCCTTTAAGGTTCCTACTGGAATATGTGAAGTTATCAGGAGTGTGTGCAGATGAACTAAGAGACCACCAGAGAACACTGAGTGACAGTGAAGATGGGATTTGAGCCTGAGAATGAGGAGTGAATCACTGGGTTAGGATGTCTACCACGATGTGCCTCTAGGAACACACAAATGTGGTTGTTGATTGATCGACAGCTCAGCCTGTCAGTTCACACGAACTCCATCACCCACTCAGCCAGCAAAAGGCAACAAAAAGCAACAAACAGCACCTGAACTCTGCCAGAGCTCGACACAACTTCCCTAAGCACACCTTTAACCAGGATCTCAGCTACACAGTTAACAGCAGTTTCAAACCCATGTCATGCCAGAGCACTTTTGGAAAACATGCAAACTAAAACCTGTTTGAGAGCTGTTCCAGGACCAGACTGTTCACGTGGCCTCTTCTCCAGACTTCCCATTCGCTCTCAGTATTTATTTGCTCAATATTTATATGCTATTTATCTGATCCTATCATCCACTAAACAAGGGCAAGAAGAGAGTAAAGCAGGACAAGGTGTGATTTGAGGGACGTACCGACACTTCCTCTTCTGCTGCAGTGTCCATGTGGCTGTGAAAGCTGCATCTGTCATCATCCTCATCCATGTAAACGGGGGGTTCATGGGATGTCATGAAAGTTGAAGGTTTGAAAAGGTGTTTATTTAAAGGGTGTTGCCGTCTACTCGATGACTAGGGGGGAAAAAAAGGGTGTATTTTTAAAAATGGCCCTCGGTTATTATTTAAACTTCTCACCAACTTCTTCTATTTGTGCCTTAAAAAAAAAATAATCTAAGCCCAGGTTAGTTATCCATATTTCTCTCCTAGTCCAGGAGAGGGAAAGCAATTCATTCCACCATAAAAGCCTCCTAAGAGACAGAAGGAACTGCTCTCTGAAGGTTCTTTTTCACTGTCACCGCATGGAAAAGGCACCTAAAAAATATCAGGTGAGATAAATTCCTCCATTAGGATATATCTAAAACCTCTCAGCTCTAATGCTGCCTGAAGGTGTAGAGAGCATGCCAGGCACTCAGCCCCTATTACTTATTCCCCAGCGGGAGAATATTAAATAGCAAAAAGAAGAATTTGGGGTGAATTAAATCAACTCAACTTGGCTGCTTTGCAGGCTGGCATTTTGACATTTTTAACGTCCAATCTGACATTCCTCAATTTAGGAAAAGAAAAAAATATAAAATCTGTGTGAATCAAAAAAGCAGAAATATTGAAAAGAGGGTTTTTTAACGAGAGGCTTCTCACATCCAGATAAAGCATCTGGAAATCAAGGCAGGGACGCTCTCTGTGCTTATTTGGTAGCCCTGTTATGCACAGAGTTGTTATGACCTAGGAATTTACCTGAGGAGTTGAATTCTCTTTTCAACATGATCTGCCTCTGCTAAAAAAAATGAATCCAAACACTGCTTAAAAGCAGACAGTTAAAACCCATTTTCCCTCTGGGAAATGTATCTTCTGGATTAAGCTTAAAAGCAGGTGCACTGCTGATATTATATAAACATTAAAGTGAGAATGATAAGCCATAATTGAAGAACTGAATGCTAGAGCCCTAAATCTCTGATGCAGGTTTATTTTCACCCCCAGTGGATAATGGTTACACAGGAAAATAGACTTTGCTTAATTTCCTGCAGCACTTGTCAGCAGAGACATCATCATGTCATACGAGCAAGATGTTCAAGAACTGAACAGGAACCACTTGAAAAAAGCATCCTGGACAATCCCCATGGAGAGGTGCAAGGAGTTCCTTGTGAAGCCTCCCTTTTGACACAATTCCTGCATTCCCTTCCTGCCACGCTGTGTTATCTGCACTGGGGAGCTGGGAACAGCAGCCTGGTGAGTGCTGTCAATTGGGCTCTGAGCACACAGCTCTGTCAGCAGCCTGAGAGCTCAATTCCCCCACAAATGCTGTTTGTTTGGTGGGTTTTTTTCCATCTGCTGTGCTCCTTGCACAGGCTGCAGATAGGAAATGGAGATGCTGCCTCAGAGCAGGGCACTGTGACCCTCCTGGGGAGGAGGATGTGAATCACACAAATGGGAGGATGAGCTTTGTCCTGCGTAAAAACCCGAGGAAAACCTGCAGGAATGGGAGTGTTGTTAAGAGTTTTCTAGGAAATATGTTTTATTCCTGCTCACAGTGGGGCTAAAGAGCTTTGTGGATCACTGTTCCAATTAAAATGTCCCCCAGGCACTGGTCAGGTGTTCCCACAATTTATCCAGCAGAGCACAGAGTCTGCAGGAACAGCCTTTCCAAACGAAACCAAGAGGAAGGAAGAAAAGCCACGTCACCAGGGTAATCTGGAGTGGTCCAGTTGACATGAAGGACTCCCAGGATTGCAATTTCCAGAGCTGAATTTTGCACTGCTTTTGAAATCAGGATTTTTATATCACACGACAGAAACTCGCCCCAACTGTGCAAGTCATTTGGAATTCTGGCAGATGAATCTCACCACAGTATTTAAGGTACCAGCATTTCCCAGCTGGATTTTTGGGTTCTTCTGCCAGAAAGCACTTTTCCAACAGACAAGGTGGCAGACAGAGCCATATATTTTAAGGGATTCAACCTGCAAATTTGTCTTTTTGCAGAATCAATGTACAGTGCTCAACAGTATCCAGGATCAGCACCTAAAGCATGTGACTGGTCTGCTCAGAAACTGAGTCTTTTCTTTTGCAAATTAACCTTTCTCAGGGCCATCCTCTCTTCTCCTCCATTCCAAGCTCAGGAAAAGCTCTGTATTTTAATGGCTGTTTACATGACCCAGCTATTTTAATCACCAAAACAAAGCATGACATTTCAGTCTGGAGCCTATGGTTGTGCTGATCCAGTTATATTTGATGTGATATGGGTTGGTAATTAGAGGATTACTGTATAGTATGAATTACAGACAGGGTTGTCATTATCACTTCTTGATCAATTATAGTAAATTCACCAATGAGGAAAGGACCATAATCCAACCCTGTTAGTTCAGCTGCAGTGCATTCTCTTTTGTGACCCTTAAGAGCTGTCAGTTTGAAACCAGAATTACCATCCCCTCACTGCACAGGGCTACTGGCAAAAGAAAAAAGGTTTACAAGTAAGAAATACTTGCAAGGTGCAACTAGTTAGTAAGAATGCACTCATCAAGACTTAAATCTACTAAAAGTGTTAATGATTTCCACCCAACTTGCACATAAATGCAAACACAAATACAGGATTTCTGCTGGAATATCATCTCACCTTTCTGGAATATAAATATAAGTTTGGAGTTCTTCCTGGAACTGGAATACCAGCTTTAGTCAGCTTAATAAAATATTTTTGCACTCTACTGGCAACCTAGGAAAAAAACCCAAGATGCAACAGTTAGCTGTCAGATGAAATGGAACTGCTCTTCAATAACCCAGAAGCAGAAATGTGATCAGAGCTGAGGAAATCCTGTATATTGAAAAACTTCACTGTGCTTTCAGCTGAACACAACTGAAATGGGACACATTAAAATGCTGTAAACACACAACATCAGCATGTTTTTACTTCTCCTCAAAATGGAGACATTCTGTCAGTTCAGGGGGAGAATTCCAGGAGTCAGCTGCAGGAATATTTGGTGTCTCCACATCTCAGTCCTTTTGTGGATCTCAGCCCCAGTGACAGAACTAACTCTTCTGTCTCTGATGCTCCCATTTGCAGTGTGGAGGAGCAGGAAATTCAGCACTCCAGGGTAACCCAGAGTGAGCACAGCTGGTGTCACTGCACTTTCTGCACAGGATTAAATGCATGCTGTCCAAATCTAACCAACACCTGGGTGTGGCAGCTTTGCCAGGGGCTTTGGGGCACTTTGAGAGTTGTACTGCTATCAGTGAACTGCAGGCCCTGCTGTGACATTTTGTGATCCCTGCAAATACACTGAATTCTCTTTACTGGTGTTAAGAAAAGGAACTACTTCTCCAAGTGGTTTTGTTCTCCAAGTGGTTTTGTTACCTGCTTTGCTGTCCTGTTTCCCAGTTCATCAGCAATCTTCTGCCACCGGCGGGACTCCACTTCCTCTGGTGGATACTTCAAAAGCAACTGCTCAAGTTTTTTCTAAATCAACAGTGAGAAAGAATAAATACATTTTTCCTAGCAGAAGGATCTCCACCCATGTGAGTCTGAGCTCCCAAGTGCTATAAACACTGTTCCACACTTTGTGTGTCATCCCAGGGATAAAAAGGAAGGAGTTTCCCGTTACCTGTTCCTCTACAGTCCACAGCTGGTTAAAGGTTTCAGGTTTGGTCTCATCACAAAGTCGCCCCCTTATCATCTGCTCCAATACAGGACACAAAATGGAACAGGTGTTCAGAGAAAGGATGGTCAGGATAAAGGCATTTGAACCCTTCTCCTCCCTAAGTAAAACCAGACCCACACCAAACAAACCCAGGGGAATTTGAGGTAAAATTTGCCTGACCCAAAGGGAGGTTCCAGGGTTTGAGTAGATGGATGACATGGCACCAATAATATGAACATCTGAGGTGACAGGTAAGATTATTCACATATGCATATTGAAAATAATAATAATAATTAAAATTACTCTTCTGTAAATTTCTTTCTTTCCTTTTTAATAACTACCTGTGGACGACTGTTGGTAGAACCTTCTGGACCATCGCTTAAAGGCAAGACAGAGTACGAAACAGCCTCTCCATCCTTCTTGGGATCCAAAGGACTTTTTGGTCTTGCAGGTACCCCTACTGCAAGCAAAGAGAGAATTACTAACCCTCCCCACTGGCCATTCCTTCCCTGTGACGTTTGCCCACCTCGCTTTACCTTTGTCAAAAATCAGCTTCACTCTCCGGCTGTTCCGTTTGCGGTTCTTGAATTCCCTCTCAAAGTTCCCAAGGCTAGTGGTGTATTGGTCCCAGGCAATCTCAGGGAGCTGAACAACTCTCTGAGGATATGGAAGACCCATATCAACCTGAAAAAAAAAAAAGCAAAGTGAAAAGCAATATTTGACACCCAAACCAAAGCTACAAATACCGAGACGTGCTGCAGAGCCGACACCGCCTGCAGCCAACAGCAGAATTGGAAATGAGAGCTTGTGGAGTGCCATGCAGCACACAGGGTTTGGAAGGAGAAGGTATCTTTGAAGAATCATACACAACAGTGCATATAAAATATGCAGCGGCACGGTCAATGATGGCTTATTGAGCAGAGAGCTGGGGTGTGTCTGTCACAGCTGAAATCAGGGGTCTCCTGCTCCAACACCCTCTCACTGCCTATCTGCCTTGGGTTAAACATGCCACTTGCTCAGGGTCTGCACCTTTCTGAACACAGGAGCCCAGAAGATCAGGAGTTTTATCTCCTGAGAAGCCTAAAATTCTCCCATGGAAGAACTCAGTGTCCATTTTGCACTGATGTGACTGCCTTACACCTGCTGTAAACTCATCTCTCTAAACAAAGCTCAACTCCACCATTCCTTTGGTCTGGAGACAAAACCACACCAATACCTCCAGCTACCTTCATGAAGTGATTATCAAATGCAACACTTCCATCGACAGCAAGGCCTTCCCTCACAGCCAGGTTCTCCAACCCCAGGAAAAGAACACCGTGGAACACCCCCTGCACCCCTCACTCCAACACAGCCAGACTGGGGGGCAGCTTTGTCACTGGCAGATGCCCCACAGATAAAGTGTTCAAGCTGAAAACATGTTCTCAGTATTCCTGTTTTCAGTATTCCTGTTACTACTGGGTTTTTTGGTGTTTTTTGTTTTGTTTTTAAAGCTTCCAAACAAAATGTTTCCGTATCCAAATGAACTCTCCTCTCCCAGCCAATACTCTGGGGTCTGTAAGTCAGGTATGTTTTCTGCTGTTCCTTTTGGGTTTAGACTCTGAACTGTTCTCGAAGAAATACCCTACCAAGTTCCCTCAAAGCACAGCATTTCATTTCTCACGTCAGAAAAACTAGGAATTTTCGATCTGATACTTCCAGTCACCTACAGATTTCAGGTTGCCTTAAAATGCCTATTACAACTTTAAAAATTACATTTCTACGTACCAAAAAATAAGGAAAGAGAGTGTATCTAATAAAATCATTGAAGGCCTATGTCTTACAGATCTAAGAAGGAACCAAAGGGCTATTGCTGCTCAGCAGATAAAGGACTTTAAACTTAATTTTTATGCAAGTATACACCTGTTATTTATGCAAGAACACACCTGTGCTCCCATTTCTACAGATGATGAATTACTAGTTATTAAAAAAAAAATAAAAATTCCGAGTAAGACTTAGGAAAAGCCCATAGAAATACCTTCTTCTGGAGTCTTTCCACAAATCCAATAGGATCTTTCAGTGCTTCTCTCTGGTGTCTGCCTAAACTTTCAAGGTCTTGAACTGCTTGAGTCCGTTGAGCCTCGAGCACAGCAATCGTCTGTAACAGTCTCTGATAACTACAGAGACAAAGGAAAACATCTCACTGTGTTGGCCTCGCCCAGCGACCCCCAGCTCAGCTGAAACATTGCATTTTTACACTGCATGGTGTTGGAAATAGAGCAGATGGATGGGAAGTTGGAGATGGAATAGAAACCCGCACAGAACAAAAAAAATAAATAAAAATTAAACTCTCCGGTGGTTTCTCGAATTGTAAATTCCGGGCTAGCTAAAGCAATGTGGTATCAGGGACAATCTACATTCATGTTCTCGACAGGTGTGACCAACAAGCTTTGCTTACCAAGTTAAAAACACCACCAAAAAAACTCGACCTAATTTCTCTCTCTAATTTCTCTCATTTCACTGTCAGCTTCCTTCCACCCCAACAAAACTGACTGCAGCACAGAACTCGAACACTCTGCTCCACCACGCCCAGGCTGGCTTTGGAAACTCTCAGCATTTTGTAAAACCCCCTCCCTCAGAGCAGAACACAAGAATCATTTCTGAAAGGCACCCACGAAGCAAAGAGCAAGCAATCTGTAAAATAAACACACACAGGACAGATTCCACCAGGAATACAGAAGTGGAATAATCTCAACACAGCCTTTGCAAACCAATTCCCTGCATTCAAGAGCTTTTATCAGCTTTAAAAAGTCCCAGCTGACTGTTGTGGTCTGACATCCATCCCAGCGTCACCCACGGCCCCCCTTGCTGCAAATTGTTGATGCACCAACTTCATCTCATGAAAATAAAGCCCAAAAACAAATTGGGTGAGGCTGGGAGAGGGGGGAGTAAATGGCTTCAAGCACCTTCAAACATTGGAGCCTCTGCCCAGACACCAGCCTGCTGAAAAAGGGTCATTTTCTTTCCACTCAAAACATAAAACACAGCTCTACTTTCTGAAGTTTGAAACTAAAATAATGTTTATAAACAGGAGGATACAATTCTGTCATAAATTGATTACTAATTACATTAAATAGGCCATTAATATTGGGACAGTACTGGCATAATTTCACTACTGGGAAGTCACACCTAAGAAAAGGGCAGGTATTTGTTTAACATTCTTTTCTGGGCAGGTATTTATTTAACATTCTTTTCTGGAGCTCTTTGACCTGGTTTATTCAAACTGTATTTAAGCAATTGCTTTTCTAAAGGAAACGGAAAGAAAATAAAAACTTCATTAAAATATTAAAATACACAGAATTAAAAAACCCAACCAAATGTTGGGAGATTTAAAGGAAGGGATAACTGAATGATTCACATGTGTAAAGTAAGGGATGGAATCATCTTAATGAGGCAGCCCTAAATAATTTACCCTGAACAGGAAGAGATGAGTTTACATTTGGGGAGAAATAACAAGGAAACACGAATATTGAAGCCCAGTGAGTTCCCTCATGAAAACATCCACGTGACCCCACTGGCTTCATGGCAATCAGCAAAAACACCAGGATGTTGGGATCCTTGGAAAACACGACACGAGATGTTGATCTGTGGCTACAGAGCAGCACGACAGTGAAATCATTCAAGAGAGAAGAGGGGGTTCTGAACAAACTGCTTCCTACAGAAACATCTCCCAGCGCTTTTTTTATACTTGGAGCTATTTACTTTAACTTCCACCATCAGTTTTTACAGATTAATGTATTCTGGAGCCCAGGCATAAGGCTGCAATTTTATCAAGCCATTGTCAGAACCTTAAAATAATGTTTCTACACAGAACACACCACGGGAATAATTGCCAGGACTATTAAAACAAAAAGAAAAAAAGCAAAAAAAAAAAAGCCAGCTAACAATTTTACTACTCATCTTTCCAGGTTCTTTGTAAGTAAGCACAGTTCTGATTCCAACTACCTGGTGCAGTTGTGTTAAAATTCTCCAAAATTCAAAGTCATGAAGGCAAAGGAACCAGAACCTCTGCTGCAAACCTGGCTCCACCTTTCACTGAGGAAAAAACAACCATCTGTAACTCATCCAACTACAGCTCTGAAAGATGTGCCAGTAATCACCAGTGAAAATGATCTCCCATCCTCAGCCAAAATAAACCACTCATCCAGCTGAAAATGCCTGACCCGAGCAACCTCCCAGCACTGACCCAGTGACACTTCTCCTCAGGGCTACAGAATCACTTGTTGGCACATAAAAATCCCCCAGCAGCAGGAAAATGTTCACTGCAGAGAATGGAACTGTGTGTTTCCACAATCCCAGTACTGAAACGCTCTTGCCAGGTTTTTAAATTATTTTCACTGCCAGGAATCTTCCGGTTCAGCACTCGAATCACGGAGTGCAGCACAGAAACAGCTTCAAACCCCTGATGAACGTGGTTTGTCGAGGGCCTGGTATTTCAAAAAGAAAAGTTCCTTCTTCCAGATTGGTGCTGATCAGCAGGAATTCCTGCTGATGCCGTTTTTCTTTTGCAGTGATAAGAACTCCACGCTTTCGGAGCGCTCCCTGAAATCATCATCCCAGAGCAGGGCCAGGTTTCTGCACGTCCTGCCACAAGCAATTAGTGTTGATTTCCATGATGAGCCTGTCCTGGCAGGGATCAGGCACAGCAGCCTCCTCTCCTGCTGGGACAAAGCCTGACATCAGCGAGGTGGTGCCTCAGTGCCACCCGTGTCCATCGTGGGGCTCCCTGCTGACATCCACCCACACCTGCACTGCCACAGCCACACCACAGACTGTGTGTGCTCTGCACCAGCAGCTGACAGCAATCTGCAGAGAGCACCAGATGCACAGGGAGTCAATCTGCCTGAACAACTGCAGCTTTCCTAAATTTACTCTCGTTTTTTATCCTAAACGGCATCAGCCTGTCACTCAGCATCTTGAAATGAATTATTTTCATTATTACATTAAGGGTCATTCAGCCAGTCCTTCCATGCTTTCTGAAGGTTTCCTTTCCCTTTAAACCTTCATCAAATGAGTGATGTGAGAAACTGAACACTGCAAAATGAAGATTTGAACTTTAAGGCAGCTAATTCAAATTAGTGGATGGCATAAAGGGGCTGTTGATTACATTCACACCACGAGGAAAAAAAAAAACAAAATCAATTCAAAATCAATATCCAAAGTCACTTGAAATTACTTTGGCAACTTACTTGCCTCACATCATTTAGTACCTGGCAAAGAAAAGTTCTTTGATACCTAAATAAAAAGTGATTTATCCTCCTGACTTGTAAGATGCTGTGGTCACCAATTCCCACTCCCAAAACCAACTGCACTTCTGCAGTTCACACTGTGCTAAGATGTACAGTTATCATCAGTTTGAGGGCTTTGACAGGAAAAACATCTGTCCCATAATTCTGAAATACTGCTTAGCTCCTGTGCAGGTAGGAATTGTTTTACATGGAGGAGGATACATGTCTCAAAGCAAAACATGGCTAAAATACACGCAGAAAAAACCCTTGTTAATTTGTATTTCCAGGAGCTGCGACTCCAGACCTGTCTGCATCAGTCAGCAGGAGGATGTGAGCAAGTCTTTATTTCATTGCCATCTGCTGGCACTGCAGCAAAGTGCAGATTACAACCTGCTCTCCAACACCCAAGGCATTTATTACTCTGGGTTTTGGTCTAAGAACAGCAATTTAGGGGGAAAAAAAAAATTCCCTTATTAGATCCTAAGACAAGAAAGTATTGGATATTAAACATCAGTCTGTAAATGATTGTAGGAAAAGGGAAACATTAATTGCACTTGGAATTTCTAAGTTACCCAAGGCAGTTCAGGAGGCTGAGGCTCCCTGGAGAAACCTGGGCAGTCAGATCAAACACAACCCTGTCAGCTCAGAGCAGCACGGGGGGTTTTGGGTTGGCTTCTGTTTGTGCTCCCAGATCACACAAAATGCTCTGGGCTTTTTAGGTTGGCCCCGAGGTCTTTGCCAGGGTCACAACAAAACAATTCTGACACGGAGGTTTCTTGTGAATTATTCTGATACTCATCCTGGGGAGGGTTTGCCTTGCCTAAAGCCCAGACACTGAGCAAGGTAATCTGCTTACAGCCACTTCTACAGCTCACCCTGGAACTGCTTCCTCCCCTGCCTTAACCTCCTTACACACCCTGTCATTAATGGACTTTCACTACCCACATTTAGTATCCAGACCTCTTAAAATACTTCAAAGACAAGTAAATAATTAAAGTGCACCTCCATTTTATCACTATTTCTGGCTGCCATCCTCACACCTGTGTGAAACAAAGCAGAGCCAAGCCAAAAAGCACAGTTTTCTACAGGACATTTTTAATAAACATAACGAAAAATCCCACTGCAGTGTCTTATCTGGATGCAAAAGAATAATTTTCCACTCCAGTTTTACCTGCCTTTTAACTCTCACAGCTTCAGATTTTCTATTTCAAGCATCTGACCAGTATTTTATCAGCTATGAACCCCTGAGGTCCCCTTCTTTCCTAAAATTCTTAACTCTTCCCCAGAAACACAACACCCACTCCCAAATTCCTACAGGTTTTTAATTCTTGTCAAGAGCTGTCCAACACACCCAGCAAGGTTTGGCATCAGCTGTGCAAAGCACCTTCACCAAAATATCCACATTTCCAGCAGGTTTCCCCAATTTTTAGCAGCAATTCCCCTCAAGTCGCTGAATTACACTCATGAGTAGATGAATGTTCTAAGAGCAACACAAAGCATCCTTCACTCAACAACCTTTGGGTAAAAAAAGGGGAAGAAAAGTTAGAAATAAGGAAGAAAATTGGTAAATGTGTATTTTTGTTAGGGCTCACTTTACAATAAACCATGGACACAGCTGGTCCTTGGCTTTGGTATTTGTTGCATTGCACGATTGCATTGCACTTGATATTTATTTCCAACTGGCATTTCCTACACCCCCAAACCATTTTTATTATTTACTGATACTTAATTTTCCAGTTTAGATGAATTTACGAATGAGGAGCCTTAGCAATGGTAAGCAGGCAGAAAACTGATTTTATATATTCTTCTGAATTAAAATAGTCAATTTGGTGGTGGTGATAGCAGGGTTTGGGGTTTTTTTATATATAATTGTGTATTTTCTGCTTCCATGATTTTTGATCCATGTTGATCAAAGAAGTGGGAAAGACAAGGGAATTCCTGTGTGTCCCCAAAAACTTGGCAGCTTGGGAAGGGCAGAGCCCACGGGCACTGTGCCTACAGGAGAAAGCAAACAGAACTCAGCTGTTCCTCTTCCCATTCCACAACCAATCCATCAGCACACACATCCAGAGGTGCTGCAGAGTCCCCACTCTCAATTCCAGGCCTTGGCAGCTCAGGCACAAATTGAAAAGCAGGGGAAGCAGCAGAGAATTCCAGGGGTGTGGACACAAATACTGTTTGTACTGCAAACCCAAACTGCAGCTGATCACAAACTCACAAGTTTCTAATGGATTTCCATCACATTTCTATTTTGCAGATCAACTTCTACGTGACTTTACTTGAAGATAATTTTATTTTTTGGTCCTTAATTAGAACACAGACTCATCTACCAGACTGCAGAAACCACTCTCTGAAAAAAACACCCATTTTCCATATGTTTTAGTTTTACAGGAATAGGCAGCTTAAGGAAAAATATCACTGTGTGCCACAGCACTTCTGTGGAACAAAGGATGAATTAAAACACACTGCAATCCAATACATGTGGCACAGATGCATTTTTTAATTATTAACTTCTATTTTTCCTCACCACTGAAAATGTATACTCATCAATTCTTCTATGTTGATGTTACAGTCTATGAATTACTCAGAGGTATTAAACCCACTGCTACAAAAAGATTTGCACCAATTCCCTTTCTTCCTTAAGATGAGACAGAGTCAGAAACAAAGTCCCCACGGACCAAAACTCAGGAAAATGAAGTATCAGCTGAGATGGTTACAGAGGAACGTCAGGAGTACCTGAGTTATCTGCACATTAACAGAAATGTGTGAACAATTTTACCTCAGCTGAATATCTGGGGATAACTGACACAACTGATCTAATATTATTATTCTTAGCCAATGTACACGAAGAGGGACGTGGATATTTTTATCTTTCCCACTGAAGTTAAAAACGTGGTGCAGGCCAAATGAGAAGATTAGAGAGCTGGAAATTTAGGAACAGGATTCCAAAACAGCCACACCTCAAGAATATTGTGAGGAAGGCAGTTCTGGAATAACTGGTACTGCAAGGGGCACCAAACCCTACCCTGACAGGCCAAGCGCAGTCAGGTGAACTTTGCTGCTTAATCTGATGCTTCAGGAGAAAATCTGTGAGTGAATAAAATACAGAACCTACAGCACAGGCAGTGTCACAGGTGTTTCTGTTCTCACATTTATAGAGTATTAAAGGTGGATCAAAGGACAAACAGTACTGCCATGAATTATCAAGTGGATGTTAAATCTGATCCTACAGGGTCCTCTGTCACTCCAAGGTCTCTGCACCAACCCAACCCACCACGGGTAAGAATTCACAAGACTGGCTTTTCAGAGGTGTATTAAAATCTCCCCGTTAATCTGTCTCCATTTTCAATGCCAGTGCAGCTCTCCTGATTTTAAATACTATCAAGTAATAAAGAGACACGAAAACACCCATCTACTGAGCAAACACAAGGTTATTTAACTGTTGCAATTAAATGCCTGTGGGCAGCTGCTTGTGCATAGTTTTTTGTTTTATTGATCTCACCTACAGGTCTCAGTGGTTCCTGTAAAGCCAACTGCACTTGGCAGGGTCCCAGAAATGCCCTGTAGGTGAAAACTCATCACTCCAGTACATTTTCATGGAGAACCCAGAGCTAAAAGTCAAACAAAGATTTTTTTCCCCTCGTGCAGCCCCAATAGCTGCCAAGCAGCTCCAAAGGGAGTGCAGAGGAAAAATAAAAAGGGCACTAAATGAAACATTGGGCAAAGGGGAAAAAGTACTGAGAATAAAATAGTGAACAAGGCAGAAAATTAAAGGAAGCTACTGCAGGATGAGAAGGAGTTACACTATAAAAAGGTAGAGCAAAGAGCCATGAGAAACTCCTGAGGAAAGGCATATGCAAAATACCAAGCCCAGCATGTAAAATTCAGCAGTGGAAGAAGATTTAAATCCACAAGTTCAGTCTTGATGAAAGCATCTCAGGAGAAAATGCAAAGGGTTCTGAGGCAGAACACAGGAACAGAATTCTCAAATGGGCACCAAACCAGATTTCTCTGAGAGGAATTACAATACACCAAAACTCCAATTATGTGTGGAGCAACAGCAAAAGCAACATCAACAATCCTTTACAGCCATACAACCCCCTAGACCAGTCTGTTATTATCCACAAGAACGGCTATGCTGTGGTAAAATTTCTGTTTAGAGATCTCATCTCTGTCCTTGTAGGAGAGATCTATTTTAATAGAGGGGTTGTGGAACTTCCATCAGTTCAGCCTTCTCCCTGAACAACAACATCCTGCAATCTGTGATGATTACTTTTCCCATTACATAATCCAGTTTTCCCAGAAATATTAATACATGAATGTTGTTTAAACATGTCAGGACTCAAAAAAAAGCAGCAAAATTCATACAGAAATCTGACAATGTACACTTAGTTGTCCTCCTGGTAGCAAGTCTTATCAACAGCTCTGGAAGGTTTTGGTATATTCATATTTTATCAGTGTCACAGTAATTTTCTGGAGAGTGAACACAGCTGCATGAATGGGTATGTCATCAAGCCACACAATGCAACAAGAAATAATGTAAATTTACAGCTATGGCACACAGGAAATAGAGATTTTTTTTTCTTCTGTGGAGCATTCAAAGAATGGTATTAATGCCTTCTTGGAGAACTCTAGACAAGATGCTGATGACCCTCTGAACTGGCTTGTAAAAGAGAACAGAGACCCAAACCAGGGGAAAAATCAACCCTTGCAATCCCCAAGTGATGAGGGGCAGGACAGCCAAGCTGTGATGAACACACCACCAGCAACACTTCATCAGCCACACACACCACAGGCCAAGGGAGCAGCCTGGGCTTGAAGCTGAACCTGCATTAGTAACATGAGAATCCTGGAATTCTTTGTCTCTAATTCTGCTAAAACTGCCTGATGGCACCTCTGGAATTCTTTTCCCAATAAACACAACCCCCCCTGTTACTCCTGTATCTGTCCTACCATCAGCCACAGCCCCATCACATACAGATACAAAACCAGCCAAAGAGGCCAAAGCACAACAGTCCATTTCTCCAAATTTTAACTCAGGGAACAGCAATCTGTTTTCTATCTACCAGGGAAAGTGGCCACTTTAGACCAGTGGCTGAAGCTGCAGGTATCTGACCATCATTCTGAAATCACAATTTGTCTAAACCATGCTCAAATTCCAAATTTTCCGATTCAAATGATTTATTCAGATTCAAGACTGAACAAAATTTCTTTATGAAATAACTCAACTCCCGTATCAACCCCCAGCCACGCTGGATTAAACAATCATCCTGGATTCACAGGAACTGCTGCTGTGACCATTTACACAAACTGCTACCAGTGGCTCAACTCCTCATAGGAAGCAAACTGGAGATCATCTGCACTGTCAGAACCCACAGCCAAACACAGAGCCCCTCCTGAACAGCAAAACACAGAAGTCAAAGCAGCGTTACAGAGGCTGTGAAACAAAAACTGTGTCCTGATCTATTATCTGAAGGCAGGTTTTTCTCCCTGAAAACTTTCTTCAGGGAGGGAGTCGCCCTCTGGTTTCAAAAATCTCTCTCCCACTTCCCACAAATGTATAATTCCCACAGTCCTACTTACAGATGGCAAACACAAAAACAAGTTAGTGCTCTTTCCTGATGATAACTGGAACATGCCTATGTTTACATTTAACAAATATAAGTAGCAATGTAGACATAATTCACCCTGGACAAAGTTCTGAAATCGCTGCATTTGATCAATTAATCTTCCTGAACACAATAATGCTGAGTCTTTCCCATGACACTCTGAAGAAAGGATCTAACCTTAAATTCCATTATGATAATTGCATAAGCTGTATTTGCAGTGCCTATTGCATAAATATTGCTGATAAATCACTGAAATCTAATGAAAGGTTATGATACCTTTGGTTTTCTTTCCAGCTAGTTTTTAAGAGAAAAGCAGTAACAGATGCATTTTTAGACACACAAAAACCTCCCCCCCACCCTTTAAAAAAAAAAAAAAGTTCTGGCTAAAGAATTCCTATTGCTAGAAATGTATAAACCACATTGCTGTACCATACTGCATATTAAATAGAGTTTAATTTCGTTTGAGGTAGAAACAAGGAAGAAAAACGAAGACTGAAGAGTACGAAAATTATAAAGCGCTTCAATTTTTTTTGTGTGTGGAAGGACTTTAAAACACTTAATGATTTCTCTATTTTTTTTGGGTAAGAAACAAAAGCAGAATTCATGGTTACCATAGTTACACATACTCTTTGTTGTGTTTCAATGCCACATGATCTGACTCAAAGTAATACACATCGGGCTCTTCCTCATCCTCCTCTGCAGGGTGGATGTTGGCACTCTCTTTGGCAGATGGGACACAGCCAGCAACAAGCCTAGTCTCAGAGAGCGGCTTCCTCAGCCCGTCACTGCCACCATCCCCCGCGTTACAACTCCTCTCCTTTTCGTTCTGTTTGATTTCTTCGGGCTTTTGGGGAGATCCATTGACGCTGGGGATACCTACAGGTCCGTTCTTTTCGGCAGGGCTAAGGTTGTTCTCCTCCAGCTGCCCGTTCTCTCGGCAGGGGGAGTTGTTTTTGGTGGGGCTGCCTCTGGCGGGGCCGGCCCTGCGGGGGGAAGTTCTCAACGTGTATCTGTGCTCCTGCAGGTCCAGCACGGACGTCACCGGGGCTGGGCCGCAGTTCAGCACTGCAGGATGCGCTTCAGGTTCACCTGAGATCGACGATGCACTGTCGTGAGGAGCGCTGGGGCTGCCGTTGGTGTTGTCAGCGCACTGTTCCTTAGAGGCACTGCTGTCTCCCACCACGTCCACCTCCTCCTCCGAATCCCTCAACAAAGACGGCTGGAGTTCCGGAAAAGGACCCCGGGGCTGGCTCATAGGCCTGACTGCCACGCTCCTCGGGCAAGCAGTCATTTATTATTTTGTGGTCCTCCAACTTTACCTGTTCTTGAGAGTTTGTGCAAGGCACATAATGGTCTACAACGCCGTCCTCTTTGCCGCTGTTAAGCGGCAACGAAGAATGGGCAAACGAGTTTCCGTTTTCTGCTACCGTTTTGTCCTTGGGCGGGCGGGCACCGGCGCTGTTCTGCTTGGCGTTCCCATCGAGCCGGCACTCGTCACAGCTCAGAGAATTGGAGTCCCTCTCCCCAACTCCATTGACAGTCTGATAACCCGCAACCTCCTCGGCCGCCGCAGAGTTGTGAAACCCCTCTGCGCAGGCGTTCACCTTTTTAACTTCCCTTTTCTCACAGTCATCCAGTAGGAGACACCGGCAAGCCCGCCTGGCGCCCGCGTCATTGTCCGACACGGAGCTCTTGCGCTCCGCCGGCTCCTTCTCCGCTTTGGGAGGCAGCTCCTCGGAGCTGGCGGGAGCCTCGGAGCGCAGGCAGCGCTTGATCCTCTTCAGCACGGGCGACGCGGGCTCCGCCGGCCGCCTCTCGCCGTGCTCCGCGGGCTGCCTGTCCGCATGGTCCTTCTCGGAAGCCGACAGCCCTCTCTTCCTGGGGCTCACCCACGGCTCCCGAGCGCTCTGCTGCTTCACCTCAGCGGCTCTGCCGCCGTTGGTGCCCCTGGGAGCCGGCACGGCCTCGGGCCTCTTCTTTGGTGAGCGCGATCGGATCTGCGGATGGGGCGAGACCTCCTCCGGGTGAGCGATGCTGCGGTTCCTCAGGGTTCTGCCACAGAAGTTTTCATCCAAACCGTTCAAACCCACTGTAGATCTTGTCACACGAGTGGATCGAGAAGCAGCCATACTACGGCGAGTCCCTAAAGTGTGCTCATCCTGATCCGCTCATTGGGAAACCTTCAAAAAGACGGAAACGCAACAGTCAGAAAGAAATATTTAAAAAGCACCTCCAGGCCCAGCAAATCCACGGAATATTCTGTCACAGACACACCAGTGTAAAACTGAGCAAGCCCTGCAGTGCATTCACACCACTCCTTCCTGTGCTACTTCTTTGGGTCATTAAAAAGTTTTCCATCCCAGCTACAAAGTAGCTGACTTGGTATTTGTGGTTGTTCTGGCTTCAGTACTCGTGTGGGAATGTTGTTCATATTTGTGCCTTATGTAAGGCTGGAATGTTCCACTTGGGCTCTAGTCATTAAAACACACAGGTTTTATGTATTGTACCTGTGTGATAATGGACTGGTATTATTAATTGTCTGTTCTGGTAAGAGGTAGGAGCTGGCACTCCTAATATCCCACCATTTCCAGTTACATGGTTTCACACATTAAGAAGTAAACCATTAAAATCACATTTGCTCGCTCACTTGCTGCTTAAAGCAAAACCAAATCACTTATTAATGAGAACTGCAATTCTAATTTAACAGGGAATCAAAAAAAAAACAGAGCACGCCAGTAAAAAAACACTTACAGTCATTAAGAGTAAAAATGAAATATAACAAAATCTCTGACTCAGAATCATACAATCATTCCACTTGGAAAGGACTCTGGAAGGTAACCCTGAAGAACATCAGGACTAAATTCAGATGTAGCTCCATGGGACACTGTGCACCAGCTGGGTCTCGAAAACACTGAGCACAGACATCCCACAACCTCTCTGGGCAATTTGTGCCAGTGTTTGTCTTTACAATGAAAATATTTTTTTCCCGTGCCCAGGTATGTTTTTACATCACTTACAACCAAAAGCCTGGCTCTCTCAGTAATCTCTGAGGTATCAGAAGGTTTCCCAAGTCTCGTCCCCTTTTAAACTTTCCATACAGTTGGTGAGATGAATCATCACCTCCATCAGAGTTAAGTAAATTCAGAGTCAAAGAGGAGTTTGAAACACCCCATTAGAGAGTGTCTGTATTTCACATTTCAGGGTGAAATGCAGGAGTGCTCGGCAACCTCAAAAATAACATTTTTAAGAGAGACCAGTTCAGCCTTACCCTTCTATTCATTTCACCTTTAAAAATTCAACGTGTCAAACTGCACATCCCCACAGCTCTGTCACGACAGCCATGCTAATGAACAGATCCACATCTGTGCATAGTGCCAAACTCCAGATTATACACACCTGCTCAACTGACACTTGACGTGGAGACTTAAAATTTTAAATATGGAATCAAACCTTTCCCACGTTACTTAGAAAGAGTTTCAATAGGTGTTCTTCATTTTCAGCCAAGGAGATAAAAAAAAGAACATAAAATAGCAGATTTGTGAGAATTTAAGTGTCACATGGTCCCAGCACAGAAGAGAGAGAACAAGACCAGCACACTCTTAACCAACACAGTTCTGTTTGACAATTCACAGCAATTAGTATGTTTGGGAATTCACAATGCAAGTGGTATTTCTTAATGAAATGTACCCTAAAAGTATTGCCTGTAAGCCAGCACACCATCCTGTGTAACAAGGAAAAGACAGTTACAAAGGGGAACTTCCACGTGCTCTCCAAACTGCACTTTATTTGTGCTGCTCCAACCCCCTGCTCAGCTGTGCCTGGCAAGGTGCACTGTTTGTCCTCCTGGAAATCCATCTGAAGAACTGCTCCAGCACTGACTCCCATCCTGGCCATTTAGGAGTGAAAAAAGGGTGAGTGCCCAATGCCCCCAGAGAAAATGAAAATAATATGGCAAAGGGCAAACGTGCAAAACATCAGTGGCTGACTTGGAGAGAGAGAAACATTCTGTGTGGTCCATAAGGGGTTTTTACACCTATTTTCCACATGGATAAGTTTGTCTGGGTATTCTCCCTTTTTCTGCACAGCAGCTCAATGGTTTCTGGAGGGTGAGCACACCTGGGGTTGAACCCAAACAGGAAAAGCAGGTTTTATTTACATATTCCACTTCTCCCTGGTTGTTGCAGCACTGAAGGATGAGCACCTGAGACCTCAAATCAACACCAACGGCATGAACTAAACCACATTCAAATGCATGCTTGGGTTGGTGGTCACTCCTGCACTCAGCAGAAATCATATGTAAGAATAAACTCTGACTGATCTGCTGGTTTCTAAAGAAAATGGAAAAACTTACCATTGCAAAACTAGAAGAAATAAAAACTTCTGGCATTTCATACAGCAGACTCTTCCTGTGCCACTCAAATAATATCAAATAATATCAAATAATATCACCATTGCTGATTTCCATGTTGTAAATCCAAGGGCTTTACTGGTTTATGCCATCACATTAACAAGACTTTGAAAACTGTTGAGAAAAAGACAAAGATATCAATAAAACACCGCAATTACTACACTGAAAATGAAGAAAAATGCAACAGGGCACATAAAGAGGAAAAGCTTTTTTAAGAATTATCCATTTTAGAGGTGTCCTACATAAAGAAAGAACAGCATGCTGTAAAGTAATTAAGAATTTGAACTACTAATTGAGGTTTCCAATGCAAAGTATCTTTCTGGGCAGTTCCTGAGTGAGTCTCTGCATCACACACTGAGTGTGTAAGCAGATGTGTTCAAAGCTCAGAAGGTATTTGAAGAGACACAGGAACACAAGCAGGGAAAGGTATTACAACTAATGAGTTAGGAACTGCATTGTCAAATGTGGTTTATAATTAGATACACAGTGAAAACCAATTATTTCTGCTCTTTAATTTTCACGAACTGAGCAAAACTCTGAACGGGTGTTGGCCCCAAACCCCTGAAGAACCTTCTCCTACACGACAGGACTGGAGTTCACATGAAACCTGTTCTTTAAGAGAACCCCTCCTGCTATGGGGGCACCATAAATCACCAAGGAGCAGTGGTTACTGGAGCTTTCTTCACAAAAAAGAGCTGATTTTCACCCTGACACTTCAAGCCCTCCGTGATGCTGAACACAAACTGACAGGTTTCTCCACAGCTTTTATATTTAGGTTACTGGAAACTGCCTTTACTCTCAACCTAGTTATGGTTTCACACTGCTAAGAGGAGAAAATGAATTCACTATTAAGCTGCCAATTCAAAATATAAACTAAGAGATTAATTCTGTGTAGTTGTAGGAATTCAGTAACACGGGATGTTGCTGCAGTGATGTCACACGAGGTATCACAAATTCCATTCTGCAGATAACCAAATCAAATCAGGTTGCAATTATTCAGTGGGATTTCTTAATTTAACAAGCAGCAGAGAACTGTCAGGATAATAAGAGGAATAAAGAATGGAAAAAGGAGACAAGGAAAACCACTTGAAAATGAAAGTTACTTAAAAGCCATTTTGTTGCCTTTCCTAAAAATCCTTTTAAAGACACACGTGGAGACACCAAAAGTACTGAACAAACAGCACAAAGCACCCAACAAAACCACCAAAGCTCAGCAAGTTGGTTAAAAATAAAAAAAAAAGAACTTGCAGCCACTCAGGATTTGCTGTTCAGCAGCAGTTTGAAGGGAGGGAATCCTTAGTTTAGGAAATTAGGAACTTTAAGTGGGATACACTGAAATGACTGCACCTTAATTACAGCTTAAGACCTAGAAAACAATATTTCCAAGGGCTTACCAAGTGAACAATTAAATCATTTTTCCCAGAGAGTTTTCTTGGAAAAACTGTTTTGACAATTAACCATTATTCCTTTACATGGCATAACCAATTACAATGACTTTTTTTTCACATAAAAAAAACCCCAAATCTTCCATGGCAGATGAAGACAAGACCTGAAACAGCAAAAAGCTCTGTGATAACCGTGGTGGAGCTTATGATGGATAAATTAACATCACATACAGCAGCAAACAAACAAACCCCAATAACTCTGTAAAAAAATGTTTTATTCTTTTTAAAAAGAAGGAAATCTGTGCTGGATTTTACATCACCTTTTTTCAAACTGTAACACTTCGGAACAGGCATCACTTTCACCCAAACCTTTCTAACACCAAGACCCAGAACTTTGTCTGGGAAGGAGAACAAGTGGAAATATCTGTACCAATTACAATAATGTGTGGTTTGAGGGTATAAAAGTGTGCATAATTTACCTAGTTTGAGACAATGCACTCTCAATTATCTGATATCTCAACCCAAAATATTTAATTTTGAAACCTAATGATTTTCTAGACTTACTATAACTGTATTAAAACACTCAGAAGCCTCTGTGAGCCACTGGCCACTGTTTAGTCAATGGGACTAATTATATTGTATATAAAAGGACAGCAAGGTAAAAATAAAGAAAATAAATAAATAAAAAGGTAGAATAGTAGGAAAAACTTACCAATAGGTTTTAAAAGCTATCAAAGTAGCAAGGGAGGTGTTTTATTCACAATCCAAACTGGCTAAGAACCAAAATGGAGAGTTCAAGATGTTATTTTTCTTCCTTAAAATAGATGGGTTCACCAGGGTAGACAAACCTACTCTCGTGTAAGAGTGAAAAAAAAATCTTCAGAAAGAATCTTTTTATGGAAAATTATTTCTACTTCTTTGGAAGTGGGGGGATTCATGGGGAGGATGAGTGTGATGGAGGCATCACCCCTCTCCCAGCCCAACATTCCAGGATAAGCTTGCAAAATGACTTTGTATAAAATTAAACACGAATTCCACGAGTGTGACTTTGCAGGAGAACTCCAGAAAAGTACCCACTGTATCAAATCTCTTCTTCTTGAAGCCTAAAAACACTTCAACTGCTTTCAGTTTCTTGTACCTTGGCCAAATGAGAGTTTGTGCTGAAATTACACACTGAAGCATCTGCCTCAGACTGATATTCCCACCCTCCTGTCTCTCCCCTGAATTCTCAGTCAAAATAATTAGTCATTTCTGTGCACAAATATGGAAATTGTTTTAAACCCCTCTTACTGCTTGAGACACATCTATTTCTTCAAGAAGCTTTTCTACCTCCGTATTTTGGAGTAAGGAATTGGAATTTGGCAGGGAGGACAGAATTGCTGGTGGAGCTGAGGGGAATGGAGGGGTCAGGAGAGCAGCTCCATCAGCAACACGAGTGGATGCTGACTGGGAATCCTGAGGAACTGCTGGAAGATAAAGGGATTACAACTGTGAAAAAATGCAAATAATGATCAATGACTGTACCACCATTTAATACAAATTGCATTTATCCTGAATAAAGAGAAAGCTTCAGCTAAACACCCTTACTGAACTTATTTATTGACTCATATGTAGTCAATAAATACTAATATGCAGTCAATAAAGTCACTGTGTCTGATACAATTAACTTATAGAGAAAATTAAAACCAGACTATGAAAGAAATACCTTCCATGTCCCAGTTAACCTCATTTATGGCCCATCCCTGCCTATCCTCATCATCCCACCTCCCCACTCCACTTCATCATCCCAGCTGAAAGTCCCACTCTAAATCAAAATCTGCCTTTTCCATGTGAAACCATTCCACTGCTAATTAGCTTTCCTAATTGTGATCCAAAGAACATCTCCTCTGCAGGGTTACCAAAACATGTGACCAACATCTTGGAGATCCATGAAATCACACAGGTTCTTGAAAAGCTCATTATGAAATTAATTACACTAACTTGATTACAGTAACCACTCATCACAGTGTTACTCCAGCAGAACAGACTCCAGCATTATTTAATCTCTTACCCACAGTTTTATATAAATAGGAAAAATATGATTGCCTGAAGGAGCGATTATTGCAATCTGCAGAAAATATCCAGCATTAAAAAACCTGCTCTTTCCAATAGGTTGGCTGCAATTGTAAGGGGCCATGGAGTACTTAATAATCCTGCTAACAGTTAACAGTTTACCTTTGGGAGAGCTGCCAGTTCTTCACAGTCCTGAGGTGTTTACTCCCAGGTGCATTTAGGGGGTTGCCACCTTGGGCAAAGGATTTAAACATTACCAGTGATAACAGTGAACAAACAGAGGGACACTCGAAGGGTTGATGTGAATTATAGCTCTGAATGCTTCAAACACCTTCTGGACACACTGGGGGGCAGGGACAGAACCCAGAACTATCCCAAAATCACAGCCTGTCCCAGCCAAGCTGTGGCCCTGTGGTGTGTTCTCACCCTGCAGGTGCATTTTCGTGCTCCCAGAATCACAGCACCCCTTGCCCCAGCACCAATCCCCGCACAAGCAGCCCTGTTCTCACTTGCCTCGTGTCTGGTTTCTGCTGGCAGTCATTTGCAGGAGCCCCAGCTGTGTGCAATGCTGCTGTGGCTGCACTCAGACTGACTGTGCCAGTTAATCCAACTGTACTGCAGCGACTCACATCTCTGGGGCACGGCCAGCAGGGAACATCCATTTTCCACAGGGACTGCCTGACATGCCACAGCTGCTGAAACGTTTCACTGCTGCACCCCTGTGCAGTTGTGGCACTGCTCAAAACGGTGATCTGCAGCAAGAGGACCCGTCCCTGCCTTTTGTGCCAGCCTCCCATGCAGGACATCGCTCGTTTCCATCTCTTTGTGCTGGTTGGTGTGACTGCAGATGGCCTTTGGAGCAGCTCTGAACGACCCTCTCTCCTCAGGAGGACTGGAGGGCAGACAAAAATCTTCTCCCAGCACTTGGGCACCCCAACAAAACTGCAGATATCAGCACTTAAAAAACATCTTACAATTTACTCCCAGCTGCTTTGCAAATTCTGCCTCAGAGCTGACACCGAGCTTGGCAGGCAGAGGGTTCACCCCCCTCTCCCTGGGTGTTCCCTCTGTAAATGCTCCCAGTAAGAGGCTGGTGCACACATCCCATCTCCGTGGCTGGGCAGTCCCAGCTGGGGAGCACTGAGGGTGGTTTAAATGCATTTAAATTAGAAACCACTTTTTAAAAGCTCTTAAAAGAGCAGAGAGCAGCCCCTCCTGCTGCACTGCTGTGAGCACAGGAACCCACACCTGCCATGTGAGCATCACCATGTACCCTGTACCCTTTCCTTTCATTAATTACTGCTAATAGGGGCCTTTATTTGAAAATACACCAACTTTATTATAAGAGTGGGCCCAGCTCAATCAGCATATGACTTTTTCTAGGTGCTTCTATTTACACCCAGCTACTTTCAGACAGGATAGCTGGCCACAGTTTTCTTGATTTATCAGTGCAGTGGTAGCCTAGTTTGCTTTTTTATTCTAATGTACATAATTCAAACAGAACTATGACTGCATCCTGTGCAATCCTGTTTTATTGGATTGCCATTTTGCTTTCTTCTCTTGCTTGCTCAGGAGGTCATTGCAGGCCAGTGCATTCACTGATAAACAATCTGCTGCCTTTAATTTCCAAGGTTTTCTGTGCTCTGCCTGGCCTCTGCTGACACTGCTCGCTGCAAATACAAAGGAAGTTCTGTCTGGCCTACATTTACATTTAAAATCTCAGCCTTTTAGTTACTTCCTCAACATGAACATCTTTTTCAGTTGAACACTCTGGCATTAAATGTCATTACTGCCCTGTAAAAACGCAGGGAGTTGTTTGTTCTTTCCCTGAGACCACTGACCAATAACCTTAGGTCTGCTCACTGGGATTTTTCACCTGGATGCAGGCCTGCTCATAGGCTTTGCAGTTCCTACAGCCCTCAGCACAGTTAAAATTCAGACCAGTCTGATCCACACTTTTTTTTTTTTTTTTTTTACTCTTTCCAAGTCACAAATTTATTCTCTTGAAAGGTTAAGCCAGAAGACACAACTTTTCCCACAGTGCCACTACACATCAGCTGTTCCTTCTCCATGCATCTCATTCACTTGCTAAATATTCATATTTTAGAGGTTTAAAATGCACTGCCAAGTATTTCTGAGACTTTACACTGTTACTCTGAGCCTGCCATTAACCTGCCAACACAGTGCTGAATTATAACTCCAGTTTACCCTCTACTTTTTGCTTCCTTTGTGACAGAAGGGATGCCCAGGTGTTCTGCTCGGATTCCTCACTGTCCAGCAGGGGTTTGTTTTGCACCACTCAGCTCACCATTTCCTGCAGGTTATGAGACAATTTACTTGCAAACTTTATTCACTTTTCCAGCCTCTTTTCCCAGGCAGGGTAAAGCCAACTGTGTGTGCAGTCAGTGCTCAGCAGATGGTGAGGCGAGAGCTGCTATATTTAATACCTTTACAGCTCCCAGCTATTCTTAGCTCAGACTCTTCTTAAATCAGATGTGATTTCTATCTATTTACTAAACCTCAACGACTCTCTCTGCCATGAATTTTCCCTGCCTTCCCCTGAGCTGCCATCATTTTTTCAGCATTCACGCTACCCTAGTGATGTATTTGTAAAAGAAATGGAAATTTTCATTTCTGCAAGTGGCTATAAAGACCCACAGGCTGGCAGAGAGGAAAGGCTACAAGATTAGATACCCAATGTGGCTTTAACTCCTTCTCCAGTCTGCCTTCAGTTGGTGTTTGGGTTTGCTTTTTCTTTAATTAGCAGCATAAAAATGTGGTTTTTCACTCAGAGCTCCCCCTTCCACCTCAGTTTTTCTGACTTTGCCTATATATATTTTTCCAGGGATGGAGAAAAAACAAAATTAATGGTATTATTAATGCTGGAAAGGTCTTGCATGCAGAAAACATGCCTTTGCAACTACACTGGCAGGGGTGCTTCAAACAGGTAAGTCAGCACTAGGTATGTGTTTGCAGCTGTATCTACCCTGGATTTTAAACATCTCCAGTTATTAATTCAATGATACAGGGCTAATTATGTCCACATTTTAACAGAGCAGCAATTAGGGCATTTAACCTTTTAAATAAAAATACATGTCTGGCTACGGTATCTCAAATTCTTGCTAGTATTTATTGCCACAAATCGAAAGGAGATGCTCCTTTTACCATTCCTTGCCTTTATTCTGTGCAATCAGCTACAAGAACTGCAGGAACACTCAAAGCCTGTTCAAGTTCCAGGTTCAGCCACCAGAGAATTCCTCACAGCTACAGTTCAGAAAATTTTTTAAGAGTACGAATTTGAAAATAATCCCTGAAAGCAGTTCCAAAGTTAGAAATCACACTGATTCACTCTGACAGTCATGTGCACATTTACAGTTATAAAGAGATCAAGCAGAAGGCTCTATATGGGGTTCTTTTTAATAATAGATCACTTGCAGTTTGCCAGTGATGTCCTAAAAAAGCCTCACTGGCTCTTTCTGGCAGAGTTTTTTCAAATGAATCCTGTTCCTTCCATGCCATTCACAGAACTGCTTAACCTTCTTAAAAACATTATAAAAACAACCCTGATTGTCAGTTATCATGGGGAACATCTACAATTTCTGTGGAAAAAACATGAGATTGTTCAGCTGTGAACAACTGCATTCCAAAGCATGGCCTATGTGAGTCGCAGATTTTTACCACAGAATGGTTAATATTTCATGTCCTGACCTCTTTCTAACAATACTCCCCACTATTTGCTTGTTCTGACACCTAATGAAAACTGAGCTGGTGGTTTCACAGCAATGCCTAAGAAACAGCTGATTTCAGCTAAGAGTTGGTTTGGGTTTTTTTGCATAAAGTTATTTTATTCTTACGCATTGATTCACATTTCTGACAACGAGCCTCTGTTTCTATTTTAATACCCATTTTGTGAGATCTCTCTGACTCAAGACAGTGGGGAAATAAAAGAGTCACCAGATTTGTATCATCTTAGCACCTGATGAGGGTCCCAACACCCTCCAAATGCTTATTTTTCACAAGATGACCAGGAGCTTTCTGAGTTTGCCACAGATACAGTTGGAAATTCTTAGAGCATTGGGATTCAAGGTTGAAATGACCATCTTGTACCACCCAAAACACCTGCCTGTTCCCACTTCAAACGCCCCTCCTAAATCCCAGGCCAGCACTGCTCCCTTCCTGGGGTCCTCTGTGCATGCACTGCCTCATCCCTGCTCAGCTGAGGAAAACGTCAACACTTCTTGGGGTTTAATTGGCTCTTAGTGGTGAGCAAGGAGCGACTCTGCAGTGTCTGTGCATTTAAACTAAGGAAATAAAACCCTAAATCCACATGTGAGTTCAGAGAACCAGAATTAAGGATGAGTCGATGGGGGCAGGAGCCTTTGTGGAAGGTTACACATCCACTGACAGCAAACAATTCCTTCAGAGACTGAGCCCCCTGTCAGCAGGTGGTTGGGTTCAGAAAGGTGTCCACTCTCACCCCAAGTGGGTAACTCTCAGAAGGGTCTCACCATTTCACCTCCCAGCTACTGCCAAGGTCTCTACCCCTGCTCACTCCTATCCCTTCAGACACCTCCCAAAGGAGCATTGCCTGGGTTTATTTTGTCCAAGGCACCACCTTCCCTGTGCCTTTCTAGCAGGCAAAGCCACGGCCATCCCTGCTCTCACTCCTCATCAGCAGGGTGGATCCAGAGGCTGGGGAGCCCTCCCTCTTTAATTCTGCAACAAGACTTGCCAGGCGAGGTTTCACTTTACCCTTAAAGTGATTTAATCTGCAGAAAGGAGCAATCCCACTCCCCTGGAAC
The DNA here is from genome assembly GCF_022539395.1 of Myiozetetes cayanensis. Lineage (NCBI taxonomy): Eukaryota > Metazoa > Chordata > Aves > Passeriformes > Tyrannidae > Myiozetetes > Myiozetetes cayanensis. The sequence continues at coordinate 2,265,236 of NW_026086826.1, read as the reverse complement.
CCTCAGGAGCATCATCCTTATTATTCCCACGTATTTGCTTTCGAATTCCATCCGATCTCACAGGGAGCTGATTGAGAAAGCACAAATCCTTACAAAAGAGGCATTTTCCTCCTGGTTCAGCTTCCCAGACAGGCTCGGTGTGATGGTCAGATGAGCACAGGTGCCAGTGGAGAGCAGAGGCCAGGGTATGTGTTTTGGTGCCAGACATTCCCTGGATCAGGTTAGCTGTAATGTGAAACCTTCCCCTCAGGCTCCACCCTGTGCTCTGGAAGCCTAAGCAGCACAGTTACTTCTGATAACTTGCAACTCTAAACTTCCAGCATGAGGATAAAGGTGTTTTGTACCTGAGGCACAGGAAATAATTCAGCCACTGCTGTTTCTATCTGTACTGCCTGGCTACAACCTCACATCTGCTTCCTGCAAAGCAGGGGGGGCACAGTGTCGTGGTTTACTTCATTTTCATTCTGGTTTACTGTTCACTTTGATAGAAAACTGCTAAAATTCTATTGAGAAGTTAACTGAAATGCAGCTGATGCAAGCCAGCACTGACACAACCCGAGGGGAAAAAAAAACCTCAACAGGAACTTTCTATATTCTTATTCCTTACTGACTCAACTCTTTTTGACATCTTCTCATTACAGCAAATAGAGCCAGGGAAGGTCAGAAAGCAACAGCTGTCCAGCCCTCAAGAGAAGCTGATTTCTGAGCGTTAGAAAAGCCAACTCTTGTTTAAGGCAGTCACACGAGCAAAGCCATCGTGCAGCCCACGCACAGCCAGGGCACGTTCCGGGGGGGATGAGCACCCAGAGCTGCAATTCCAGTGGGTGCCACTCCTGCAGATCAGCCCTGCTGGCAGAACAGGCAGCAGGAGGAGAGATGTCCACATGATTAGTGGGTAGCAGTGGTGTAACAAAGCTGCAGTGACACATGAATCACAGCTGGAAATGGTGCTGTGAAGATTGCACCGAAAAGCCTCTCCAGAGCTGTCCTGTTCCTCACAGACAATGTCCCCACCTCTGGGGAGGGTTTCTGTGGGACAACTGCCTGGGCCGAGTAAATACAGACACCTTTCCCTCCATCACCTGTCAGGGAGGCAAAACATTCCCCCTACATTCAGAATGCTGACTGAAGAGTAAAGAAACCCTTCCTGCAATATGGGAATTCTCCCTAAAACCCCTGCTGGGCTGTGATGAACCACAGATATTTTCACATCACCAGAGATGTAACTGGAATTCACAAGGAACCGAAATTTTAAGAAGAAATTAATTACCTCTATGTGGGGTTTTTCTGAGGTGCAGTCATAAAAAAAGACAACAAATCTGTATAATCTGAACCAAACTGTCCCCCACAAAGCAATCCATTTGTGAGAATGAACCACAGAGGATTCTGGAGCATTTGCAAAATTCTCTTTGGTTTAACAACTAAGACCTTCAAAACACATGTCAAGACACACTGAGATAAGACTTAGAATCTAAAAAGTCTTGAAATGAGCTGTAAAGAAAAGAAATCTGAAAAAAAGATTTCACTTTGGGATGGGAGAGGTGTGGGGGAGCTTTACCTGCACTAGGACACCATCAAAGAGTCAATGTTTCTCACTGTCCTTTTCAGCACTGGCTGGCAGATGACACATCTGTGAAGAACCTTCCTCATCTGAAGTATTTTAGGAATCCTCTTAACAAAGGATCGCTGGATTCCCAATCATACGATCCAGAAAAACTCCCAGCTGACCTCTCTTAAATGAAATGATGTCAGTGCATGAAAAGTAACTGCACTACTGCAGCCTCTGCAGTGATACTGGGAATAATGGCTTTTTTCAGCCTTTCTGCATCTTTTTTCACAATGCACTGGATAGAGCAGATCAAACCAGAAAAGTTGCCCAACTGAGGACTGACAAGACCTGAGAACATCGGGTCAGGCCCCTTTTCCTGCTACTCTGGTTTTTGAGGAAATACCCCAAAAACAGTGCTGGCAGCACAGCAAGGCACAGAAACGCCAGCAAATCTTTTCAAGTGACAATTATTTACTAACAAAAGCAACAGAAACGTGTTTACCCAACCTGTTAAAACCTGCTGCTGGTTGTACTCTGACTTTTAGGGACACACACATAGAAAGTGCAAGTACATGGAAAGAAGGTAGTGGGTGGAAAACGTGTGTCAATGGTCAGACCCCGGGAAGTGAAAGTGTACATAAAGTGGAATCGCTGGGGAGATGGAAAAATGTACTAAAAGCCTAATTACCATCAGGGTTTAGTAGAGCTTTATGTAAATCCTCTGCACCCTTCCTAAACATTGGGAATGTGACAGCACTTGTTTCACTCTAACCCTTCCCCTAATTCCAAGCACACACCCCGGTGACACAAAGCCCATTTAATAAAATATTTTTGAATCACCCCCCCAAAAAACAGCCACAAAGGAAGAATTGTGTTTAAAAGTACCATAGGTAATAGATAGGATACATTTCATTTTCAGAAACAAGGTGCAGTTTGACTGCATGATGTGCTCTATTCCAGAGCCTGGAATGCACCTGATTCCCTGGCTCCCTGGAATTCATCCTTGGAGCTTTGCTTCTCTCTAACAAAATCTTCTGAAAGACTTTCACTCTAGCTCAGTTTACTTCTACTCCATCATTACACACACATAAAGGCAAGTCAAAGACATTAATTCTACAATGAAGATTCTATTCAAGTTATCTTCAATATTACATTACAGAAAGCTTTAACAAATGTTTTCTGAACACACCCTTTAATTAATATATTTGCTGCGGTCTTTTAGCTAAATCTTACACCTGTTAATCCACTAATTACATTTTTTGCTCCACCAAGTTGTTTTGGTTTGGTTTTTAAACCATGGCCATTAAATTACAAAAATCTACAGGTGAGGACAGATCTAATGCTCACATGTCATTCTGCCTCCTAGGCCAAGGACAGACAAACCAAACCTCTACCACCTCTAAAAGGAGGTTATTTAACCTTTTCTGGAGCTTTCAGCACTCCATATCCCATTACCTCCCTCAGATATTTAACCCTGGGATTACCTAACCTGGATAGATCATCTTTCCTGGAGCTGGAATGATTCCCTGACATGGAAATCTCCTTTTGCACTCTTTAGGACTATTATTGCTTGGCCCACCTAGAGAGTCTGTAGCAAATTTAATGTATTTGCAGCCCATTATTATGTTATAGACTAAACAAGGACAATTCTTTCAGTCCTTCCTTAAAGGTCATTATTGAACTGTCTGTAAATCCTCCTCAAATCTCTTTGAAGCAGAGTAACAAAACCAGAGCCAGCCCATCATCTGAGGCCCTGCCCTGGGTGCTGCAGAAGCATTTCCATCCCAAACTCCACAACAATCCCGGTCATACATCCCAGGAGAACTCCTTCTGTGTTCATTTTGTGTCACAGTTTGCAGAACCCTTGCCCAGCCAATCGTTTCTCACATTTAAGTTTATTCTGGCTCCCCAAAGGTATTATTTTTGTGTTTTCTCTTTACTGAACTGCACCCCAGAGAGTTCAGATCCTTCATCAAACTTATCAAAACCTCACTCTTACGCTTGTATTCCTTCCCAGGCACTCAGTAAATCTGCTTTGTTCTATCACCCAGCTCACAAACTGACAGACAGGAATTAATTCAGAAAATACACCTGCACCATTCACACTCGTGTCCTCCATCCCCAGTGTCCTTAAAGCATTTCATTAATAAGTGATTAAGCAGCACGGCAAATCCTCTCTGACAGCATCTATTTCTGTGTTTGGAGGTTCCTCCTTAGCTGTGGGGGGAGCATTTCTGACTTCCACACCTGCTGCACAGGCAGAGTGTGATTCCCACCCAGATTTCCAGGGGAGGCTCTACCAACCCTCCCCTTTAATTGATGTGTGTGTGGCACAGTGACCCAGTTGTCAGCTCCTCCGATTGGGAATTCGGGTTATCCTGGGATTCTTTCCTGTACCGGAGATGCTACAGAGACACTTCAATTCACACAACCCCCCTCCCCCCCCTCACACCACTAACTCAGACCATCTACACACCCATAAACCAAACCCACGGCCAACAAAAGGCAGGATGTTGCCATTTACACACCAACAGGTAAACTCTCAGGAACGCTCCCTCACTGCCTTTTTGACTTGTACATTTTCAAACCGAAGTGTTTGCTTCAAACAAAGTTTCAATCACCCCGAATCAGCCATTTCTCATGACAAAGAGGCTGCCAAGATGCCACTGCCAACATTCCTATTCCCAAATCCTGGGATGAAGTTCAACAGAGCAGAGAAGTGTTCAGCTCTGCATTTCTCAAGTGTCTTTGATGAGTAAGAAGCTTTTCCAGAAAACTAAACCTACAACGATGGTTCTTCTACAACCAAAGCGGTTTTTGAACCAGCAACCATATTTACAACGTTCTTAAAACCAGAAGAATAAACCCTTAAGTGTCAGTGCAAAGTTTACCAGGAGTGAGTTCTTAGCAGCAGCAGCAGCTTGATTTCCAGCAAGGAACACTTAATTTGGAAACTAAAAAAAGAAAAAAAAACAGCCCTTCCTCACCACAGAAGTGAGAAAGTTTCTCACTTTCTGCAACTTCACTCCCGCCTACAGAGGTGGCAGGATTTTTCCTCTTCGAGGTTTTTAAGGACAAGTTCTACAAATATCTGTCTGGAATAATCCAAGCAGTTTTAAACCAAGCCAAAAGGAAGGGAGCAATAGGTCTGCACTTCCAGCACTGGGAGTGCAATGGAAATCTGTGGATAGAAGTGCTGAATACTCAATAAATAAACTACCTCTTGCAAAATTTGGTTCTTTATGACCAGAGGCACCTGTGTCATCACTTCCCACATAATGCAAAGACTTCCATTTTTGAGAAGACCAGAGCAAAGCAAACAAATTAAACAAAGCAAAAACCAAGCAAGAAAAATCCCACCACTGGAAGCGGGGGCAGAGAGCAAAAACTTTGGTTCCAACTTCCCCAGTATTTCAGAAACACTGAGCAAACATTTCTTATTTCCCTTCTGCAACAAGGTGGTGAAAGAGCAGGGTCTTCCCACTTTTGCATCAACCACTCAACTGCTGCTGGCCAGAAGTCAACCCAAGCACCTGGAATGATGTAGGAGAACCACAACCAACCAACCAACCAACAAATCTTCAAGTCTCCTGGAAATATTGGGAGAGCAAAGCCCTCACTCTGATGAGACCGTGGCCAGCAGGCTGTAATCTCAGCACAGAGTATGCTGATAAACATCAGAGCTGTCACGTGCTGTTCAGCTGGAGAACAAAGCCCTTATTAGGACACATTCCCAAATTCTGGGAAATCAAGAGCTGCTTATCTTTGCACATTCAACCCCCCAGCAGTGCCCAGCAGAAGAATCCCACTCGCTATTTCTCTTTTCCTAGAAGTGGTAAAAATAAGGAGAGCAGCCCCAGGGCTGAACTTCACAACCAAAGCTGTTCACAGGTCACACTGAATTAACCTGCTTAGACCATCTAAGGGCATCAGGAAGTTCCATTTTTCTCCCTGCCGTTTAACACACACCATTTTTCTTCCTTAAACTCCCACTTTTGATTTTAGCAACTACTAATAATCCAAAAGACAGCACAGCCAGGTTAAAAGATGCCTGAAAACAAACCACAAGAGTAACTTGTCAACACCTTGTCTGAAAAGTTGCACTTGACAATGTAAGGAATCACATCCTGCTAATCCCAAAGCTACCAGTCCCTGCTGGATCACCAGTCCTGGGAGCAGCTGGGAGGGGAAGCATAATATCCAACCACAGGTTAGAAATACACCCAAAAAACCATCTTCTCAAAAGGTTGCACAAGTCAGTAAGTTTGTTCTAATGTAAAACACTTGGAGCTTCTCCTGAAAGCTTCAGCAAGCAATCACCGTGTCATTAGTGCAGCACAAAGAACACACCGATGGGAAACCAGCAGGAACAGCCACTGAACAGCTACTACAGGTTGTTTAACAGCAACTGCAAACGTATTTCAAAAATAAAATCTGGAACTCCAATGCCTAAAGAACGCGTTCCTTTATAAAATAATTAGTGCTAGCCCAGAACCGGATTAGTAAAATACCCCAAGACTACAGAAACTGCCAGCGTTGGTGGATAATCAGGGAGGGAACACAAAACACCATAAGGAAGAAGCAGAACCATATGCTCTCCCCTCGGAGAGATCGGGATTAGGAGACAAAGGGGATACTGCTGAGCTAGGACACTTGGGTACCACGGGAATCGTTTTTGCAAACACACGAGAGAGCAGCGCTGTGTTTCCCAAGTTTGGGCGATAGCGGGACACGTCCCAGGGGCTGCAGCGGGAGCAGCTCGGGGTGTCACGGAGATCCCCGCACCCCACACGGCGGGGCAGGAGCAGCCCGGGCTGCCCCGCACACACCCGAGGGTGCCAACAGCGCGGGCAGGGGGGACAGGGCCGGGGACAGGGCCGGGCTCGCCGTGAGGGGGCAGCGAGCGGGGCCGGGCCGCGGGCAGGGCCGAGGGGAGCGGCGAGACGCGGCGAGCGCGGGGCGGGGAAGGGAAGAGGGAGGGAGGATGGGGGTGCGGGCGCGGGGTGATGTGAGGTGAGGCGAGGGGCGGGGCAGGCGCCGGGGCGGGGGCGGAGGCGGCTCCCGCGGTGCCGCCCCCGGCCCGGTTCCTTTACCCGGCGCCGCCGCCATCCCGCGCCCGCTCCCGCGGGGGCCTCGCGAGACTTCGCGCCTTCCTCCTCCTCCTCCTCCTCCTCCTCCGCCGCCCCCCCCGTGCGCGCTCACGGCGCGCGCTCACGGCTCGGGCCCCAACATGGCGGCGGCGCCGCGCACGTGCCGCGGGCGCGCGCACACGTCAGGGCCGGGAGGGGGCGGGGCCGGCGCGCACGCGCGCGGCGCGCGGGCCGGCCGCTGATTCGAGCGGGGCGCGCGAGCCGCCGCCTCCTCCCCGCGCGCGCGCGCGCGGGTCACGTGGGGCTTCCCCGCGCGCGCGCTCCTCCGCCCCCTTCCCCGCCCCGCGCGGGCCGCTCGCGCCGCCGGCCCGGCCCCCCTTCCCCTCACCCCGCTCCCTTCCCTCCCGCACGGGACGGACGGGCCCGGCCCTCACCTGGCGGCCGCTCCCGGAGCGCCGGGCCCGCGCAGCCCCGCGCGCCGCTCGGCTCGCTCCGTGCCGCCCGCACCAGGCGGCGGCGGCGGCGGCGGCGGCGGCTCCGCACAGCGCCTGCTCCCCTCGGCGCGGCGGCGGCTCCTTCCGCTTCCTTCCCCTCCCCCCGCGCTGCGGCGGCGCCCCCAGCGCCCCCTGCCGGCCGAGCGCGCCGCGGGCGGGGCAGGGGCCGGGGGGGCCTCAGCGGGAGGAGGGCGGTGAGGGAGCCCCGGGAGGGCTGAGGGAGCCCCGGGAAGGCTGAGGGAGCCCCGGGACGGCTGAGGGAGCCCGGGAACGGCTGAGGGAGCCCGGGAAGGCTGAGGAGCCCAGGAACGGCTGAGGAGCCCGGGAACGGCTGAGGAGGACGGCTGAGGGAGCCCGGGACGGCTGAGGGAGCCCCGGGAAGGCTGAGGGAGCCCGGGAAGGCTGAGGGAGCCCGGGAAGGCTGAGGGAGCCCGGGACGGCTGAGGGAGCCCCGGAAGGCTGAGGGAGCCCCGGGAAGGCTGAGGGAGCCCCAGGGCTGCTGACCGGGAAGGGCGCGGGCTCCGCGGGTCGGGGCTCAGCCCCGGCCCCCCCTGCCGCTCCTGAGCCCCCAGAGCGGGGCCGCTCCGCTCGCAGCCCCTGAGCGATGCCCGGCGCTCTCCCCCGCCGTGGCTCAGGCGGTGCCTCGGGTCGGGCTCCGTGGGGCACTCCAGCCCTCTGCACTACGAGTAAAAAGGAGCCGGTGGCGCTCTCCAGTTCGTTTGGTGCTGCCTGGTTCTCACCGGTGTGCGATCACCAAGGTACTGCTCACCACCCCCCCTCCTACCCAGGAGCCGCTATGTATCTCTGACCATCTTTAACTATTATTTTTCCTGAATCGCCACCGGTAAAATGCATCTACAAGAGCTTCGTGTGGCCAAAAAAACAAGAGGCTCAAGTTTTCTGCTAAGTGCTAACGAAATTCAAAGAACCTTTCCACTAGGAGCAATTAACAAAATTCCAAATTGCTAGAAAATCCTTAGCTTAACCAGAATATTTTCTGCTGCTTTTAAAACTAGTTACTGACTGTGTGGCAATTCGACCGATCGATGCTTTTGTGAAGGAGAAAGCAGATGTAATAAAACCCTAATTGCCCGAATTGCAAGTCTGGTCGTACAGACACTCCTTCTGCAGAGTCTGCAGGAAAAAAAACCCCGCGGCTCCTCCACTTTCCCGATCGGTTCTCGGGACTTGGAAGTCTTTCTGCTGTGATGGGACTCGCAGCCACACGAGAAGGGAGGGGAATTTTTTTTGTCCCCCTGCCTGACCCGCTCCACAGCGAGAGCCCCTGGGTGTTCCAGCCGTGGGGTGTTTCTTCCCGGTCGTGAAGGAAAGTGAAGGAAAAAGAAGCCCTTGTGCAGTAAGGACTGGGATCCAGCAGGCTTAATAAGACCTCCACCCAAGATTTCCATTTAAAGCTGGAGAAAGCTGCTTGCTTGGAAGCTGGCTGAGGCTCTGTGTCCATTCTGATGTCCCCACTCGTGCAGTCCTTCCCCAAAGTATCCTACAGCAGGATTAAATAATTCCCCAGGGTAAAGGGACATGCTCCTGCCTAGCAGCACCACACTGCCTTCTCCAACACATCTGCACTTCCAGTTGGTCTCCCTTGCTCCTCACACACCCCACCCAAACTAGATATTCACAGTCCTGATTCTCGTGGCTGCAGCTTCCTCTGTGCTGCAGCACCTGCCTTGTACCAGTGACTGGGAGTTGTGTTTATTATGGGCAGCCTGGAGTGTTACCCATTTACAGGGCAGTAACAAATCCTTTGGCCTCATCAGTGCGGGTAGTGGGGAAAAAACACACCAAGCACAAAACCAAACAACAAAACCACCTCCTGTTCTGATCGAGGGCTGTTAGTGACAGCTTTTGAGCAAGTTACCATGAGACAAGGTGGAAGACAGTAGATCAGCCCCCTCCCAAGTCAGCACTTCCTACAAAATCAGGGGCTGAAGTGCTGTTTTATATCCCTGCAGGTCACTGAACCCTCAGCTCGTGTTCCTGCCTGGAGAAGTGCCCAGGACTGCAAGGCCAAGGTTCCTGCTTTCAGCAGCAGCAGCAGCTTCTACCCATCCAAGTAAGACTGCTGAACTGCTTCCCCTGCACTTAGAGCAGATATGTCATCCCCCCAGCTAAAGATTAACCAGGTTCACTCATCAGAACCCAGAGCCACTGCTCCCTGCCCGACTTACAGAAAATAAAGTTACAAAGGGAAAGGTTTTGTTGAGCCAGACAGAAAGAAACAACAACAAAAAAATTAACAGAGTGAAATCCATTTTCTGCCTAGATATGCTGTGCATCCTTCCCCAGGATCACTTCATGTTTTGTTACAGCTCCTGTTCTGCTGCTCAGTCCTGCCTGCCTCATTCTCTGGACAGCCCAGCCCTACACTCTGATTTTTTTTCCCCATTCGTGCTACCACATACACAGAACAAATATGAGAAAGGCTGGATTGCCCTTAAGATCACAATCAACAAAGTGTTCTCTGTTTTCACCTGAAGCAAAACGCTTGGATAAACAATTTTGGTTGGTGTCTAACCTTTAACAAAAGGAAAAGAAATTCTGCCTGGAGACAAACCCCCCTGACTCACTGAGGTGTGGTTTCAGTAGCCAGTTTACAGGAGGGACTACAGGCTTTGTGCCACAACCTTTATTAAAATTTACAGTCTTACCAATTAGTGCCCTGGTAACAAAGTGCACGCATTTCAGATTGTTTTTACTACACGAAATACTACTTGGACCAAGACTTTACAGCCAACATGTCAAAAATAACAATAAAATATTACTAAACACGTAATTGGAAAAAAAATGCAATATGTGGCAAATTGCACATAATTGGATTTGGTCATCTGGTCTAATAACTACTGGAATTAAATCCACTCCAGCCACAAATTTAGAATGCCTGGGTTTTATGCTTATTTTTTTGTTTCTTTTGGGTGGGAACAAGTTAGGGGGAAATAAGTTTTAGCTCTTCATCAAAGAGAAGGAATCTCCAGTCACTGAGAAGGGATAAGCACATCAGACAATTCAGGAGTCTGAGAACCCACACAGATCACTGAGAGCTGACCCTGGCCACTGAAATATTTGATATTCCTTGTTGAAAAAGCAAGCTGCCAATCCCAACAGTTACCTGAATTTCAGAAGTTAACAGCTTCTTTGCATTTTATGCCTGTATATTTAAAACAGCAGCAACCTCATCCAGATCGGTCCAAGAGGTTGCAGTAAAGGAATCTGATACTTATTTTTCTTAATTACATTAATTAGATTATATTCAGTCCCATGTACAACCACTCCTCACATATGAGGCATTCCCATTTAAATGGCTTTTTCTGGTTTCAGCAGAGGCTTCAAAGCCATGGAGATATGAAATGCTAGCTGGATTGCAGCATTTATTAAAAAAAAAATCCAGATTGGAACTTCTCAAACATAAAAGCAGCACAGCAAGAAGGAAGCCCTTTGCTTTTCAGAAGATATTCTTCTTCTTAGTTTTTACTACTCAAGAGTGAGGTTTTCTATTTGCAAACTGAAATACTGCTATCTAAGATATTTCAACAAACTGCATTTTTATTTGCTTCACTGCTGCTACCTGGAGCACGTTGTTATTCCAGTGCATAAAAATCTGACTCCAGCTTCAGGAACACAGCAAGAACCTGGAAGTGCCTGGAACATTTCCCACGTGTGAAACAGGAGTTTGGACTAAATGGGATTAGAGGGGGAGCTGGAAGTGCCGGGGCAGTGTTTCCTCAGCTCCATCAGCACTGACACTGAGCTGTCCCACCCCAGGGCTGTCACCCCTGACAGTGGCAGAACTGTCCAAACACTCCCTTTCACCTCTCCTTCCTCCCTCTGTTGCCTGATGGAGCCCCCTTAGGTATCATTAATACTGTGAATTGTGGATAACCCACATGCAGATGTGTCAGGTCACGGAATATCCCTGCTCCTGTTTTGACTTCCTTGCACATCCCTCCAGGTTCTCCAGCAGGAAAGGGCTCCTCTGTCACTCCAACCCCAACAGCAGGTGTAGTGTGTTCAGTGTAATCCAGTTGGAAATTTCCAGCTAACTGCCATCATCCAGGGGTTTAGGAAGGGGAGATCCCTGTTCAGGGCTCAGCCCCAGAGTGGAGGGCAGGCACTGTTCAGATTGAGGGTAAAAGTGTGACCAGCAAATTCCCATGTCCTGGGGAAGGTTTGCAGAGCAGGAGCCCAGGAATTGCCTCCATTATCCATAGCTTTTCCAACATGTCCAGAAGGAGCCCAGGCAGCCCAGGCTCTGCACTGGAGTGTGCAAAGTCAAGGTCACACAGCGAGTTCACATTACTACTGACCTACTTTAGGAGACAGATTATCTCCACTACACTGCTTGGGTGGAAAGCAAATTAATTACCCTCCAAACAAACGAGGTGAGAGAGAGTGCACTCCCCTCACTGAAAATTATTCACTCAAAGAAGAGTTCACAGCTATAAAAACCAGAGGTGGGGAGATAGAACAGCCTTTCACAGGCCAAGGTCAGCAATAAAGGTCTTATTTCTTGCTTCTAAAGTGTAAACTGGCTGAAAGATGGAATTGAAAATACTGAGTGGATGAACAGTTGCCAGCTGATTAGCATTTTGGGGGGGGTGAGTGTATTCCCTTTGATACAACTGAAAATCTCAGAGCAATCTCCTGGTCCTAAAGAGCAAGTGTGTGCCTTGGTGGAGACAAAACTGCATTCCCAGGGTGGGCAAGGGCTGCATCTCTGCCCACTGGGGTTTGGCATTTACAGACACCCACGGGAAGTTGGGGGAGGAAAGCAACGAATCCCCATGGAAACCAGGACATCTTGGTTCAGCATCTGCATTAACAAACACACTGGACAGAACTAACTGAGCCATCCAGGAAAATATTCATTTCTGGGCAAAGCTATGCAGGGACAATGCAAATGAAAAGCTCTTGGCAGTGTCCTGTGAGACATGAGACAAAAATGTTGTCTCTGTTTCCATTTTTTGACTGCTGACAGTTGAAGTTCTTTCTTACTCTTTGGAATCAAATTATTCCTCTCCTCTGCTCTCTTTATCCTTCTCAACAAAGTACTTTCAGATTTACTTCCTCACCAGGGAAGTTATTCCAAAAATGTATCTTTAACTAAAGCTCTTAATATATTTTATTTATTTTTTTTTCTATTTTCTAACCTGCCAAGATTTGGAAGGCTGATACAAACCCAGTTTGTTTGCCACCAGAGTCATTTCTGTGCAACATCACTGGAAGTGATCTGTCTGTGACACTTCAGAAACCCCCAAGTCTTCTTTTGCTTCCTGCTCTGAATTGTCAGCTCTGGATGGCCAAAGTACAGGGGGGAGCCAGAAAAGCCATCTGCTTGGAAGAATCAGAAAGCCTACTTGTTCTCCTCATTTCCTGGGCAGAAGGAAGAGCTGAAAGGTTTTCAGTGAGAAAACTGCTTAGGCTGCACTAAGCCAGATGTATTTAGAGAATCCAAACCAGAATTCTCTCAGTTCAGTAGAAAATATGAAGAAAGCATTTGCCCCTTTAATCAAATAATCTCTGAGTTTTCCTGTAAATTTCAGGAAAATTAAAAAAAAAAAAAAAAATCTCAGGTTTGCTTTTCCAAATCAATTTGAATTATGAATAACAATCAAAAAAAATTCAAATATCAGCACTATGATTATAAATCAATACCTATAATACTAATTTGAAAGAAACATTGACTTTAGCCCTTTTAGGACTAAATATATCCTTTTAGGACACATTGTGCTGGGAAAAGCCAATCACTGTGTAAGTTCTGAAGCTGAGAAGGAGGATTCTTCAATGATGCATTAGCATAGAACATCAAATTACACCAGACTTCCTAGGGAAAAATTCAGGCCTATTGAACTTTTGCTCCACAAATGCAAACTTGATCCAGATAATGCATATAGAGCTAAAACACCTGACAGCACCAACTCACAGAAAGCTCTAAATGGATATTCCCTGATGGCAGTGAGTGCTGCACTGTGCTGGAAGCTCAGGAAGGTCCATTATCATCCCATTACATCCCAGTAGCTCCCATCTTCTGACACATCTGCTCGGGGAGCTTGGCCAGGAGTCGATTCCTCCCGGCACAGCCCTGTCCATGGCACAGGAAGCATCTCCCACAGCAAACACGATGCCAGCAGGGAGGAGAAACACATTAAATATGTAAAAAACCCTAAATAAATCAGCTACCAAGCAGGTTGGGTTTATTTGTTTTACTAAGCAGATAGACTATTAGCTCTCACCTATGAAACACACTACAAAACTCTCTTATTTTACTGTTCAGTAACTCAGTAGTTGTTCTGCTGTTCCTTTTCCCTCCATTTACACAGTATCTGAAGCACTCTCCCTGATGGTGGGTGTCCAGATGAACAATCAGCTGTATTACTTGCACAAAAAAAAAAAAAGAAAAATCAGAAATGGAGAGAAATCAAGCTTGGAGCTGGTAAATCCCTGACAGCCCCATGCAGCTGTCCCAGGAGAGAGGATTGGAGTTCCCAGCCTGACCTGCAGGCTTTCAGCACCTCACACCTGGATTTCCACACCTACAGCAAGGACTCTGCTGCATTTTTCCCTCCTTGAAATGACATTTCCTGGCACCCAAACACATTGCTGTGTTTCCTCAGCTGGGAACAAGTGAACAAAGAACCCAAACAGTCTGGAGAAAGGCTTATGGAAAACAATCATCTGCCTTTTTGCAGGGTGATGGAGGCACTGCACAAACTCTGCTGGCATCAAGGGTTTAGGATGATGTTTGACTGGGGTTCCCAGACACTGCCAGAATATTTCCCGATTCCTAACAGGCTTCCCAAAGGCAGCTCAAGTCACCACTGCTCGAGCTAAAGCCGAGGCAAATATCCCTGCTCACCTCAGGAAAGCTGGTCACTGATCCAGCAATTCTCACCCTGCATCTTCAGCAAGCCTTTCAGGGAGCAAACAGCTCCTTTTTAACACCCAGTCTTGTTGCTTCTCCCTAAAATAACCTCTCCTCAACCTGTATTTATCATCAAACAGCACTCAGAGGGGAAGAGCGCAGATGAGACCTCAGCACAAGCACAGCACCAAGTAGAGCAGAATAATCACCTCCTGTGCCTCACATCTGATGCTTTTGTTACTGCTGCCCAGCCCAGGTTTTGTTTTGGTGTCCCTGTGCTTTAACTCTTGGTGTGATCTGCTTTAATGCCCCCTGGCACAGAACTGCTCCATTCACTCAATCCACTTTTCTCGGGCAGATTTTACAGGGCCAGTCTGTTCCACCATCCAGACCATCACTGAAAACACTGAGTAAATTCACAAACTTGCTCACCACACTTGATCACTTGCTTTAACCAAGAAAACATCTCCCAGGTTTCCACTTAAGAACACCAGGTAGGAAAAATTCTTCTGTTACCGAGCTTGAGTAAATCAGAGAACCTCAAATCAAAGACAACTTCAGTTAAAATAGGACAGCACAAACCCTGGTTCAGTTTATGGCAGAAAGGACAATGAAAACAGAAATGGGAAGTTAGAAGAGCTTTCCCCAGGCCAAGATCAGTGTTCCCACTGACTGTGGACAAGTCTTACTTGCAGCACTGTGTTTTCAGCTGTGTCCTTGTCAGGTGGGCTGAGGAAGAAACCAAGAGTTACACCCAGACAGAATTGACACCCCTTCCCACCAGCACTTGTATGGGTGTGAGAGCAGCCCCCCAGCAGCACTTCAGAAGGCTTTATAATCACATAACAAATGAAAAACATTTAGAAAAGCTCCCCCCACCTATTCCACAGGTAATTTTGGTTTTTTTTATTGATCCAGTCTTGAATAATGCTGCTTATTTGGTAACAGTATCAGGCAAAACCACGAGCAAGTGCCATTCTGCATTCCAATAAAATTCATTCCATGAAGTTTTGCAATATATACATTTCATCCAGCTCCTGACATTAAAGGTCATCATGCCAAGGGAAATTTGCAACAACACAATCAAACCCTTCAGATTGAAATGCTTATGAATGCAATTCACGAGACCAGACAACTTCATTTTCTGGAATTTATATCACTCACGTCCATAATAATTTTACATTTCACACTTCATGCTCTCAAAGGTTACCCTAGAGAAGACTAAATCTTTTTTGCCACATTGAAGACACTAGCCAGGTTTGGAGAGTTACAGAGGACTATAATAAGATGGAAAATGTAATAAGTTAGGACATTTGCTGCCTAAAACATTCTTCAGCCTACACTAATGTTTGCTCCATTCACACACAGTGTTTGCATGTTATATCCTACCCATCTCACATACTTACAGTGCAAAAGAAGTGACAATTCTTTTTTTCCTGAGCGTTTAGGAAATGAAAATCCTTTTTTCTTTATCACTGCTTGCAGTGCATTTCAAATACACTCCTCCCACAGCTGCCTTTGTCCAGACTGTACAAATCAGGACAGGCAGAGCTTTGTGGATATCAGAAGCCCACTCAGGGATCAGAAGGGTTACTGAACATCTCTAAAATTTGTCCCTGTTTTTCAAGTCTAAGGATGGAACAGGATCATTTCTAAATTCAGAAATTACATCTTTTTCTTTTTTTCCATTGACCAAACATTCCAAACTGTACAAACCACGTGGCTTCCAAAGCAGAGACACAGCTGCTATTCCAAGAGATTGCAATACAGATTTCCACTTATTCTGCAGTGAATGGAATGCCCAGGGAGCTGTGCCTCCAACAGACACCAGGGAATCAAACCTTTAGGAATGCATTTTGGGCATTTTGTAAGGAAAGCTGGATTCCTTACAAGTTCATCTTTCTGTCAAGAGCTACAGACCATGAGTTTCTAATTCAATCTTCTCCTCTGTCTGCAATATATCAGGTTCAGCTGGAGGAACAGGGGGTCTGAGTATAATCTCTGGACCTCCACCATAGATTGACTGGAGAAAATTCCATGTTTCTTCAGATATTTGTCCAGAATCTGCACCTGAAAAATGTTTAAAATTTAATTACTATTCAGAATAATTATTTTATTATTTAAGTCTGTAACAGATACAAAAAGAAAAAAAATAATATGGATTCCAATTTAAAACTGTAAACTGCATTTGTGCTTTATCTTGTACCAACTGCCAAACCCAACTGATTAATAAACCCAACAGATTTCCAAATTCCAGCAAATACACCCAAATTCCCAACTGCTGGACACCCACCTTGTTTGAGCACAGCATTGCCACATTTGGTCACTGCAATCTTGGCATTATCAATGGGACCTGGAGGATCTGGGGTGACAGAAAAAAACAGGAAAACTGGGAGAGCTGAAAACAAACAGCAGCTTGGAGGTTCTGTTTGCAAACGGGAGGAGAAGCAGCTCCTTTGTTCACTGCTTGTCCCTGTCCTGCTCAACAGCACCTTCTGAGTTGGGAAAAGCAGGGTTTTAATTAGGAGCACGTTTTACCAAGGCATTGCTGATTGCAGGAAGTCTTCAAGCAACATCAACCACAAATTAATCCTAATTCTTACCCCTAGCAAAGTTGTCCTAAGGCAGACTGGGGCAGGATTGTAGAACATTTTAGCAGTGTTTCCATTTCCATTTTAAAGGCACCTGAAGTGACATCACCCCAGTGTAACTGAGCTATCTGTGAGTGCAGCCTGTGACACGAGGTCACCTCTCCTGCACAAGCTGCAGCTTTATCTGCCAGTTTGCACAGCAAAATCCATCTCCACTTGCACTTGGATACAATTTTCTGCTGCAGCAAACAGGCAACTTTCTTTCCACAAGTGCCCCATTATCCCATTGCTGGGAATGATTTACCTGCAACCTGTAAAACCACCCCAAACCATCCCCTGCCTTCTGAACTGGAGCACAACTCACCACTGTCTTTGCCCTTCACAAATGCTTCCCACTCTCTGAACCAGTGCATGCTGATGCAGTAAAATGTGGATGGAGATTCTTCTTCTTGGAATGCTCTGTTAAGCTAAAAGGGAAAAAATAAAGCGGTTTTTTTTCTTTTTTTTTTTCTTTAAACCCCTGACTTCTCTTCACAATTATTAACAGAGTAACGTTATGCTGCTACAGAACATTTTAAAACAAAACAGTGTTTTCAAAGAGTTTCTCCACGGTTTTATGGAAGGTTTGTTTTCACTGGAAAGGCACTTGTTTTCACTGGAAACTTCAAAGCACTTTTTTGGTTTGAGAGTTACAAAATTCCTGCCACTCGTTATTTTACCACTCAGACTCCAGCACATAATCATCCAACTCCTGGAAAACACAGCAGCTCCTTGATATTAATTTTACAGAACCATATTTACTTCACACTGAACTACTTACATTTATGTGCCTAATGCCTTTTTTCATAAATTAGAATCAAAGGTTCTGATTACATTTTTGCTGGCACAGAATTATTGTCCTTAAGCCTTTGCCCAGTGTGTGTAAAGAACAACTGCTCTATAAAATAAACACTATAAAAAAGCCATTTGGGAAACACATTAAAAGCACCTTTCCATGTAAATTATCTGGGAGATCACAAGAACATTAGTGCTGCCACCAGGAATGAAGGGACAGTGCACAGGTCCACAGACACTGAATAAAGTCCATTTCTTTTGGGGCTCTCCTGTGCAATCCTGGGAATGCCCTGGGGCCAGTCAGGAACCAGCAGAATGGAGAAGTGTTTATTTTTTTTACCCGAATAAACATTTCCAATTCATTTTTCCTCCTTTTCTCAATTCTTTCAGACTCTATTTGGCAGGTGTGACAAACATACAGATGGTTCACAGCTGGGCCTCCTCCGTATCTGCAGCAGAAGTTAAAAAAAAAAAAAAGGCATTAACCTTGTGAAAAATACCATGCTGAGCAATAACAATTCATAGCTCTTTTCTAAATTCATATTTTCTTCCCTAATACCCCAATAACACCCCACTTTATGGAGCCTTTTAGCACTGCTTTGCACAAGAAAGTTAAATTAATTGGCTTTTTGCAAGCCCTTCCCTCAGCTTTGTGCCTGGAGTATTTTTTCTTTCCTCAGCCCCTGATTCTGAGGTCTGATGTTGCTGCTTGGCACGTTATTTGCTCTCAAACTGCAGCACTGGGTTTTTTTTTCCCAGTGATGGTTCCAAACTTACCTGCTGTACAGATTATCCCATATATTTTGAGGTAGCATCACAACCAGGTCCTCTATGAAGGTAGCTTTGTGTGGGGGAACACCTGCAGCAGGAGCAAAAGCAAGCAAGAAAATCAAGCAGTCAAAATAAATAAAATAAAACCTGTCAGTGAATGCAGAGAAATCACATGAAACAACTTTTACCACAGTATGACTGTATTTACAGAGACCACTCTAAATTTTAGCCTTTCATGAAGCTGAAAAGTTTATATAAAAAAAAAAGCAGGAGCAAACTCCATGAATGGCAAAAATTAAAGAGCTAGAATCCATTTTAGATACTGATTTCAAAAAGCTGAAGGTATACAGTTAAAATGTTAGTGATGAAGTTTTTTCTTTATGCATGTGGACACATTAACAAAATGCCTGCTCAAAATTCCCTTCTTTGCTGTGAGCTTTTGGAATTGCTTCAAACAACAGGAGTTCCTGAAAGCAGGGAAATGTTCAGGAAGGCAGAAAAAGAGGGGTTTGCAGAGCTGAATGGGAACACACTTGTTTAGGAAGCAGCAGGTGAGCCAAGCTGATCCTCTCTGGGAATGAAGGGAGTTTAAAAACAAAACCAAACGTGCAGAGAAGAGAAAAAAATTAGGATAACTTCACACAGTATCATTTCCAATTAGTCAGCTACTACAATATGATAAATAATTCACTTAGAAGTTATAATTTACCTAAGAAGTTACAATATGAAGTTAGCAGAGTCAAATTCCTTTAACTAAAAGAAGTGTACACACCCCCCAGAGCTGCCAAAGTGTTTTGAAATGATTGCCAGGGACAGCCTCACCTCCGTGCACACACAGAAAGTCATGATTTGAAATCGGTCCTGGCTCTGCAAAGGTCTTGAATTTGTTGAGCCACTGCCTGGAGATGTAGAACTGCAGCAGGCTGGGCTCCATCATGTTCAGCAGGCTCGAGATCCTCCGTCTCTCTCTCTGAGCCTCCTCACTGCTCTTCCTGTCCCCAACACACAGAGCACCAGGGCAATTTACAGCACAGCAGGGCAAGATCAAACAGCAGGAGAAAACAAAGGCTGGGAACCCCATTAAAATACATTAGCTGCTTAAATTCAAATCAAAATTATTTAACAAAACCCTTAGAAGTTGGAATATTAAATCCCTTACACTGAAGACGATAACAACGTGACTTCTCACCTTTCCATTTTCAAGAACAGAGTAGCTTATAAATTCCCTGCCATTAAATTACAAGGCAGTAAAACCTCTGCTGTTCCACATCCCAACCTGAAAAAGCCTTTGCACAGTCCCATTCAGAGCTCTAACAACTAAAAACCTTCTGTGAGCAAAACCTCCCCTTGAGCAGGATCCCCTCCCTCTACCTGAGAACGAGGTAACTGCTGGCAAGTTCTAACTGCTGCTTCAACTTCTCTCTCCATTTACCTCACTGGGCTTTATCTGGGCAGGTTTTCATTTTCATTTTAACTTCCTTTTAGCACTGACAGATGTTAAGGACATGTTGAAGGATTAAGTTTCCCTCCAGCACAGGCTTTTCTGGTTGGTCAAATTGCTCCATTATAATTCTTGTGGGGCAGTTAAAAAAAGCTGCCCCCAATGCTTAAAAATGTAGTTCCACACCTGAGTTAAGATGGATCTCAGCCTTTGTTACCTGTAGAAGAGAACATAGGCTTCTGCATTCTGCACTGTGGCTTCTGACACCTCTGTGACGCTCTGGTCATCAAACTCGTACCACAGATTATTCAGGTTGTTGCGACAGTAAGCTATGTAATGTCCACCTGCAGGGGCACAAGAAAGAGCTGGGGAAAAAGAGAGCTGCCCATTTTACTCTGCACTACATGAAAAGGAGGTTAAGTCCTCAAAACCAAACAAAAAACCTCAAGTTTTAAATGGGAGAAACACAGAGTTGTTAGCAGACAAAACTTGGATATCTTCTTTCTTGGATATCTTCTTTCTAACTCAACATCAGCTTTTTTTTCTGTATTTCTGTCAGGGGGGAGTTGAACACCACTGCTTTCAGCATGTCCAGCTGCCAGTAGGTAAATGATCAAGTGTGTGCTAAACTGATGACATGAAGCACCATTTAGCAAGCACTAAATGGAAGTTGAAAAGGTATCCAGGAAAAAAAAAAAAAAAGAAGAAAAACTTCATTCAAGCTATGGAGACCTCAAGTTTGAGAAATATGAGGGGGTAATTTCTATAATAATCTATTAACTTACTGGCTTAAAAGGTCTCTTTCTCCTATTTTCCAAATCTTACAAATACTAAAAGCATCTGGGCAGATGTGACCTTGGCACGTAGCAATAACATGTTTATTCAGCTCCTTACATCACCACCCACAAAGAGCAGTTCCTGCCTGTTTTTGGGGGGTTAAATGGCAGTGATAATCCACCTTTTAAAAAAATTCCTGGCTCCTCTGGGATGGTTTGTAAGCCCTTCTCAAAAAAGGCATTTACCGTGCAGTAAATGGAACCGCCCTCCCAGGGAGGGAGCTCGTACTCACTGCTGGCAGTGCCGTGGTGGCAGATGACAGACAGCAGGTCGTAGGTGACGATCTGAGCTGGGCTGTCCTTGGCCAGGAAGGGCTGGAGATCCAGCCCCTCCAGGGGGAAGGACACGTGGGTGCCGATCTTGGTGGAGAACATCAGCTCGTGGCGGAAGCGCTTGAGATGGATGCACAGGATCTGGGAGCAGCAGGGACAGGCTCAGTCAGGAACTGCACAGGCTGTTAGGTGTTAATAACTGAGCTGTGCCTTTTATCAGCCAGGAATCCTCCTCCCTGTGACCTGAAGCAACTATTCCCAAGCTGTGTGTTCCACAGAGTATTGTTTTGTAATCAATTGTGGTTTCTAACACCGAGGCAGCAGTGAACAACACACCTTTCCTCTTCCTCAGAGCACACACTGCACAATCTTGGCATGAGGGACATTGGTTCTTCCTGATTATTGCAGCCATCAGCTCATACTTTGAAGCCTAAGACTGGATCACTTTTAAAACAAAGTTACTAGAGTTACTTCTAGAAAAGATTTCCAGCCTGGCTGTGGTGTTTAATTCTGTGCCCTACAGTATAAACTTTAGTATATATAATAACATAAATAAAATGTTGTTACTGCCTGAAAGCTGACAGTAACAGCAGGGGAAAATCCCATTCCTGTAACTCTACGTGGCATTTACAAGAGTCGTTTTCTTACAGGGTGAATAATCAAATATTGCTCAAACATTCTTAAACAAATGCCATATGAAGACAGGCTTTCATCAGCATTACAAGCACAATTTACTCCACACAGCTCATCAGCCTTAGCACGTTCCTAATCATGCAGAAAAAAGTGCTTTGAAGTGCACGTTGTAACTGTACCTCAGGAAATTTTTGCACTTTGCAGAATTTCACTCCATTTCTCAACCTAAGCAAAGAGAACAAAACACAACAAAAACAACCAGTGCTTAGCTCTGAACACTTTAAATTTCACTGTGCCAGATCAGGAAAAGTCTGGGCTGAACATGACATCAGTAAACCCAAAATATTTCTGGAACATGGACTAGACATGGAGTAGCCAGGACGATACAAATAACGATGCTTTAGGAGACAAGACAATCTGTGCTGCTGGAAAATTGAAAGCAGCAAACACAGATCATCAAGGCCCAAGGAGCAAACACTTTCTCTTGGCATAAAGGGAAGAACTTTAAGTTCCACGAGAGCTGATTGTTCAGCAAAAGAGGAAAAAAAAAAAGCTAAAAGCTTTTATTTTATCAATCAAAACCAACTCAGATCTAAAACTGTGAGGGCACGAGAAAGAATTCAGCAGATGATTTGGTGTGCAATGGGGTACAGTAAGTCAGTGTTTCTTGACCCCTGCACCTCAGGAACATTAAATTTTTGACAGCCAGAACACAGGATAATATCAAAAGATGATTTCCAACAGAAATAAATGCCTCTTGACTAACAGGGACATTAAAAGACCTCAAAGTTTTAAAACAAAGGTAAAAGCCAACCTACTTTTTACACCTTCCACAGCTGTACATGTTATCACCTGCAAATGTCAGGGAGAAGAAATTCAGCCATTATGCTCCAAATCCAGACAGTTACAGCCTTCAAGTGCATACATTTAAACATTTCACAGGAATTTATCTCTGGGTTGCATTCAATATTTAACAGCTGTAAGAGGGCTGACACAGCAACTACAGAGAAAGCTTCTTAGGTTTTATGTTTTCCACTATGAAGCTGCACAGCATAATCTAAAGGGATGATGCTAAGTAATTTAAAAGGGAAATAATTCATTAGGTCCATATTAAGCTTATGAAAATGACTATTAATGTCGTGGGCTTTGACATTTTTATGAACCTCCAGTTTATAGAATTTCACTAAAGCAAATTCAGACCTACTTGACATTTCTAAAGCAGCTTTCAGGGCATTTCTTATTTCAAATACTCAAGTGAGTGAGCAGCTTACCTTTTGGAAAGGAATGATCCCAAAAGAACAAGCAATGACTGTACAACAGCCTAACAGGTGGCCTCTGCTTAATTGAATCAAGCTAAGAAGATATTAATCATCTTACTGGGATAGGAGGAAAAAAAACCAACCAACCCAGAAGAAAGGTGTTGATGGAATGAACCTCTTACCCTTGAGCTCATCTCTGGCGAAAAAGGCAGCAAGACAATCTTGTAAGGTTACAACTGGACCCCAAAACCAGCTAGGAACACATGAGACAACAAACCTGAAACATCATTGACAGAGAAGAAAGAAAACCAACAAATGTTCTGCCAGAAGAGCAGAAACTAGAATGTCAAAATAGGCAGCTGAAGGAAACAAGGTAAATATTGTTTACCTTTTGAAATATTCCATTAAAAAGGCTATCCAGCCCTGGGGGGCATAGGCTTCTCCACATGACCCTGTCTTGACTAGAGATGTCTGATGGCTTGCAGAGTGGAGTTTAGCAAGATCTTCCTTCCCTGGAATAGGCAAGGACAGATCCTGAAAGGTCTCCAGAGTTACAGACAGCTAAGAAAGGAAACAAATGAAACACAGTGGAGTTAACACAAGAGAAACTGCAATTAAATTCAATTCTCTAAAGTTCACCAGCAGCTACTAAGTCACTGTACAACTGAAAATTCCACAGGCTAGCAAATGAATTATAAATAAGGACATGAATAAGCATTCATTGTCTAATGAAAATTTATATTTGTTTTTTTCAACTTGCTCACCACATTAGCAGCAGGTCTCAGGATTTTAGATCCCAAACAAGAGAAGCAGCAAAGGCACGGAGCTTTAGCAGGGTTAGCTTTAAACCTCAGTGCTGAGAAAGTTGGCCCCAAGGATTTGGATATCCCATATTTGATACAACTGCTTTGGAATTAAAGTGGTCCACTGGGCCATGTTTTTTGAGAGACATGAATTTTGTTAGCCCCAATCTACCTGACAAGACTGTTCCAGCAGTATGATCAGACTTCTGTCTTATCTTTTGTTTGTAACAACAGGTACCTGAGAACTTAGGACAGCAGCAGATATTGAGGAGATTGAGATTATTATTAAAAACTAATCCTACCTAAGTGAAGTTGGAGGGCAAGGCTCTTTCTCCACCCTTGCTGTAAGCCAATTCTCACAGTGTAAATACCCAGCTCCATGAACACCAGCTGTGCTAAGCACTAAGTGCTGGTGGCAGCTACCACAACAATCTGAGTAAACAGGCACAAAACCACCTGTTCTGAGGGATCTGCCCCAAAAGAACACAAAGGCACTTCCTCTCCTCACTCACCCGGTCACAAGTCAAGCACTGCACTGAGCTTATGATGGTGCCATCAAATATGTCAGAGATGACGCTCCGGTACCTCTTGCGCCTCTTCCTCTTGGGGGAGGACACGGCTGGAGCTGGAAAAGGACAGAAATAAAATGCTGCAGGAAATCAAACCACAGCAGATTCCCTTCAGCTCTGTATTGCTGGAAGTCACACATATTTAGGGTTAAATGATGAGCTGAGCCCTGAGTGCTATTTACTAAATATTTCCTAGAAATCACCCCACCAGACTGCCGCCAGTGCCAGTCAACACATGTGGGTTCCTCATGCAGTTTATGGGGGACAAACACCAGGAACTTTGGCCTCTGGCAGTGGAATTCCAACTGCCAGTTTTGATACCACAGCCCCCTGCCACGAGAGTCATCCTGGCAGCAATCCCCCAGGGAGAAGGTCAAAAATCCTGCCTGACACTTCATCTGATCACAGCTCCCCAGCAGGTTTAACCACGCTGGGCTGCAGAGCTCACACACACAAGGTTCCTGTATCCCAACACCAATCACAGGGGTTGGAGCAGAATAAATGTGCTCTGGAGTCCAGCCTAACACCAGGTTATTGAAAAAATCCAGGCTTTTCAACCTCTCCTTGTGCAGGACAGGCTCCAGCCACCCAGTACCCCTTGTGACAGACCTGTTCAGTTTATCTGAAACTCTCCTGAAATGGTGAAGCCCAAACTGGAGACAGGGGTACAGATGAAGTGTCACCACTGCTGAACAACTGAACTTCAAACCAGAAGGATGTCAATGATTGAAGTCCATTAAAGCACTGTCATTCAACATGAAATTAAAGCATTGAAAGGACAACATGAAGATGGTCAGAACTTCTCCTGGCCAGCTTGCTGAATGACAGAGGGTCACAATATTCAAGGTGCATGGGTTTTTGGTTCTGGGGGTACTACATTCTTAATGTTTCTCCTCTCTCCAAGCCACTGCAATTGAGAAAATTGTCTACAAGTGTTATTCCATCCTCCCAAAACAGAGGTGAGTGTTATTCATGCTTCAGGAGAACCAGAATATTACAGAACTACAGGGAGGGATGTTTTATGTCCAGCTTACATAGCGCTCTCCTCTCTCTCCCCACGAGAAATAGGCCATAAAAACCCCCTCAAGAACAGCACTGCATTGTTACACAAGACATGAGGAACAGATGAAAACTGTAAAACAGAGTAATTCATTCCAGGGGGGAGGAAACAAAGGGCCTGTACCTTTTTTGTGGACTGGGGCCAGCGAGGAGCACGATGAGAAGGATTTGGGAGGGCTGTTTGACAAGCGTGTGTTCATCCCTTCTGCTGAGGAGGGGGTTGGGGCTGCAGACACGTCACTCATGTGGACATCACTGATGTATTCTGCAATTAATACTGCCATTATTGCATAAAGTCTAGGGGGGAAATGACTGCAGAATGAACAGACAATGATCGTGTAACCCAACTGACCACACTGCCAGGTGTGACACTCAGGGATGAGGCACCATTTCAGTGCCTCTGAACTCAAAACCCAAAAAGCCCACCCCTCTGGACTATCTGAAACCTCACCCAGTACAAACTGTTGGCTTTTCAAGGGCATTAAATCGAATTCAGAACACCTGAACTGAAAAAATAAACTAATAGGTACATTGTTTACAATCAAATCACCCACCCTGCTTGACCTGTACCTGTAATACATTCCCTAACTCACTTCCACTTCCACAGATATCCTGACAATGGGACTCCTTCAACTGCAGCCCACTAATGCATTACCTGAGAACCTGCTGTGTATCTGCACTTTGACAGTTCCTTGATTATTCAGGAATTCAGTGGTCTCTGAGGCAGTGTTTGTGTCTTTTTCCAAGTCTTCCAGGGAGTTTGCTCTTTTCAGCTTGTTGCTCGGTGCTTTCTCTTTCTGCCAGTCTTTGGATGTGAGCGAGTTGTTGTCATCCTCCTGGATCAACATGGTTGTTTCTGCAGGATCCTCTAACACAGGTTTGAAAAGAGCCTCACTGTCTGCTTTCTCACAGTTGCCACAGGATTCACAGGGCTGGAAGCTGAGCTCTGACTGGCTCTTGTCCTCCTCCATGCTCTCCTCAGCACTCAGAGGTTGGGAATCTTCCAGTTCCACAACCGGCTCTTTGAGCTCCTCGTGCAGCAGATCCATCAGACAACGCAGGAATTCTTGGGCATCCTAGGATTTGGAACAAGGTTTACCATCCTAGGCCATTTGGACTTGGAAGGTATTAAAGTAATTATCAGGAAAAGATGCAGATAATGAAAATGAATTATATATATATAAATAAACTACAGCTGGCTGTTAAAGAATAAGGACCACACATGTTTCCTGCAGCCATTTGTCATCAAGATTTCAATTCTTCTTCCAAAGCCTCAACAAGACTCCCCCACTGCAAGTGTTTCTCCAAAGGGCTGTCTAGAATTACTCCAAGTCTAATCTGTGTTTGGAAACATCTTAAAAGCTGCCAAATTGCACCAGTCCAGGCAGCTGCCTGGCCCTGGGCAACAGAGAATCTGTAACAAAGCAGGTGAGAAAAAGCAGCCTTTTCTGGGCAACCAGTGCTGCTTCTGCTGTCTCCTGGGCTCCTTTTTGGATTTGGGGGTCCATTATTCTAATTTCAGCATTCCCATCCCTCATAATAATTATTAAGCCACAAAATGTTCTTTTTCTTCGAAACTACAACTTTCAGGCTTGAGTTTGGGGTCTGGGTAATAAAAAAACCCTAGGATGCCTACTTTGCTGGCAATCCTTTTACAAATAAATATATATATCTAAAATAATATATATCATTCCTTTTTCCTCCCTGAATATTGGACAATGACTTTACAGCCCCATGCAGCATTTGATCATTAAATATGTGTTCTAATCCTCCAACCACAAGTATGAAGCACAGCAACTGAAACAGCAAAATTCCCTTTAATAAACACAGGTCCCTGGAAGGCACCATTAAGCTTTTCTAATTACAGGGATTGAAATGTTTCATCTCACCCAAAAGCTTTGAATGAAGGGCTGCAAACTGTGTGAATGCAGCAAGGTAAAAGCCTGGAGGATCAACTGAAGAATGCCTTGGAATATAAAATCCATGTGTATTTAACAACTTACAGTTCCCACAACACAGCTTCTCAAACACACAGTGGTGGGTCCTTTGCCCAAAGATGCCAAATGAAAATTGCATATTATTTAATTAAAAAAAACCCCCAACATCATTGGTAGAGAAATATATAAAAATAATCTGTTATTTCTGAACACCTTTATCTTGTTTAACCTGACTTAACCTGCTGATTGTTCCACTTCAGATGATCAGCATTTCAAGCACATCAACTCAAATTTACAGGGCATTTGCTTCAAACAAATACAGGGAGGATGGGCTCTCCAGCTTTAGATTTCTGCCTCAGCTTTTCAGTGGCTTGGGCAGATTTCAAAGACATCAGACAGTTTTACCTGCTGGGAGTAGCCTCGAAACATTGGATTAACAGTTTTAATTCCTTGGAATAAACCAGTAGGAACAACAGATCCAGGCCTGAAAAAAAAAAAGATTTAAATACATAACCATTAAAAAGCAAGCATTTAAGTGGAATTTTCTATCTTTATTTGGAGTCTGTTTGTTATTATTTCATCACCCAAATGATGCAATACCTGCTTTTGTGCCAGAGTTCTGTCATCAGCTTGAGGTAACTCTTACAAATTGCTGGTTTCTTATCTGTTCTGGCTAAGCCTCCACAGTCCAGAAAAAAGTGTGTCAAAGGTGGGCTGAAGGAAAAGAAAAACACAGAAGATTTTTTTTTTTTTAAGGTGGTTAAAATATGAGAGGAAATCCCCATTTCCTCCAGGATCATTTTCCCTACCAGTTGGAAAGGGCCTGTAGAGCTGCATTCATGTAACAAGTGTTTCCAATGTTTTTTAATCCTGTTAGACCTGAAAAACAGAATGAACATGCTCAGCAATCCAAAACATGTTAAGGAAAATAACTTCCTAGAAAATACCTGCTCATCAAAATACTCCTGGAACACTTGGGGTGCCCCTTGTAATGCAGAATTGTAACTAAAAGAAACCCAGGATCCTAAAGAATGCTAATCTAAGTAGGAACAGTAATTAGTGGGTTGATTTTGGTTGACTGAAGCACTGCAGACAGGTGGATTGTATTTCATCCTCCCAGCTTCTGGTGGTTAATGACACCTGCAGATTTTCATTTAGAATATTTTCCTCAATATTTAAGTTTTACCTCACGATTTATCTGTTCAGTTAAACTGTTGCTGTGCTGTCAATGTAATCTCCTCACCCTCAGCTTGTCAAAGCCTTTGTTCTTCTGTCCCCAGTTCCTGCTAACAGTCAGATTGTGCCAAACATTCCAAAGCTGCTCAGTGATCACCCCAGAATCACAATTACAACCACCTGCCATCAGTCCTTTCCTACTCCAATTCTATACCTTTAAGATCAACATACATATTCTTTCTGTGATTATTAATTATGCTATTCATGGCTACTGAAGTGTCACACCAATGAAGTCATTAAATTCAAAATGAAACAGCTTTTCTATGAGGAGACAGTAACATTTCTGAGCAAAAAAAAATCAGCAGGACTGGAAACACTCAGCAATAAACTCTGATGGCTCTGTGCAGTTCTTGAAGTACAGGAACAACCCCAGTTGTTTTATTAGACTGGGGCAGGAAAAGAAAACATACTAAGAAAATCTTTCTAAAACACAGAACCTAAAAATTGAGTTTTAAAATATCCTTCTATCTAAATGGAAATACAGTCCTGCTTCCTGTACCTGAACCTGCATTCTGCCCTTCCAATTCCTGCTACAGAAAGAACAACCATTCTGACTAAAACTGCAAAACAAGAACAGTCATAGGATTTTAACTCCCTGAAAATTTGAATTCAATTTTTTTTAACAGCAGCAGATTATCAGGAAGATATTCTCACTGTGTTTTTCCAGCCTGTAACATTGCAAGGGAAGCTTTCAAATAGACTCCTTTGCTTCACCAAAAGCATTTCAGAAGAAATTTGAAGAACAAAGTTAAAATTAAAGCTGAAGAAGTTTCTTCCTTTCAATTTGATAAACGTCTTAACGTAGACACATCATTTTTTCTGGGACCTTCAGTGCAACTGTATATCCTTGTAGATTATTCCTACAAGGCTACATTCCCCAAAATATTAACAGGACAAGATGCAGAGCTCTGCAAATCCACCCACGGGCTGGAGAAACTAGCCAGGCATCAAACACATGGCTGCATGATTGAAGGGCAGATGGTTAATTAGGGGGTGATGACACAGCCAGAGACTGTGCCAGACAACAGAAGGGACAGGGCAGGCTGTGTGAGCAGGGCCAGCAGTGAGGGGAG
Source organism: Myiozetetes cayanensis (assembly GCF_022539395.1). NCBI lineage: Eukaryota > Metazoa > Chordata > Aves > Passeriformes > Tyrannidae > Myiozetetes > Myiozetetes cayanensis. The sequence goes on along the minus strand of NW_026086826.1, from coordinate 2,235,911 downwards.
GCTGATGGCAGGTGAGTGGAGCAGCACAGTGAGGGGAGGCTGATGGCAGGTGAGTGGAGGAGCACAGTGAGGGGAGGCTGATGGCAGGTGAGTGGAGGAGCACAGTGAGGGGAGGCTGATGGCAGGTGAGTGGAGGAGCACAGTGAGGGAAGGCTGATGGCAGGTGAGTGGAGGAGCACAGTGAGGGGAGGCTGATGGCAGGTGAGTGGAGGAGCACAGTGAGGGGAGGCTGATGGCAGGTGAGTGGAGCAGCACAGTGAGGGGAGGCTGATGGCAGGTGAGTGGAGGATCAGTGACACCCGTTGTTGTGGTTTAACCACTCAACCCCCCCGTGGCTCCCTCCCGGGGGCAGGGGGAGAGCTGGAAGAGTGGAGGTGACACAGGGCTCCATCACCAGCACTGGGAAGACAAGCACCCTAACCCTTAAAATCCCCCTCTTCCCTCAGGATATGGGCTGGAACGTCCCTGTCCCAGCTCCTCGTGCACCCCCTGCCCATTCACTGGTGGGGCTGAGTGAGGAGCAGGGAAGGACTGAGGGTAAGCCCTGCTTGTCAACAGCTGACACATCTCTGTATCATCAACACTGTGTCCATCACAACTCCAAACCACGGGCCCACAGCAGCCACCAGCCAGAAAATTCACTCTGGCTCAGCCAAACCAGCCAAATCAAACCCATGCATAAATTAGAATAAGTTATTTTGTCATCACTGATGGAATACAAACTGCCCTGACACATGCACTGGCATCTCCAAAACGACAGCTCAGCAATCTGCTGGCCAGGTTTTTCCTAAGAAAATGGTACTTTGAAATATTTTCTTTACCATCAAACACATATATCCTTTTCAGAGTGATCACTAAGGATTTGAGACTTCCAAGAAATAATAATTACTGCATTTTGCTTTGATTACCTCTAGTCTTCAATTCATCTTCTTCCACTTCTATATCCAAGTCATCAAACACAGCTGCCAGTGGAATCTTCAGTGTGGGATTACTGGGTATTTTAAAATCCTTGTAAGGAGAAAAAGAAAAAAAGTATTTTTACTTGTATTTGTCACTTTTCTTCTTAATTAAGCTCCTGTATAATTTTACCAACAAATGCAGAAATCATGTGAATTCATTTTGAAATCTCACTGCACATGAGGGGACAACACCAGGGTTCCACAGGCACCCTGAGAAAGTTTACCAAGAAACCCCCAGGCTTTTGTTTTCAGATCAGTATTTTATAACAACAGCTGAAGAATCAAAAAACAAAGCCAGGGATAGAATTCCTCCCCCTTGGATAAAAAAAAAAAGAGCTGACACAGGAGCCACCACACAAACATCAGTGAAGGTGTTTCTGATGTGCCACCAGATGGCTCACTGTGGTTAATGAAGGCAAATTAAACCCTTGGAAGAAAAATGTACAAATAGACAAAGAAAGTATCAGGCAGGCAGGCATTTACTGCATGACAAGCTCTTTCTATAAGCACATAAATAAAAACCCTAAACAAAATGCTTGATAGACTTATTTTTCTGTATATATATATATATAATCTTCTTGGAAGATTAAAGCAGGTTAATAGAACACAAGTTCAGAAGCCTGAACTCAGCTTCATTCCAAGTGACCAGAATTTCCAGACAAGAGAAATTTTAAAAAATTCCAATGGCACTATTCCAGTTGAGCAGCTGGAATTTTATGAGAAAACAATCAGATTACGTTCATATTAAATACTAAACTTTGAAGTGAAAATGTTAAAGGGTATTTCCTCTTTACATGCACTGAAAAGCTGCCCATCTTTCTGTCCAACCTGGGCATAATCACGATCCTAAGGCTGTGTTTAATTAACTAACATGAACTCCCCAGATCCTGCCCATGTTTTTGCTTGGCAATCCCAACTGCCCCAGAGCACTGAAGCATTCTGTCCATCTCTAGTTTGCTCTGTGTTTTCCTACATGAACCCAACACAACATTTTTGTCATTCTGCACCAAAATTTCACCCATTTTTGGAACATTTTCAAGAGCTGGGAGCACAGGTGAACTACTGCAGTTTTGTAACCTTAACTTAACCCTGTGCCTTTCTGTGCCTTACAGTTGATTGTAGATTACAAATTAGACAAGAAGATGAAAAAGTATTGTCAGGAAGCAAGCAGTACACAGAGGCAGGACACAGAAGCTGGGCAATATCTCTTTAAAAAATTCTATTCATTCCTCTCCATTTTCATAAAAAACGTTCAGCCATAGGAACGGAGGAAAAGTCAGTCTCTCTCCTGGGAGAAAACACAATATTTACTGCAAAGCTACAGCTGCCTTTGCCTCGCTGGGTTAAACAATACCTGCACACTATTTTCTTGTGCTTGCTGGGACAATCTGGCACTTGGCAGTGGAGAATGAGATCCCAGCTTCCTGTCCAGGAACACTTCCTTACTGCAGGCATAGCACCAGACTCGCAGGGTGGTGAGGTTGACAGTCAGACAGTGCTTTGTCTCCTAAAACAGACCACAAACCAAAACTGGGATTCAGAAACTTGGAATAATTACAAGCAAGCTACAACTGAGGTGTTATAATTCTAGATACATGACTTGACTGAAGTCAAAGGTCTCTGATTTTACTTCCCTGTGTTACAGGTAAATGCACATACCTGGGAGTGGGTGGTGCTGTGATCCACGTGGGATTCTCCACAGCCAACGTAGGTGCACCTGTTCTGTTGAGCAAGAGATGGACAAGGACACAGAATCAAAAAGGGGTGGCAAAGAGCTTTGCAGAACAGGAACACACTGCCAATCCCTTTAAAATTCACTCCAATGTCAAACTTGCAGACACCAACCAAGAGACATGCACAGTGAGCATTAAAACAAGTACAGTATCACCTAAAGCAAAAAAAAATGCTGCAAGATTTAACTCAGCTTCTCTCACTGATGAGCAGTGTTAGACAAATAATGTGCTTGGAATATATTTTTTGGCCATTTTTATATGTTTAATCATATTATTGTCAACGTGTGTTTTTTACAAGTCACCATTTGGTAAAGATTGTTACAGAAAATACAAAGCTAATGCAAGATCTAAATGGTAAAACACTGAATGGCAACAGCCTCAAACATGACACATTTATCCAAAAATCCCTGTAAGCCCCCACCTGCAGTGCCTATTTATCACTACTGCTTCACAACCAGTTAGTTTCTTCACCTTGAAATGAGAGTTTCCAGCACTACAGAGCTAAGAAACTGCATTGTAGTCACGACATGCAAAATAACTGCTGACTTTAACCACGCTCACTGCAGAGCACGTTTGGCTGAGTGGAGCCTGCAATCTTGCAGCTGCCAATCTCCAAGCAGTTGTCATTAGTTCCTCGTGTGCACGAGTCAAGACAACCCCCCAGGAGGGCAGGGCAGGTTATCTGTGCCAGTCCCCAAGCAGGTTAATTTACACAGCGGAAGAGCGGCTGACCGGGGTGGATTTTCACGTTAAACACTCCCAGGTGTTTGTTAAGTCGCAGACAGTTGACATGCTGGCATCTCACCGGGGCTGTCTAGTGCAAAAGGTGGAGCCAAGGTGCCAGTTCATCCCAGAGGAGCAGTGTGCCAGCACTAAGTGTCCTGCTGCAACTACAAGCCTGTCCTACGGAAATGTTGGTAGGAAATGGAGGTTTTTCAGTGATGGCCTCAGGGCTCGACATCAGAAATGACAAACACGGTTGAAGCTGGACAGCATTTCCCCACCTGCCAGGCTGGTGCACCCCTGGACACCTCCTCCTGCTCCCAGGAGGGTTTTTATAGGTAATTAAACTCCAAGCCATCTAACAAAAGATATTAACTCTGTTTCTTTCTGCCTTCATCTCCCAGCGTTGACAGAAGGAGCAAAATAATCTGATCTCTTTACCATAATCCACTCAAAAGGGCAAAAAAAAATCCACACTGATGAAGTGGATTTTTAAAAAATATTCATACATACACCTAAAGCTTGGCACCTTAGCCTGGAGTTCTTCCTGACAGCACTGAAGGAAAAGTTGCCAAGAAATGAAGTCAAGGCTACAGGGCAATATTTCCATCTCTGGAAAGAGCTGTGAGTCCCAAGAACCCAAGACATTCCAAAATCTGAATTAGCCATGTGCTTTCCAGTTGGTATCACACGTCAATCAGTAGCAATATTTTCAGAGTTCTTTCTTTGGTTTTTTGTGTTTCTTTTGGTTTGTTTTTTTTTTTTAAATCCAGTGAAAATGACATTTTTTGGTAGAAGAGCAAGGCAAAAGCACAGTTAAGACAGAACTGTATCCAGGGTAAAGACTGCACAAAATTTGTGCAGAGTGTGCAGAATGTTTATACAACCTTCTACAAGTGTGAAAATAATTTATCTTTGTTCTGCTTAAGAATAAAAAAGTCAGAGTAGGTATTAGCCTGTAAAAAGTCAGCATTTACTGCTAGATGTTATTGCTACAAATGCTAAGAGAGGCTTATAAAAAGTAACTTAATTAACTCAGGAATATTATTTTTTAAATCTACACACCCAGGGCAAAAATTTAGAAAACCTCCAAAACTTAGAAGCAAAATATCATAACTCAAGAAGTTACTTCTTTAAAAAATCTCATTTTAAGCACATTATTCTTAAATTACAAGAAATAGGTACCCGACGGAGGGTAAATAATTTTAAAAACAAAAGAACTGCAGAAGGACTTTTGCTTTTAAATAATAACTTAAATAAACTGATTGCAACAATTTTATTATAGATTTTTCTTAAAACCAACCCACCTCTAAGCATGCCCAAAGGTTGGGTCCTCTGACTTTACAGTCCTGGCAAGTGCCCTGTTGAAGTTAAACACAAAAGCTAAGTATTATTTCACTTCCCTACACCAGCAAACCACAACTTCAAGACAAAACTATAAATAAGTTTTCATCTTAAACCAAAAAGCTGTTCTTATAAATAAGGCATAAACATATATTACATGGCATTATAATAATAATAATCATCATCATCATCAAAATTTGCCTTTCCTATAAATGTAACATAAAAAGAGATGGAAGTGATAGAACACCAGGGGAGAACCCCACATTTCTAGTTGTTGCAGACATTACCTGCAAAGGTTTACACAAAAAAAGATGCAACATTAGAAAAATGCTGCCCTCCTCAGCAGCAAATTCACTGCTGTTTTTCAGCTAAAGAAATTTAGCACCATGGACAGAAAAGGTTTGACTTTTCATCACCTCCCAGCTCCTAAAAGGGGGTTACAAGATCTTTTTTTGTTCCATTTATTAACACTTGCTTGAACCCAGGAGTTCAGGGAGGGGCAGTTTCTCAAACCCTGTCTCCTCTATCAAAACCAGAACTGTTACCCAAGGAAATCCCAGCAGGAATTCCTTTGTCACAGTTTCTACTGGAAGCCAAAGCAGTTGTACAATGTTACATCAACATCCCAACCAACCCAGTGCTGCAGTGGCAATGAAAATCCAGGGCAGCTTGGTGCTGTGCTAACTCTGGGAACTGATGTTCAACCAAAACATCACCTGCTTTGGAAAATGGTTTTTCAGCTTCCTCAAGTCCAGGATTCTTCCCACGTTTTGGTGAAACCTCCCTGTTCCAGTAGGGAAGACTTTTACTTATTTTTAACATTTAAATGCATCTTATGACTAAAACCACACTAAATTATGTTCCTAAAGTAACTGGCCAGTTAACATCCCAGGAAGAGAGGAAATGGCCACAACTCACGTGGGATTTCTGGATCAACTCCTCTTTTGTTATCTCCCCAACCGACTCCAAGTGTGGGCAGTCACTGCCAGCTGCTGACATGGTGGTGTTTCCTGAGATCCTGAGATCCCAGGGCTGGAATCTTCAGCACCAGGGAATCACCTGCCAGCAGGAGCGAGAATGAGCAAGAACCAATTCCTTACACCAATATGCAACATGTATATAACTTTTAAAACAACGTGTCTGTTTAGAGTAACTTAGTACAGATGACTTTATTAACCCATCCAAACCCTGCTGACTTGCAGGGCATAAAGTAACAAAATCCTGAAAGGAGCAGAGCTGATTGGGATTAATTATTTAACTTCCTGGACTCTGCCACGGCACCCCAAGGACATAAAAATTGCACTTTTCAAGCCAAGTGTGCTGAAGCTGTGAGGGCTCAACTGCAGGAGCACAGGGCTTGCTTATCACAGGATAAGGAAACTTTATCTTGGTTTTATTTATTTACAGAGGCATCCTGGATTCAGACATATTATATATCAAAAGCAAACTGACACTTGGCACTCCCAGGAGCACTCAGCGTGTCAGCCCTAGAGATACTGTTTTACAAATATTATTAAAGCATTTATATTATTTGTATTGGAAAAAATAGGTATGTACCTTCATATATACACTTAAATATATTTTCTTTACATATAAACAATTACTTATCTATAAGTATTACAATATTATTATATATTTAACATGTATATAATCTCATGTGTGAGTGTGCATCTTCATTGGGAAGGAGCTCTGCCCACGCCCCTTTCTGCTCCTTGGCTGAACCTCTCCTCTTTTAACAACCATCAGAAAGACCAAACCACGTTCCAGCTCATGTCCCTGGGGATGTGATCCCTACTCCTGCCCGTACAGAGAGCATCCCTCGTGGAAGTCCAGCGAATGACACAGATTCTTCACCTGGCATTACCTGAACAAAGCTGAATGGCCTTTCTTTCACCCTTTGCTAACCAAATTCTTGCACAGCTCCTTCCATCTGGCAGCACTGATAACTCACTGCACTGCCATCACACCGGTAGCTTAACATCACCCAACTGCAGAACCACAGTTGGTGTAATTTCATGTGCAAGTCTAAAACTGTAGAATTCATTTCAAACCCGTGACTCATCCTTCACCTCAGTCCTGCAATCCCAGGGTAGCCCCTCCCTCGATCCCTGCCCTTCCTCCATTTCACCACTTCCTATTTTATCTGAAGGGATTGCTTATCTTCCTCTCTGCTGCAGCTCATTAGCACATCTACTTCTCCACCAGCTTCTGCCCTGCCTTGACCTCACTCAGAAGTCGTTTCTCTGCATTTTCAGTAATCAAAAACCAAATCAAACCCTACTTTTGAAGTTCCTGCTGCACTGGATTTGATCCCCCCGTTCCAAAGCTGGAGTTTATCTCCATGGCTCCAGTGATATCCTGAGGAACAGAATGCTTTGGGCTGGAAGGGACCTTAAAGATGCCCTCGTTCCAACCCCTGTGCCAGGGCAGGGAAGCCACTCCCCACATCAGGCTGCTCAGGGCCCCACCCAGCCTGGTCCTGGACACTTCAGGGATGGGGCATCTACAACTTCTCTGGGCTACCCTGCTCCAGTGCCCCAGCGCCCCAGCACTCTCCCAGGGAACAATTTCTTCCCAATCCCTAATCTAACCCTGCCCTCTTACTGTTTAAAGCCATCCCCCCTTGTTCTACCACTCCAGGCCCTTTGCAAAGTCCTGCTGGAATTCTCTTGGAGCCCTTCAGGCACTGGAAGATGCTCTCAGGTTTCCCTGGAGCCTTCTCTTGTCCAGGGGACAGCCCCAGCTCTCCCAGCCTGTCTCCACTCGAACCATTCACGACCATGTTCATGCAACAAGCATCTCATCAGACGCTCCCCACGTGTCCAGGACAGAATTCTGCAGCCTTGAAGTCCAGTCTTGGGTTTTTTTGTGTTCCTGTTTAAGTCTTTTCGCTGACCAAAGTAATTTTTTCCCCCCTGAGCCATCAGAGAAATGGGAATCATCATTCAAAGCATCATGACAGCAACTTTATTTATCATCACAGACTTCTGTGGTGCCTCCTGTGGAAGGCCTATTACACAGCCCACAGAAAAACCCCATCAAACACCAGGGGAATTCAACTGATCTATGAAAATTATCTTAGGTTCATGCAGGGAGCCCGGTACCTCCTAAAGGAACAAAACACATTCGGAATTCCTTCAAAAAGTCTCGAATCAATGTTTTCACCTGCCCAGTTACAGCAGTGAACACTTCAGCAGATGTCACAGCAAACATATATATCAAATATTCCACTGCTGCCCCAAATATGGAGCCATTTTATCAGGTCATTTGACAGAGTTCAGCAAGGGAATGATGGCAGAAGATTTTAACAATAAAAGGATTATTCTGAAGACATCAATTGCATGAAGGAGCAATTGTATCTTCGTTAGAGGCTTTTATAATTTTGCCTGTAGAGCTCTGAATAACAGCCTATCAAACAGTAAGTTTAAAGTTCAGGCTCCTTCGTTGCACTCACAGTTATTTTACTAATGATGCACCGGAACAGTTTCATTTAACACATTTTTTTTAATGGCAGCAAGGCAAAAGTGACACACGGTGCAATTTTGTACCTGAACAATTAATTACTCAGAACACTAAAGAGCTCTGGAACTTCAGTAATTATTTACCACACTGATATTCTTCACACTTCAGGAAAAAACTCACCAGCATTCACTCCAAACTATACAGGCCCATTGGAGCTACAGCCTCAGACATATTCAGATTTGTAAGACATGTATTTTTCTAGTAGTTTTCTAATAGTTTTCTAAAGAACTGTGTTCTTTATAAACTTTGGAGAAATCACTTCATCATAACAATATACATGAATAACACCAAACTTGAAACTAGTCTTCTTAGCGTGTGAAATTAAGGTTAATCTTCCCAATTTCTCGGCTTAAATTCCTTTATATTCTGTTGATCAATAGCTGAGGTTTGAATTTCATCTCCCATCCCTCCCCATTTCTACCTTTTTTTAGCCTGTCAACTCTAAACGAGAGTTTTAAAAAAAAATTTATAAAAACGACAACGCCAATCCCAACTCTGATCGAAAACTTACTTCATCTGTTCAGCACAAAACCTGGTATTTTCCCAGCAAACAACAAGAGCACGTTCAGCAAGCTGGTGAGAGATTACCTGCTCCTCCTCCTCATGCACCAAGAGGTGCCCACTCAAGCAAGACACAATTTCCTTAAGCCACTTCCATTAGCTGTTTGGTTTTTTCTTTTCCCTGCCATGAAGTACTGTCGCCAAAGAGAAAGGCCATTTAAAAAAACACAAAAAAGCCTTGAGTCGAGGGGATGCCCCTTCCACAGAGCCAGGCATTTTTTATTTTACATCGCCTTTCCGAGGCACCCCGGCCCTTCCTTCATTTCCTCCTTCCACCGCTCCAAACCCCCACTGCGAAGCCCCTGAGCTGACCTCTATATTCCTAAGAGGATTTTCCCGGCCCGGGCTCAGCCCTCAAGCTCTGCAGGCGAAGCCCACGGTGATTTTCCACTGGGCGATACCCCCGCACGATACCCCCGCACGATACCCCCGCACGATACCCCCGCACGATACCCCCGCACGATACCCCCGCACGATACCCCCGCACGATACCCCCGCACGATACCCCCGCACTTTCCTTCCCCCCACCCGTGCGCAGGGGTAACCCGGGGGGCGAGCGGAGCAATTGACGGGTAAATCGCTGTTTTCAGGGGTCGCCGGTACCCCCCGGCACCGCAGCAGCGCCCGCGGGGATCTGAGGGCTCCGGGGCCGCCTCACGGCCGGTCCTGGCCCGCACACCCCCACCACAGGCCCGGCCACCGCCCGCCGCCCCAGCGCGGCCCTTCCCCTCTTACCGCAGCTCCGCCGGGAGGAAACGCCGCGCCCGCAGCGCAGCCGGGCCCTCAGGGCTCAGCCGGGCCCTCAGGGCTCAGCCCTGCCTGCCTGCGGAGCCGCGGCGGGGGCGGGGGCGGGGCGGGGGCGGTGCGGTACCGTGGCGGGGCAGGGCAGGGCACGGCAATGCGGGCAGGGCAGGATAGGACAATGCAGGCAATGCACGGCAGTGCAGGCAGAGCAGCAGGGCAGGGCAGGGCAGGGCCCGCCCCGCACACACACCCGCACACGCAAACCCGCACACACACAGTCGCACGCACACCCGCACAGAGGCGGGCGCGGCTGCCGCGGTGCGGGCGGGCAGGAGGATTCGCGCCCCGGTCAAAGATGGCGCCGCCGAACACCTCTGCCAGCCCTGCGTGAGCGCTGCCCCGCACAAAGATGGCGGCGCCAGGCCCCGCCCCGCCCGCAGCGCGGCGGGAGCCTGCCCGGCGCTAAGATGGCGGCCGCGGGCTCCTGAGGGCGCGGCGTTGTCTCCTTCTCTGCCCGCCTTCCCGGGCGCTGCTCGCTGTGCCGGAAGCGGATCCCGGCGGTCCCCGGGCAGCGCCGGGGCGGCAGCGGGAGCGGAGGGAGCTGTCCGTGGGCAGGTAACCCAGGGCGGCCCCGGGGAGAGGCGCGCCCGCCTTGGCCGGGGCTGAGGGGCGCGGGGGGTACCCCGGCTGTGCCCGCCGCCTGCCCGCGCTGCGGAGGGCTCGGCGGGGCCGGGCTCTGCCTCCATCGCCTCCCTCCCGCCGTGCCGCGGTGGCGGCCCCTGGTCGCGGGTCGGAGGCTCCGCGTTGTGCCGGAGCCGCGGGAGCGAGCATTGGGCGGGCATTGCGTCAGGCTGTGGGCTCGTTCCTCGCGGTGTGTCCGCCCAGGGACGGCAGCTCCGGGCGGCGTGAACTTGTCCTGCCTGCTCTCAGGGCCGGTAATTCTTCTGGCTGGCAAACACGGCCTTCCGGCAGCAGCGATCTGAGGAGCGGGGTTGTTGCCGCGCGTGATTTGGAGGATGTGGTCAGTGAGGTCTGTGGAGCCCGGGCTCGTCTGCAGGTCCGCCCGCAGCGGGCCCTGAGCTGAACCGGCAGGTTTATTTTGCTGTCTCCTCGCCCGGTCTTGCCCGTACTCAAGAGCATCAATCAAACAAGTCGTGTACCTGTTATGTAAGAGATTCGAGCTCGCAGAAGGAAAACTGTCCGGGGTTTTCTATTGCGTAACTTGGTGTGTATCCTTGCTTTGACAGAGCCTTCCGGAGACCGTCTGTGCTTGCTTTCGAGAGAGCTGCGCTTGATGAGGTTATGGGAGAGAAGGAGCCATGTCAGAAGAAGGGGTTACTGAGACACGATTTTCTCTCAAGACGGCAGCTTTGAGGGTGTTTCATCTCCCCCTTTCTTGGTATTATTCTCTTAACCAGGTAATAAATATATTAGCTAAATACTGTTGCTTTTGTCCTACGTACTCTTGTGATCTTGATGTGAATTAAATTTGTACAGAATGCCCTGGGGCTTAGTTTGTTCAAAACACTGAACTAACATAAGCAGGGCTTTTTGTCTATTTCTGCTAATAAATGCTTAGTACCTCATCACCCATCTGCTCTACCTGCAGTGTCTCTGTGGCTCCATTTTGTAACAGTGCAATGATTCTCACCAAATATTGAAATCCTGGTTTTTTCCTGTAGAATTTTGGGATATTCAAAAATTAAACCTAACTCACTAAATTTTGAATAATAATGTCAAATGTGGTGTGAAATACTTTATAGATTACCAGTGCTGCTTGCCAGATTAATTTGAATGATAATTCATTAATGTAAACCAAAAACCCTTATTCTAGCTTTTGAGTCACTTTTATTTGATGAAGTAAGGGCCACAGTGACTAAACCAAGATTCTTTAAAAGCAGACTGGTTTTTAAACACCCTCAGTCCTTTATGCTGGTTTTCTTTGTTCCATTTGACTTCTGGAAAGATTTCCTTCAAAGGAAATCTCAAGGCTCCATTCATCACACTGCTTCTGTTTACAGGTGGCCCTGGAGTCTGTAATGCAAAGGATGAGAAAAAGAGTTTCTAGTTGGCTGTGCAAAATATGGCCCAGTAGATTTCTTTTTCCCATTCTTTGTATGCTGAATGATTGACAAGAATAACTAGACAGAAGTTTATAATATGAATACAAATAGTATTTTTAATAGATGTTAGTTCTGCTTTCAAAACCCGTTTTTAACTGTTTATTTAGAGAAATGTGCTTAAATACATCTTTTTCCCGAGTTGAAACACCACACAAACGTTGTCCTTAGGATCCTTCACAGGGCAGGAAATTGTGTGGTTATGAGGGGTGAGTTCCTTCTCAATGTTTTTTTTGCTGTTAGAGAATTAATTGAAGCCCTGCATCGTCCTGGCATTAGGAAAATTAAAAAAAAAAAAACAAAAAAGGATTATTAGAAAGTTATTTGCTTAGCAATGTACCTCATAGTTCTTGGTGCTGCAAGCTGGCTCTCAGTGTGAGTATTCTCACCAAAGTCACACTTGTTTTCAGGTAAAGCTCTCCCCTGGGTTGAAGAAGCTCTTCACAGTCACAGCAGTGAGTGCAATATCAGTGATTTTTCTGGCCCATCACTTCAAAAGGAGACGGGGAAAGAAAAACAAGAAAGTGCCCCCATGGGAACCAAATCATCTGGTGTTGGAGTGCACCAAAGCAGCTGATTCAGAAAAAGGTACATCTTGGAAACCCCCAAGCTGGGGTTTTTGTTGTTGTTGTTGCTTTCTTGGAGAGGAAGAAAAGGGCTGTGAGGGGATGGGTGTGCATAGCAGGAATCAACCATTTATTTTCCTTTAATCATAGAATAGTTTGAGTTGGAAGGGACCTTAAAAGGTCATCCAGCCCTGGTGCCCGAGGCTCTGCTGACAGACCCCTCAGAGTGCTTTCTGAAAGGCCACAGGAATGGATGTATCTTAATACTGAGAAATGCAGATGAATTTTTATAGAATAGGGAAATAATTATGCTCCAATGCATAGTTGTTGTTATGGGTAGTGACTGTTCTAATGTGTAATTTTCACACAGAACTCTAAATAAAAGAACAGTTGTTTGCTTCTAAACTGGACTTTATTGAGAAGAGTAAATTCAATTCTCGTTAGAATTGCAAAGGATGTGATGTTTTGAGTTTGTGGGAGCTTGCAATAAAATGAGTGTCTCTCTTAGGTTCCAGTTGTTCCAGCAGTCGACAAAACCTGACCCTTTCTCTGAGCTCTGCCAAGGAAAAAGGATCTCAGTCTTGTATCTATGCAAATGGAGGGCTTTTCAGCAAATACTCTGGTTCAGTCCAGAGCCTGACCTCGGTAAGTGAAAGTGTTTCGAGGCTCCTGAGTGCCTGTTGGCTTGCACTGAACATGCATCCAAAGGTTCCCCTGAGCAAACTGCACAGGTGGCTGGAGATGCTGAGGTGCCAATTGTCCTTCCACAGTAAAATCAGCTTCCAGGCAGATGGCTGGGGTGTGATGTGGTTCCAGGGATCCTCTCTATAACAGCACTTCACAATCTGTGTTTGTGGTTTGTTTTTTTTAAGGTTCAGAGTGCCACCTCTTGTCACAGCTGTGCTTGTGCCAATTCTAATTCCTGGGATAAAGCGGATGACGATGACATCAAGCTTGTCAATATTCCAGTGACTACACCTGAAAACTTGTATTTGATGGGTAAGTCAGAATAGGAATATTCAGTAATGGATGTAAATAACTTCTTGGGTTTGTGGTGAAGTGAGACACAATATTGCTGAGCACATTTACATGAAACAATGAGATGCCCCTTGATGAGGAGTTGGTTGATGAGGAGTTGGTTGATGTGGGGTTGGTTGATGTGGGGTTGGTTGATGTGGGGTTGGTTGATGTGGGGTTGGTTGATGTGGGGTTGGTTGATGTGGGGTTGGTTGATGTGGGGTTGGTTGATGTGGGGTTGGTTGATGTGGGGTTGGTTGATGTGGGGTTGGTTGATGTGGGGTTGGTTGATGTGGGGTTGGTTGATGTGGGGTTGGTTGATGTGGGGTTGGTTGATGTGGGGTTGGTTGATGTGGGGTTGGTTGATGTGGAGTTGGTTGGTTGCTCTCCCCTAGGCATGGAGCTGTTTGAGGAGGCCCTGCGGCGCTGGGAGCAGGCGCTCACCTTCCGCAGCAGGCAGGCCGAGGATGAGGCCATCTGTGGCTCCATCAAGCTGGGAGCAGGAGATGCCATCGCAGAGGAAAGTGTAGAAGTGAGTACGTTCAATCTGCAATCTGGTGCTGCCCTTACAGTGTTTTATTGCCTCGTGTTTTATCACATGAATCGTTTAAAATCAGCGATTCCATTAGCAAACTTGAGAATTAATTCGATTTCCAGTTTGCTGGTGTTGCACTTAAAGCACATCTGACTTCATTCCTTTGGATTTTTTTTTTGGTTGGTTATCTGAAGGAGGGCGTGGTAAGAGAATTAGCATTATTTATTCTTTGGCAATTGCCACTGATGCATCAGTGTCTGCTTGTGGATTATTGTCGAGTTATCAAGTACTTCTCTGCACATAATCCCTTGGCTCATCCCTTTCTTTCATGATTATTTGCTTAGCAAAGGTAGGTCTCAGGAAGGATGATTAATTTGTGCATATTCCCAAATAAGATGCCTGAACTTTGTTCTCCTCCATTCCTATGAACTAAATGCTACAAATATTTTGGAGTGAACAGACACGTGTGGCTTTCATTTCCAGTGCAGTAAACAGGTGATTTAGAAGTATTTTAACATTCAGATTTGGGTTTTATTACACTACACAAAATAAATGTGTGCTCAGAAAAGTGTGTATGCTTTGGAAGTTGAAGTATCCACCTGACTGTTTGTAGGGGATTAATGTGCCACCCTCTGCTCTTTGAAGGCTTAACATGCTTAGATTTTCACAAAGCAGCCTTGCAGACTGTAAATGGGTAGGAAATCTCCTGATGTCTGTCTCCCTGCAGGATATCATCAGCGCTGAATTCATTCACAAGCTGGAATCTCTTCTCCAGAGAGCTTACCGCCTTCAGGAGGAGTTCGAGGCCACCCTGGGGGTCTCTGATCCTGCTGCTCTAGCAAACGATATCGGTGAGTGCTGCCAATTTACAGCCTTTTTGCTTCTACTGGTGGCTCTTGGTGAGGGGGTGGAACTGAAATATCCACGGGGCAGAATTATATTTATCAGTAAGTCAACAGGAAAATAAAAAAAAATCGTGTTCTTGCCATTATTATGTAGTGTTTGATGAAGTGCTTGTATTTTAGGTAACAATGGATTGAAAGGAAAGTATTTAAATATTTATCCAGTAAGATTATTTATCCGTTATTATTTAGACCCTTTTTATAGCGTGGGGGTGTAAGAGTGTTTTAGAAGTTTTATGCATCTTTTGAACTGCCAAACCGTGTGTGGTTTGTCACGATTTTTGTACCAAAAAAGAAAACCAAACTAGAAAGGCCTAATCTGAGCTAAATAATCGTTATCAAAGCCCTTATCCCTGGTGGTTGGAATTTATCACAGTTGTGAGTGACTAAACTGTTGGAATGGCAAACAAAATGAGGAGGTGCTGCCAGACATGCTGATTAAGTACTGATATTTATTGTTATTTGAGGGGTTGGTTTGGGTAGTTGTGCTCTCCCATAATTCAGGTGAAGCCTGTGGGCTCAAAGAGCTGCCAGATTTTAAGGGTGCAGGGTTAGTTTGGCAGGGTTGGTTGTTGGGGCTGGCACGAGGTGGCAGCACTGCCCTCTCTTACCCTGCATCCTCTGAGCAGGGGGGGAGTTAAATTTGGGTGCCTTTCTGACACTTGCAGACACCTGTGCATGTAATGCTTAAGGCAGAAACCCACCTGAATGTTTCATTTTAGACTTTCTGTCCTCAAAAAAAAAAAAAAAAATCAATAAAATGGTATTCAAAGGGAACTTCACATGATGTGCTTAGTTCTTGTTTTGCTTGGTTACTCTGCAAACATTCTACTAATAGTTTAGATTTTTAGGTGGGATAGCTGGATTCTTGTTTACCAAGAGCCTTCTGAGAATTTCATTCCTCCCGGGAATAATCAGTGATTTCTGGAGTTAGATGTGTGTTACTTTGTTATGGATTTTATTGTGCTGGGCAGATGAGCGATGGAAACAAGCAGTGAAGTGGTGTCAAACAATGTATCAAAGAATGCTCACTTTTCCAGA
Organism: Myiozetetes cayanensis; assembly: GCF_022539395.1. Lineage (NCBI taxonomy): Eukaryota > Metazoa > Chordata > Aves > Passeriformes > Tyrannidae > Myiozetetes > Myiozetetes cayanensis. The sequence continues at coordinate 2,220,144 of NW_026086826.1, read as the reverse complement.
ATGTTTTAGAGAGCAGCAGGACATCCCCTGCTTCCAAGTGCTGGGGTGCTCGTCAAAAAGAGTCAAAAAGAATCAGCAAGTCCAAGAAAATGGTGAAATCCCAGTGGTCAAAAGAAATGTAGTACAGCGTTCTTTACACTAAAAGAGGTGAACATTTCTATCAAGTTCTCACTTTCTGCTTTTTCTGGAAAGTTTTCTGTCCAACTGCTGGAGCTCCTGAACCCTCTCTCTGTCCCTGCTTGTCTGCTGGCCACAGGTGCTGCTCCTCCTCCTTTTCTTCTCATACTTGCCCTGACAGTTCTGATAATTACAGAATACTCAGATATTTCTAATTATTCAACTTTTAGCACTGCAGAAGATATAGGTATAAACAAATACATTTTATCCCTGGGATAGAATTCTATTAATGTAATAATTTTTTTTTAAAAATGCACATCATAATTTCCAACTCTGCAAGCTGTTTGTCGAGCTGTAAATGATTAATACAGGCCCTGGAAAGAACTTACATTTTAAATAGGTGAGTTATCATATAAACCAGCAGGATAAAAGAGGATTTCTATAGAAAAAAAATATATTTCTGGACATGAAAATTAAAGAAATAGGTAAGGCTAAACAGTGGTGGGTTTTGTGCTGTTCCTCTTAGTGCTGAGAATCAGCGTGGGGAGCCCACCAGTAATTTTCAGACAACATTAAAAGTAATCAATGCACACATTTGGATTTTTAAAACATTTTATTGTGTGTCACTTATGCAGTTTAAAACAAACAAAGTGCTGGAGCTGCTGCAGGAAAACCCCTCCCAAAGGTCTGTGCTGTGGGAGGGTTTTGGTGAAAGGTTTGTCTGGTTCTTTTTTTAATTTGCTTCTCACACTCCCAGATATGCCTGGCATTTTGGAGAGAATTAAGCACAGCCTTTAACCCAGTGACAAAAAAACTGTTTGAGAACTGATTCACATGTGAGGAACCTTTTTCTCCAACTGCTCTTAAAAAAACACCCAAAAATCAGTGAAGCTGTTGAAAGCTCATTTTTATATATTTTATTAACCCCGACTTCTGTAATGTTTTGCTGTCCATGGATTAATAACTAGATTAATAACTCTATTTTCCTTCCTGCCTCAAAAATGTTCCTGGAAAAATTTGAGTGTAGCATGTTTTATTTGATTATGCACAGGAAATGTTGTGTAATTCTCAGTCTCCAGTGAGGAGAGGAGCAGTTTGTAATAATTCATTTGCGTGTCCTATAAAATAATTTCAGAGTTGGGAAACTTTTTTATGCCAGCTGGAAAACTCCTGCTTGATTTGTGCTCCTTGAAGCACATTACATTAAATTGAATTAAATGACTTACATTAAATGACTTACATTTACATTAAATGATTCATTACTTCCTTGGAGAAGGACTAAACGTTTTTCTGATGGCTGAAACAGAGTTGAAACAGAAGAAATCAGCAGCTTTTTCTTTTTTTTAGGTGTAGAAATGTATTCATTCCTTGAAATGCTCATGTAAAGGATAGAAAGCATTACTAGCTAAGCCTGAAGAAAAGCCCAGAAAAGTGATTCCAATCCTCTTTTTAAAAAAATTACTGCACATTTTGAACACAAATTTTAGCTATTGAAGCTTGGTGAAGTTCAGTAACTGCTGAAAGAAATGGTGAGGTTTCTCAAATTGCAGCTTCTCGGTGGAACTCCTGATTTCTGACTCACAACAGAGTACACTCCAAGTGCAGATGTTTGAATTGGATAGTGTGTCTATCTGCAATATTTAAGATTTCTCTTTAAAGGCATGTTCTCCAATATTCTAAAAATGCAAAGCTAGCTTAGCATGGACGTGCAGTGAAGTTAATGGTGCTGAAAAATATTAGTATTTATAATATATGTGTCTCTGTGTTGGTGTTTGATAACCTGCAGTGGATCTTTGTGTTTCTCAAACCGTTTCAGCAGTGGCTCAAATGATGTTCCACTGTCCAGAGAGCAGCACTGGAGAGCTCAGGGTCACTGAGCCTGGAGGGTGGTGTGGACAGGGATTTACACAAACACTTCCACTGAGGTCACCAAGCCTGTCTCTGCTTTTTGAGCACCTTTGTTGCCGTTTTTCCCCAAGTGTGCAGCTATTTCTACACCCCGGGGCTTGCCCTTAAATGGCACCCCTGGCACTGCCTCCTTTGTGTCCACACCAGGGCTGGCTGAGCCCTCATCTCTCTCACTTCTTGTGTCCCAACAGTGTCCCAGCTGTTCCTGCTTTCCTCAGAACGTGTGAGCAGCTGCAATTGCCTCCTTCCCACACCTCTTTCAGCAGGAGCTTCCTGATTCCCCAATTACCTGGTCAAACTCTTAATTACTCCCTCCGTCTTTTACCTTTCTCTCTGGCCATCGGTTTTAAATCCCTGTTAAAAAAACCCCACATATTCACCTTGATTTAATAACCACTTGCCTGCCTTTTGAGAAGTGATTTATTGGATAGATTTATTGGATAGAGTGGAAAGAGGCTTCCAGAGGCAGGAAGTTGCTTTTTTAATTTCTCCTTTTGCGTGTTCTTGTGACGCATTCTTAGCGAGTTACAGTTCAGAAATTCTTTTTCTCAACTGAAAAAGGATGTACATGCACTTGTCTTCTGGGTGTTTACATACCTTGTGAGTATAAATGCTGGAGAGGCAGGGAAAATCACTGCAGACAGATGGCAGGCAGTGAGGGTGGGATAAGTGGTTTATTTTCCTGGCTGGAGAATGGCACTGTGAGGTTACATCGACTGAGGATCAAGAACGAGTTTTGGCCCACGGGGGGTCAATTCCTGTCTTAGAACTTCTGCTAAAAAAAATCCCTTCTTGCATTGCAGTCTGCTTTGAAGAGGGGCTTGCCTGAAACATTGTTGGGGTTGTTTTTTAGCACTGGCCAGGTAAAACTGTATGTGGGAGCAAATCTGGTTTGGGGGAAAGTTACAACCAAAGCTTCAGTGAACAGTAACAATGGGGGGAGCAACATTTATTATTTGTGTCATTTTTCTCTCATGCATGTGTTTGTGCAGTTGATTGCTAAAATGGGTTTTACTTAAACATGTGGTTTACTTCAATTCTGATGGTTCAAGCTAAAGCTGGGCTTTTTTTAACAAAGTGGTGTAAATTGTCTGGTTCCTTGTGGGATGTGTGGTGAGTGCACAGGTCCCAGCTTAGCTGATAATGCTGTGTGCTGTGGTGGGGCTGGCTCAGGAGCACATGTCGATCACACCAGGCTGTATTCTCTGCTCTATTTAAAGCTGCCCCTGTTCCACTTGTAGATATGTTGGGAATATTTAAAGTGTGCCCATTTGCAGATAGCGTGGCCCCATCAGCAGCTACTCCAGCAGGTGTAGGTAAAGTTGCCATCTATCAGTGTATCAGCATTTGGCAACCTTACTGTGGTTTTAATAAGTTTTCTTAAAAATTTGTTTGGTAACTGGTGTTTTTTAGTAAACTGAAGGTCCAGAGGAACTCTTCATTCTGGGGATAGAAGGTATCAGCCTTTTTTTTTTTTTTCTGATACTGCCTTTGTACATGGAAGTGGAATTACCAACTGCTGGACAGAATACTTGTCTTTTAATGGAAGAACAAAGGATTATTTGGGCTCCTTTTGCCAATCTGTCTCACTTGCTCTGGAGTGGCAGCATCCCTACAGTGTGATTTTTCTGCCTAAAGAAAAACCTTCCCAGAAATCTTGTGTTTAAAATCTTAACCAAGAACATGTTGGATGGTCCCATAGCCTTGTGCTGTGCCCAGCAAAATAATCTTTATGCTGGAACACTAAACTGTTTGTTCTTTCCTTTTTTCTATAACAAATTAGGAAACTAATTTGTAAAAAAAAAAAAAAAAAACCCTACAAAAAATAATTAGGATTGCAACAGGTTTCAGGAGCTGAGCAGCAGTTGCTGATTATTCTTGGCCTTTTCCATCGCCCCAAGGGTGGTCAGAAATGAAAATTTCCTGTAAAGAATAGGGATTTAAACCTGGAAATCAAGGCAGATCCGCTGATTTTGAGCTTTGAGGTAAAGAAAAGCTGTGTTAAATTGTAACCCTGTGGAAGTGTAGAACCCTATAACGTGCAGTTATGAGTAATCAGTTTCCATTTTGGAAGAAGTGAAAAGCTGTGCCAGGGGGAGCCCTAAAAGTGACGTGGAGTTTCCACAAGATCCAGGTCTCGGATGTGTTAATTCAGGTTATAAAATTCACGTTGGGTGGTGCTTTGTTCTCTCAAAATTCAGATTGCAGCAATCCCCACAGTAAATGTGTGTTTGCTCCCCTCTGCCCCAGGAGTGCAGAGCTCCTCGTGCTGAGAGGTCTTTCTATTTTGAGGGCTTGGTGTGGTGATAAAACCATCCTGCAGTGATTCAGGGACAGCTCTGCAATAAAGTATTTTTATCCTTTTGATAATTCCTTGGCTTAAAAAAAAAAAAAGGAAAAGATTGCGACTATCGGAAAATATTCCAGCCCAGTTGTCGAATTCATGGAAAAATTCATCAGCAGATTTAAATCTTGAAGGAAACATTGGATTTGTCACCAGTGCAGGATATCAAACCTCTCTGATATTTCCTAACACTCCCCTGTAGGTGAATGTGCTTGTGTCTGTGGATTACAGGCAGTAAATTGTATTTACGTTCCCTATTTTAGGTACACTTGGTTTTCAGGTGGAGAGACTGAAATGATTGCTTGTGCAGAAGCATTTTGTGCTCTGTTTGCCTTTGCTAGGTGAGACCATCCAAAAGGAGTTGATTTTACTGTTCCAGTATCCATGTTGGTTTGGTTTATTACACCATTTAACGTGTACTCAGCAGATAACATAACTTCATGGACAAAGTCAGCACCTGAATATCTCAAAATAACCAAATTATTATAAACATCACAGAAATTGCTATCATTTCTTTCCAAAGGACGTGGAAAATATCTTGAAGGTTATTGTAAGCATCTTCTCCCAGATGACAAATACTGCAAATCAAGTACATCTCCATTTTCAGGTGCATTTTATTGCCTGTGTGTGTAAACTTAGTGGGTTGCACTCTTAAACTCTTGAAGCGTTCTGTGCTCATGGAGAATGTGTTACTGTCATCTGTGCACCTGCTTTTAAATCAGCTTTTAATCAGCTGGACTACTCTTGTCTGAAGAACAGCATCAAAGTAATAAATAATAAATTTGGTTAGATGTTTTTAAAGACCCTGACCTGCAGTGCATTTTCACTCTGAAGGCAGTAGCAGCTTTGTTCATGTGCAGGTGGGTGAGATGATCCCAGATATTTATGTTAGGGGAGGATTTAAACACATCATTTAACAGGAGCTCTTAAACCCAGAATACTCTGTGTGGATGCCCTGCCCCATTCTTGGCTTGCCATTTTTCTCCTGTCATCAGAAGGTGCCATCTGAAGGGTTGGGGTTGTTTTCTTTTTACAAATAGGACAGAAAATTCCCTGCTTTCCGGTGCCTCCTGTAGACTCCATGTAACGCTGGAGCAGCTGCTTGGCTGGACTAATGATGCTTTAATGAACATTCAGTCAACACTCTCGGCTCTAACTATTTATAACTGTAAATAAAGCTGCTCTGGGCTGTCCCAGCAGCAGGGGTGACACACCACTGTGCCACTCGTGCCTTGCTGGAGGACTGGGACACGTTCTGGTGGATCTGCAGCGTGTTGGTTGGTGCTCCTGTGCTGTCTGACCTGGGTGGTTGTAATTCAGAGCAGCAGAGCACTGGGCCCTGCTGCTCTTGGGGGGCCCTGACCTCTCACAAGTGGATTCCTTTGCAAGGTTTTCTCCTCTTTGGAGTCTTTACAGTCCCTCCTTTCTCCTCTTGCTCTCCTGCTCGTGACGTGTTGACTGCTGTGATTTTCCACTGACGTGGAGGGCTGGGTGGGACAAGAACCCCTGGCTTTAATGGTGACACTCAGAGCTAAAATCCCAGGGAGTTCTTGGCCAGTGAGTAAGTGCTTTCCTTTTTTAAATGCTTCAGTAAGTGCCAGGCTGGCTGGGGAGCTCGGGCCGTGTTTCAGTCAGGGTTGGCAGGAAGATAACACATGAACACTCCTCAGAGCTCCAGCACGTGATGAGAAGGTGAATGCTTCCTGCTGGGATGCTGCAAAGTTAATTTGGGTGCAGTTCCATCTCTGAGGTGGGAGTTTGCTCTGAGAGTTTAGAGGGTTAGCTCTGTACTCTGTCTTACCATGCAAACCCACCAGAGCAAAGGCAGAGAAATATTCTAGACCAGTACACTGGGATGTGGCTTGATTTTTTTAAATCTTGTTTAATGTTCAATAGATAGTTGTTTGCAAAACCTTATAAAGCTAAGATTAATTTCACAGACATTACCAATGCTCTGCATTTTTCCATTTTTTAATGCCCTTAGTCTGACTTTATAACCACATTTTAAGTGCATTTTGAGGCACTACAACCACGAGCCTCGATGGCAATTCCTGTTGTCGTTGTCACATCTGAAACTCTCCTTCGTCCTCTTTGCCAGCAGAAGTGAACCCAAAATAACTGCTTGGCTTCTCCAATCAGTGAGGTATATTTGGGGCTCCCATTCTTGCTGGTGTCCCTTCCCTGAAGGAATTCCAATCCCTGAGGACTGGGATGAGTGTGGGGGCAGTGGCAGGCGCTGCTGGGCGGGTTCATCTGCAGCTGTTCATTCCAGGAGCCTCTTTGTGTCCTCCCTCCTGTTCTGGTGTCGAGGAATGTTCTCTTGCTGTGCTTGGTATGCCCAAATCACTTGCCAAAGGTGTTATTTCACTCAGCACTACCCACCTTCTTTTAATTTTTTATATTTTTGGGGGCATAACCTGCAAATTTTGTGCCTTTTTCTGCAGTAGTTGTGTTTTGTTTGAGTGAAAACACAGATATTCCATATTGAGCTGACTAACATGTTAAAAACATCCTGGCTGGGTGAGAGTTTCAGGCTGCACTAGAACACTTGGAATTGTGAGGTTTTCAAGAAATAAAGATGTATTCAAGGTTTTATCATCTCTGGAGCTTCATGTAAGCTATCACAGGCTGAATGCAAGACCTGCAGAAAAACCCCTGGTGCTGTGATGTTCTGGGCTGGGGTTCCTTCATTTACACCCCTTCTTTCTTTAAATACATGCAGAATAAATTTCAGTTCAGCAGCTCTTCTGTGAAAAAAGACATGAAAAGCAGAAAATGAAACAAATTCCAGTGAAGCTAAAACTTGGGGGTGTTTTTTATTCATGGACTTTTACTTAGAACAGTGTTTCTTGGTGACTGAAACACTGAGCACTTGTTACATAGCATGACCAAGTTAAAAACTTAACAGTGCTTAGATCGACATAGCAAAGAAATATAAGATAGAAAGATCTTCAGAAGTCTATAAAGGAAAAGGGAAAACCCCCTGGGCAAGTGGTTTTTTCCTTCTCCCAGTTGATTGTGGGTGATATTTGAAAGTCCACTTCGAAGGCAGAAAAATGCAGTCCCCTTGACACGTGTTAGTGGGTCGTAAAGAGAATTTACTCTCACAGCTGTCTATGTACTATGTTCAAGTATACATGAAACACACTTTCAAGGTGTAAATGGAATCTGATAAACTTTTTTTATTCTTCTTATTTTAAAGATAAAAACACAGACGTGACGGTGAAGGATAACGGGGATGATTTCTGCCTTCGGGACACGCTGAGCATTGCATCGACAGACTCCTTTGTCTCCACAGCTGAGGTGAGGCTGAAAGATTGCTCTTCTAAAGATTCATCAATCCATGTGAACAGTGAACAGAAGAATCCTGATTTTTTGCTAGTCGTTGTAAGCAAAAATGCATTCCTCTTATGTGGGAAAAAAAAGAAGCTTTCCAGGCTTAGCTGTAAGCAGCTTTTGGGGTTTTTTTTTTGAGCACTGGCAGAGTGTTCCCCCAACTCCTTGACAGTTGTTTTTGAAAAATACACCAGATTTTCATGAGAGAAGAAGCAGTGAGTTGAGGCTATAGTAGCTCCTTTCACTGTGAGCTGCATTTTCCTGTTCATCTTCCTCACCACACTGTAAAGATCTATGCAGAAGGCTTTGTATGTTTTACAGCTTTTTTGTTTGTTTGACTCTGGGGGGGGTGTGGGGAGTCAAGTGGGGCTCCCACTGGCTCAGAGGAGCCTCTGCTGTGGAGGAACCTCAGAAAGTCTCTGGAGCTGGGAATGGGAGTGCCAGGGAGCCTCTGGAATGGTCACACAGGGAAACTTCCCTAGCAAGGTAACACATTTCATCTAATTTTGTCTAATCTTCCTGGATAGGAGCACAGGGGATACATAAAGAAACAATCTTGGGTTATTGCCTGGCAGCTGAAGTCTGCTGCTTGAAGTGTTGGAAGCATCTCCCAGGCAGGGACACGCTTTGTGAGGGAGGAGTGTCTGCTCTTGGGGTCTCTTGAACAGCACTTTTCTCCAAAGAACAGGAAAGGCATCAGTAGGTACATTTTGTGATAGATGTTGCTCTCACATATGCACTGCAGCTCAGCTGCTGAAGGGAGAGTTGCATGCACATTCTCTGCAGTTATCATCTGACTGTCTGTTAGAGGGTCTGTTTTTCCACAGCACAGTCACCTTGATTTAGTCACTCACATTGTTGAGATGCCTGGCATTCGTTCCTGACACAGATATTATCTGCAGAGACTAGTTACTCTTTCCTGTAATCTGCACAAGACCACAGTTCAAGCTTGCTTTAACTCTTGAGAGGAGCTGTAAACCCCGGTAGTTTGTACGTTTTGGTTGTTTCTTTTTTTCCCCATGGACTTTCACAGTGTTTTTGCAGGTATGTGAAGATGCTCAGGTGGCTTGCTTGGCTTAAAAAAAACAAACAAACCAAAAGCAAGCAACCAAACAGAAACAGCCAGGATGCATCCCCTCAGTGGAATCATCATCCTGTCCTGAAGCTGTGCTGTCCCAGCGGGTGCTGAGGAAATGTTGGAGTCAGAACTGGCAATCTAATTGTCTTTACATATCCTGGAAACATCCTCTGCATTCTGATACCTCAGAGCCACTTCTGTCAACTCCTCCTTCCAGGACAAAGTTATGAGGGTGTTCTCTTCCTTTCCAGCTGTTCTGTAGTGCAAATATTTCTGGCAATGAGAAGGAGCAATAACTGCTACCCAGTGTGAGTGGAGAACAGTTCCAGCTCTGGTGTACCCGGGTTAGGATTGACACACCAGAGTCTGTTATTCTAGGCATGATGATAGCAGGTAGCTTCTTGTTCATCTGCTTTTTTCACCTTCTTGTTCTTGCACTAGCAGAAGAGTGGAGTGTTTTCATGTAGGCTAAGAGGGCTGAGCTTGGATTTGTCTCATCTTTGGATTTATCTCAGCTAAGGGCCAAACAGGCTTGTTCTTTCATCACAAGCTCCCTGATTGCAGTTACAATATTAATAGTTATTAATAAACTCCATGCCCTGATAGAAACGTTTAGCAAAGCTTTGAAATCTGAAATGGATACGTGTTTTATGCTGCTGTGTGATTTTTGCCCTACCAGGATTAGTAATTTCTCCTTTGCAGGGAAAGCAGAAGGTGGCACCACTTCTTGTGGTCACATCAGGCTGTGAGTTGTTTGTGTGGACACTCCCTTGTCATCCTTCCACATTGTGCCCTGTTTCAGTGCTGACACACAGTCAGATCAAATTTAGCTCCCTGCCCTGGGGAGGAATCAACTGTCCCAAAGCAAGGCCCAGATGCTTGGATGGCAGGTGACAGTGACACTGCTTGGATGGCAGGTGACAGTGACACTGCTGGGGAGGCAGCAGCAGTGCCGAGCTGTGCTGCTCTCCAACACCCTTAGGCTCTCAGAAGCACTGCAGAAGGGTGGTGAACACAACTGTTTGTCCTAATGAAGTCATTAATACTGTAGCCTGTGGTAAATAATGGCATCTTCTCCCCCGTTTGAGCCTGTGTGCCATCAGCCTGTGTCGATGAAGGTTGGTATCCTTTTCACAGTCCTGCTTTCCCATCTACTGTGATCAGAATAGCTGCCACCCTTGGCCAGAGCACAGCAGGGAGTGTGCCAGGAAAGGCCTCTGCCCTCTCTGTCCTGGCTTCCTTTTTCCATCTTCCTGACAGAAACTCCTCCCTGCTCTCCCTGGCAGCGTTTTCTTGCAGATCTCGGGTGGACCATAATTCAGTTTATTCAGGTTCTATCTCAGGTGTTTTCATTAGTATCACCATCTCCTCTTCCAACTTCCAAAGCCTGTTTCACTCTCATCCTGCAGCTACTTCTGGTGTTTTAAAACAATCTTTTCTCTGAATGTCTTTATCCTTTAAAGGGACCATCATCAGAATGTCAGGAATGCTGAGTGTTACAGTGCAGTGACCTTTTTATTAGGGGGAGCAAGCCAGAATTCCTCAAAGGTCTGGCACTGCTTATTTTGGTTGCATTCGTGTAGGTGGTTATTTTGGTTGGCAACAAGGTCTCTCGATGCACAGCTGAGAATTTTCTTTATTTATTAAGAAACAACTTGTGAGCAGCAAAGTAAATTAAAATTCCTGAGAATCCCAGGCTTTAAAAAACTATTGCAAGGTTCCAGAGGTTTGGTGCTTTCCAGCAGTGATTTCAGCATCTCTTTACTGGCAGAGGCAGCCCTGAAGCTGAAGTGTCCAGAGCAAACTGATTAGCACGTGAACCACCCGTGTTTCAATCTTCAGAGTTCAGTTACTTTGAGAGTTACTTTTTAAAGGCATTTCTAGGCTGTGTTTTTATAGCCTAGAAACACGGGTTTGTTTGCCCCGTGCAGGATATAAAAAATAAAAAGAGAATTAAAAAAATAATTTTTTTTTTGATTAATTCATTTTCTGGTTATTAACTAATCTGAATGATGTGTAAGCTTTTTTTCTTTTGCCCATTAATAATATGATGTATTTTTTAAAAAGTCTGTGAGTTCCCATTCATTGATAATGAAAATCACAGAATTAAAACTACCAATAACAAAAACCTTCTGGGAAGCCTGCCATACAACATTCTGAAATGCTGATGCTTCATCCCATGTGCTTGGGTAACCAGCAGACACATTTACCAGCCAAACAAAACCACGAGTGGGAGGATGTTCCTATTTCTGCCTTCCCAAAGCCTTGCACCATGCAATCATTCTGTGCTCTGTGACCTGGCACTTATTTTCTTTTAACATCTTCAAGACCCAGTAGATTTAACCAGACAATTTAAGAATTTACCTGGGCGAATTAAACAGAAAATCAAGGTTTAAAACTTGAAACTGTAGCTTGCAGATTTTAAGAGTGATGAAGCAAGTCCTGCCAGGTGTGGTGTACGAGTTGAGTGTTGCCCTGTCATTTAAGCAGAGGCACAAAAGGACCCACCTTTCAGTAGAGCAGCAGGAAAATCCGTTGATTTGCTCTTTAATGAACTTTTAATCAATGTTTTGGCAGCTGCCAGAGCACAGAGAGGCTCGGAACACCTTGGGGCTGGACTCCCTGTGCCACTGCCCGCTGTACGAAGAGGCCATGCACCTGGCAGAGGAGGGCAAGATATACTCCCGGGTGCTGAGGTACTGAGTGATGTCTCTTTAACTGTTTCCAAGAAAACCAAGACTTATACTAAAATATCCTCTCCAGAAATCATTGTTTTTAGGAGTTAATCGCACTAGGTTTGTTGTTTTGGTTTTTTTTTTTTTAAGAATTAAGACAGATGAATTTTCTGGTGCTTCTGTTCTGGGTGGTCTTTGAAAACTGTTCTGTTTTGTGCAGGACTGAAATGTTTGAGTGCCTGGGGGACAGTGACTTCCTTGCCAAGCTCCACTGCATTCGCCAGGCTTTTCAGGTAAATGAGGAGAGAGGGATTTGTCTGTCCTGTTAATCCAAACTGAAATCCGTGGCACTGAGTGCACTCTCTCTGTGCAAGCATTTTGAGAACTTGTTCTGTAATTAAATATTTCCTTCTTACTTTTGCATTTCTGTAGCTCTGAGGTGTATTTACAGAGGAACCCCAGTTTTATGATGAGCTTTGGAACCTTTGCACCAAAAGGTTTTTTTAGGAGCTTGCCCACTATATAGATAATTATAATTATATTGAAATGTTTAAGGTCGCTTATCATAACCTGTGCATGAACATAGCTGTATTTTCTGAACCCTTTTCTAGATAATTCTTTCAGAAACAGCAAACAGAATATTCCTTGCTGAAAGTGGAAGAAAAATTTTGTCTGCTTTGATTGTGAAAGCACGAAAGGTAAAAAGCCTTTTTTTAAAAAAAAAAACTGATGTTTTATTGTTTATGGAACTCCTACCAGAATTCACTTTCCACTGCAAATAAGCCAACATCTCTTGTGGAGTTTGCTTGATACTCATTGCTTTTACTTTCCAGAATCCAAAGAAATTTGAAGATGTCTTTGATGAAATGATATATTTTTTGGAACAAACAGATCACTGGGATAACACCGAAATGGAACTTGCTGCTCGAGGAGTGAGTCTGAATTTCGGAAAAGTTGCTTTTACCCTTAATAGGCTCTAAAGCCATAGAATCTAAAAATACAATTTTACAATTCAGAATTGTGGGAAAGGCAGCTCGCTCTTTGTTTGTGTTGCTGATTTAGAGAGCTGGCATCCACCAGTTTAGGACCAGAAAGTCATTTTTTTTTTAACTTCTCCTCTGCTGACATAGTATCTGTAATGCACTAGAAAGTGGTGCATGCTGAATTCCAGTGCTGGAACAGAAACTGGGTTACTCAGATCGTGTTCTCCTTCAACACAGGTGAAAAATCTGAATTTTTATGATGTTGTGCTGGACTTCATACTAATGGATTCATTTGAAGATTTAGAAAATCCACCCATATCGATACAGAATGTAGTAAATAACCGCTGGTTAAATTCCTCTTTCAAGGAAACTGTGAGTATTGATGTGCCATTTTCAGACTGATCCATCTGCAGTGTGGAGATGGTGTGATCAGTCAACAGTAGTGTGAGCATTCTGACAGAAATTCCTGTGTGTGCTGAGACTGCTCTGGTGCTCTGTGCTTTGTATCCTTACAGTCTAAAAACAAGAATAAATCCAACAACTGCAGGATAAAGGCTTTGTAAATTCCAGTTTAGCATCCAGTATAACTGAGTGTGCACCTGAAATACTCCTCAAGAGAATGAAACAGATTGTGTTATCGGGTTTTTCAAAATAGCAATTTAAAAGCTACAAGTCTGGGCCCAAAACACAGAGAATGATTAAACGTGTCAAAGAAAATACTTCAGCTTGTCCTGCAAAAAATACTCTCTGAAGGAGAGTCAGATGAGGACAGGAAGAAGCTCTGAGGGGGAAAAGCCCAGTGCTGATTATCAGTATATTGTATTTCACAGGTCCATATTTGGACAAAACTCCTTTGGCTGAATCTGAAGCTATTGCAAGAATGTTTTTGCTGCAGTGAAAAAGGACATTTCAATGTGTTCACATTCCACATAATATCTAAAATAGTTATTTATGTCTGAGCACGTGCCTTGGTGTAGAAGAGACTGGTCCTCAGTTAAACTAACTGTTGTAACTGTAAAATCAGCCCAGGATGCCAAATTACATTTGAACTGAACTAAAGAAAGTGTTTTAAAGATAGACCTGAGATAACAAGTATGAACTACCTATAAATTCAATTATTTCTATCAGCTGCTGTTTTGTAGTTTTAAACTTTGTGTTATCACAAGACTGGAACTGAGGAAAAGAGATGTCCCCAAAATATACAAGTACAGTATTCTGCAGATGAGTTCCTTTGAGATGAAAAATGATTTGGGCTTGCTTTTTTTTTCTTTTAACAATTAGGCTGTGGCTTCAAGCTGTTGGTCAGTCCTGAAGCAGAAGAGACAGCAAATGAAGGTAAGCTGCCCTTCAGAGTTACGTGGAACAAAGTTATTGATCAGCTCTGGAGAATTTCAACTTTAGACAAGAGGTTTCCAATTGTGGAAATGTAGCTCCTGGGGCCCTGACACCTGTTTTTTAGCAAAAACTGGAACTGAAAAGGTTTTTCAACCTGCTTTAGTGGTGACAGTAATTTCTCTGACTTGTCACCCCACACTGCTATCTCAGACTTTCACAGTCCAAGGTAATTAAGTTCATACCCCACCTGCTTATGGCAGGATTCTCAGCCCATCTCCCTGCATGATCTCCACAGTCAAATCCCATTCAATCCTCCCCTTTCCCCACCTGAAGATGAGTGTGTGTGGCTCTCATGAAGACTCACTGTTAAATAATGGAAATTTAGACTGAACTCGCTGTGTAACTTTTCCCTTTTTACATCCCCAGGTGCCTGATGGATTTTTTGCACATTTCTATGCCATCTGTGAGCATATCAGCCCAGTTTTGGCGTGGGGCTTTTTGGGCCCTAGGAATTCCCTTTATGACTTATGCTGCTTCTTCAAGGTTTGCAATGTTTGGGTTTTTTTAATTACCACTTATCTAAGTGAAAAAAAAAAAAAGCATAAACATTTCCATTTTCCTAAGATTAGGGCTAACAGTAAAGAACCATGAAAAATCAGTATTTTCTTATGAAATGTTTTTAAGCCTAGAACTGTTTTGTGCAAAGTCTCTTTTAGTCACTTCTATCTCAGCACCAAAATGGATGCTTTTGGGAAACACGTAACAGAAACAGCTGCTAGCATTGCTTACCTTTTTTTTCCTTTGTAAGGGAATAAAAAGGTTTTTTTCTCCTTCTTTTTTTCCCCCTCCTGCACTAGGATCAAGTGCTTTTCTTCCTCAAGGACATTTTTGACTTCGAAAAGGTGAGGTACTCGAGCATGGAGAGCCTGGCTGAGGATCTCACCCAGCTGCTGATCCGCCACACGGAGCTGCTGCTGGCCTACCTGGGAGCGGATTCCCTGAGACACGTGGGGGCCTGTGTGAGTGGCCACGGCCACGTCGTGACCGGGGGGCTCTTGGAAGCCAAAGTACAGTGATTCATTAAAATAAATCCGTGGCAAATGCCGGGGGGGTGCTCCTGTCCACCTTTCTCTCTCGTGCTGGAGCTGCCATGGCTCTTGGTGAGCGAGCCACTGGGAATGCATCGTGACACCGAGTGTGGAAAAGGACTCAGGGAGGTTCAAGGTACATCCAGGGAAAGAAATGGGGAGCGTGTTATTGTACATACCTAAATTAATTTTGCAGCCCAGCTGTCGCTGTATTTATACTTCATGTACCCCAGAGCTTTTTTCTGTAATATTTGGGTAAAGTTTATTTATGAGATACTGTACTTTTTGCACAGATGATTTGTAAGTGAAGCTGCTGGAGTTGTTCCCATTTAAAGGCTTTTACAGTACAAGGTGTTTGTTGCAGACTCTCATTGTTAGGTGTCCAGAAGGTGTTTTGACTGGGGTATCTGCAGTCTGGGATTCGTGTGACACGTGCAATAAAGCAGTCACACTCCCAGAGCTGGACATGTTGCCCCTGCCCTGGAATTCCATCTGTGTGGGTGTGAGCAGCAGTTCTGTGCTGCAGTGCAGGAAATGCAGGCACTCTGTGGGCAGGAATCACTGCCAGTGTGCATTTTGTACTTTGTTTTGTTGGAAAATATCTAAACATCACTAAGGTGTTTAAAAAATACTTATTTATATTTAAAAAGCTATGCTAGCTTCACCAATTAACTCACAACGTTTCCTTGTCCTAAAGCTGTTACTACCCCACGTGGTGGTAAATAAACCAATGCCATTCTCAGTCCATATGTAGCATTTCAAAATATATTTTTAAATAAGTGTGTACCATAAGATTTTGTTAATCATGAAACAGAATTGAAGGTGGTGCTTTCGAATTTAAAGCACTTCAGTCTTCCTCCCTTCTCCGTGGGAAGTCAGGTGTCTATTTAAGAAACTCAAATAATTGTTGGCCCTCTGTATGCTGTGGAAGCCTGAACTTCAGGCAGCACAGGCAGGAGGGAACTCACAGGGGTGGTTTTTCCTGTTCCAGGGGTAACAAATAACCAATGATGAGGCATAATCTTTGAATTTCTGTAAACTGAAGCGATGCTTCGTGGTTAGTTTAGGCTCTTAAACTGCACTTACATATGCTTTGCCACACAGAGCCAGCCCACCAGAATCTGCCCTGTGGCAAGGAATACTCCAGGGTAAGTAATTACAGAGCAATTCCAAATATTCAGGTACTTGAGAAGCATGTTGTTAAAAATCTAAGATATCAAAGCAGTCTTTGGCTAGAAACCTTTCACCTTTTGTTGCGAGCACAACCCAAAATGACGATATTCAAGAGGAGGACCTGTGTAACTGAATTTTGCTCCCTTGTTGTACTCATTTGATTAATACAAAACCAATGAAAATGTGTCATATGACTTGTGTGAAATGCCAACTGACTATAATTCATTTAACAGGAAAAAAAAAAAGTATAATTCTATGTGTAATAAACCAGAAATTCCAAATGCTGCTCTTGGCCTGTTTCAAGTTGCTGAGCTTGGCATTGTTCTCCATGCTGGAGTGTTTGGGTTTTTTTAATTTGCAATGTCTTCAGTGTGGGCATGTGAAGTTTTTTTCACCTCTCTCAACTTCTGAGCAGATAAGTACGTTTAAGCTATCTGTGTTTTGGCAGCTTATTGCAAGTCCGTGAATGACATGATATGGAACAGTAAAGGTGTCTTGTTGGGGTCATAATCGATAGGAATAGCTGGAAATTGTAGCAGAGCAAGTGGCATATTCCACAGCAAAGGCACTAGCTACGGGTAGCAAAGGAAACTCTTTGGTCTAATAAAATGATATGAAGAAAATTACACCTTAACACTCAGAAGTGCAGTTTCTCACAGAAGTAAATGTGTGTTGAGATTTTCACGTCATTTACAGAAAGCTCTTGAAGAAAGCCCAGCAGCACTGCCCACGAGGTTATAAATGTTTCCAGATACTTTAAAATTGGCCTTCTGTCAAAAACAAAAGGATTTTTTTTTTTTTTAAACAGAAGAATGAGAAAGTTCTGATGAAACACCAAAATATTTAGAAAATGGCAAAGAACTTGCTAATATCTGACTTGAAATAGGAGCACTTCCATGCACTCCTGGAGCTCTCAGCAGTCCACAGGATGGGGTTGGAAGTTGAACTGATGTCTTTCCCATCCAAAATAAGAAACAGAGGTTCAGGTTATTGTAGGATACCAACAAATACTTGACTCTCCTTGGAACACAGAACTGGCACCAGCTCTCTCAGAAGCTTCACCTGAGCTAGAGGTGTGTCCAGAGAACCTGCTGACAACCAGCCAGGTGGCCTGGGAATTTCAGAAGTGAAAACACAAGTGCCAGAGCTGCACCACAGCAGCGACAGGGTGATTCAAAATCAGAATTTCCACTATAATCTCTACATTTAGGTAGTTATGAATGCCACTTCCCATGCTAATAAGAACAAGCTAAATTTAAAAGCCATCTTCTTCTGCCATAACTGTGCTCCTAAAATCAGAAACGGTGAATGTGTAGGGATTATACACGAATCAAATATTTCTCTAATTTGTAATTTAGTTGTAATAACAATCTCACTTTTAATGTGTTCTTAATGATTATTATACTTTTCTTTTGTAGTCTCTGGTTTCTCTCAAAATGGACGTGTCAAACCAAGTGTCAGAGTAAGATCATTTGTGACCTTTCTATTGCCTAATGAAGTGCAGCTGTGTACATGAAATAAAATATTTCAGTGAAACAACTGTTGCTCATATAACTGTACCTAAAAAACTCGAATTTGCACGATTCTTGAAACCTGTTGCAAAATTATTCAATAGGGCAGGTGTTTTGATCCCAGCTAGCCACCTTGAAATGGGAATTTGCTGCCTGAAATCAACAAAAAGCAACTATGACAGAATTTATTATAGAAATGAAAATAATGTTGGATGGGAACAGCTCTTGGGGCTGTCCAGTTTGAACAAGTGTGGGGTCACTGAGAGCCCTGGTGGCCCTGCCTTTGCTTCAGTGCAGCTCCTCCGAGGGTGGCACTGGGGCAGAGTTCCTGTGCTGCCCTTCAAAAGCCAGATATGTTTTGTCTTAACTTCAGTGGCCGTTGTTTAGGTCTGCACAGCCTGAGGTCGCGTGGTTATTGTCTTATGTTTATAATCCAGCTGAAAGTCAAGCTCCAGACACAATACAAGAGAGATAGGAAGAATAAAGTTCTGCACTGGAGACCTCGCAGTTGAACACGTAGGGAACAAGTCATTTTTAAGCAGGAAAAGGAATGTATTCAGATGTAATAAAACCACGTTCTGCCACTGCCTTGTGAAGTTCCCAGAGAAAGGCGCTGCTTTGAGCCACCGCATCTGCCTCTCGCAGTCTGGCGCTCGGGAGACTCCATCCCGCTCCACCAGCGCTGTCACACTGCTATTATTAGTTGATCGCTCTCCATGTGCCATGAACCGACCCGGGACCTGAGGGCCGTAGGTATGAAACCTCCCCGCGGGACGGGCCGGGCCGGGCCGGGCCGGGGGGCTGCGGTGGGTGCGGGATCTCCGGGACGGGGCCGAGGAAAGCCGCGGAGCGCCGGAGCGGGGCGGGCAGGGCCGGGGGCTGCGGGTCCCGGTGCCCCCTCCCGCCCGCTGCCCTGCGGCAGGGCCAGCCGCCCCGGTTATTTATAGCTCCGCACCGCTTCCAGCCCCAAATTAGCCTGCTGCCCGCAGGGGGGTCTGGCAGCGCGGCGGGCGCGGGGCTGGGCTGGGCTCGGCGGGGCCGGGGCAGCTGCCGCGGCGCGGGGCTCGCCTGGAATGCGGGCGCGCGCCGCGACTTTTATGGAAACTTGCGGCGGCGGCGGCGGCGGCGGCAGCCAAGGGGCGCTCGGCAGCGCAGCCCGCCCGGAGCGCCCCGAGCCGCAGCGCGGGCAGGCGCAGGTAAGAGCGGCTCCGCCGCCGCCTCGGGGCTCCGCGGGCTCGGCTCCCCCGCCCCGCTCCGCTCCCCCGCCCCGCAGCCCGCCCCGCTGTCCCCGCTCCCTCGGCCGGACCCGCCGTCTCCTCCCGCCGCCCCCTCACAGCCCCGCGCGGCGCCCCCAGGCCGAGCACAGCCTCGGGGCTGGGGGCAGCGGCCGCTTCGCACCGCGGGGCTGCCGGGGAGGGATCCCGGGCTGGGGAGGGATCCCGGGCTGGGGAGGGACCCCGGGGTGAGGCGGGACCCCGGGCTGAGGCGGCAGCCGCGGGCAGCGCCGGGGCGGTGTCGCCGCAGCCGAGGCGGGCAGCCGCCGGGCAGCGCCGCGCGGGTGGCTCGCCGCACGGCCCGGGCGCGCGCACGGTCGGGCGCCTCACGGTCCGGGCCCCTCACGGCCCGGGCTCCCCTCACGGCCCGGGCCCCCCTCACGGCCCGGGCTCCCTCACGGTCCGGGCCCGGCGGGTGGACCCGCAGCAGTTTAACCGCAGCCCCGCAGCGGGGGTTGTGTCCCCGGCGGAGCGGGGGACCCGCATCGGGCCATCCCGGCCGGCCGCGATGGGCGGAGAGCGCGGGGTGAGCGGTGCGGGCGGCTCGTCGGGGCTGTGCGGTCCGTAAGAGCCACTTTAAAATCCCGTAAATGCCCGATTTTCGCACAGCGCGTGTCTCCGCTCTTCAGAGGAGTTCAGTTTTGGTCGGTGTGGTTTTCCGCTTCGCTCTGAGGGGATGGCTGTAAGACAGCGTGGGTTGGAAGAAAATATTGGGCTTCTGTGACAGCTTACGAACTATTTATTATCATGTTTGTTTTGGGTAAATAAGGACTTCTGTTAATGCAATAAGCATGGTTAATGAAACGCGTTCATTCGAAAATTAATCAGCAAGTAGCGGTGTGGTAGATAACATAGTACTCTTAACCTTAGATCTCAGGTCTTAAGAGACCTGATCTCTTAGATCAGCGCTTCATGTCCAGTATTTTATCCCTTGTTTCAGTACCTTAATCTCTGAAGTCCTGGCAGTGAAGGCAACAAGAGCAGAGCTGAAATCACACTGTGGGTCCTCAGCTGCTGTGACACAGCTGGGGATGAAGGAATTATAGTATGGGGCAAAATATGCTGATTTTTCTGTTGGGGACTTCAGTTCACAATTTACTGCCACCTGTAATCAGGATGAGCAGATATCGTGGAATATGAAGTCATGGGCCAGAAGATCCCAGCAGGATTTCCCCCTTAACAGAGTGCTCTCTCATCCCCCACTGTGTTTGCTCTGGAGCCTTAACATTATGGACCCCATAACAATAAGAAGAGAGTAAGAAATTAACTTTTCTACAGACAGGGGTGATTTAATTTTTTTAACAGCTGGACCGTGTGGCACTGTTGCAGTTTATAGTGACATAAAGAAACACAGGCATCCCCTATATTAAATATGATTTTACAGGTAACACCATATCTATAAGGACTATTTACAATATGAGACTCTCAATAAACGTTGAAGTGTGATAAATTCAAAGACTGAGGAAAAGGTTGTGCATGAGATTGAATTAGCTGGGTCAGTAGCTGGTAAACATTCTGGTCTTTAATTACCAAGACTTAGCGAGGGAAACACAAGGAAGTGCAGGTAGTTTTGCACTTGTATTATAGAAAATGCGAAGTTTAGACAGCTGGTGCTGATTGTCATAACTCACTGGCTTCAGTGGAGCTGACAGCTTATGCCAGCTCAGGATCTTCCCCTGTGCACGTTAATTTTAGCATCTACTTCAGTCTGTAATTTAGCACAACAACTGGTGGTGTCATTCCAGATCAGCTATGGCAAGGGCAGGAGTGAGGGACATTTCCCCTCCTCTTCCCCGTTCTGTTTAACATTTTGTTTAATATTTTAACACCGTGTGTTCCTCTCCTCAGTGAGAGCAGTGAGTTTCCAGCTCTGACACTGTGGTTTTCTTATATAACGGAGTCCTCCCTGCAAGCAGATCACAAAGGGGGGACAGATGGGAAACGTAACTTAGTGCCACCAGGGGCTTATTTATAACTGCCAGGAGCCAGCAGGAGAGCAGGGGCCTCCCAAAAGGAGGCAGCCCGGAGGAACTGCACCTCTTGGAGAGCCCTGGTTCCATATTCCTGCTGTAAAGAGTTAGTGTGCAGTTCAGGGAGATGCTGGGATTTTGTGTCTCGTGTGAGGATGTTAATCACACCTCTGAAAATCAAGGGTTTTTTTTAAAGGAAGGGAATTTTATTATTTATGGGAAGTCTGTTTTTTTTTTTAATCTGGTTAAAGCTGCACTTTTTTTTTTTTAAATGAATTGAGGACTCTGACCTCCTTTCAGAAATGGAAATTAATTAAATTTAAGGAGATGAATTTTAGGACTTGTGAGCCATCAAACCTGTGTCCCCGTAATGTTTTGGCTTTTTTTTTTTGGTGTTCACTTTATTTTACCTAAAGTAAGGTTTTAGGGAGGCTGCATAAAAAACTGAAAAAGTGCTGTGATCAAAACAGCACTTTTCATATCAGATCATATCAGAGGTGGCTGCTTATCATTTACAGCAAACAAGATACTTGAAAACACTGATTTTATTTATTTTTACAGAATATTTCCAATCTGTTACCTAGTTTCCTATGCATTATTGGTTTTGTATTAAATTTTCATTTTGAGATTTTTTTTTTGTTTTTTGAGTGGGAAGCTTCAATAAGGAGCTCTTACAGCTTCTCCTGAGGTGTGTTGATCTTGGGAAATAAAAGATGAGACTGGATCTTAAGCTTCATAATAGGAGGCAAAATAGTTTATGAGATATCTCTACGTGTTGCCTCAAAGAATAAGCATCACTTCTGTTAGATGAGCTCTGGGGGAAAATTCTTCCTGTATCTGTATATACACCCAAATTAAAACGATAACTGGTTCATCTCAGAAGGGAATTAGTAGGTCAAGGTTTCTTGGGTTGGTAAGTTTATCACTGCATACTTTTGCTGAGCTGTTGGCAGGTTAGGAAGTCACTCTTCTTCCATGACTTGTAGGTGTCGGGAGTTCTTGACGTAGTGCTCACTGCCACAGGGACCCCAGCCCCAACTCAAGGAGTGCTGCTTTTTCCTTAAACCCTTTGGATTGTGCCTCTTGGCACTGACTCCTCTGCCCCCAGGGGTGCCCAGGGCAGGTCCTGCTGCTGGTCCTGCTCCAGGTGCGATGGGCACAGGAGGAGCAGAGTGCCAGCAGGCTGCTATCGTGTTCAGCGGTGCCCTGTGCTCTGTACCCGTATCTCTCAGCATCAAAGCTGCAGGTGGGATGACCTGCCCAGCCTCGGAGCCAGCTGGCCAACCTTCAAGCATATTGAGAGCTGCTGATGCCAACCAGCTGGGCAGTAGCCCAGAGTAATAGCAGATATGGCAGAATTCCACTGGCAGGAACAGATCTGCCATCTCCCAGGCCAACAGCCTGTTGGACTGGCACAGTTTTGGAAGCTCGGGCAGCAGGAATCCACAAGGAAAATTTCTTCCAACATTTGCACTTTTAAAGAAAACGTCAGGTTTGTTATCCCACTGTCAAGGGGTTCAGGCAATTGGAGCTATCAGAGAGGTTCAAGACAAAGTGTTGACTCATAAACATCTTACAAGTAATTGCACAGAATAAATTGTGCATTGGAAAGGCCAGTTTTCCAATGACTTTAAGGTGAAGCCATATCCATTGGTTATGTTGCTGCAGTGAAGATTAGTGGTGACCTTCCCTTGAGTGTTCAGGTGAGATGGAATTTCTAGGGAAAGATTATCCTTGGGACTTCCTGCTCTGCTCCAGCCCTGTGTGAAGGCTCCAAGGTCTCCATGTCCCAGGCTCCTCCAGGGCATGGATTGCACCAGCAGCAAAAGAGAACAGAGAACTCTCCCTAAGACCTGCTTAGAAACATGGGGAAGCCAAGAGATTTGAAGCAGTTTTAAGGTTACACCGATCACAGTAGATGTGTGAGAAGTCAGCTGGAGCTTCCAGAGACTGCAGCCACTGCCCAGGACACAGATGTGTGCTGGAGCCTGCAGGGACCCTGAGACAGGGAGTGCTGATGCAATTCTCTGCCTTTCCAGACTCAACAGAGGTTTAATGTGCTCTTGCTAATCTGAGGCAGTCCCAGTGGGAACTACCACCTGGTGATTTTGTGTTCCTGTGTTCCCAAGGGACAAACTGAAGTGCCTTGGATTCCTCTGTGTGCAAAGGAGGTGTTTGTCAGCTCCAGCTGGGACTGGGGGGGGGTTGACTGTCCGTGCTAATTTGTCAACAAGTGTTCTCCAGAGCATCTCTGTTGAAGCCAGATCTGAAGGGTTTAGAGTTGTAAATCAGGGATGCTCTCCTTTCATGTGGTGTTGGAAGCCCATCCCAGGATCTCTCAGAATTCCACTCAGTCTGTACAACCACAGCAGAACTGGTGACATTGGTGACATCAATGTGTTTTTGAAGAGTCTGCATGAAAAGAACCCTTACCATTAATTCTTTTTAAAACCACATCGAAATTTCCACCTTCACAATCTGCTTGTTAATTCAGAATTAGAAAACTCGAAGAATAAGAACTACTAAGAATTTAACTAAGAACTACTAAGAATTATGGAAATTTAAGAACTTCCATACCGTGAAATCCCTGACTCCAGTTCCTCCAAGCCACAAATGAGCAGTCCCTTCCTTTAAGAAGTTACTTTTCCTTGGTTGCAGTTTTGCAACCCCCCCCAGGGCAGCCAGAGCTTGGCTCTGAGCTGCTGTTTTTTAGGTGGAAATTCAACCCCAATATCTGGGACTATATAGAGGAGTTATGAGCATGAATAGTGAATCATAAGCTTGTTCTTTTAATTCCTGGGGCAGACTTAGAACCTATTCATGCCTTCCAAAGCCTCCAAGGACCAAAAGTGAAACTGTGATACACTGATTTCAGCCTGGGCAACCTTATTTACAGGAAGATGGTCCAAGCATGGTTTAAAAAGGAAAAAGGAAGGAATATAACTACAACTGTTTCTTTCAGGTAGGATCTGAAAGCAATCCTAAAACACCCCGGGTGCAGAGCACAAAGCAGTAACCATGAATGACATTGCACAGAAAACCGAGGTATGTACCAATTTCAAAGGGGTCAAACCATGCAATAATTTACTACTGATGCTTGCAAAAATAGTAATTATCAAAAAAAAATGTAATAGGTGATTATAGTGGAAGTCTGCTGCTGTTGCTGTTATTTTAAGACAGTGGAAGGGGATTTTTAACTAACCTAAGATTTGATAGAGGCTGTGAGTTATGTCCTTACTGTTATCAGAAAAACATGCAGGAGGAAGGCAAAATAAAGGCAACAAAATATAAAAGAAACTTGCAGTGTTGGTGGGGAAATTCTGGACAACATTTCACCTGGGGAAAGGTGAAAAAATATGAAACATGGCATGTTTTCAGCCAGGTTTCTCGGTATTTTTGCTTTATTGAGAGCATTCCTGTCATCACCACTGTAAAAAGAGAAAACTTCCCAGCAGTTCTGAGAAGTGGGAACTCCTCTTGCTGTTTGGGCTCCCAGAGAGCAGCACTGGCACAGGAATGTGCATTTGCTGTGTCAGTATCAGAGTCCTGCAATCTTTGCACTCTGTGACACAAAATCGCTGGGATTCTCTGTTTAAATGTTATTAAACATGTAATTGGAAGTTTTAAATTAAGAAATGCTGCTATTTATGGAAAAACTATATATGGCTGTTGAAGTGTTGCAGAACCCCCCATAGATATTGGATTATTCATCTATGACTTGATCTCTGTTTTAAGTGTTGGGGGCAGAGGGGATTTTGGTGGCTGCTTGTGATTGAAAGCAACAATATAAATCTGTAATTAATGTTTAAAGGCACAATAACTGAGAATTCACACAGTTCATACCCTTAGTTTTGCAGCTGTTCCTTGCAATTACTTTTAGCCTAAGTTTAATGTAATGCTAAATGCTGCTTTGGTTATTTTAGCATTTATTGCTATTTATGGCTGAACTGATGATGGCTCATGGCACAAAGTTCCTGATACCAACTGCACTCCTGTTTTACGTTCTCACATTCTTCCTAATCCGATCTCTCTGAATATTTCTGTCCATCTGCTTCAACTTTCTTTTTCTTTTTTTTTTTTCTTATCTTCATTTCTTCTCTATCTTCACCAAGATTCTGCTCTCTTCATCTAAACCCGTCCCAAAGTCCTATGTGCCCAAGCTTCACAAGGGGGATGTGAAGGACAAATTTGAAGCTATGCAGAAAGCAAGGGAAGAAAGAAATCAAAGGAGATCTAGAGATGAAAAGCAAAGAAGAAAAGAACAATATGTTAGAGAGAGAGAATGGAACAGGAGAAAGCAGGAGGTCATTTTCTTTGCTAATATTTTGTGTTGTTTTGAATATTTGATGTTCTATCTGAAAAATCTATTCAGTAATATTGGGGTTTTATTGAAGTTATAAAGACAGTTCACTTGCTGTGTTTCATCAACCAGATGAAAGAGCTGCTGGCTTCTGATGAAGACGATGACACCAAACCATCCAAAGCAGAAAAAGGTTATGTCCCAAAACTAATAGGTAAGAGAGGCCAGGCTTTAAAGGCCCCATAATTCACCAGATAAGTAGTAATGAAAGTATTTATCAATGTGTTTCACACCCCCAGGAACTGTTAAAGGCAAGTTTGAAGAAATGGAGAAGCAAAGGCAAGAAGAAGAAAGGAAAAGGACGGAAGAGGAGAGAAAGCGCAGACTGGAACAAGATCTGATTGAGAGAAGAAAAATCCAGAGAGAACTGGCCAAGAAAGCACAGGAGGTAAGTGGATGTGACCACAGCAGTCAGGAGAGGTGGGGAGCAATAGCCACGAAAGGAAGTTTTGTATTGATCAGAAAGATTCAGTCTTAAGATTTCTGACAGTAGTGATTTACGTGGGAGATGCTCAGTGGGGTGGAAGTGGGAAATAATGTTCAGAGGCTCTTCACTTCTTTAGAGGAAATCTTTTTGTTAAGCTGTAAAATTGAGTTATAGATGAAACCAGGGAGGCAAAAATGTGGTAGGAATCAGGCACAAATTTCGGTGTCCTATGCAAACAAGAGTTTACAGAGTTTGCTAAATTAATTTTAAAATATTGCTTTTATTTTCCCAACCCTTACTTAGGCAACTCTTGCTTGCAGCTTAGTGAATACAGTTCAGTGATACACGAACTGAGGCAAGCAAGAAGCAGTAAGAAAATGCCACTGGCAGACAAAAATGAGAGGACATTAATGCAGTAAAAATCATAAATCATGAAGATCCAGAACTTTTTATTCCTCTGCCACTTAGTGAATCATCATTGCATATATATGAACAGACTGCAAGTTTTGTCGATGCCAGTAAAGCAAACTCTGTCTTGTGTAGAATTCAGTAAGTGGGTGTCACAGTAAATCCTTTTGCAAGCTGATTGCAGTGCTATGAACGCTGCAGTGAGAGTGAACATCCACATGGTACCCTAAAAACACGGGTGGATTTCCATTTAACCAAACCACAGTCATACTTGATTCAGGTTGGGATTTGTTCTGAGAAATGAAAACCAGGAGGCAGTTTTCAGATAGTCCTTTCTACTAAGGCTTTTAACATTGTTACAGCTGTGCTTTTAACTGGCAATGTATCTACCATAGATTTAATCTCCCCTGCAAGGCAGAACACACCCATGTGGAGTTCCAGACAGTTATGTCCCAGGCATACACAACATTTGGCTTTTTGAGGGGTAGACACTGCCCCGGACATCACAAACACTCCCCGGGCTTGCTCTACTTCTGTTTGCTTTTTTGTTTGCTTGGGTGGGTTTTGCCGTTGTTTGCTTTTGTTGTTTTGTGTTTTACACAATTCTGAAGACTGCCCATCTCAAAACCATTTCTCAGTTGAGCCCCGAGCTGCTAAGATGCTTTAGCACACTCTCTGCAAGGTGTTTGATGTCACTTTGCCTCTCCCCCCACGAGCCAAACTCACCTGAAGCATTCCAGCAAAGGTTCAGCGTGGTTATCATCACCTCTGAATTGAAGTGCTGCCTTCATCTCTCTGATACAGAAAGAATCTCCAGTTCTGTGTTTGCAAACTCTCTTAAGGCAAAGAGCCAAAGCAATGTAATCATGTGAAATTCTCATTTAATAGATTGGTGACTTTACCAATTCGGGGACTGACTCAGCAGCTGAGGTAATCAGATTTTTTTTAAAGAAATGTTCACCTACATTTTTATTCACTTTTGTTCTATTATTGTAATTTGGGTGGGGAAAACTTCGAAAAGGGCACACAAATACCTACTTAAAGTTCAGCCAAGGAGCTAACAGATATTTAGAGTATATGGAACTGTATGTCTGCACTGGAAATCAATATATTGAAGTTTGAAATAGAGCCTGCACTGTGGATGCTTTGTGGGTAGTTAAAAACATCTAAAATGTCAATATTCACTGGTAATGATACTCTAAGTCCTCTGGCTTTGGAAAGAATCATCTTAAAAGCTCTTTGCCTTAAACTTGAAATTAAAAGGGGCTTCTGACAACATACAGATGTTTGAACACATCACTCAGTTAACCTTTTTTTTTTTTTTTAAATTGAATAATTTACCATTTGGATTTTAAGTCTTGAACATAAATGTTTAATTTCAAAAAGCTGGGTCCAAAGTCCTATTGTCTTTCACTAACACAAGAAAATCACACTCCTACTACAGTTTGGGAAAGAAAAAAAACACCCCCCAAAATCCATTCACTTCAACTTATTTGCCAGTGTCCCTGTTAATCGTGGCATTTTGTGGAAAAAACAACAACAAAAAAAGGTAAAATGTATTTTGGCAAGCTGTAAAACCAGCTTTGAATCAGTAACTTCCTTCAGAAAACGATTACTGTGCCTGAGAAATTACAGATTGCTCTCCAGAGCCACTGGCTCGTTCCAGCCAGCGTGTCCTTTGCATGGGAAATGCTCAGACTGCAGGTGGAGTGTGATTACAACTGCTGTGTGTTCCAAATTACACCTGTCCTTTTCCGTCAGTTTTTGTAACTAACAGTTAATGGAAATGTGTAAAGAGATTCAGGTGTTTCCCAGCAGTTGTGTTGAAAGCATAACTCAGTCTCGACACTCCTCAGCTGTTACAAGGAAAGCAGTGAGTGCCTCAGGCAGTGGGATTTATTCTTGTGGTGGATGCTCAGTCTCCTGGAAGCTTTGGTGCTCACAGCTTACAACAGCAGTTCCATTAAGAAATGAGTTTATTTAGAAGTCGAGCTCCCTGAAAATATAATAAATATCTGCCTGGACAGGAAGGGGATGATTCACTGCTAGTTACAGTAGTGCCTGTGAAACCCACCAAGACACCTGGGAAGATGAAAATCAACTGTGAGAACACAGGAGAGGAGAGAGCAGAACAGAGACAGACCCCGGAGGAAGAGATGAAGAATGAAACCCAACTCCTGTCGTTTGTCACGGTAATCCCCCCATCCCAAACCACCCGAATAAGGGCATTGACCGGCTGCAGACCCAATGTCTCATTGCCTCGCACAGGGTGAGGATGGCAGCAGTGACGCCCCCGAGGCTGTGTCCCCCGGCAAGCTGCGGGTGACGTTCGAGGAGCTGGAGCGGCAGCGGCAGGAGCAGCAGAGGCGGCGGGCGGAGCAGCAGGCGCGGCAGCGGCGGCAGCAGGAGAGACGAGCCCTGCAGGGAGCGGTGAGTGCAGCTCTGCCCCAGACAGCACAGCTGCTCTCCCACCCCCTGACTGCACGGGGGGCTCTCAGCACTCTGACAATGCCTTTGGGCAGGGTGCATTTGGGGCCACCCCTTCAGTGACCCCAAAGAGACAGGAGCTTTCACTTTGTATCTGCACTTTGTGGTGCCCTCAGCTTCACAAAGGTTCCCGGCTGCCTGTTTTGTTCCCAAATAGTGCTGCAGATGTTTCAGTGACCAGTTTTTGAGGCAAACATAACAGAATCCTGGTTTTTATTCCCGTGTTTATTTGTAAACATGACAGAAAGAAACGTTGATTACAACTCTCCTCTGAGGAAGAAAGGGTAAAAAAGACAGCTCAGCTCCCTTGTATACATTGACATAATGTACAGTCATGATCACTGGGACTTTGTTCATTCACACACAAACAAGATTAACAAGAAATGAGGTTTTAATCTTCCACAGAAAGTTAGACAATATTATTTGATAGGACTTTGCTAACTTCAACAGACTGCAGTTATGAATGGACATTCTTAGACAAGCAGATCAAGATCACTATATTATATAAACATTCAAGAAATGTGTATTCTACAGAAACAAACCCAAACAAAACCAACACCACAGAACCTCCAGAAAGCTGAAACACAGAAATTCTCAGCTGGTCCACACTGAGAGGGTTCTAGGTTTGGGCAGATACCCAAATTGTAGTTTACTGTTTCACCTCCACCTTCACTTTTTCACACCACTGACATTCTCTTTATGTCAACAATGCACCTTTTTCTTTTTGTTTGGGGTTGGGCAGCAAAGGAGGAGAAAATGACATAGAGTGCCCTTGAAGGCACGGAGCTGTTCTAACTGAGGTGCAGTTCCCACCTCCCACCCTCCTGGACATGCTTTTATTTACCAAGTAATATAAAACAATGAACAAATCGGCTGCATCAAAAGAAATCTTCTAACATGCAGCTTCATCTGCTATGCAGTGTTTGTCCAAAGTTCGAAGTACAAGTTTTTCCCAGGTACTCTGGGGTGTCTCTGAAAGGAGTTTGGTCTTTTGTCCTTGACTGCAGTTTGCAAACCACAGGCTCCTCTTAGCAGGTGTGTTCACTGGAGACAAGCTACAGTGAAGAGATCCCAGCATCTCACTTCCCTTTCTTCAGTGGTGATTAAATGCCTAAAAAGAAAAGAAATAAAAATCTCAATCTGGAATAACAGCAAAGTGTTAATTAATTGACTCAGGTTTTCTATAAGACTCTACAGCATTTTTTCAACTGGTGCACTGCTGAGAACAATTTCTATGCCAACAAAAAACTTGATGATAGAAAGTCTATGAAAGTGATGTAAATAAATTGAATAGGGAGTGATTTACAGTAAAGATCCAACCTTGAGACCACGAAGTAAGTGCTTAACTGTGCAGCCTTTCCTGAGAACACACTGCTGTGAATTACTGTGAATTACACACCCAACAGGTTGTTGAGAACTCCAAACAGGGCACTGAAAATATCCCTTCTCCCTCCCCTGGCTAAAACCAAGACTGAAATGTTTCTCTCAGGAACCAAACTCTTGATATATTTTTTCCTCCGGGAGGAAACAATATATCATTTATAAGAGCTCAGAAAGGAATTACTGGAGTATTTATTTACTACAGAGAAAGTTTTTCTGTTTGGGTAAATCCCTTCTTTTTTTCCTCTCCCCCTTCTCTGCAGGTAAACGAAGGTGGCGATGAAGACTCCGAAAATTCCGTTCCGGAATTCCGCCCTGGGAAACTGAGACTGAGTTTTGAGGAGCTGGAAAGGCAGAGGAGGGAGGAGGAGAAGAGGAGAGCAGAGGAGGAAGCAAAACGCCGCATGGAGGAGGAGAAGAGGGCGTTTGCTGAGGCCAGGAGGAACATGGTATGGCAATGACCTCATCATTTACCTGACATTCCCACTAACTGCAAGGAAGGCTTTAAAAGCTTTAAACAGAGTTAGCAATGGGTGCTTCAGCCCCTTCGTTCATTACTTCACCTCCCCACTAATTAGAAGGTCAGGGGGTAACTAAGCAAGTTCATTCACCCCAAACCCTCACAGGACAATCCCTTCTCTCACCAAGCCTGGAGAGGATTCCAGCTCATTTATCCAACCCAGACATCCCATCCAGTGGCTGTTCCTATGCAACAAACTTGGAAAGCAGAATGTTTTCACTAGAAGGGTTTGTTGGTTTGTTTTTTTTTTGGGGGGGAAAAGAGCAATTCTTTCAACAGCTCCAGGTTTCTCTCCACACCTTTACAAGTGTCCACCAATCACCCCTTACAGCTAAAGCACAATTAATGGCACACCAGTCCCACCAGTGAATTATCCAGTCACCTGGGGCTCTTTGGGAAGGGGAAATGAGGAAAGGCTGAACCCAGCTAATTGAAATGCAGCTCTTAAAGCATTTCAGCACAAAAAGGAACCTGTGGCATTTCCCATCAGAGCAACTTTAATCTGGGTCTCCCTTAGACAAACGCAGAGCTCTGGGACATGCAAGGACTCCTGAAGTTTGAATTCAGATGATCCTGAAGACAAATTTTCAGGGACTTACTTGCTGCAAACTGGGATTTTTCATTAAATAGTTTACAGCTTTGTTTTCAGACTTCACTTTTCCATAACACAATTTCACCAGATGTGCTGATATCACACAAACCAAAGGAGGAATGGGAGGAATGGTGGGGCTGGAAAATTACTCAGAGGGAAAGTCTGGAGGGTGCCCCCAGTGAACAGCAGGATTTGAGTGGCACTGGGCTAAAAAACTGCTGAAAGAGCTGTGGCAAATAAAGAGGCTGTGGGCAAAGCAGGCCAAGGCAGGGATATGAACTGGGATGGCATCAGCAGCAGCAGCAGGCAGTAAATGTTTGAGATCTCTGGGTACCTGCAGGTACCGGCAGTGTCTGAGCAGTGCTGTGGTTCCAGCACAGGGCTCACCAATGCTCTGCATCCCCTGCAGGTGCTGGATGAGGAATCACCAGAAATGTTTAAAACATTCTCTCAAGAGTCCCTCGTGCCTGGGAAACTGGAAATCAACTTTGAGGAGCTGCTGAGACAGAAGATGGAAGAGGAGAAGAGACGCACCGAGGAGGAGCGTCGGCAAAAGCTGGAGCTGGAGAGGCAGGAATTCCAACAGCTGAGGCAGGAAATGGGAGAGGTTTGTACACCCAACAACAGGTTGGGTCTGATTAGTAATTATTAAAATCTCAGGTTAAGAGTGTACCTAAAAACCCCTTTAAGGGAAATGTTCAATAGACATGCTCAATATTATGTGAGAAGAAGGAGAAATAGAGACCCAGCTTTTGAAAACACTGGATATAATGATAATGGCATACTTTTATCACTAATCTAACCAGGGGAATGTTTTTATCTCTTGCCACTCTCAAAGTAAAACACAGTTTCAAATCTGTAATTTTATTTTCCAGTCACTTCTGGAAATCTCCATAGAGTATTACTAAAGCAATTAGACAATATTTACTGGATTGGGAGAACAGAAATCTCTAGTTCCCAAATGAAAATACAAAAATAAAGGTAGGGAAGAGCAAAAAATCCTGCTTTTCCTCAGGGAAATACTGTATTAACTAATGAGGAAAGAAACACAGAGGGCTCTTCCTCCTTGGTGTGTCCGGGCTTTGAAGACTGTTTGAAGCTGACTAAAAATCACACAATTTGCTTGACATTCCAAATGTTTTTAGTTCCAAATGAACTTTACACTTCAATTTGGCTGTGGGTGGCGATTCTTTATTATTCCCTATGGAATGTTCAAGGACATAATTTTTTTTTTGTTAAGCAAAGCTCAAGTGAGTAATAAAGGCTGTGGCTTGTGATGTTCCCAAAGCAATCCTGGGGAAGAAGGGAGGGCCAGGGACATCCAGCTAAAATACACCTTTACCATCAGCCACAGGTCACAAAAGGAGGGAGGAAAATATCAGTAATTAATTACAGCTTCATACATGGCTTGACTACAGGACCCAGAGCTGCCCCTTCTCTTCCAGCCATGACATCCTGAAATGTCATTTGCTTTTTACTGAATTAAAAGAAAAAAAAAGGAATAATTTTATGAACAAAATAGCTGTGTTTTAGAAGATTATTTCACATCATATTGCAAGTATAAAGGTGAATTTCTGGATCCTGGGTTACTCAGTTTTTCCTACTGGTGTCTGGTTTTCTGAGCACTCAGACACAAATGGAGGCATCCTGAGAACAGGGAGGACAGGAACATTCCAGGGAAAAGTCTCTGCTGATTTCAGTAACCAGGAGAACTGCAGTGCTTTAAGTGACACCTTTCTGGGGGAGAATGGGCAGTAAAAATAATTACACATTGTGTGATCTCTGAACAGCTGGAAGAGGAGTGTGAAACTTTTGAGCTGAGCAAAGAATACGAAGAACTGATCAAGCTAAAAAGAAGTGGTTCTATTCAGGCAAAGAACCTGAAAAGCAAGTTTGAGAAAATAGGGCAGCTGTCTCAAGCAGAAATACAGAAGAAGATTGAGGAGGAGAGAGCAAAGAGAAGAGCAATGGATGAAGAGATAAGAGAAAGGGAAGCTGAGAAATTCCAAGAGGTGAGTTGGACTGTGTGTGTGTCAATGATTTCACTGCCCAGCACGCTGAGGATCCAGGAGGGACCACGCTGCTGCTTTCATCAAACTTTGGTATATATTCTAAAATTATGTTTTCCCTTCTTTCCTGTTCCCTCCTTGGGTGCTTGAGGGCATCTCAGCCAGCACCCCTCAAGGGAACAGCACCTGCTTTTCTGCCCCAAATCCTCAATTCACCATCTTAACCTGCAACCTGCCAGCCTGGGGGCTGAGCACGTTCCTGCCTGAGGATCAGCCATTACCACTCCAACTGCTTCTTCTTCTGAGCTCTGATTCCTTCCCCACTGGATGAATTAAATCAAACCCACTACCCAACCCAAACAACCCATCTGCAGCCTTTTCCTCAGGTTCACTCTCTCCTCAGGGTAGAGCACAGGAGGATGCCAGGCTGGAACCTCACACTTTAAAAAAACCAAGGATTGGAGCCCTCAGCCTAAACAATCACACAATGGTCCCTGACCCAAGAGCCCCCTGGGAGCTTTCCTGCCACAACCACGGGGCAGTTCAGGATCCTGAACAACCCTGGACCAGCAGCACTCCTGACCTGAGCCTCAGCCCCTCTCACAGCACTCACAGCCTTTTAGTTCTGAGCTTTTAATTTAGGGATTGACACCAATTGTTTCTGTAAGATCAGCCTGAGGGGTTGAACCCACACCACCACCATGGTGTAAACCACTGAGGATTTACCACTGCCACAAAGTATTAAACTTCTTTATGAATAAAACTTCAGGAGTATTTTCTATCTATCATTTTTGAAATTAATTCTGCAAGTATTTTGCCCTATCCCTGAGATAAACTATGATGACTTTAGACCCACCATTAAACAAACCTGAGGAAAGCCAGGATTTTGTGTGGCTTTTCTCAGTCAAAAAGCACTGAGGGAACACCAGATCAGTGTTACCATCACACACACGTCCCAGGTGGTAAATGAGTCCTGTTTTAACGTTTCCTTCCCAAGGAGGACGACGTAGATGTGAGACCGGCCAAGAAATGCGAGGCTCCCTTCACTCACAAGGTGAACATGAGGGCCCGTTTCGAGCAGATGGCGCGGGCGCGGCAGGAGGAGGAGCAGAGGAGGATCGAGGAGCAGAAACTCCTGCGCATGCAGTTCGAGCAGAAGGAGATCGATGCAGCCCTACAGAAGGTACACATTGCTCAGCCCCAGCTGGCATTTACCTGTGCTTCTGATTGATTAACACTGATGACAGCACTACCAGACACAAAAGGAGCCTTTTACTTGTTTTAGCAGTGCTGGGAATTGCTGAGGTAACATAAATAACAGAAAATTGCATTTGGTGTTTACCCTTCATGGGGTTAAATACAAGGTTTGGGTTGGAAGGGACCTTAAAGATCCTGGATTTCTGACCATTGACATGGGCAGGGACTCCTCTCAGCAGACCAGGCTGCTCAAATCGCCCAGCCTGGCCTGGAGCACTTCCAGAGGAGATCAAGACATGCAAAGATAGGGTGGCACTGCCCCTGCTCCCAAGCACCATGACCTGTGACCAGATGTGCCTCACTGGCACTCACACTGCTACTGCCACTTCAATGTTCTAAACCAGCTTGTTTCAAAACAGAAAAGAGAAGAGGAGGAAGATGAAGAGGGAAGCATCATTAACGGTTCTGCTTGTGAAGATGAGGAGGATCAAGCTCGATCTGGAGCTCCCTGGTTCAAGAAGTCCCTGAAAAACACGTCTGTTGTCGATGGCGAGCCAGTGAGATTTACAGTGAAAATCACCGGAGAGCCAAAGCCTGAAGTGACGTGGTGGTTTGAGGGGGAGATGCTGCAGGACTCTGAGGACTATCAGTACATTGAGAGAGGAGAAACCTACTGCCTTTACCTGCCAGAAACCTTCCCAGAGGATGAAGGGGAATACATGTGCAAAGCTGTCAACAACAGAGGCTCAGCTGCCAGCACCTGCATCCTCACCATTGAAAGTAAGAGTTAGCATTTTCATCTGCCCAATTCTGTCTTCTTTGCATCTTTCCTGTTACCAAAACCTAATTACCTTTTTCTCTGAACCCTTCTTGTATTTTCTAGCTGATGACTACTAATGCTCTACCTTAGCTGGAATCTTTCTTCCCCTCAACCTTCTTACTGCATCATCTCTCTCTCTGATGGGGCCAACTAAAGAAAAGGATATGCAATTATTTGTCATTCCTGCATCACAATAACCTGCAAATTATGAGTGTGTCTGGATTCCCTTCGAGGCAAAAATCAGTTTTAAAGGCTAAAAAAAAAAAATCAATGTATGAAAGATCAACAAAGGAGAAAGCTGAATTAAAATAGTGCTCCCCCAGTAAAGACCAACTGCTGCCTAAGAGAATAAACTGAATAAGCAGCTGGAACTCTGTGTCCTGGTGTCAGTGTGTTGGGACATTCTGCATGAGCACTGAATATTTCAGCTCTTTATCCCACAGGCACTGAACTGGCAAAAGGAAATGTTTACTGATGATGGTCAGACACCCAAGTGCACTGTTTTTAAAGAATTAAAGATCACCCAAGTGCTCACCACTTTCCAAAGAGAATTACTTGTTTCAAAATGGGCTTGCACTTAACGTGCTGTGCCCTGCCCAGCCTGTGCAGATGATAATCCTGCAGCACAACATCTCCCTCAGGTGTGTTGTGGTCCTCACAATACCAACACTGTCTTGGAAAACTGCTGCTTTTCTCACTGATTAAAGGATGCAGGGACGGCTGGTGACATTTATGACTGGCTCAGATTTTAAGTTTAAAGAAACAAGCTTAAAAAATCTTGTCAGAAAGTGCCTGTTTATAATCTTAATGCAATGACTTTACTGCCCCATCTCTAAACATTGTCTCGAGGCCACTGGACTGTTTTTCTCTGACCCCTCCTGACATCAACATCCATGTCACTGTGCCATCACCATCTGACCCTGATTCAGCTTCTTTAGGAGCAACTTTACCAAAAAACCATCACATTTGAAATGACAGGACGTGTGCACAGCCTTGACAAAGCCAAGGCAAGCTGCAGTAAATGAAAGTTCTGCAGTCACTTCAAAAGGAAATCTCCCTGTGGCAGAACCTGCTGCTCTCTGGGCTGTTCCCTACTGGAATTCACTTCTGCCTCGATAAAAAATGGCCCCAAGTTTTCCATTGGTATTTCCCCCACGGGCCATTTAACCAGACCGTCCCTCATTTCACATGGGTGATGCCCATGCACTCGAGCACCAGGTGCTGCAACATTTCCCCTCTGAAGCTGTTATTTCAAACTAACACAGGCAGGGACAGGAGCATAAAGAAGACAAAACCATTGCTATTATTATCCATCAGTTTACATTTATTGAGAAAAAAACCATACAAAAGCCATTATACAGTTAATGTGTACCCATATTACATACAATGTCAATGCAAGCTCAAAACCACATTTTTGTAAAGCATTCAATTTACCTCAAGTCCAAGCTGCATCTCCCTAAGACACTGTTCCCATCACAGTTGCCTTTTTAAGCCAATCTTCGTTTTACACACGGGTAGTTTCTGCAGAGAACACTTTTCTCAGGACGAAAAGGCATTCACATGCACGCAAGAGAAATATTTGGGCACACATAAGAGTTTCACAAGCTAGCTATACTAGGGAAGAGGGGATCCTGGCAATTGTATGCTTGCTGAAAAGCCCAGGCATCCCTTCCTCCCCCCAGCTTCCAGGAAAAAAGCAAAATAAAGAGCTTTTAGCATGCAATGGAAAACTTAAAAGAGTTACTCTGGAAGAGAACAGGGGAGAAACAGCTTCTACCATCCAATAAAATACCACCAGAAACAGATGAAATACCTCAAGGTTAGGCTGTGCAAGTGAATCACGATCTGTCTGCCTGGACAAGTGCCACAGATGGCTGATGATCCAGCTACCCTGAAGATCATCTGCCTGCTGTTGTGGTTTCTGTGCTAATGGAGTACAGGCTGCAGCGAGTGACACAATTCCTACTGAACACCCTGCTGGCTTTTGCAGCTCCTCCCTCTCCTCACCTGCTGCTCAACCTGGGGGGCTCTAAAGGGGGGCTGGGCTAAGTGGGCAACACTTCAAGAGGCCTCCTGGCCAAGTTCACTGCATTTCTAACAAGTCCAGTTACCTTTCTGGCTACTGGAGAGCTCCAACCATCTGCTGTTCTCCCAAGAACTCCGAGTTTGGAGACAGAGGTGAAAAGTGAACACTATCTCAGCACAAACCAACATGTCTAAGGCCAGCAGTGAGAGCTGCAAGTCACACCCCCCAAACCCTGCACACCAGAACATCCCACCTTGCACACAGCACCAACATCCAGCCCACCGGCTGCTGCTTCTCTATCTCCTCCCACAGCCTAAATTAACAGCTGAGAGGCTGGGCAAGGGACTTGAGGAGCAACAGTGGAAGAGAAAAGTACCACGTAAAAAGGAAGTGAACAAATGGCTCATCCCCACACTAAATTCACAGTATCAAAACCTCAATGGAACACACCCTAACCTTTTCTCATGTCAAAAATGAAGTTAACATGTTAAACTACAGATGAAATAACTAAGTGGCTTGAGAAACTGAAGCACAACTTTTAATTTAGTTCCAAAATTAACTTGGCTGTTTAGAAGAATATAACGTGAAATAGATGGTTTATATTATTCAATCACAGTTAAAGTAACAGATTATGGAACATTTATGGTCAAACAAAGAATACTTCAGAGAATGAGCAGTGATCAAACCCAGACTTACACCCTGCCCCATCACATGGGAGACATTGCAGATCTGTCATTTGTGCCACTGTTACCTTGCACATGGAGCCCCTGTACGGTCCATGCTCATCGGCTGCCCCAAACACTCAAAGGTTCCTCTCACTATCTCAGCACCTGAGTCTATGAGCTAGCACTGGGTGCTTGCAGCATCTTCAGCACTGTGTGTGAAAATGAAGGCAGGGTTTTTGAATGCTTTTCTTGGATGTACAGATAAGCAGGACTTTTGAAAGAGGAGCAGCACATTTTAGAAACAGAATCATGAACGAAAAAAACCAAAGATGCTGCTTCGTGTTAAGCTTAAAAAAAAAAAAAAAAGGAAAACCAACAACAAAAACTGAAAACAAAAGCCTGTACCAGACCATCTGTAAGACATATAACATTTTATACTATCAAATATACAGCAATTCAGTAAAGTGTCAAACAGGATACACTGACTGCCAGAGCAATGCAATACTTGCTGTACTTTCACGTGTCAGTGGTGCTCGTTCAGCTCAGCGTGCTGAGCTCACCCTGCAGCATCTGCTGTCCTACCGTGGCAGGAACGAGCACACTGAGTTATCTCCAGGTCCCACTACCACTGCAACACAGGTCAGAGGCAGTGACAGCAACAGCATCAGATTCTGTACAGGAGCTCTTACGGCTTTCATGGGAATTGTAAATGGGAATTGCCCTACTATAAAAACATTTGTGAAGGCTGTTGACATTTCTAACCAAAGTAATTCCTGCATATTTGAAAAGGTTTTGATTCTTTAATTGCAACAATTAGAGCTATTTGAGGAAAAATAACCAAAATTACTTATTCTGATCAAGTTCAATTACTGCAATCTAATAATCTTTTCTAAAAAAAAAAAAAAAAAACATAAAAAAGAAAAAAATACATATTTACCTAGAAATAGAAACAGTTGTTTAAAAACTTAAGACTTTCCACTGAAATGGAACCGTGAGTAACAATGCATTTGGGGAAGCAGCAGATTGCTTTTCAATACACAACCACAAAGATCTCACAGGGACAACATTAATGTACTGAAATAGATTAATTTATATACTTCCTTAGGTTGTGCTTACCTGTTGCTTTTTTGCAGCAGAACCTAAGGTGGAAGGTCTGGGAAGGCACTGTGAAGTATAAATAATTGCACTGTTTGCAATTAATAAAGATTTTATACCTTAAATGAATCAAAATCAACAGCCTCCATTTTGTGACTGATAAAGAATCCAGTGAATTTAATTTTTGCTCAGTTTAGTACATAATAAATGCACCATTCTGTAAGGTTATCTACAAAATACCATGCAAAATACCTGAACTAATTAACTTAATGCCCTACACTAAAGATAGCAAATACTGTCCTAGCCTTTTTCAAGCTACCAGCATAATTCCTACTTTTAAAAGGGATAAAAATAATTCCTTCTATTTCTACAGCACAATACATACATTGCTGATTACCTGAATAAACTACTTCAGTTTTCAAGCCTTAACTTTTACTTCTCTGTGCAGCCACCCTAAAAAATTTAATTCTCAAAGCAACAACATGGTGTTCCAAAAAAAAAAAAAAAAAAATTAAGCAATTAACAGTTATAGAATTATTTAAAACATACCTACATCACTACATATCCACAAACTGGCTGAAGACAAAGACAACTTCTGGCTAACAAGTGGTTCCAAAGACTTCAATGTTACGATATGCAAACTTTAAAAACACTGAATGACAGCTGTCTCAGGAGTACTAATGAGAAAAGCTATTACTCAGAGAAACAGAAACATGATTTTCTTTAGCTAGTGCTAAAAGTTTCAGGAATACTTACCCACAAAACTCATATTATGTGTATGTATATATATATAAGAGAGAGATAAGCAAAGCTACGTTTGTGAACGAAGAAGCAATTAGGAGTTCCTAAGATTATCAGCACTGTATTCCAACATAATATCACACAAGTACATTTTGCATTATGTGGAACATAATTGACAAAAAGATACTGTTGCAGTTCATCCATTTGTCATTCTGATGTACTTACAGTGCAATGCTCCTTGAAGGAACACTCAAGGGTGATAACACAGCACAGTCCTCCTCACCCCTACAGAGCTAGTGCTACACTGGCTGGATCACCTGCACTCCAACAGACAATGCAAGACAGGCTGTAGTGCACAAATCTCACAAATGCAAAGAGCAAACAGAGCTTGTCACAACGAGCATTAGAGCAATAAGAAGTTGCAAGGAGATATATATATATAAAAAAAAATAATCAGTCGATTCAAAATAGTTGAATATTTACAAAACCAGAAGTTATCTGCTCTGCAGGAAGTTCTCAACCACTCCCACCGACAAAACAGCGTTTCGAGGACAGAGCAATTTTCTATCTGCTATGCAAACCACATTGACTTTCTACACTGCATTCAAAGTGGACTACTTTAAACTGAAGGCTTAAGCACATTACACTTAAAAGTCAGTTTTATAACTAGTCTGAAAAAATCCATCAAACAGTTATGCAGGAACAGTTTTGCAGTACTCGTTAAAAAACAAGAGTTATCTGTTACAGCAGCTGCACAGGTCTGAAACAGTGGTCATGGACAAAGGAAATGTCACTGTTAATGCAATGCAAGTTTGCCAAAAGATCACCTTCTGAAACACATGCACTTGGAATCAAATAGAAAGAAAATTAAGGTATCAAGATTACTGGTGCTAGGCAGCAATATACAACGAATGAGAGAGATCCTCCATCTACAACTATTGTGCAAGAGGGGAAAAACATGCTAATGACAAGCTTTAAACTCCACCAGGTCTCACCAGAGGGGGAAAAAAAAACAACTCATTTGTGGACAGGTACCTTGAGTCAGCGTTGCAAATCAATCCTATGACTCTGCAACACCCACATATCCAACTTACCGACACAGGAGGTTTCAGATTATTTATTGTAAAGCACAAAACAGGCATTTTAAAAGTGATAAAGTATACATTGAAAAAGTACATTTATATCACAAAGCATTGACCACATAATTGCAAATACATTTGCTGGAATGTGTACATCTACACTAATACTAAAAACAAACCATTTTTTTTTGTTGTTGTTTTCATTTCTACACAGAAATATTACCTCCTATCAGTAGTGATAGATATTTTGTACATTTTCAAAAACACTATTTTTTTTTTTTAACCAAAATTAAGATCTTCATCAAGGCGTCTGCATCCATACATTTAACAAAGGTTTTTTCCCCCACACAATGAAGCAAATACTGTATTGTCCACTTCTTATTATTGGCCCTGTGCAGAAGAAATACATAAGAGATACACAAAAAGTTAAAGAAAATCCTTGAAATCGAGCTAACTCAGGAGTGAAGCCTTTAAGAAAGAAAAATTGGTTAATGTAAATGGTGGTGGCTTCTTGCATGGTTTTCAAAACCCTGGGAGGAGGAGAAAGTTTTTCCTTTTTTTTTTTTTTTAAAAAGAAAACGAAAAAAACCAAACAACCCCCCCAAAACATAATCACCAAACATACAAAGTTACCAGGTAAACAAAGTTATCTTATTAATTAATTTACTCTGAGAGCTACTTGGCTAGAGAAAAAAAAACAAAATAAAAGATGCACACTCTGAAGGGACAGAGAGCAAGAGACATGCAAAAAAAAAACCAAACCAAACACCTGTGTGAAAGGATCAGCGGGTAGAAAACACTGGGACACTGTACCTGTGGCGCTGGAGGGTGTTGAGGCATCCCCTGCGGGCTGCTCTGCGCGTAGTAAGCTGCTTGTTGTCGGTAATACTCGGCCCACGCCGCGCTGTAATCGGGCTGCCCGCCCGGGGGAGCCCCGGTGGGGGCGGGCACGGCTTGGCCTGTAAAAAGAATCACCTCGTTAGCACCTCGTGGTTTTAAACTCAGTTTTTTTCCCCAGGCTCCTCTCTGCAAGTTGGTTTTGTTGCAAGGCTCAGTAGTTCTGAGCTGTGCACACTTTAGTGTGCACAGCTCAGAACTACTGAGCCTTGCAACAAAAGATGAGTGAATAATCAACTGCTATACTTTAAATTACTCATATTGAGGTATTTAAAGGATGTTGTTTCTCAAGGATTAAACCCAGCCATCTCACTAAGTCTGCAGTATTTCTGTGCAGCCTTTAAATGCCTTAAATACAAATGAAAGCTGAGCCTGTTTTCCAGCAGGGCCCTCAGCAGTGGATGGTTCAGAGGACAAAGGGATCATGCATTTTTATTTTTTGTGGTAAAAAAGCGAGCAAGACACACAAGGCTCTTAAAACATCCCAGTAAGCACCAAGAGAAGAAGCCCTGCACACTCACCCATTTTTTTGTAGTACTCCTCCCAGGCCTTGGTGTAGTCAACCTGCCCTGCTGGTGCTGGATTGGGCTGATCTCCTGAATTACATTAAAAGCAGTTAAACTAAAACTCCTGGGCTTTGCTTCATACAGCACATAAATCATCAACAGAAATGTGCAGGGACAATCCCAGATGACAGCACTCGGATCTGACCCTACAAACCTTTGTGGTAGGAGCTACTACAAATATAAAGTATTAGTAAAAGATACCACAAAGAAATGTTTGAAGTGCTTGGCGTGTTTTCAAGATTCAGGAAGTGCACACCACTCATGATACAAAATGCTACCTAAAATTCAAGTGGTAAGCCTCATCCAGGCAGAAGTTATAATGACACTACTAAACACCACAACTGTAATTGTCCTAAACCCAATGGAAGTGATGCAACCAAGTGTTCAAGCAAATGACAGTAATTTTTAGTTATGACTGCTCTGCACAGGCATTTAGTCAGCCCAAGAGGTGGCAAAATTGTCTTTGGAGTGCATTGCATAACAAATTCATTACCCTTACTACTGCTGAAATTAAGAAAAGCAGGGCTGTAAGCAATAATTTTCAAAGAAAACCAGCTACTTAAATAAATTTACCCAACATATGAAGACAAGAGTAAAAAATAACTGGGCCTTCACAGCTGCAGGAATGAGAAACGTGTCCATGTGAGTGAAATTACCTTGTCCATTAGTCTGGGTGGTAGCTGGTCCACCAGGAGGGGCTGCAGGTGGTGGCTGTGCTTGCTGCTGGTAATAGTGAGCATAATAAGCTGCCCACGCTGCTGAATTGGGATCTGTTCCTGGCTTACCTATGGAAACAGAACAGCACCATTTACAAAAGCAGTACCACTATGAACAGAATGCTGCCCTCAATTAATCCTCTCCTACACACTCGTATTTTCCTCTAAGGGAAAATCCATCTCAACAAAATAACCATGTACATCTTTGAAGTATTTTTTCTGTCAGGTTTCAGAACAGTGCACTGTACAAAATGTACTTTCATTGGGCTGGTGAGACCAAATGACTTCAGAACCCTTACAACTACAATGCCATTCATTACTTTTTCAAGGTGACAAGCAGGAAGAGGCTTTGCAAGTTTAATCAGACAGTCCTGTTAATCAGTGGTAGCACCAAACAAGTGAGTGGGTTCACTCTGGTTATACCCTCACGCTAATGGCACTGGCACCGGTGCAGGAGGCATGCCAAAAACATATTTCTGAAACAGAAGAATACAAAGCTTACTGGGTATGTGCAATGCATGGCAGTTCAACTTTAAGGTAACAGTCAAACACAAACACACAGCATGTTAAGAACCTAAATCCCCCAACATGGCTAGTAAGCATCACTATTTACTTACAGCTTTTTAGTATAACAATGTATATAATTTAGTATAAAACAGTAACATGTGCCCCTCCTGCAGCTATCCCCACGGTTCCTGATTTTATCTACATCTAGGTAAGTCACTGATGCTGTTTCCTAGAGTTTTGTTACTCTGTTTTTCACACTTAGCCTTTAGGAATGGTTTATTGTTACTGAATCACAGATTGCTTACATTAGCAGACTGGTAACCCACAACACCTGAAAATCGACTGTGAGAGAACATCATGTTTGACCCAACCATCACATCTTTGCATACAACACTTGCATTCTTAATTAAAGAGGATTTATTTCTGCAAATAAATGCAGCCAACCGAGGAGAGAATTTCACATAAAGACATGGATATAACTGATACTAAAGAATAACTATACATGAGAGTGGAAATATAATCCTCCCCAAACACCAAATAGGTAAGGCAGTGAGTAATGGAAAAGAAGAAATCCCCTGAAAAAAAGCATTCAAGAAGAAATCCCCAACAATAAAATGAATGCTAAATGAAATACTGTGACAAAAGTCAGATGTAACCACTTCAAATGCACACAGTAGTATCAGCATACAGAAAAAAAATGTTCACACACTATTTGCTTTTTAATTAACACTGCTTGCATCAACAACAGTGGATTTAAACTAACATGTACTATGTTCTAAGGTTACCTGCAAATATCAAATAAGCCATTGCTCGACTCCCCCCCTCCTTCCCCTCTACAGTGGAAGGACAAAAGAGCAGGATTCATTAAATTTCCAAAGAAATCTGCCTGTAGTAACTAGCTCCACTTTCACGGGCCAAGGGCTCTGGAGAAAGCACCTCTGAAAAAAACACTAGAACAACCCATTTGT
Organism: Myiozetetes cayanensis; assembly: GCF_022539395.1. Classification (NCBI taxonomy): domain Eukaryota; kingdom Metazoa; phylum Chordata; class Aves; order Passeriformes; family Tyrannidae; genus Myiozetetes; species Myiozetetes cayanensis. Next base: position 2,175,892 of record NW_026086826.1, on the reverse strand, counting down.
TACACTGAAATGAGCAACTAAGTGAAAACTGTAGAAAATTCACTCAAATAAATACTTGTCAAGAGAAACATCAACTGCACACAGGAAAACTTCATTAGATTTTTAAGATGAGTATTTATCAAAAAAATGGTTACAAAATCATCAAGGTGACATTAAGAGAGTATTTGCCATTTTTTCTTATGCATCTTTATACAGATAAATTACTTCATAAAAAATTGAAAATATGATTCAAAACAGTCTAAGGTTTTAGCAGTGGTTTTGCATTAAATGACATTTTTTATATGCTGAGACTTGAGGTCACTTTGAATCACTCTACATTTAAATAACGACAATAGGCATTTTAAATACTAACTGGATGCATGCAGAGCTACCTTCTGCAAAAGTTTGGGAACTGAAACCAGAGATGGTTCTTGGAAAAGACACCTCCCTTTTTCCACTAATGACCCTGGGTCAGGAACAGCAGCTATCTGAAAATCCTGATTGCATTGATAAGTTATAATTCAACAAAAACTCCCAGTACTGACAAAGATAATCAGAAATAGATTCTACATCGATGGGTTTCAGAAGAAAATACAGAACTATTATAAGTAAAAATTCAAAATACACAACCCTGACTGGTTTTACTGTATTAAGAGCAGTTGAACAGGGACTCAACAAAGTACAGTAGTATCAGTCTGAGAAGCAATCCTCATAGGTCAACAAAAACTAAAACATAATACAGCATAAACTATGCAAAGACAGATCAGGGAGACTGAGTAGAATCAAATAAACAGTAATTTACTATTAGAGAAAGAAAACACATTCTCAGTGTAAAAACATGAAGTGTAAGAAAACTGAACTGCACAAGAACAAAGAACCAAGACTCTTGCCAAAAGGATCATAAATAGGGATGCAGTACCAATAACATTTGTAAAAAGGCATATTCCAAGTCCAACAATTACATTTCAACATCTCACGAGCAACAAGTGGGAAGTGTCAGATGTAGGCAGAGTGACAAACAGAAAAAGCACAGCCTGAGAGAGGAGCTGTCCAGGTTTCCCAGTGTGACACAAGCGAGCTGTGCAATTCCACTGGCAAGGCCAAGATGGATGAATCGCAAATATACCCACCCTGCAGCGCAGCCGTGCCATTCCTTACCTGGATCTGGGGGGTTGGGCGGCTGCCAGTGTGGGTAAGCATTTCCCCATCCCTGTGGAGCGTACGGAGCTGGGGGACCACTGGGAAAGATCAAGGTGCTCGTCAGTGAGAGCAGAGCCAGGGGGACCCTGAAGGAAGGAAGGGGCTGGGCAGGACTTACTGAGGGGCAGGGCCAGGAGGGCCTGGATTGTAGGGAGCTGGATTGTACGGTCCCATGGGAGCACCGGGACCTGGCGGGCCAGGAGGTCCATGGGGGCCAGGAACGACACCGTGAGGTCCATGGGGAACAGGGGGCCCCAATGGATTCACCGGACCCTGGAACAGGAATGGGACAGAGGTGAAAATAAACCTGGAGGTTCTCCGTTTTCCTGCAGGTCAGAAACATTTCTGTGAACACTAAGAATGCAATCCAGAAGATGTGACTGCTCTTAAACAGGCAATTTTAAGATTAATTAGGCTTAGGTCAGTTAAAGAGAACACTTTAAAGCAGCTGTGGCAGTAATAACTAGAAAGTTATAATTCTTTCAGTTTTCTTGAGGAAGGAAAAAATTTTCCAAATAAAAGATGGATTTTTCCATAGGTTGCCTTAAACCCACAGATTAACATGAGACTATTAGTTTTAAACCAAACCAATATATCTAATCCTGCTAATTAAACCAGTTTGTAATATCAGGTACAAAAATCCACTAGTGAATTTGACTACATGCAAGCAAAAGTGCAATGAAACTGCAGCTGTTAACTTGGATCAAAACTTTACCTGAACATACTGAGACAGAAACTAAACACACAATTTAGTAGCTTTTGGAATACCACTGGTAATCTTTGAACTCATCCAATTTTTCACATTCCCAAAGCAGGCACATTCCAGAACGCATCAGTAAAAACCACACCATATGGCATTGAGGAAAACAACTGGTTCCATTTCAAGATTTTGTTTCTTTTGGTGCATCAAGTCAGGTTTGTATTACTTCAGTATGGATTCTAATTTTTTATTACCAATCATTTTCTGATTAAACTGGAAGTGAAAGGGAGAAAAAGTCTCCATGAAGGAGACTTGGTTCCAGTTGTGTTTAGTTACAACAGCAAAGCAATCAGCAGCTGAACACTCACTCCAATCTTCTCCTCTATGAGCTGTCGTGCATAATCGATCTGCTGGGGGGTTCCACGGATGGTGAACATCTTCATGTTGGGATCTGCGTTAGGTGGAGGGTTCCTCTGCAGTTCTATTCTAGCACCAGACTGTTGGCTTATGCTTTTAATAGTTTCCCCACCTGCAATGCAACATCCAGTTTTTGGGGTGTCCATTAAAGCAGAAATACTGATTCAAAACAGAGAGGAAAGGGCATGGAAGCTGAGGATAAAAGTGACAAGCTGCCTACTTTTACAAGCTGCACAAAAACATTCTAACTATTTTTAAGTTATATTTTTAAATTAGAGACCACAATAATGTTACTCATAACAGCAAAGAATTCCTCCAGTGTTGTCTGGTTTTTTGCTCATGTAAACATGGCAGATTAGAAAGGAATAACAACCAACACACAAGTTATCAGTAAACACAAACTCCAAACCTAAACTCCCTACAAAGCAGTGAGGAAGCACAGATGACAAAAAAGTGCAGAGAGCAAGCTGGATAAGTCCACAATTTTTGCAGTGCACTAAAATCAGAAGGTAAATTGCCTGAACTGGCTCCTCCTCCTACAGGACCCAGAGAAGTTTTATGTACCCTTTGTATACACAACATTTTCAAAACAAGGATAATTTGGCATTTAAAAATTAAAAAAATGTCAGCCTATTTGCTGTGTCTGGAGAACACACTATGAACAGCAGATTAAAATTAACTCAAGTGTTTCTTTTTGAAGCATACGGTAAATTATTTGTAAAAATTAAATTCAAGAATTATTTTAATGAACACAGGCATGGAAGAAATTGCTACAGGGTTTCACTGTAAAAGATTTTCACTGGAATGTGTGAAAATGAGTTTTAGGAGCGAGTCAGATGCAGGAACACTTGGCTTATCCTGAAGTATCAAACACAAAGTAATTAATTATAAGGTACATCATCTAAGAAACTACCAAACGCTACAATGTAACCCTGCACTCATTACTTAAAACAAGGGTTGGATAAATTCAGTAAATTGATGGCCTCCTAACTTTTAAAGTGCTGGGGTAAGTGTTTTGGTGAGGAAAATCTGATTTCACAGCACTGTCTTGCTCTGCTGTAAATTATCTGCAAACACTCGATACCCCTCTGCAGTGTGGCATTTGCACCAATAGAAAAGCTGAGTTTTGTTAATCACAAATACACATATATAAAATATATTGCCTTTGCCAATGATTAATCCAGTTTTGCCAGTAGGGACAATGAAGTTGAACTCCTGTAATCCACCAGGAGGCCCCATGTTCCAGTTGCCTTGGCCTCTCCCCCTTCCTCGACCACCAGGTCCTGGCCCACCAGGGTTACCAGCCTGAAAAGAAGCAGCAACAAATGATCATTTTCTACAAAAATTACCGCAAGCAAGTCATGCCAGCAGGCTACATCACAGCATTTTTAAAGAAAAAATGATTCACTAAAATCAGATAGTTTTGGTAGTTGAAGTATCTTTTTCTGGAAGACCTAAGTTATATTTTAAAAAATGTTCTGTACAACTCTGCACATGAAAGATGAGAGGATGTCAAAGCAGGCAGAAAGTTTCACATGAACAAAGATGGAATTTCTGGCTGCCTTCTGTAAATGCAGCAGGGGGGCTCATCTAAGAATACAAGCTGGTTTAAATGCCTGAACACCAATTACAACCAGAAGTAACAGCATGTTAGCTATTAACACAAGACAACAGAGGCAGCAGCTCTAAAACCACCTCAGGAACTGCCACGACCTTGAATCAGTTTTATCACTTGCAACACTGTAACTGTAAAAGTAAACATTCATATTCCACACCACTTAACTATTTGCTTTAGTTACACACACAAACTTTCTGAAAATCGGAGGTCTTTCCAACAGATGGGCAGGAGATTTGGAATGGGAAATAACGTCACCCAACCTGGACACTGCGAAGCAGATCTGTAATAATTTCTGCAGCGTGCTGACATCTGTCAGGGGGCCCCGTGATCTGGGCTATTCTGTCTGGAGTCGTCCCATCATCTGCAATCAAAAGGAACCATTCCAGTATATGCAGTCCAGTAAATGTGCAGTCAATTCACAGGAGGTTAGGAACGTGTTACACACCTGGCTTGAACTGGATCCGAACACCAGCATCGTTCTGTATCTTTTTGATCATCTCTCCGTTCCTTCCAATCACAATTCCTACAGCAAATCGTGGTATTGGAACCTAAGGAAAAAACCCAAACAGAGCAAGGTGTTGTTGATGCAGATATTCCAACCAAATTCACAGAATGAAAGGGTAACACAGTAGAACAGTAAATCAGGGCAAGACCTGTGCCACTTCAGGCTTTTTCAAGTGTCTATTTTTTACCAGTCACAAGTCTAACAAATACTGGACTACAGTATCAGAAATAAAGCAATCTTATGCACTACAAGTTCTCATAGTGGTAGCAACTGCAGTGGATATTATGCTTCTTAGAATAACTAAAAAAAGTTATAAAGAGTCTAAAACGCAGATTCTAGTAGATGAAACTTTCAGCCTCTCCTTATTAGCTTGTGACTCTGCATAACAGGTTAACTTAAATATCCTTCCATACAGGCCAAACTCTAGTTTTAGTAACATTAAAGTGTTATAGACTTGGCCACAAAAGTGACTTGCTTATTTGACAAGCTCCAGCTGCAACAGTTCAGGACAGCTGGCAGTGCCAAGTCAGCGCTGCACAGCAGGCAGGGCTAGAATTCCAGCAGTGATCAGGTCATACTTACAGCCACCACCACTTCTGAAATCTGCTTAAGAGCTTTCAGCAGTATTACCCAGCTTAACATTTGCAAGTTAACATCTCAAAATACAGTGAACAAGTTTTTCAACCATGCTTACGTCTATCCCTTCATTTCCTCCTATTCTTGACCCATATTCGTTGCGCACCTCTCTAAAGCCACCTTGATCACGGATTAACTCCAGCACCATTTCCTTGGCTTGCTAAAAGAAAAAGGAAAGTTCATTTAGGTCCTGCAACATCAGAATGGATTGAGAAATGCTCTGGATTGTGAAGGACTCCTTACTTGAACTTTGTAAGGGTCTCCAGTTATCCTAAGGGGTTTGTCTGCACCAGTGTTCTGTGGCCCATCTTGAATCATGACCATTTTGACACCTGCCCGCTCCTGTTTGACAAAAGGGAGGTCAATACCCACTGGAATCCAGATTGACACAGTCACATTTAAAAGGTACATGTATACCTGTAACTGTTTAATTGTCTCTCCACCTTTCCCAATAACTAATCCTGCTTTACTTGCTGGAATCATAATTTCTTGGACTGCATTTCCAGGTCCATCACCGTGATGAAAGCCAGGTGCAGGTCTTCCCTTTTCAACTATCTGATCAAGTAATCTTTTTGCTGATCTGTGAAAGAAAACACATATTTATAAACACTTATTCCTACAACTATCACTTGCCCACACCTATTCTCCTTGGAAATTCTTTTTATCTGAAAAGTTTCTGTCCAGAAAATGTACTTACTAACACTAAGAAATAGGAGGCAAACTCAAGAAATTTGCAGCAGCAACTTAAGGAACTAAGTGTAAGATGACAAAACCCCCAGTATGAGAATGCAAAAGGTGGTTCTTTACCAAACATGCTCAACTGAGTTTCCTCTTCAAACATGACCATCACACCTGAATAAAGTTACACTGCTCAAAGCTTGACTCTGAACAAAAGCTGCTGCAGGCCAAGCAAGGACATTTGTACTTGTACCCATCACCAGAAGGGTGGACAAGAGCATTCACCACATGAGCAAGTCAGCTGCCAGCAGAGGACTGTCATCAGGATTTCACTAACATCAGTTAAGAACTCTCCCCTTTAGTTTGTGAGCAGAATAAATTACAATTACAAAGAGAATTCCCCTGAAGGAAATGCCTTCGTGAATGGCAGACTTGAAAGGAGAATGACACCTCCCTTCCCAAAGGAAAACATGTAGCTGCAGGCCCTACCTGCAAACATCACTGGGAGCAGCTAACATAAATAATACCATTATACCACTGCACTCCAGACCTTTCCTAGCAAAGCCTCCACCAGTTGATCTTCAAGTCCCTTTCCAGCATATGTTTCTTTTAAATATATATATACACATTTCTTTTTCAAGCTGAGAACAGTGCATGGTTATGCAATTATTATCTACAACAAAATTTGGATTTGAATTCAAGTTGAAGTTCTACTCTTTCTGTCCTAAAATTCCAAGTATGCTGGGAAATGTGACTACAGGTTAAGGGCCTTTTTCCTCCTGTATATATTTAATTGTCACCAAACTGCCTCTTCAGTAGAGGAAAAACATCTACTATATAAGTATTACATTCAGCTCTAAAAAATGCAGTGTACTGCCCAACCTAACATGCACACACACAACTGGTTTCACTTACTGAACAGACTCTGGTGTTCCAGTCAGCATACATGATCGTTCAGGCAGGCCTCCACTATCTGCAGCCAGCAAATAAAACCAACTTGTCAGTAAAGTCAGAAAGAGAGCAGGAAATTAATCCTATCCCATGTTCTTTAGACCATGACAGTCACAACTCCAACAGACAATTTAAGTGTACCTTAAGTGAAGGCTGAGGCAATGAGAGGCAATGAATATTCTGAACTTTCCACCACCCCCCAGATAACCAAATGTAAAAAGCCACAGATAGTTACCAGGTGCAATCTGTATTTTACAGCCAGACTCTTGCTGGATGCGGGAGATCTGCTCTCCACCTCTGCCAATTACTTGAAGAAAGAAGATACAGAAAGGTTATTTGTATTGACAGCATCTGCTGACATCCTGCACTACACTACAGGACACATCCACACTACTTACTGAATCCAACCATCCCATCTGGAACTTTGTATTCCTCTGTCATCACAGACCTGCAGGGAATGTTTAACCAAAGACAGTGACCATCCAGAGATCAAAGTGGCATTACATTTTTATAGATACCTTTAAGAAACCTTCTGCCCCCACCATCCACCCATTACCCTTACAAGCCATGATGCAAGCACAGCTGCCCCAGCTGACAACACACAGAAACAACCCAAAAGGTTCACGTGTAACACAAATCAATCCCATCCCTTTATTGTGGCACAGAAAAGGCCACTGGAGCATTTCAAGGTTCATCTGCACATCCACCACAGTATGCTGAAAATGTCAGCATCTCATCTGCCAAACCTATCCAAACCATAAGAATAACAGTTCAGGTAAGAAGTGAGTGAGAAGACCACTAAGTTGTAGCTGAGTGATACTCTGTGTAAGGTTTGGATGGTTTTTGTTGGGTTTGAGTCCATCAACGTTCCTTTCTGTTCCCAAGATTATGTCCCTCTCTTTCCCTACAGATCTGCTTCCAACTTCCAGTTATGTTACCCGGGGCTCAATCAGCAAAACCAGCAATGTATTTCCCTTTTATTAAGCTTGATACACAGCCTAGGCTGGGAAGAGAAACACCAATGCAGGTGCCTTTCAAGTGTCTGACTTAGGACTTGCTGAAGCCACATTTCAACAGATCACACAAATACAGGGTTGGTATCACTTTTCCAGGAAAAAAAATCTCAAATTTGCTTTATTTTAGTAAAAACAAAACCTCTACACAATCTGCAGTGCAACTCTTACCTTTGTTGCTGATGCATCGGTGGTAGCTGATTTCCAAAAGCTATAAACAAATATTGTTCAAATTAAATTCAAACAAGTGGTGTAGTTTACAGCTAAGCTTCTGCTTTGGTAACAAAACTTAACTGTATCCGATATTTTGCCCAAGTTGGCTTTTAAGAATTCTTATCAACAGGTTTACAAACAAGCTGAAAACATTCTGAACTGTTGCTAAAACCGACACCACTGCCAGTTTGACAAAGACTGGCTTTGCAAAATAAAACACAACCCCCCAACCACTCTTTTCATCACCTACCAGGACACTTTCAAACTCTTGTTCTGACAATGTTACACTTGTTTAGGGTTTTTGGCAACAAAATAAAAATTACTTACAGTCATTCTGAGGAGCAACTTTCTTAGCATCTGGTTGATCTGCAAAATTAAGATTTTTAAAATTTTTTTTGCCAAGGAACTCAAGCAGTGTTTAAACGTTTTAGTGTGAATTGTAAATTTCCAGTGTATTTAAGCCCCCTTTCCTTTTTTTCCTTTCTTTCTTTTTTTTTTCCTCCAATTTCAGGGAGTTGATCATCTGAATAAAAGAAAGACTCTGAGGAGCACTCAGCACTTGGTTAGTAGAGCTGAAAAGATGTCAGGTTTTTCCATGTTTCTATTCAGTAGTTTAACAAAAGGCAGCTTTCAGGACACACTGTGTGTAGATTGCTCAGATACCCAGTCACTGAAACTCAACTAAGACAAGGAACAAAGTTGAGCTCTGTTGGTTGCTCAAGCTAATGATGCTTCTATAGTAAAAAAAAGAAAAAAAAAATCAAATCCATACAAAAATCAACAATGACTTAAAAGAAAAAATACAACAGTATCACATGGCAATGCAATCTCAATCTGAACGTTGATATGAAATTCCTATCCAAATATCAAGCATTTCATAGCATAAAACTTCAAAAAAAAAAGGTAGATTCAAACAACTACATCACTACTGTCCAAATCCTTTCTGTACAGTGGAGAAATTAAAGGCATCATAAACCTGTATCTGAAAAGATAAGACTTCAGATGCTTCCTTCCCACCCCAAAATAAAGGCTACATGAACCACCATGATTTATGTGCAGCAAAAACTCAGACACGTATTCCAAGAAATATCTGTGTCAATCCAGAAAGATCCACTAGTTTATGTCATGTTTACATACTAAACACAGGTAATAAATAAAAATTCCTGCCTTTAAAAGGAGAGGGCATTCCCTCCCAGTGTGTTGTACTGCTCGGACTTGTCCAAGAGCCATCTACACATAAAATAAAAAGAATACATTACATATATCATCTGAAGCATCATTAGCTCATTTCTGTATATTAAAAACCTCACCTTGAATAGAAAAAAAAAAACCTTTATTGCAGGACTCCTGATATAAAGCCTTAATTACATTCTGCAGACTGAGTTTCAATCCTCTTAAAGGAAAAAAAAAAAAGGCATTGCTCTTTTGTAAGACCTACGAGAACATTTCAACAAATTCAGAGGTTTCTGTCCGTAATTTAGCCAGGATTTTGGCTGGATGGCAAACACATCAAACCCTGTTAAGCTCAAAGTGGTTGCTCCATAGGGGACAGAAGACACACAGACATTTCAGGAGGAACCTTTCCTGCAGTGTAAGGCAAATCCAAAAAGCTGCAACAAGTCACAAGGTTTAAGCACGATCTTATCAGGGTTCACACATGCTGGAGGCTGAAACATCAGACTAACAAAAGTGTCTACAAGGTAGAAAATTGACTTTCCTGTCTTTTTTTTAAGTCCTATGCTTTTACAATGAAACGAAGTAATACTTTTATTTGAAATTGTGCAGTAATCAAGTGCATGAAACTATTGTAACAAAGTATATGAACCAATCGAGTGTAAAAGGTGAGCGCTTCCCACTCTAATTGTAACTCCAGGCTGTAACAAAAACAAAAGACCTCACTGAACATCCCTGTGCGGGCATTTCTCGACCAACTATTTTGTTGCCCTCCACTCCTCAACACACATTTTTTAATTTCCAGCCTTTAAACCACATTTAAAATATTTTAAAACAGGTTTACGTTCACTTCACCTCACAGCACAACAGTTTGAAACAAATTTTCCCAATAAAACGAAAACGAAAAAATATGCCGCGATCTACCAAGGGGAACAAAACGTTTTAATGCTGAGCTATAGGAAAAGGAAAATCGAATCCACCAACACCTGCAACGTTCCTGGCACAGCGGCCGAACTCCCCAAACACAAATGCAGCAGTAACGAGCTCGTACCTCCATCCTCCAGGGGCCTTTTCTGCCCTCCGTAACCGTAGTCGTTCGAGTTCATTGATGTGCCAGCATCTCCTCCAATTTTCGCTGCGATCTAAACAAAAGGCAGACTTTGAGAACCAAGATAAAAAAAAAAGTAATTTTACCAGCTCGTATTTATCCCAGACCTTCTAAAAGACGTAAGGAATTCAGACAATGAAAATTAAAATAACCCCAAAGAGAAGACCGTTGCCAAAAGCAGTTCCACTCGTGGAAATTTTACGAGTGCTTTAAGGAAGGCTCGTGCTCATCCTTTAACAGCAGGGCTTCCTATGTTTTTCTCATCCGCTGGAAAACAACATCGACCTAGTTTCCCTTCAAACTTTTTCCAAAAGGGAGTTTTCTTCCCGCGCTGTTGGAGCAACACCACCGTGTCTCACCGGCAAAACAATCCCAGCGCTCAGCACTCCGACCGCACCGCCTTTACAACGCTGCCAAAACCGCGACCGCTCATTATTAACGGACGGGGCGAAAATTCCGCCCGAGCGGCGACGAAAACACCGCCCGCGGTGCCCACGGAGCAAACGGAGCCGCGGGGGAAAGCGCGGCCGCCGGGGCCGCCCTCGCCACACGGGCCGCGCCGAGGGGGCCGCCGCCCTCCCTCCCTGCTTTCCTCCCTCCCTCCAGCCCCGATAAGGCGCCGCTGCTCGCCCGCCGAGATTTGGGCTCACCCTGGCTGGGGCAGAGCTCCCCGGGCCCCTCACGGCGTGTCCCGCCGGCGCTGCCCACGGCGGAGCGGGGCCGCTCCCCCCTCTCAGGGAGCGGGGACGGGACAAAGCTTTCCCGCTCCCAGATTCCTCCTCAGCACAGCGAGGCGGCAGCTCCCCCCCCCACACCTCAGCTCATCCCCTCGCGGCTCCGGCGCCGCGGCCTCCAGGCCCCGCCAACCCCATTGATTCGGCTCGGGGCCACGTTTCTCGACACGCACCTGCCTCGCCCTCTGCAGCGCGTCCTTAAAGGCATCGTTCACTCCGCCGGCGCCGCCGCCGGCTCCCCCGGGCGCGCCCGCGGCGGGAGGGGGCACGGTGGAATAGTCGGCCATGGCGGCTCCGCCTGCCCACACACACAGAGACAAAATGGCGGCGGCGCGCGCCTCTCACATTCCTGGGGGTCCCCCCGAGCCTCGCGAGAGCTGGAGCGGGATCTGCGCGCGGGGCGGCCCCGCCCACCCGCGGGGCGTCCCGGGGCGGCCCGCAGGGGCTGTGGGGAGGGGACGATCGCGAGGGTTCCAGCGCCGCTGATTGGGCCGCGGGGGTCACGTGGGGCGAGGAGGGTGGGGGGGAGCGGTGAGGGGCGCGGCGCTGCCGGAGCTGCGCGCGGGTCTCGCGTGGGTTGGTTTGGAGCGCGGGGGCGCGCGCGGGCAGTGCCGGGAGCGCGCAGGGGCCGGGCCAGGGCGGCGGCGCTCGGTGAGTGCGGGGCTCGGGGAGTGCGGTTGGTGGCGGTACCGGGGCTGTCCCCCCTGCCCGGCGCGGGGAGCGACGCGAGCGGCCCCGGCGGGAGGGCGGGAGGCTGCGGGGGCCGTTGTGCCGCGGGCAGGGCCCGCTCCTCTTCCCGCCCAGCCCGGCCCGGCCCGCCCCGCCGGGCCCCGCGGGCGCGGCCGCGCTCGCTCCGAACGGCCCCGGGGCCGTTCCGCGGCTCCGCCACTCGGGACGGGCTGTTCGCCGCCTCCTGCTCCGATCACCGCTGCTGTGCGATCTCCGTCCCCAGCGGGGTTCCCTGCCGGGCTGCAGGAGAGCGGGGCAGGGACGCTGTGATCCGGGGGTGAGCTCTCCTCAGCGGGCTGGCAAAGGCTGCACATCTCGATAAGGTCAGGGGATATCTCCTCAGGGGCTGACGGTGCTGCAGGGAGCGGCCGTGCCGCTGCTCGGTCCCTTCTGAGGAGATTTAAAAGTATTACTCGAACTGTTGCTTCTTCTCGGGCTCTCGGTTAACATAAATTTAATTTTTTTTTTTTTTTTTTGCTGTTAAACCGAAGCGTGTCAGGTCTCTTCCAGCCTAAATGAGAGTGTTTTCTTTGTTGTCAGTACTTAAAAAATTGTTGATTTGGACTTTTTGGGGTGTGTGCAGGGAGGGAGCAGCTCTTGAATTCGCGTAAGAAAATACATCTCTCTCGGCTGCCCTCCTTCCATCCTGCGTGTTGGTTCCCCGCGGCCTTAAGATGATGAGAAACGGGATCATTTTAATGACCTTTAGTCGCAGGGCTGCTGAGGTCACGTTATCCAGTCCAGGTAACCCAGCTTTGTGGCGTTGTAGCTCAGAAAGGTTTTAAGAATAACATATTCCACCAAGTAAAAATTCCTACGCGCTTCCAGGCCCATTAGTGTGCATAATTAGAGCCTGCCGATGAAAAAATCTGCTTATAAGAATTAATATATATTTTCTATTAATGGAGGCGGGGCAGGGAGGAGGGGGAGGAAGGGAAGCAAAATCAGCTTGGGAAAGTGGGAATTTAATTCTTTCCTGCTGTTCTTAAGGACTGATTTTACCCTGGAATTATTCCCCAGCCTCTGCGTTGTCGAGAGTGTGACCGTGCGCGCCGGCCGCGCTATGCAAAGAAAGAAATTGAGCAACAGCGGTTGATGACGAGGCGTTTAAGCCACTGGTGGCCACTGGCTATGTCTTTCGTGGCTCTTCCCTGACTGCAGAGCCGTGGGGAGCATCCACTGCTCTGCTTTTTCACTGTCACAAACAAACTGTGCCGCTGATTCTGTGCCAGCTGAGACGAGCCGGTGGCTGTGTCATTGTTTTGAAAAAGGGGCTACAAAAAACATTTCTTGGGAATGTTGATTTTTGCTTTTTGCTTCTATTGGAGGTGATCGCTGTATTTTTAATTTTTAGGGAGTCAGAACATGAAATCCAGCAAACTGAAAGAGGGAAGGTGTATAACACCTACATATAAATACTTTGTCTTTATTTCCCCTGTTCCTGGGTTGTTCTAATGACCTTAATTACCAGTTCAGGAGTTTAAATTCTCTCTGTATTTCCCGTGCTAGCACTTTAACCTCTCTGCTAGAAAACCACGGCTCTTAAGCACTCTTGTCTCCATTTCCCTTTATTAAATGATACTTCTGACAGGAGAAATATCCTTATGGGATTAATCCTTTAATCTCTTCATGGAGTGGGGTGAAGAATCCCTTAGCAGGGCTGACTGCAATATTCCAGCAGCACACCCCAGGATATTCTGTTTTCTCACCTGCAGAAGTTGCTCATTGCCTGCTTTCTCCAATCTGCCTTCGAAAAAATTGAATTTCCTAAATTCTTTTAAAAGGTCTTTCAGTGTTTCTTTTGGAGATTGGAGGAAGGTGAGTCTGTTAACTCAACTTGCTGGATCATGACATCTCTCATGGTTTCCAGGCCACAGTTGTTTGGGTTTTTTTTGTAATCAAAAACAGTGATGTCGAAGTGTGGAACTGTCCAAAATCTGTCCAGAATCTGCAAGGTTACCAGTAGAGAACTCCCTGAAGTAGCTGCTGAGAGGAGATGGAGCTGCATCCAAACAACTGTTGATCTGTCAGGAGCTTTCATATTTACTGCATGTGCACTGAGGTAGAAATTGCCCATTTCAGATCCACAGTTTGGACAATGTTTGGATAACTTTTATATGCTGAGTTTGGAAAAAAAAACCTAAAACAACCAACCCTCAAATCTTTGTTGTTTTAGGCTTACATTCAGTCACGCTGCTTTTCTTAGTTTTGATATGTTTAATATATTGAATCTTTGAAGAGAAACCGTGTAAATATTGCAGATATTTCCCATTTTACTGTTGTGAACCTCATTTCAGGCGTATTTGAGTTCAATTTTGACTGTCTTACAGGTGGGTGTTGAACTGGATTAGGCCAGCGTTGCTTTGGGTGTGTCAAAGGCAGGAGGATAAATCAGAGAACACTCATTTTTTCCTGAAATAAAGCTGCAGGGAGACTGTGGAGCACCCTGCAGGAGGAGTGTGGGGTGAGAGGCAGCTGGATAATATGAGTCAGCACCACCAGTGTCATCAGTCCTCGGCCCTGACTTGTTTGAGGGGGCTGCGTGGTTTTGTGGGGGTGTCATGGGAAGGGAAGTTTGGAGAGCAGGGAGTTTGTTTGCTGTTCACATCTGCAAAACCCCTCCCAGATCGGGGAGAAGAGGGAAAGGCCTTGCTGGGGTAAATTGGGCTGTGGAGCTGGAAATGGAATTGCTTGTAAATGGGGATTGAGAGAGGCAGAGGTGGGGACTGAGGGATTTGGAAAGGGAGAACAAATGAATAATGCAGAAGTAGCTGCAGAGGGTGGAAGTGTCTTTAAATATCCCTCTTTCAGCACAGCACTGAAGATTCAAGTCCTATTAATAAGTGTGCAAATACTTTGTTAAGTTCAGGCAGAATTGATGTTCAGAATTGTCATTTGAAGTGGGAAAAGCTTGATTGCTTTGAAGAGATTGGGACACTTCCCTGTTGCATGGGCCTGATCCCTCACAGTATTCTGATAGTTTAATTAAGTTTACAATTTTATTTGTTCATTTGGGAGTCAGGAAATCGTTATTTTGAACCACACTGTGCATATATCACAGATAAATTTAAAAAAAAAAACATAGAAAGGTAAATCTTTTCTGAGACTGAGGAAGGAAAAATGGAAGAGATGATTGAGAAGCTCTAAATTACTAAATCCCTCCAGTCCATAAAACCGTGATTATGACAAGCTTCTCTTAACTGCAAATCTTCTTAAACTTTACTGTGAGGGTCACGTGCATGTTGTGGGAAAAATAAATGTTTTGCAGTGATTGGCAGTGCTCCATAGGCTTAGAAAGGCAATGAACCTTGCTGACTTAATCTCAAATATCACTCCAAAACCAAAATCAGTCAGTGTAATAATTGGACTCGACGTGAAGGGCAAGAAAACAGGAGATTCTGTAAGCTTCCACTCACCAGAAAAATCAAACCTGCAAATCTGTTGGCTCTGGATTGGTGTTTTCTGCAGAGAACAGGGGAGGGAGGTGTTTTACTCCCCTCTAACAGGTGGCTGTGTGTAAGGATTCTGTGGAATGTTTGGATTAAAAGTGTTCGTTTCCGTGACTGTTTCCTTGCAGCTGTCCTCTAATTCATCACTGGGGTTTGTACTGGGTTTTTTTAGAAGGAGCAGGGAAAAGGTAAAAAGAAAATATGTGGCTTTCTACAGTGATATGTCTTTCTAGGACCTGCTACTGTGCAAAGTTTGAGCTTATACATGAGGGAAAATTTGCATGGAACTCTAGTATTTTATAGTCTCTTAGTGGAATAGCTGCTGAAATTTGCAGAACACTTGGATGTTTTTGTGCTGAATTTTCATCTTGCCACGTTGTACCTTTTTCACCTCTCAGCCAGGCATGCACCATTTCATCTAGAGGAATAAAGCCATTTTAGATATTAGCTGCAAAACACATCTGTTAAACTCTCCCCTTCCACCTTCTTTTCTCAGAACTCTCCTAGGCTGACAAAGAGGGGGGAGCAGCTCAGAAATGTAATTTAGGCACGGGATGTGGTTGGAACATTGGAAAGACTAATGAGCAGCTGTTGTGACTTCTCTTGCAGCAGGTTGTGGTTAACACAACCAGGCCTGCCTGTATTTCTGCCTTCTGCAGGTGAGCTGAAGCACACTCTTATTGACAGGCTGGCCTTTCAGGGGGCCCAGAGCTGTTCTGACATCTCCTGTCCCAGTCCCTCTCCTGACACAACAGTGCAGTGTTCTCAGCCTTGCCTGTAAAAGTGGCTGGGTGGGATTTTAACCAGCACCCTCTGGAAAAAGCATCTCCTGTGACCATCTCCTTTTGCTGGTGTGAGGACAGAGGGATCACATGGGCACAGCTCCTTATTTGGGAGTGCATTAATGACCCTCGTCCTGTTGGGGTGGAATGGCAATTAAAAACACGGCAACCTGGCTGACTCTGCTTTTCCAAGTGGATTTGGGGGCTTTGCAGTTCTTCTCTTCATCAGGGCTGAAAAAAATAGCTCATTTTCTACTGAAAGAGGCTTTTGCAAGAGGACACGACTTCTGTTGGATCCTTAATTATGGAACATGACCCAAGTACTGATAAAACTCCAGATGAGCCCATCAGCCTTCAGTGTAAACCTGGAGGGTCTGTTCATCCTTAGGGAAATATTTCTGCAACGTGTTCTGTTCCAAACTGGCACTGTGGTGGTTTTTGGTGTTTTTTTTTTTAATAGAACAAATGCAAATAGTTTATCAATGATTGTCTTCCCAATGGTTCTCAGCCTGACTTCAGGTTCAGCTCAGGTCACATTTGAGTTGTGCCAGTGGCAGCTTCCCAGGGATTTTTTTTTCCAGGAGCTGACCTGTGAGGACTGTCTTTATTCTACAGGTGCTCTTATTCTCTGCTGCTGCTTTGCTGAGACAACAGGTTATTAATTGTATTGTTTGGTGGAAGAAACCCTTTAGGATTACTCTGATATAAATGACAGAATTGCCACCATGGTTAAGGTAAATGCCAATAAATTGTTCTGAGTGACAGTTTATTTTTTTCTACAGCTGAAAGGCTAAAAGAAGAGCTCTGTTATGCAGCTTCCACTGAAATAGTTATTAAATGAACCATTCTGGCAGCCCTGATGTTTCCTGGGTGAGGAAGAATTGCCAGAACTAAACTTTGTGAGTGGTATAGAAATAAATGCATTTTAAATGCCTTTAAAACAACTCCTTTTGGTGGGGTTTCTTGAAGGAAACTTGGCAAGGATTGTTGTGCCAACCAGTGCTATTTTTCCATTGTCCTTTTTCCTATGTGTTCTTAGAAGGGTGTTTACTGTAAACACCCCTCTTTCACTGAGGTGGAAAACAATTCAGATAAACTTCTCATGGTTTATTTTTCAGGGCTTGTATAATAAACTGACCTGCAGGCAGACAAATGAGGGTCAGAATCTTTTTAAATTCTTTTTTAATATGTTTTTTATAATCTGACATTCCTGCTTTGCTTTCTCTGTCGAGAACCTTGCAGTGCATCTGTTCTGTGGTATTTTTTCAGTGTCCCACTGACACCATTATTGAGTTTCCAGTGTCCTTTGGCAGAGAATTCTATCACTTGTAGAACTTCATTTTATTGTTTAAACTGGTTTCTGCTGGTTGCATTTAGTGGTTCTGGCTTGAATGGGTGTAGAGTATGAAAATGGTTCAGCCTCCTCCTTTCTCCATCATCTGTAGACCTTGCAGTGGTTTTTTACAGACTGAAGAATTCAAGCCTCTCCAGTTGTTTCTCATGTGGAAACATTTATGTATCTTTTAATTGTCATTTATAGCCCTCTGAACTTTTTTTAAAAGATATTATATTTTAATGCTGAGAAAAGTGTAACATGGAAGCCTGTGACATATATAAAGCATATGTATGGTTAATAAATTAATCCTATGTGATGGGTATTGATAAAATATTCAGGATCTGAGTGTGTTGGCACTTGAGAATCTGAAAGGCTTGTCTTGCAGCAGTGTTTCCTTAAAACAATTACCAGAAGGGCCATAAAACTTAATAAATTCACACAAAAACCAGCTCATCTTGGAAGCAAACTGAATACATCCAAAGTGTTAATCTGCTCCTCATCTTAAATATCTTGTTATATAAGCAGCACGGGAAGGTTGGTGGCATGGGAGTACAGTGTGATGAATGTGTGATTAAGTCTAACTCTTCATTTGCAAATTCCTGTGTCAGGAATTCCCTGAGGCTTGGAGAAATTCCTGAGCGATGGCCATCAGAGCCAAAACCAGTTAGGACAAAAAGCCAGGCTTCTTATGTGTTTAACTTAAAGGGGGTAGTTTGGCTACTGTGGTGGGGTTTTTTTTCCTCATTTTTTTGACCCAGATAGGAAACTTAATAGTAAATTGTGCAGAATTTCCAAGAAAATCGACCATTTTCTTGGAGGAGACAGGGCTTCACTTCCCTGTGAGCTGAGAGGATGTTTCTCCTTCCCACCAGCGTGTTCACAGATGTTCACAGAAGTATGCATGGCAGCACTGAGTGCTGGGAGTGCTGGGTTGGTAAATGGTGCAGTTAATAACGGGAGGGAACCTGTGCAATGTCTGGCGTGATTGGCATTGTTCCTGCTTGACCAATCCACTCGAATAAGAATCCTTTCCCAGGAGCTGTGTGGGTGGGAATTCAGATGGCCACTGATCCTCAGTGAGGAGCTGAGAAGCACTTGTGGAATCTCTGTTCTTTCAGGAGAGGGAAGCCTTAATCTGTAGATGACAATACTTTCTGTGTCTCTTTGTGTGGCCACACTTGGGATGTTTCCTTTGGGTTTCTGGTGCTACCTGGTATTTAAGCAGTCGATGGCATTCCCAGGAGGGCTCAGTTGGTTTTTCATCCTGGCTGACCTGCAGAAAGCTGTTGGGTCCCTCCCAGTGCTGCAAAGGTAACGTGGAAGGTTCTTCCCAGTGTCTGCTTGTTGTTCAGCTGTACTAGAGATTGGGATTTAGTCACAGCAGTCAGGTATTTTCTATTATTTTATGGATTTCTGCATAGGTCATTACGTAAATGTAGTGGGAATAATAATTTCCTGAAGAACCCAAGCCTGTAGCTTAACATATAACAAACTATAGTAAGTTTGAAAGTGTAAGTGAAGTGGATATTTCCATTTGTGCAGAGCGTTTCTGACTGTTGGTACAAACATTTCTGACTGTATTGTTACAAAAAGCAATTAAAAAAAATAAAACTAACTTCATAAAATCTGCTGACAGCACCTGCTGTCTTGTCATGTAGACTTTTCCAAATAAAATAGAAGGCTGCATGAATCACAGGCTTAAAATTTCGTTTGGAAGATTCAGAAGTGGTAACAGTATATCTCTGGTGATAGCAGTGTGCCTTTTCGAGATTAAACACTTCAACTTGAGCTGTAAATTCCTGTGGACTCTGGAATGCATGTTTAATATTATAAACATTTTTTGAAACAGATAGTGCCAATAAGAAATTGAAAATACGGGGCTGATGTAACCTAAATATTATTAATTTAATGGCACGTTTTTATGTGGCATTTCCTTTTCTTTGTTGATTATTTATTTAGGTGTAAAATCAGCCCCAGAATCCTTTATGTAAAGTTACCTTTTTACTTCCACCAAAGTTAGCAGGATGTCCCCACAGACAAGTGGGGAAGAATCTGATAAATTTGGTAGTAACTGGCCCATGAGATGTGTGAATAAACGAAGCTTTTCTTCCAGGGCCATTGATTAGAAAGCATTGTTATGCTCTGCAGGTTTCACTGGGAATTTTCTGTTAGCTACATTAAAAAAAAAACCTAATTGTTGCAAAACTAAAACTTTATTTCTGTATGTGATAGCAGCTACTGAATAGTTCTGTAGTGAAAGTAATTCATGAATGGGGTTTGCATGTCCAAGGTCTTAGTGTAAAGTGTATAAAAAGTATAAACATTTGATATAAACCATTGTCAAAATGTTTGGCCTTTTTTTTTTTTTCTTTTCTTCTGTGGGAAAATAATGGATGATCTTTCAGGACACTTTATGATTGTGTCTGGGTGTGCTTTCCTCAAACCACTGTAGACAAATACGCATTTATTCCATTCATTAGTGTGGGTTTGCAAATATTATGATACTTAATTGTGAAAGCTTTTCCCGGGGAGGGATTTGGCTCCCCGTGCCTTGACATTTACGTGCTCATGGGTATTTATAGTTGTGATCTGTCTGGAATTTGCCTTTGTGGTTTTGTTCGCTCTTCAGCTTGTTCTGTGATCTGGTCCTGTCGTTCTCAGTTCTGTTCGTGAGGTTTGAGAGGGGAGGAATGCAGAAGAAATGCCTTAATTTAAAGGGAAAAATGAACATTGGACTGTTGACTTTCTCACTGCATAACAGGAGTACCAAAACATTACCCTAAAGAGCAGGAGGACAGGTCTGAGACTGCCCAGTTGGGCAGAAAATGGTTTTACAGAATTGAGCAAATAGAAGCAAAAGCTGCCCAGATACCACTTGATGCTGGAGTGATGATGGTAACTTTTTTCTGTGTATGCTGGAATGAAATGTAGCTGCTGTGCTTGAAGGCTGTGTAATCAAAGAGCTGATGATACAGATGGTTGAGTCATAATTGATATATCAGTCAGAGACAGTAGACTGAGGAGAGAAGCTTTTGGGTGGGGAAAGTTTTTATCTGTTTTGGTTTTGAGGTGGACTCAAATGCAAGGGCTTACCGACAGAATGCCCTCTGGGGTTTCCAGGTTCTGCTGGAAAAGAGGAACACAACGAGGTAGAAATGTAGAGACTTGTAAAGAACAAAAGAATCCTATAAAGAAGGTCATATAGCACAGTAGGTAATGACTTTACCTGGGTTTGGGGGGGACACTTGTTCAGGCATTTCAACAAAAAGTATTCCAGCATATGGGAAGCAAAATCTTTTCTCAGTCTAGAAGAGTTTTTTCTAGGTGTATGTGGTAACAAGGAAGATAGGACTGTAGCAGTACAGCTGAATATTTACTTGTATTTTCTGAAGGCTGTTTTGTTTCCTGTTCACCTCTGCTTATTTGGAGGGACTGCAGTGCCAGAGGTCCTTGTTGAGGAGAGTCCACGAAGGCTTTTCCTTTGCTTTTGGTAGTAATCCTGAGGAGGAATATGGGATAAAACA
The DNA here is from genome assembly GCF_022539395.1 of Myiozetetes cayanensis. NCBI lineage: Eukaryota > Metazoa > Chordata > Aves > Passeriformes > Tyrannidae > Myiozetetes > Myiozetetes cayanensis. The sequence continues at coordinate 2,155,147 of NW_026086826.1, read as the reverse complement.
ACAAAATGAGCAGTAAAGAATTGCAGATATCAGATATTTGGAGTTCTGAAAATCTTTGATTTATTATCTTTCCTTGAAACTGCTCTGATGAGAGAAGATTGGAAGATGTTAAAACTGACCACACTTAGCAGATGGATTTCACTGTCTGAAGAAGTGCTGGTATGATCAGATGTAATTGTAATTAGCATGATTGCTAGATGTCCATCTTGTGCACACTAGTCTTTTAAGAATAATTAATATTAAAAAAAAAGTTTTCCCTACTTCTAAGAGGGTAATATCTCTCTATTACAAAGTGTTTAAAGAACTCAATAAGCATGTGAGAGGAACTGCAGCCTACATGTATTTCCAAAAGATCTCTGGTTGTAGGATAAAAGGAAGGTCTCAATATGGAGAAAAAGAAAGAATATGCTTTCTGGAAGGAGATGTCATTGACTCTTAGAAGAGATGAGATTCCAGGCTCTAGATTCATTCTGACATGAAGATCTCGTGCAGGGCAGGAAGTAGAAGTGATGCAGTCACTGCTGTACATCCCACTCAGAATCCTAAGTAATTCAGTTTTTAGGGAATATCTTACATAATTAGGGTATAACTCAGCACTTAGGCCAGAATAGAGGGAGGGAGAGGATGCCTGAACACTGAGTCACTGTGACTGTCAGCAAACAGTCCCCAGGGAACTGTGGTACAGAATTTGTTCTGTAAGGGTTGCAAATTAAGGTGAAGAAACTTTTTGATTTAAGGAGAAATCCTCGTTATTGAGGCTTTTAATGTAGCCTGTGAAATTAAATAATGTTTTACCAAAGGGAGGGAGGGGATGGCTCACTAAGGCCTGCTTATTGCACTGCTTGAATATCCTTTTGATATTTAAAAGGAGACACATGTGCTTAATATAATATTGTCCAAAGGTTAAAACTGCTCAGTAAAAGCTGTAAGTGAAGCAGCTCCCCAGGGAGTGGGACTGTGCTTCACATGGAATCTGCTCAAGTCCTCTTGGAATTCCAGCTGGTGGCCTACTGCTTTCAGAACTACATAGTGGAGAAAATATTGATTTTAAGGTGTGGGTTTCACAGGCTTTATCTGAAATACAACCTGTAAATTAACTAAAGTAGGACTTTGAAAATAAAGATGAGAAGGTTGATTTAGTAAAAGATGAGCTTTATTCCATGTGGAACTCAGCAACAACTTCCTCCCTCAGCTGTAAAGTTAATTGATTCTGTAACCTTGTGGCTCCCAGTGTGCCAAAAATGCAAGCCCTGAGAGATTTGGTGACAAGGGGAGCTGATTCCTGCTTTCAGTACCCTTTGGCCTCTGTTACATTTGAAATAATATCTGCATACGTTTTTGCTTTCTCAAATACTATTACATAAACTGGAAAAGAACAGATAAGATGTGAGGATTACAGGGAATGACACAAGTTTAAAAAGAGGAAGAAAAGTTCCAAATCTTTTTCTAGTAATCCCTGGTTAAGGAGACACTTTCTGTCTCTTCTGATCAGTGCCTTTGAAGTTAGAGCAGGTTCTAGAAAACAACTTCACATACAATGCTCCCTGAGGCAGAGGATTAATGGGTTTTATTGTTAGAAGGCAGGCAGTTGACCTTAGTTCGTAGTAATAACTTCATAATTGAGCCTAGGAGTGTCTTCATATGGGTAACTTCTAGAGATGGCCAAGGCTGGTGTGTTTTAATACTTTGTTCCAGGGAGGGGTAATTTTTCCAGCTCTATCAATCAGTCTTGAAGTTTATTCCCCTCCTGATAAGTGGGGATAATTTCTTGACCTGTAGCTTTTAGCAGAGATACAGAAGCAATCTTGCAGGTTAGAACTTGATGGTATTTTCCCTACAGAGCATGACAAATACTTCAGTAGTAAAAACAAATGCACAAGAACCAGGTATTTTCCTGTTATTAACACCTCATCAGGGGAAAGGTATTTGCTGTACTTGTCCAGTAATCTTGATGTTTCCTCTTCGGTAGAAGAAGGCTGGGATGGGAGTTAGATCAAAACACAGCAAAACTGTAGTGGTTTGGGTTGTGGTAAACAAAGTGGGGTTTTTTTGCTGCTCGGTAGTCCGTGACTGCAGTCAGGTGGGGGGGGGGGTGGCTTGATTGAATTGTTAAACAAAGGAAGTTACACTTTGTGAAGGTTTGTGGTTAATTTGGGTGTAAAACCTTCCCTGCGCTGCCGGAGAGGCTCCGAAGCCGCCGTGCTGGGAAGGCGCCGTGTCTGTACACACAGCGAGTCGAGCGCTGTAATGGCTGCCTGTGGGCACCGCAGCTCTGGGGCTGCGGGTGGGAGGCGGCGTGGCCGCTGTAACCTCCCCCCGTGGGCGTGGGAGGGTTTGTGGGGAGGGATTGGGGAGGGTTTGGGGGCAGGATCTCCCTGTGCGCAGCCGCCGGGCCGGGGAAGTGACGTGCGGGATTAGTGGTGGTTCTAGAAAGAGCCGAGACGCTTCGAGCGCAGGGGAGGGCGCTGGGCAGGGCCGGGGCTGCCCCGGGGATCGTTCATAAAGGAGCTCCGGGGGGGAGGCAGGGCTGGAGAAACTGCCCCGCGGTTCTGGATGGATCGCGGCCTTTGCTGATTTACGGCGCTTCTCTCCGCTTGGATCCCGCGGCTCATCGCTTGTTTTTCCTCCTCCTCCAGCGTCTCCACCTTGCCGAGAAGACACTGGACGCTGCTTTCTTTGTAGCAGGGGAAAATCTGAGCTCCTCCGCCGCTCAGGATGGGGAAAGATTATTATTCTATCCTGGGGATCGAGAAAGGGGCTTCTGACGAGGATATCAAAAAGGCTTACAGAAAACAAGCCCTGAAATGGCATCCGGACAAGAACAAATCTCCCCACGCAGAAGAAAAATTCAAGGAGGTTGCAGAAGCTTACGAAGTGCTGAGTGATCCCAAAAAGAGAGACATTTATGATCAGTTTGGGGAGGAAGGTATGTATTTCTCTGTATTTTTGTATTTCTCTGGTCGGTCGCTTCCATTATGTTGAATGAGGCAAAACAGAGAGGAAAACACGGTATGTGTTGATTTTTAGGCAGTGTATTTGTTTTGGTTTGTCAGTTTTTAAAATGTAAAATGCATTGCTGGGCTTTAATGCTGATACAGTTGTAATTTCTTATTTTAATTTATTTTTTAAAATTTTATAAATCCCAAATTCTTAACGGGCAAAAAGTTACCAAACAGAAAAAGTTCATGTCACTCAAAACCAGTTTTCTGGATCTCTTATCTTGCACTTTTGAGATGAAATGCAAAAGAGATGTGTTCTTTTTTAAAATTTTTGCCTGAGGGGGCAATCTGCTTGATCTAGGCAAGGCAGTCCTTCTGAGCAGAGGCCCAGGTGTCCAGTCCGTAGTTGTCCTTGGCTTTGTGCCTGGAGAGGAAAGAATTTGGCTGATGTCATGAAATACCAGACCAATTTTTTAGCTTTAATTGTAAACAGTGATAACATGCCAAGAGAATGAGGCCTCAGAAATGTCATATTTATCCTAAAATGGTTATCTGCAGAGGATGGCTTTTTTTTTTATTTTTGACCAACATGACTTTCAGTGTTACGATGGAGCAACAGAGGAAGTCATTAACATCCCTTGCCATAAATGTATCAGAAATTCCACATGAAATAGTGGCTTCCCTCGTGGCAATTGTCTGCTCGTTGCTGTTCACTCAGGGCCATGGTTTACTCTTACACAGGAGGACACTGAAATAATTTGTCACCATTACAAAGAAGGGCACTTTGGGGAAAGGTACAAAGTAGGAATTGTTGGAGTGGTGAATCTGGAGGTGTCTCCTGATGCCTCAGCTGCTCTCTGAGCTCTGCAGTTGCATCTGAGAGTGCAATCAGTAGTTGTAAGGGAAAAGGCAGAGGGCTGGGTTTTGTGGGAAGGAGGAAAGGCTGTGTTTTTACAGCCAGGAACTTGATGTACCTTCTTGGCCAGCTGTTCCAGGAGGTGTCCTTCTGCTGTCACAGATTGAATCCCCTGGTCTGCTTGTCTGACATTACCAGTGCTGTGACAGAAGGATTTATTCCATGTTGCTGAGTACTCCTGATCTGATCTGGTATTGAGATGGGAAGGCATTCTCTTGTCTTACTTGGATACAAAAAACCAAGCAAGGTTCTTAAGGAGACTTTCACTCTTTTCATCTTAAAGGTTTGAGAAAGTATCCTGAAAGGGTCAGAGCAGAAGAGCACTGTTACAAGGAAATAAAATACTTGATTGTCTGTTGGGAAAGAGGCATTGAAGAAAATTGAGTTTTAGCTGATTTTTAGCTGGGTTTGGAATGGGAACACAGGAAGTACAAGGGACTGTCCAGAGAGAATTGTAAAGGAAGTGTTAGCAGGAAGGAACAAGATGTAGATCTTTCCTTGAGGAAGATGGAATAAAAAGAACAAAGCTAATTGAGAACCTTGTTATTTTTTGCACAGAGACATTGATAGTTCTAAGATATTTTATTTGTAGCTGCTTTGTTACTGACAATGCATTGCAGGCAAACAGAGGTAAAACTAATTAACAGTGAATTAATGCTGAGCTGTAGAGACTGTGGGAAATGTTGCATATGTGAGAGTGCATGATTTTCCCCACAAAGTGATCTTGTGGAAGGCTGCAGTTCCCTACAGACTTTGCAGGACTAGAAGAGAACAAATCAAGCAGACCTGTCCTCTGCTAATTTGTTAAAATACCTATTTTCAATCACGTGGAATAAACCTGGCAGTGTCAGGATACCTGTTCTTCTGAAGTCCTTCTGGAGCTTCAGAAACTTTGTTGCTGTTCAGGCTGTTGAGTTAGTGGTTGGTACTGCACATTCTCCTGGTGAGTCCTCACTGAAAAGCAGACCTTTGGCTCTGCTGTAAATATCTCTTTGACTCACCAGTTCTGATATCATGACACTCTATAGTAGCAAAGCTTATACTAATACTCAATTTGTTTGTAACTTTGCTTCTTTGTCCCTCCTAGGTCTGAAAGGAGGAGCTGGAGGATCCGATGGACAGGGCGGTACCTTCCGGTACTCCTTCCACGGCGACCCCCACGCCACGTTTGCGGCTTTCTTCGGTGGCACAAACCCCTTCGAGATCTTCTTTGGGAGGAGGATGCCCGGTGGCAGAGACACTGAAGACATGGAGGTGGACGGTGACCCCTTTGGATCCTTCACCACCTTCAGCATGAACGGCTTCCCGAGGGAAAGGAATACAGTCGGCAGCCAGGTCCGCCGTAAACAGGATCCGCCCGTGATCCACGAACTCAAAGTGTCCCTGGAGGAGATTTACCACGGCTGCACCAAGAGGATGAGGATCTCCCGCAAAAGGCTCAACCCCGACGGCAGAAGTGTCCGAACAGAGGACAAAATCCTCACCATCGAGATAAAAAGAGGGTGGAAAGAAGGCACCAAAATCACTTTCCCCAAAGAAGGCGACGAAACCCCCAACACGATTCCCGCCGATATTGTTTTTATCATTAAGGATAAACCTCACTCTCATTTCAAGAGAGATGGATCAAACATTGTCTATCCTGTTAAGATCAGTTTAAGGGAGGTGAGTTCCTCTTTGCTAAAGCTCTGTATGTTTGAAGTTGTTACAATACCATACAGTGGCAGCTGGGAAGTTTTAGGATTTGGGGTTTGGGTGTCTTTTTTTTTTTTTAATTAGAGTTTTGCTTTTGTCAGTGCATAAACTACCACAACACACATTTACAGTGAAAGCAATAACTTTGTGTTGATAAAAATGTTGTATTATTTCCAAGCTGTTGACTGTAGAGGTGGAAGGGTAAGAGTAAGGGTTGATACATCTTTAATCTTCAAACATTATCTTTCTAGCTAGTGATGATTAGGCTGAAGTGACAGACACATTAACAAATCCTATATATTATGCTCCTTGCTGCTGGGTTATGGTTGCTATTTCTGTAGGATAAAGTAGAAATGCCTCAAGTATTTTCATTGCCAGGAGATTCTAAGTCTCCCTTTTTATGTCATAAGTTATTTCAGTGTGATTTCAAACTACACAGAGATTGATTTCATGAAGATAAATAATCGTGAACAGGTGTAAGAGGAGCTATATATAACAACAAAAATGGTATAGCTCTTTAAAATTCCATTCCAAGTCAAAACATAACTGGCTTTCTGAAGGAAAAGTCAGAAAGGCAACTTCAGAGTTGTTAAAGAGTCTGGAGCCTCAACATAATCATCATTTAAAAGATAATGTGGCTGTGTGTAATGTAGTTTTTCTTCCTAATTAGTGTCAGGTTAAGCAGTAAATTCTTGCTTGCATTATAAGCTCTTTGAGAAGGGAGCTTAATGTACACAAATGATTCTGAACTAAAATAAGTGTGAACTGGGGTGAAGCACTTGAAGTAGTGTGAGGGAGGGAGAAAAGACTATTTAATGTTAACGTGGGTAATACAGTTTCTTCAGAGAGAAAAACCTGCTTGGACTCATTCCATTGTTATGTAAATTGGACATTATCAGTGTAGACTTAGTGTGCTGAAGCTGGAGGAATCCAAATCTCATTATCAGAGATCCTAGTAGTGAAAACAAACTGTTGGATGAAGCAGGAGGTGAGGTCTAATGTTTTAATGCACCAGAATAATTGTTAGTTTTTCTTTGAATATCACAAATATCCACTGAACACAGCTCTGAAATTTGATGTGCCTCTGCTTATAGACACTCAGATGTCCTTGTGCAATTGGATACAGGTTGATAGTGTATTAGAAGAAACCCCTGTGCAATGTAAATAAACAGAAAATGAAACGGGAATCTGTAATTTCCAATGGCAGCTTAGAGGACTGACATCTCTAAAAAGTATGAGGAGTTCACTCTGCTCAGCTCCCTTATTATTTGAGAAGGTCTTTGAAGGACACAGAAGCTCAGTTACCCTCCAGTGGCCGTTGTGTGAGGTCTGTAAATGCAGTGACGCTCAACGGCAGATTGCAGCCTCCTCTTTTGAACAGAGGAATTTGAATTTTGACATCTCAGTAGTGCACAGCAGAAACACTGTTCAGAATCCTGGTCACTTCTAAATAATCCAGATTCATTTGTAGGTACAAAAAACCCCCAAACTGACCGATTTCTTATGTTCCCACCTTTGTTTAGGCTTTGTGTGGCAGCTCGTTCAACGTGCCGACGATAGAAGGAAGAACCATCCCCATGACGGTAAACGAAGTGGTAAAGCCCGGCATGAGAAGGAGGATTATAGGATATGGTTTGCCATTCCCCAAAAATCCCGACCAACGTGGAGACTTAATTATAGAGTTTGAAGTCGTTTTCCCAGATAACATTTCTCCAGCCTCAAAAGAAGTGCTTAGGCGAAATCTTCCCGTTTCGTAAAGTGCAGGACTGTGTTTGTCAACAGATTAAAAATAGGACACTGGAAATGCAGAAGACTGGCAAGTCTGTGCTTTTTAAAAGTGCAATCTGTAACAACTAGTGGAATCTTTGTTTTTTTTGTTTTGTTTTGTTTTATGGGATGGGTGGGGGGGAGTACTGTAATGCTGCATGAGAAGAAAAGGGTTCAAGTACAAGTCATACAGGTGAAAATTCTGCAGTAAAATTTACAGGGAAAACCACTCCTTTTGTTTTACATCTTCCTAATCAGCAAAATTTATTCATTATTTTGCTTACTATAAAATGCAGTAATTTTTTTACAATATTTCTGATACAGTACTTGAGCCTCCAAGTACTTTATTTCTTATATCCTTACCCTGTCTATAACATTACACATTTATACAGAAGTTGGAGATAGTACTAGAAATACACAGATATATAAATATTGAAAAGAGCAAAACATGAAAGAGATCATTTGAGTTTGTTGCCTTCCACTGCACAAAGCAGAGGCTGGCAAAATCAGGTTGGACTCCTGAACCAATCCCCCAGTGCCACGAAAGCATTCTCCCTGTTGTCCCAGAAATGTCAGCACTGCACTGTGAGCACAGGGCACGTGGAATTCCAGGCCCCTGAGACCAGAGGGCAAGTCTGGAACCCTGGCAGTGCAGGACCAAGTTGGGGTGCACTGGAACTGGAAGTCTGTGAGCTGACAGGTTGCACCCAAGCGTTGAGGGAAATGCCACTGCAAGGCCACTCTTACTTATCTTTGGTCATGGAGATGGAAAGATGTTCCAGTAAGAGAGAAAATATCACTTTTCAAGAGGAACAAGAAGGAAGTTAATCAGTTTCACCTCAAACCATGGTAATGTGATGGAAAAAATCCCCCTGGAATGCATTTCCAGCAGGTGATCAGGAACGTTCAGCACCGCTGTACAGTGGGGAAATGTTGCTTGACCAGTCTCATTGCCATCTCCAGTGAGCTTTGGGGATGTCAGGAGAACAGTCCGTGGTGTTTGCCTTTTACATCTGCAGGCAGGCTGATGAAGTACAGGTCAGGTGAAGTGGAAAGTGAGGTGGATTTAAAAGCTGGCCAGATGAGTGGGCACAAAGTGCAGATGGAGGCAAGTCAGTACTGGTGTCCCCAGTGACTCAGGACTGGGGCCAGGACTACTCAGCATCATTAACCACCTGAATTACGGGATGGAGTTTCCAAATCATATGAAACGTGGGAGGAGTGGCTGATGTACTGCCTTTCTGAGGGACCCCAGCAGGCTGGAGAGCTGGACAGAGGATTCTCACCAAGTCCAGCGAAGGGGAATGCAGCTGACCAACAAACTGACTGTGAGCCAGCACTGCAGCCTTGTGGCAACAAAGGCCAGAGCTCTGCTAGCAGATGGAGGGAGATGATCTCTGGCAGCCCTGATGAGGACACAGCTCGAGTACTGGACCCCCCAGCCCTTGGAAGATACAAATTTGGTGGAGTGGCTCTAGCAAAGGATCATCCATGAGAGGCTGAGCTGGAGCTCTGAGCCTGGGGGAGATCTTGGTACCCGATGTGAGAGGATGAAGGTGGAGGAGCCAGGCTCTGCTCAGTAGCTCTCAGTGACAGGGGGATTCCATCTGAAATACAAGGGAACACCTTTCTGCTGTGAGGATGGTGAGGAGTTGCCATCCCTGCAGATACTCAAAGCCTGAGTGGAGATGTTCCTGGGCAGCCTGCTCCAGCTGGGCATGCACGAGCAGGGGTGCTGCACTACCTAATGCCAAGGGGTTTCTGCCATCCTAAACCGTTCTGTGAACTTGGCCTTGGCACTTTTCTCCAGCCAGCGCTCTGAGCCACGTTCTGCAGAGGAGGCCTGGCCCAAAGGTGGGGGGTACTGGTGACAGTGGCCTGGGGAGCAGCTCTGTGCTGCAGTGGAAAGCTGCACAAAGGACCCTCTGAAAGCATTTGGCTAGGGCAGGTGGGCAGAGATCATGCTGAGCTTAAGCATTCGTTATTTTCAGAGGCCAAATTGTACTCCCACATGAAGAAGAAGGAAGAGCCCAGTTCCTAAGGAAAGTTTGCTTAAAACACAAAGTGGGATAGGGGTTGCCCATAAACTTTCATAACTGAGTCTTTTTTTGAATCCAAACATGAGTTAGTTGTCTTTAGAGTTTAAAAGATGCAGAGAGAGATGGAGAGCCCTCTGGAATAGTCTAGTTTTATAATACAGTAATAGGGCTGGTTCCCTTGATTGTGGCATGGTATTGGGGAAAGAAATGCCTTGTGGGCATGCTTTATTACTTGAGTTTAAAACCAGAATACAGTGCTTTAACAATACTTTCAAAGGGGTTTTTGTTGTTGTTGTTTTGTTGGTTTTTTTCATAAGAAAATACGTAAGATTTGCTGTCAGCCTTTTGCCTGTGGAAATTTAGAAGCTACCTGCTGTCTTAGGTAGCCTAAGAAATAGCAGTGTTACAGATGTGATTCTCTGCGGGAGAGTAAATCAGATGGAAGCTGGGATTTAATTTACAATAACTGTTTAACGAGCACAAGAAGCATCCCATTTCTGTTACTCAGAGGAATAGAATTCCTGGGAGATATTGTTCAAATCAAATTTTTTGACTGCAGTATCAGTTGTAGCTCTAAATCCTACAGGGATTAAACAATTGCTGGAGCAGTATCATCACAAATTAAAAAAAAAAAAAAAATTGCTGCTTAGTGCTTCTGCATATTGTCAACACTATATATTGTTTGTTCCCCAAATTTCCATTTCAGCGTGTTCCGTATTGCATTTCTTACCGTGGTTTTTAAGTAAAAAGTGTAAAGTTGGGTTTTTAACATTCTCTTCTGTTTTGTTACGATGGCAAATGCTACAGGCGACACGACTTCACAAGCATATCATCCTAAAATACCTGTTTGTCAGTTCAAGAGCTAATAGAACCGAGCATTTTGTAATCCAGGATCTTGTAATGATAGTCCAACTTGTAAAAAAAAAAGTTACAGCAACTAGGACTATTTTTTGTAACTATCTTCAGGCGAGGGGAGTAGTGTTACATTGAAGAATTGCAGTATCTTGTGTATTTAGAGGTGTATATAGATTATATATATATATATGTATAGCAAACTAAACTTTTCCAACTGTTTTCAAGCTCAAAGTATAAAACTTCTAGGACTGGTATGAAATAAATGCTTGTATTTCTTTTCTTATGGAGAGTTGACAAAGTATATATTTCAGAAAACAGCATGTAGAATTACTTCCAAATCTGAGAGGAAGCATTAATATCTATCTAATCCAGGATTCACAAAAAAAAAAATATTTTTCTAATCAAAAATGTGCTTAAAAGCTATGTTTTAAAACCCATTTGATTATTTAATAAAGGCAACTTGGGAGAAGGAAGCAAATACTCAGTCACCTACTATATTTGTAACTCCTGAAATACATGGAAATAAAATGGTCGTTCATGAAGTTGGGATGAGGAGGATTTTTGGTCTCCTGAAGGTTGTTTAGGTAAAAGTTACTTTGGAGTTCATCCAGCAAGTCTGTGAAAAACCTCTCCTTCTGCAGATCCTTTTTGAATCTCCCCACCGTGGATCTGTAGGGGAACCTCCAGCTGTTGGAAAGTGGGGGCAGAGCTCCCTTCCCACCCTTTCTCCTTTTTGCCAGGCAGTGGAGCTGTGATTGCTGCACAGCAGGCTTTGTGATGCCCCCAGGGGATGGGGGTTCCCCTCTCCCACTGAGCCACGGGAGCTGTGCTGAGAGCTTGTTGGAGCCTGCTCGTGGCATGCTGAACAAATTTACCCTGTTCCCTCCTAGCATGTGCATCTTCTGTGCTAGCCTGACTCACTGGTAACTGAGAACTGACTCACTGGTGATGTCCTTTGGGGGTAAAACAGGTTTTACTCTACCAGTGACGTTTTCTAGAACTTTAGGGTGAAATTCTGTGCGTGTGAATTCGGGTGCTAGACCTAAAAAATACATGGACGTGTAAATAGCATTGAGTCGATTTTCCTTTGTGGGCAGGAAGTGCTAGTCCTCCTTTGCAGCTGCCTTGAACAGTTCTTCCTGTAGTGCTTCCTGAACAAATCCTGTAGAACCAGGCTGTTCATCAGAAGGTCTCTTGCTGGTTGGCACAAACTGGGCAAGGAGCAACACTGAGCTCCTCGTGAAGAACAGAATCTCAACTCTTCATTTGTCAAATTGCTCAGCAATGGACTTTTAGATGGCATTATTTGTTTCCTTCAGGCTTCTCCAGTTAATTGTTCTCTTATTTAAAGAGAGAGTGCTGTTGATCCCCTTGGGCATAGAAGGTATAAGTGCCCCGTGCCTGTTTTGTTTCCCTGGAATTACTGCCTTCCCCCAGGGAGGAGCTACAACAACAAGTTTGTTAGTCAAGCCTGATTGCTTTATCGAGGGCAAATTACCATCTTCACAGCCCTGCTGCCTTACCTTCAAAAAACTCCAGACCCCACCCAGCCCTGAAATACCAGATGGGTACACCATATATAGTGAAACACCCTTTATATTCTGATAGTGGCGTTTCATGTCCAATAATGTGAATGTTGGTGCCACGTTCTCCACAAACTTCATGGCTTTTGCATGCCAGGATTCTCATTTCCCTTGTTTTGGAGTGAGAAACTGAAGAATGAACACCTGTAGTATGCAATATTCTTGGATAGAAGGATGAAACCCATATTTTTCTTTTCCCCTTTTTTTTTTTTTCCTTTCCAAACCCAAGGCTAAATTTGTATGTTCTAGGTACTGCTCTGATTAGATCTGCTCAGAACCTTTGACTCTGGGTTTCCTCACAGCCATTCATTCTCTGTGCCTGCCTGGTCTGACTCCACATGCCAGAATCCTTTTTTTTTCCTTCTGCAGTGGTTTGTCTTTTATTCTGAAAGGCAGGTGATGTGGTAAGGCAGTGCTGCTGCTCTGCAGCTTCCTAGCACATCCCTTCAGAGGAGCTGGATGTCACTCTTCACATCTGGAGTGGATTCAGCACTCCAGTGAAAGCAGGGTGAGTGTAGGTTGGAGCACAGCTGTCTCCTCAAGGTGAACATCCAACTGTACAATATTCTATGGTAGAAAACGAAACATTTCAAATCTGTTAAGTGTTACACTTTTCAAATATTTCTGTGTTAAATACCAGTATTTCAACGCTGGAAATAGGCTCTTAAACTTTGCCTGTTAACCTTTGCTTTATTAACCCTTAAAGATTCACAGATACTCCGCTTACAGTCGTGATAAATAAGCAAAGGTTGGCTGAAGTCCTTGTATACTTCATGGTTCCTTTTATATCCTGGCTGTAAACCTGGTCAATACTAGTAAATACTTAGTACTTGGCCAATTCCTGATCTAGTGAAAACAGCGCGATCCCACTGAGGTGAGCGCAGTTCGGAGCACAGCTGTCTCCTTTTAGGCGAACACCTAACTTCGCTAATTATCCTGAATTAGAGAGGGGGAAGGTGGTGGATTCCTCCGCTGTGGCCGAGGCTAAAGGGTCGGAGCTGCCCGGGCCGAGGGCTCAGCCTGGGCGGGCTCCGCGGCCGGGGATGTTGTGGGGCCGGGCGGGGAGGGCTCGGTTGTGAGGGCTCTGCCCGAGGCTTCCCCTGGCTCGGCCAGGAGGGCTCGGTTGTGAGGGCTCTGCCCTGGCCCGGCCGGGAGGGCTCGGTTGTGAGGGCTCTGCCCTGGCCCGGCCGGGAGGGCTCGGTTGTGAGGGCTCTGCCCTGGCCCGGCCGGGAGGGCTCGGTTGTGAGGGCTCGGTTGTGAGGGCTCGGTTGTGAGGGCTCTCCCGTGGCCCGGGCGGCTCCGCGGGCCGTGCGGGGCGGGGCCGTACCTGGCGGCCGCGATGGCCGCGGGCCGGGCCGGGCCGGGGCGGTGCCGTCCCGGGGGCAGAGTCCGGCGCGGGTGGCGCGGCCTGAGCGCTGAAAATGCTGCTGGGGCTGTGGAGCAAGAAGAAGGACAAGTCCAAGGAGACCTTCAAGCTGGTGGAGAGCGAGGCTCCGTCTCCATCCCCGTCCCCCGCGGCGGTCCCGGCCCCGGCCCCCACGCGGCTGCATTTCCACGCGCAGCTGGCGCACGGCAGCCCCACGGGCCGCGTGGAGGGCTTCGGCAGCGCCCGAGAGCTCTACGGCAGGATCGGCCAGGCCTTCGGCATCGACCCCCAGCAGGTACGGCCGCCCGCACCTCCCTCCGCCTCTGCTTTGTGCCGGGGAAATCATCCCCTTCTTGTTCCGAGCGGTGGGCGGGGAAAGCATCCCCTTCTTGTTCCGAGCGGTGAGCGGGGAAAGCATCCCCTTCTTGTTCCGAGCGAGCGTCACCACCCGGGGAAACACAGACACCGAAACATCCTCGGTGAACCTGCGTGGCACAGCTCGTGGGCGCTGCTGCGCCCTGCTTAAGGCAAGGGTACATACCCAGGATGAAGGCAAACCGGAGGGGAGGGGAGGGGATGTGGTACAAATGCCCTAAATCCCACTAAATTTTTTAAAATTTCAGCTGAATGTGGTGGTTGGAAAGTCTTCTGCTTTATCCGGATGGTTATTTTTAACCTCGCTGTTGAAGTGAGGTTATTTGAGTCTGTAACAAACTCGATTTTTTTTTTTAAAATCCTGCTGCCTTTTTGATCTTTTTTGTTTATTTGATTTTCCTAAGCCACATTCTAAACATTTGTTTGGATAATGATTCATTTGTGTTTGTAAATGCATTGTTTTCTCTTAGTTAAAAGGTAGTGGCCCTGTCAGGTTCTTCCTACGTGGTTCTGTGAACCTTGACCTCTAAGTGGGAAACTGAAACAAAGTGCTGACCTTTCTTTGTGCCTACGTGTGTCTGTACAGCTTTACTTGTTCCCTGCTTTGTTACTGACGTTTTTTTAAAGTTGTGAAGCTCTGAGAGTTTGCCGTGGCCTGAGGCAGCAGCGTTTGGAACAGTGCATTGTAAAGGAAGAGTGGCAATAGCAGCGAGTTCAGTTTAACCAGCTGCTGTTGCATTAAGTAATTAAGAGGTGCTAGTGCCACTGCCAGATCCTCCCAGCTGCTTTCTGACCTGCTGCTGCTTTGTTTGCTTTCCATACTGAGCTGCTGGTCCCCTTTTGTCCTGCTCCGTTTCAGTCATACCTTTTACTCTCCGCTTCTTGTAATTGCCAGATTGTCTTTTATTTTGGTTTCCCTCCTTTCAGCGTTGAAATTTCGGCTCCACTGGCTTGAGAAAGAACAGTGTTCACAAGGAAACTTAATTTGGTATGAATGGTGCTCTCCTGTTTCTCCTGCTAAACGTATAATCTGACACCCTCCAGGGTTTTAGAGGAAGCACCACACGTTTCATGGGCTTGCATTGCCAGCCTTGAGCCCAACTAGAGGAGTTTCTTATTTCTTTTTCCTTTCCACTGTTCCATTCCTGTGTGTTGCTTTTTGGGTCTTTGGTTGGGGTTGGTTTGTTTGGTTTGTTTTGTTTTAATGTGGTTTCTGGTAGAAATGGATGGAGTTATTGCTGGAAGCACTGAACTTTAAATCTTTATGAACTCAGTTGGCTTTAAGAAGCTGAGCTGTATGAAATGAAAATCACGATCAAAAATACTTCCTGTTGTAAAAGTGGCACAGCAGAGTGAAGAACCTGGACCAGAGGGTCTTGCAACAGAATTTTGGACGGGCAAGATGAAATAGAGCAGTGAACAGCAAGAACTGCCAGGAAATGAGAATTTATTTGAATTTATTTGAAGTGGTATTATCTGTTAGTAAAAGCTGCTTTTGGACAGATAGTCTGGTGTTAAAATAACGCCAGAAGCGACATCTCCTCACACTGACAGACACTGGGGTGCTCAAATGCCATTTGTGGGTGTTCCCTGTGCAGGACAGGTGGTGGGAGCTGGCTGTGCTGGAGCTGTGGGCAGGGTGATACCCGAATGCCTTTGCAAACAGGCACTATCACAGGGATCTCCACCTCGGAGTGACCCAGGTGGAAAATAGGGGGGGGGGAAGGGAGGGAAAGAACTCGGTGTGGAGAGCATTCAGAGAACTTTTGCAGAAGTAAATATATTTAATCTCGTATGTGAGATTAGAGGAGTGTAGGCAAGGGTGTTTTAACACGATTGAGAACGAGCTACACTTGCAATCTGTCACTTCTCCTTTGACTTTGCATGACTCATTCCCTCTTTGGATCCCATCTCACGGGAGCAGCTGAGTTCAGCTTCTGCTGGAGAATCCTTTCCAGGTTCTGTCATTGGCTGCCAACAGTGACAAGAGAGGTTTATATAAACACAGTTTTTGTTGCACAGACAATGACAGGAACTTCTGTGCAGACCTGGATCATGAGCAGGGTGGGATGGGGACAGGACAACACAGGGGATGCTTTAAAGGGGTTGCTCCTTCACTCCTGTGATGTTTGCTGGGTATCTCTGGAGGAGTGAGACGTAACAGCAGCTTTCTGAGGCTTTTCCTGTACTCATCTTTCTTGTCTAGGTATTTATTCATCCACCTTCCTAGGTGAATATATCTCAGTTACCCCTTTTGAATCTGATATTTAGCCTGCTCTTCTGCCTGCCTCTCTGACTTTTACTATGACCAGCATTCCTTCTTTTCCTGGTGCAGCGTTAATGTTCTTTTCCACAGGGAGGAGGAGCAGGAGAGGATGTGGTTTCTAGCAATGGATTGCCTGTATCATTAACATGAGTGCTTATGTTTGAGGTAGAACACGTTGTTCCTGTCTTTTAATTTCATTGCTTCAACAGGCTTTCAACAAGATCTAAAGATCTAACATCTAAAAAATATATATCTATAGATGCAATTCTTAACTAACGACACATATGTTTTTGTTTACATGAGTAATAAAAGCGTCTCCCTCTGGTTTTTCTGTGGAGGATGAAGTAGGAGAAGTGGTTGGAAGAAGTATTTATCTGTAGTCTTGGCCATTTAGGATTACTGCTCCACTGTGACTGCTGGGAAATGTAACAGGGAATGTGTTCCCTGTAAGGGTGAAAGTGCAGCCTGGGTGATAAATGCCCAGCACTGCCTGAAGGACAATGTTGGAGCATTTGGTGGTGGTGGTGTGCTCCTGGGAGAGCACATGGCAGGGCTTTAAAGCATTCACAGTAGCTAATCAGGCACTGAGGAGGTGGCTGTTAAAGCCCAGCTGTAGCCAGGCTGTCTCTCCATCAGGTGAGAGGGGAAGGGTTCTCCACGGAGGCTCTGTGGATTTTCGGGTTGCGTGCTCGTAAATTGGCACTTGGGATGAGTTTGTGTGCGTGGAAAGGTGGAGTGTGGTGGGGCTGGGGAGCTGATTGAATGCTCAGTGGCTGTGTCTGTCCCGTGGAGCTTGGGGTTTCTTTCACAGTGGAAGGGATTTTGCTTCTCGAGGGGAATACAGGAAAAGAGAAACCCTGCAGAAATGCAGCTCCCTCTGTCTCCTCCAATAACTTCCTTAGAAGTATTTGATTTAAACCTGCTCGATTTGAACTTTTGTGGAAGACTTCTGACAAACAAGCCACAGAAACTCGGGTTTCTGAACAAAACTGTCCTTGCAGCAAGAAAGAAATCTGAATTGTGTTTTAGAGGAAAGGGTCAGCCTGTGAAATCCTCATCCTCATCACCGCGGTGCTGGAAGTTCTGTTGTATGTGCTTATCTGCTGAAACAAACTGCTCACAACCTCGCCTACAGATTGAATGCTTTCTGGAGCAAACAACTCCCTGCAAAAAACCACCCCCTCCCAGCCCTGTGGCAGCAGTTGCCTGCTTGCTGGTTCCCCAAGCAGTGCTTAAATGTCACACCCGTGTTAGGTGTGATGCTCGCTGTGTCAAGTTTCAAATACTTTTATTGAAATAATTGTATGGAAGAACTCTAATATTCGTGTGCTCTGGGTTTGGAAAAAAACCCAACAAACTGAATGCTTATTTTATCAAACTCTGAATGCATTTGGGGAGGCAAAGTTGCCTACCTGATGTAGTGCCACAAGCACAGCAGAACCTGGAGGAGTTGGTGTCAGTGGGTGTTACATCTTGCTCAGAATTAGAACCCTCATTTCCCTGCCTCTTGAACAGAGAAAGGGATTGTGATCTCTCTGTAAAGTTATCTGAGACCTCAAGGTGTAGGCTTGATGTGGCAGATGAGAACATAATAAATATATAGGATGTGCAGGATGGTGCTGCATGTGCACTTTATATAACACATCATGCAACCCTCTCTTAGCTAATTCAGTTCCTTTATATAACACACACTGGCTTTATTGGCTAATGTGGTCTCTCCTAGTTGAAAATACTGATGAATACCAAGTACCAATTGAAAATGCTCTGTTAGTGATGTTATCTGTGACAAAGCTGTTTTATCAGGCCGTGCACAAGCCCCCAGCCCCTGTCACTGAGAGGAATTTCCTTGTTCCGTGGGCTGCATGAGATACTTCCTTCACCCTGGGTTATCCTGGATACTCTGGGACTGATGTAACACTTCTGATTTATAACATCTTGCTAAAGTTGGCCTGAAATCTCACAGCACTGGCATGCTGAGCTAAAGATCAAATGCATATTAGGGTAAGGAGAGGAAAGACTTAACAGTGAAAATTGCACATTGAATTTTTTTCTCCCATCACTTTCGGATAAGAAAATTACTATTAAAATATACCAAAATTTGAGGGAGTGGAAGCTGCTGTTTAAGTATTTAAGTATATAATCTGCTATTAGGTACTGATATTAAACTTAGGTAAAATCCACCAAAAATATAATTTTTGAATCGACAGGTCTTGGTTGTGTGCAAATAAAGCTGGGCTGTAACTGGTAGATGGTGTAATGGTGCATTATCCTGGGTAGATACATCTTTAGTACATTACTCTCTGCAGATATTTGTTCTAAGAAAAAGCAGTTGTTCACTAAAGAGGATGGAGAATGATTTAAGTGTTATTTTTGACCGGCTGATGCTCTCCCAGCCTTGTGGTTAGCACAGAACTGACTCACAGAAAATTCTGCAGACTTATAGGCTGTAGTGGGAATGCCATCCAGATGAAAGTCTAAAAAGAGCAGCTCTGGATCGAGTTTCTAAATATCACATTTCTGCCCCGCTGCCAATTTTATCTATTCAAAGGTGTGACAGTATTTACTAGAGGATTGTCTGTTTGACAAGGTCACATGAAGGGTGTTAATGTCTAAAAATGTAAAGACACGGTGGTGCTGGTTGTTCGTTGTAGGAACAGTGAACAAAGAACTGAGTTGCTCTTTTAAACTGGCAGAGTTACGTAGAGAGAGAGAGAAAATGAGTGTGTGAACTTGATATTGTCTGTTTGAACTGAATTTTTTTTTTTTTTTAAAGCTTATGCTTAGAGATTGTCACTATTTATAAAATAAAATGCAACTTTCTGCTTAAAACTAGGTGAATTTCTCTAGGTGTTATTACTGCTTGAGTGTTGTTTAACTGGAAGAACATTGCACTAGCTGAGCAAATAAAACTAATGTGTGTTAGGGGTGTGCTGTTACCACTTTCATTGTTAAATAAGGTGTTGGATTGCAGTGGATGGATTAGGTGAGATAGGCAGGTAGCCCTTGAGGCAGGGCTGTTTGGTAGGGTTTTTTGGTTTTTTTTGTTTGTAAAAGCAACTAAGCAGGACCTCCCTCCAGAAACATCATCTCTCTACTAAACTTTGAGTTTTTAAAACCAAACCCCCCACAGTTATAGAACCAAAGTTCTAGAAAGCTCCAGAAACTTAAATGCTCTCAGTGAAATAAATACATTAGTAAAAGTATCCACCCCTCGTTTGACCTGGAACCAATTTAAGCAGGTGGGTGACCTTCACTTCGATTCTTCTGCTGTCATATCCAGG
Source organism: Myiozetetes cayanensis (assembly GCF_022539395.1). Taxonomy (NCBI): domain Eukaryota; kingdom Metazoa; phylum Chordata; class Aves; order Passeriformes; family Tyrannidae; genus Myiozetetes; species Myiozetetes cayanensis. Next base: position 2,136,068 of record NW_026086826.1, on the reverse strand, counting down.
GATATCAGCCAGAAGGAAAGATGAGGCATTTGAAGTGTTCTGGTGTGGAAAACCTTTATCTTTCCTAAGGATAGTGAGGGAAGCTGGGAGGGCAGGAGAGCAGAGCACAGCAGGGTTGAGCTGGCCACGGGCCCAGCTCTGTGCCCGGGTTTTTGGGCAGCTGACTGCTCCCCTGGGACTGCCACCAGAGTGGCAGCACAGATGAAGGACACAGGGTGACATCCTGCTGCTGGTTTTCTTGAGTGCTAGGCTGGCTTCCCACTGTGTCCTCCTTTTAACGTGCTGGCACTGCTTTTTCTACTTCCTAATTTGGAGCTGGAGCGGGCACGGGGGTTCCAGGGGTTCCAAGGGGCACTCTGAAGGAAAACAACATCCAGCAGATGTAGACAGGGAGTGGAAAAGTATCTGCCCTTCCCTGTTGTCCTGTCAGATCCCTGTGCACGTTGCTGGCAGCGGAGCCTTTGGCTGATGGTTTGCTGCCCTGGCTTTGCCACCTGTGCTTCTAGTTCATGGAAAAGACGATCTTTGGGGGCACTCCCCAAGTTCCTCTTGGAGCACAGAGTTCCTCTGGTTTGGCTGCTGCCCAGGAGGAGCTGTGTGGACTCCCTGGGCCCTCCCTCCTCTCCCGCTCCAGCTTGCAGAGGCATTGGGTGGGTGTAGTTACCAGAGCTGCGAGGGGGGATGCTGGGTTTGGGGTTTTCTGTTTTGGCTGGGCTGTTCAGGACAGCCTGGAAGAGCAGAGAGCCCAGAGCCTCACAGGACTGACCAAATTCCTTCCTGCAGCACCATGGTGGCCAAAATCAGCATCTCTGCCCCGAGCAGTACAACTGGATTGTTCTCATCCTGCCCATGCCCAGGACAGCCAACCTCTCCTGTTGAAGAACTACCATAAATGTAGGGAGAAAAAGAAGTGCCTGGTACTCAGTGCTGAAGGGAAATCCCTCAGAAAAACTGATTATAAAGAAGAAATTTGCCCCTTTTTGTTAAGCCTTGCTTTCACTAAACTGGGACAGGGATGTCCCCAGCTCATGCTAGGGAGGGGTAGGAACTAAGCAAACCCGTAGGAGATGACGTGCTCTGAGCTCATGGGGGAGCACATGGAGCAATGCAAAACATTTCATGCTCTCTCGTGACCGTTTTGCTTTGATAAGCTCTTTTTTTCCCCCCATTAAACTGCTTTTAAGCAATGATATTTCAAAGTAGTCCCTCTGAATCCTGTGGAATCCCAGGTGGGTGAATGATGGTGATGGCTCTTGGCTTTGCTCACTCTCACCTCTGGTACAATCTGTTCTGCTTTGGCTCAGGGTGCTGTGTCAGAGCTGGTGTGTTAATGTGTTTGCCCTTTTCCTCCTGCACAGATCATGTTTTGCACTTTGAACACTTACAAAGTCGACATGGACAAGCTCTTGGGTGCCCAGATTGGCCTTGAAGATTTCATATTTGCCCACGTGAAGGGACAGCGAAAAGAGGTGGAAGTTCTGAAAACTGAGGATTTGCTGGGCCTTACTATTACAGACAATGGGACTGGCTGTGCATTTATAAAGGTGAGCCTAATTACCACTGAAATACTTTGTTACTGTAAAAGGTTAATTATTGGTTTAATTGTCCTTCAGAACTACAAAATCTTTTATTATCATAAATATGGTTAGTACAGAATATAAAGCTGCTTTTCTTTAGGTAGATCATTCAAGATTGGTTCAGCTATTTCTGCTGCAGCGTGTCACTCAAAATGAGTTCATTTATTCATTGCTTCTGTGATGTGTAGCAGCTTTACAACGTGACCATTGTTATTTCCCGGCCTCCCCTGAGGTGGTAGGTGTTAGATACTGCTTGCATCTGCCCCCTCCTGTTTTAAAGTGATTTTCTGATGTCACTGATGAGGTGCTTGTAGAACTTCTGTGGCTCATGTGATGATGAGATCATGTTCTCCCAGCCTTTGACTGCTCACAGGGCACAGCCTTTGTGCTGCACCAGAACAGGGGCAAGTTTAGTGCTTTGTCAGCTTCCCAGGGCTGTTGCCTTAGGTAGGGTGAACTAAAAGGATGTGGATGAACACAATTTACCACAGCTGAGTAGCAGCTACGGGCAGTAACATGCACCATATATTAATCATAATTGCTTCCCTTCCCCTCCGCTGTAGGACCTGCAGATAGTATGTTTTGAGACAAGTAGAGGCTGAGGAAATGATGCCACCCTTCCTGCTAGGCTGGGTGTTAGCAACCTTAATCACATTTTCTGCCTTTTTCAGATTCTTTGCTCTGATCTACTCCAATTATCCACTATTAGTGAGGCATTAGCAATTACCTTCGATCACTGCTATCCCAATTGCTGTTCTCATTGCTGTTGTAAACAGAGCTTCTTGTGTGGAGAGCCTGTATTTTCTATTCCTTCCTTCGCTACCATGGATATAAAACAAGACTTGTTTTAAAAAATCAGTTTGTTGGTAGCCCAGAGAGACAACAGCCATCACCCAGAGCACTGCAGAGTTGGAGCAGGCTGGAAAACCCTCCCCACGTTAGCAGGGTGAGCTGTAATGTCCAGTCAATGGTGTAAAAGCTTCTCTGAAAAATATGATTTTCCTCGTACTGGTTTAATAGTAAGCACTGTAATGAAAATGGTGTCATCTTCATGGGAATGCATCAATTTTAGGAAGTTTCTAGGAGCCTTGTTGGTGCATATTTAGGTAATGGATCTTTAAAAGCAGCATAGAAAACACACATGCAAAAGTAAAAAAGCTGCATCTTTTTCATTCTTGGTTGCCTAGGTAAATGACTGAGCAGAGACTAAGCAGTCTCTACTTTAAAGTTTGATAGAATTGTTTTTGTTTGTATACCTATATTTTCCTTAAAAATTTACTAAGTACCAATTCTTACTTAACAATGAATATTAAGTTTACTGATTGGTGGGGTTGTTGGAAGTTGTTATGGGCTGTAGTGATTTTATTGCATTTTGAACAACAGGGGTGATCCATAACCCGGTTCTGGGTTTGATCCATAACCCAGTTCTGGGTTTGATCCATGACCAGTTCTGGGTTTGATCCATAACCCAGCTCTGGGTTTGATCCATAACCCAGCTCTGGGTTTGATCCATAACCCAGCTCTGGGTTTGATCTGTAACCCGGTTCTGGGTTTGATCCGTAAACCATCTCTGGGTTTGATCCATAACCCAGTTCTGGGTTTGATCCGTAAACCATCTCTGGGTTTGATCCATAACCCAGCTCTGGGTTTGATCCATAACCCAGCTCTGGGTTTGATCCGTAACCCAGCTCTGGGTTTGATCCGTAACCCGGTTCTGGGTTTGATCCATAACCCAGCTCTGGGTTTGATCCGTAACCCAGCTCTGGGTTTGATCCATAACCCGGCTCTGGGTTTGATCCATAACTCGGTTCTGGGTTTGATCCGTAACCCAGCTCTGGGTTTGATCCATAACTCAGTTCTGGGTTTGATCCATAACTCAGTTCTGGGTTTGATCCATAACCCAGCCACTTTCAAACCCGACACTCTGAGCTGCAGGTGCTTTTCCTATGAAATCTGATGTTGTTTTGCCGTGCCAAGAACAAAATAGGAAATATTGATCCTCATAGCTTGAAATACAGGCCTAGCAATTGCATCTTGACTGCTGTGACAGTGTGGCTCTGCTGTCTCAGGTCACTTGGAGCGATGATAAAAACTTGGTCGTGGGGGAAAAACGTTTGGTAGGACACAAATAACAGCCCGGGAATATTGCTTGAACAGCTTTGGTGTTGGGATCCAAGGAAAGAAAAGAAGCCAAATGAACAGGAGTTCAACACATAAACTAAACATTAACTGAAGGCTGGTGGGCACCCTTGTGAATGCATTTGGCACCTGGTTTCTGGTGAGGGTGCGACACCCACCTCACCATTCACCACCGGCCTCCTGCTTGGTTTTGATCTCTTGATCTAAATTAAAGAAAAAAGGGCTGGGAAGAGTTAAACTCAGGCTGAAGCTTGAAACTGTGGCATGTGTGTGTGGTGGCAGCAGCATCATCACACTTCCCACTGCCTCTCAGATGGAGGCACATGTGTGGGCACCGGGAGCGGGTTTGGGGACGGCTGTTCCTGCAGGAGGTGGCAACAAAAATACACTGTTTATCTGCTTCTGTCCCACTGTCACCTCACTCACACTCAGCCTGAACAACTCCAGGCTCTACTGAAAAGATGGGCGTTCAGGAACAATCCAGAATGAAATTTCTACCTCTGCTGAATGTAAAATATTGTGCCACGTCACAGCTGCTCTGGTGAACAGCCAAAGAACTGTGGCCTGTGTGGTGTGTGCACCTGATGAACAAATACAGCAGCATGGACAGTAAGCAATCACTGACATTTTCAGTGTGATAAATCACAGAGATATTTTAAAGATTTTTTTTCCCCCCCTCAGTTTTTAAATTCCGCTTCATGAAACTTACAAATACTGACTTCTGTTGTGACCTCTAGACCGGGTGTATTTTCCATGAGGTGGCATTTAGAAGATTTTCTTACTCTTCATTATTTCAGAGGAACTCCTTTGATATACAGCTTGATGAGGAGAATGCTAGTTTAACCACTCAGAGGTGGATCTTATTAAGATTGGCCCTTTATAGGATGTCATTTTTACCAAATAAGACACCTATTTTATGTCCCTGGACCGTACTTGATAAGAGAAAAATTCTGTTCCTATGCTTGTCGATCTATTAAATCAAAATAACCCCCCCCAAAAATTGATTAAACGTTGACATTAGTGTTCAGTTTTAAAGCACAAAAAATATTAACTTATTCAGAACCCTTGATTCTTTTTTTTTTTTCCTGCTGATTTTTTTAAATTTTTTTATTCAGTGCTTCCTAAAATACTTGGATGCTTTTCAAAACACGTTTTATGACAGACAAAACACACTGCTGGAATAACAAGCTCAGTGCTGTCGATGCTGTTAACTGAGGTACTTGAAGCTCTGGTGGTGTCACCTCTGAAAAGGTGTCACCTTTGAAAGAAATGTTCCTAAATTCTGTTTTGCTTCTATTTTTTTTTTAAATGCTAGAGGATCAAAGAAGGCAGCCTGATGGACCAAACCAAAACTGTCTGCGTGGGTGACCACATAGAGACCATCAATGGGAAGAACGTGTCGGATTGTCGGCATTACGAGGTCGCCAGGATGCTGAAGGATCTGCAGAAAGGTCAGCTCTTCAAGCTGGAGCTGATAGAGCCCATGAAAGCCTTTGGTGAGTGACCTTGTTCACTGGGGAGCAAAATCCCCCACTGTAAACACTGCAAGTTTGTTTTCAGAAGGAGGTACCACAGCTGCTCCGTTAGTTTTTTAGGTGTGTATTTCTTTTTTTAATTTGAAGTGGAACGTTTATGAATGGATTTTCTTCCACCTTGGTTTTCCAGCAGTCATCCTGGGGAGGGTTTAGTGTCAGTCTCTTGTTGGAAAATAAGTCCAGGAATCGTGTCATGGATGCATTTTTGAAGCATGGATTACCTCACTGATGTGCTGATCCTCAAAACTCCTTTTACTCAGGGGATCAAAACAGAGGCCGAGTTATCATTTTTACCATCTCAGTTTTTTATAGCCCTTCAAATTTTGTAGCATTTTCCTGTAATAGGAGTTTCAAAATAGTGCTGAATCATAAATTTGTAGGAGGCCTTTTGCACACCTGCAATAACGGGAAGCTCAAACTCACCATCATCACTTCAGCAGCAGAAGTTTTACATGTTTCTTTTTCCAATCTTCTTTTGTGTGTCAGTAGTTCACAGCTAATGCCATACACCAGTCTTGACACTTGGTGTCAGGATAGCAGCAGGAATTGAAAATGTGAGAAATGCAGGGATTTCTTTCTGCTTCTGGTGCTTCTGTGAAGAATGAGGGTTGTGAGTTGACCTCCAAGATGTTTGGATATCAGTTGATAGTCCTGTTAAGTAAATGTGGGTGTTACACATTATGCTAAAGCAGTATTACTGTATGTATTTATTGCAATTAGTAATGCAGCAATACCCTTTTTTAATATGGGCCTGTAATTTGTGTTCAGTGCTGAAAGTGTTACATTATTTGTAAGGGCTGGGGTGAATCAGCATTTGATTGATGACTTCAGCCATTATTTAATAGTATTTACTTTAATCAGGTGATTAAGAGACCTTTTAGTCTGCCTGTAGAGAAGGAGACCTGCTAATGTCGTGGCAATACCTTTTATCTGACACTGAATTAAGAGGCAATCAGAGCTCTGTGGGCAGACTTTTGGAAGGTGCATGTCACTTTTTCCCCCTACAGAAATGAATCTGCAAGCTGCAGCAGGTTAGGACATCCTGCTCTAGCCTTAGGTGCAGTTGGGCTCGAGGCACAAATTTATTCCAGGTGGTGTTTAAGCTGCAGCTGCTGAGAGTGGCCCCAGAGGAGATGAGGAACAAGCTCCAGGTCCTGCTGGACAAGCAGGTGCTGGATTGCTGTTGGTTCCACCTGTGGGACTGCTGGCAATCAAATTGTTGTCCCAGCACGACCTGCTTTGTGGGGGTGTTTGCAGCACTGCAGCAGTGAAAGGTGGCAGTGTTGCAGTGCTGAGCCTGCCCTGTGAAAAGCAGAATAAATCAGCAGTTGGCTGGGGATTTACAGCTGTTATCAAATATTAAGGAACAAACACGCTTTTCTGTAGAATAGGGAAATAAAATCATACAAGGTGCATGTGTTTAAGTGAATGCCACAGGCCTGCTTAGATACACTGGTCAGTGGAAGTCCTAGCAGTGCAGCTGAGCAGATGTCAGAGTTTGAGGACAAGAAACTGTCAGCAAAGCTACACTTAGAATACAATTAACTTAGAATTTTTACATACTTTAGATCTCGATTCGAATAAGCAGTGAAGACAATGTAAGAACCAAAGCAAATGCATCGTATTCTGGTGTCCCATATACTTAGTTCTGCTTGGTACTGTGTTATTTTTGTTGCTTGTCTTGCCTTTTTAGAAAAGCTGGAACCGAGGTCCAGAGGTGGAGCTCTGCCAGAGGCCAAAATCTCCAGAGGGAGGGAAACGCTTCGCCTGAGAACCAAAGGCTGTGCCACTCTGGAGGAGATGGTATGGGTACCTGGGGACCTCAGGAGTTCAGCTTGATTTACCCTTCCCCAAGGTGGGAAGGAAAAACCTGGGTGGGACAAAGACTGCCTTCTGCATGGAGAAATGCTGCTGGAAAGCTGGGATAGGAGGGGGCTGAGGAACCTGGAAGCAGAAAACCTGTGTTTAGGTTTTGGAATCCATCGATTACGCAGGTGAATTGAAGGTAGAGTAGATCAGGGGAAGAAAAAGGGAGGGTGGTTGATGAATTGGTGCCATTTCTGACGCTGCAAAGTGTGTGAGGCCAGTGTAAGGGTTGTTGTTCGATGCTGATTGCATGGGCATGAATATTTGTTAAAGCAGAATTAGAGTTTGGTGAAGAAATGTTATTTGTTCTGGGTTCTTCTAAACCTGATGAGGATTTGATGAAGATCTGGATTGTCAGGAGATGTTTAGTTTGAATGTTTAGTGTGAGCTGTGTGGCTCAGGTTAATGAGAAGAGGGAAAGAGAGTGGAACAACCTGTTTTGTTTGTAGATTTTCTAAGTCTATTCTGGCCAAGATGGGAGGAAGGCTAAATTGTCACTGACAAATTGGTGGTTCCTTGGAAATCTGCATGGATATAATCATACCTTTGCTCTTTCCCTTTGTTTCCACAAAGCCAACTGAAGTTGAAGAAAAAGCAATTAAAAAAGTGGATGAGCTTCTCGAGGCCTACATGGGGATAAGAGACATCGAATTAGGTGAGTTTTTAGCAAACACATTACTGCAAAATGAAGCAATTTCTCATTTTCTGAGTGCAGTCTAAAATTTACTGAGTGCTTTGATCTCTGGGTGTAAATGAGGCAAAACTTGTCCAGCATGCAGTCTCAAAAACTGCAAATGTGTGTGTCTGATAAAAGAATCTTCCTCCCACTTCAATCCTTATGATGCAGTTAATTAATCCTCTATTCCTCACATTATCTCCACGCTGTTGCCTGAGTTTTTTAGCTGTTTGCCATAACTGTCACGCTGTGTTCCTTCTGGCACGTGTTTTCTAGTGGATCTTGTGTCTGCCACATTTAAGGATTCTTAAGGAGAAGTTTTATTTGCTTTTTTTGCCCCTTGGCTTAGACAGACCAAAGTCAAAAATTGGCTGAAGTTGGAATCTGAGATCTTCATCAGTGAAAGGGCAGCTCTTTAGCAAGGGAGCTGACAGAGGAATTGCACAAATTTATCACATTCTCTAAAACCTGAAGAACGTGGGAAAACATGGGATCTTGTGGAACTGCTGGTACTGAGAGAAAGAGGAAGGGATTTATTGCCATGGGAATACCTAACAAAAAAAATAAAATTAAAAATAAATAAAAAAAATCAGACAAGATGAGCTAAATGGGAAGTGATCTTGAAAAGAAAGCTTTCCTGAGAGAGGAGAAGGCAAAGCAGAAGAGAAAATAGGTCTGGCATGAAGCTAAGGGCAAGGAAGCAGGGTTGGAAAGGCAGCAGAGGAATGAGAACAAAAGGAGTCTGAATAGCCAGAAGTCCTTTGTTGGCTGCTCCTGCCAGCAAGAATGTGATTGGCAGGTTCCACTGGTTTTCTCACAGGAAACATTGTAGGTAAAACACTATTTTTCTTCAGTTCAAGCTAGAGGTGAGCTTGCTGGCCTGGAAGAGAGGGCAGAGCTGCCCAAAACTTGTGAGTTCTGTTCTTTAAGTAATATCCAAACTTTCTTATTCCCAGAAGATAAAAGTTGTCCAAACTTCTGTTCCCAGCAGCTTTAATATATATGTCACGTGCTCCTGGAATCCCTGTGCTGAGGTTAGGGAGGATTCCATGTCCTGTCCCTCTCCTGCAGCCTTTGTGTCTCGGCCCAGCTGTCCCTCTGGGAGCTGTTTTTGTCCTGCAGCTGCTGCAGTTGGGTTTTTGGAGGATCCTGTCCTTGCAGCTTCCTTCCAGGGTCTCCAGGCTCCCTGCCCTGCAGGAATCACCAGCTGTGGGAACTGCTGTCCCCTGGGGTTTTGGCTCTCAGGATGGCTCTTGCACAGGACACTGGGAAGTTCAGCTATCAACACACATGGCTGAGCTGATTGCCAAGCACCTGGTAGAGTTTTCCCAAGAATTCCTTGATTTTCTTTTTTTTCTTTTTTCTCTCTCCCCCACAAAGATCCAGTGCCCTTCCTCTTTCAGTGAGCAGTTTGGAAACTTTCAGAACACTCAAAGAAGGAAGAGAGGTCTTTGTTCTCAGAGAGACTCTCCTCTTCCCCACTGGGTGGTTGTTTTGTCCTCCACCTCTTCATTTCCTCCCCACAAGGTGGTGTGAGCAAGAAAAGCTGTCAGGAATCAAAGACTGTAAGGCTCATGTAGCTTCAGTTTGCACCTTTGAAGCCACGTCCCGAAGTTCCAATCTGAGAGTTGACTGGCAAAACTTTGGAATTTAAAAAACACCCACAATTAAACAGCTCCAGGACTCTTCAGCAAAGGAGAGCTCATCACCTGTCACAAATCTGTTCAATTAACACGTGTCAGTTTTTCGTGTGCTGGATGTGATCAGTCACCCATGAAAATGAAATATGAGGGAAAGATTCATTCAGAGGGTGCCAATCACCACTTAGCTAGAAATTTCCCTCATTACTCGAGCCAGATTAGTTGGAAATGCAAGTCATCACAATGTGCAGCTGACAAGTGATTAAGATCTCAATCACTGCTCACTCCCATGCAGTTCTGTTTGTCAGAATCCTTGGGATGGCAGTTCATGTTGCTCTTTCATCTCCCTTAAAATGACACTTCCATGGTGTGATTGAATCCTAAAACAGAGCCCCAGTTTCGAGCCGTAAGTTGGAAAGGAAAAGCAACCCTAATGTCAAATTACAGACAGAATTAAAGGTGAGATAAAGCCCTTCATTTTTGCATAGTTAAGTATCGTGATAGTTTCAAAAGTCTGACTAAATCTACACACAAATCCCTGAGTTGCAGCAAAATGCTTGGAAATCATTAGCGGAAATGCATGCACTTTTTAAAATTTTATTTATTTTTGGCACAGGTTTTTACTTTCAGAGATTTAAATGCTGCTGAGATTTATATACCTGCTGTTGGGATGCACTTTTACCTTTTTACTTCTTTACTCTTTTTTTACTGAAAACTGGATTCAATCCACAGAAGGGACGGTTGGCTCTGGAAATGTGTCCCTCAGCCATTTTATGGGCACAGTAGAAGCTGGGTGAAGGCTTGACTTCAACCTTCTTTGAAACATAAATGTACAATTGGGAGATAATTCAGGTTATTTTAAATTATCTACTTTCTGTTAAAGGAACTTGAACTGTTGATTAATAGGAGCAACTCAGGAAAAGAGTGTTAGTGAAAAATACTGGTGGCATTTAGTTTATAAATCAGTAAGTCTTGAACTGTTATAGACTCTATTTGATCCCAAAAATTCTGTATGGGAGGAAGCCTGGATCAATGGGATCCAACCCCAGAATGCTGCTGATGGAAAAATGATGGCAAAAAGGGCTTCCTGTCCCTCAAGCTGCTTCTCTTGGTTCCCAAATCCGACCCAGCAATATCCAGTGCATGTTTTTAATCTCAAAATGCTTTAACTGGAGTGATATTCTCCCTGAATATTCTGTTTTCTTCTCCTTCTATCACCAGGCTTTCATTTTCCAGAGGATTTAAGGCTTCTGTTAAGAATCTACAGTATAGGACAGAGGTAGAAAAGCTGTGTAAGGTGGATAATAAGAATGGCAGGCAGCAGGTGGCTTTCGTGGCTTGTGCCCCTTGTGTCTATTAAAAGAGAAAATTAAGATTTCGTGAAAGGGCTTTGAAGCCACTTTAAAGGAGGAACTATTTTAAAAAAGCCAACATTGCTACTTTGTTCACGTTCTGAAAACCTGATGTTGAGCTCCTCAGTTAAAGTCGCCAAGGCTTCTAATTCCTTTCATCGCTTTTAAGATTGCTGAACTTTCCACGTTTTATGTAGAAATTTGTCAGGTTTTTACATTGCCTGAACTCCAATAACAAAAAAAAAAAAAGAAAAATAAGAAAATCTGAAAACAACTGGGGGCTCTCTTGAGTGTGGAAAAGTATTCTATTGGAATAATATCCCTGTTAATCACTGATTGTGCAGCTCTTACAAGGTGGGGGGAAAAGGAGGGGAGATGGGAGCTGTGCCTGGCAGAGCATCCCTGAGATCCTGGAGGATGTTTGTCCCCATCCCTCGGGAGATGGGAGCTGTGCCTGGCAGTGCATTCCTGAGATCCTGGAGGATGGCAGTCCCCATCCCTCGGGAGATGGGAGCTGTGCCTGGCAGAGCATCCCTGCCGGCGCTGGGGGTCAGCACCGCGCCACATTCCATCGGCTGGATCTGCTGATGGCAGCGTTCCCAGATAATCCCGGCAGGTCCAGCCAGCCCTGGTGGCGCTGGTTGGTGTGGTTTGCTCGGTGCAGATTGAAGGCGTTTTGCTCTGAGGCTGCCTCAGCTCAGCAGTGACGTTCTGGTTCTTTCTTGGCCAAGTTGAGAGTTGTCCTGATCGTCCGTGCTCAGTGGATTTGGTTTTCAAGTATAAGCTAGTTTTTAGATTCTGGTGGTTTTTATTTGGGAAGCTCAGCCTTAAAGGAGTACTGTTTGAATTAACACTTTCTGTTAATGGCACTTTATTACTGGGCAGTTCTGATTCTTCAGCTGAGTTCTGAGGCTCTTTCATATCTCTTGACCAGTTTATCTTAAAATTGGTTAAATTCTTCAACTCTCTGCTTAAACACTTGCCTAGATGCTCACTCTGTTCATGGCAGCTTTTTTAAGTGTCTTGTGGAACTATATCTTGACATGTTCGGTCTTGTGTCACCTTGAACAGCTCTTCTCTCTCCAGCTTTCTCCCAGTGTCTATCCCAGAGTAAGTTCATATCCTCCTTGAAATCTGGGAGGTTTCACACCCTTCCCCTCCTTATCTGCAGGGTTACTCCTCTGTAAGTACCTCCTCAATGCCACGATGTCAGGGAACACGGAATGGGGTCGATAGGACAGATCCTCGTGTTCCACTTGTCAGGAACAAGAATCCCCCCGTTTAATGCTCATTTCCCATCCAGACTTGTGTGAATCAAGAGTCCCAGGAACTTCACTTTTGTTTCAGGCCAACAAAATAACATCCAATAAATTTATTAAGACTTCCCCACCTCTAGGGCACTGTAAGTTAAATTTGGTTTTCAGAGCTGGAGGTAATAATAACTGCAGCAAACTCGTGCACTGAAATTAATTACTCCTCAGTTTGGAACGGTGTGGAAATCCAAGCAGGACAATCATGTGGCCCACAATAAATGCCTCAGTCCCTTTACTACCTGGAGGTGTTGTGGCTTTGTTTTGTGGGTTGGGTTTGTTTGGTTTGGTTTGTTTGGGTTTTTTTTTTTTTTGTTGTTAACAAAAATAAGCTCAAGTTAATTAAAAATTAAATGAAATTACGTTGAAAAATGAAGTAAATCTGCTTGAGGCCATACCGTAGTTTCCTGAGAACACAACCTCCTTCAGGCAGTTGCAAACACACTATGTCCAACACTTAGCAAACCAGATTTTCACTTTCTTTGTGCTCTACACAGCACATCAGTTGAGCCACATTTGGATTCTGGTTTCCTGAACATTCAAGTGTTTTCTCTGGCCTCATTTACCAGAACTCCTTTTCAAATGCAGGTCCATTATGCAGGCTGTGTGTTGTTTTCCACGTTTAAACCCTGTGCCTTTTGTCTTTCTGTGAAAATCTCGCCCACTTTAACTTGCTGAGATCTGTCCTTCGTTGTTTAAAGGAGAAGAACGCTCAAGTTTGCTTTCTGATCTTCTGGTTTTGATAGAAATTTATCAGGTTTTTACATCATATCAAAGTTGGTGAAGTTGGTGATGACCTGGCACGGCTCTCGTTGCCACACAAGGGTTGTGTTTAACCTTGTTTTTGGGCCCGTCTTGAGCAGTGAGTGCTCAATTAAATACAATTTAATACCGTTAAACCCCAGGGTCAGTGAATTAACAATTAAATCTCTGCCAAGCAAGCAGAAGAATGGGTATAAAGAGCACACTCCAGGGAAGTTATTCCATCTTGTCTCCCTTTCAGCCGCCACCATCGTGGAAGCCGGGCGGGACAAGGGGAACCCCGACGAGTTCGCCGTGGCCTTGGACGAAACCCTGGGGGACTTCGCCTTCCCCGACGAGTTCGTGTTCGACGTGTGGGGGGCGATGGGAGACGCCAGGCAGGGCCGGCTGCAGTGAGGGCAAAGTAATTCACAAATTAATAAAGACATCAATGACTCCATGGAGGGGAATTCGGGGTGCTCCCTGTAAGTGTTCTCACCCCAGGCTCCCTGTGGCCCTGCAAAGGGAGGTTTCCATCGGAACTACGAAGGTGAACCCGCAGTTTTGATGACTGCACGTTTAAAGGGTTTAATTGACACGCTGTGAGGTGATCTATTTATACAGATGTTTTCTTAAAATGATATATTTTTTATTGTACACGCACCTCGATATCCGTATTCTGGAAAGCATTAGATCTCAGCAAGGAGCTTTGGGTTATTTTATCCCTTCAGAGAGGTTTCTAAAGTTGCTGAAGAACCACTGCTATGCATTCATGTACACAAAGAGCTGAGAAAAACCTAAAGCCTGGGGTTTTCTTGCACAGGTTGGTGTGGAAAAACCCCTGCTGTTTCGGCCATGCATTTTACTTTGAGAAATAAATGTTCAGTTTATCCTCAGGGGGATAATTTGTCTCGTTAAACTGCTGGGTTTTGGCATGGACATTGCTGTAGACAAAGGTGGGAAGAAGAAGTTGCCTTGTTTCTTTAGAATGCAAATTCAGCAAAAAAAATAAATAAAAATCCTCTAAAACACAAGAGCTAAGATCTTGGAATGGAAAGGACATTCTGTTTGGATATTACTGAGGTGAGTAAGGAGAGTAGAAATGCTTAAACTGGGCAGCTGCTGCTTTGTTCAGATGCCATGTTATTGTAACAGGAACTGTGGATGAAGAAATGAACGTTAATTTTTGTTTCCTGTCAATATATTTGAGTGATGTCTGTGAGTTGGCACTGCAGACCACAGTGTGTGACTAAGTCTTAATTGGGCTTTGCATATTCTAAATAATTTTTTGCAATCCTGTGGAATTCCCCTCTTGGCTGTGGTTTTTTTTCCCACGTGGAAGCACAGGAGAAGTTGAAGGTGGTCAGACCTAAAGGATATTGTTGTGAAGTCACAGCCACTCGTAATTTGGTTGACAATGCATGACTAAACCCTGAAAAATGTGCTAAACTGATTTTAGGTGTCAGGATTTCCAATTAATGTTGTACACGAGCATTTAACTGCTAATTGTTTTACTAATAAATCAGAGATTATAGAAAATGAAATTAAACAAGAATGTGGGGTCTGACCCAGGAAAGTGTCACAGATTTTTAGTATTTTTATATTTGCAGAAGAGCATAAAATAATAATTATTACAAAAGGGTTTTTTTCTAAGTCACTTCCTTGTTGCTTTTCTTCTGAGGAAAATGTCTTTCACATCTCTTTAAAATAAAGACTATGCCAATAATTTTACACGTTCCATGTCAGTGATTACTTTTGGGTCTCAAACCGTGAGAGTCTGAAGTATCATGGAGAGAAAAAAATCCTTTTTATTAGGATTAGAAATTAGAAAAAATTTCTTTTTATTAGGAATTAAAAATTCTTTTTATTTAGGAAAGGCTTCCAAACTCCCCTCAGTCTTTTGCACCTGTTATAATTAGTGAATTTTTTTTTCTAATTAGGCAATATTGCATGAAGTCTTGTAAATACTGTCCAGTGATCTTTGAGTGGGGATAATCTCCAATTTTATAAATGCTGCTGGGAATGTTTTGCTCTTGTATCTCTGGTCTCAGGACAAGCTTTCACATAATACAGATATTCCTTTTTAATGAGTGGGATGGAGCTCATATATTTTAGTGTATTTAAGAAGTTCAAGGTGTCAATACTGGTACCTCATCACCAGTGGGGGGTGAAAATCTGTATATACCTTCAAACAGGCGTGGTTGGTAGCAATTTCTGTATGTAGAAATTGGATAGAAAATATAGAGAAATAGAAATACAGATAGAAAAATTTGGGCTAATCTCATTAGGAGAAATAAAATTACATCATTTTACAAGAAAATGGCAAACCTGAAAGTAAAGAAACTTGATGGAGGTGGTTAAATTTTATGCAGTGCTCTTTTGGGGCCTTGAGGGTGTTTTATTTTGTGATGTTTTGTCATGTGTGATAACTGCAAGTCTGAATCTTCTGTTGCAGTTGAGCACACTCAGCTCTTGTACAGGGTTATTTTAACTGTAACATCATGAAGGGTCAGAGTGTTGTGGGCCTTGTCATTTATCCTTTAAACTTCCAGGTGGAAAGGAAAAAAGGAAATGTCAGAAATTCCCCACTGGTTTCAAGTTATGTAAGAGCCAAATCTGGTGGAAATGTTTGTGTGCGCTGATGTTGGTAACCAACATGTTACTGATTAGGAAATAAATTGAAATTAAGAACTCCTTCTTTATAAAAAAGTAGCGTGGGAGAGCTGTGTTATGAAACGTTGCCTGTAGCAGATGACCCCTGGGGTTGTGGCCATCCATTTTATTTTGAGAAATTCATGGTTTTCAGTCAGTTTTTCCCTCGGGGGACAATTTGTCTCATTAAACTGATAAAAGAGTGAGATAAAAATAATCTCTGCAGCTCTAACCCTGCCCAGAGCTGTCTGCCTCTTGCCACAGTGGCCTCTCTTCGTGGAGTTCATTTCAGATTTAAATAGTGGTGGCAATTTTACTCTTTCAATCTGCATGCAGAGACTTTGGCAGTCTTTAGATGCAACAGGGGGATTTCATGAAGTCTGGTGTTCATCAAGTTCTGAGCTCATAATCTTAAAAATATGACAGGCCCTGAATATTTTACACTTTTAAAGGAGCAAATTTTGCAAATTGCAGATGTCTCTTTTGTGGCACCTTTAGTGTGCCAAATTATGCTCAGGATAAATTGGATTTTATGCAACCCTATTCATACAGCTGCTATTCAAAGAGCTATTAAAATAATCAGTCTGTGTGGGAAAGTCTTGTCTGCTGTTCAGATTTGCACCTTGATTTGAATAATGCCTATATCCTTATTTCTGTATATTATCTTCTTCACAATTAGTCTGTTCCATCTCTTTTTTTGAGATAAATGCGATACAAAGCTTTGAAAGTCTTGTTCTTTGTGAATTTGAGAGTGAAACATTAATGTTAAAATTACCCTGATTTATAATATTTTGTTAGATTTTTTTCTTCTTCCCTCTTTTTAGTGTGAACTTTGCTGCTTTTCAAATTGACACATTGTTTTTCGGGACAACAGCTCTTGGAATTCTGCATCTCTTCCAAAGTCTGAGTATTGTAGTAAAATGATATATTGCTCTTTTTAGAGAAAAGATCCCTGATTTAATTGATGAAAATACAAACAAATTTACAGACCTGGGAAGTCGAAGGCTTTGATTCGGAACGAGGCAGCCTGAAGTGCAGGCTTTGTCCTCAGGAAAAGCTGCTTCGTGTGTGAGATGCTCTCAGTGACAACCAAAAGGGTTGAGGCAGCATGGATGTAAAGAAAACATCTCTTTAGTTTGGTTTTTTTGGTTTTTTTAATTGAAACAGTTAGGATGTCACAGCTCTGTCAGAAGAATGCAGCTGAATCATTAGTCTGGGGGGCTCTCTCACTTCCCACATTTTCAAACTGTCATAAACTTAATTTTGCTGCAGTATTTGAAATTTTGGAAGCCTGGTGTTCTATCTTGGAAATGAACTGTAGTTTGTTTCTCTTGGGAGAAGAGAAAACAGGTTTGTCTGACCCTAAAGGTTCCAAACAGTGATCCCCCAAGCTTTTCTGTTGTGCTTCTCTAACCATTTCATGCCTGAACTTCTCGTGGAGGCAGAAAGAATGAAGATAAATTCACCCTAATATTGAAAATTTCGATTACTGAATTTGTTTATGTTGACTTGGTTTTTTTCCTGTTTTCTTTTGGGAGGAATAATTATTTATTTTTTTCTTTTGAGCGTGAACTGCATTAATCAACTCCATAAAAGAAAGAAGGTACTTGAATTTCAGATGAGCTCTAATTAGAGAAACGTATTGCACCACAACACCTGACAATATCTAATAATCCAAGTTGCTGCTTACTAAAAGCATTGTTTTATTAAGTACTCCCAAATCTTTTTTTCTTTGTCCTTTTAATAGGGAAATAATTTCCCAGAATGGTGAACAGCCAGGGAGGAGAACTCCTTGTTTAAAGGAAAAAAGCTTTTAAAGGGAGATTAAAAGTTGTGCTTGTGGCACAGGTGCCCTAAAAACAATTTGTGTAATCCTTTCACTTGACAGCCAGGGCACCAATTTGTACTTCATCCATATAAACTCTCTCTGAAATGGGAAAGCAAACACGGGAAATCCACTGCAAGTCGTGGTTCCCAGGCATTCACATCATAATACTGAAATCTCTCTCAAAACCCTTCCCACATCCTTCCCAAACAGCCCCTATTTTCACCACGTGGGTTTTGTTTCCAGGTGATTTTATTTGCTGATTTATTTTTACAGGTGATTTTATTTGCTGAGCTTATGTTTTGAAACCAGTGAGGCTTTTTGTGAGGTATCTGCAGGTGAGTTGAATTTTTAATGATGAGATACAGAAACTGATAAACAGGATAATATAAATTTGTTGGCTCTGTTGGTGATAATACCTGCAGTACTGAGGTACAAACAACCCAATGGATGTTTGTCATTAGCATGTACAATTTTGGTAGTGAACCAATCCTAACTGTGGGACTGCAGAAGTGGAGGTTGACCTCGTCCTTTCTGTGTTAACAAACCAAAAATTGCCTGTTGTTTCATGGCTGGTGTGTTTTCCTCATCTACAGAGTGAACCAGGAAAGGAAGGGACCGACTCTGACCAGAATAAATGTTGTAAAATCACAAGTATGACCTCTTTCCAGGAACAGAAGCATTGTGAATTGAGGTGGAGCTCCAGATAAATAAGCCATCAGTACAAATGCTTTCTCATTTGCTAAAGAAATAGGTAATACCTTCCAATATCAAGGATAAGGGAACGTGGCTTTAATGTCACTTGTCTGTTCAAATATAGAGACCTGTGTGCTACCAACTGAATGTGCAATTTTATGGCAGTTTTATGGCTGGAGTGAATTAAAACTAAGGAAAGATTCCTGAAACTCAGCTCAGGTTGGTGGTTTGGTCCATGAGGTCCAAGGCAGCCTTAGAGGGAACCAGCTCTTCTCTTGAGCTCTTTGCTAATTGTCAGACTGTTGGGCTGGGGAGTTTACCAGGAGACTTTTCAAGAATTGACCTTGGGGATGATTTCTTTTTTTTTAAAAAATGGAAAAGAAGACACAAATGGCACAAATAACAGGCTTAGGTTAAAGAGATTGCTGAGGACACCCACAGGGAAGGATGACATGACTAAAAAGAATAGTGGAATGTTGCCCAACAAGATGGCCTTTCAAATGTGACTGCCAGGATTTTAATAGTTTAGAATGAAAGGTCACCACTTGGGGGACAAATAACTGAGGGAAGCTCTTAACTGGAGAGGCAAGGTGAGAAATACCTTGATGCTCCAGTCATTCACTGAATGGCTGTGACCCACCAGGGGAAAAATGACTCTGGTGTGCATCACAGGGAGGGAGGGAGCTGGGAGGTAATGCTGCTACCCAGGGCAGTGGTGGAGCTTCCCCTGCTCTTTAAACATCAGGCACACTTGGAAGAAAAGGCTTAGTAAGGTGATCACCAGAACCTTTAAAGATCAAACTGAAGATGCTGCATCTTTTGGTACAGCAAACACATCCAAGAAAGTGTGTTAGGATGGCAGAAATCTTGGAGGGGGGAGATCTTCAAGCCAACCAACTGCACTGCCAAAATGATGGGAGTGGCCACAGGCTGGGGAGGATTTCTCACTGCAAATGGAACAGCACAAGGGAAGAGCGTGGGGACAAAACCCAAGCTGATTTCAGGGCAGAATTGTAACCCTGATGAAGAGGGGCTGTGTGATATGGTTGCTGGAGCAGCAGCAAACGAGCTGTGATCCTCCAGTAGGTTCCTTCCAGCCCCAGGAATTATTTTGGCTGTGTTTGATTGCCAGATGTGTGGAACTTTCCCAGTTTGAATCGAAAGGTGGACAGGTTTGGAAAAGGCAGGCAGGATTATTTTTTAAGACTGGAACGAAGGAACTTGCCTTTTTGGACTGAAAGGCAATGTCTGCTGTTTGTACCCTGCTAAACTCACTCCCAATTGCTCCCCCCCTGCGTTTCTGGCCTTTCAGATCTGTGGTTAGTCTCTCAAATGATCAGGGGAAAAGGGACTAGTAAATAGCTTTGGCATTAATCTGTATTCAGCTCCGTGTGGAACATCCATTATTTTTATGGCTGTAGTAAAGTGGATAGCAGGGTAACAGCTGCCTTGGGTTTTCAATTAAATGCATTAATACACATGCAAGAAAATAGCCTGTCTCAAACAGCATTTATAGGGAAGAGAATATTTTTCAGAACTTGTTGCAAATCATTATTATGCCTTTTTTTTTTTTTTTTTAACGTGGCATTTGGAACTGTGAGAGTGGAGTTGCAGGCATGGTGCTGAAAGAATGGTCTCATCACCCCCTCTTTAGGGATGTTATTCCTTGGATGTGAGCGACAGACTGCCTGGCACCTCTTAATATTTCTACCCTAACAAATGCAAGGGCAAAAATCACGTGGGATTTTGGAGCACAGAGGTTGACTGATTAAAGAAAAAATTAATTGCCACCCTGCTATATGATCTGCTTCAGTTGGGGAAGCTTTAGAAGTCATCATTCCCTAATCCAGAGGCATCCATAAGGTCTAACAGTTGAAAAGCCCACTAGGATTAGTACGAGACAAGTCGTGTTATGTGCTTAATTCAGTCATTTCACTCTTAGCACTGAACTCCTTTTATTGAATTGTTTTACTGCAGGCAGATTTTAATCTTCCCTTGCTGAGAACACCTGAATTAAATGAGGGAATAAAATCCTGGATAACCTCGAGCCATTTGGACAGGGAACTTGCAGGATTGGTGTCTTCTTTCTTCCCAGTGCCCCTTCCATCTCCCAGGGTCTCACATTCCACGTCCCTTGGCTGTCCTGTTTACCACGCTGGTCTACACAGGAACAGAGGTGGGTAACAGAAATTTCCAAAATTAGAATTAAATAAGATTTCAAACCATTTCTTTATGCCTCTTTTGAAGTTGTTGTCTTCCTGAATCTTGTCACGTAGGAAAAAAAAAGCCAAAAAATTAAGCTAGGCTGGAGTTTTGAATTGTTGCAAGATATTTATCTATAGTAAATAGTTCTCAAAACATCACAGTAAATAGTTCTTCAGAATCCATGGCAACTGGCTCAAAAGCATTAAAAGACAAACTGAAGGTATTTATACCTGATCCTGTTTCTGTGTAGATAGAAAGCAGATACTGTGATACATCTCAGTGGACAGACAGTGCAGATTTCATGAATTTGGGAAGTTTATTCTCTACAGCCCATCACCATTAATGATTCATAAAGAGGTCATGATTGATGACAGGGTTAAGTAAGGAGAAAAAAATATTTCTATTTACACACTTTGATTTATGGAACAGGAATGTATTTACATTGTCTGGCAAAAGAATATTTTATTGGGTAATAAACCTGGATTTTTGTATCAGGTTTGCACTGTCTGAGGAAGTAGATAAGTCTGCTCTCAAGCATCTGTCCTGAAAAGCACATCATCTAAACCAGGACTAGCTTAGCATGGACAAAATCATATGTGTGATCAACTCTTAGAATGATTTACAAGAGAAAAAAAAAAGTGGTGTATTTGCTCTCAAGCACGTGGGAACAAAGAGATGAGCTCTGCTTTGCCAGGGTTGAGGGAGAAGCAGGTAAGAATTCTCCTCCTTCCTTCTCTGTTAAGATTAACCCAACCTTTTCAGCAGCTGGTTGTCATCACCCCCCCACTCTGCTCCTTTGGGATGGGAGTTTGAGGGGTGACATCACTCAGGCACACACTGTGATATGTGTGACTAATCAGTACTTAACAATGCAACAATTAATTCCTCTGAGGCGCTTTATTTGCCACTTGAAAAATATTCCCTTGACTCCTGGAGTAACTCGTACCCTGCAGGAAAAAATATCTCAGCTCATTAGAGCTGCTCTGCAGTTATCACTGTCAGTGTCTGCACTGACGTCCCTGGGCCTCATTTATTTTAACCTCAGTCTGGTATCTCACCTCTCTTTTTTGTTTTGGTTTGGTTTTTTTTATGACCTGTTGTGTTTTTTTTTTTTCACAGTGGAATTATCTGTCTTGCTGCCAGGCAGAGCAAAGGAATAAACCAGCATTATTAAAAGGAAACAAATAAATTTGGTTTTAAACTAGGCTTTTCTTTTTTTTTTTCTTCAGCAAGCCTGTGTGACAAAGCACAAAAATGGCTGAAGAAAGGAACATCCCTGTGAGTGCTCCCTGTGAGCTCAGTGCAAGGAGCATCAGTGTTTTCCACAGTGTTCTCATTTGCATTTCCTTGTCCTTCCTGCAGATCAGTCCTGCTTGTAGCTTCTCTGAGAATCTGCCCATTTCTTTGGGAGTTCGTGCTCTCCAGAGTAAAACTTCTTGACCTCTTTGCCTGAATCCATTTTTAACACGGCTGATAAAACCAAAAAGCCAATGACATCTGTGTCTCTGAAGGACTGAAAAAACCCAAAACCTTGAGCCTTCTCTTCTAGGATAATCTGCCCACAATAGGGATATTTGGAGTACTTTTTTCCTCCCTTTTTTTTTTTACCAGACTTCCAAAATGAGGTGGTTCCAGCTGTCAGCGTGGCCTGAGAAGCTCGAGGTTGTGTCCGGAGTGCCTGAGGACGGGAGCTGCTGTGCAGGTGGGGTGTGTGGTGTGAAGAAGTGCTGGGAGCCCCCCACATCTGCACAGATGCATTTCTGTCAACTGCTACCTTTGAAAGATTGTGATTGTGAAGGCGAAGCTTGGTGAGCTCACCCTTTGGTTGACTCTTTTGGCTTTATCTCGAGTCAGTGCTTTGCAGCTGATTCCAAATCATGTCAGTACAGTGTCAGGATGAGCAATTCTGCTTAAGAGGCATTGGATAAGATGCCTCTTGGCATCATTGGATAAGATGCTGTTTGTTTGCAGTCATGAGTTGCACTCACGTGCTCATCAGAGGGATTTCCAGCCCTCTGACCTTTCCCTCCTGCTGGGCTTCCACTGAAGGGATTGACTGGGTGGATTGTTGGGCTGGAGCTCAAATCCTGCTGCTGGAGACAAAACCAGTGTTTTCTCTGCTGAGGGAAGGCTGTTTTGGGAAGCAACGACTCAGAAAAGAGCTCTGGGGGTGAGGGAGTTCCCAGGGCAGCGTTACAAAGGTGATGCTTTCTCTGTCTGAACAAAGGGCTAGCAGGTTGTCCAAGCTGTAATTACCCACAGGACGATGGTTAGCAGCGTGTCACCTTCAGATCTGGAAGTTTACTGCTCCTGGAGGTGTAAGAGAGGAGCTCTGAGATGTGGAAACCTTTCTTTGCAGTGGGATCCAGCACAGTTTGTCAAGGAGGAGGAGATGAAGGAGCAGCTTGCCCAGATGTGAAGTGCAGGTTTAATAACAGCAGCACTCCTGGCTGGCTGGCAGGGGTAAAATGAGAGCCATGCAATTAAATTTAAGACTAGGTGGTGGTTTAGATTCCAAGCAGGCACATCTTAAAAAGGGTGAGTGATTTACCAGTGGAATGATTTAATAAAGATTGGAATAAACTTCCCCTTATTGGACATTCTAAAATCTGAACTGGACGCTTTTCTGAAGCAAATGCTCCAATTCTAAAAAGATGAATACGTAAAAGTCTTTATTTTTTTAATTTATTTATTCTGGGGGTCAGAGTGGGAGGTTGTAATGATCCACTCTCTCCTTCTGTTGTGCCAGAAAAGCTGCTCAGTTGTTGGTCTGGGTACTCTCGTCATGTGAAAGGATTATTTCTCCAGCAGGCCCAAAGTAAATCAATTTAACAGAGAGCTCTCAAGTCCACTGTTGTCATTCTGGCTGTTATTCTAAAATAGATGGTGGCCCTACCTCCTCTGTTGCACTGAGCTGGTTAATGAGACAGACAAACTTCCTCAAAACAGAGAAAGCCATGGCAAATTTGGAAAAGAAGTGGTAAATGTTAAAGGCAATTTAATCAGAGAAACGTCATTTAGAACAGGTAATTAATGGTTAAAACCACATAGAATTCAGTTACTTGAAATACCCCTGTTTTGATGCTCCAAGCACAGTATAGTGCAAGTCTGAAAGATCAGCATGTTGCCTTAAAAATAATATTTAATCCTAATGACTCTCACTCATTTGGATGTTCCCAAACCTTCAGAATTAGACAAGTTTCAGCGTGCAGGAGACATTGCTGCAGGCATTTCCCAGCTGGAGGCAATTCTCTGTATTTCTCCCTCAATAAAGCTGTTTTACAGTTTCTGTACCAGAGGACTGTGGTGTTTTCTGTGCCCTTGGATCCTTTCAGATGGAGATGAGCTGGAAACTCTGCTGCTTCCTGCCTTATTGCAACGGGATGCCCTGTTCCTTTATTGCTGACCTTGATTCCTCACCTGCCCCTTTTCTTTTGCCACATTTATTTAGACAGGTTGTGAAGAATGGAGGGGTAATCCCAGATGTGAATATAGCACAGCTCCTTGTGGGGTCAGTGGTGTGATTGTCCAGCTGATTTCGGCACACACCAACCCTCGTAGCCCGTGCTGCCTAAATCAGGGGGCAGGCTGCTCACCTTTGGTGCTGACACACCTGGAGCAGGTTGGGTGAGTCCTTGAAAAGGTATATATTTCCTGAGTTTAGTACAGTGCTGCCTGCTTTGATCCAACTGCTCAGGTTACAGTGAATTCCCAGCTCTCCTGAGAGCCAGATGTGTGCAGGTGCTGTCAGTTGGCAGAATCTGCAGTTGTTGGCAGTGAGAAATTTTTCATCAAGTAATTTATTTAGGTAACCTTTAGCTCCTTTTGAAGAGAAATGCTGAATTCTTCATGGGCTATATGTTTACTTTTCTCAATACTTCAGAGACTGCCAAATATCTGAGTAGAGAAGAGAGTGTCTGTCTCCCAGCACTGTTGGAAAGGTTTAGGAACTCCTACTCAGCAGATCAAAGAGCAAGTGAAGACCCTTTGATTTGATCACAGAGAAAACAGAGGTTTCCTGGTCTAATTCATGTAAAGCACACAGAAGAAAATTCAGTGAGAGAAGCATAAAGTTAATCAAAGTCAATTGAGGTTCAAAGAAAATGATATCTTGGCAGTTTTGAGGTTAATTAAGCATTGATGACGTAAAAAATCATTGGTGGATTCTCCCATCAGCATTTTAAGGTCGAGATTGAATTTTAGAACCAGTGTTTTAATGGAAATATTCAGGGTCAGGCAAGAATAAGAGCAGAGTCATCTTGGCCCTACAAAGAGGTTCCTTTGCAGTTGTTCTGAGTGGTTCTTATGGAGTAGTTTATTTAGCAGACATAGGGTGTGTAAGTTTTAATATGGATTTTTGAGCCTTCCTCAGACAATGACTCAGATTTTCCTAATGAAAAGCAGCAGGAATCCTAACTTTGATGTTTATAAATGTACAGATGTCTATAAACTACAGCTTATGTTTTTTATTAATTGAGTGGAGCTTTTAATTTTAACAACCTGCAGCTTATTTCTGGGCAGACCAGGACACAGAGACAGATGGAACAATTCAGCACAAGCTCAAATAAAAGTGTTAGTCTTGAATATGGGTTGAAGTTTTTATTTCTTAGTAGACAGAATCAGTCCTGTGAAATACAGGATTGATTGCCTGGATCAGACAAATACCATAATTTGTGCTGTACTTTTTTTTTTAAAAAAGCTATGCATATTTTTGTCCTCTTATATTTCCCACAGTGGTGTGTATATAATTAATATAAAGGGTTTATATAATACTATGCTAGTACTGTAAAATTAAAACTAGTGTTTGCTGTCTCATTCCTTATGAGCCATGCTTTTTTTGCCTTCTGGACCTGGTACAAGCTGAGCAAATACTCCGATCTGTGCACAGTGACTGCTTCATCTCAGGTTTTTTTGGGGTGTTTTTTTTTTTTTTTTTTTTTTTTTTTGTTTTGTTTTGTTTGTTTGTTTGTTTGTTGTTTTTTTTGGGTTTTTTTTTGTTTTTTTTTTTTTTAATAACAGACTGAGCAACATTTTTTGCTCTGCTGAGCAAAAGCAGAAAAATTACATGTTATGGGAAAACACCAGGAAACCACAGGCCCTCATTTGTTTAGATTCTTCCATTCTTTCCATTTCAAGGTAAGTGGGAATTCTGTTTTGAAATGGGTGATTCAGAGGCATAATCATTCCAGTTTGGCAGTGGTACCTTGGAATACAGCACAGAATTTGCTGGCATAAAGAAAATAGCCTTGATTATACCCCTGCAACTTCCTTGGTCTTACCATAGCTCTTCTTTTCATAACGTTCTTAGTTTCCTATATTCATGTATATATAACAAATATATATTATATATAACAAAGGCAATAAATTAGACTAAATAAATTTGGTTTGTAGTGCAAATATAAGAGCAAAGAGAGGGATGGATGGGCTGACTCACTACAAGAAGATTTCTTCTCATGTTTTTCCCCATGCATGCAGTGCTGCAGTGGCAGAGCTACCTCTGATTTTATTCCTGCAAGAGCAGAGCAGCCTGCCAAATTATTGTAACCATGCATCAAGTTATGATTTTTCCAGCTACATTTTCTTGCTTTGTTCCATTCCATTGATTTATTGATGAGATGTAGAGCTTTCAGAACTGCAGATACAGTTACCTTGGGAGCCTCTGCTGCAAAAGCCCAGTGAGCTGTTTACCTTCCAGAGAACACAAACTCCTTCCGTGGCTTCACCTTCCACCACCAGGGAGAAGATCAGAACCTGGCAGGTGGCACAGCTTTTTATTTTTTTTTGCCATAAATGCTTAATGTAAGAGTATTTAATTGCTCCTGTTAAGCTTTTTTTTTTTTTTTTTAGTGGGAAGTGAGATGGATCTCAAAATGATGGATGGGGACAGGATTTAATGTGCCTTTTCAGGACACAAATGCGTTGCTGCTTCATCCTCACTCACTGAGGCTCGACTGTCCGTGGTGTTTGAGCAGCTGGATCAACAAATGCTAATATTGACTCTCTTCCTGCCCTGTGGGGCTACTGAGATTTTAAATGTTGAAGGTACAAAACGTTGTTCAAGATACGGCTACATTTGACCATTAGGAAAGAATAAAAACCAAACCAACAATTCAAGAATAAATCACCTTAAGTAAGAGCAGCGTTTTCAACTTTAATTTTTTTCAGTCCCCAAATACTCTGAATTATTTGCTGCTGTTGTTGTGTAATAAATAATTCCTTAACGTGGCTGTCACTGTAAATGGCACCTCTTTCTGGAGTGCAGAAAAGGTTATTCCATGAAATATTTGAGGGCATTATAACTGAGGGAAACCACGAGGTGAGGCATGGGGGGGAAAAAAAAGTGCCTGAAAAATGGCATGGAAGAAATTGTGACAGGAGAACTGTGATGTGCATGAGGTCTGGGGAGGAAAAAATGCATAATTAGAGCATGTATCACGGTATAGAAACTGCATTAGGCAACCTTGAGTCTGGCATTTCTTAACCTCTGTGTGTGGCTCACCTCCTGTTGCCACCTAACAAGCAACAGAGTGGTTATACAACAGATGTTTGATTTGAATGAGGGCCAGGGTTCTTTCCAGTAAATTAAAGGATAAGTTTTCATAACATCCAGCACAAAATGCTGGAGTCTCACTTTATTTCCAAGGTTCTAATCCTATTTTCAGGTGATAACCAATATGCACTATCAATGTCTTGTGCTTCTCCTCCAAGGCCTCAAAATGGTTCTTTTTTTTACAGCTGCTTAACTGAAGCTCTCAAGGTTTCATTGTTTGCCAAAGACCAAACTGAAGCTTAGGGAGAGAGTCTTGGTTTCTTGGCTGTAAGCTGAGTGTCCTCTCTAATGAAATCGTTGCAATGGGAAAAGAATTCTGCAAGACAAATGCTAAAATAGTGTCTGAAGATTGTCCCTGAGATAAAGAACAACTGTATTGTATTCCCTTCATAGGAAAAGGTCAGTAGTTGGAAATTAAATATGAAGTCACAGAATTATTTCCAACTTTAGCTTTTAAAAGCCTGATTTTCCTTTTCACTTAGGTAATGGTTTGGGGTTTTTTGGGTGGTTTTTTTTTGCCATTGCTGTTGCTATAACTTCTGGCTTACCTGGCAGCTCCTGGCAAAAATTTCCTCAGTTTAAAGCACAGGGTTTTCAAAATGTCATGGATGTGCTAAAAGGTGCATTTGCTTGATTTCAACCTCAGTAACAACTCTGTGTATTTGTAATCAAGTGAAAAAACCCCTATTTATGGAATCAAGAACTAAATGAGAGTTTGAAGACGATAATTTTTGCTAATTAATTTAATTTTAGCTCCCTCTCTGACTGCTTTCTCTTCTCCAGCTCTCATGCAATAGTATTATGTTTATTCCTGTTACATTGAGTCTCTAATGTGTTTTCTCTCCAACTAAATGAAAGCTCATTAAAATGGAGCAGAAAACTCAAGGTATGCTCCTGTTGGGTAAAACTCTGCAGAGGTTTTTGGTTCTTTTGTGCTTTGGAGACGAGAATTGTCCGATCCACATCTACCTAACGGTTTTGATCTCATATCCTTATGAACTTGCAAGTTGGTTGTGCTTTTGTGGGCAGTTTTACAGCAGTGCTGTTGCAGAGCAACTTTTCACTCCTGCAAGAGCTCCAAGCAGTTCAGTTTTCAGCCCAATATTTGAATTCTTCCCCACGAGGCTGATCAAGAACTACCTCATCAACAAAAGCATGAGCCAGCTTTGGGAAGAGTTCTCCTAACGTTGGGATGTGTTAAAACATAAAAGAGTTGGGATGTTTTACACCACAGTTTATGTGCACTACACTGTGTTAGACTTCCCAGTGCTAGCAACAATTGCCTCCCTGTTTTATGTAAGCAAATAATCGATTTGCAAGATGAAAATTAGCCACGGTCAATGGCCTGCTCAGTAAATAGCCTGGAGGGTCCTGGAAGAGTCCTCATTGTCCAGCAGCATAATTCTGGCAAAAGATCTTTTCTGTATTATTCTCAGCTCTGCCCCTTTGTTTTTTTCTTAATTTTACTTCAGGGCAATGTGAAGAATCCTCATAAACCAGTTATTTACTCTGTTTGCTCGTTACTCTTCCTGGGGAAGAGATCAAGTGGATAGTGTGTCCTTGCTTTTGCAGTAAAATCAGTTTATAGATCTGGTGACTGTTTTCTTTCATGGCATCACATTTGATATATGTACCATTTTCTCCCCTTTCCTCATCTTTACCCAGTTTTCAGAATTCAATCTGGTTTGTCAGCTGTGTCTAGGATGGGCAGTATTTACCTGACTCTTAGGTAGGTCTGAAAAGCACATGGTGTAAGTTGATTAAGCTATATTGAAATTTCCAAGATGATGATGATGATGATGATGATGTTTTAGAGTCCTGCTTTGTTTCAGCTTTTGCAGTAGTTGATGCAATAGATGTCACCTGAGCTAGTGAGTAGGGCAGTGGTAAATAAGCTTTGAAGTATTTTTATGAAATCCCAGGCTGGATTCAGCAATCCTGTGACAGCAGTATTCCTGATTAAATGGGAATCAGGCTAGATTTGATTATTCATAATTTTTTCCCAAAAAAACCCCAAACCAACCAAACACAAACCAAACCCCAAAAAACCCCTTTGAATAGGAGTGAGGAGCCTCTTGCTGGGATCTTTAAGATGCCATTTTTTTTTTAGGGATGTTGTCCTGGAGGTTGAAAAGACCGAGGGTTTTACAGGATCAGGCTCCTTGTTAAGGTTGGTACATTTTATACTTTGAAATTACAGTTTGCTGAGCTGACTTACCTGCAGTTTTATTTAAAAAACCAGACCCTGTATGTATTTATATTGTCTTTTCATAGCATTAGCAACAAAAATTGACACTGGTCAGTATTAATGAGAAGAGCTGGTAAAAGCTGAGGGGTGAGGGGGGATGTGCTGATGCTGTTGCAGAGTGGGAAGGTGGAAGAGAACATTTTTCAGCAGGAGGATTTGGCTGCATCCAGACAAGATGGCCAATGCCCTTTGCCAGATTTGTAATTTTAATTTATATGATAATATGAAATATAATATATGGCATAGTCAGAGTTGTTTTGGCAAATGAAATGTTTGTTGTTTGTTTTCTCTTTTTTGTGTGTGGGTGTGGGTTTTTTTGTTTGTTTTTTTTGGGTGGTTGTTTTTGTTGTTGTTTGTTTGTTTTTTAATTTTCTATTTTTTATTGATTTAACTGCTTCAGGAAGAGAGACCCAGTGAATCATTTAATGATTGCACAAAACCAGCCATCCTGTAGCCTATAGAGGAACTGGCCCTACTGCAATCTGGTGGGCAAAACAAGCAGCATATTGAAAAAATTACCCCATTACCTCAAGTAACACTCTTTTATTGTCCTCATGATGGTTGTCATAGTAGAAAACAGGAGCATGGCACAGTAGGATGGTCACATTGAAGGTCTGAGGGAGACAAAATTGCAACTGGAGTTGCTTTGTTTTGCCCCTTTATTTCCTCTCAGAAAATGTAATTAAGAAAAAAAATGTGATTATTTTTATTTTATTTTATTTTATTTTATTTTTCAAACCTGGCCCTCTCTATGCCAGCCAGAGGTGTTTGTTATTAATCACAAATACTGCAGACTGGCTTTTTCTAACAACCCCAGACAATCACAGCGGGGTTTGTTTCTGTTCCAAGCTTTTAGAATCATTGTAAATTGTAAATTTTCTCAGCCTGCAAGAAGCATCAACTGGTTTTCATACACCATCCCTGCATTAAGAAGTTGACTCCATGCAAATAAAATACAAGGAAAGATGGAGAAGAGGTGGAAGAAGAGGCTCTGAGACTGTCCCAGGTATTTTCTTTCACTGGGTTATACACCATGCACTAAAGAGGGGATGGCAGTTTGTCACAATACTGTCAGCCTGTCATGACTGTGAAACTTTCAATTCCAAACTGATCACCAGGAAGAAATTCTGGATGTTGTCTGTTCATGGTTTACCTCAAACTGCTTCTTCCTTTCAAATTATTCTTCTCTTTAAAAAAAAAAAAAAAAAAGAGAAAGGGTCATTTCAATTATGCAAAGAGTGACTCTGCAAATGATTCTTTATTTCTTGCACTTATTTGCATAGGAGCATGTTTATGCTCCACTCCCATCGCAGCTGTGGCTGAGGCCACGCTGCATTCTCTGGGTTACAGTTTGTGAGCTCAAGGTAGCACTGCCAAAAGAAATAGGCCAGTAGAAAATAAACAGCACTGGTTTAGTTTCAGGATGCTCTGAATTAGCTGGGCTTTCTTTTCTTTTCTTTTTTTTTTTTTTTAACTTGGGAATATCAAAGTCTGCATCTGGAAAATATCAGCGTGACATGTAAACACTGTGCACTGATTTCACAGAACAGCCTTCACAGAAAACTTGTGGGAAATCAGTTTTATGTTAAAGGAATAAGGATCTAAAGTCTCCTACTGACTTTAGGGCTCTCTGGAGCAGTGACTAACTCTGCTTTCCTTCTTGTAACACGACACGGCCTCTGTTTCCAAACTCAGCGTTGTGGCCAATTAATTATTGTGTAGTTTCCTGATAAAGCCTCAAATAGGCTAATCCTTGGATATAATCCTGGGTATTACTGACAGCATCCCTCATTCCTGAAAGCCTCAGGATGGGCTTTTCCATTTCATTTTTTTTTTTTTTAAAGAAAAAAACCAGATCAGAAATGTGAAATGTAGTAGGTTGTTACTTTTTTTTTCCCCTTTTTCATTAAATTGTGCATGTGAAGCAGCTGGGAATGAAGAAAGGGACATATTTCCAGCTTTAATTTTTTTAGCAAGGTAACAACTTGCAGGGAGTGTAACCATAGGAGAAAAAAAAATCTTTCCTCTTATCCTCTGGGGATCCAGATCAGGGGAACAGAGTCCCTTGGAGGACAGAGATGGGTTAGAGAATTGAGAGTTAAAGGTGTTCTGCTATTCATGGTCAGGTGTGCCAGAGCCCAGTGCTTGGGAAATGCCCTCCCTGTGGCTGTGGCTGAGCCATCAGGAGCTTGTTTGCCTTTTTTTTTCATAGAGTGTAAATGGCAGCCTTGCTTTATGTCATTCCATTCAGCTTCTACAGCAGAGGAATATTAAGAAGTGCAGGGCTGCTTGGGATTCTGTTGTTTTGGCTGAGGTGCAGAACAGCAAAATCCTTGGGCAACGGAGTTGATGATGCTTCTGAAAAAATAAGGGTGCCAATCCTTCATCTCCAGTGGTTAAGGGCAAATATCCACACAATTCCTACAGGGAAACCAACACTTTATATTCAAAATGCAAAAACATGTCTATGTGGTTACTGCTTACTCTGAGCCTTGGCTACCCCAGTCCTTCTTCATAAATCCTTGTTGGACTGTCCCAAAGGGTTAATTTGGTGTACTGATAGCTCAGAACCATCTTCTTTGTCCCGTCCCTCCAGCTCATTCCTATTTTTATACAGCTGAAAGATGTGCTGGCCAAGGGATTGATCCAGCTGCTTAGATACCAAGCTGTGCTCAGGTGAGCGTGGTAACAGCTTTGTGAATGTCCCAATAAAACATGAAAATTAAGTTCCCATTAGTTCCCATCAGAGCAGACTGTAGCTGTGTGTTGGACAGGACAGAACAGCCACCCTGCACAGTTCTCACACAGCACAGGCACAGCCTGTGATGGCAGATGGGTGAGAGGAGCTGGAATAGATTTCCAGCAAGGGAGTATAAAAATACAGTTCAGCTGGGGTAATAAAGACAGCAGCAAGCAGACAGCACTGTAAAGTTCAAAGTTTAAAGATCAGAAAAATGAAAGGGTATTTGTAGTGGCTCCCTGTCAGTGCATTACCAGGACAGTCGTTAAATCCCATTTTCTTGTCACTGAGCTTCACACGATAAAGGGGTTACAGCAGAGGTGGCTGATCTCTGTCAATACCTCTGAGCAAGGTAAATGATTAAAATTACCTTGTGATTAAAGTGATGAGATTTTTTTCTTTTTCTTTTTTTTTTTTTTTTCCCTTAGGTCTTAGGGAAAAGAAACTTAGTAAAACCTGCTCCCTCCAAACTAGATTTTACTGCGCTGTTTCTTTAGTCTTGAAGTCTGCTTTGGAAAGAAAACAGGTTGCTGAACGAGGTAAACAAGTTATCCTTGAGATGCCACGTTTTCAGAATAACCTCTGCATGTTTAAAAATTACTTTAAACTTATAATTATAATACATTTCTGGACTTGCACTCCGAGGCCAGCGTGGAAGAGCTTCAGTGAGCAAGCAGGGGTGTCTATCAGCTGTGACCTCAGTGATGTTGCAACATTCCTGCTGTAAAACCCAGATGCTATCATAGGTGATAAATGCATGTGAGTGGTAGGAAAATATTCAGCTTGTCTGGGCAAGAGCAGCTCAGCCAAAATGTTGAGTAACCAAACGGGGCAAACCCTGACTTTCGGAAAACCAGGACGAGGAGAAGGTGCAAAGGCATCACCTCCTTTCAGAGGAGATGTTCCAAAAATCAGAGGAATGAATTGGGATCTGACCTAAAAACCTACTGGTTTTAAGGACTGCTAATTATTGGCATTTTTGTTGCTGACATTTTGAGTGGCTGGCACATCAGCTGGCCCTTCCAGCTCAGGACACGCTTTCACTTGAGCTCAGAACGACGTGTGCAGATGCATTTTCTCAGCCACCCTGTTGCAGTGTGAGAACAGAGAGCTGCTGGAGCTTGATCCAGTCCAAGAGCTGCTGTGAGAGGGAGAGCTCTGCTGTGGAGCTGGAGAGAGCCTGGGTTCAGCCTCAAGAAGCTGTTCCTGGCCCGTGTCACAAGTTCTGTGTTGTTCGCCCGTGAGTGAAAGTGAAAACTTTGAGATTCGCTGAAGTTTTCCCTGAGGCTTTCAGTTTGAAAGAAGTGTTTTATGATCATCCATCTTTGAGATGAATGACAGTATTTCTGGGAAATAAAGTACTGTTTATACCTAAGCTAAAAACAAACCCAAAGGACAGACCCAGTGTTTTTATGCAGCGCTGTTTAGTGATGCAGAAGGACAATGCTGATGTGTCGAATACCCGATATTTTCACACATCTGGGCCTGCAGATTGTTGACTTGAAGGGAAGACTCTCTGCATGAACGTGTGGCAGAGTTTTCACGCTGCCAGATGAGGATGGCTGGCTTTGGTCTGGGAGAAGCCTGGCTGAACATTCCTGCTGAGCTCGTTGGTGCTGGGCAATGTCTGTATATTTTATGAACTTTTAGAGGGTACAGCTGAGTCCCCACAGACGTTTGTCTTCCCAAAATGGGGCTGAGGTGGAATGTTCTTCAGAACCCTGTAGATGGTTGTACCTGCATCTTTTAGCTTCCTCTTCTGGGTTTGTTGCTCAGACAGGAGGCATTGACCACCCTGGACTAGATCTGTTCCCTGTGACCATCATTTCTGGAGCAAGTTTGTTTGATGAGCCAGATAAAGTAGCACTGCTTCTCCTCCAGGTTATGAAACCAGACAGATAACATGTGGAGTAACTTCAGGGCACTCCTCCAAGGGACCTTGGCTGCATCGAGTGCAGGACATTACTGATGTGTCCTGGAATTTTGATTTAGGGCAGCTTCTGGGAGAATTTACCAAAGCTGATGTCTGAAAACTGAGTCTGTGCACGAGGAGTGTGCACCTCATGTGCTGTTCCCTTCAGAGCAGCAGTCCCCTCTGCCTTCACCTGCTGCACCTCCTGTTCCTCTTGTCCTCCTCAGTCTGGGAGAGTCTTCTCTGCTTTCTCAACACAACTTATCCTTCCGTGGTCACAGCTTGCACAGCCCTCCTGGTTGGGCCTTGCCCTCAGTGACAGTGTTGGAGGACAGATAAGGGCCTTCTGAAAGGAGATGGATCCATCTACATCTCCTCAGACCGTTTTCCAAAGGTCTCAGTCTTTAGACCATCACTTCCTAGGAATTCCTTTCCTTGCAGTGGATTTTATTATGCAGCCCACGTGTGGGGAGGTTTTTCTGAAGGCTCTTTCCTGGAACTCCTCCTGGCTTCACAAGAAGCCAGTTTCACGGTTTGCTGGTTGTTTTGGATCCACTCTGATGGGTCTAATTCTTTCCATGCTTGTGGAAGGAGCACTTGACAAGTAACTTGGGGAGCAGGGTTGGAAAGTCTCGAGCCATCGAGCACATCGAGCCATCCATGCCCTGCCTTCCCAAACATCTGCAGCCCCAGAAGGAAGGACAGCTTGGGTATCAGAGGTGCTGAGCGTGTGAAATGGTGAGGGCCCCACAGTGCTGGGATGTCAGAGGTTCAGCTGCCATCAGTGAGAGTTTAAGTGATTAGTTTTTATTGATGGAATAATTGGGAGGTGGGGAAACACAATTCTCAGCTATATCAGGTTGAGGAAGGAAAAGGCCTGTGGTTAATAGCAATGAATCAGGAGCTTTTCACTTTTAAAATATGATCAGACCCCAGTTTTTGGAACTTAGTAAACTCTGTAAAGGAGATTATGATAGTTGTTGCAGCCATGAATAATTTCATACTTCTGGCTGGCTGAGGCCTGCAGCTGTGATCTGTGTGTCCTGGAGCTCTGGATCCAGCTCCACTGAGGGGAAATGCTCTTCTGAAGCATTTTAGTTTCTTTTCAACAGCAAAGCTGTTGTGTGGAGAAACACATGTTGCCTGTTTTTCCACTGTGTTCTACTTTTACTACTATAATTGTTTACTATATACTTGTTTCACTGCTCATTGTTTACCATGAGCTGTTCAGCCTGCAGCTATGCAACTGGTCTTAAAAATAAACTGGATTTCACCTGCTTTCTCCTTAGCTTGTCCTTTACTCTTCCCATCCCTTCATCTCAAATAAATAATAAATATTTTAAGCCAAGTTTGTATATGCTACCTGATTTTGTAAGAATGTAGGTTCTTCTTGAGTGTGCTAAACTGAACTGGGCAAGGACTGGAGAAGATTAATCTGAACCAAATGTTTGTCTGCAGACTTGCACTGGGAAAACAGAATGTATAAATCATATCTGCTGTATTTAAAGAGTTTTTTGGTTTAAGTTTCTAAAGGGGAGCTACAAAAAGCAATTGCTCCAGAAGCATCTGCCATGGTGTAAAGTGGCCAGATGGAGATCACCACGTTTAAATAACTGGATCTTGGCAAGGAGAGGGTGTGAAAGCTTCTCACCTGTTCCTGTGGTAGATTTGGTTGGCTTTGCTGAAATTTCCCTCCACCAGCCTTCCAAGTTCAGCTGGGGGTTGTTTAAGCTGTGGTGTCTCTGCAGGGAAGCAGGTAAGAAATGCTCCCCTGACCTTGGGCAATATTCTCAATTGTTTTGTCTACATTAAACACTCCAGAGACTTGACTGATTTTTTTGGTGTTGTTGTTGTTTGGTTTTGTTTGATTATTTATTTGGGGTTTATTGCTGTTGGGTTTTTTTTGTTGGTTTTGTTTTGGTTAATGGTTGACCACAGAAGTACATTTTAATTGTAACAAAACTTGTGTACCCAGACAAAGCTATCAGATATTTCGTTCTTTTAAATTGGTGAAAATACCTTTTATTAACTTCTGGACTCAGGTACTGGAATATATATTGTTCTACAACCATTCATGATTAAAATGTGAGCTGTATCTGTTTGATGTAGTGGGTGGGTGAAAGATTTGTTCATGGTAAGAATGAACAAGATAATAAGATAATAAGAATGTGAGTATGAATTTTACAGACCAAATAGTAATAGAGTTAAAATGTAATTTTGAGTGTTCATAACTAGTCTGAGATGATGCCATTTGTCTCAGCTGGAGCAGATGGTTTGGATAGATCACCATTTAAAAACTGAATTCACGAAGATATTTATGAAGTCCTTGAAGAATCCAGTAATTCTTTCCACTGGTACTTCTGAAATGTCCCAGGAGAAAAATTCTGCATCCATCAAATTGCAGCTCCATGGAAAAATTAAAAGATTAAAAAGCGGCTTGCTGTTAACATGGTTTAATAGCTAAACATTTTAGATTTTATGCTGCACTCCTTTTGGTAAAGTAAGAACCTCTTCTTTTTACAAAATGTGGGAATGGAAAAGAAGTGAAAGCAAATTCTCAGCTTTAACAATGAGGTTTTATGATGCAGATTAAGAACCCATGCTCTCAAAAATCAGATCATTGCCTCGTAAAAAGATAATGGGAAATGTCTTCTCTTATTTCAGAAAAGCAAGCCATTATCCAGAACGTTCTTTTTTTCACCTTGTTGTTAGAGCTGATTTTTCACTAAGTGCTACAAAATTTTCTATAGCTATTCAGTAGTTCCCCAATTCCCTAATCCTGCATATAAGGAACAACTTTTAATAGCTTGAAGATCAGCCAGTTTGCAAACACTTTTACCAGTTTGGGTTTTTTTTTTCATGGGGTTTTTAATGGAAAAGTAGGAAAGACTTCAGGTAAAAAAATAACTTCCTGAAGAAGATGGGGAATTGTGGTTTCAACCTGACTGCAAGAGTCAAGTGCTGCACGTGAGACATTTATTGGAGCTGTGCCCTGAAGGCTCAGGGGTGGCTTTGGAATCTTTGATATCCTCTTAGAAGTGTCTGTTCCTGAGGCTTTCACTTTCTCCATTTTCATTTCTGTAGGTGCTGGATTGAGAGGGGTTGGTTTCGTTTCACTGCTCGAATTTTAATTCAGGTGCAAGTCCTTATTTTGAAATATTATTTGGACTGGGGAATGAAAGGTTTTGCAGCCTGTTTTAATTTTCCACTTTTGCTTAATTGGTCATTTTGGCCCTCATTTTCCTAACTCCTTATGCAAACCGTGCAACGAGTTAAAAAAAAAACCAGTAATTTGAAGCTTTCAAAACAATTCCATGTAAAGATTTTGTTGCTACCTTGAAAATGCCAAATAATTTCTTCTTGCTTTCTCAACGAGCTTTTCAAAAACATATATTACATTTGTTGTTCCACTACTTCAAGTTTTTCCTTAGGGCAAGTTTTCCCACTGGTTTAAGTGACGATTTTTCTTGAGAATATTGCTGCAAATCTTTATTTTGTTATTTAAAGTAATTATAATGATTTGAAATCCTGTTCTTTTTTTGTTGTTGTTGTTGTTCCTGTGAAATTTATTGGTAGCTGCATTGTGTAACTCATTCAAAGACCTTTGTTCCTTGGTTGCAGAGGTTTTATGAGCACACTGTTCTTCTTTGAGAGAGGTACTTTTTAAATCTATCTTTGCTGCTGTCTAGACTTCCAGTCTGTGGTAATAAATATATTCTCTCAATATTCCACGTACAGCTTGATTCTTTCTTTCTGTAACCTGCTTGTGACTTGATTTAAGGTTATTATTGTTACATCATGCAAAACAAACCAGCTGTATAAATGAAGTTCTCAGTCTTTATTTGAAAATATCCTCTGTGTGAAGACCGTGCAGGGTTGCAGCAAAGTGCTGTTCTGTAATGCCAGATTAATTAATTAAAAGATAATTAGGAATAGGACACAAAGGCCATTGGAGTTGCTGACTTGGCTCCTTGATTTTGTGTAGTGCATCCTATTACTGCTGATACTGGAAATGTACTTTTAGTACAGCAACAAACAGGAATAAAAAAGATAAATGTAGATTCAGTTCTTTTCCTTGATAAAGGCAACTGAACCAACAGCTTTCCTGGAAAAAAGTTCAGGGAAAGTTAGTTTTTCTATAAGGATGAGCTCCTTTTTGGGGAAAAAATAAAATAAAAATTAATGTAACAAAGAATCATAAATTACAGTTTAGTGGTTAAGGTAATTACAGTTTAGTGGTTAAGGTAGTGGGAGACATGGGTACAGTCACTGCTTTAAACATTTATGTAATGCCCTCAATTTAGAAAATGTTCTCTCTGAAACTCTCCACTGTCAATAAACCTGTGTCACCATTTAACTTTGCAGCCCTATCAGGAATTTCCCAGATTCTTTGAATTGTTGCAGTTTTGTAACGTTCACAGTAATTTATGGTTTGGGGTTGAATGTTACAAATAGTTTTCCTCAGAGTCTGTGTGGGAAGGAGCAAATTAAGATGTGTAATATATTTCTAATACACAGTGTTCAAAGTATACCTGTGTTACCACACAGAAGACATTAGAATTTCTTGTATTATTCACCCCCTGCATTTTTTAAAGTGTGACAATTTTGTGAATTGTTGTGCACAGTCAAATTCCTGTGCTAACATCCTTATGGCTGTGGCTGCATTTCAGCCAAGCAATTCTCCTAAAGAATAGGAAATACATCATTTTCATCATTAAAATGTACTGATTTACTGTTAAAAAAACTGGGAGGAAAGCCAACCAAAGCCTTTTAATGACTTTAAATTATATCCTTAACGTTAGCATGCTACCTAGGAGCTTTATTCTGCTCTTAGTGCAGGATTGGGATGGGGACAGGACAGATCTCAAACCAGAAGGGTCTGAAATAAGAAAGATACATGGAAAGAGGAATTGATGGGGGCGAAAAAAGAGGAAAAGATGAAAGAGGAGATCAAGCTATGAAAGAAAAGTGGTGGCAAACCTTCCATACAGGGCTTTTTTTTTCTGCTGTCCAAGGCATCGAAGGTGAAAATGCAGAGTCTCTAAAATTTGCACAGAACGAAACATTGTGAAGAAGAAAGATGAGAGGATGCAATTCAAGGCAGAAATCTTTGTTGAATCGTGAATCAACTTGATGGCAAAGGGAAGGAGCAGTAGGAAGTTGTGAAAACCCCTGAGAGAGCAGTGCTTTAGAACAGTGAGGAGTTGTGTTCTGACTGGGGCTCCGAGGAGCCACCACATTTTTTTAGAAAAGAGGGGGGGAAAAAAAAAGGTTTTGCACTGTGCAATAATTTAAATATGAATCACAGCTCAGAAGAGGCAAAGCACTTCCCTTGCTGTGTGGAGAAAAGGGAGGGACTGAGGAAGAAATGAGAATGAGGCTTGGGGAATGACTTAGGAAAGCTGGCACGTGCTGTTTCCAGCAGCCCTGGGGGGATGTTCATGGGATAATGGCAGGAGGGATCCACTGACTACAGGAGATTTGGAACTTCCTTGGTCTGAGAAAAGAAGCAGCTGGTCAAAAACTTTCCATGGAGTTCCCTCATCTCCTGTCCTCAGCCTGTCAGAATTTAATTTTTCAGTCTTTTTAAATTTTGATTTTGTTGTTTTCTGATGGGAATTTCACGTGGAGTTGCCTGGCTACAGGATATGGTCTGCACTGAAGGAGTTTCAGCAGGCACAAAGGAGATGCTTCTAAAAATGCTGATAACTGGAGAACATTCAATACAACTTCATTTCAAACACTTTGCATCCTGATGTATTTTAATCCAGAGATTAAAATATACCCCAGGGATTTTGGTTGGAGACTTTAATGCTGGCTTGAATGCCTAATATGCTGTGAAATTGCTCTACATATTTTAGTATGAACTGTCTTTAGTGAAGCAAGAAGGTGGACTTTCAAAAAAAATTATTTCCAAAGTCGGATCACAGTTGTTGGAATGATCTTCCAGGGTTGCAGAAACAGGGAAATTAATCTGGAGCTGGGTACTTAGGTTGTTTGTTTGTTTGGTTTGGTTTGTTTTCCAAATTACTGAGGGTTTGCTGTGTGAAGATCTAAATTGTTTGCAGTTTACTGAAGCTGTGTAGTTATTTATAGTTTAATTTGGTGTCCTTATCTTGCAATTTCAAATCTCTGTATTATTGAAAGTTTTGTGGCGTTTCTTTTCAGAGAACAACTTCATCTTTGTTTGGGAAAGGTGGGCACTGTATTTTATGACTGTGTCATTTTCAGGCATCAAAGGAATTTAAAGGCTAAAAGAAATATTTGTGGGTTTGAATAAGAGATTAATACTTTGCTTCAGATAGGGGATGAGAAACTGCTGGGGAAGTGAGACAGAATCTGATCTGTAATCTGTGCCTAGACAGGCAAATTGTCCAGAGATTAAAAGAATCAAATGCAAAGGGCAGGAGGGAATCATGGAATCATCAGGGTTGGAAGAGACCTTTAAGATCATCAAGACCAACCATCAACCCAGTGCTACCACTGTAACCCCTAAGCCATTAACCCCCACCACCCAGAATGGGAAATGCTGAATGATACTGCTAGACAGCTGAATATTAATAATATTAATGCTCCATGTTACTCTGAGGACAGTGCTCTCAGCTGCTGAATTCACTCCACAGTTTATATGTAGCTCTGTTTGCTATAAAACTGTGTAGATGTTGGGGCCCATCCCAGAAATTAGTGCAGCACCTCCTGAAGATGCCTGTGCTGGTGGCTGCTTAGCTGTCAATGGATTCATGGAGCATGTATTAGCCTCGTGGTTGCCATCCCATCACTGTCCTTCTGCTGCAGGAGGTGGCATCTGTGCAAAACAAAGGGCTCTGTTGTCATCCTTCTCCCAGAGACCTTGTAAAGTGGTAAAACCACACCTGTTCCATTTCCAGACTTAGCATTTACGGGTGGAGGCTGAATCTGTT
This sequence comes from Myiozetetes cayanensis, assembly GCF_022539395.1. Taxonomy (NCBI): domain Eukaryota; kingdom Metazoa; phylum Chordata; class Aves; order Passeriformes; family Tyrannidae; genus Myiozetetes; species Myiozetetes cayanensis. Next base: position 2,095,484 of record NW_026086826.1, on the reverse strand, counting down.
GCTTAAAGGGCTCGTTAATAAGACCAAAAAGTGGCAATTAAACCCCTGATCTCTTGTGATCTTTGTGCCAGGTGTTGTGGAGTGAGTTGTCCAGCAGGACTGAGCCGCTCTCTGGTTGGGGTTTTCAAACCTCTTCGATTTTCTGGCACACAGAGCCCGTGTGTAAAATGACGTGTTGGGATCAGGCAGTTCTTTTCTGCAACCCCAACAGAGCCAACCAGTCCTTGTTGAGATAGAACATTATCAGCACACACTGATGGTCTGTGGCTGCATCTGCAGGGAGGTGACAGCTAGCTGGCTTTCTTAGAACTGCTTACTCTCTGTTTTCCTGAGCAGTGATGAAGTCAGTACAATGGTTTGGGTATTTTTATATGGTGCACGACCTATTGTTTGTTCCCTGTGATTTTTACATGGCTTGAATTGTATTTCATTGCTGTGTGGGGTGGGTTTTATACTAATATCTTGGAATGATTGTGTGATGATACTATAATGGTTGAAGATTCAGTCAGTGGCTTTTTTCCATAATCATCACAGCAGTCCATCTTATTTCTGCCACTTTGAAATACGATTAAAACTACGTTATTCACTTATTGCTTCAAGCAAACACAGACACAAACTTTACCTTGAGGAAAGGTACCATTCCCCAACTGAATTAACAGGGTGATGCCTTTTTGATCTGAGGAATTAGGCCAAAAACCCACCTGACCCTGGTCCTACTCTCACTGTGAACACATGACAGGTAGGGACAATTCAACAGGGACAAAAACAAGACTGCTTTGACCATGGGTCAGCTTTGAAGTAATAAAACAAACTGTATCCTCCTGCTCCAGACAAACTGAGCTCTGCTTCCTCTTGACCCCACTATGGGATTTAGGCAGGACAGACAAAGACCAAGAGGTTGTTCCTCTCCTTTTATGTATTTTTACACAGTAAGAAAGAAACAATTTCTCAGCTGAGACTGCTGTGGGGAACTGGTCTTAACTTATTGCTCCAGGTCCATATTATTATTTGCAGTTTGGAAGTTTGCTTTGCAACCACAGGCTTGGGCAAAAGTCTCCAGGATGTTGTCCTTTTTGTGTACAATCCCTATTCTTTGTTTCTACTAAAAATGTGTAGTTATAAGTTTGATTGCCCTCACTGTTTGATTACCACATTGTTATGTTACCCTCAAAGAATAAAAGAGAAGATGAATTATTCTTCCTCTTTGTGAAATTATAGTCTACCCTCCTTTTTTTTAAAAAAAAAAAAAAAGCATATCAATTCTCCTGCTGTATGTCCCACCTAAATTTTTTTCTGCATCTGCTTTTGTCTCAGTCTTTTCTGGGAATAGAAAAATAGCTCCTTTCAGTTGATGTCTCACTGTGAATTCTTGATTAGATTAGCATATCAGTCCAGCACTGACAGCTAGGAGAGATCATATCAAGTCAAGAAAGAAAAACTCAGTCCCATAGCAGACCACTGCAAAGCAGCTGCTGATATCATGTTTGAAAACATTCTGTAGATGTTGCTATCTTCATTGAAAATACTTTCTCCAAGTGAGATGGTGCTGTAAGCCCAGAATGCTGTATGAAATTAGTTTTCATTAGCAAGCATCCTGGCCTTTACCCAGCTGTGCTCAGAGCTGTTAGAGCATGCTACAGAAATGCACTCTGTCCAGAACTGACTAAAAGAATCAATCCAAGGTGGCTTCTCTTGATGACAGCCCTGCCTTTAACACAAAAAGACTGATATCTGTCATTTAATGACACACCAGAAGCTAAGAAAAAGGAGCTTTAAGCAGTCAGCAAAGGATTTCTATTCCTCTCGTGGTTTTGTTTTTACTTTCCTTGTTGTATTCATGAAACTCTGGTTTAAATTGCCCATTCCTGCAGAGAATTCTCTGAATAGCCAAGAAATCTGTAATTGTTCATCCTGCATAGTGTCTGGATTTCATTCCTTCTTAGGGTCTGTCCAAACTGAAATGTCTGGCTGGAAGTTGGTAGTTAAGAGGGAGAAGTCTGTGGGTTGAGGGTGGCCAGCAGTGCAGGATAATGCTGTGGGCATCTTGTCAGGTAGACAGCAGTGATCCTAAAAGTGCTGGGAGGCACAGAATAGTGCTGGCACAGGTCCTGCTCTGGATCTTCTGTGGTAGATTTACCCTTCTGTGCATGCAGGGTATTTATCTTTGCAGGCACCTCAGGTACACCCAGCCTGGCTGTGTCCAATTCTCTGCCTACTGCAGTGGTCAGCAGTGGAAGCAGATGAGCACACAAAGCTTGGTGCCTTTCTTCTATCAGAATTGTGTTTGGAGGAGAAGCCTGCTGAGTGCTGGAGCTCTCTTTTCATCAGAGATTAAAAAAAACACCCAAATTAATAATTCCTGAGTATGAGTAAGAGCCAGATGTGCTGCCTGGCTGGTTTTGTCCCTGTTGCATTGTCCCTATCCGTGGGGCAGCTGGCCTTTGCAGTGTGCTTTGCCACAGCTGGGGATGGAATTTTTCTATTAAAGGCAAACACACCGCAATTTAGAGCCATCTTTTCATCATCAGTGCGTTAGTAATGACTCGTGTGCTCAAACTGAAACAATGGAAGATGAAGCAGAGGATGGACAGCACTGCCCCGGTGTTCTTGGCAACCTTTGACTGCCAGGGAATGGTAATGCAGGAGGTGGCCTTTCATTATAAATTCTGACTGAATTAGGAAACGCACTGAGAAGCCTCAGGTTTTTAATTAATCATTTTCATTTGAATGCACTTCCTAAGTGCATTTATTACCTCTTTTTTATTGCTTTCTCAACTGCCTTAATCACCTCAATTGCTGAGGAAGCAGCTCCAGGCAAACTTCAGAAATATCCTTGCAGCAACTTTTCCCCACTGTTTGGCTTTTATTTGCAGGTGTCTGAACAGATGCTGCAGAACAGTCTTTTATAGTTATGTACCTTTATTTGCTGTTTCTTTTATAGGGATATATACCTTTGCTTACTGTTCCTTTCTAGTACTGGCTACACTTCCTAGACAATCACAGTCCTTGTAATATAAAGGCTGATGACAGAATATTGACATTTTTGTCTGGGTTCTCTCTGGCAACATTTGCATGGTTGTTAAAGTGCCTGTTTGTCCACTGTTTTTCTTTAAGAATACTTAATAAGGACTGATGCTATTTCATGCCTGGGTTTCACCATCAGTGCTAACCTGCTTGGTTTCTGTTCCATTAAGTGACCATAGGCTGCCTACTCTTGCTAACTGAAAGTCAAGTGACTTTGAAAGATGGTTGGAATAAATCAAGTGGAAATGTGACCCTGCATTACTTTTTTTTTCTTGTACCCACTACTCTATTGTGCTTGCTGAGGTTTTGTTTTAGGTGATCTGCTACCTTCAAATCCACAGTACTAAAGATAAAGAAGTACAAACTCTTTCCTTTACATTACTAAGTCATTGATCAAGTTTTTAATGTGTCACTGTGTCAAATGTGTCTTTTTCACATTAAAAAAAAGCACAAATAATAATAATTTTGAAAATAGCTATTTAAAAAAAATTAAAATTTAAACTTTCTAAACAATTTAAAGTGTCATCCTGTAATAACAAACATGATACTTTATATAAAGTACTAACATTCTATGTATAAAACACTTCCAGCACCATACACTTAATTTTTTTTATTTGTCCACTAATGGCTAAAATTTAAATAGCCTGTTTATATTCTCTTTTTTTTTCCTTTCATTTGAATACCCTTTCTTTAAATCCCTTTTTAAAAAAGCATTTACCTTAGATAACTTATCATCAGGTATGTTTGCAAATTACAATACTGAAATATCCATCCAGATGCCCTGAAAGGTAAGTGCTGTGTATTTATACAGTACATCTGTACAGCTAAATATATATTTATAGGTGCTACAGCACAAACCACTGACCTATCCAGCAGTAATTCACTTCTGAGGTGAACACAGGCAGCGAATGCAGAAAGGACTGAACCTGCTTTTATGGTTTATGTAAAACAAATAATATTTGGTGCTGACAGACGGAATGGAGTGCTCAGGGCTGGGTGAGGAGGAACGAGAGCACAGCAGAGGAGAGAACACCGAGTGCAGAGGGCATAACTCTGCAGCACACACACGGGGTTTGGAGGATGAGCAATACAACAAACTAATTATGTTCCAGGACAAACAGTGCCTGAGCAGGAGGAGTGCCTCGAGCCCAGCTCTGGGTACATGAGCCCAACTTACATCACGCTCCTGCAGTGAGTAATTGAGCCCCCTCCCACTGAGCTGTCTAACTCTGGTCATCTCTGCACGCACTTGCTGCCCTCCTGCAGTCCCAGGGACTCCCACTCCACTCAAAGCTGCGGACAGTGGGGTATTTTTGCATTTATTTACACGCAGTTAAAAGCCCAGTGGCATTCACAGTTCGAAATGTAGGGGCTCGTCACATTCTTAACATTTAAAAAAAAAAAAAGGAAATTCTAGATTTGGTTTTGTTGCCTGATGGGAATAGAATTTATTACCGAGTCCAAACAGATGAAAATGAAACTGAAAATTTTACATCAATCCCAAATGTTAAAATGTTATTCTGCAAAATAATACGATTGTTTTACCCCTTTATCTCTTCTTAGAATGCTTTAGGAAGTTTCACCTGATTGGAAAATGGCTTTTTTTTTTTTTTGAGTTGGGCATATATCTGTCAGGAGGCACTGAAACACAGCTAAGAGGCTGCAAAGAAATGGGCTGTGTAAATTCTTGCATTAGGGTCACAGTGGTACCCCTTGCTTTGGGGCCTGGAAAATAGGTGAGAACTCACTGTGTGAAGTGGTTGGTTGTCAGCCAGAAGGTTCTCTTGGATTTGTAAATATTTCATGTGCTCTCTCTGCATTCCATGTGACACACATTGAGGAAAGGATGGAAGAGATTGTTTTTCATGGCCTTGCCTGACAGCTTGCTACAGAAAAGTTCATTTCCAAACAGCTATCCCTGTGTTGCCTTTAAGACCAACAGGTAAGGTGACACTTTATCCAGGTGCTAGTACATTTTGTGTGCTAAAGCACTTAAAACCAGACAGAAGCCATTTTAAAAACAAATAATTCCTACATCTGGGCCCCTGCACTTCCCTCTGTGGGAGAAATGAAACAATGGTGTTTTCATGGGGGAATAGAGAGATTTAATGGAGCTATCAGCTATCTTCAGATTGCTGCCATTTCTCCACAGGAATTTCAGGGCTCCTCCAACTGTGATTTTTTTCTGGGTGCCCTTTTAAAGCTTTTAACCAAGATAACCAGAATAACCCACTGGCTCTTAGGTTTTTGTAATAAAACATAGGAGAATGGGGGCCATGCTGTTTAAAGCAAGTAAGTAAAGAGAAATGAAAACTAGAAGAAAAAAATGCCAAAAATTCACACTGTGAATCTCACAGGATTCTTTCTTTTGCTGTTGAAATTTTGGTTTTGCTCAACAGTTTTAAATAGTTGCTTGATTTCCAGGCTTCAGAATTCCAGAGAATAGTCCATTAGATTTCTTGCATTTACTATGTGGGAAACAATGACTTGCATATACACCATTTCCAGTGACCTCATATTTGTGGCTTGTCAGTGTCTCTCCCAAGGACTGGATGACTTTATGTCCAAATTTTTGGAGCCTCCTCCAGTCTGGAGTGTACTGAGCTTTTTTAATGTGCCTGTGTGTGACTAAGTAGGGTATCTGTTGACATGTGTGGATGTGATAGTTACGAATTCCCATTAAACTCAGCAGGATTTAGCAGCTCTGGAAACAAATTATAACTGTTCGTGCAGAGCACTCAAAAATCCAGATGCCCCAAGAACATGAGCTACTGAAGGTGGGTGAAGTTCTGAAGTTCCAGGGCTGCTAAAAGCTGCACCTCAGCACTTTCCACGACCGCCTGAAGAGGGGTCGTGGCAAGGTAGGGCTGGGTCTCTTCTCCCACGTAACGAGCGACAGGACGAGAGGAAATGGCCTCAAGCTGTGCCAGAGGGGGTTCAGACTGGATATTGGGAAAAATTTCTTCAGCAGAAGGGTTGTCAAGCGCTGGACCAGGCTGCCTAAGGAAGTGGTTTTGTCACCGTCCCGGGGCGTTTTCGTAAGACGTGGAGATGTGGCACTCGGGACGTGTCTCAGGGGTGGATGTGGCAGTACTGGGTTAAGGGTTGAACTCAATGATCTGAAAGGTCTTTTTCCAACCTAAATGATTGTATAATTCCTATTGTCCTTGGCTGCCTGTTTTTTTGGGTTTGTTTTGCTTTTCTTTTTCAGATACTTAGCATGTTTTTAAAGACGTCTCTACGTTGAAGTAAATATCTCAACTGACTTGAAATAAGAAGGCTGATAAGCTTAAATCCAAAGAATAAGAATTAATAAGATGTTACATTGGGGAAAAGTCCTGAAATCCGTTCTTGGTGTGCTGTGTTGCCTATTTTTTAGTAAGTAAAATGTTCTCTTCATGGTTTTCTTTGTTTACATAGGAGAAGAGCACTGCCCAAGGAAATGCAGGAGGGTTTGTTTAGAGGAAAAGCAGCTCTCTAACTACTCATATGATAGTGTGAATGATTTAGTGCAGAATGGAATTATCTGGTGAAAGGTAAATGCATTGGAAATCACTGCCTGCAAGCTCAGCTCCCATGAAAATACCTGGGAATGACACACCTAGAAACAAAAGAAAATAGAAACTGGCTTTGTCACCATAAAAATGGGTAGCTGGCAACACAAACAGCATTTGGAGCTGTCTTACCAACAAATCCCACACCATTTTCCCTCTTGCCTGCTGCTTATCTGCAAGGCTGGGCTCTCAGCTCTGCTGACTCCAGCCAGAATCTCGAACAATGGGAAAGCAGTGACAAATTCAGCCACTTACTGCAACTGCCAGGGCCACAGCAGCAGAAGGAAAGGACAAAGCAAAGCAAAAAAAAAAAAAAAAAAAAAAAACAAAAAAAAAGAGCTGGTGCTAACAACAATGACATCTTCAGCTATCTGACATAGTCTAGAGCCTGGGCTCTGCTGCTCTGCCTGCCAGGATGCTGATGGTAAGCTGGCACCCAGATGCTGCAGTGATGGGCAATAAATAAATAACATTGTTTTGTTCACAATGAAGATGAGTCAGGACGCTCAAGAGACGGGGGATGATTCACATTCAGCCCTCAGAACTCCATCAGATGTAAGTTATTTTGCTTGCCCTCAGGAATTCAGTCACTGGGACTGGGAAGCAGATAGTCATTACTGTGTTACTGCGGTGCCTGGCTACTTATATGTTAATTTACAGCTGTTCCATGTTCCGGGAAGCTGTTACTTATTCCTCAGGTGGCTGTAGTGAGGGCAGTGTGAGAAGCTGCATATCCTAAGATGTGTGCCTGGTGGAATGAATCCTTCTGCCATTGCCAGCCATGTGGAAGTGAACACCACGAGGCAAAGCAGATGAATTGCAGCCTGGCTTGTCCTCTGCTGCAAGTGCCTTGCTGGGGAAATATCACCACGATTTTTCTCAGTCCAGAACCTCCTATTTGAATCCCTTTGACATAACTTGGTGCCTTTTTTTTTCTGACAGAATGTCAAGGTCCCAAGCTATGCTTGTTCTTCTCATTGCAAGAGAATCACTCACACGGTAGAAAAATTAAACAACTCTTACTCTGAGAGCAACTAGGAAAGAGTTTCTAGGAAAGAGCTTCTCTGTGGGGTGTCTCTGCTCCTTTTCCTTACCTGGGAGGATTTGAAGGCCGGGTTCTATGGGTAAAAGAACATTTTTACGTGGCCACACTGCATTGTTTAAAAGCTCTTATTTCCTGGTTTTATTACAGCCTTGGCAATTGTGATCAGAAGCAAATGTGTGATTTGAGAAGGCCAGTTCAGGGGTACAGTTGCTGTCTGGCACAGTCTTCTGTTCTCTGCAAACCTTCCCAGCCATGAACACCCAGCCCTGTGCAGAGTGGGATCCAGATGGATGTTTTTGCTGAGTCTGGGATTTTGTTTACAAATCTTTCTACTCTAAAAAAATAATTAAAAAAATGCCCACATACAGAATTGCCTTTGAGTTTCATATTTATTTAACATTTATAAATATTCATATTTAATCTGAATATTAATATTTATTTATTTATTTAATGTCCTAAAGGCAGAGATGCTTTATTTTCCTGCTAGATTTGAACTTCATTTTAACCTTTTCCATTCCTTGGTTTTATTGGTCCTTTGAATATGGGTTTTGACTAATGCTGACTAATATTTTTCAGCTGAATTTCGTGGCATGTTTCCTAATGAAAAGAGCCTCCTTCTGCTTCACTGCTTTGCATTTGTGCATTACAACACAACAGTGCAGGAGGATTATGTCCATCAAACAACAGTAAAACATATTTAAAGGACAGACTTCTCCAGTGCTCTGCAAGCTCCTGGAATAAACTTTGTGATACAGCGTAGAGGAGACAAATTTAGGACACTTTTGACTAAATTTTAGATAGAAGATTTTTTTTTTGGTCTCTACTTGGGATGATGCTCAGGACGGTGTGTCAGGAAAGAAGTGTGATTCCAGCTCCATGCAGCTGAGTATTTACAGGAAAAAATTGTTCTGCATTATGTACCAGTGTATCCTGTGCTTTGCCATCCAGTAGCCATAAATGAGCGCTAAAATATCCTTCTTTTTAGATGCATTTAAATGTAACCTCTCTGTTACTCTATTTCAGCATTTTTTCCTGGGGTCTAACTTTATATCACAGCCATAAATGTTACTCCTGCCAAGTCCCACTTCATTCCCAGGAGCTGTCCCTTGGTTCCCAATTTTGAGGTCATGCTTGTGTGGTCAGTCTCCATCACCTCCACCATCAGCCCTGGAGAGCAGTGCAGTGAGAAGTCAATCACCCACCGCCACCACGGCGTAGAGGAACGAGCAGTTACCACATCAGCAGGTGGGTACATGTTCAGGAACGCTCTGGAAGCTGTAAGACAATCACAGGCTGTTTCTCCAGGGTTGGTTTGTTTGTTTCTCCTGTGTCTGTTCAACACATATTTTTGAAATACTTGTCCTTGCCAGTTCTTCACGGTTGTTGGGTGTGCAAACGATGCCACTGGAGTCAGTTGATATCGGATTTCTTTGCACTGTGCTCCCTGTTCCTCTTTGGAATTCTGCAAGAATAATGCACCCTTTCTTAACTGTCTGTTGGCACTGCTTACTGATACCTGCACAGGAAGGTTTCCTGGTCCAAAGATACGTTCTGTGCTGGCTGGCTGATCCAGCCCACTGACCTGTGTAAATAAAGGTCATTTCTCCAAAAAGCCAGCCATGCTCATTTCTCAGTCAAGATCTGGAGAAAGTGGTCAGTACAGACATTTGATTTCCATGCAGGTTGATTTTTTTTTTAGGAATTTGGTTTGGTAATAGCGACCAGTGAGTGACTTCCTAATTTAAATTTATTTGGGTTTTGTTTTCCATTCGTTCAGCTGCAAAGTTGGTTGGTATACCATCTATCTACAGCTTGCATTGACATTGGACTGCGTTTGCTCCTTGATAAACCACACCAGCAGCACTAATCCTTCTGGATCCTTGATGTGTCCTGGCATTGGATTTAGCAGTTGGGGAAGGACTTTTTTTTATATTGGAAGTAAATGACATATGGCCTCTACCTTTTCTGTTCTGCCTTAAAGGAAAGTGATGCACACACGGTTGTATCTCGCAGAGAATGAAGAAAATGGCTGGAGAAAGGTCAAATTTGTGACTGTTGTACGTTGTGAAATGTACATTGTGAAACTAATGAAAAACTTATGAAATTGGTTTCTACTGAGCAGAGGAAAAGCAGAATCTGGCCCATGGGGAGAAGCTGTAAGTATGGAACATGAACAGCACAATAGCTCTATTTACACAAAGGCTCAGTAAAACAAGCTGTGTTATTTTAGCCGAGTCTGCCCGATTTACCATCCAAACACAACGTTAATGATACATAACTGGCACCCAATCAGTACCACTCGAGTGGAATGCTGTTGTGCAATGCTCTGTTCCCAGAGCAGTTCCCTTCCACGGGGCATTTCCAGCCAGGTCTGTCAGGGAGCTGCGCTCCCAGACGTGCTGGTGGAAGGTGTGGGACAGTCCTGTGCTGTAGTGACAAAAAAAATTAGGATCTATTAATATAAAATGCTTCATCCTCTGACAGTATTTTTCTCCTGCATTTCTTCATTGTTTGTTTTGCAGTTGTATTTCTTCATTTTCTTCCGCTCCTTGTACTCTTGTGGTGCCATACTGATGGCATCCTTTACTATGACCATGGCATTCTCTGGGATATTTTGAATTTGTCAGTATAGTTTGCTGACATGATTAACATGTTAAAAACCCCTCTTGTTTACTCAAGCTGATGCAAGGAACAACCCTGACTCTGTGAAAAGGCTGCATGCTCACTGGCACTTGTGAGGCCATCATTCCTCCCTTTTTTTCTGATGTAACTGGTTTCCAGAGGTTGGCAGGCCTTTGAAAAGATGGAGGTTTGAAAAAAAAAAAAAAACAAAACCAGAGCTGCTTGGTGGAGATAGGCTGCAACTCTGCTCTTTATAGCTCAATAATTCAGTTTAAAGTATCTTAGAATTAGCAAGCTCAGAACTAATTTGGTCATGACTGGGATATCTTTAGGAGGCAGCTGTTTGTGCTGAGTCATTATGGAGCTGCCTGTGGTCCTCCCAAGCTCCATTTTCTGTCATTTTTCCATTAACTGAGACCAGACATACATTTCAGGTTGGTTTGGTTTGTGCAGTTCTGAGGCAGGCCTGGGAGCCCCAGTCTGTCCTTTTGTACCACTGAGGTCTGGAAAGTTGACAGGTCCCCCTGATGGGAGTAACAGGTACTTACCACAATAAATAACCAAAATAATTTGCCCTAAACCATGTTTTTCCTCATCTCAGTCTGGGATCTGTGGGTAAGGGAGAGGAACGAGGACACCACTTCAAATCAGGCTGTGGACCACATTAGAGATTTCAGAGCTGCAAATGGCTCTTTTGTTGTCCCCATTTCATCCCAAGCTGGGTGCAGCACTTCCTGCAGCTGTGTTTGGGTGGCTTTAATGCCATCAGCATCAGCTGTGATTACTGGAAACAAAGTGGTTGAGCCTGCTGTGCCACAAAGCCATTCTGTGACTGATTAGAGACCTGTGGAAAAGTTGCAGGCAACACCTGGACGGTCTGAAGTAGTGAAAGTTGCGCTACAGACTGTTTAATTTCTAGTATTCAAGGTACATCAACCTTATTTCCATGCTGAAGGCACAGCCCCTGACATCACTGTGGCCAGTGAGCCTCCTGGGTGTGCACTGCGAGGAGCCCCACGGCACAATCTGCTAAATTCACACACATTTATACATTAAAATCAGTGTAATCTCTGCAGGACTACCTGAGTGGTACTTTAAAATAGATAATGCTTCAAATCAAGTGCCACTTTGATATCGAAACGCTGCTTCTGTTTGACGTGAAAATTCGTAGAAGTCTCTCCCGGAGCCTTAAAATTAAAGAGGAAATTCATCAGTAAAGCCTTCATTCCATACTGAGATGAATTCAACTTCTCCTTCTTTAAGTTTGAAATTAATAGCAAGTCTGCTTTCTGCTTTTTCAGTGTGATGTGCTGCAGTAACAGCTTGACAGAGAGTGTGGACTGTTTATTCCTTGGGAGCATCTCCAGCTGCTGTGTCAAAGTTCTGGTCCTCCACTGGTAGAACTTTTTCCAACCATATAAACCACAATTATCCCCTGAGGAATGACACTGCAAATATGTTTATTTCATGTCCTTGATCATTATTCCACATATTTTGCCCAGTTCAAAAGGGCAAAGATGTCCTTTTCTGAACAGCTGGTGTCACTGCTGGGCTCAAACGTCTGGATCTGGAGTTCTCTCCACGTGCCATCAGCATCCATGGTCTGTCTGGGGGATGTTGGAGATGTTTTCTTGGTGGAGACATCAAATGGTTCAGGTAGGTTATGCATTTTTAAATACCTGAGTTTACATCCACTGAAATAAGTACAATTAACAGGTTATAGGACTGTAGCATGTATTGGAAATATTTTCAGCCTGTGTCTTCCTAAAGAAATTCTGGCATTGTTTGTGCAACACCTCTCTTTGAGTGAGTTCTGCATCTCCCACAGGTTGGGATAGAGCAGAGCTTTGTATCTCAAGCCCCTGTTTCCTACTAACTTTTTGTGATATTTAAAGACCTTTAGCTGTGTTTTATTTATTTAACTTTTATTTATTTAACTTTATTGCTGTTAAATTTATTACTAGAGAAAGTGATTAACTGGAAAGAAACACAATTTCTGGGTCTTGAAGTTAAATGTCGGTTTTGGGAAAGCTTCCAGATAAGATGGAAGAGAATTAATAGCTGATAGAGGAGACTTTATGTCTGTGTAAAATATTCCTTTGCCTGTTACCCTAATTCCTCCAGGTTATTCTCTGTATCTTTGCTCTTTTTGGTATCCAGAGGCTTTTCCACAGATACAGCCATTTTATTTGTGCTTGTGCAGCACTGACTGTAGCCCTGTTTGTCATTTCTGCCAAACCTGTGTGCAGCAGGTTCCCCAGCAGCAACATCAGGGTTTAGTTCATATACTGCATTTTACAGCTTCATGAATTAAATAAAAATGTCCTGATCAAATGGGCTGTAAGCCTGGCAGGAAGGATATAGGCAACCTGTGTTTATGCACTGCCAAACACAAGCATCTCTACTACTGATTAGAGTAGCACCTTTGGGCACCAACTTACCATAAATATTTGATAGCAGCAAGAAAACTGACTCCATCGTATTGCAGGCACACTAAAAAGGTAGCTTTGAAATACTTCTGGCATTGATCAGTTCTTCTGAACTGCTCCATAATTATTCCAATGGTTCTGTGCACTGAATGGTGTCAACTGACCAGTCCTGCTGATTTTGGGTGCAAAAAGGTGTGTCAGGTGGCCACACGTGCCGACATTTAACTGGGGGCATTGCTATCTCAGATAACTACCAAGGTACCAAATACTCAGATATTTCTGGGTTAGTCAGGGCTACCTGCTGGGTGCATGGTGGACCATATATTGCTGAAGGCTAAGTGGGAAATAATCTGCAACTTAAGCATGAAAATGTATGTTCTACCCCTATATTGTGAAATTCCAGCTGCAGACAGGGCAGACTCCTCACAGGAATTATCACAGAATCTCAAGAAACCACAGCGTCACTGCAGTATTTTTTTTTTTTTTTTTAAATCTGTTCTGCTGTTTATCAAACAACTGCCAAGAAGTAGGAGGCTCTCATCTTGATTTTTCAATGAAATGAAGAAAAACAGTTTTGTGTACATCTTCCTGAACACTTTCTGAAACACTCCAGCTGGCATGGTAATTTCTGAGCTGTTCGGCTCGCCCGACATTCAGCTGCTGAATTGTTTGTCAGCTGTATTCCTTGCATTCATTGTGTTCTGCTCTCCTAAATGAAACAGCTGTGAATGTATTTACGGCCTGAGAAAGCTGGAGCAGTGGTAGAAATCTGCAGTCTTAGTCACTGCTCGTCAGCTGACGTAAAAGCAAAACCAATGGGGAGCATGTGCTTATTCTCCCTCTAGCCTTTAACTCTGCCCACGTGTTGCTTTTTAATTTGGATGGATCAGAGAAGTCAGCATTCAAGGCTTCTGATAATTCAGGTTTCTGAGGGCACATTAAATCCCAAACATCATAAGGACAGATAGGTGGAGACTTCAGAAAATACAACTGCAAGTTCATGGAAGTGGGGAAATAATTTTAAAAAGCAAAAACAAGGATCACAAGTTAACTACTGATGAGTCTGAAATGAAAAAAAAAATTAATGTGTAACGTTTTCAAGTGTCCCAAAATTCTGTTGCCACAAGCAGGCCTTCCCAGAGATCCTTGTACAAACACACTGAAGTTGCTTCTGAAACTTTAGTGACGACAGAGAAAACGTTCCTGGGTCTGTATTTATCTAGAGAATTCCCTTTCTTACCACAAAGTCATAAATGTCTTTAGAATACTTTATTCCTGTGTTTGGTTTAGAAAACAGCTCCTAATTGACAGCAATTATCTCAGAGCGTAACCAAAAGATGGCAGCAGTCCAATATGTTTTCTCTAACGAGTAGGCAGGAGACAGTTTATTTACTGTTTTATGAGCTCTCCTGTGTTATGAGAAGGGAAAGACGCTATGGGTCCCATTTCCTGTCGGAAAGGAAGTGATCCAAACAATTTGAGAGGTAAAAAGTGCTTCACAGTTTTTGTGTAAATGTTAGAGGACAAACCACACTGAGACGAGGCACTTGTCGGACCAAGGAGAAATCTCTTCATTGAAACACTTCCATGCTGGACAATTCCCAGATGGGACTTCACCCTAGAGTGACAAAAAAATCCCCCCCAAAAAAAGAATTAGCTTCCCATAACCTGAGGAAGCGGAGGGATAACCAGAAAGACTGGCTGAGGTGTTTCTTTACCCTTTAAGCAACCAACCTGTCCTTATTTCTGGGGTGGGATCTTAAAACCTGTGTGCTTCAACCTCCCTGGGGGTGTTCACAGGGGGAACAAGACAAGATTAATGGAATGGTCTCCTCGGGCCTTCCCGAAGCCCTGTGAGGTCAGGGAAAAGGTTCCCAGTGACTCCAGTGGTGTGTGAATCAGCTGCTGTCTGGGGATGTGCCAGCAGGGCCTGCAGTTGTGCAATGTGCTAATCTGCACCTTCTGCTGGGCTTGGATTATCAGTGCAGACAGAGGTGATAACAGAACAGAAGCTACAAAGAGAGTCTGGGGGGGAAAAATGGGGAATTAACTGTTTATTGGGCTCACAGCGCAGAGAAATCCCCCAACAATAAAACCTCAAATAACCAAGCCCTTCAACAACGAAGCCCCCACCCCCAAGCATTCTCAAGTTCAAACACCTCACAAATCACAGCACACAACATCTTCCAAAACAGAAAATCCCTTAGGAGGAGGTTTCTCATAATCACAAATTTCCTTACAGGAGATGATTGCCCAACAGCTCTGAAGCAACATTTCCATTATGAGCACAGCCAGCACAAAACCCTGCAGTGTTCCAGGGTGCATTCACTTGCTGCTGCAGATGAGTGAGGTTGTTCCTTTGTAGGGTGAATAGGAATTAGGAACGGGATCCTAATGACTGATCTCCACGCTTGTGATGGTGCATTATCACCCTGTAAATGATTTTCAGATGTTTCAGCAGGCACTAACGCCCTGATATTCAACCAGTGTGATACACTTCGGGCAGCTGAAGGCTGTCCTGCTCAGGGGCCATCATTTATTTTGTGAAAATCCCTTTTCCTTTGACTTAGCATTTATTTTTGGGAGCTCAAGGTTCCAGGCTGAAGTTTGTTTGCCACTGTGTGATATCTGACTCATAGACTTTTGCCTCCTGAACAGAAAGCAGATTGTCCAAAGCAGGCAGGGCGAGTGGGACTTGCTTTTTGCTCCAGAAGGTTTAAAAAGTAAAGCTATGGGAGGAAAGGGTCAAAAATAGCTGAAATGTAATGGAAAATCAACCAGATTTTTAAAACCTTTGCCTTTTCTTTGTGCCTTTTGACTTACCCTGCTATTAGATAATTCTGATTATACGACTCTGAAGTGCTACTGAATTTTATTTCAGAGGGGGGAACATGAATTAATGCTGTTTAACCTCTTGCAGAAATTCGAGTTCTTTCCTTCATGTCCCTGCTGGTTTTTCTTTAGGCAACTGCTACCCATGGCTGTGTGGTAATTAATTTATATGTTGAAATTCAAGGCTTTCCTTCTCAAGAAAAAGCTTTTCTTCTCAAGAAAAGGAAGAGGAGCAGTCCCATAGTTATCCTAAAGCTTAAAGATTATTTAACTTTATTTTTTTCAGGAGGTGTTTCAACGTGAACATCCAGATTTTTTTTTTTTTTTTTAAAAGCAAAAAGAAAAAAAATATTTAGAAATTTAAATAACTTCAGAGGAAATCTGGACTATCACATTGGTCTACATTAAACCCCAACAGAATTAAAGAGGTATGTGAATTTTAATTTAATATTTTTGAATGAACTTTTTCAGGTGAACAATTTAGTTCTCAAAATACACTGTTTCAGGCAATATGAGATGAAGAAAAACATGTCCTAGGACAATTGCTGAACAGGATTTGTTCTCATGGTGTCCTGTTCCACTGCTCTGGTCTACCTGGGGGATGAAGACCCAGAGGGAAATTCCTTCTTGGGAGTGAGCAGGGCAGTGTTAATGCTCAAGCGTCCCACGTTTTTGGGATGGTTTTTCAACAGGAAAAGGTGATGTTCCTCATTTCACGTGATCAGGGAGCAAGATTGTCACTCCAAAGCTGAGGAGAGGAGACTGCCTGGCCTTGGAATGCCTGCAGGTCCTCTGCAACCCCAGAGCCACGGGATCACCACCCTTGGTGACACAGGGCCAGGGTTTTGCTTTGCCTTGACTGTTTTCTGACTCTGGCCTGCTGGCATTATTGAGTGTGTCTGATTTATTCCTGCCTGAATGAAATGTTTTGTTTAATCTCAAACGATCTGTCTTAATTGGCTGAGTATGTGGAAACATTTCAGGTTGGGACAGACCCAAAACAATAACCACTAACTTGTGGGATTTTTTTTTTTTTTTTTGGCTACTGAACCAAAAAAAAAAATCAATTATTTACATGGTTTCTGTTTTAACATCAGCTGCAGAGGAACTCAGTAGGATTGTGCCTTTATTTGAACCTGAAAATCAATGTGAAACATGATCAAAATCAAAGCAGGCTCAGAGGAGCAACCAGGATAGAGAAGAGAGGGTATTTCGCTGGTTTAGATGTATTTCTTTCTTTCTTTCTTTCTGACACACTTGAATTCAAACTGAATTCGTGTTGGAATCTCTTTAAAGTTGACATTATTCTGGAATTCACGGTTTCCTTTGACTGTGTATAGAAGCAGAACCAGAAGGTCAGCTCTGGACATTGAACCTGGTCTTTTTTTAGCTGATGCACTCACTGTGTTTCAGGATAATGTTCACTTGTCACTAAATAATGTGAGCAGCAGGTTTAGATCAGGACACTATGATAGGTTTTTAACTTGTTAAAAGGCAGTGGTTTTTTTTTGGACCAGGGCTTCAGATTTTAAGTCAGCACCAGAGTTACAACTTCCAACCAGTGGGAGCTTCCTCATCTTCAACTGCACTTTCCAGATCAGGTCCATCTCTGGTGGAGGGAAAACACGATGGGGAGAGAGGAGAAAAAGAATGAAAGACAGACAAATAATATTTTGTGCTTGTCTTACAACACTGTAGGAGAGAACAGGAATGGAAATGATGCTGTTAGAAACTGTCCAACACAAATATGGTTCAGGGAGATGAATGAGAGTTGTGGCTTTGTCTTGTTGCAGCAAAGAGTCCGAGGCCTGATGGGAAACCCTCGTTGCCTCTCCTGGAGAGCCAAGCACAGGCTGTGGTTTCTTCTGCCCCTTATGGTGCATTCACTCCAGAAGTGGTTGAATCTCAGCTGGAACACAGGAATTAAAAAAAAATTCCATTCTTCCTTGTCCAAGCACAAATTAAAGAGCTGTAGTTTGCTTTATCTGCACTGGAGAGATGGAATAGCTTACTTAGGTGCTGATTATGAATGTACTCGCCCTCTCATATGAAGAACGTGAAGTAAAGTTAGAAGGTGACGTTTTGGTAAATGATCAATATTATTAATATTATTATGTTATAGATTTTACTTTTTAATTTTTTTTATTATTATTTTAGTGGATGTTGCATGTCTTTTGAAAAAGCTACACTGAAAAGCTTACCAGTCTCAATTACACTTTCTGGGAAAGCTTTCATTAAAAAAAAAAAAGAAAAAAAAAAGAAACTGGTTGTGCATGCACTTCTTAGTCTGTAAGACAGGAGGTCCTGATGCAGCATTATCCACTCTCCATCCTTCCCATTCCCATTCTTTTGCTACAAAGTGCTGCTGCACTATTATACTGGAGGCATGGTGAGAAGAATCTACAACTTCTTTTTCTCCTCCCAAACTGCCTGCAAACTAAATCCCCACTTAAGCTTTACATTGTGAGCTATTTCTTACAGAGAAAAGGTTATTTTAAGAGCTTGAGTCGGTAATTTCTCTCCAATTTTGTTTCTGTGAGTGTCTCCTCTGAAAACAGGTATCCTTAAAAAAAGGAAAGAAGTGAAAGGCTGGCTCACCAAATGCCACACACCTCACTCTACATGCTCTAGATGTAGATATATTTACTTTCTCCAATTCTCTCCATCTTGGTAGATGAGATATCACCATGCAAGGAGAGTCAGGGAAAAGGAATGATTAGGGAAAAGCTGGGTCAGTCATTTGTGAAGTTGTGGTGTTTCCTCCCTCCCTTGATCTCAAAATGGTAAGAATGCCAACAAGATTTGGGATAGGAGAGCAGCATAAGGGCCTCCATTTGATTACTGCCCTCTGGTCTTCAGTTGCCAATAACCTTCACTAGTATTACTGCTACCTAAAAACTTTGTTGGTATTTTTACAGCAAGGGCTGGACTGAGTTCCCTTCTCTCCAGGTGACCAGAGTAGGTTCAGTATCACTGGCAAGGCAATATAGTAATACCAACTCGTCACCTTTTACTCACTTAGAATTTCCTCAGTTCTATTTCCCAAACTTTCCACTCCCAAAGTAAATTACAGGATTAGTTTATTTATTTTTTTTCCTACAGTCATGGTACAATAACTCAGTGAAGTCCATCAATCTCTGCTTTATTCCCTGTTTTCACTGTTAAACAAAAGTGAAATCATGACTAGTTGGCCAAACGTGATACAGTGGGAATAAATATGGGATATTTTTTCAGAGTGTCTTTTGTTTAAGTGCTCCAATATTATTTTTCATAAAAGTCAAGAGAATAATTTATTATATTCTATCACGACTATTCCATCTCGTGAGTGGGTTTTATTTTTAGTGCACGAAACAGGAAACAGCATAAATTTCCAACTTCATAGTTTGTCCAAGTATGTGCTGCCTAAACCAGGCAATAGCTTAAAGGATGAGCCATATAAATGATTACCTAGAACTTTTAATTAAATTTGGATAGTTCATGATTAAGCTGGACAGGGTGCTGGGCCATCTTGCCCTCTTACACTGTGTTTTTACCAAGAAATGTTGGATGAGATGATACTTAAAATCCTTTCCAATCCACTGTTCTATGGTTGGACTATTAACCAGTGGCCTGAGTCATCACTTTGTGCAGTAGTTCTGAACTCCACTGGCAGTAACCAAATGTACAGACTTTGATACTTGGCTAACAGATCTAACAGACACTTTGAAGCTGGGATTAAGAATGTGACAACCCCCCAAAAAACTAGTCATACATGGACATGGATCAAAGTCTGGAACAGAACAAAATATGTGTCTCTCAAGTCTGGATTTCCATCAGCTTTTGGTTTGGTGTTTTTTCTTGTTTTTACCAAATAGGTGTTGGAGAATCTGTGTTTTATTTCCCTCGTAATCTCCCACTGAAAGAAGCCAAGTTTATAAAGAACAGCCTGACATGTGGTTACAATGAAAATATTTTTCTTTTTTTTTTTTAAATCAACAGTCTGGTTTTCAATCGTTCGAATTATCAAAGTTCCTTTGATTTCTCTCAAAGAATACTTCTGAAATTGTAAGTTACACTGGATATTTCTTCCACCTTCCCTTAATGTTGACACTTTATAGGAATTTTTTTTATGTTATAAAATGTTCTCTATTTATTAATAGCATATATATGGTTAAGAGTGTTTAAAAGAAATAGCTCTAAAGGCAAAAATTCTGTGGTTTACATTCTATCATGAAAGAAGGTGTCAATGATGGCTCTTGGTTCAGGGATGGAGGCAAACTCATGCAACAGGTGGGGGATGAGGCAGTTCAGATTTAGAGAGAAGAGAGGAAAGACAAAAAGAGATTTTTGGGGTGAAAGAAAGGACAAGAAAGGCATGTGCTAAATTGTTAAAGGTTTGGTCATACATGAAAACTGCAGATATACAATCTGAATAAGAACAGCTCAGCTGGGCTGATGAACACGGAGCTCTTTTGGGCTGGGCTTCATTTTCCTCCATCTGTTAACCAGGAAACAGGTCTGACTTCATTTTACACGTGAGGATCAGAAGCAAAGAGGGATTTATTTAAGGTCATCCAGGAAGTCTACAGCAGAACAGAGAACTAAATCAGGAATTTCTGAGTTCCAGACCAGTACACTAACCATGGGACAGCTCATTTCCTCTCTGTAGGAGACTCTGCTGCCAAACTGCATTAGAATAGAAATTGCAAAAGTCTCTCTTGTTTACATTTCTTTAAAACAAACCTTCATTAGGACTTGATTCAATACATCACAAATACATTATCAAGATTACCATGAGATGTTTATAAATCCCTAAATCCCAGTGACAGGATTGGCTGGTGATGTAAATGAAAATGAGACCAAGATTCAGGAAAAAAGCAAGTAAGAGTTAGCTGAGGAGAAGAGGAAGGTTATTTGCCGGTGTAAAGAAAAAAGATTTGAAAAAAAAACAAACTCTGAGAAGCTTTTCTCAGTTGGGAAGAACTTGTTTGTGTGATTGAATATGTCAGGATAATTTAAAAGCTCATTTATTATGAAATAGAATCCGCCTGTTTGAATGCTGCGTCTCAACAGATCCCCCGAGGCTGTTTACATAAAAGCAGACAATCTGCCAATGTTCAGAATTTTACTCACTTCCTTCATTTCCCAGTTCTTTCTTAAGAAAGGGGGGGGGGGGAAGGAAAAAGTAAAAAAACTTTTGTGCAATGTTCTTAAACTTACAGAGATCGTACTGTTGCAAGAGCCAAGTGTCGCCCCGCTGCCGTCGTCCACAGAGGATGTTGCTCAAGTCCTATATGGAAACAAACTGTGCTTTCAAACCAAATGAAATAAATCTCTTCATGCTGAGTGTTATGGATTTTTTTTACTGGATTGTTAAGTGTTGTTTAACACCTTGAATACACCGTGTTGATGCTCTTCATTTGCAGAGTTGACAGTTGACAAACAGCTCCTGGATGCGAGTCAGGACATGGTTTTGGTGACTGCACAGACACAATCTGTATCGACCTCCCTTTTTTCCTTAGGTACTCCAGTTATCATCAGATTAAATTCTACTTTCCCCCTCACTTTTAAATGAAGATTTTCTGAGCTGCACTAAATTTTGGTCTACATATCCCCAGCGTTATTCCTTCCACGGCTTTTGCTCCCTGACAGACCTGCAGACTGCTCTGCCTTTCGCCTGGGAGTGAACAGCCACTCATTCATCTGGCTGAGTACAATCCTGCTGAAGTCAATGGGTGTTCTGTCTTTCACTTCCAAGACTCTTGACTTGCAGCCTGTGCCTCAAACGAGCGTCAGGAAGTTCCCAGTGACAGCAGCCAAAGCCGTGGATTGGATTAAATGTGCCTGCAAAGCCGGTGATTCAGCTCTGCTGACACGATGAGACAGGTGAGTGTGTCTTCTGCATGTCCAGTGGCAGCCACATATACTCGAGTCCAAATGCAGGGCTGCTCATGAACTGGCCCCAGTGGAAGGTAAAACTCTTCATCTGAATTAATTTACACGTTTTCTTGTTCAGCTTTTTGTATTATTCAGCAGCCAAAATCTCGGGATGGAGAATCAGTTGAAAGTACTTCACCCTGGCCTTTCTGCTATTTCATAGCCACGAAAACGTGTGTCTTTTACAAAATAAATGTCTGAATTTCTCCTGCTTCCCAAAAGAACATTAAATGTTTGTTGAATGCCTATCAGGGAAATACAGATATAAAAACTTTTAGACACGCACACATTCCCTTCCACTCAACATTGGAACTTACCCTGCCATTATAAATCTGTATTGGGAAGGGCAGATATGGTGCTTACAGGCACCTTTAGGGCTACAGAGCCTGAGCAGGGAAGAGTGAAGCTGTAGTAATGTTCCCACAATATTCTTCTTCACATGCCCCCCATGCTCCCCCCAAAATAAAATTCCATATACTTCCTGATATCTGTTACTCTAAAATTAAACACCACCCGATTCCCTCCTGTCCTATTAATGCATCCACTTGTTCTTCTCTTCACTCCCTCTTCTCTTCTCTTTGGCAATGATTTTCTTTTCTTGGCCAGGCTTTTCACTCCATATAATGTTTTAATTTATTTATTTATTTTTATTTTTTTTTATTTCAACAGAACATATCACATGGCAACAGTATCTGAGAGCTGTTCTCAAAAATCCTTTAGGAAATGCAGGATGATACATTGGGCCAAGGAATACACTGTTTTGTCTTCTGGCAGGTAAGTGGTGATTATTCTAGACCAGCTGTTTTCCCTGTGTTCCTTATCAACAGTTTTGGTACTCCCACAATTAATCTCCAAGACTAATATAGGCTCCAATACCAGAATATTATTTCTCAATTTTATCCATCATCTTGTTTTACGTGAATCTTGCCAATAATTTACAGTGCTGCTGCATCTGTCAAGGCAACTCTTCTGCTGTGCTTAAAGGGGATAGTTCTGATATCTGATTGGAAATGGTGTGGGAAAAAATAAAACCCGAGACTAAGTCCAGTCTCAATCCTTTTTCTTTTATCACATCTTTCCCTTTATTGTTAACAAGGTCAAAACAGGTGCTCATTGCAAAGATTAATTATCAACCAAGGTGCTGATGTTGTAATTCACAGCCTGTTTTCAGTTGTGGCAGGAGAACCTGTAGAGCAGCACTGGCTCCAAACAGGTTGGGCTGCAAGTGGAAAGCTGCAATTTTGGTTGGCCAGCCAAGCGTCTTCCCACCAGTGATCTTTAGCTCAGTGAGTTCCCCAAAAATGGACCGAAATTTGAGTTCTTGGGCTTGGGAACAGGGAGAATGTGGGCACACACTGCAAACTCTGTTTTGCTAAACAGACAGGATTGATCTCCCTGGAATGGGGTTGACAAATTATTAGCTATTTTTCAAGTGTTTCAAGGATGTCACTGCTTTATCACCATCAACCATGATGACAGCCAGGTCTGTGGTTTACTTGGCCCCTTTGGAAAATGAAACTGCTTTCAAATTTTCTGCCAAGACTGGTTTGGAGATTTTGTGCCTTTTCCTTGGTGCTGTGATGCTGATGGAGAATTGGAGATTGTGCTCAGGTGGAGTAAAAGTGAGGGTTGGCTTGGATTATTTCCTCCTGGAAGAACTCTATTAGTACATCAGTGATTGCCACAGAAACTCCCAGGTAATCCACACCACAAGACAGGCAGTTTGAAGATGATGTATTCATCTTCAGCAGTTGTTTATTCTTTTGGACTCTAAAGAACCTTGATGGGAAAAGAGGCTCCACTGAGGCTGTTATTGAAGACTTTATTCACTCCTCCTCCTCCTTTTTTTTTTTTCTTTAAAGAAATTTTCCTGATCAGAAATAATTTCACAGAAGGCAAACTTCTCATCAGCTCTCAGCAGAATTAGGTACCACTTAAGGAGACAGAAAAGTCAATGGAAGAATGAACTACATTCCAAAAAAAGGCCTCAGTAGCTCTTACATGTACCATTTCTCTGACCATCCAAGAAACTATATAGGTTTCATTTAAAAAAAGAACATTTTTAGCTTTGGATGGGCAATCAGTAAGAGACACACATTATTTTAAAGCAATAATTTAATTTCCATAAGATTCAACCAGCCATTCTAGATCCACTGATTACTTCAGTAGGCAGATGATCATGAGAACCACTAAATATCCACTGGAATAAGCACTGAGGTGGAATCAGGAATCCTTTCATGCCTCAACATTTGACTGTGACCCCAGGAGGGTTAATTCTGTGATCAGTTCAGAACACCAAAGGTCATGCACTATCTGACATTTAATCCAAATTTGAGGGAATAGGATGAGATGTAGACTACTGCTGCTCAGACCTGTTGGAATTACTCTTTTCCAAATTTAATCAGGCCCTCTGCTGAGAGAGTCACAACATCCTGAATGTGATCCAAGTGCTTTGGATCCTTGCAGCCTACGGAGAAGGTTTTGTGTGAAGCATGAGAAAACAAGGGGCACGAAATATAAATGTCAGCTCTAACAGTGGCTTGTTGTAGAAAAATTAGGGCTGTGTTAGAATTTTAATTCCTTCCTGAGTGAATTACTCAGACAAATTCAGGCCCACTGGAAAAAGAAGGCAGAAATTCAATTTCTGATGCAGATATGCTCCTGTCAACATCATACACATGGGACAAATATGTATTAGCAGGAACTTGAGCCTGAAGTAACTATATTTCAGCATAATTGCAAGTAGTATGAGCTGATTTAGGTGTAATATTTCATGAGGAATTGCCCCTTACAGTTTACTAAAGCAGGTAATATATTTTCTACCCCTATTATTTAGATGTGTTTTCTAACCAGGGGAGGTTTTTTGGCATATTGCTTGGTTTAAGCAATTTTTAATATTTCTTTTTTTCCTTCTGATGTTCAAGCCTGAACTCTGTTCCAAAACAAAACCAGAATTGTTTTTTTAGTGTTTACAGTTTTCCCCAGACTCGGTAACTTGTCCTTCCCCTTTGTCTAAGTGGTGAGCAGGAGAACCTGAGCATGGACAGGAGTGGTTAAGAGTTCCCCTGAGCTAGAAAGCAGAAATCTGAAACGTAATTTCTGGGTTTGCTATTAACCAGCTGTGACCACAGGCAGTCAGAATGTTAAAATGCTATTAATTGTTCGCCACTAATTAAAGATTAAAGGAAAAAGAAAAAATCCTTCTCGTGTCTTTACAAGCTGTGGTGTTACCCATGGACTCACAGGCTGCTGAAGAGTTATTCATTCTTTGAAATTCAGAAGTCAGACTCCCTCCCTCTGTGCTTACTGAGATTTCACAGGTGGTTTTTCTGCTTGGCTTAAGGCAATATCTATACAGATTGTATTAATTTAGTGAGAGCTGAATAGTCACAAGGTTGCCTATCCCACTGATATATTCTAATTCAGGATATAAACTTGTTTACCAGCTTTCTTTAGCACAGATATTACTTGAGGTAAGCCAACACTGTGAAAATTACTTATAAAACAAAAAAAAATTAGATCATTCTTAATTAAATCTCTCCACAGAGAGACCTCTCCACATCATAAATGAGAGCTCTTTTCTTTTCATTAAGGTGAATTTATTTCTTCATCAAAAAATTATCCTCTGCCAGGAAATTCAAACACTTTCACTTAGCTGAAAACCTTGAGGCTGAGTTCCAGCTCCTGGTTGTGGTTTGTTGTTGAGTCTAAAGTTTGCTTTAAGGTAATAGTGATTCTGGGAAAAAAATAATACTGTAAAAACACCAAGCTTGTTCTAAAATTAGACATTTGCTTGCCTAAGCTGTTGCATTATTCTGTTTTCATTTCGTTTACTTTGTTGTATCATAAAAATTTACTTCTCCTCACTTTTAGATGATAAGGTTGACTTTTTTAATTATTTATCTGCAGCAATGACATATTTCTGCGTCCCTATCAACCTCTAGCTGTGGTGGCATGGCTCAGGGACAGAAATGTTTATCTGAAATGTAATTGTTGGCTATTCTGGGGCTGCTTTTTCACCTAATCAGCTGGCATTTACTTTGTTTGTAACCCAAAGCCTCCTGATGTTACTTGAAATCTTCCTACTGCTTTTTAATGGACTTCAGATTTGCATTTTATTTTATGCTGAAAGAATAACACTGAAGTGTTTTTACTTTGAAATATGAAAAATTGTAAGAGGAGAATCAGAGGAAAAAACACCAGAAAAGCAAATGAACCTGCCTACTTACCATTATGTATTAGAATAAGGTAGAATAGAGCAGAATATTTCAATAGAATAGAAAAGAAGGGTTCTGTGCTAAAAGGATCCTTTTGTTTGTGCTTTTAAAAGCAGCTGTGCTCTGTTTCCTGATGCTTTTGATAATCAGGAACAACTAATATTAACCTGGCTGCCATTTTGTAACAGAACTGGACTCTGGAAGAGCACGTACATGTTGTGACCTGCAGCATTAATTGCAGCTTATTAAACAGAAAGGAAGATTTTTTTTTTTCCCTTAGTCACAGCTTTGAGTGTCCCATCAGTATCTGCTCACAAGAAACAGCAGATCATATTTTTCATTTCTTCACTGAGTGATCAGTTTCAAAGGTCTTTTTCTTCTTGCAAGAGATGCATCTGAAACTGGAAGCATCTTAATTTCCTGCAAGGAATGCCAGTCATGGGGCCCCTCATGGCATAGGGGAAGATGACACTCGACAGGATTGCTTTTATGATTTCGGGGGAATAGATTGCTTCAACCTCTTCTGTCTGTTTATTTATGCAGGTTGTAAATGCTTCAGGAGCAGAGTCCTGTGACTGTTTGAACCACCCTGGCTGTGAAATGAGAATATCCTAATGCTGACAAGTGTTCTGCTGTTACCTGCATCCCCAGAGCCTTCTCTGCAGCAGCCGTGAGTACTGCACTTCAGACAGAGCATCCCCCAGGCTGCAACACCTCCTGCAGCTCTCCTGGCAGGCAATCATCAGGTTTTGCTTCCACCTTTCTGCCACAGTTAAGGGGCCACAAAAACCGGTTCAGAATTCCCCCTTTGAGGAAAAGTACATAACATCATAAAGGACTGCTTTAAATGTGATTTCCCCTCTGTTCCTAATTCTGAATTAGAAGTCTGCTGGATTCGTAGTGAATTTGATGAGTTGCCTTTATCAATAATGTGTATCAGTTCCCAGATTATTTAAATTAAAAGTTGTTCCATTTAACAGCAGTTCACCCTTCTTTTGAGCCCCAATTAAAAGTAATACAGAGACCATAGCTCCCAAACATCCAAAATTACACGATCAAAATGAGAAATGAAGGATGTCTCTTTAAAACAGCCGATCCTAACTAATGTGTTTATTGATTATTCTGTAACTATTTATTGAAATATTGAGAAAATAAGGTGGTTTTTGTTTGGTTTGGTTTGTTTTTTTTTAGTTTGGTTTTTTTTCCTAGTTGATGTTTGCAAAACTGATAAAGTCTGAAGGGACAGATGTCTACATGCTGGCTAGACCAGAAAATAAGTGATGAGGTAATACAGCATGACTACTAGAACTAGTAACGAACTCAGTCAGCTAGGGGTTGTTGATTTTAAATAAATAATTTCTTTCAAGACCTTGTGGAAATTCAGTTTGCACCCAACAGAACCATACAGCCCTTTAGTTTCAAAACCGTCTTTAGAAGTGTTTAATCTCTCAAGCCTTCACATATTAAATCCTTAAACACGAGTACCAGTAAAAAACCCAAATAAATAATACCACATAACTCAGAAACATACAGCAGACATACCCTTTTAATGCATTTCATCCATATAATGGACTTATTTTGCCCATTATGGCATAAATATAATAGGTTAGGACAATTTGAAGGAAATGATTTCTTTATTTAATTTGACTTGAGTAGAATGATTGAAAAGAATACTCGATGAAAGATTTCTTCTGACTTGGTTTTTCAGAGTCCCCATTTTGGAGAATGGAAGAAGAGAAAAGGAGTTAATATGGCTCAGCATTTAGTATAATTTTGTAGGGTTTTTTGTTCTTACATGTTCAAATACCAAAGAGGTGAGTCATAAAAGAGAGCATTTTGTCCCCCATATTAAAAATGAAAGAAAATTACACTGTTATTGTTATGTGTAGAACTGTACTTCCACTCTTGATTAAGCCCACTCACTACAAATTACCCCAGCCTGAACAGGCAAGATTCAGTCAGTAATGGTGATGTGTTTCTCTTCTGGCCATTCAAAAATTTGGGTCTATGCTGGCACAAAAAATGGATACCTTTGAAAGGAGCCAACCCTTGATTCTGAAATATCACATGGAACTTTAAAAACTGTGTTTTAAAAAAAAAAACGTTTCATCTGCTGTTCATGAGTCAGACAAATGGGTACAGAGCTACCACATGAAGCTTCCTATAAATTCTCGATGGGAATGCTTTCCAGTTGATGGGTTCACAGGAAGAACATCCTCAGAGACCTGCTGTGAAGTCACCTTGCTATGACTCCATTTCTCGTCCCTCATTTCTAAAGGGTACAAAGTAATGCATAAAACTGCACATAAGAAACTGCACAAAGAAGGTTCCTGACATCTTCCAAGTGTGCCTTGAAAAAAAAACAACTAAACAAGAAAGTACCAGATATACACAAGGTTTACAAATGAAGAAGAAGAAAGGAAATTATCATCATGCAGTTCCTTCTGCTATAGCCAAGTCAGTCACTGTTTGAAGCAATCAGATAGGGTAACAGTATGTGATTAAGATGAAAGGCTATCTCTGAGCAGAAATAAATGCAAATCAATAAGCTGATGTAATGAGAGGTTTCAATAGCCACTTCTAATATTTAGCATAGGGTGGCATGATCCATTAGTGAATCACTTGACCAATGAGCAGCATCTTCATTTTTATGTTTATGCAAACTTCGCTCAGAACAAATGTCAGTAAGACAGTAAAGAATGAAATGTGTTGTTGATTGTTGTATTGCATATCCTGGCATATTGCAAATATTCTGGATTAGACTGGAAACTTCTGGGTTTAGTAATTTTTTTTCCACTTGGGAGTTTTGTCTGTGCCTCTGGTAGCTGGATGATGGATGCTTGAGCTCCCTCCTCCTCTGCTAACAGGCCGTGATGAGTCAGTCAAATTCAGCTGTTCAAGCAGAGTAGCTGATGTTTGTGGTCTGCCTAGGAAGGAATTGCTCTGCAGGTCTGCTGGTACCTCAGAAACAATCAGTTTGTTTGCTATCAGTAGTACCATCAGCCACTTGATAGCCAAAGTCCTCCGTTAAAGGAATGCCTCTGAATGGACTTCTTAGACTCTTCTTGTGAGAACAAGATCACAGAATCACAGCATGTGCTGAGCTGGAAGGGACCCACAAGGATCACTGAGTCCAACCCTTGGCTCTGCACATCCCCAAGAGTCCCCCTGTGCCCCAGAGGATCATCCAACCCTCCTGCAGCTCTGGCAGCCTTGGGGCTGTGCCCACTGCCCTGGGGAGCCTGGTCAGTGCCAACCACCCTCTGGGGGAAGAACCTTTTGCTGAGATCCAACCTAAACCTCCCTGACACAAGTTCAGGCCATTCCCTCAGGTCCTGTCTCTGGTCACCACAGAGGACTGATCAGTTAGAATAGAAAACCTCTCTTTGCTCTCTGTAGTGAAAAGAACTGCAGTGCAAATACGAATGTCACAAATTATAGCAAACCTTTGTGTGTGTGTGTGTGTGTCCCCAAATTTCACCAAGGAAATTGAGAATATTTCCTGTTTAATCTGTCTACAGCCATTTGCTGGGAGCCGTGCCTTATTATCAAGAAACAAAGAATTAACTTCCTTGCTGATAGGGATGTTTAGAAAATAAACCACCATTATTCATGGCTGTACTTCCAGTAAGACCAAACAGTCCCTTCTGAGATATGGGCAGGTGGAAATCTCAGCAGAAGGATGGGTGTTTGTTGTTATGGTTCCTGATGACCTTTCTTGGTTCCACTCTGCCCTGCTAGTGAATGCCTAGTGGCACACGGGTGTTTTTAACCTCCTGGGCTGATTCGTGGCTTGTTGCAAAACACCATTAATTTGTATTTAACTACCTAGGAATTTCCTCCTTCCACTGCATTGGCCAGTGTCCCAATTCAGGCAACTCATGCCACAGTTTGTGACTGTTTTATGAACTCCTTCGTGGCGAGGCATGAAGGTCAGAGTGGCGGTTATCGGAATGACAAAGCCGCGGGTGAGTTGTCTGCATTCTGCTGAGCCACATTTTTTTTTGTAATGCGAGGTGTTTCAACATATTTTAATGTGTATATTTTGAATATGACAGGACACGGCAAGTATTTTATCCGCCCACCTCAAGAATCAAGCAAAC
Source organism: Myiozetetes cayanensis (assembly GCF_022539395.1). Lineage (NCBI taxonomy): Eukaryota > Metazoa > Chordata > Aves > Passeriformes > Tyrannidae > Myiozetetes > Myiozetetes cayanensis. The sequence goes on along the minus strand of NW_026086826.1, from coordinate 2,065,742 downwards.
CCAGGATCCTGAGGCCAGATCTTCAAGGAGACACACTGCAACTTCCATTGCTTGCTTCAGGTACCTCCACTCGCCACCTGCACCCCAAAATGACAGAGCATGTGTTCCTACAAAATCTATTGCCCAGCTTGGGCAGAAACTTACTGTTTTGTCTTAACACCATCAAGCCAGGACCTTAAGGGGACGCAACAGCAAGCTTTAATTGCTAAATTTATATGAGCCTTCAAAAGCTTAAGCATTTGTGACATCCTTCATTGTGCTCTTAGTGCCATTTTGCTATGTACATCATCGCCTTCCACATTTTGTGATTGCATTTTCCACACGTAGGTGTAATTAATCCCTAAAGCAAAATTAGCCCTTATCAGTCTTAACTGTTTAAAGAAATGAGACTGCAAATTGTCCTTCACTTATATGTGATTTAGAATCACAGCCTCTCCGAAAATCTGCTGTAAAACCAAGTTAACAACCTCAAAAAAGACATGGAAATAATTCCTCGTTTCGTAAGGAGAATACTAAATAACGCCACTAAAAATACAAGAAGAAGTAGTAATGCTTAAGGAGTGACTCAGACTTTCCAAGACTATAATTTTTCATCTCTGTGTTTCTGCTGTCTGCCTATTGCTTGCTTCAGAACAGAGCAAGCCTCTGCCCAGCCTCCATCACCATCCTGGTGATGGACGTCTTGAAACTCCTCATTTCCATTCGTTTATTTTATTTTTGTCAGCCATATCATACTGAGAACAGCATGTATGCATCAAAAAAAATGTACAGTTTTGTCTGATGTAAATCCCACCTCCTCTAAATTTCCTTTCTTACCTTCACCAGGATATCTGCTTTTTCATTTGAGTAGCTCATTCATCTTGGATAGGTGGATCTTTGACAGAAGTTGCTCCTTGGGGGGGGTGGCAGGAACAACACTAATTCCAGAGGAGGAAGTTCTGAGGCACTGCTAATTTTGAAGAAATGGGAGGCAGTAACTCTAACCCTTCATGGGAGCGGGCACTGTCAATGTCTGTGACCTCAGAAGTCTTTTTTTGTCCCAAACAGTTATGGGCTGAACGACGTGGCATTTAACTGAAGGATTTTCACTGACAGTTTTATTTGACTGAGGTGCCCCAAATCTGATCCTGTATCAATAATTTCCATCTATAGTTATTTTGATTTACTACTTTTGTCTCCTAAATATAAAGACTTTTATATCACTGCTATTTCACTAAATGGAAAGATGACACTTGCTGTTATTATGTACGAAGAAGAAAAGGTTTCCAATGTCTTGCAGCAAGAACTGTGAATATAATAAAAATATACAGTAACTGTTACTGAAGGCTGCACAAGAAATTTAAGAGTAGATGAAAAAAGAGGAAGAGATATTGTTTTTATTTGCATTCTAGCAGCTTTGATGTCGCTACTGCGATGTCTGCCTGTTCATTTGCAGCAAGGTTGTTTGGAGCTGCAAAATTAGTGTTGAGTATGCTCTGGATTAATAACAGGAGGCTTTGAGGATTTGATTACTGCACACTTCATCTGCCAGCCAGCAACATACTTCCTCATCCAGAAGGGTTTTTCACATTTTTCTCCCACTGTTTGGAGTTTGGTAACCAGTGGGTGGATTGCAATTGTCACAGCACATGAGATGTCTTTTTATCTCTAGATATGTTAAACTATTGCTGCTGAATTTAAACCCATTGAACGTGAGCAGGGAATGCTGATTCCTTCATTCAAGTTGCAACTTGGGGCAAAAAAGGGTATTTATCTTCCTGATTCTTGGAGTATCCAGGAGCCCAGAGTTTTGCAACAAACACAAGCTCCTCGACACATTAAGAAGTGCTGAAGTCAGTGAGCCAAGTCGATGGCATCACCTCAGTTCTTCAGCCTTTGAACAGGCAGAGTGACACAGCCTCTAAGAAATACTCCCAGGGGGCTCCTGCACCTGCAGCTTTTGTTTTCAGCCATGTAAGGAGCTCAATCAAACCCCCCTCCATCGTGGTTGATTGGAAAACTCTTTGTGAGATGAAGAGCCACTGCCCTGATGAAGATGACATTAACCCCTCCTGTCCCTTCCCACAGCTCCTGCTCGGGTGTGTGACCTGTGAAAAGGCTGCTCCTTCCTGAGGAAGCAGTGACTCCCCAGCCAGGACACCACCCCACCCCAGAGAAGCCATAATTTCAGTTATTCTTGTACCAGGAGCACACAAAGGTGTCCAGGGCTGAGCTCCAGGCACACCCATCCTGCTAATGCCGATGCTTACCGTGCTCACAGCACAGAACGGGGCTGTGGCACCACGTGCTCTTCCAGCTCCTGTACAGGACCACTCTTTGATGCCTCTTGTCTGAAAAAAGAGATGAAAGTTTATGTATTTACTTTCCTTCTTTCTCCATCTCTGCAGCAACTGAAATGCTGCTCTCCCTCTCTTTGGCAGAGGGTGCACTCTACAAGCCTGCCTTTCCCTTCCTACCCTAACTACATTTTTACAAGCACTCTGAAACAGCTGTCTTGAGGTTTTTCTGTTCCTCTCTTTGTCTTGATGTACCTGATAATGGTGGGTTTTTTAGCTTCTACCTCCCAGACTGCAGGACCTTGGGGTACCAACTTCATTGCTTCTTTTCCAATGGAATTGCCCCCCATTTCAAGAGGGATGGGTGAAGAAATCTGGCTAGGAAAGAAGGGCATGGAGCAAGCTGTTTATAGTTTGAGATCTCCATCTATTTCTGGGCAGGGAAACGTAAAAGAAACTATTTTCCCCTGAATGTTAATGGGCAATAATGTAATCTGAGATGTTTTTATGTTTCATTGTTGTCTTAAAAAATAATTTATGGGAATTTATAGGTCTCAATCAGACCAAGTTGAGCATTTTTGATAAAATGCTCACTGTATGATAAAATGCCAAAATCTGACAACCATTTTGAGGCAGAAGGTCATCGTGTGGGGCTTTTGACTGTCTATGTAAGTGACTTGAAATAGTATTTGAAAGAATGGATTTATCTGGTCTGTATTTCCTCACTGGTGGATTAGGAGAGGCAAACTGTACCCATAGTACTCAAGGTCTGAAGGTAAGCAAAAACTGTAGTATGTTTGAGAATTTTAATTTTTAAGTAATTGTCTTGTGGCACCAGGAATAGTATAACTCAAAGCTGTGTCTCGATGGAAATGAATATAAGTTCTCCATCATTATTTCCCATGACAAATTCTGTAACGTTTAACATGTTGGTTTTATAATTTGACCTTGATTTTATATTTTGGCTTATTTTTATAGACGAGTTCTTCATAAAAATTCCTATTCAGGCCTGCTTGGTAGTCCCAGACACTGATGGATGAAAGAACTTAAGGTAACTTCAAGTTGTAACAGCGAAAGTACATGATTGGATAGGAAGAAGCTTTGACTCTCTGATCTTATCCATGATATCACTAATGCCTGATCTGGACGTGTTCTCCCCGTATTCCCCCAGTGGAGAAACTGTCCAAGGAACACCGTTAGCCCTGAGTGAGCCGGTATGTGCACGGGGTGTGTGTCCAGCGATGTGCTCATCTCCATCCCGGACAGTATTCCTGGGGGGGTACCCCTTCCCCAGCTCCCTGCGCGCTGGCACAGAGCGCAGCTGGGAAGAAGCACGTGGAGAGGGAAGAGATGAGGCTGCGGCTCAGGACACCCCCCGGGCTGTGACACGCCAGGCTGGAGCCTCCTCTGCCCCCGGCACGGCGCGGGGGAGGCTCGGCGGGGCAGCCCGGCCGGGCACGGGTGAGGTGCGGGCACGGGTGAGGTGCGGGCACGGGTGAGGTGCGGGCACGGGTGAGGTGCGGGCACGGGTGAGGTGCAGGGACGGGTGAGGTGCGGGCACGAGTGAGGTGAAGATAGGGACCGGCCCTGGGAGGCGGGCGGGGATGCGCAGGGAGGGCGGGCGGCGCCGGCCGGGCGGGGAGCGGGGCCGCTGTGGGCCGGCCGAGCTCCCGCAGCGCCTCCGTCCGCACCACGGAGCCGAGCGGGGCTGAGCGCCGGTCGGACCGGAGCGAGAGGGCCGGGCAGCACCGCGGCACTTGTGCCCGCCCCGCCCCGGGGCGGCAGCGCTGCAGGGCGGAGGGACCGCGGCTCCCCCGGCACCGCCGAGGGTCGGGCTGGGCGGCGCGGGAGCTGGGAAGGTGGGAATTGTGGGGAGGGAGGTGGGAATGTGGGGAGGGAGGTGCGGTGCCGAGCCGGGCTCCGCCTGAGGACTTTCCCGGCACTTTGCCGGTCGAGCGCTCCCGGCCGACAGAGATGCCCCTGGCTCCGGCGTGCGCGGTACCCGGGGTCGCTCAGTAACCGAGAGACTTCAGCGGCAGTTTGTAGTACGGGTTATTAACGCCTGTCTTTTTCTTTCTTTTTCTCTTCTCTCTCTCTCTTTTTTTTTTTTTTCCCCTGGCTGGGGGGGGGTTGGTTTTTTTTTTTTTTTTTTTTTTTTTCTGCCAGCAGAAATGTCCTGGGAGTAGAGATGGGAGATAAAGCGTAAAGCAACCCGTAGAGTGGGTTTCTGAATTAGGGAGCGTCTCAAAACCAAGTTTGAGCCTCGGCGAGGGCGCTGGGAAGTCGAAGGCTTCGGTGGTGGTTAGGTTAAGGCTTTGAAACAAGAAATTGTGAGAGGAGAATTGTTTGGAAGAGGTTAGGACATTGTTTTGAAAATAAGTGTTTAACAGTGAGAAGAGAAATGGAGTGTGATTATAATCTCTGAATGCTCCAGTTTGAGTATTTCACTTTTTACTGTGGCTGGGCTGACATAATACTGTCATTCTAGGAGTGTGTTGCAAAAGCGTTTGTTTAACGTAGGTTAACCACCAGAATGGTTTGTATGGTTTCTCTTACTGCATGTATGTGAGTGTTATGTCTTTTATACGTTATTTTGTGTATCTTACACGTGCAGAGACCCTGGAGATCCTGTAGGCTATATTGGCATTCTATAATGCATGCAGATAATTGTTTTACCCTGTGACCGATGCGCTTACGATGTGCTGCCATATCACATCACACAGAAAACCGGAAAATTAGATTTGTCCCACAGGCTAACATTATGGAATTTCTGCTTGAAATGCTATTTGAACAGTGGTATGCCTTTTACAGCGTTGTCTGTATTTGTTTTTAATATTGCAGATGCCTTTTGATTGCAAGACTGCTGAAATGCTTTGAGGGCTGCGCCTCCTCTCCTAACCATGAACAGTTCAAAATCACCAGGGCTGGCTGGATTTGGAGTCCTGAGAAACTCAACCTGCCACACGGAGAAAAAAATTTCCGTTTTCTTTTCGATAATCTTCATGACGGTGGGAATTTTGTCCAACAGTCTTGCCATAGCAATTCTCCTGAAGGCATACCAGAGATTTAGACAGAAATCAAAAGCCTCCTTTTTGCTTCTTGCCAGTGGCTTGGTCGTCACAGATCTCTTCGGCCACCTCATCAACGGAGCCATTGCGGTGTTTGTGTACGCGTCGGACAAAGACTGGATTCGATTTAACCAGTACAACATTCTTTGCAGTGTTTTTGGCATCTGCATGGTTTTCTTTGGTCTGTGCCCTCTCTTCCTGGGCAGCGTGATGGCTGTTGAACGGTGCATTGGAGTCACCAAGCCAATATTTCACTCCACAAAAATGACTTCTAGACATGTGAAAATGATGTTGACTATGGTATGTCTGTTTGCTGTTCTTATAGCTTTGCTGCCTATTCTTAGGTTTAGAGCCTACCAAATTCAAGCATCGAGGACCTGGTGCTTCTATAAAACAGAACATGTTGAGGACTTGGAAGACAGATTTTATCTCTTACTTTTTTCTTGCCTTGGGTTACTGGCCCTTGCTATTTCATTCTTGTGCAATGCTGTCACAGGAATTACCCTCTTAAGGGTCAAACTTAAAAGTCAACAGAGACAAGGCAGATCTCATCATTTTGAAATGATCATTCAGCTCTTGGCTATAATGTGTGTTTCTTGCATTTGCTGGAGTCCATTCCTGGTAAGAGCCTAATGTGTTTGCCAATGTTTAATGCACGTCACTGTATATAAAAGTTATACTTTTTTATCTCCAGGTTTTAAAGTGCTTTAGCTGTGCTAGCAGCTCCATTTGCTCGGTGACATCAATTTTAGAGCATATTGTCCGTAATGCATGTACCTGTGCATCTATAAAAAACTTGGTAATTATTCTCCACTTCTCAGCATAGGCAAAATACACTGAGTAAGCTGAATATACAGGGACTGTGAGCACTGTATTTCCAGTGCTGTGAAGCAGACAGTGCTAGCAGAATTGTGGCTAGAATAAATCTGAACACATACTGAGCTTGTCCACAAATTCAGTGAAATCTTGAAGTGGGAAGTTTTTTTAGTCTGTACTGTGGTTCCTATAACTTTTTTTTATTTATGGCAGCCTGTTTGTTGTTATTTTCAGGGTTTAATGCTACTTGTGAACGGTGTTATGGCAGATAACAGTTAATGGAGTGGAGGGCTTTGCTTTATAGAGTCATGCTGAGAAACAGTGGTTGGCAGTGGGTTAAAATCAGCGCTTGGTTTAGCCCTCAGCAAGCTGGATTTGTAATCTGGACAGTTGCCTGGCAAAGCTGCTGTGTGCAGTTGGTGTGCTCTCTCTGCCATCCCACTGTATCTGGGGATCTGCTGTCACTGCTGTGGCTCTCCCTAAGTGCTGCTCCTGTTAGGGCGTGCTCTGCCCGTGAGCAGAGCCAAAGGAACCTGGATTGTGATGCAGGAAAGAATTTGGCAGCTGCTGTTGTGTGATGGCATTATAAAGCTGGTATTAGCTGTAACTCTTTTTAGTGTAGTTAACCTGTCTGAAGAAAATGAGGTTTTTTTTTTAAATACTGATATTAGCCTCGCTGCAGCAGTTGGATGTATCTGGTAGGTAGCATTTAATTGATCCAGTATCACAGACTTCAAGGGGGAAAGTCTGGATATAAATGTGTGCATCACTGAAGTGCACAAACCCTCTTTCACTTCTGTCCACATCACAGAGCATTTTTCTAGTCTTGCTCTGCAGCATAGTTTAAATTCACGTGGGCTCCTGTCAGCGTGGTGGCTGGAGTGGAGAGAGCATAAACAAAGTTGTCAGGGCAGTGTAGCAAGTGAACTTCCTTCCAGTTACTTCAGACACCTCCTGAAGTTTGTCTGGGGCAAGCCACAGAGTGGTTTTTAAGGAGAGAGACTCAAATGATGACTTTACGTTCCGTGAGAAAGCAGCATTAGCCTCTGGTGACATTTATTTTCAGATATAATAATTGTTCTTAAAGGTAGGATTTAATTTGGTTTTTAAAAACCCTTTTTCGAAAAACCTTTTTTAGTTCAAAAGAGGTGCTTCAGTTGTTCAGCATAAGAAGGAACACTAAATTGCAACTGCTGTAGTGGTTTTTTCCACGTTGGTAAAATTTTTTTTAATGCCTTTTGATTTCTATTAATTGTAATATATATTAAATATATAGAAAAATGTAATTTTTAAACGAAAGTTTTTAATGAAAGCACTTCACTACTTTTGTTAAAGCATTTAACTTCATCTGAGTTGTAATTGAAGATGAATTATTATTCCAGGTGGAATTTTTTTTCAGTAATGTGGACAGATTTCTGTGAGAAAGGAAGAGTTAAAAAAAAAAAAAAAGGAAAAAAGTTAGTGTAAGGTAGAATTTAGTTCCTGAAACAAAGTTTTAAGGAAGTGAGCAATTAGTGTTTTAGCCAGAGAGTTCAGTAGTCTGGGAAGTGCAGTGGGATGGGGTCCTTTGTAGGTATTTCCTTTCTTAGCTCTTAGGATCGTAGAGTTTATACCAGTTAATTCCTTTATTTACCCAGTCTTTATTTTGATAGCATTCTGTTCACTGAATACAAACAGAATTATAAGTGTGGTGTTAATTTAGCAAGGTTTTTTGGAGTAAAAAGCAGTGGAATAAAGCTTTGTCAGGAATGTACTGCTCAAGTGCTGCACTGAAGTGATCCAGGGTTTATCAAAGTGTGTGGTTCATGATGAATTACTGATTCAAACGTACTTATCTGATAGATCCTCACCTCTCAGGGCCTTTAATTTGTGAAATGAATGGTTTGCCTTCTATAATACGATCAACATGTACTGAAGTATTTCCTGATGTAAATATGAGCAGGTGTTCGTAGGTGAAATTATCTGGAAAAGGACCTGAACACATGCTTGTTATTGGGTCATTTGCTTCTTTAATTTTTTCTTCTCAAAGCTCAGTCTAGAAGTCAGTGTTAGTCCCTGAATTGTGAATTTTAACTATGTTTGTTCTCCCAAAGAGGACACAGAACAGAATGTTTGGGAGAATCAATTGCCTCAATGTAAACCAAAGCAATTGGAAACCAAACAAACCTTTGGAAGAGAAAGTGGAGGAAGGCAGTGTGGTTTATGCCACATGTGGTGTGCAGATACAGGAGTTTGGACTCATTGTGTGATTTCCTGTCTGATGTGGGGGTTTGCTTTGTTTATTTTCCTTCTGTTTTCAATCTAGTCTGGTGTTACATCCACTGATGCATGTGCAGAATCAGGTCCACCCAGTACTGTAATCCAACCACAGACTGACTTCACTATTAGATTTCCAATTAATTTCATGTTTTTTTCCAAGTGGAGTTAATACTCAGACACTGCCACTGTCCTGTGATAAAATCACTTTTAGATGTCATTGGAGTCCCAGGACCCTGGATTGTCCTTTCTCGTGTCTGGTGTGGAACTGAATTTGACTTCTGCATCTGCTCAGTGGTGTGTGTGTAAATGCACAGATAGTTAACACTTAATATTACATATAATAATATATAGTAGTATAACCAATCACCACCTTTACCTTAAGATTACTGCAGATCTGTAGCATTTTTCAGAAGCAGAGCCCGTGGTGTGGTTTATGTGGAGCTCTGCCTGGAGCTGTTGGACAGGGACTTCCTTCTGATATTTTTTTTTCTTTTGATTTCTTTCCTGAAGCTCCATTTCATTTGTTTCTCAAAAATGAGCAGCTTTTTCAAGTTTCCTGCCACTGTGAGGGAATCTTTCCTTAATGAAGTATGAGAAGGAGGGGGGAAACATGGATCTCCTTTTGAGGAACTGAGAGCAGGAGGGAATTCAGAAAAAAAGGGCAACAAGTGAAATTCATGAGTTTTATAATAACATACATAGCCAATGATTTGCAGAGGCACATTTGTTCTGACAGTCCAAATAATTTAGCTTTGTGGAGGTTAATTGCAGGTAGATATGTTCTGAAGATATTAACATCTCTGCATAGTGTCATCTTTTCTCATCCTTGCTAGAGCCTTAGCCCTTTGCCAGGGGTATGTGAATTTTGCTGGATAAATTTGGTCCCTAGGGGCTGGATTCCCAGAGCAAGTAGCTGGGCTGGAGCATTTAGTGACGAGCACCTCTGATGAAATGGATTGTTATATAAAGCTGGTGTTTGGCTGTGACTTGACATCTGGCCTGTCATGAAACGCCTTGGTTTTGGAGCTGTGTTTGTGTGAGCAAATTCTGACTTCAGCACGTCATATTCTGTAGGGCTCAAGGGATAAACGTATTCTAAATTTTGGTTTTGGAGTAGCAAAGAGAACTGCCTGTAACTGTGGGCAGGAGGGATCTGTTTCAGAGGAGTAGGAACAAATTGTGATATGGAGAAATTTCTAATCTTTCTCATGTGTGGAACACAGTCTTAGCCTGAGAAAAATACTTTTACATTCACATTATTCTTGTTAAGATCTTTTTCCATGCAGTTATCTGATTCATTTCATTCCGGTTTTACCTCCCCTATACAGCAGAAAATAGCCACTTTCTTTTTTTTTTTTTTTTTTTGGAAAGAGCTCAGCTGTTTATTTCACATGATTAAATCAACTCTTATTTATTCAGTTGCATATTTTACCGCTTAGATTAATTTCTGTCAGTCCCTTCTCATGCAATCTCTTCCCTTTCCAATTTGTGTCACTAACTGTGCCTCTCTGAACTTGCTCTGACTTCTCCTTGTCCTCAGGTTGTCTCGTGCAGCGGGGCTTGGTGGCTGGTTTTCCTGCACCTAGGAAAATTGTTCAGCTTACAATTTACTGAGCCAGTAGGAGCTGCTGGAGCTGCTCCACCCCATCCCACCCTGCTTGCCCCACCAGCTGTTTTGGGTGCAGAGTCAGGCTCAGTTGATACGTGCTGATGGAGGTCACTTTGTGACAGGTTTTTCACTAAGTCAGTCCTAGCTGCATACAGTGTAAGGTATTTTGGTGTACAGGGCAGTCTGTGTACATCTCATTTGGGTGTTTTTGCATGTGTAGTCACGTCCACACATGCCCAGTGACGCTTTCCCAGGAGTTCATAGCCCTGTTACCCTTGAGGTCTCTCCCTCCGTTCTTGTTTTCCATCTTTTTTTTTAATAAGCTGTCAGTTTAAATTCCTGTTCTGTTACCTTTTATGTTTAGTGGGCATCAGGTATTAATGCATAATGGGCACCATGTGTTAATATTGCTGGTTGTATTGTCCCTACAACCAAAGAATTACTTAGAAATGAATCTCTCGTGACTACTGGTGGTTTCTCATGATCAGAAAGTGCAGCTGAGGAGAAGCAGAGAGGTGTCCCAAAATGCAGACCCACTCTCTGCCAGTGAGGGCCTTGTCACCTGTGCAGCACAGCCCCTCAGATCTCACTGATGGCTGCTCTGCAGAAGTGTGTTCTTGTCTTACAGGTTCTCAGTCAAAGCTGCAGCCTCTGAGAGCTTGTTGTGCCTGCACAGGCACTGTCCACAGGGAGAGTGATCTTTCCTTTTGAAAAAGAGTAAATTAGGCTTGCGATTTCCAGCCATGTGTTTGTGAAGACTGAAGGAGGAGATACCCTTAAATATGTTTAGCTAACCTTGCAGCTTTGAATGCTGTCGTAAGCTTTCAGAGGGGAAAAAACCACACTTCGTTGCTTTCAAGATTCAGATTTTAAAGAGGATAATCAGTGATAGTTACTAGGCTTGTGCTGGCTTTTGTGGTTGAATTCTTGCTGGAGGGGTTGTCTGCTGACACCCTACAAAGATGGGATGTGTTGGCAGATGTTTGTTGGGTCCTTGTTGGATGCTGTCATTGCATCTCTGAGGATGGGTGCAAGCCCATCTCAGGGGCCCCCTGCTGCCACAGTGGTTTTAGTGAATGAACCAGTTTCTTAGGGAAAGGAAAAAAAGGTTTTTGCCATCAGCAGGCCTGCTGGATACACCTCTACTTCTAGCCCAAAGCATCAACACAATAATGGTTATTTTTGACTGTAGGCAGTAATTTCTCTTCCAGGCCTTGCTGTGTCAGGAGAGATCAGGAGGGGCAGTTTGAATGAATAAAATGCTCACTGGGTTCCTCTGGAAAGAAGAATCTCATGAGTTTGCTTGTCTTTTGAGCTGCACTCTCAGAGAAAGGGCTCTCACTCTCCCTCCTGTCGTGCTCCTTTGATTGCTTGCTGAGTTTCCTAATATATCCATTAACACTGTGCAAATTCAATTACTCTTCTTGCCTGAATTCCTCAGAATGAGCCTCTGATACTCAGGGTTAAATTGCTGAAAGGTTACTGCCATTGCTAATAGTATGGGCCAAAAGGTAATTTGAAATAAATAACTAATTTTAGGATTCAAGAGGAAAGAGAACACTAATTAGAATTGAAGTTTTTGTTAGGCTCAAGACACAAGTGCCTTTCCAGCTTAGTTTCCCCTGGAATAAGGTTTAATCAGCAACTCAGACAATTTGAGTGTGCTTTTGTATGTGCCCATGAAAATATTCCATGGAAAGGATTTGCAGGTGTCTGCAGAGAGAGCAACAGAGTTTAATACACATTTAAAAATTCAATCCACCTGTTCAGATGGGTTTCTGTGATATTAGAAACCCTTGGATAAGATGCTCATGCCTTTTTTTGTGTGTGTTGGTTATAGAGATCTTTCTTTTATTTTGGATGAAATGAAAGGCACAGCTGGCAAATTTCCTCCAGGTTAGATGAGAAATGGAATGAGCTTAGTTTTAGAGTGTACCCACCTGAAATGATAATTTCAGAGGTACTGTTGTGGTGTTCAGAACTGGCCTGTTCCTATTTTCCTCTTTTATAGTACATAGAGATCTTACAGGCCTTATTCTTTCTGAGAAATATGAATCATTTAAAAAAAAAAATGTTTATAAGTGTGGGCCAGGGCGTAGTTTATCACAGAGTGCTTAGAAACTCTATATTAATTGTGGTTATATTTGTAATTCAAGTGTTTACCTCCCTCTCCCAGAAGTCAGGGAGCTGAGCAGCTGAAATCCTCTCTGAACAGGAAAGCAGTGCTGGAGAAGGACGGGACAGTGGTGATGATATGAACCAGGGGAGGAAGAAAGGCTGAGACTGACAGATTGCCCTTCACCAGAGGCTTTGGGGGAAGCATAAATATAGTTTTTGTTATCTGTGTTTACTCGGGCTGTTTGGAAAAACTTACGTAAAGCCTCTTCTGAAAATGCAGTGCCATCAAAGTCCAGTAAGATTGTTTTGGAGAGGGAAAAAGTAGGGAAGGCAGGTTGTGAGTCGTGGGAGAACATGGCATTTTCCAAATAATGTTCTGGTTTTCTTTCGTAGTTTGTTCCTTCTTTATTTTTAAATTTTTAAATTTAAATTAATTTTCAAATTAAACTATGAAGATCTATAAAATTGAAACATAGTTCCAAACAGATGTGGCTTTCACAGAAACTTCTCATATTTTTTTCAGTTTTGAAGTTACCACCTCAAAAAAATCAAAATTTTCCAAGCATCACCCAAATAAATTTGCCATTCGTAACCTCTGGTTATTTATTCAGTTGGTAAATTTTTTGGATTCTGTGCTAGATATTAAAAAGTCAGTTTGACATACATTCCATTGTTTGGTATAAGAGAATTCTCCCTATTTCCTAGATATTACACTTATTCAGGCCTTTCTTACTTGAAAATATCATACACTGCATAACCATCTTTGGAAAACGTCATACACAGCATAACCATTTTTGGATAGTTATTTTAGGAAAGTTTTTTTTTTTCCTGACTATCTAAACGCTTTAAATGGTAAAGTTGTTGCTGAAAAGTCTCAGGGACAAACACACTCACATGGGGCAACTCCAGAAAGTCCTTCCCCCTTGCCAGGTTCAATGGCAGACATCAGGGTGTGATCCAGATTCACATGTTCTGAGAGATAATCGCGGTGTTAATTCACAACTCAAGCTTGGTGTGGTGTCTGTAAATGCTTTCTGGTAGAAGTTGGTTGTCTCAGTAGCACCGTAGAATTTGTTGATGTGTGAGAGGAAGGGCTGAACTGCAGTTTGGGTTGGAAGCTGTGTTAGGACCACCAGCAGCACATGGGTACGTGGGGATGAAGATGCTTGTGCTGGGAAGGACGTGACTGGCTGTGCTCCCATCTGCTTCACTGCGTGGAAAAAGGGGAAGGTGAAGCAGGAAGGAGGTGAGGATCCATGTAAATGGTAGCAATTTGGGTTAGGATTTACAGTTCATTAGTGAATTGGAAATAAAATTGAATCTGTGTTTTACCAGGAGTGCAGGAGTACTGAGAGACAGATCACTCCTAGATGGAGACTTGATTTTTCTCTTCCCTCTTCCACCTGAAAGGTGGTCCAGCTGCAAAACAGTCCCTTTCAATTTATTTGCCAACATCAAAGGAAAAAGTAATTGTGAATTACATATTCCAGCTTGGAAAATATATTGCTAATTTATTAGCCTTGATATTTCTGTTGATGGCTTCTTAGTTTACTTCTCCAGAATGATATAGAGACTAAGTCACTTTAACAAAGGTGATTTAAAAAAAAAAAAACACAACAACGTGAAAGCAACACGTGGTGTCTTCCTTTGCCTCCAGCCAGGTTTTCAAACACTGCAAATCACCAAGTCATTGGGTGACTGTGATTCTAATCCTTCTTCAGCGAGGACAAGAGTGCCAAGGGAGGTTTAGATCAGAAATTAGGAAAACACTTCTTCGTTGAAAGGGTGACCAGGCGTTGAAATGGGCTGGCCAGGGATATGCTGGAATCACCATCCCTGAAAGTGTTCAGAAGGCTGTGGATGTGGCACTTGGGCATCTGGTTTAGATAGAGGTGAACACCGTGGTGCTGAGTAAATGGTTGGATTTGATGATCTTAGAGGTCTTTCCCAACCTCAATGATTCTGTGACATTCTGTGACACTCAAGAAGATTTCATTTTCCCCCACTGTGTATGTTCCATACACGATAAACATTAAATATAATTACAGCTGAACATACCTTTATTTTTTTTCCTCAGATACTTAAACTGGATGTCTGACTCTCCATGGGTAGGAAATAGAGCAGGTTCTTTACTTTTTTAGACCTGTTGTTAATAGAGGTCTTGCAGGCTTGGTCACACATCAAAGCTATCTGCAGTCCTGAATTCTAGAAGAGGTGGAGACCATTGTGTATCGTGACTGACTCACTCTGAATTTCTTCTCTCCCTTCTTTTAACGCTTCTAATATGTGTGGATATCTCTGGATTTGGTGGTACCTGCCCTGAAAACCACTGGGTATGTGACATTCCTCTGAAATCAGGGAGGGACCCTTAGAGAGTTCAGCCCAACTCTTGGGTTCTTAGACAAAAGAAGCACAGAGGAGGGAATTTAAAAAAATGGCCAGGTAAGAACTGGCAGATCCTGCATTCCCTGTGGAGCATCTTCTTCTCAGGTTCTCTATATATTGTGGGTTTTTTCTCCATTCAGACAGTTCTCTTTCTCCCCAGTGTTGTGTGTTATTTGTGATTCTGTATTTGGGCATTTGTCAGGTATTAGTGAGAGAAGTTCTGCTGCTCCTAAATAAATGAGACCATTTATTTAACCATTAAAAATGGGAGGTTTTTTCCAAATGAGTGTAAAAATCTGGAAAAGGAAAGCAACAATAAAGAAGTAATAGATCATTTCCAGGATTTGAAGCTTTACCCAACTGACTCTTAATGGAAGAATAAAAGGATCCCAAATATCTATAGTCCTTGCATCCCTAAATAGTTAAGGAAATAAGGAAACAGGGCTGTCAGACCAAGATAGAAATATTTGGATTATTTAGGAGGAACAAAGAGAGGTGGCCTGGAATGCTTCATTCAAGCCCAACCTGAATTTATGCTACTGCAAAACAGATACAAATAGGTAGTGTCTAAGGGGAAAGCTGACAGAAAATAAAGACTTCTCTTTCAGTTAATGTTTGCAAGTTTATGCACAAAACCCCCCAACACCTTCTGTTTATGAGGCTGACTTCATAATTGCATTCCTGCCTTTTATAGAGCGAGATAATGCCAAAAGCATTTAATAAAATACAAATAGTGAGTATAACGTTTGGCACTTCCCCTTTTTTTTTTTTTTCAGTAATTTTGAGAAGTTCTTGCATACAGAAAAATCTCGTTTCAGGCTGTTTACAGAGGGTTTGTTCAGAACATAGAATCACAGAATCACAGAATCATAGAATTGACCAGGTTGGAAAAGCCCTCTGAGATCATCAAGTCCAACCCTTGATCCAACCCTGCCATGGTTCCCAGCCCATGGCACTGATGCCACATCCAGTCTGTCCTTAAACACCCCCAGGGATGGTGATTCCACCCCCTCCTTGGGCAGCCCCTTCCAATGGATAATCACTCTCTCTGTAAAGAATTTCTTCCTGATGTCCAACCTAAACCTACCCTGGCACAGCTTAAGGCCGAGCCCTCTTGCCCTAAACATGTGTTGTCGTGCATAAATATTTTGTACAGAGGCTAAATAAACTTCTATAAAATAATTTGGCAATCCCAGCTGCCTCTGGTAATTCAAATCTTTTCTGTTGCTTCCCCATTTGGGTTCTCTTTGGATTCTCTTTGTACTGTCTGTGATCCTGACAGGGGAAAGCTCTTCCTCAGGCTCGCTGTTTTTATCAGGATAATAATCAAACTTACACGTTTAAGGATGTGTGTCATGGCAGGTAGTAATCACCATCCTCGATTTACCTGTTTTGGACCAGAACTTGATTTTGGGAGTTAGACACGGATTTTTCCCCAGCTGGATGGTGAGCCAGTGGATCCACTCTTTAATTTTTGGCATTATTACTTTGTCACAGAAGTATACATGAGAGAAAAGGAGATTGCCTTGTCCTGCTGCTACTTCTCAAGAGCTGATCCTGCCAAACTTTTCCACAAGGAATTATTTCATATACTGTTCAAAGTACCTTCTGGACTTTAATGTGAAGGAAAACTTGCTCATGTATTTTTTTTTTTCGTCTACAATTCCTTTTTAATTTGACGTTTTCTATAAAATTACTACGCTCAGTTAAAATTTAAGTGCTGGGCTGAACGATCATCTGGCATACAAAAGCTGAAGATGTGGTTCATGTTTCTCTTCTAGAAAGGGAAAGGAAAACATCAGGGGGAAAACACGTTGCAGATGAAGAACATAGAAAGCATTCTGGGGCATAAGTAGAACAGTGTGTGTGCTAACATTTTGATGGAGTAGTGCATTGCATATTTCTTGGAAGCCCTTGTTTTTACACTGACTTAGAGACTCACATTAAAAAAAAAAACCAGAATGGAGCATGCTCAGCTTTTTTGCAGTAAATGTGTGGTTTATGTACTGCAAGATCTGTGTAACAACGATACAGGCAATTTGCTGTCAGTGTTTCTTTTCTAATAGCTGTTCTTAGGAGATATAAAATGGTACGTAAAATGAGAAGATCAATGCATATTTATTTCTCTCTCCCCCTATTTTGCAGTTTTTTTCCCTTAAAATTTGTGTTTATATACAGAGTGTCATCTTGTGTGATCTCTGGCCTATTAGCAGGCTGCAGCTTTTGTAGCATGAATATGCAAGTTCCAAAAACTTCTGGAAATTCAAAATAAGTATACATTTTTGTGTTTTCGTGGAGTGGGACACAATCAGTAAAGTTCTGCCTTGAGTCCTGTGTGGTTTGGGAGAAGGGGATTTATTTGCACCTCTGGGTTCAGTGTAGGCCTTAGCGACAAAATATAAATACTCTGCAAATACTGAAAAATCCATGGACTTTATTCCATTAATGGAAATCTTCTGAACTGCTTGTAAGGAAATCCAGAGGAAGAGGAAGAGGTTTGGGAGGGTCTGCAAGGTTCCCACAGGGAAGTGGAGCCTGAAGGCTGAGCAGAGGACGAGAATTTCCGATATTTACCCGCTCTGCTTTCCATGCCAATCTCTCGGTGGCTGGATTTTATCCAGTCTCCTGAAGTCAAGGGTAGAACCTGGATTTAGAGCTTAGGTGCTGAAATGCATCAAAGTGGCGTTTTTTGTCTTATTTCCTAGCCAGCTGTGAAGTCTGCTGCTTGTTTGGACCGGCTGTCCTTGAGGAGCAGCAGGAATGTGACGGAGCAGCACAGCCACCCAGCCTTGCTGGTTGTTCTCCTGGAGCCCCGACTGGAGGGGAAATGAAATTAGTGCTGTTTACCTTTGGAGAGTGGTGAGAAGCTTTGGAGCTTTCAGTTTGTTGCCCTGAACTTTGTTCTCGGGGGCAGTGGCAGTTCCCCAGCGCTAGGAGGGAGACTGAAGAAGTCAGCAATTTCAAAACGTTCCTAAAAAATCTTCCATCGGACTTCCTGGAGCTTGCAAAGCGAGCCTTGGTTTTAGTGAGGCTTAAAATCGGACAGAAAGTATGGAGAAGTTTCATGTGTTAAGTCCTTGCTTGGCACAGATTTGATTTCTCTTTATTTTTAGGGACAGGGAATTCTCAGGTCTTGCCTTAAACCAGTAAGGACTAATATGATTCACAGACATATCTTACAGGCAGGTACCCTTGGTTTAAAAAATTGCTTTTAGAGTTGTGCTTTCCTAAGCTCCTTTTCTAAAGAAAGTTTGAATTCTCTTGGTTACATCATGGGATACTTTCTTTTTTTATTTCTTTTTTTTTTTTTTGCAAACCAGAGAGACAAACTACAGCTGCTTTCATATAAACACTGAATAAATCAGCAAAGTGCTACTTGGATTCTTACATGTCTAAATAGGTTAGAAAATGTCATGGGTTACATTTGCTATTTACCAGCTGGAGGTTAATTTTTTTGAGTCATACTGCTGAATCTGCATGGGTACGAACTTGTGGACATCACAGGCAGTGAGATGTGATGCAGTTGTGTTCCCTTTCCTGCTTCCCCATTTGGGTACTACTGGCTTGTTCTGGCTGGCCTTGTTCTAGAAATCAGCAGATGGTTTTTAGGGCGTAGCCACCTCTTTGCACTGTTGGTGCAGTGGATTTCAGTTGATTTGCAGTTTTGTGATGTATTTTCTCAGAAGATATGAAAGAGCCTCCAGTACAAGTCTCTTTGGGAGTGAGAAGCTCTCTCACCTCATACTCAGAGGCTGTGGTGGTGACATGTACCCCTGCTCTGCCACAAGTGTTTTAGGATAAAAATGCTCGTGCTCGAGGCTGGAAAAGGCAGATTCTCTGTCTTAGTCCATTTCTGTATGGAAATCTCAGCCTTCAGCACTTCAGATATCTGGGATGTTATTTTATGTCAGTTGCAATGATAGAAGAAAGGAAATATGCTTTTAGTTTCTTCATAATATTCCCAAATAATGCAAGTAGTATGTCTAGAAAAATCTGTATTTTATGAAACAAAATTAGCAGTTAATCTAGGTTTTATCTTATTATTTCAAATACAGGGGTTCACAGCTGAATTGCTTAAGCAAGTGTCAGTGTACATAAAGCTCCATGTTCAGGAGAGGTAACTTGAATGTTCTGGATGAAGCTTCTCCAAGTGTCAGGATCCATAAATTACGTTTCAATATTCCTTACCCTGATTTATTTCATGTAAATCCATAATCAAAGCAGAGCTTTGTTATGTTGGCCCAGCAAGTTGAACAAATGAATAGATTCATTTAGAGGTGATTACTTCCAATTGGAAAGGAATCTCACAAGTTTGCTAGGTGACATGAGAGAAAATAACACAGCTTTACAAAATCTGGATGGCAACATCAACTGCTGCTTTTTTCATGAAATTGCCTTGCATTTGGCATTTATAAAGTACAGAATGTGAGAGAGGAACATCAGATGAGTTTTGAAGTCCATCAGGAAGCAGATTAGGAAGCTGTATGTGTGGATGAAGTCGAGAATGAGCTGTGTGGGATAAGGATGTTGGTCTGGGAGCTCTGTTGAGCTGCCATTTGCTGCTCAGTCCTCCTTGAATAATGAGTAAGGAACATTCTGAGTTTGGCTTGTGGTATTAGACCTCTAATAAATAAAATGTGGACTGCCCTGAAAAAACATCCCATGCAGAAGCCAAAGGGGTTGTTCAAGTTTGGGTGGGCTGCTGATGTCAGAGAGGAATGTGCCCGGTGGTTGTGGGGTGAAAAGCAGATTCAGGGAACTGGCTGGTGTTTGTGTTGGCTTGGTGCTCAGACATTCCTCCTCCTCCTCCTCACACCGGTTCCCAGCTGTGCTTCTGCCAGTCCCACCAGCTTCCCAAGCAATGTTCCTAGGGGATTTCTTTGCCTCTCCCACAGATGCCATACAGAAATGGGCAATCAAATGCTTAATCAAGCAGGTTCGGTGTCCTTTTGTGCATTCGCTTCGTTCCACTCGGGTTTATACTCAGATGTGGTGACCTGTGAGCTGTAGGTAGGGTCTGGGAATACAGAGGAGCGTTTAAAAAGGAGTAAAATAGGTTTGCTGGAATGTTGAGCTTTAGTTTTCTCTTATCATTCGTTTTAGGGTTTTTTTGTTGCTGTTTTTTTTTTTTTTTTCCAGTGTACCTTTTTGAAAACACAGCTCTCTGCACTTGGACAGACTGACCCTACCTTTCATGGCCCAATAAATCAGTGTACCCATAGCATCAGTTGTAAAATACCCTGTTTCTTGGTTAAATAACTATCACTTTAAAGGCCTTGGAACTGAAAGCCTTACAGTGTTTCATCTTTCTACCAAAAAAGTCTTCATGTGCTTTGAACATTAATAAGATAATTTACCACCTTATGGCAGATTCCTGGCTTTGCAGGTCAGGCTCTCCTCACACAGGCACTCAGGTTACAAACCCTCAGTGGCAGACAGCCTGGAAAGGAGGTCTCTGCAGAGCAGGGGGGTCAGGCACAGCTTGCTGGGCTGGTGTAGCCCTTGGGTGTCCTCTGCCACCTGCAGTCCTGACCAGCTGCTCTGGAAGATGCCTCCACCACGGGAAACTTGGCTCTGGTGGTGTTCTTGCTTCTGTCCCTGTGCAGCACCTCCAGAGGTGAATGAAACCCATCTGTGTCTCCACTGGCAAGAGGAGGGGTATTGGTGGCTTTTGTCACCATGGCTTAAATTTTCCAATAAACCTCTAAATCCTGTCAGTAAATTATGCTCTGTTGCAGCTTAAAACATATGAATCTTCTTGCTGAAATCGAGCTGCTTTATTCCTTATGCAGCCTTTAATTAAGAAGATGTGAAAAAAACCTTTTATAAAAATGTTCTGACCTACTAGTGGCCTCTGCCCTTAAAATAAAACCCATCCCTGGAACAGTCTTGGCATGCTTTGTTAGCTCAGGTTCTGGATTAAGTTTTTATTTCTTGCTTAAATCACTCCCTGATTTTGGAGGGTATTCCCTGGCTGGTTGCCATCATCTGCTCCAAGTTGAGCAGGAGCAAGTCAGCAGAGCCACATGTGTGTCCTGGGTAAAACATGAGAGGATTTCTAGGATGGTAAATGTTACGTGCCTGGAGGTATTTACACTGGAACTGGGAGGCATTGCTGCTGTGAAGATGGGAGACGACGCTGAAACGGTGTCACTCATTTACCCGCTCTCTTGGTGTATTTTTTTTTTTTTGACATGTAATTTTAAAATACCCCATTTGCAGGTAATTTATGACGCGTGATTCTAAACCCTTCCGTTTCCAGGTGACCATGGCCCGAATTGGGATCAGCGAGGGCCGCTCCGGGGAGACGTGCGAGACCATCCTTTTCGCTCTCCGGATGGCCACGTGGAACCAGATCTTGGACCCCTGGGTGTACATCCTGCTCCGCAAGGCCGTGCTGAGGAACCTGTACAGGATCACGAGGGGCTGCTGCGGCGTGCACATCGTCAACCTGCACGTGTGGGAGCTCAGCTCCATCAAGAACTCTCTGAAGGTCGCAGCGATATCCGAGTCGCCGAGTTCCAAACAGGTGAACCTGCAGCCGCTCAGCTCGATGGGACAGTGAAAGTTTGACACAGCCTGTGAAGAGACGGTGGAGGCAGCACCTTGCAGTGAATTCCAAGGCTCGGTGGTTTGGCACATGTTTTGAATTGTCAGTGGTTTGATGTTGCTATTCCAAGAGGTGCCCTTGAATGTTTTAATTCTTTCTGGGATGCGTCCCTTCCAAAAATGGGAGTGGAGTGATAAATCATCCCTTCCAGGTATTGAAGTGAACGGGGCTCCTTATAAAACTCCCTGCCAAACCCGTTGCCTTAGAAGGTTTCTTAAGACTGGATGCAAGTGCAAAAGTGATTTCCAAGGTGATTTTTTTAAAGGAGTAGATTTTAACTACCAGAGGTAACCCCAAATCCTGTGCAGAATCACTGCTTTCTAGGATAAAGTCCAGTGTCCTTTCCATAAGGGCATTCTCTGCTTCTAGGCATTGAATTTACCAGCTGTATATATAAAAGACATTTTGCTTGTGCCTAGTTTATGAAATGAGCCACTTTGCTTGGTTCATTGACTTGACCTCTTGATTATTCCGTGAATTTTTGGGAGAGCTGCAAACTTCCATCAGTGCAATTGTTCCTTTCAGCTCACTGACAAAACCCAAGGATTCCCGTGGGAACACAGGAGCAGATCAGCTCAGCTTGCTTAGTTACATTTTCAGATTCATCTGTGAGTTTTTAGTCCTTTCAACAAATTTTGATGAAACAAACAGGCATAAAGCAGTGGTTAGTCCGTAAAAATAGGTTTTCCCCTCCCTCCCAGAGCTGAAGGACAGTTCTGGAAGTGTTCCCTTAGTGCATATACTGAAACGCTCACGTGGTAGCTCTGCTTCATTTGTGAAAGGTCACGTGTGTCTGGTGAAAATGTGTGTGACCAAATGGACAGCTCTGCAGGGGACTGCTCTGGGAGCAGGGCTTTGCTTGGGAAAGCTGAATGCTCAGCTTTTGCAGGGTCTGTGTCTGAAGAGCTGAGCACATTCACTGTATTTGAAGGTACCAGGAGGTTTCCAGGACTTCACACAGAAGGCTCTTCACCTTTGATGCTGCTAAAAGAAGCTTTGGTTTTTGGGACTGTGTGCTGTTCAGAAGCAAAACATGAGAGGTGGTGTTTTAGGATTAAAAGATCTATTTTTATTTTTATCTACTTAACTTCAAATAACTACATTAGTGAAGTGTTGTTATGTTTGAACAAAGTAGTTAAAACCAGATTTCACCAAGAAGACAGTCTGAGGGACCAAAACTATTCACAAAGTACGAATTCTTGTTGTATGTGAGAATAGTTTAAGTCAGAAAATAAAAAAAACCCAAAAGGTTTAAATATTTCTTTTTTTTTTTTTTAAAGCTATTTCCTTTTTGTTTTAAAAAAGTTGAAAGATAAGTGGGTTAAATAACCCTGTAACGAAATGGCTTCGTTTACCCTAAAGAATTCCTGCGTGTGATTTATTTTCTCAGTCGTGGAGCTGATAAGCCGTGGACAGAGTTGTTGCTGGCGTAAAAGTTCTGCCCTGTTGCTTCTCGCGGGTTCTGCTGAAACCTGGGGGCGTTCAGTCAGTGCTCGGTTTGGCTTTTTCGTTTCGTGGGGCGTGATGTCAGTGTATCTGTTGATGTAAATTATTTGTTCCTTACGGGAGATTGTTGTTTTGGCAGCCGCAAAAAAAAAAAATGTTGGCCGGTAAATTGTTGAGGTGTTTGCTCGGTGAGTGAAGCTCGACAGTGTTGTGTTTTGTTATGTGAGTAAACGTAGCCCGTGTGGTTCGTACTGGTGGACTTGTGAACCAAACAGAAGTTTATTTGTATATGTGATTTCTTATATTTTTGTGTACTAAATACGTGTTGAATGTAAATTGTAAAGCCTCATTAAAGTTACCAAACTGTGTCCTGGGAGTTGTGGTATATTTTTGTGCAACAAAACAGAGATCCAAAGTTGTTAAAAATAATACTTGTGACAAAAACCCTCACTCTGGTTTCGAGGCAGGAGGGGATAGGAGGGGTTAGTGTTCCAACCCTGTGCTGTCAGGTGAGCAGCCCAGGGCAGCTGGTGGTCTGGAAAGGTCAAGTTCTGATGACACATTCTCAGGAGATGCAGATAGAAGTGGAGCTGAGGGAGTTCAGTGCTTGGGACAGAAGGCATTTTTAATCCAAATACCTGCCGTGTTTCACATACACTGTGAAACGTCCTGGAAAAAAAAAAAAAGCTGAGTTTTGCTGTTAATATTTTGTCTTGCTGAGTGATGTGATGGCCTGCAGAGGCAGCTCAGGGTACAGCCACCCTTGGAACTGTTACCACTGAAAGTGATTGGATTATCACTGTATTCCATCTCACAGGAGAGCCAGCAACATGCTGTGCTGTAGGATTAGTTACATATTTTATGGAATAGGAGATTATTAAAAAAAAAAAACAAAACAGTGGGATGGCTTCACATTAGGATGTGAGTATTGCCCAGGCAGGGAGCAAAGGACAGTCTGATTAGCAGTGTGCTGATGGTCCCTTCAGAGGCTGGGGAACGACCTGAGCAGTCATGAGCTGCCTATTTACTGCTGGCAATAATTAGTGCCTCCAGAGCAGGCAGGGGCAGTAAGTGCTCTGATGGGGGAAGAAAGTGAATCTCATTTCTGACTAATGACCAAAGAAATCCTCAGGGTGGGAGAATATTTTAACCTAATTGGGATCTTAAGCAATGGCAGGCTGTATAAGGGAGCACATTATCCTAAAATGAGGTCCCAGCCTGGGTGCAATAAACGTGCTGAAGCAAAGAAACCATCAGTAACCAGTTGCTCATCAGAGGGATTATGCAAATATCTGTGGTTTGTTACCTGGATACAGAGACAGAGAGCAAGGTTCGAGGCCTTTTAGATCTGATTCTTGAGACAAAGTGTCCACCTTGTGTGTTTATTTTCAGATATCTGTACATAAGTGTTTTTATTCGTTCAGGCTGATGTGTTGGGAGCAATTTCAGGAATGGCAGCATGTACCAGTTTTGTAGCCATGGAGATCCTTTGGAACAAGATGTTGGGACCTTCTGGATGTGCCAATACACTGCTCCAGGATGTTCTTGGAACAGCACTCCACTGACTAACAGACTGGCACGAGATTTAATTCTCAAAAACTTGGGTCCTGGGACAAGTGCACCAATCCCAAGGGGAGTTACAACACCTGGTGTGACTTTTGGTACATCCTAAAGACAACCCAGATGCTTTTCAATTCAAACTTCTGCAACCTGCCACCAGGAAAAATGGCAAAGCTTTCACTTCAACAAACAATGACTTTCAATTAAGTCTTGCTGCATAATATTGAGGGAAGTATTTAATCCTTGAACAAACGTTGTTTTCCTGCTGAATGTGAGTTCATTTTGATACTTGCTAGGAAATTTTTAAATACTAGTAGTGTAATGCTGTGTAAAAGGTGAGATAAAAGAGGGGCTGGTTAATATGAGTAGTTGCATCAGCACTTGCTGATTATTACAGGATTCTTAACTGTAACTCACAGATTAATTAACTCATTAACTCATACCTTCTCCAGGCCTTTCCAAGCTTCCTAGTTATTCAGACTTATTAGGTCACAACTCTTTTGGTGAAGGCTGAAAGGCAAGGACAGTTGCAGATCTTTCTCATCTGTTCCTGGTTCTTCCTTGGTAAGTAGGAATCCATACTCTTTCTGGTTTTCATTTCACTTTAATACTGTTTAATTCCATCCAGCTCTGGAGAAATGCAGTAGCCTGATGGCTTTTTCGAGGTGATTTATGTTTAGAAGGGGTAGGCAGTGCAATCGAGGAATATATCTACTGGCAGAAACGTGGGGATTTGATCAGAGAGCCTGAAAACTCTGCAAACCCTAAAACATCAAGTCTTAGTACAGTTTATTCATAAGAAACAAGAAAATAAACATAATATTTGCGGCAACTTACAGGAAGGATTAATAACACTCAAAAATGTCAAAGGTCTAGGCAATCACAACTGTTTGCTGTAATAGATCTGACCCTCCTCGTGTGGGGGGAAAAAAAGGCTTCCTGTAAACATTCCAGCAGCTCCAAATGATGGTGCTTTAAGAACAAATCTATTTACTTCACTTGGCCCTTTTCTCTGCTGCCTCCTGTAAACAGGGTGATGTCTGAAGCGATTGGACAATGGTTAAACATCCAAAATATAATTTCAGAAGCAATTTTAAAAATGTGTTTATAATTAGGATAAGTTAAAGAACGGCATAGATATATGAGGGACTTTGTTTCTTAGCAACACATTCGTGGAGCCTTTAGAAAAAAAAAAGTCCTGTGGTTGCAGGATTATAAACATGTATCTATCTAGCTGTTTAATTTCAGCACCATGGTTGCAAAATGAAATACCAGCTACAGAAGTTTACAAAGATAAATCCATTTCTTATTTTTTGAAAAAAGTCTACTTCCAGTAGGAGGTTGAATTCTTGAGGCAAAAAATTGTTCTCAGTAAAACATCTCTACCAAGTAGCTACCATTCCCAGCAGAAGTTTGTGTCTGTGTATTTACTTTCTCCTGAAGGCAGCAGAAGAAAAATCCTTTCAATTCCCTTGTAAATTATAGAGAAACTGTTTGTAACCTGAAACAGTTTCTTCACTGGATTGGTTGGTTCAGTCCTGTTTTTGCTTCAGACACACTGAAGGCAGAGCTGTGTGGAAGGGAGGGCTGCAGCAGGACACTTGGACGAGTGAGAAAGTCTGAATTTAATTTCAGGATTCAAACTCTTTTGGTTTTATAACTGGTAGTTTCTAGGATGCCTAAAAAAACCCATGTGCTGTTTGCTGCTCCTTCTGCTCCGTGTGACACAGGCACAAGGGGAAGATGAAGGAGGCAGAACTTCAATCCACGATTGCCTGAAGCAGTTCAACCACAGCTTCCTAAAACAGTAATTCGACATTTGTCATCTCATTGAAGAGAATCTGTTTTGTCTTTTAAACTGACAGAGGGTAGATTTTGATTAGAGAGTGGGAAGCGATTCTGTACAGGGAGGGTGCTGAGGCACTGGCACAGGTTGCCCAGAGAAGTTATGGATTGTACCATAGCCAGTGGTTTAGATTATTTAACCTGCAAAGCTGGATAGAATATTCCATGAATGTTAGAATTGTTTATATTTTTATACAGACATGTCAGTCTTTGTCTGTATAAAATTGATCTTCTGTTCCAAGGCAATATTAATCCACTTTTTGTGAGAGACTAAAGTGTTTGCTGTGGTGTTTTGTTGGTTCAGTACTAAGGAACCCATAAAATGATTTTTAAGGTGTTTGCAATGTTTACTATCACATTTTATTTGGCATGCCTACTGCCAACCTGTTCCTCTTGTATTCACTGTCAGAGTTCACACTGACTTTGACAGAACAGTTTTCAGTTCCAGATTTGACAGAGCTGGAGCAAAACACTCACTGCTTGAAGAAATACTGATATATTTTGAAATTGCTTCCTTCTACCCTATAGCTTGCAACTCGACACATTTGCCCATGTTTGGCTGGTGTGTTCCTGCTCCCATAAGTGTCATGTTGGAAAACAGTTTATTTCCCAAGAAATAGCTTATGTGCCTTCAGTGGTCTGAAAGGAATATGATTTGCAAGTACAGGTAGGGCAGCCTTGTTTTCTCCCCTGAACCTTTGTAAGCTATTTCTGAAAGTTCTGATTTCAAAGAAAGTAAAAACAACTGTCGAGTGAAAGGGAGCATCATTCGTATTTAAGAAGTTACTTTTGTTCTTAAAACACTTTGGGTCATCAAGCAGAAATTATAAATTATAGCTTTTTGCTGTAATTAAGCAGGGATGGTTCTTCCAACTTGTGTACCTCTTCCTTATTAAGAATTATCCAACTCACTGGAACTGAGAGGATGATATTTTTATCGAGGGGGCAAAAAAAAGGGCCCAAAGGAATTATTGCAACAGGGATATCCCAATAACAAAATACCACCTACCACGTCAAAAACCCTATTTTTGGTCAGCAGTTTGTGCTGTGTATTGTCATGCTAGTGCTAAAATGTCAGTAGTTCACGATAATGGACTGAGCTCAGGGTGGTAATAGGTAGAAAAAATAAGATTCTGAGTCAAAGCCTTGCTTAAGTTATGTGTGAGTGCTGGTGGCTCCTGCCAGTGGAGTAATTAGTGTTGTCTGTCATACAAACTGCCACGTTTCCCTTAGTTAATTTTTCCTTCTCAGACAGAAAAATTAGAAGGGCCATTTTAATTTCAGAGCTGTGAAGTGAGTAAGAGGAGACTCAGCCCAGGATGTGCGTGTCTGTGCACCACATGTTTTCCCCAGAAATACACAGGATTAACAGTAGTTTTGCGGTGTGAAGGTTCAGCAGTGAAATATTAGGATTATTAGGAGTTGCTGATGATTATTCAGAGTCATTATTTGCATGCATTTGTTGTTTTAGTCCGTAGAAAAGGCTTAGGAAATGTAGATCAAATCAAGAATGATGTCAGACTGTTGAAAGTGTCTAAGTCTGATCTCAGTGCTGGTGCGAGGCTTGGATCCCGTTAATTGCGAGTGAGATCACAGAACATCTGGAAAAGTCCTGGATGACAAAACCAAGCCAATAGAACTTCATAACAGGTTATAAAAAAACCTCGAGCTTGGTGTTGTCTGGTGTGCTTGTTTTCAGAAAAGCAAAGAACAGATGGGGAAAGTTGTGGCCTTCTTGGATGGACGAGCTTAGTCCGTATCTCCACATCTTAGTCCTTGTCATCTCCAAACAAGGCCAAAACTTGGCTGGGGGCAAGGGAAATGCTACAGAGGGGGTTAGATGACAGTGTCACATACGTGCTGGCAGAATCCTGGCCAGAAGAGCCGCCCTTTTGTGATCCTGCTCCTGCCAGGAGATGTGGAGATGTGGGATCATCTCCTGTCCTTTGCGCGCCTCAGGTTGTTCTGGAGAGACCCCAAATAAATCCCACTCACCGTGTTCTTCTGGGTGATGCTCCGGTGGTTGGGATGTGATGCATCAGCAGAGGCAGGACTGGCCCGAGGAAGCTCTTTGGAGGCAGTGGGGGGACATGGCTGGTCCATCTGCTGTGACATGTGAGCGTCCTCGGGAGGTCCTGCCGGCCTCCAGCATCTGCAGATCCACTCTGCAACTTCCCTGGTGAGTGAAATCTCTTATTTATGCTCTGGCCAGTATGAGAAAGGTTGGTCTGAAGCCATGATTGTGAAAAAAGGAGGGGAAAAAAATCAGTCCCCTAGTAGATTTTCTTCTGAATAACAAAAACATTTCACTTGAAATACAGTTGTGTTAGAACGTGCTACCCAGAGGGCAGCACTAGTGATGCACTCAGTTCCTCAGAGAGAATGAGACCACCCAAGGGTAATGACTAATTATAAATTTTCTCACTTACCTCAAGTCTGGCTATGTGCAGTCAGAGCAAGGCAATTTCTCCAACAAGCCCGTGTGGGAGGTAGGGACAGCTCTTGGGAGCAGACAGGAATTCCTCATTTACTTCAGACACTTGGGTTTCCTGCCCTAGATGACTTAAAATCAACCTACCACGTGGTCAGCAATTCCTTGCCAAGGGATTCAACCAATGTGTATCAGTCTCAGAGAGAGGTGAGGAAACAGGAGTGAAAAGTCTACATAAATTCAAGGGATATTAGCATTTTCAATGGAAGGCATTACTGCTACTTTTGTGATTTTGAAGAGAAATTAAAGCAGGTCTGAGGGATCTTGTGATGGTATTTCTTATGTTCTGCTACCTGATATGGGAGAAATTTTCATTTTGTTTGTTATGAAAGCATGGCTCATTTCTGAGAAGACCTCATCCCCATATATATAATAAGAGTGCCCCTTCAAATTCAGATTTACTAAATGCAAATGGTGCCCACATTGAGACTGAACTTTTCACTCTCATGGAAAAACAGTGTAATCTGTAATCATATCCTACTGCAGAAGGAACTACTAGGAAAACAGCTTTGCTGCCTTTACCTGCTTTTTCCAAAAAGAGCAACAGTGAGAGCACGAGGGGAACCAAGGACTGTGGTACTGATAAAATGACTTTTATGAGCTGTGCTTGCTAATTCTTTTTTTTTTTTTTTTAATTCCCCCGCAAAACTAACAAACATTTATTACAGCTTGCAGACAAAATGAGAAATGATAGTGGTCACACTCCAAAAATGGATTCTCCAGTGTCTTTTCAAGTTGCCATAACCTCTGCTACCAGCTCAGAATGGCTTGTTCTGATTTGGGGATGAGTTATACTTACTGTGAACTGTGCTGAATGATTCCACTGCTACCAAGCTGTGATTATTCACATCACAATTTTTCATGAGTGCCTCGTGTCTGCTCGCCCTGCTTTCATCTCTCAAGTAAACATGACAGTCCACAACTGCCCAGCCTGCCTAAGATAAAAATAAATGTCTGAGTAGCCTTAAAACAATGATGTTCAGTCTCTTGTGCTGAAGACAGTATGTTCAAGTTTTGCCATCAGGAGGAGAGGAGGGTCTGGGTGAGTTCTGAAGACACTAGTGAGAATTCCTTCTACTGACACCTAGTTCTAATTTATTTGCATTCTGTTTTAACAGAAAAAAGTTTCCTGAAATTACCTGAGAGGTGTGATAGAGATTTATACGAAGTCCAACTTCCCATTCCACTTCAGAAGCCAAAGATGGCTGAAACACCAATTACAATTTTACTTTTTCACTTATTATTTGGTGTGTAAATTCAAGGGCTGTCCTCTGTTGATGTCATGTTTGGGGTTTTTCTTTTCTTTTTTTTTTTAATATGCAAAGAAATGTGGCTTTTGATTTTCTTGAACGTTCAGGAACATATTTGAAGCTGTGGAGATGTTTTTTAACGATGATCACCTCGTTCCTAATGTCAGTCTTCTCAGTGAGAAGATAAAAAGGATTTGCTTTCAGTTATATGCCAGTAAATCTAAAGATGTTTAATGATACAGCAGGAAAAACAGGCGAAGGGGTTCACATGGTTTTCATTTTTTCAATATGATTCAAACTCAGCCACAAAAAAACCCTGTGAGCTTTTATAGTTGAAAGGCAAAAGCCCTCAGAAGATGCAGGGCAGTATTTTTAGGGCTCTGAAGGCCAGAGAGCTCTTTTGACATCCAGCCTCGATCAAAGTGAGCTCATCTTGTTACCATCACAAGCAACTCTGCGCTCTACAGTCCGTGTGGTGAACAGAACAGCATTTACTTCTCATGCCTGGAAAGTAAAACAACTTGAAAGTAAAAATCCTGAAAGTAAGACAAAGGAGAGCTTGGTCTCCACTGCCCAACTTGTGGTTACCTGGGAGGGAGAGTGCAGTTTGTGTGACAGCAGATTTTGAGAGTTCAGAGTCTGAATTTTGGGGACAATAAGGAGCTGGAAGAGAAACCTTTATCTGTGTGTCCTTAGCAGGATCCTGACTGCTGCCAGCACTGTGCATTCACCTCAGCCACACTTTCTAAAGCACTGACTTAAAACTGTTTTCATCTGCTTTGGAATAATTTGTTGAAGGCAAGAAATTACTTAATTTGAGCTGGTACAATAAAGATAGGTATGTAGATAGGTATTAATACGCTTTTAAATTGCCATTAGAGCGAGGGAAGCGTGATTAAATCTGCAGAAAGATTCAGTCTTGGGTTTGATTCTCTTCTCACGGTGATGTAAATAAAAAAGCATTTAATGGAGAAAGAAAACCACACCAAATAATGGAGCAGGAGTAGCAGGAAGAGTGTCTGTGCCATGTGAAGCCTTGCAAGGCAGGCATGTTGTGATGGAATCCAAGAGGTGGCCTTGCAGTCAGTCAGGAAATCGGCTCAAAATAAATGTACGTGGTTCAAATGAACACGAAAGAAATAAGTGTACTGTAAAATTGACCAGTTCTGTGTTTCAGCTGGGTTAAAATGATCAAGCCTATGTGCAATCACACATCTAAGTCTTATCATACAAATGATAACAAAGTCATATTACTGAGGAGTAGATTTAATAATGGCAAGAGAGATAAGATTTGCTTGCAAGTCCTTCTGATGTCACCTGATACAGACCTCTTGTTAGGCTGTGTTATGTGGGGCAGGAATTTAGGTTAAGTTCAAGCTCAAATGGCAGAAGAAACCTGCCTGTCTTTGATTATTTCTTTTCTGTGAATATGAAACAGCAGTAAAATGTTGACCTGGAAGGAAAGAGCAGGCAGAAACACGGATTATAAAAGAGTGGCAGCCAGGCTTGCTGAGCAGATCTGTGTATTCTGTCTTGGGATCAGGCAGGAAAACAGGACCTCAAAGTGGGCAGGTGGGTCACAGTCATTCAGGGTGGTGCCATGAGCAGCTGCTGGGATCAGGTTCAGGCACTGCCATCTCAGTCCTGAAGAAACTCTGTGGCCCAAGTGTGATGCTCATAATCACCTACTCCCCCCTTTCCTGCAGGGGAGGGAGTGGTGAGCTGGATCCTTTTGTCTGACAATGGATTCTGTGTCCCTGAGTCCTCACAAAGGATGTTCTTTGTCTATATAAAGTGTTTGCAAGGAGGTGGCAGCCTCGTCTGGGGGCCCATCTGTGACGGTGAGAACTCCGAGCACGACCAGTTGCACTTGCTGAAGTTTGAACCATTGACCCTTTGCTCAAAAAAGTCCTGTTGGATGGGCTTCTGAGGGGAGTCTTTTTGGGAAAAATTCAACTGGAGCAGCTCAGCTGCCTGTGGAGATGGGACTGGGGAATGATAAGTTATTTGGCTCACAGCCGGTGGGAAAAAAAGCTGAGGATTGTTCTGTGGTGCACATGGACATGCAGGGTAAAATTTGGCTGCAAAGGCTGCCTAAATTATTAGGAATTTTCTGACTTCTGAGTGCTTCGTTTTAAAACCTGCTTGTTTATATAAAATACATGAATATAAGAGTCACCCTGGTACTTTTGTTGCTGCAGAGGGAAGAACAAAGCATTTCTGTCTTCTGTAAAAAGGGTTCTTCTTTGCATCATTTTAGCCTGACATATTATTATCCTCATCTGAAATAGTTTTATTACTTGTGTTGTAAGTTCATCTTGGAAGGTTGTTTTGACTCTGCACTGGTTTCAATTTTCATTTAATTGTGGGCAATATTGACCATCTTTTTACTCATTTATAATTGGGAAATCTCATGGGTCAGTGTGATACTTTACAGTTGTAAAAACACAGAAAAATGTGTTACAAAGTATATTCCTGTGCTTCATGTTGTGGCTGAAATGGCATTATGCTTATAAAGGTCTAGAATTATTAATGATTGTCAATAGCACTTTTATTAGAGTTTCTAAAATTGTAAGAGTTGATCAGTTATTTATGGGATTTAGTCAGATTTATTAATATAATTTAAAGTTCTTCTCTCTGAGTGAGGAATTCCTATGAGTTAGGCATTAACTGAGCTGTCTTAGTAATGCACTTGTCCAACTAGTAATTACTTTTCTTTTATCAATGTCAAAACTTTGTTTGTGAAATCTAAAGGATTTTGTCTAAAGACACGAGGAAGGACAGAAAGAGGCTACTCAGTGCATAATTTATGAGAGATGACATCTTTTGGTTGATCCATTTTACTTACTATATATTTGTTATAGCTTTCATCCACTAATGGCCCACACTATTTTCTCTTTTGTATTCTATATCACATAATAATAAGTGGATTATCTGCTTAGATCTATTTTGACCCCAATAGCAATAATTTTGCTATGTCTGTTTGCTTCAGATTTTGTTTGTTTGTTTTGGTTTTGGCTCATATATCAGCTTTCAGGAGAGCGTACAGATAAAAAACCACAACCCCATCCCAAACCCAAACCAATTAAGCGTGATTTTTCTTTCCCATCTGCGTTTACAATCCCAGCAGGATGAAGTTCATAGCCGAGCAGATGGAGACACTACAAACTATCACTGTATCTGCTGGGTTTTGAAATGATGACAGGGTGCTTAAAGCCCAGACAAGGCACTTGTGCAGCCAGAGCCTGATGGGGAACTGCAGAGAGGCAGTGGAAAATTGTTACCCGTGGAGGAAGATGGAATCACAAAGTGCTGCTCTCCAGTGGGGCCATCACTTCATCCTGTTTGTTTTGCTTCAGTGATAACATTTTCCTGGTGGAGAGGAGCAGCTGAGGTCTGCCCATGATGCTGTGAACGGCTGGAGATGTGCTCTGTGACACTAAAAAAGAGAAAATCTGCTGCTTTTTCCAAAGTCCTGAAAAGGTCCAGCACAGAACAAGAAAAGCTGTTGGTCACACTTTCCATCTGACCCACAGGTTGAATGCGTAAAAGAGGAAAATCCCTTTCTGTAAAATTATTCTCAAGTATGCCTTTAAGCATGTTACAGCAATTTTAGGATGACTACTGAGAAATTCTGAATTATGTAAAACCAACCAACCAACCAACCACATGTTTATGTAAAACAAAACAGAAAAAAAATATTTAGGCCTGGTTAGTGATGCAGAATATTTTACTGGACACTGTGTCAACATGTGAAATGAAGGGAGGTTTGGAAATTTGACATGATATGTAAACAGAGCTGTACCAGGGCAGCTGTAAGGAAATGCTTTCTTCATCCTCTTTGAAAGAGAATGGGAGAATCCAGCATGAAATTGCTGTAACCTAATTTTATTTTGGGATTCTTTTGCATTGGCTGGAAACTATGGATCCAATGTAATGCTGTCTTTGTGTAGTGTCTGCATAATAATGTTCCTGACAAATACAGGCCAGGTAGGGTGTGGGTAGGCATGTAAGAACTAAAGCTTTACTGAGTGCATACCTCTTCAAGTTTCACGTTTTAGAGGGTAATTCCCATCACGAAGATGATTGACTGGGAGATGTCACACGTCTTAATTCTTGTCTTTGCCTCTCTCTGATCTCTTGAACGTGTGTGTTCTCTGTGGTGGGTGAAGTATAGGTGCATTGGTAGGCTCTTGGAAATGCTCTGCAGCTGAACTTCAATGTGATATCTACAAAGATTTGTGAAATGAAGTTCAAATGGTTCCTCTTTGAAGCAGGTGCAGGGATCCCCCAGTTGTTGCACGTGCAGCAGTGCATGGAAATGTTGTCATCTGGGAGATACCTGCTTGATTTTCTTGACAAACTAGGTAGCTTATGTTTTTAAGGGTGAATTTTTTAAAGGTCAAGGAGTATATTAGTAGGTAAATCAGAAAATATTGGGCCAACATAGTCTATTACATTGATCTGTCAGTGTACTTGTAATGCTGTACAAACAGCTTTTGATTTCCTGACTTGTTATGTGTCTATAAATGCGTAACTTGAATTGTTGGTGTTCTTAAAACAAACAGTTTTATCATGGATTTTTGGCAGAAGATTGTACGTGGGGAGAAGAGGGAGAAAAAGTCTGAATTTTTTACTAGCAAAGATAACGAAAACTGTGATTAAAATTAATTTCTACTTAAACCCAACACCTTTTAATGATGAAGTTTCACATATAGTAGCTTAAATTTGCTAAAGGACTATGAAGAACAAGAATGAAAAGCAAATATGAAACAGAATAGAGAATTATGATCACCATGGTTTCCTGTATAATTCATGTGGTTCAGGACCTGACATTTCTGGATATTGCCAATAAGAATTTAGAAAGACCATGTAGTGTTGCTGACTTTCAACACCTTTTCATCCTTTAAGAATAACAAAGGTCCATAAGTAGGTAAGAGGTGGGATATGTTTGTAAAGCAAATAGTTTACCTCAACCATTTTCGAGCTTGAAGAATATGAAACATAAGCTGGAATATTTCACTTGGAACTCCTGAGTGTACATTGGGAATTTAAAGAAGAACCGTGGCATTCTAAGGAATAGGTTCAGACTTCTGTTTTCGAGTGGTACTTCTTTCCTTTACAGATGTTACGTGTAAAAAATGTTCTTGGGAGTGTTTTAAAAATGTAATGTTTGTTCTCCTCTCTTGCACCTCTTCTGGTGAGTGATTCTGGTGGATGGGGTTCGGTAACTCAGAATCAGTATGGACTTGGACTCTGTTTTAATGCTTTTTCTTTTTTTTTCCAGCCAGCCCCACAGCTTCCCACCAGCAGTCCTTTAAAGGACCTGTTCCCACATCTTTGTTTTCTAAGTACACACAATGCTAGCAATTAGAGGCACAGTTTTAAATCCTTACAAGCACTTCATTACCTAAATTACCACTTAATGTACCGTTAGGGTTGCCTTGCCACGAAGGAGGAACTGTGATGTTGCTAAAAGAGCCTCAGAGCTGTCAGGAGAAGGGAAATCTTCTGCTCAGTGTTTAAATACTCTTGTTCTCACTTTGAAATCACCACCTCTCAATCTGCATCCGTGTCCTCCTTTTGTCTCAGTTCTGTGTGCCTTGACAGACTTTGGTGTTCTGTATTCACTACAGCAGTATCAGCTTTAAGTATTAACTTTAACTGCAGACCCCCATTAAGTGGATTTTATTTTTGCATTCCTTTCCCTCTGTATTTGCATTTTCTCCCTGATGTGACTACACGTAAACAGTACACTTCTGTTTTAAGTTTTCAGTTAAATAAGACTTCAGTTACCGACACTCTTTGCCTTGGGAGAGAGAGCTTTGTAGCTTTTGCAGTTTGTAAAACCTTCATAAAGATGGTTCAACTAATTCCGTCAGAGAGCTGGAGTAACACATCTCAAATGACACTGTGCTGAGAGTGCCTTAAATTCATGCCCCTGCATCCCAGGGTGCTATCAGATCTGGCAAATCCTTCATTGTAGTTCCTCCCAGGTTTGAATCTAAACTGAGGCTTTAGAGTGTTTCAAAAACCACCTGCTAAAATGCGTTGGTGGACAACTTAATTGTTTATATTTATCGTGCAGGAACAATACTATGGATTCCAGATAATGAGAGGTGGTAGAAATCTGCAAAGATCAGTCATGATCTGGAAGCTTTTTGGCGCTTTGGAGCGTTCCTTCGGCCTGGGCGTTTGAGTCTGCTTGATGTGAAGCCAAGAATGTAAGCCTTTAAATTTAAATGTTGTGCTGCCTTTCAGATGTAGTCCATTTGGCTAAATATTATTCATTAGTTACTGTGAAAAATTCCTTGGAGTTACTGTTACTCTTGTTATCCTTTCTGTTTATGCTGCAAAAACTCTGTTGATATTCCCAAATACTTGCAACGTGATAGAATCCTTTGAAGTTTTTGCATCTTTCCCCAAATACAGCGATTTGTTCAGTGATTTTTTTTACCCTTCTGTTTGGTTTTGCAGTCTTGAAGATTGAAGTTCAAATTTCTGTCTTTATATCTCCCACATTATTTTGAATTCTTTCTCATCCTTGCTGTCAAGATACCACTCAGCCTTCCAAACTTGACTAACTTTTGCTTGCCAACAAGTAATTCTTCAGATTTCTAGTCCTTCTGGATGTCCTGTGGTAGACCCAAACTGTGTAACGAGTTTGAAAGAGCTCAGCTCCACAGAGTCTTTGCTTTTCAAATAGCCACAGTTTACTTCCATTTTATACTTTCTAAAAGATCTCCTGTAAGTTTGAGTGTGTTGTTCTCACGTCTGTGGTGTGATGCCTGATGTAGAGGCAGTCTTTTGTTGCTGCTAATTTGTCCATATTTATCCAAATAAGTGATAATGATCGTTCTGCAGGAAAAGCTAGCTCTGAATTTCCCTTCTCACAGAAGCTTTCTCTAGAAGGAATAAATAAAATACTGGATTCTAGTTGCAGTCTCTTATAACCAGTGAATGGTAATTTGATCAGGTGGGCCATGGGCTGTCCTTTATCTTCAAGAATAAATAAGCAGAATAAACTACAAGAAACTAGGTAATGCTCTTTTGCCAGGTTTCATCAGCTCATGACAAAGTGAGATACAGTTGCCTGGTGGTGGTTTAGCCCTATCTTAGTTTCCAAATCACGGTGCCATCTAAGAAGTAAACTTAGAACTTCCCTTTCACTTCACTGAACTTCTGCTGCTCCATGAACAATGACCCTTTGTTATTCCTGTTTCAGTCTTCCTCTGCTTTCTTCTGCTTTGCCACAAATTAAAAAGAATTGGGAGGAATTTGGGATTCTGTAGATAAAAAAAAAAGTTTGGAGAAAATTTCCAGGGCTGCCTGCAGTCTGCTTGAACTACCAGTAAGGTAGGTAAGGAGCAAACACAAAAAAACAGTGTATTGCAGTCTGGTGCAAGGAAAAAAAATAGAGGAAAATGTGAAAAGTAACCTATTAATTGCTGAGAACCAGAGAGCATCAAAGAACCCAATATAAATATAAATATAAATATAAATATAAATATAAATATAAATATAAATATAAATATAAATATAAATATAAATATAAATATAAATATAAATATAATTGTGTGCTTTCTAGTTCTGTCCTTTCCAACTGAGGCAGGGAAAGGACTAGGGGAGAGGAGAAAGCCATGTGAAGGCTCTGGGAAGAGGATGAGGATGGAGGGTGCTCTGGCTCTGTGGTGGCTGTGCTGACTGACACGGAGAGGTGGGCAAAGCAAAACCATCAGCAGGACACAGTATTTCTTTGGAACTGAAATTTTACTCTTTCCAGCCCAGGCTACAGTCCCATCAGTTGAATATCTCCTGCTTGCTTGAGACTGAAGAAGCAGCTTCTGTTTCTCACACACAAATCCCTGTGCACATAATCTCAGTCTGAAGAGAAATTAATGGCACCTCTTGTTCCTCCAAGTCGCAGACAAACAGTATATCCTAATGCTGTGAGTCAGATCTGATGTCCACTTAAAAACAGGGAATCATTTCAGGAAGGAAGTTCAGCTGGAGGATGCAATTTTTCATGTTTTATATTCCCTTCCTTAGGATCAGAGCAGTAGCTTTAAATAAGTAGTTTTTTTGGGAGAAGTGCTATTAACTTATTAGTAAAATAACAGTTTCTGCACCTGGCAGGTATTTCCTATTTACATGTTGTGAAGGGAATCTTTGCATAACTTTGATTTGAGATCATTGATGCAGGAGGACAATTTTAAAACAGTAGAGTTTCAAGAAGGATTCAGACGACTCACAGTAAAGACACTGGGCTCATTTACTGAATTCTGTGCCTTATTACTGGCCTGAGAAGGGCGGGATAGGATTTGTCATGGCTGGAGAAACCTCCACTCTGTCAATGAATTGGCGATAACAAGGTTCACACATCTCATCTCTGAAAGAACTGACTGGAT
The DNA here is from genome assembly GCF_022539395.1 of Myiozetetes cayanensis. Classification (NCBI taxonomy): domain Eukaryota; kingdom Metazoa; phylum Chordata; class Aves; order Passeriformes; family Tyrannidae; genus Myiozetetes; species Myiozetetes cayanensis. The sequence goes on along the minus strand of NW_026086826.1, from coordinate 2,027,601 downwards.
GCAGATTAAATTCGTCTTTCTGGTACTTCAGACGGTATTCACAGAGCCCGAGCTCTGCAGCCTGACCTGCGTGCTTTAAATGGCTGTAAGAAATCTGTTTGTGGATTATTCATTGACTGGAGAGGCACCTCATGGAAGTGGTCTATTCAACGGGGGCATTAGGATAAACCAATTAACACATCACAACCTAACGAGCAACGAGACCAAACCAATTATTATGTCATTAATTAGCGAGGATTAGACTAAGAGGTGATAAAGTGCTTTTCACCTGCTTATCACAGTGCCCTCTGTAAGGCGGCATCGCTGTTCCTGAGGGAGACACTGATGTGCTGAGGGTCAGTAGCATTAAATGGGAAATGAAACACGATTCTCCTGGGGCTCAGTCCTGTGCCCTGGGCACAAATAGCCCAATTTACACTGAGATGGCTGACCTTTTCTAGGAACATCACTGAAAGTGATTTTTACACGGAGAAAAAAATGGATTGCTACTGAAAACCGTTTTGACTTAATAAAACCATTCCACTTTGAATTCTTCTTTTTTTTTTACAATCGATAATGTTTTGTTTCCAATTACTGGAAAATTACTCTTCAGCCTTGGTCAGAATATTCAGCCGTGAAAAAAAAAAAGATCTTTCATTTATTTCAGAATAGTTTCAAGATGTCACAGGTTGACATGGGAAACCCAGATGTTTTTAATTCTGAAAATTGAGAAATAGAATTTGAACAGGAGAGTTATCTTGTTTGATGTGCATCCTCCGGAAGGAGGATAACAGAACATTCCCCAGTTCTCTTCCAGGCTGTAATTTATATAAAAAGATGAGCAGAAACAGTTTTTGGGCATCTGTGCAGAGCCTTAGGAAGACCTTGAAGAAATCAACTATTAAATCCCCTATCAAACCTCTCAGAGTAAATCAGATAACTTGCATTCTTCGCACCCTTCCTTAAATACATCTAAGGGGAACTGCAAAAACAGCTTAGCAAAATATGATCTCAAAAATTGAGACAACAGTCAGGAAACGCTGCCTCGAATTTCTTTTTAAAGGTGTCTTTTTTTAGAACTTATTTATGTTTTTCTTACCCAGATCTGTGGGCTGTGACATAACTTGCCTGCCACGCTCAGCAAACAACAGGTGTGGAGGAGAGCACTAAAGCTGCAGTTCTGGTGGTGGTTGGTGAAATGGTCCTCACCAGACCTGAAGCAGGAAGCTTTGCAACCTCTCTCAGCTCTTCTGAAGTCGGGGACAGAGCTCTGCCCTCCTTGGCTGCGAGTGTTCCTCTGGAAACACCCTGCTCACAAACGAGCTGCGTGGGGAACGTGTTCTGACCACTTCATTCAAACGAGGTAAGCGATTTTTCTCTCTTATATTTGAGTGGGAATCTGCTATTTGGGAATCTGTTCGATTGCATTTGCAATTTGAAAGCAAAGACTGTTAAAATGATCCCACTTGTGTGTCACATGGCATGGACAGACACACAGATCACTTCTCTCCTGCTCTCTTGGTGGTTTCTTTACATCCTCTGTGCAGGAGCTGGGCCGATGGCTAACACAGTGCTTTTGAATGAGTTGGCTCTTTGTGCTTCCCAGGGAGCAGCAGTCTGTAAATTCAGCTATAAATTCTATAGATTCAGCCATAGGTCAGTGCCTGTGGAGTCTCCTCTCTGTGCAAAATCCCTTGGGGTTTAAGAGTTTGGTCCTAGGATTGCCAGCTGTCCTGCTGAAGGCTTTGGGATGCTCCCTGCAGTGGAGCAAGGTGGGTGCTGTAATTCATGTGTTGTGTTCAGGAGCAGATAGCAAGATGTGGCAACAGCTGTGAGGGACCAAGAGTAAACAAACATATTGCCATGAGCCCTGGCCTTAGGATCCTGATGGAATAGGTTTAACCTGAATTTTCTGTGAATGTTCTCTTTTGGGTGACATTGCCAAACTTGATCTTTAGAAGCAGCATCCGTGATGTACCCTTTAGATGTTACCTTTTAGAAGTTTGCTGTTTGATTAAAACAGAAGAAAAAAGAAAAAGAAGTTGACCCAACCAGCTAACCTGAGCAGGTTTTTTTTCCTCCCATGTCTGTGGAAAAGGGAGAAAGTAGGACATTCAAACATCTGTTTTAACATGCTGGAGGAGGCGAGGGATTTATGTATATAAAGCTTGTGCTATCATGTGCCTTGAAAGGCTCACTCGACCATTTTAAGTAACACTCGAGTAACACTTCAACAAAATATTTTCCAGCTGTTATTTCTGTCTCTTCACTTCAAAATGTTATTTCTAGCAGTATTATTCCACAGTTCTGTTGTAGTCGCTGTGAAAACCTCTCACGTTCTGCTTCTGCAACTTTTCATTTTACCTACTGGGTTTTTTTTTTTCTTAGGTAATCACAGAATAACGTAGGTAGGAAGAGACCTCAGGAAGTTGCCTGATCCAAACTACCAGTCTAAGTAGGTCTGACTTTAGGTCAGGTTGCACAGTCAAATTCTGATTATCCCCAAGGATGGAAATTGTAACAATAGTGTAAAATGCTCTTTGATATCTGTGGTGTTGGACTTGGGCTGAATGTGTTTTAGCCTGAACTCAGCAGTCAGGTGGTCACCAAAGCTGGGATTTCTGTGACCAATCTGTGCCTTGGTTTAGACCTCAAGAAGAAGCTGGATTTTCATAGCTGTGGAGCCTCAAACAGCACGATGGAACAGGAGCACTCAGGATTCAAACAAGGGGTGTTTTTCTGTAAAAAAAAACATTGTTGTGTAGTCCACTAACACCAGATTATTGTGACAAGGCACTTCTGATGCACATCTCAGTACAGCTGTGTGTTGTATTTCATGTTTGAACTTTGGAGACTTCAGTTTCACTGGGATGTTGTTGTAACTTTGAAGAGCATCCTCGTATCTCTGTCTTTTTACTGGCAGCAATTAACCTCAAAAATAAGGTTAAATGTATTGAGTAACAGGACTCTGCCATATAATAGTGTAAGAGTAAAACCCATTGGGATGTGCCTTTTTTATTTCTTTTTTCTTTTTACTTTTGGTAGATTATGTACTTGTTGTGCACGTCTGTGAGGATTTCGGTGCAGTTATTTTACTTCCTGAAAGAAGTATTCTAGCCCAGATGAATAGTCTATTAAGAGTTTATTTCTACTGGCTGAATTTACACATCTGAAATTGTTTAAACACACATTTTAGCTATATGAGTAGTGATGTATATGGAAGATGCATACAGAATATTTGGATTTAATAAGTCTTTTTCTGCTAAGCTACCACGAATTTCCATTAATGCATACAGTTCCCCTAAACTAAACTATGATAATAAATCTTTTATAGAAGAACTAAGGTGAAGGGTAACACATTAGAAATGTTGCTATGCCACCTCTCTGTTACCATAAAGGAAGAGATGCCAGAATAACTTCAGGCACAGAATCTAACTTAAAAAAAGTTAATAATATATATATTTTTTGTGATATCTTTGTTCTTTCAAAACCACAGGACGTGATGTTTCAAATGTAAAGCACAAACTTTGCTTTCTCACGTCTGTTTTGGAGTCCTTTGTTTTCAGATGCTCATTTTAGCAGTGCACAGGGTTCTGTGGAATCAATCTTATTTCTCAACATTTTTCCTCCTGGGAGAGTTTTGCATCAGCAGGGTGCAGTGAGGAGTGGGGCTGAGCATCTCATATCAGGAAACCCATTCAATTTTACTGTGACCTGTATTGTGGGAAATGTGTGGTCATGTTGCTTTCCTAATTTCTCTTTCCTGCTGGCTTACTCCCAAACCTGATTTAGGAAGAGCAGATTCATCTGGAAATGTACTTTTTTTTTTTTTTTTATCGTTGTTCTTGTTTTTGCCAAATTTTCAATTAAAAGTGTTCAGCAAGCCAAGAAACCTGCCTCCCCTCTCCTCTCCCCCCTCTTTTTTTTTTTTTAATTCAGTATTTATAACATTTTTGCTCTTTGCAATATTTTTGTACTTACATAGCCTCACTTTATGCATACACACATAAATATTTGAGAATATTTTCCGTGTAAAGGCTTGATAGGAATAGTTCATAGTTCATATTTTTTTCAGAGAACAGAAAGGGATGCCAAAGCTCCTCTAATGGGACAGCTATGGAGTTTATGCAAGAACGAGATTCCAGTCCTAAAGAGCAGAGAAAGGCCTTAAATGTGGATCTTTTCCACTCTATATGAACAAACTACCACGTGGAATGTATAAATCAGAATATATAAATCTGTCTGATCAGGAATCTCTCTCTTTTAGGAGAAGGGATTTGGCATTAATGAAGATCAAAACCTTAAAATCCATAGTGAGTGATACTCTTGTCCCTCACCAGCTGGACTTATTTTTCCCTTCTTCTCCCCCATAATTTGTTTGGCCCTTCCTAGGAAAACAGGGAAGCTTTTTTGAGGTAGTTCAGGTTCCCAGTGTTGTGAAGAGCAGTGCTTTAAACCCAAAGCATAGAATAAGAGCCTCAGTACCAGCCTGGGACTGGTGACTTTCACTGTTAAATGAGCAAAGGAAAATGGGATTTTTCACACACAAAAGAAAGCTGCATAAGTTAGACCCTGTCTGGTCTCAATTTGATCACTGAAAAAGCCATTCAGGTGTTCTCTGATCATTACTTGTAAGTTTTTGAGGTAGAATTAAGTCATTTGAGCTTTTGTGCTCCCTGTAGGAACCGAAGCATTTCCAGAGAAAAAGACCTTAATGTGAATCTGACCTGTGGCCCTTCTTAAAATGTTTAAAATGAGAAAAAAAGGAACAGTGAACTCCTCTGTCATCTTGAAAATGTTTAGGGCTGAGATGTGCTTATGAAGCACTTTCTCTCTGCACCTGGAGGAGAAAGGGTGAGTGGGCTCTTTGTGTTATCTCAGGGTGAGAACCCAGGAGTATTTAATGGAGTGGGAAAATGTCTGCTGAGCAGGGAGGAGGGATGATTTCCCCCCCACCACGTGTGATGTGGGACACGTGACAGCAGGGAACTTGCCACAAAAAAAGTTACAACTGGGAAAGGGAAGGTGAAGAGGGAAAAAGGAGCTTGCTGGGACTGGCACCGTGACACTCACTGGGCAGTGCACAAAGGAGTGCCTAAAACACCTAATGCAAGTGAGGAGATGCTGCTCTGCTTGAACACTCTTCCAAAAGATAGCTAATGTGAGGGGGTTAGGGCAAATTAAGTGACTTTGTAAAAGTTTCATCTCGTTGCTTTATGCAGAAGTAATTAGAAAGGACTAAAACTAAAAGCATACACCCAGATTTAGATGAAGTTTCACTTTAAACCCTGAGATTTTATGGTGTGGATTAAACCATGGAATTGCCCATGGAGCCAGATGGAAGATGCATGCAGAATATTTGGATTTAACAAGTCTACTTCTACTAAATGACTGTAAATTTCCATTAATGCACCCAGTTCCCCCAAACTCAGCTATGATAACACATCTTTTATAGAAGAACCAAGGCAAATGATAACACATTGGAAGTGTTTTCTGTGCCACTTCTGTGTTGCCATAAAGGGAGAGACAGACAGTTTCTGCAGAGCAGTTACCTGCTGCCCAGTCTCAGTGCCAGGTGGTAGAAGCAGTGTTGACACTGAAAGCAGGATCCCAGCTGGATGGACTGCTCTGGTATCCAACACTTCCTTGGGTAGTTTGGGGAGGAATCTGTGGAATTAGCATTTAGTGGTGTAAATGGAAGGACCGAGAAGAGACTTTGAGAGCTTAACAATGTTCTGAAATTCTTCATTCCATAAGATATCTGGGAAGTGCATGTTTTTGAAAGCAGTGATTAAATTGATGTAATGATGATCCTTCTTGGGCAGCTGTTTAGCTCTGAGGAATGGTACAGAATATACTGGAGAAGTGAGCCAGGAGCAGAGGCATGCACTTCTCCAAATATTGACCCCAAAATATTTCCCTTTAAAACTCTGGTCTCTGGCTATAAGGAAGCTAAAACAGCAACTGTGCTGTTTCAAAGCTATTGGATTTTCAAAGTGCTTTTTGTTTTTCTGGCACAATTAAGTCATATTTCTGAAGAGGAATCATACAGTGAAGTGCTGTACATTTTACTGTGAATACTGGATCTCAGAAAAGTAAATCATGGTAGTATTGGGGTTTCTACTAAGCTTTCCAACACAACTCATAGAATCATACCCTTTATTAGTAGTAGTATTAGTATGCTGTGATTCTCTGATGTCTTTTTGAAGTTCAGTTTCTTTCAGTCTTCCTGACTGTGAATCTACTGGACAGAACAAAAAGCAGTCTGAGACTGAACCTCGTGTTTGGCAAGGGAAATAATTTTTCTATTAATCTTTCCCTCCTTCCTGTCAATTCATCTTCACCTCCAGTCTCCAGAGATGAGCAAATGGTGCTGTTTTGTACAGACAGACTCAGGCACTTCACTCAGCCACATCAAAGAGATCTAGCACTAGAAATGAGTTCCAAGCATCGTGGCTCAGCCTCACTCTTTTAGCCACGCAAGTTCAGAGTGCCCAAGAAGACACCACGAGCTCAATTTTGACATGTTTTCTTCACTCCTGAAACTGGGCTGGTTCATCTTCTTACTTCTCAGCTCTGGCAGTCAGAATTGCAGGGTGATACAGGGGGACACTTCAGTTCCCTGAGCTGCAAGGAAGAAATGCTTGGCACACCTTAGGAAGAACTGCTGTGAGGAGCAGGGTGTTGTCCTTGGACCCCGAGCTCTGCAGGGTTTCACTCTCACCTCTCTTAAAGTGCTTCTCAAAGGAGATTGCAAGATGTCTGTGGAATCAAACCTTCACCAAAAATGATGCCTTTTATCTAATCATGGCCAGACAGGCAGCTAAATAGGTTAATGCGAGAACACTGAGAAAAGAGAGTCTGGAAAGAGAGTAAGGACATTTATTGCAATTTAGGAAGGATATCTTTGAAATATTGAAACCAGAGGGTTCCCTGCCTCCCATATTTGATCTCCATTAAAGGCCTATTTCAATCTCAGATATGTTTCAGGGCTCTATTAAAATTGTGTGCCAGGAACTTAAGACAAAAATCTTCAGTACATAAAAGGAAAGACTTTTTTTCTTTCTTTTTTTTTTTTTTTTCCTGTAAATGGCAGCCTAGCAAATTAATTTTTGGCCCTGAAAGTCAGATTGTGTTCTTTATTTCTTTTTCATTACCAGTAACAAGCGGTCAGCAGGTCAAATTACCTGCTCCAACAAAAGTGCATAATCTGTTTTGATGGTCTGGGAGCATCAAAGCAGGAGCCAAACTGGGCTGTCACCAGGCACCACCTCTGATATATACGTATATAAACTCATATATATATATATATATATATACACACACACTCTCATATGTATATATACTCCTATATGTATATATGTATGTAACTTTTATTCAGAGAAGTGAATGTGGCAATAACAGTGCAAATAATTTTCAAGCAGAATCCCCTAAACAGCAAGTCATTTTACAAGACCTGACCTTGAAGGTGTTCACAAAGACATGCTGTTTTGAGCTGGCTGATAGAACAAGTAAAACTTCGAAGATGGGGATTTTTAGAAGGCAGGCTGCAGTTTTAACACGTTCCAGTGCTTCTGAAAAGCTGTGATGTTTTTCTCAGGAAAGCACAATAATCACAGCACACCAAGACAATAGTAATAGATATTGTACAATATTTTGACAGGCTGAACTTCACTGAAGATTCAGTCAAGCTGCTTAATTTTCACTCTGAAGTTCACTAACTTATGCTACTTTCTTGGTTATGTACTTATATTAATTTTAGTGGCATTCCTCTTGATTTGTGCTGTAACAAGGAGAGACAGCGTGCTAAGCATAATGGTTCAGTCAAAAAGTGTTTTCATTTGGTGCTGATCAAGGATGAGAGTGTATTCCACTGTGCCATGGTACTCTGGTGTGCATCCAGAGCACATCCCAACCTCCTTTCTCCCCCATTCTCCCTTGTACTGTGGCTCTCTGTCAGTATGGAGAGAGATTCTTCTCTCAGTGGAAGACCTGTGATAAAAACACCACCATTAAAAGAAATAACCTGCGAAGTATTGACGTGTGCAATATGATACAGTGTCTTGTATCATTCAAGACATCATGAAAAGCAATTAGTTTCAGTGGTTTCAATGAAATGTTAGCTCTAGTTGCCTGTATTAGACAGTCATTTTGGATAATGGTCTTATTTCAGCAGTAGGAGAAAGCTGCAGGAGCTGGGATGCTGAAAGCTGCTAGCAGTGGTAGAGGCTGTCTTAGAGACTTCTGGGATTTAAAAATCAAAATTCCTGGGAATGGAATTTGATTTATGGTTGACACTTATCTCTTAAAACAGGTTGAAAATAGCGTCATAGGTTCTCTAGACAAGTTCTTTTGGGTCAACCCACTTTCCCCATTGAAAACTGAAGCTCAGAATAAACTGAAATTTGAAACTAATTTTTTTCTTTCAAAGAGAAAATAGTATATTTTTAAGAACAGGTGTTTATTTCCTGTTACTGGTACCTTTATGGCTACTATTCTCAAAAAAAGCCTGAATTAATTTAATTGCATCTTTGCTTTCTTAAGTAATGTAAAAATTATATGGCACCATTTCAGTTTTTATTTTACACTTTTCTGTGGCTTCCTTTGGTTTATTGTCCAGTTTGGGCACCGTAGCTCACAGAGATAGTCAGACTCATGCATATTTTAAACTTGCTCAAATACTTCTATATAAAATTATCTTTCCCATCCCTATTGCTTAACTTTGCATGCAGGGACTGGGCCCATTTGTTTTGCCTCTTAGCAGATGGCTGGGAACTACTGAAGGGCATGTAAAGCCAAAATTCTGTCTGCAACACACCTGGCTCTGCAGCCAAGCAGCAGAGGCAGCTCAGTGACATAGATTGCTCTGGATATATTTCAGTGGCTTGTTGTGCATGAGAGCACCAGGGGTGTGGGCAGCAGGCAGATGTTTCTGCAGTGACATCTAAGCTTCCCTTGTGGACACTGCAGTGTTGGTCCATTGACATCAAAAGGAAAAAAAAAAAACCACCTTGATTTCGGCATCCAGTCTGTCAGAGATTTGAAGAGTGGAAATCTTTTCCCCTGAAGATTTTCCTGCTTTTCAGTCTCATTTCTTTGGTCCCATTCTGGGCAGAAGGCACACAGATCCCATGCAAGGTTCTTTTTTCTCTCGTGAAAGAGCTGTCAACCAATTTTTTAAAGCATGGTGAATAGTTTCCAGGATAAGTTTCTACATTTTATTTCTCCTGAAAGAAAGGGATTAAATAAAAAAGAGTCTTGAAGCTGCTGGACATCCTTTACCTCCTTTCTCCTCCTGTCCCACCTGGGTTGCCAGAAGCGGAACGGCCACGTCTGCCCCGCTGCTTTCACAGCCTGTTGGCTCCTGGAGATGTTGCTGTGCAAGGGCTCTTCTTGCTGTTCATCCCTGAACCTTTGTCCTCTCTGACACCTGTTTTGAAGGTTCCATGGAGTCTGTCACCAAAGAGCTTGCTTGGCAGTTAGTTCTGAAGAAGTCAGGTGGAGAGCAATGCTGAGAGCGTTATTTTTCATACCTGTACCTGCAAGTTGCAAAAAGCCTGGAGAACTCTCAGGGTAGAGAACTTCAACCTGCTCGAGGGCAGCACTGTCGAGAGGGTGAAGGAAGAGTAAGTGGGGAGACCATTTTAGAGAAAAAGGAATTTAGAGGGGAGAACCAGAAAGGTGCATGGGGTGCAGAAAAAGGAGGATTACAGAGGGCAGTGAGAGAAAGTGTCATCAATAAATGTTCTTTGCCACAGTGAATAAGCCAGGTTCAGATCTAGGTCCAGACATGTTTTGGTGACACTGGAAGGAACCATTGCTTCATTGAAGCACAGCTTCTGTGGGGAATTGCTGATTTTGCTTTGAATTTCACCCTCCTCTCCCTCTGTGGTTTGCATTCAGAGTGATCCAAAGGCTCAAACTCAGACTCTGACAAACCAGAGAAGACATGAAGCCAGGTTATTGATTGTAAGCATATGAGGGTGCTGAGTGTACTCTGAGTTCATGTAAACACACAGCTTGACTCATTGTGACTTACAAATCTGTGGAAGAGCTCCAAGAACCCCTTTTTTAAAAAAAAAAAAAAAAGAAAAAAACCAAAGCTAATTTTCAGATTTGCTATAAAATCAAGGAAAATTCCTTTTAGACAGAGACTGAGGAATGAGAGGCTGGAGAGCAGTGCCAGGAAAGGGCCCTGGGGGTGCTGGTGGGTGGCCAGATGTCCCTGAGTCAGCAGTGCCCTGGCAGCCAGGAGGGCCAGCCCTGTCCTGGGGGCATCAGGGAGGGGATTGTCCCGCTCTGCTCTGTCCTGGGGCGGCCTCACCTCAACATTGGGGCAGTTTGGGGGGACACAATGGAAGGGAGAGATTGAGCCATTGGAGAGTGTCCAAAGGAGGGACACGGAGATGGGGAAGGGCTTTGAAGGCTGTGTGAGGACACTGAGGGCACTTGGTGTGTTCAGCTGGAGCAGAGGAGACTGAGGGGAGACCTCACTGCAGTTCCAGCTGCCTGGGCAGGGGCAGAGGAGGGGCAGGACTGAGCTCTGCTCTGGGGGGACCAGGGACAGCCCCCAGGGAATGGCTGGAGCTGTGTCAGGGCAGGCTCAGGGTGGATCTCAGGGAAAGGTTCTTCCCCCAGAGGGTGGTTGGCACTGAACAGGCTCCCCAGGGCAGTGGGCACAGCCCCAAGGCTGCCAGAGCTGCAGGAGGGTTTGGATGATCCTCTGGAGCACAGGGTGGGACTGTTGGGGATCGTCCTATGCAGGGCTGAGGATTGGACTGGATGATCCTTGTGGGTCCCTTCCAACTCAGCATGTTCTGTGATTTCCTAGCAGACTTGCACTTTACAGATCAAAGGCCATCCTCTGCTGAGGACTGGAGAAGCATCCTGCTGATGTGTGTGTGTGTGCTGTGTGTGAACTAAAAATGCTAAGGAGAATATGCAGCCTTTGGGTTTGAACTCAGCACTGGCAGAGTTCAGTAGGTCCAGTAGCTGCAGTAACAGGAGAGAACTGCAGGAGAGGATGGTCCCTCTGTTCTTCTACATGGATAATTCACTAAGTCAAGGAAGAATACAGAGCTCAATTGACTTTGGTCTGATATATGGACATTGTTTAATGCTTGCGCTTCTTTTGGCATTCCAAACTCTTTTATAGGTCAGAAATTTAAGAGCTGCTGTGCCATGAAAATATCATGTTTTGGTTCCTCAGAGCTGTGCAATTTTCTTTTTTTTCTTAGGGAAGGAGGGAATTAGATTTCATTCCTCATAAAGAACTCTTAATTTGCGTTACTGGCATCAGTCAACATCTTCAGCAGTTTAAAGGGGATGAAAAACTACATTAAATGATAACTGTTCTGTTTAGCTACAACTGGTTTTGGCAGATTATCTGTCTACAAAGAATTATTTCTGGTTTTACAGATCTAAAACTTATTGCTCTTTAATGTAATACAGTGCTTTCCTTTTGCATTCAGATTATGTGTTGGAGTGATAATCAAGAAATAATTGTTTCAGTGTGTCTTCAGTACTCCTGCTAAGTTTTCTGGAACTGCTCAAGGATGCATCTTTCATCCTTTAAAGAACTGCTGTATTATTGGGCCTTTTCTCATACCTCACATAAGCTTTTCATTGTACTGAATGATTTATGATCAGTAATCAGCCACACAGATGTTGCTAACAAATATATTGCTAAAGATTAGCACTGCTGGCTGAATTATCTGCATTTTAGCTGCAGGCTAAAATGATCAGAGATGGAGTTACACAGACTGAAGCTGGAGAGGGTGGAACTGGCAGGTTTGGAATCCCCAAAACCTCAGGGCTCAAGTCCATTTCTGCTCTTAAACTCTACCTGTCTAGAGAGGATGGAAAGACCTGTACTTTCTTTTCTTGCCATGGGTCCTATAGTTTTCCCCCACAGTGTGGAATTAGAAACAGAACATTCTCATCTGGAATTTGTAATGATTTCTTTTATTTTTTTTCTTTCTCCCCCAACTGTGCTTGTTGTCACCATTTGAGAGCACTGGAAGCCCTCAGGAAATGGGCATACCTGACTAATGCGTGGACCATAAATTGTCGCTGCTCTTTTATTTAAGAGACACATTTGAAGTGGGATTGGCACCCTGTCCTGTTCTGGGATAGCTCTGTGCTTCAGCAAACCAGCATCACATCATCATGACATGATTCCATCTGAGCTGGGCTGAGGCTGGACTGTCCCTCATCCTGCTGGCGCTCCTTGTTGTGGCCTTTGAAAACTTTGAACGTGTTTGGTCAGGAAACCAGGAGGTTTCTAGGCAGGAGAATATACAGATCTTTAATTCTTTGGCCTGCTTTGAATCATCTTGAGGAAATGCTGTTACAGGAATTCCCCAGTTCTAGAGCAGCAGAGGCTTTAAAAAGAGAGACACCTGAGCTCTGTCACTAAAGCTGGAGGCTGCAGAGGGTCCCCTGTAAGCCAGAGGCTGAAAGAAACAATTTAGTTTCCTTGCTTGACATCACTGTGCCTGATCGTGTGGCTTTTGGGGAGAAAACACGGGAAATGAAACACTGCCAGGGCAAATATGCCTGCAGAATCAATCCTAAGAATCCTTGAGGAAACAAAGATGCAAAACATCCTGATAGGAGAGTGAGGAGGAGCTCTGCTCTGCTGGCATCTGACCTGGTGACAGCCAGGCCCTGTGAGGGGGAAAAGACTTTTCTTCAGATAAAATTGACTTTTCCACAGTGGCCATAGGTGTGCTGGGGCCAGCCTGCTGGGTCCTGTGCCACAAACTCAGCCTGAGGCAATGGGGCTCCCCCAGAGCCTGGGAATTAATTTGACAGATTCAGGGTTTTTAGCTAACAGAGGAGAAATAGTGTGTGTGTATATATATATCTACACATATACACACATATATATGTGTATATAAAAATATATAAAATAATATAAATATATATGTGTATATAAAAATATATAAAATAATATAAATATATATGTGTATAAAAATATAAAATAATATAAATATATAGGTATATATATAAAGATATAAATAATATAAATATATAAGTGTATATAAAAATATAAAATAATATAAATATATATGTGTATATAAAAAGATATAAATATATATGTGTATATCAAAATACATAAAATAAAGTGAAGCCAGACTGTTGCAAGCCATGCATCATAAATAAGTCAGGGATATTGTATACCATAGCATATACCATGAGGGCCATCTTGTGGTCAGAGAAAGTTTATACTCTGTCAGCATAGGAAAAAAAAAAATATTCCCAGAAATTTGTTCTACACCTGAAGATACTCTCAGCTACAAAATAACTATTATAACCAGAGAACGGTTTGGGTTGGAAGGGACCTTAAAGGTCACCTGGCTTCAACACCCCTGCCATGGGCAGGGACACCTCCCACTACCCCAGGTTGCTCCAAGCCCCATCCAACCTGGCCTTGAACACTTCCAGGGATGGGGCATCCACAGCTTCTCTGGGCAACCTGTGCCAGGGCCTGCCCACCCTCACAGTGATGAATTTCTTTCTAATCTTTAAACCTGCTCTTTCAGTTTAAAACCATTTCCCCTTATTCCATCACTACAGGCCCTTGTGAGAAGTCCCTCTCCAGCTTTCCTGTAGCCTCATTTATGTACTGGAATCTGATGTTAAGGTCTCTTTGGAGCCTTTTCTTCTCCAGGCTGAAGGATCCCAGCTCTCCCAGCCTGTCCTCCTAGGAGAGGTTCTGCAGCCCTCTGAGCATCTTGGTGGGCTCCTCTGGATTCTCCCAGCAGGTCCCTGTCCCCTCGTGCTGGGGCTCCCAGAGCTGGATCCCACACTCCAGGTGGGGTATCCACCTCCCTTGACCTGCTGGTCACACCCTTTGGGTGCAGCCCAGGGTGCAATTCTGGGCTGCAGGGCCACATTGCAGGGTCATGTTGAGCTTCTCATCCACCAACAACCCCAGGTCCTTCTCCCAGAGCTGCGCTCGATCCGTTGTCTGCCCTGTCCCAGATCTAGCACCTTACACTTGGCCTTGTTGAACTTCAGTTTTGCACAGAACCACCTCTCCAGCGTGCCAGGCTCCCCCTGGATGGCATCCCTTCCCTCCAGTGTGTCAAAATTAGAAATTGGTGCTGATGGGTTTTAATGAACGGAGCTGCTCTGCTGCCTGTCATTAATCAGGTCATTAATCCTCAAGTGACTGACAGCAGGGTTAGCTGTGATCCTGTGCCAGCAAACAAAATTCGGTGTTCCAAGGGTTGGAAGGCTGCTGAAGACTACTAACTGGAATCAGAGTTTTCCCTTGATGAATTTTTTATGCCTATTTGCTTTGGAAATTTCTTTCATCCTCTGCATTGTATGAAAGCTTTTTGAAATGCATAGATTAAATACCATCAGAGTGCTAGAGTTAAGAATGCTATTAGTTATTGTCAAGTAACAGTTCAAACCAAGAATCAACATCCTTTTCATGGTTATCATACAACAAACCCACTCTGTGCAGATTCCTCAGCTGTGCAGCTCTTCAGTTCTATATCCCTGTGTTCCATGTGAAAGGCTAAAAATACTGAATTAAAATGAAGCCTGTCCATTCAAATTAAATGTGTTATCCAACACAGACATGGGGAAGTTGAATATGATCTTCTCTGTATCACCTGATCCACAGTCAGAATTACTCCATTTCCCTTTTACTTTTTTTTCTGGTGTGTTTCCCAGTGAATCCAGATGCCTCCTGAAGAACCCAGGAACTTTTCTTTACTGCTTCTCTAATGGGAACCGTTTGCCAATGGTGCTGGGCAGGCACAGCTTTGCTTAGTTTATGGGACCATGATCCATGGTCGATTAACCAGGCTTTTTTGGTTCTAAAAGAGGTGTGTTTACGAAAAACCAGTCCCACCATCTGGTGCCATTGGCTGTAGGTCTGCTGTAGATCACTCACAGCGAACAAATATTTTTCTCATTTGTCAGCCAGCCTTTGTCCACACACAACTGACTTTCCTAATAACATTAAGTGTTCCTTATTGTACCGTTTTACTGCTACTTATGGATTATTTAATTCTTTTAATGGCTCTGCAATGGTTCATTTGCTTTCTAAAATTATTCTTTAAAGTACTTGTGCAGATGGGGAAATACAGGGTTGATTCCTCCTGCAAGGAGCCGTTGATGGATTCAGAGATGCTGGCTGCTGAGCACTGCTGTAAATATTCACTATCTCAGCTCTGCAGGCTTAGCCTCTTTGTGGGGTGTTTGGGACTATCTGATAGTGCAGAATGTAAAAGCAGAACCTGGGTGTGTGTGGAGGTGTGTGTGACACTTTCTAGCTCTTTCTGTGCAGGGCTGCAGCTGTGGTGCTTTCACAGTGCCCTCTGCTGCGTGCTCGTGATTTGAATCACACAGCACGCTTTCTTATGTTCCTGAATGGTCTGGTAAGGAATAAAAATGATAAAAAGAAACCCTTGAGAAATTCTGATTACAATTAGTTCAAATAAATACTTTTCTTGGGATGAAAGCGCAGGTATTGACATAGATAGATGTGCATATATGCAAAGTCGATTGACTTATTTCCTTGCCCCTGCAACAATCAACATTCTTCAGCTGCAGAACACCTGGGTTCAAACTCGCCTGGGACTCTGTCAGCCTCAGCAGAGGTGTGTGAGACCTCGAGGGGGCATTTTGACATCCTTCTGCAGCTTTTGGAGGGGTAAAGATACTGGAGTGTGAGGTCGGTTTGCAGGACTGGGCTTCAGGGTGACTTGTCTTTCTAGTTGGACTTTTCCCCAGCAGATGGAGGAACCTGATTGCAGTTTTCTCAGTCAACCTGTGCAGAGGAATGAGCAATCAGTGGCCCTGGGTAGGGCAGCAGCCACCTCTGGAACCCTTTGGGTGTGAGGGGAGCTCGATGTGACTGGACTGTGCTGCTGAATTTTGTGTCTTGGCTAGGAGAGAGGCAAGGCAAGAGGCTGAGTCCCCTTTCTGTCTAATCCCCCAGGATTATCTACTCCCTTCTGCTTTGTCATTCGACTGGCAGGGTGGCAGAATGTAAGTATTTTTCCCACTTGTTCATTTCCATTTCTGACAGCATTTGTAGTAAGTGGTGAGCACACAAAATTACAGCTCTGAAGTGGGTGAGAAAGCTGCTTGCTGCAATCCAAGTGAGACAATTAGACACTTGACAACGGGCTTTGGTGCTTGCACAGAAGAACAGAATAAATGAGACGTGTCAGGAATGATTCTGACACCACACCCAAAGCTTTGGGTGAACCTTGCCAGACCTCAGGCCAGATGTTTAACCCTCCCATCTTCTTATGGCGTTGGCACTTGTTAATAAAATGTCCCCACTTAAAGAAAATACAAGATTTTTCCACCTGTGACTGTGCTAAATGCTGTGTCCTGTGCTGAAATGTTTCAGAGTGTTTGCTCTGTTCTTTGGAGGGATTGTAGCTGCAGTGCTCCTTGTAGGGAATAATTGCCCCTTGCAGAACAATACAATTAAATATCCATCTAATACCATCTACTACACTCTCTAACAAAAGCCTCAGCATGTTTTCATATTAATAGCAAAAACCATTGAATGTTGTTCCTTAGTGTTAAAATGTTAGCAAAGGTAAGAAAAATTAACACTGTCCAATTCATGAACGAGGCCTCATCAAATTAATTGCTGAAATCTGGTTAATACTCACTGATATTTTTGATTGTGCCACAGCTGGCTCATATTTTACATAAGGATATAGTTCAGAAATGGTTATTGGAATTAATTAATTATTAATAGTTGCTCTTACAAAAGCAGAGTGTGATGTTATTTATTACAAATAACATACAGACAAGCAAATCAGTATCAACGATGTGTGTCTGTACCTAGTGTTTTATACTGATTTACTTACAGCTCTCAGGACCTTAGGAGTATTCATGTGCAAAGCATGCTCTTAACATTTTAATTAATTAGTTTATCTAAACCAGTAATATAGAGTGGGACCCCATGGCATTGGTGCTGTCTGGTTTGTTATCATCCTTTTTGGCAAACAATGCACAGATTTCATGCTGCAATAACTCCCCTTGGATTAGCTAAGGAGCAAGAGGAAGGGAAAAGAGAAAGGATATAGAATGAGTGCTGTGTTTGCAACTTGTGCTCACTTTTTTGTCCCCTGTGACAGTATAGGTTTGATGTAATATTTAAATACAAGCGGAGCAAAGTCATTGATACAATTTCTTTCTTGTGCCGTGATCTATTTAAGGCTGAATTCTGTTGACAGCTGAGTAACACTGTTACCTGCCAGTATGATTACAGCAGTGTCCGCCTTCATTTTCAAACCCAATTTGCATTTAATAAAATGAAAGATGAAAGCAACCTGGCTGAAAGTGCATCATCAGCACCGGCTTGCTGAATAATGGATTTGAAAGACCGGGAAGAAGTCACCAAACTAGTTACGACGTTGGAGCGAATCTAGGTCAGAGAAAACTTCAGCGTGACTTATTGCAAGCTGATGGCATAAATCATCCAGGAGAGGCCAGAGAAGACCGGCTACCAGGCTTATTTATTGGGCAAGAGATTGGCATTAATGAGCTGGAGGAGCAGGAGGCATTCATCTGAGATCGAAGCAGCGGCGTGTCCTTCGAAGTGACGGTGGCTGTCCGGAGAACGCCGTGGCCAACGTGTCCAGGAAGACCCCTGCTTTTGCAGCTTGGCTTTCCTACCTTCAGCTGGTTTTTTCCTGGCCCTGCCTGCATTTCTGTGGGTGTGAGGGTGGCAGGGGGAAGCCTGGGGCCGTGTAACTGTGCAGATCACGGTGAGCCACAAAACAACCCTCCGAGCAAAGTGCTTGGCACCTCTTACTGTGGTTTCTCCTTGCTGGGCACGGTGAATGGGGGTTGAATTATTGCTGTTTGCTGCCTTTGAGCAGAGAGGGTTGAAAGTTTGTGGTTGTGGGACTAACCTTGATTAAAGCCTTTTTTTCTTCTCTGGGGGATAAATGTTCAGGACTCAGTTGGACTGGGACGTTTTCCAGTGCAGTTCTGTTTTCAGCAGGATTTCCGTTTTAGCTTCCATTTCTAAATAAAACAATTTTACAGTAACAATTCTGGATGTAGAAGAGTGACCGTAGTTGGATTGTTTGGGATCAGATATTGGGCACCTTCCCTGACAATGTACATATGTTATTTTCTTTCCTTTATCTGCCTTACTTGTGCGGCCTTTTACCTAACTGTCATTTTCCTGGCTGGATTTCCTGTTTTGTGTTCTTGTCCCACAGCATTTATTTCTCTTCTCTCTCCACACCCAGTACTCGTAAGTGTCTTCATTTTGTTTTTTCTTGACGTGCTCCTGTGATGCTTTATTTCATAAAAGAGTGCACCTGGCAGGGAAGCCGTGTTTAGCCCATCAGTTCTCGAGAGTGTTCATTGAACAAAAAAAAACTTCCTGATGTTTCTGAAGGCGTAAATGAGCTCAGCTACATCTAACGTTCAGAATTGTAAGTTATTTTAGTGGTCGTTTTTTTGCAGGAAGTGGTAATTATGCAGCAGTAATTTCTCTCAAGGTTTAGTATCACGTGGATTGGAAGGTGTGAGGGAAAGTCTTTGGTCTTCAAAAACTCTACGTGTCTTAAAAGGGCTCTGACTTTGTTTGGGTGTTACTGCTGGCACCGCCCCTATAATGGTCGTCATTTTAACAAGCTCTTAAAAATTAAGCTGTTTGTTTGTTTGTTTGTTTCTGAGATAAGGAAGGAGGACTTGATTAGACCTAAACCAGTGAAGATGAGCAGAAAACCTGCATAAATCTTCCTGTGGGAGCTGATGTAACTGGAACCAGGATGTGAAAACTTTCAAGGGCCTGACAGCTATCAGCAGGACCCTAAGTGAGGGGAGGCTTTTGTTCAGTGGAGCTGAAGTGCAGCTCTACTGATGTTAATAGGATACTTTTCATGTGCTTCAAATTTTTGGACTTTGAATCAGGCCTAACATTCTCACTGAAAGTGTGATATTGCAATCCTTCTGTTGTCATAAGAATGACACCTCCTTCAGAAGAGATTATTTTCTTTCGGAAAGGGAGGGATCCACGAGGGAAATAATTGATAGTCTTAAATCCTGTACTTTGGAAATTCAAGTTCTCTTTATAAACCTCGCAGAATGGGGAAAAAAATGACTAGCAACTTCACAATACTTAAAGCAGACCTGATAATGGAGTAATTATTTTACAGAAGAGCACATTCTTTATTGCAAAGATGAGCAGTTAATTCCATCTATACACAGGTTTGCAATAAAGGTAATAATTTCCAGCAGAACATGTATGATTAACTGAGCATCTCAGTATAGAGTTGTCAATCCTGAATGTTCTGGTGGCGGGGAAAGAACAAGGACACCTTGTCTCTGATTATTGTTGTTGGGGTGGGGGTGGACAGAAAGATCTTATGAATAGTGTCTCAACTCACCTTAGGTGCATCCTTTAAATCCACGGAAAAGAATGGGGGATAATGGGAATAAAGGAGCTAAAATGACTGCCTGCTTGCTGCTGAACAAACGTGTCCCTAGGAAAAATCAAACTTGAAGTAGAAGCAAAAGAGGGGGGAAATGCATGATCTGCAGCTGAGGAGAAAAATGTGGAAGCAGAGAGAGAAAACTTAGCACAACTTAAAAAAATTACAGTGCCTTGAAGACAATAGGGATATTTTAATATCTTTATTTTCCCCATTTTTAGTATGTGGGTTTTTTTTTTAAAATTAATAAGAATCAGATAAGTGAAGCTCCAAGTACTAGGTGATAAATATGATGTTGTTCTTTCTAATGTTACATATGTGGATAATTAATTGTAAAAAAAATTCTAGTTTTTGCTTAAACTGATAATTGCCTTTGGTGGGAGAGGTGGGGTCTGAATGGGTGGGGCTTCTCTCTCCATCCTCCTGAGCGTCTCTTGATTTTTGAGGTGTTAGTACTTTGCAACCTGTGCTTACACAGCTACTTACTTGCAAGTGAGGTGTTAATGAACATGTAAGGGAAGTGTCTGTGTTCTATATATATTGAGCAGTGTTGCTGAGAAGAAAGCAGGTGTTTCTTGGTACCACGTGTTCTTAAATGATGCAATTTAATGTTTTCTTACACAACCTGAGGAGATTTGCTATGGGTGCATAGTTTATTCTAAAATGACTGTACAAATCATAGTGATCTCTCTCTATTCAAAAGAACCCCAGCTATGCAATAGCATCGTGCCAGAAAAGGTCAACACAAACATTCAGTCACCCTCTGGTGTTTCTGAAGGCTACACATGCTGTGAAGGCAGATTCTGAATATGTTTGAGCTCCTGAAACAGTGAGTAACCCTCTAGAACATTTATGTTACCTATCTGGACTGGGCTGTATGTGAACACATTGTCACCCAGCTGCCAAGCTGATGGAGCAGGTTAATGTATCTTTGTTCTTTCTTTGCAACCAGTAACAGTGAAAGCCCTCTCATTTTGGGAATCTGTTCTTCACTCTGTGATTTTCTGCCTCTTCAAGCTGCTGGTGGTTTCATTTCCCTATTGAAACTTAGAGACCATAGGGAACATTAGACATTTTCAACCATCTCAGGGAGGGTTTTTCTACATCCCATTCTCTGGTCAGCTAAAATCTTAGTGAAAATCTCATTCTTTCTCCAGTGATAGTTTTATAAGAGATGGGACTTAAAGAACCTGATATATCCCAGCTCGTGCAGAGCTGGAGAAAGACACTTCTTTAGAAGCAAATATTGCATGAAGAAACCTAATTTCCCAAAGAAATAGCCCTTATACAGGATATTTCCAAGAAACACACAGAGAGGTCTATCACTGAACAGCTGAACCCAACATCTTGGTATTTATGAAGTCAAGCTTTATCTGTGAGACCCCCAGTGACGAGTTTCAGATGGAGTCCAGGCACATAACTCCGTGGGGAACGCCAGCGAGCGTGTAACCCCAGCCCTCTCTCTCCACCTGCAGCCTAGGGGACAGACTTTCCAGTGACAGTAACACAAGAAATTAAAACATTGCCTCGACATCAGAGACAATAATTCAGTCCTTGTTTCCAGATGAAAGCACAGACACTTGCTCGCCCCTGCCACAGAAGTAATTTCGAGACAACAAGTGTTGGGGAGCGCTCCGTGGGCTACGGTGAGTTACAGGCTTATTGCCTTTTATACCTTTTGTATCATATTTATTCTGCCCACATTTAGATTACTCAGGAAATCTTGGGAAGTATCTTTTAAACTGTCTGAGACTGAGAGGAGATAACGTTGTACGTATCTGAGGCAAAGTGTGTGCATCCTGCCACAAGGAGATTTATTTTTGAGCATCATTAGAAGAATTTTGGCTTATTTACAGGTAGATGACCTAATGATTCCAAAAGACACCTTTTGGAATACAGAATGAGAGATGTGAAAGCAGCCTGACACACCAGTCAGGGCTTTGCAGTCTGGGCTACACATACCTAGCCAAAAAAGGACAATAACCTTGTTTGTGGGTTGTTTTTGCATCTGGCTGAACAGCAAAGATTTATTCTGGCAAAGCTGTCAGAATGGAGAAGGGGCAAAGGGCAAAAGCAGTGTGTGATAGAAAAATAATTCAAACAAGAAAACCTACAGCTGGTTTGAGTTGGGTCAACCCAAATACCAGTTTTTGACACCCGTGCACAAAGAGGAAAAAGGCGAGTTGGCTCGGAAAATGCACAGATAAAATTAATCTGCTCTCTAAGGGATGCAGTTTGCTGAAATTCCAGAACTCGAGATGTTTTTGTAGACCATAAAAATGTCAGCACAACAGTCTGCTCTGTGATCAGTTTTTATAGAAACTCTTATTTAAAATACGAGTATTAAAAAGTTTGCAAGGAATGCAAAAGATTAGTGGGGACATGGATCTGGTTTTACTTGTGCAGGACTGACTAGTCCAGTGCTTTTTGTTGCCTTTGCTGTGCTTAATAGCTGCAGAAAAAGTCATTTCAGAGGTGACAGAGTCCATGAGACTAGTTAAAGATTTGTCTTCTTGTGCTTCTTTCCCTTTATCTTAAAAATGGAAATAACCCTAATCTTCTTCCACTCGTTTGTCTTGTTTGTTCCAAGTCTTGAATGACAAGGACCATCCTTTCTGTCTGACCTCAGTAGCCCTGACCTCAGGCTGGTGTTTCCAAGCACCACAGTTAAAACTGTAACAATATTAATGTTATTAGTAGCAGGCATGGCATCTGACATGAGAATATCTGTAAATACTTTTTTCCCCACTTTTCCTTTCAAGAGAAAAGAAGTATTTCTAAATTACTGGCATACAATTTTTTATCTCTTCTTAATAAGAGCAGTGTCCATGGTTACCTTGCTGCTGCCAGTCATGCCAAGTGTCGTTATCAAGGTCTGACTGTTGCAGTCACACATAATAAAAGTGACGGTGTTTATGGAGGTTTTAGTAGTCAAAATTATATTCCAGCTGAAAGGTTTGCTAAAGATGAAATGGAATTTCACTTTGCATTAAACAGGGAGGGGTGTGAAGGAAAAAATCCCATTAGAGTAAGAGACAATGCACTGTGTGCAGGTTTATAAATCTGACCCTCATTTTGGAAACGAGTCTCTCATCCTGCTGTGCAAGCAGCACATGCTGCACAATAATAGCCCAGCCTCAACATCAAGTTTTAAAAACTGCACATTCAGTGTGGCAGAGTTCCTTGGAAATGATCTAAATCTGGCGGGCTGTGAGTCAAAGGCAGGGTAATGTCAAAGAACTCCGGTGACCCACTTTTAGTGTTGCCCTGCTGGAACTCCTGGCTCTGTGCAGGTGTCTGACACCGAGACAACTTGCATGGCAGGTAGACCTTGGCAACAACTACTTGGGACTGAGATTGGGCAAGTGGCTTGTCTTGAGAACTAACTAAAGCAGACTCAATGTTCTCCTAGGAGGGTGTCTGGGTGTCTTTGGTACTCGAATCTGAGGTCCTTGTCCATCCCTGTGATATCCAAGTGCCTTGCAGGTCTAAGTGCACCTGTGGCCAAAGTGCTTCAGTTGGATGGGATATTGCACGGAGTGAAGCTGAGGGCTAATTCTCTGAGGAGATAGC
This sequence comes from Myiozetetes cayanensis, assembly GCF_022539395.1. Lineage (NCBI taxonomy): Eukaryota > Metazoa > Chordata > Aves > Passeriformes > Tyrannidae > Myiozetetes > Myiozetetes cayanensis. Next base: position 2,004,607 of record NW_026086826.1, on the reverse strand, counting down.
AGATGTTTTATGCTTGCAGTCAAGGTATGTAACTCTTGGTGTCCTGATACCCCATAGGATCAGTAGAGGTTAGGGATGGGATTCCTGAAAGCTAGTGTGCTCAGAGCCACTTCAACAGGCCAGGGGAAATGTCCTTTCCATCACACAGGCACTTTGGGCACTAAATGTGTACAGCAAAAGCTCCATCCATGGAGGAGGAATGAAGCAGTACCTCTTGCATGCTCCCTGATCTTGGGCTGCTGACCTGGAAAAGCAGCTGTCCAGAAAATCTCATCCCCGTTGTAGGGAGGGTATGATGTGTTAATAAAGGGCAGATGAATTATAACATGCTTGTCAAATCATTTTTACTCTAAAATCTTGAGGATATTTATTCTAAGATACTCAAGGTTATTTTTCCTGGATAGGAGATTCTCAATTTTGCTCTCCTTTAGCTGCAACCTATTTAAATATTATTTGGAACAGAGGATGATGCCCTGATTAAATGGATGACTGTTGTAATCATGGAACATCTTTGAAATTAAACAGGGAGGGTTCCCGTTCCAGGGGCAGGCAGTACTGTTGTGGATGCAAGGATATGTATAATCCCAATTTAGAAATGCATAATAATAGGAAGCAGTAGTAGTTACATTAATGTCACGATTACAGATAACTTCTCTCTGACCCAGGGAACGGAAAGGTAGCTTGTACCAAACTACTTCAGGAGAAGAGAAGAGAGAGTGACTGCACTGTGCCATGGAGGGGCAGTGCAGAGACATTCAAGCTGCTGCAGAACTGAAGCAAAATAATTGCACTAGCACGTTGCAAATAAGGTCTGCCAAGAGGACTGGCATCATTATCTAACCTAGTGATTATGGAGCTTGGCCAAGGCTGATGTATTCCCAGTCCCAGTCTCTATGTCCTTGATTATTTCTGGCTTGTATTTGTTTTTTTAATCCAGATGCCACCTAATGTTAGATGTTTGAACATCCCAGGGAGCAAAAACTGGGTCTCTTCTGACGGATCCAGGCTTGTGCTTCTTTGTGGGCTCCGTGTTTTCCCGCAGGAGGTGGGAGCCGTGCTTTCAGCCCTCCTCTGCAGGGGAAAGCCTGGAATTCAGCTCTACCGCTTCCTGAGCAAATACTCCACTCGGGTATTATGCAAAAGGCCATGTCTGTGAATAAAAACTTGGCATACATTAAGGCTGCTCAAAGCGTACCAAATAAATCAGACTCTTCAGGAGGGACAGCTAGTTTGTAAATCCCAAGCAGCCTTTGTTGACAGAGGAGTGCTTAGATTGTCAGCTCAGCTTGGATTTTTCAGAAATCTAGTGCAAAATCCCTTTGTGTCTTCAGTTTTCATTACCCCCTGGGCTGTGAGGCAGAGTATTCGTGTTCAGCATTCAGGATGAGGTGCGCTTCAGCTCTCTGCCTGTCCTGTGCACCTGGAGCAGCTGCACCCAGAGCCCCTCTCCTGTGAAGGGATTTGTGCCCAGAGAGCAGGAGCACAGTGAGAGCAGGAGCAGCACTGGCACTGTCTGGGGGCACAAGCCTGGCAGCGGGGGCAGCACCCAGTGAATCGGGATTTCATTCAGCACAGGAGACTGGTGGATATGTCAACAGGGAAAACGTGATCAGATCCCCAGTCTGCTTAGGTGTTCAAAAAATGCATCTTAAAAAAAGGAGAAAAAAGTTTATAGCTAAAACAAATAAGTTAATTTTGAAAGAACTGTGTGAGCCCCAATTTGAATTTCAGCTCTGAAAGGAAACAGCCTTTTAATACATACTTGAGCAGTCTCACCCTCGCTAGTTTCCCCGAGAAATGATGCTTATTGCTTGCAAACTGAGCACTGAGAGCAACTGTCCAGAGGCCGTGGTACATACCTAAGCAGCCAGATAACTTAATAACAAGTGACAGCAAGTTCTCTTGTGCAGCTATACTGCACTTGGCTAACTGCTCAGGATGTCCTGGAAAATGATGTCTAGTGTCAACAGCATTTGTGTCTTGGTTCTTGTTTCAGACATGGGAAATTAGAAAGCCTGATATGACTGTCCTGGGTACTGAGAAACTTCTTTCTCCTCTGGCATATCTGTTCCCAGACAGTATTGATTCTCCAGCTGAGCTACACAGTGCTGTGCACATGCTAAATCTATTTAGGTGTTCAGAGTATAAAGATTGCTGGGCCTTATTTGCATTTGTGGTTTATAAAACCTGAACATGCTTTCCTGAGTGCGTGCTGGTGCCATACATCATCTCCTGATAACGCTCTGAAAATCAGCCTCCTAATAACTTTTAGCCTGTTCCTCAGGCTGCTCACATTATTGTAATGTGGCGGAGTTACCTCTTACGGAGCCAGCAGCTCACTGGGGGGATCTCATTCCCCTGTGAGGTGGCAAAGCAACTCCTTTTCTCGGCTGCATTAGTTGTGTCACTGCAGATAACTCGGCCCAGATTTGCATAGGTGTTGGATGTCGCAGCTGCGTGTCCCAGCGGCTGCAAAAAGGCACCCGGGAGTGCTCAGAGCTCTCTGAAAAATGAGACTATTCAGATTTCAAATTTACCACTGCAAATTAGAGCAGTGGAAAGTATGAGGCAATGAAGAATGGGATTTATTTGCATTCTCCCGATTCCAGTATACTGGTGTGACTACTAAATATATTTTGAGATCTCCTGAGTCTTTGAGAGGATGTGGTAGTTTTGGCTTTAACAAGGAGAGGAAGAAAATGATGGATGAAATTGGATCTCACAAATTTTATTTAAACATGCTGTCATTGATTTGCATTTTATGTCTTGGTCCAACTGGAGTAGGAAAACCCTGCTTTTTCAGCTCTGCAAGTGCAATGATGAAAAGAGAACCCCCTAAAGAGCTGATAAAACAAGTGTGACAACTCCAGGATAAATAATTGCTTCTGGCTAATTGTTTCCAAACTACAGATGCAGCCATACAGTCAAAAATCCTCATGGCCAGTTCATGGAACAGCTGTTTCACATAGAAATGCTGTGATTCATTTTGTATTCCTGTCCATTATGTGCTCTTGGTGAATTTAGTGCAATTACGTGTAGAAAAAGGTTATTGCTTTTTTTTTTTTTGAGGAAGGCACTTTGAGCTGCCATTTTTCAACGCTGTATTTCTGTGCTGCGTTATTCCCCCTCTACAAAAAGCAGCCAGAAAGGTGTGTCAGAAGGACAGATTATCTTCAAAAACACATGAAAGGTGTCAGTCTGGCTTCCACACAGTTCTGTGCGATTTATAATTGTTCTCTGCCCCGTTTGGTAAAGACACATGTTGATAGGAAAGAAAACCCAAGTGAGAAATGATGGGATATTCTGGGGAAAATTGCTTGTGCGAGATTTTGCTGGACTGTTCCTTCTGTTGCAGCAAATAAACAAACTACCACACCAGTAGAAGAGATTCTGCCCGAATTTGGCTCTCCATCCGAGGGAATGGATGTGGAACTGAAGCCACAGCGATCCGGTCTGTTAATTTTCCCGGGTGTTTGCTCTGTTATCTCACTTTCCTCCCTATAAAATGGGATATTAATCCTTCCTTCGTTCAGAGAATTAGTTAGGTTTTGTACAGTCCTTTGGCACTATCAATGAAGGATTTCCTCTGCAATTTAACTCACCTCTCCCTCTTCCACGGGCACTCCTGACTACCCCAGGAACCTTTCTTTGCAGGCTCGGATTCGCTGTTTTTCATTAGGAGCTGATGAATGTAAAGCCGAGATTTTCCCTGAGAATCTGGAAGCGAAGCTGAAATCACTTCAGTGAAAAGTGAGCCAGTGTGGTGAGTTTTATATCCCTAAATTAGCACTGAAGAGAAGGGGAAAACTTAAGAAGTAATTTCACAGTAAAGCCTCAGTGTGCTGGTGAGTAGGAAAATAAAGTATTCTTCATCCATGAATCATGTTCGCTCCTGGGGAGGAGAGATAGATACTTATTGCTCTTGCCATTTACCCTCTAGCCAGCTGTCTGAAGAAGAGTCATGCACCTATAGCCACATGTTGAAAATATCTTCTCTGCTCTCTCGAGTTGTTATAATGGTTAGAACAGGGAGGAATTGTGAAGGACTTCATTATTCTCCCCATTTAATTTTGCAGGATGCCCTTTGGTGCTTCTGCTCTGCGGTACAGCAGAGTCATTCTGATTGATGTGTACATCTGGTGGACACCAAAATAAGGCTGCCATTACTAAGAAATACTGACTTTCGTGTCGTGAATTGCAAAAAGGAAAAAAAAAGATACCGGTAAGGCCATTTTGGAAATGTGAAGTAGCAACGCTTATTAATTTAGAAGATGCAGCACAGAAGGAGAGCACCAAAAAGCAAATAAAGCCCCCCTAAAGTATGGGACTCTAGTGCTGGCAAGCACCAGTTCAGTCTTATCTCCCATGGATACAGCTGGACGCAGCAGCAGGAGTGTTATTTTCTCCCTGCGTGAGACGAGGCACTTCCACAGGAGACAATATGCAATCCTAAGAGCTGAGCACTAGGTGTTTCATATTTGCTGAATCTCTTGCTTTGAGTCATTGATTTCTTCACGTCGAATCTCATCTCTGGCCCGGTTAGTCAGCCATTAAGTGAGGAGTCTACTGTGTTGATGAAATAATAATTCTGTTTACCGAGCGCCTTCTCACCAAGGCACTGTAGGTGCAGCGCAGTCTCTGCTTAATTCACACTCTTTTAATAATTAAAGCTTTTCTACCTAATGCCTTTGTGAAAAACTGAATCCTTGTGTGGTCTTCAGCCAGGAGCAATTGCAGAGAGGCTGCCTGGGGAGCAGTTCCTAGAAGGCTGCCCATTTGTTTGGCACCAGGGCATCCCTTCCTCCAGAATGAGGAAAACATTCCCTTCTCTTGAGGAAGGTGCTCAGCTGAGAAGCAGAATGCAGCTGTACTCCATTCTGCCATACTTTTGTCCCATGTGGGGCCCCCACAAGGCATGTGACACTTCAGAGTCTTTTTTCCCTTCTAGAAACTTAAGATGTGCTGAAATTATAAATATTCCTTAAATTTTAAATTGTCTGATGGTAGCAGAGAAGGAGAAAAGAAGCTTAGGAAAAGTAAAGGGCCAGCATGACTTGCTGCATCCAGCCCAGTCCAGAATGGCAGGAGTTTACCCACCCAGCTGAGGATTCCCCAAAAAACTTGTTCATACATTTTCATCATCACCTTCTACAAAACTTCCTCTATTTTTTTTTAAATTTTTAAATTTATTTAATTCTCATGTCTAATTAGTGAAAGAAGGAGAAAGGAAGTGAGGTGTGCTGGCTAAGCACAACACTAAGTTCCCCAATACTTTGCTGACTTTACTGGGAGCAGCTCCTCAGTGTTCCACTTAAGATTCCACAGGAGTTCTTGTGAAACCAGTCCAGAATTTTACTTCCCTGGGCCACCAAAGCACAGTTTTGAATGTTTGGTGAATCCAACCTGGCAAAGGCAAAGAAATGTGGATGGAAAGGAATGTGCTATGGCTGTGGGAACTGATACTGCTCCCTGAGGCCAGTGTTCATAAGGGTGTAAGGGACAAATTAATTCATTCCTGCTGCATTATCCCAAACACCTTCTCTGAAGGTACTAGGCTGTAGTAGTAGATGACATGTTTCTGGTGGCATTAGCCCTCCTGAGAGTAGCCTGTCCTTTGTGTCGTGGTGTCTGAGTGCTGACAGAGGGCTGGAGCTCACGTGGGAAGGGTCCCCAGACCCCCAGGAAATGCTGAGAGCAAATGTCATTGGCCAAACTGCACCCAAATTGGCACTGTGGCTGGTGTGAAGGCATGGAAGCAGCTAACACTTGCAGTCTCCTCAAACAATGCCTCTGGAAATATTTTCCCAAGATTTTTACTTCGCTTCTGTCACAAAAAGCGAGGCTGGAAAACAGTTTGAGTGCTCTTTAAGATAAATCCTTTTGTGCCTTTCCTACAGATGTAGGTAATTGCAGAGAGATTTGGGATCTGTCTAAGTCAGATCCTGCCCATTAAAAAATATATCTCAGTGTTGGATTTGACATGCAGTGTTGACATCCTTCTTTCTGTAGTAAGTCAGATGATATGTTTAGCAGACAGCTACTTTGACAACTTTCCTTCTGAGGAGCTGAAGGAAAATGCTGAAAATGTCCTGTAGCTTTTGACATTTTATGTGCTTGCTGGGGCTAATCTTGGTAAAATTCTGATGCTGGGGCATCACACCTCCTGATACCAGAGGCAAATGCAGCTGCAGAGACTGCATCTCATTGCAGTTAGGAAGCTGGACCTCCCTTTAAGGAAAAATATTGCCTTGCTTACATTAAAGGGAGAGCAAACCCACCAGCTTCTGAACTTTGATACCAATTCTGCAGGCTTGTGCGACTGCAGGATCTTTCTAAACCTGTAATTTCCTTCCTTTAGGAAAAATCACCTGCCCAAATCTTTCAAGAAATTATCGACCAAATACTGTTTCGTCCTCACAGTTTAAATTACATCCTCGGTTATTCCTACACACTGCTCTTTACCGTCTTCCTTTCACTTTGTTACACTAGAAACTACCCTCTGTATCTCGACTGGTTGAATAGCTAAATGCCCATATTATGTGATAATGACTGGCTCCTCATCCAGCCCCTGAAGCCATTGTGGAGAGCTGTTGAATGAGGCTTGAGCTGCCTGTGCGCTCATTCAGAACGAGATGAAAGCCAGGCAAGTGCCTTTTAGAGGGAGTCAGTCTAGGTGTCTCATTGTGTCACCTCCTCCCTGAATAGAGCAGGATCTCAACAGTTTTCTGGAAACCTTCTGGCTGGTTCCTCTGAATGTATTTTTTTTTTTTTCAAAATAATTCTTTTCCGTGAGGTGAAAAACTGTGAGGTTTGTTTCCATCGGTATTGGTTTGAATAACATCAAGAGATATACCATATTTTTACTTGAATTTTTGAGAGGAGTGTTTGACACGCTCAGTTATAACATTTTTGGGGGCACGTGTGATGAAGTGGCAATGTGCTTTGGCAGAGTTCCAACTGGGAATATTTTTAGTGTGTCTGACATCGGCGTCTCCGGTAGAAGATACCATTGCTGCGCCTTTTCTGAAGCTACACTTAGACAAAGAGGCTTCCTCTCACAAAATTAGCCCTAATTAAAACTGATTGTGCATTAATGTGTAGGATTTATTTTGTTAGATGGCTTGGTCACGTTTGCCCTCTAGTGGCAGCGAGTTTGGAGCCGATGGGCCCCCAGGAGCCAGCCAGGAGGGACCCCTGCAGAAAACACCACTGATGGATTTTATTTAATTCTGTTGTTTGATTTATGCCTTGGTCTATTTATCAGCCTCTACTGTACAGGGAAGGCTTCCTCCCACCCAGAAGTCAGGGTGAAGCGTGAGTAAACCTGCCTTTCCTGCTGCTCCATTCCCTCGAGAGCCAGGCCATGGAAGAGATCACCAAGCTTCTTATCTAGAAGATAATCCCAGCAGCAGCTGGTGGCAGCAGAGGGGGCTGCAGTTGGGTTTCCTGGGGGTATTGCTGGAGGAATCTGTTCAGCTTGTTGAGACACACTTGATTATGTAGTGCTTTCACACCAACCCTGCTTACTGCCTAACAAGGCAAAAATCAGCCCTACAGATAGCATGATGAAGAACTCAGGCAAAGAGAAGAACTTAGAGTAGGAAAGGTCTTTTTCACATGAAGGAAATCTTCTGGGGAGGGGAGGGGGTAATGAAAGCCAGTAGCTGTGAAATTGCTGCGTGATCACCAAGCAGGAAAACCTCTCAGTCTGTCATTCAGAAAAATTATTGCGGCTTTCAGACTCGAGTCATTAGAATAGTGAGGCAGACTGTGCCATGTATTTTATTTCTCATGCAATGTTTTAAAGGATCTATCAGCATTTTTGTGGCAGAAGAAACTTGGTTTTCTTTTTTTTTTTTTTTCCAGAGTGCCTGTTGATGTGGAGGAAAACAGCAAGTTTCAGTATTTTCGGTGTTGTTTGTGCAACTGTTGAGGAGATGGATGAAATTCAAGAATGATGTAATGTGAAAGTTCCCAGGTATCTTCCTGAGGGGGCTGACTCTGGATGATCCCACTTCATCTGTATTCTGAGCACCCATGGCTCGGGGCTATTGGTTTTTAAAAAGTGCTATTTATTACCATCTCGATTGCCTTAGGATGAAGTGTGCTTGTGGAACAGGGAAGTGCAGTGGATGAAGGACTTCCCAGGCTAAAATATGAGTTCTGGCAGCTTGGCTAAACAAATACATTTCCAGCTAGCAGTTGTGAAAATCTCACACTGTCTGCAGCACAGAGGTTATGCAAATGTGAGCTGTTGTGGCACTGCTTGTCTCTTCTGCTCCATATGGAGCTGCAGTTAAAAGGGGACTTGATGACTGGAAACAGTGGTGAAGGGGTGGACACAATTACAGAAAATATTTATTTTGCTATGATGGGGCCATTCAGGCATAGGGTCCTGATCATCTGAGCTCAAAACAAATCAGTTGCCTGTGTAAATCATTAGAAAAACACCTTTAAATTGAGACTTTTAAGGGAGGAACAAGTTCAGGAGGAGCAAAACCTTACACATTTCAACCACTGTTCAGTACCACGTTGAAAATGTGCAGCGAGTGAAGGTGACATTCAAATGTTTGTACCATAAAGGATTTGCCCTTAGAGTTGGTGGTAGAAGCTTTGAGAGAAAGGAGAAATCCTTCTTAATTATATTTATATTGGTGTGACCTAAAGCACTGCTGTAGTCTGAGCTATGACTCTGCTTGGTCAGGCCAGGCTTCTCTGCCTGGGTGTTTGTTGAGGTAAAGCTGCAGATTTGGTTGAGCACAAAGCACAGAGTGTGTTGTTTAGGTTGCAGCCTGTGCCTGTAACCTAAACTGTGACCTTTAATTCAGCTGGTCCGTGCCTCCTCACTAAGGGAGAGCTGGAATGGAATACCAAATGCTGTGCAGAAAGTGAGTGCTTTGAGCTTCAGGTCCTTTCAGGAATGTAAGTGAAGTAACGTGGTCGCAGCAAAGCTCCTGTGTGCCCTGGCCCAGCGAAGAAGGGGAGGCAGAGAGCAGCCCCAGGTGCTGCAGGAAGAAGGCTCGTCCCAGGGAAGTTTGGGGCTGTCACACTGTGCTTGGAGCTCCGTGCAGGGGCGGTGTCAGCGTCCCAGCACTTCTCATGAGTGGAGCAATCCATTTTGTCGATCCACCAGCTGGCCAAAAGGTGGGGGCAGTGCCAGGTTCCCTGTCTGCCTGGTGCTAACCAGCTGGCCCTGGGCACGCTCAGGAGCCTGCAGAGCCAAGCTGAAGGCAGGAGGCAGCGCTGGGGAGTTGGCTGGTTGCTGGACTTGGAGCTGGCAACCTTACCCGGCCCAGGAAGCGGTGTAATCCGTATGGCTGCAGCTGGGGAGCTGAGGACTTGGCAAAGGGGGCAACCTGCCTGCCAAATTTATTTTGGTCTGTCAGGCAAGGTCACCAATTAATTCCTCTGGAGCATTTCAGTTTGGTTGCATCAGGATTTTCCAGTGTGAAGCTGTAGTGTTGTAGAGACTGAGGCCCAGCTTCACGGAGGAAAGGAAAGAAAAGACTTAGGTACAGTGCAGGTGCTTATTCTCAAGACTAAAATCCTTAATACTCCCTTCTCTACCTCTAAATAGCGAAGTCTATCATCTGTAAAGCTCTCCAGCATCCTAAAAGGCAGCCTTGCCTGTGCTGTGAAATGGTGGAAAATCTGCAGGGCTCAGCCCCTTCTCACATGTAAGACATGAAAAACGTCACACAACTTGCTCTTCCCTCTACACCCCTTTATCTGTGTCAGTGAGCCCCACAAAAGCACAGCATCTGTGATTATGTTCATTCAGTTCCCTGCCTATTTTCTGACAATGATTTAGTGGGTTGAGCAATCACCTGAGATGTAAGACTCCGTCCCCAGCCCACCATACCCCCAGCTGTGTTTCAGAATGGGCAAAACCTAGGAGGTGATTTCAGGTGTGGAAACCTGTTTCCAGGGAATCCAGGGCTCTGCAAAATGGGATATGTGTGATGACCTCTGCAGCATTTCCTACTGAGTAGTCTAGATAGCTTTTGGGCTGGAGGGGGAAGATACCTTATATCACATCTTAAGTGCTTAACTCTCCTCAATAGATGGAATTCAGTGCATCTCTCCTGGGGGAACGTTGTACTCTGGCTTCAGACATGTGAGATCAGGTCTTGTCATCCAGCAAGTGGTCGTGCCAGGGACAGTGGGGGCACTCTGGCTCATGGTGTAGATCAGAAGCAAGTGGTGTTGATTCACAAAGGTGAAACAACATTCAGAGATCCTGATGTATCTGCAGAAATGTAGACAGGTTAATGTCATGGTGAGATGAACATTTGTCTGCCAGTTCTAGCCCCAGCCTGAGCCTGTGTTAATCTCTTATGCCCATAGTGAATCTAATCTGTGTATCATCCCCCAAATCGTGAGCAGATCTAGAATATTAATGGTTTTGTTTGGACAACAGAAGCAGGGATCTAAGCAGAATTCTAGCATGTTAGCTTGTTCAGCCCAAATTCTTGCCTTTGTTTTTTTTTGTTTTGTTTTTTGGTTGTTGTTGTTGTTGTTGTTTGTTTGTTTGTTTTTTCCAGCCAGTAAAAAACAAAGCATCAAAGCAACTCTAGCTAGAGTAAATTATTCTCAACCACGTAAAAGACAGATATGATCACTTTTGCACAAGACCTTTAAGTACTGTTTCATATAATGTCAATAAGGGATGTTGAGTTACTTCTACTTGTGAAGGTTAAAAAGATATACAGAAGAAAAAAATGTAAAAATAGAATGGAAATAGGTTTGAGGGGAGCTAGTCACAACATTTGGTGGTTTGTCACCATTTGCTCTGTTTTGAAATTAATATCATTACCAAGAAGAAGATTATAAGAGTCATGTGAATGCCCTGAAGCTTTAGTATGAAAAGAAACCGTGATCCATTTTCCAAGTGAGACAAAACAAAGATGTGGCAAAAGCCTGAGGATTATTATTTCAGCACCCTGGTTTAGCACTGTGTTTGTTATAATGACCTTGCAGAGTTTATGCAGGACTTGGGGTTTGATGGTGCACATCTCCAATTAGTGCTTTTCTCCAGAGGACTCACAGTTTAGCTAAAGATAAAATGCATCACAGATGGTGGAGGATGTGGCTCTTCAGTAAGAGGACCCAAGATGAACAGTTAGCTGCTGCTGTAAAGATTTTGACTTGGCCTGTAGTATGGAGATGGCAGTTGGAGTTTGTTCTTTTTTTTTTTTTTTTTTTTTTGTAAATTAAACGTTTTCAGGTACCCAAATGACAACCTTCTCACGCTGATTGGGGATGAACTGTAAGTACTATTTTTGAACAGCTTTGAATTTTCTTAGTAAACTGTTCCTCCAGTCCTGCTTGCAGTGTAATTACTGCCTATCCAGCAACAACAGAAATAAGAATGTCCTAGGCAATGTCCTTTTCCTTGGGGGACAATGTGAAATGGTGTTCAGAAAGGTACAAAACTGTAATATACTTACAGGAAAAAGAACCACATAGTAATCGAGTGTGGAGGTTAGAGAGGAAAAAAAAACCCACCACAAACCTCGATTAGAATTTCTATAAAACTACCTGGAATTTATCAGACCTATATATAAACCTAGAGGAAAAAGGTTGAAACCGTTTGTAAGTAAACAAAAAAGCCAGTAGATGGCACGAGAGACCTTGAGATCTGACATAAAGCTCAGATGGCCACTAATAGCTACTCTCTTCTGCAACCTTCTGTGCTGTCTCTGGTTTTAGCCCTAACTACTGTATTTGCTAGATTCCTGAGGTTTCTTATTCATCAGCTGCACTTAGATCCACACAGTACATTTATTTTTAGGGACAACTAAAGTTCATTTAATAACTCATTCAAACATGCTGAGTAAAAGCCCAGCTCTGTTGAGTTTAACCATTGGCTTCAGTGGGGTTAGAGCTGTAGATGTTATTTTTTTTTAATGCTCATGCTGTGGAGCAGGTATTTCATTTCCAGGAGGGGTTTGATATTAGTGGTTTTGTCCTTTCCTATCACACTGCAGCTCCTTTCTCTGGAGCAGAATGGCCGAGCTTTCCTGGGAGTCACCGTGCCATTTAAAATTAGTGAATCAAAAGAGCCAGCTCTGATGGACAAAAGGTTTGTTGTCTTTGTCTAGGATACAAAAGACTGTGTCTCCAATAGCCTTTTGCTTATCCCTCTGTAATAGCAGCATCCAATTCTAGGCTTTTATGAATAATCCACTAAGGTTTAACCAAAGCTGACTGTGAACAAATTAAGTATATTGTTTTGATTTTTTCCAAATGTATGGTTATTTTACAGCTGGATGAATCTGGAAATGAAAACCTTCAACTTAGCAGTAAAATATACTCATGTGGTTAGGAGATCTAGTGGAAAAATTTACTTTTCGACTCTAAGATCACAGAACTTGCAAAAGACATATGGGACTATAAATTCATAAGCATTTCTGACTCCATCAAGTAGGTAAGTAGTCATATCTTTCTGATGCAGAAAATGAGATGCAGAAGTCCCCAGCCTCATGCAAAACCACATTACAGAGCTGCAAGGGCAGGATTAGGACTCCAGCCTGGCTTGTGCTTAGGCCTGCATTTTTTTCCTGGCACTCATTTTTTTTAAACAATACTAGAGTACCATAATGGCAAGATTATATTACTTGGTTACTGCAACAAAGTCCAGAATTCATTAATTCATATCATTGAGAAGCACTGGGACTGAAAATTAGAATGCATGAAAGCTCAGCCCGTGTAGCACACATTTTAATACCGGGCTGGGCACATAGCTTTGGTTTGCTTTATAAGATAGGCATGATTTCCAAATGAGGTTTAAATATGGACTGCAGATATCCTCCCAGATGGGTTGGAAACGTCTGTGTGGTGCATTAGAAATTCCAGAAGGGCTTTTTCACACTTGTACTGCTAATGTTCTTAATTCCTTTGGCAAAAGGAGCCGGTTCTAAGTCTTTTGCTTTGCCGTGCACGGTGCCAACCTCAGGCTTTCCTAACGCTCCTTACATTGTGATTTTACAGCTGCAGTGTCAGTGAAGCCTTTCAGTCAGTCAAAGGCATTCAGCTGTCTCAGCAAGAGGGCACTGATGAACAGGAGCTGGGCACCAGTGGGAGCTGCCCCTCGGAGATGGAGATGATGGGAGCGGTGTCTGTGCACGACAGGCGCGTGCCAGGGCTGTGCCAGGGACTGCTGTCCCCTCTGGCTCAGCCTGCAGCCCAGCCTGCGTTCCTGGAGGGCCCATGGTGAGTGAATTCCCTGGCACTGGGGGGCATTTTCACCTTTCCTTCCTTCTGTGTGGGACAGGGCATGAGGTAGGAGTTTCGTTGGGTCTTTTGGGCTCCAGTGCAGCATCTTGCTGCTGGTGGCTTTCCTGCCCAGGAACACCACAGTCAGTGGAAAGTGCTAAGAGAGAAGCTCCTGCTGAGGGGAAGACATATGTGTGTTTTGGCATGGGCAGGACACCTTTGGCCAGGCATGATGAATTAGCAGTAGATGTTCTGGTGGCTCCCTTCAGCTGGGGTGCTGGAGGTACCTTCTTGTTGGTACAAGATCCAAAGTGGGCCTGCAGTGGGGACAGGCCTGACCTGGCACACTTATTGGTTTTTAATGTATCTACTATTATTATATATCATCTTAGTAGAATAAACTAATTTAGGAATGATGATCAGTCTCTGCCTTCAAAGTTTTGTGGTTTTTTCCAATGCCTTTAAAAGTCTGCAAATTGTTTCTGGGAGAAGGTGTTTGCCTTTATAAGCTGCTTGTATTTTTTGTATTGTACATCCCAGCTTGATCACTGTTAATTAGTGTCGTGCTTCTGTGTAGATGTCTGTGTTTTACTGCAAATAGAATTGCTTCTCTTTGCTGTTACTAAATTCCTGTCCTAGTAGTTGAGCATGAAACTTCATTTTTCTTCTCTCCTATGTCTCTTCACTACCTTTGTCTTATCTGAAGTGGTTGACTGGCAAAAGTTTCTCTTTTGTAAACAAGCGGATTAGGGAGAAAGGTGTTGGATTAAAGATGACAGCCTGATCCTATGAATGTCAATGTCAAATCTCCCATAAGCCACAGTGAAAACAATACCAGGAGGAAAAGGGCTCTCCAGTATAGTGTGATTTTAAAGCAAAAAGGGGAATGCAATATTCTCTGTCTCCCTTCTTGTTTGGGGCTACCTGTTTTGCAGTCTAGCACTTCTGATGAGTTACTAAACACAGCTTTTGTACAGGGAATTTGTGAGTGCTTTATGACAAATAAACACACAGGGCGAGAATTCATGTTGCTGGTCTTTGTTTGAAGAGTCTTGCATGAAAAAAAAGCTGTTGAACAGAGCCCTGTCTGTTTGCATGTAGACCCAGCCACTACACATGAAGGTTCTCAGATGCAACAACGTGGAGACCAAAATAAGGCTGGGGGGCAGGAAAAGAGACAGGTAACCACCTTTTTTTGCCCTTTGTAATATCCTCAGGAGAGATGTTTAGGCACAGAGGCAAATGTGCTTGCCCCAAGGTATGCACCAGGCATCTGGTTTGAACAAACTCATAATGGCTTACTTCTGGAAGTAATGAGGTGAGCACTGCGCATGGAGAACAACCAGAGAGAGTAAAAGGAGCACTGTACACTACTCATGTTTCTGCTCTTGAGGGAAAAGCACTGTGAAATGTTAGTCTGTGATTGTTCAACTATTTAGTCTTCAATCATCCTTGCTGATAGATCAGTTTTTAGTTAGAAGGAAGAGTATTGTCTTTAATGACAGTCTCCTGGCAGCGTTTGGGTTCAGCAGTCCCTTGCCCACGCTGAGGCTTCTCTTGGAAGAGCGTGTTGGCTGCTGTTGCCTGTTATGGAAAACATGCCACGGTTCACTGCACGGCTGATTCGTGACACAAGGTGAAGAGAGATTGTGCCACTGCTTGGAGTTTGAAGGTGTCACCTACTCCTGGTCCCCTGGGGTGGGAGGGAATTACCTTTCCTGCACAATGAAAGCTGGCAGATTGACTCTTCCCTGGTTAAACACAGTCTAACTGTTCTGCTTGTATTTTATTTTAGCTTTATGGTGCTATCATCTTACCTATCTTTCTATATATTACTTTTTGGTGTATTTGGAATGCTGCTTGATGTGTTATTGTTCCCTGGAGTTTTTGAAGCCATCATTTTCATAAATATACAATAGGAGATGGTAAAGCAAAAAAAAAAAAAAAAAAAAAAAGTTCCTATTCACACTTTTAGCTCATGAAGCAACAGAACATCCATTGAAATTTAAATGAAAATGGAGACTGTGTCACACACTATAGCTCTCTGGAAAGCTACAGTGGGAGTCTAGCAGTCCAATTCATTCCTTTGTAGAATGTACTAAGGCTAATGGTCTTGCTGGGAGTAAAATGTATTTTTTTGCAGAACGGTTCCAAGAACAGACTTTGCTCTTTACCAGAAAACATAAAAGAAAACAAATGCTTACTGTGTCTTTAGTATGCTAAATATGAAATTCTTTGCACCATGGAATGTTAGTAGTAGCCGTAATCATGTTTTCCTTTCATCACCTAGTGAATATAATTTTAAGAGAGGGCTGCTGTAATTATATCGCAGATAAAAGGGAGCAGAATTTCTGTATAATATTATCGTTGGCCTGATTGTTTTGTTGATAGGGAGAAATAAAGAGAGAGACCACATGAATACTTATTTAATGAACAACATATTTATTAAGCAGTGCAGACTGTACCTAATGCATTTGACTTTGCAGTAGGGTTATTTTCTTCAAGCACCTTTCTTAATATTTTACTACAGCTATTATGTTCCCTTCTTATCTGTCCAGCAATTCAATTATTTGTGTGGTATGTCTAGAGCACAACGCTGAAGTGTTTAGCTTAACTACAGTCTCCAGTGCAGGTGCAGTCAATGTCAGCATCCACAGACTCCACCACATCCTCAGATGCAGATTTCTTATCGCTGCTCCTCTGCCATTCCACCAGGCTTACAGCAGTTTCTGTCAGAAGAGTGAAGCCATTGTTAACTAACATCAAGCAAATTAACACATTTCAGGGAAATACTGTTTTGATGGCTGTCAACTTCCTCATCAAGCAAAGAATGAAATCCTGCCCTCGCGACTGACATCCAACTGACTCACTGACTTGGAGCAGGATTTTCATCCATGATATAATTACTGTAATACTTCCCTAAAACCAAAGTGAATTACATTTCGTGAAGCACAAAGACAACAGGCAGCAGGCTGTGAAAGTGCTGGAGGTAGCCGCTGTCAGTGTGAGACCACCACGTACCAATCCACATCAGCAATCTCTTTTTATGTTAGTGCTGCACATCACTGGGTATTTCAGCTCACTGTTCGTCAGAGTTCCTTCTGAAGGATAAGCCCTTTGGAGGATTTTCAGAAGTTCATAAACTTCTAATTAAAGTTGCCCGTATTTTGAGAGATCTGGCAGAGCATTGTCAGTTGCAGTATTAACCTTACCACGCTGCCTTCTCAACAGCAGCTTGAATGAGCCATATCCCTTAATGCTCAAATAATCTAAATGGAATAATGACATTCATCCTCCCAATAAATATTCTTGGCTAGCTGGTGGTTTATCATTGCATCTGGAAGAATATTAGGACATCCCTTTAGATTAAGTTTGTATAATGAGAATGGGTAAAGCTTTCATAATTTTACTTCTATTTGTTTTATCCCTCAGCTGGACAGTACATTTATAAAATGCCATCTCTCATTGCAGGGAAATCTGGAGACTGCTCTATGGGTTCAGGGTGTATCAGTCACTTATCTTCTGCAAGGCTGACACTCTCCTTGGCTAAATTACTGTCCAATGTGAAGTGCAGGTTTTCCATAATAAACTGGATAATAAATATTTCCCACAAAGGTGCTGGAGATGCTTTTAAATATATACATATATAGATATGTTTTCAGGCTGTGAAATGAGAAATGCTATAAAATTTCCAAATTCTGTTTTTTAAATACGTTATGTCTCTTGCTCTTGGGCATACTGTGGGTCTGATCACATTCATATCCATGTAGGAAATAGTTTCCTTGGCAAACTGGACCATGGCTGAGTAACTGTTATCCCCATGGGTTGGCCTTGTGGCATGTTTGAAATGTAAACCAATATGTGGACTTAAACTTGGAGTGATGCCTGCTTCAGTCAAGGTCCTAAGGCTACGGTCTTGCTGATTTGAGGACAACAGGGGAAATTCTGCATTCTTGGACTTCATTTTATCCTTGCTCCACTGGTGACAGTGATGGGATCCTTCTCTTTTGAAAGAGCAGATTGTCGTGTCTGAGTTCCCCTACAAAGACCTGAGAAAAGATCTTGATCTGGTGTATGCAAATACATTGAGAAAGATGAGGATTTTGTTTCTACTGCTTCTCCAAGTCATTGAACAAAGGAAGGACAGTTTTTAAGGACTGGCCTTGTATTCCTATTGATCTTCAGCCTAAGGAAAACAATTGTTTTGCTAAAGAACAACAAATGGCATCTTTTTTTCTTCCTCCTCCTCCTTTTCCTCCTCCTCCTTAGGATAACCAACCAACTAACTAACTAACTAACTAACTAACTAACTAAAGCCCTTGATTAGGACTGCTGCTAGTAGACTTCCCAGTCTCTGCTTCAGTAAATGAACCAGAGAAGGCTGCAGTTGCTCTAAAAGCAGCACTGGCTGCAGCAACTAACATATCTTTTTTTTCTGATTTTCCTCTTTTCTCAAACAGTTTTGTGAGAGAATGAGACAGCTTTATTATAGCCTAATATTCTGAGGCAGTGAGTGGCCTGGGGTTATGACACTTCAGAGATACAGACTTGGATACACAAAAGAAATCTGTGAAACATGGATATAACAAGATTTGGGAAGGGTTTTTTTTTGTTGCAGGTGGGTTTTTCTGTTCATGAAAGAATGCATCTATTCTCCTCTCAGGGAGCCATCAGAAAACTATTAACACTCTCCCTGTGCTACTTGTTGAATAGGCTGACTATTACAGGGAGAGATACTCTCTGCTTTTATGGGCTGATTCAGCACATTGCAGCTATTAATAACACGAACAAAGTGCAAAGTTCTACACAGCTGTTGTTTAAATTCAAACATAAAATGATCTGTTCCTCTCCAGTACTGCTCAACACAGGGGTCCACTGGCTTCAGTGAAACTACACTGGATTATCCCAGCTAACAATGGATTTGGCCAACAATGGTTAACACAGTGAATAGATCATAGTCAGTAGATACTCCCTAATGGTAGGTTTCTCTCTAAGGCATATATATTTAATTGATTAAAAGCTTGAGGAAAGAATACACCAGAAATATCTGTATGTCCCAGGTTCTATTCTTGTCTCATGCTTCTATAATTTCAATGTGAACCTGTGTTAGTGCATCACAGCCATGACAAACTGGTGGAAGTCAAAGGAAAAACAGGCCCAGTTTTTTTGTTTGCCTTTTTTTTTTTTTTTTTTGAGTGTGTGTGTGTATAAAGTACCTTCAAAAACAACCCACTTTTTGGAACAATCTAGAGAACCTTCCAGCAATGTGTTTTTTTGCTGATGTATTGCACCGTGGCATAGCGTGGCAGTCTAATCACAGCAGTCATGTCACACCACTTGAGCGACTTTCAATTGCCTTGCTTGCCCTGGTCTGCACAAAATTGCAGGCTGTAATGTGCATAAAAGGACTCAGTGTTTCTTATCTCGAGCTTACCGAGATCCTGGAGACACGGCAAATTTTATTTGGTGATTTTATTGATCGCTGCTGCCCCTTTTACCACCTCAGATGTTTTTTTTTTTTTCTCAGATGATGCTACCTGCCATTGTCTAAACTAGCTTTTAGCTGGCCAGCACTGTCAGCAGTTATAGCAAATACTAATGGGATTAAAAGCAGCAGCTCAGAGAGGAGCTGGAGCAACACAGGTCTGTGCATGGCTGTGCTGGGTTTTGTTCTTTGCAGTGCTCTGACAGCTCCTGCAGTACGTGACACACAGAGGGGGAAAAAAACACCGTACCTTTTGGGAAGCAGTGGAAGCCAACCTTTACTGAAGTTTTTTCCACTGGAGTACAGTCTTTCATACATTTCAGTACCGGGTCAACAGAGTAGCAGGTGGATTCCTCGCCATCAATAGTGGGATTTCGATTCAGCTTCACATAACTGCGCTGCAGCTTGCACCCTGAGAGGAAAGGGAAAGGTGGTTAAAATTGTGGAAATAAATCCCAATCGATCCTGGCGATAATAAAGGTCCATATTTTCTCTTCAGCTTTTATTAAAACACAGGTACCTGACAAACCATTTTCACAGTAGCGAGGTTATCGAGATAGGACAATAATAAGTTGAGGAAAAAGTCTGAAAGGGGAGCTATTTTTAAAATCTAATTGCACAATATAACCCAAATGGAATCATGTATTCTCTGTTTTTTAGAACTACATAATACACAGAAAATAACCTCTCCTGTCTGAAAGCTATTAAGAATAGATACTGCAAGCACAATGGCTACTTCATTGCATTACGAAAAATGTCAACCGTAGTGAATGGATTAGAAAAAAAGGCAGCATTTATATAATAACATCAAGGATAATTTTTGTATTGGATGATTTTTATAATGCTGCAATTATCTCACTAGAAAGGTATAATGTAACTTAACAGGATCCCCAGCTATGGCTCCGTTTCCTGACACGCAGATAAGCACAATTCCTCTGCCACTGAAGTCAAGGAGAAAACAACCATTAACTTCAATAAAGTTGTCTCAGGTCCAAGGTAAATGGAGATCTACCAAACAAAAAACTGTATTGACGTTGTGGGAGACGGTCATTATTTGTCCAGCTACATGTGAGACGAAGCTCTTTGCTGCAGAATTATTTCTAAATATTCTCCTGAGACTGCACCCTCAGATGGTGCAGAACAAAAATGAAATTTTTTTGCACTTTGGAAGTTTACACTAATGTATGATCTGACACTGCATTCGTAGTCTGCAACTTGTTTGGTTAAATTAAGTCTGCAGACAACAGCTGAAACTGTCTTGATACAGTGGTGAAAATGACACTTTTTGTTCAGTGGGAGCCAGATTAGGCCTGATTTTGCCTCCCAGTAAAAAAGCTACTCAGCGTAAGAAATTAGAATCAATTATTTAACATTGAACTGCACATGAGATGAAGACTTTTGCTGGAGTATATATTCTCTATATCCACAAGCAGCGTGGTTAATAAAGTAAAAATGGATATATATTGCTATTGTAATTTGTAAGTAAAAAATATCTGCTGCTTTTAAAAAAAATAAATTATTTTCTAGCTGTCGGCAGAGGAAAAGTGAAATCGTATTCTCCCCAAGCATAAAGTGTTGCCAGATCTACTCACCACCAGAGCAGGTTTCTTCTAGCAATACCCAGGAGTGAACAAATGCAGAGCAGCTGTGTGCCAGCCTACGGTTTGGCATGAGGAGTTCATTGTGCTTTTCTCTGTCATTATTACTGCAAACTCCACAGGTCCTTCCTCTCATCCACGAGGCAACGGTAACCTGTAAAATAGCAGATCTTTTAGGGAATACCAAAGACAGAAAGAAAGCAATAAATGTGAATGTGAGCCCAGTACCTGCAGATTCACACTGTCAAAAGTCACCCTCTTCAGTCCAAGTGCTGGAACTTCCACGACAACTGTTGTCCCGCTTTTATAAATTTTCACATCGCCTGTAAAAAGATGGTGAATCATCAGGTGATCTTAATTTGGAATGAACAGAGAAATTGTGCAGCACAAAATACACCACAATGCATTTTCCTTCACAACGGTAATTTTGCTGCTACAGTTATATCTATTTACATGTGTATATTTATGTGGAGAGGGAAAGAAAAAAATGAGAGGAAATAATTTCTTTATTCTCAAAAATATTGTAATGCTGTTACCTGTAGCTGGAACTGACTTTTGTATCTAGTATTTTGTATGTGCTAAGTCTTGAAATGATGATGACATTGGTACTCCAGCTAAATGTCTGAGTCAAGGCATCTATTTGTGAGTGTGATAAGAACTTTTTTCCTGAACAATCACCAACCTGGATATATGATAACTATAAGGAAGGGCTTTAATCACCTGTCAGTTATGCTGGAGGAAAGTAAGAGTGTATATACAATAGGAAACATGAATCTAAGTCAATACAAATCTTAAGAAAGTGGCCTCTAGTTTTATTTTGTATTCATCTCACTCGTGTTTCCTTTACATTAAGATTTTTCTGTGGAATCAATAAAAATTTGCTGATATTTAGTTCCCAGGTCAGTCCTGGAAAGCTGAGTATCGTAGCTTACCTTTTTCATACTCAGACTCTCCACTGTGTGATAGGACTTGTTCTTCATTGCATGCCACGAGGAAAGATGAATTTGTGACAGGACAGATTGTGATGTTCCTTCGGGAGAAGCAAAAACCAAAGGGAAGAAACTCGTGGTTAATTTAAAATGTGAAAAGTACAGATATTTGTGACCAAAGCCAGCAGAGAACCAATTTGAATATCTGAACTTTGAATGAATGAACGAGCAGTTTTCTTTCCAAAGTAAGTGCAGAATTCATTGGGACTTTGGGCTTTGAGATTCAAACTTTTAAGGAAAAGACAGCACGGGGACTTAATGAGCACGGTATCAGATATCTGTGGCTGTGAAACTCAAGATGAGAAACTACACCAAAAAAGTGGCAGATGAGGATTCCTTATGGAAATTCTGCCTTTCCCCAAATATCTCATTTGGGGGAAATTCACCATTTTCACCTGGGAACTCGACAACTGCCTGAAACTTTATAGCTGGTTTCTGAGCCCGCAGTATAAACCACACTTACCCCAATGTTGTATTTATGTGAACCTCTCTGGAGAAAGACTGTGGATCAACCTTCCTAGTAGTAATGATGAATTTCGGGTGTTCAGTGCAGTCCTGAGCCACTACCAGGCTGCAGCTTTTGTTGAAAGAGTACGAATGGCTCACGCGATCAAACGTTTTGAAATCTTGCTCTCTGACTTCGCACGTGGCTGCAAAACAAAACCAGCAAAGAAATGGCAGATGGTCATTTGCTGCAAACTACTGAAAAACACCTCTGTGAGACTGAACTACCCAGCAAACAGGAAAGAAACCTCCTCATCTCCTTGGCAGGAGCCAGAGTCTGTAAGGACAGGAGAGTACAACAGAGTAACTACACAGTATAGACTATACTAGTATTGGTTTTCATCACATGCCAAACTCAAGCTGACAGGGACTAAAATGTACAAAACTGTGCAACAAACTGGGTTAAAAACTCCACAGCTTAGACTCACATGGCTTCTTTTTGAATCCAATACACAGGGCAGAAAATACATGGACTGTCTTTTACCCATCGTCTGGTGCCTCTCAGTGCAGAGCTGGCACCTTCTCGGGTGGGGTAAAAGACAACCTCTAGTCCTTGCAGACAGGAGTGATTCCCAAACTCTGACTGTTTGCAGCAGTTTAAAGTCTCTTCATTCACCTCCCACCAAACCTGCTTCTCTGTGAGAGAATGAGCTCTTGAGAAAGCAGGGCTAGAAATGCTCTCTAAGACTTCTTAAAGACCTCTACAAGGAAAGGCAGGGCCCAGTCATGGCAGAGGATGGATCTACACACATTGCTTATTCACGAGACAAACATGTAAGTAACATTTACATTGATCTTCTTGTGCTATTTGTGAAGCTATTTCAGGAAATAAATTCCAGGCAGTGATATCTCGAGTCTCGTAAGCTGGAGACGGGCCTAAGGGCAGAGTGAATGGCAGTCGGAGTGCCTGACAGTAAAGTGTTACCTGAAAAAGCAGAAATGAAAAATACATTAAGATAAATTGAACCATATGCTCTTATCTGGGGAAAAAAAAAAAAAAAAAAAAGAAATCTTGAGGATGCTTTTACACAATTGCAGTTGTGTTGGTCTCTCCAGGATGCACCCAAACCTTCAGCTTTTCTGAGGAGTCGTTGTCGTCTCTTTTCTAGTCATACTTGGCTTTTTGAGACATTATTAAGGACATTGGAAAGCGACTGACACAGATGAAGTTTAAGCATTAATTAAGTGACTTCTTAAAAACTTCTTAAAAAATAAGAAGTTAAGTGAGCTGATGGATGTGTCTGGGAAAACTGGCCTGAGTAGCACTGGGTAAGATCCCTCCCTGTAACTTAAAATTATATTTACCAAGAGAACCAAATTCATGCCTAGTGTGCCTATTTCTTCACTATCAAGTATTAAAGATCCTGCACTAGTGAAGCACCATGGAAGGTTACAGAGACACTAATTTCTCTGTGTGTGAATAGCTAGCTGTTATTAATTTGCTAGAGATCCCATGGGGGGAATTTTTCAAAGCGGTGCGTAGGGATTTGGTGGGCAAGGACCAATTAATCAGTGGGGATTCTGCAGCCCCTGCCTGTGCAAGCTGCTCTGAGAGGGTGACTAACTAACTGCTGCAGTTTGGTTAGGGCAGAGCTGTATTTGTGGCTGTTGTGACTTGCTCAGACCAGCCACATCAAGCAGGGTTACTGCAGATGTGGGACTCGAGTGCCAGCACAGGCAGATGCTGCTCGTGGCTGCAGCAGAGTGCAGAGTGTTCTCAAGGCCCCCACTATCTGCTCTGAGACCCCCATTCAAGAGCTAGTCACACTGGGTAAAATAAATGAAGAAGTGAGTGCAGAGTGGCCATAACTGAAACAATTTGGGTCTCACTGCTGTTCTCAGCATCTAAATAAGGTATTTGACTACAGAGTCTGACTTTCAGCTTACTACTACACTGGACCAAAGCAGCACAAAATCAAGAGAATTGCTGTATTTCAACACCCATCTGATGTAGTCAGGTGTGTAGCAGCTTCTCTAAAGGGGAATGTTTTGCTTTTGTTTCTTTCCATTAGGTATCAAAATGTTATAAGCTGAAACTCATCCAAGGTAAGGAAGAGGAAAATAAAAATTTAACGTACCCCAGGAGCTTTAATTACTGTATCAATTGTTCGTGGAGAGGTTGCAGCTGCCCTCACTATAAATTCATGAGATGGATTTCTCTGATGTGCTTCTGAGAAGCCCAACATAAGTGCTGCACCAGGAACGTACTGCATGAATCTAGAGACAAACAAGATGTGACAAACTCAGGTACAGGAGCAAAAGCACACATGGGAGGGTGAGGACTACTGGCAGACCTGAAAAACCTGGAAAACATGGAAGGACTGAAAAGCCAAGGAAGGAATACTTTGAGCCAAACTAAATGGTTGATTTTATCCACAAGCAACACATTGGGTTTATCTTGCCCATTTAAACTGGGTGTTTGTCTGAGACTGAATAGAAGAACATTTCCAAACAAAAATGCATATTGAACTGAAATACCAAACACTTTAATATGGAAAGTCAAATCAACCATGCTAAGTTTTTAAATATTTGGGGGCTATCTTTTAAGGTGAAACGTGGAGAAAGCAGAACACCTTTTGTGCCACTCAACTCATGCTTTCTATCGCTGCCCACCCAAATACGTCGAGAAATTCCATCCAATTCCTTCAGTGTTTTTCAAAAAAAAAAAGAAAAAAAAAGAGGGAAAATACCACCTTAGGAAAGAATGAATTACATACGCTGTGCTTGTCTTTTTTATCCAGGATGGAAGCTTTCCCCACTGCACCTTCAGCTGTGCTGCTGGTTTCCTCGCCAGCCGCCCCGTGGTAGCTGCGGCTGCTATCCTGTAGTCCTGGCACTCCTTGCCCCATCTCAGTCTGGCCTTTAAAAACAAGGGAACAGTCGCCCAAAATTTCAGAAAAGAAGGACAAAACTATCCTTGGCCATTTCAAAAGGCAAGGTTTTCTTTCACAAAGAATTTTGCACTGGTCCTTGCGTTTCCGGTGTTTCTTTCAGCTCTAAACGGGCTCTACCTCTGGCAAAATCTGAGGCATAGTAGGAAAAAGGTTTGCTGGTCTGTGCAGAGCAAACCTGTTTCCTGTTTCTCAAAGCAGCCACTGAAACATCCTGAGATTTCCTTAGACTTTGTAAGTTCATAATCAATGTGTATTTTTTCTAAACGATGACTGCACTCTAATTTCTATCAGCCTTCGCCAAGACTTTCTGATATGAACTCACCCCATTTTTTTCAGTACTGCTTATCATGCTGGATTTTCCAGTGGCAGCTGCCAGAAGCAGAGGTTTGTAAATTGTTATGCAAAGATCTCGTGCTCTAAAAGGTGCATGGGAAGCACAGCACAGGGAGATGAGGAAAAAAGGAAAGACCTGTTTTATGATGCTCTCTCAGGTATCAACCCATTAACCAGCTTTGCTTGTTCCATCTTTTCATGTAAATCCTAAGAAATACAACATTGCAAATGCAATGTTTGGGTTATGAGTCTTCAGAAATGAATTATGTATAGAAAAACAGGTAGATTCCCAGACAAGAAATCTCGTGGTAGAGCAAATAATAAATAGATAGTAACGAAGCAGTCAATTTTTCAAATATTTTTTATGCTTCTACTGGTCATACTTTGATGCATCTTGAAAATAATTTTTTTTTTTACCAGATTTTGAAGTGTCTGAGTTTATGACTATTATTATAATTAATTTTTTAGTTGAAAAGAATAGTGAAAGACAGGAGCGTTTTCTGAAACTTTGGTGACTTTGTGAAACATTTCAAAACAAGTATGCCTTTCCTGCTTAATTCTCCTAATCAGCAGGTTTCTCTGTGCTTACTCTGGGCTTTGTAGGTGTCTCTCTGGGCAAGGCTGCCCGTGTGCTTACCTGTGCTTTCAGAGGCAGGATCACAGCATCAGCACACGCTTTCCAATTGGTTTCAGCCAGCTGAACCACAACTAGTTGCACATCAACTTTGGCAGCATCAGAACGAACATATGCTGTAGCTTGATAACCTTGATTTCTGTTGTCACTCCTTACTGCCTGTGCCACAATCGTAATGCCAGGTGGAATTACGTCTCCCAGGAAGTTGCGCTGAAAAACAACCCCCAACCATCTGTGCTTAAGCATTTCTGTGTGTTCACTGGAGAGCCTGCAGCCCAGTTTGTGTGTGCTGATAGCAGGAGGCCTCCCTTGTCCTTCATCAGTTTAGTTTGCAGTACGTATTTCTGTATCCCCAACAGGCAAGGATAAATTCTGTGGGAAGTTTGATTATTCAATTGACACCATAAATTTTTAAAGGTGTGATTGTTTTGGTGAGGGATTCAGGATTCTTGCAAATTATCTTTATGCACATAGTAAGATTTTGTTCATTATTCTAATATTTCAAATAGCTGTCTGCAATACATCCTAAAGAACTTGAGAGCATTATACACATTCACAACTTATTTGCACTATGCTAGAGTTTCTTCAAGCCACTCAAATATTTAAAAATCCTTCTTAGTAGCAGAATTCCCCTAGATATTGCCCGCATTTGCAGAGCTATTTGTTCTATTATTATGTAGATACCTTTATGTTGTACAACTGTAGAATACTAAGTGCATAATAAAGATGATCTGTGCTTAATGAGTCTTCACATTTACCAACCAGTAATGCCCACGGAAAGTCTGATTTTAGTTATACAAGGCATGAACTCGTGACCTCTGGTCTACATCTAAAAAATAATTAGGCAGAGTTATTTATTTCCTCCTCATTTTTACCTTGATGCAACTGATTTTGCATTCTAGGGAAAAGAAAATTCTTTCCCCTTTCACTTACAACTCCCTTCCCTTCAGCTTTTATGATTTCCAAATCCACACTTCCTCATACCGCAAACACCTTCAGAAATGAAGAAATGCAGACCAAAAGGGAATTTGGAAAAAAAAGTGTGGGTTTTTTTTTTTTTTTGAGGGAATATCTCAGTGGACTTTGATTTTCAGTTTATAGCCTTGACTTTTAGTGTCCCTCCTGAGCCCCATCCCCTGAGCTGCCACCACACCCGCAGCTGCTGCTCAGCAGCCACGCACGCGGTCGTACCTCCCTCGCCAGGCTGGAGCTGTGGCTGTGCTGGTGGCTGCTGACTCTTGTGCTCCTCCTCGAGCTGTGGGCAGAGTTTTCTCCATGGTGGTGGCTGCTGCTGCTGCTGCTCAGGTGACTGCTCCTGCTGCTGCTGCTGCTGCTGCTGTTTCTGTGGCTGCTTCCCGACTCAGAGGAAGATGATGATGATGAGCTGCTTGATCCCTTATGATCTGGATGCTATGAAATAAAAATAGCTTACAAATCTATGATATGGCCTCTGGTTTTACCAGTGTAAGAGTTTCTAAACCAGAGATACCAGACTCCCTTTATAGGCAGCAGACTTATACACATCTAGAGCGTTATTTTTGTTATCATACACAGACGTGAAATATTGGGTAGGAATGTGCCGTGGATCCACCTGGGCCTCTCTGCTGAGAGGAAGGCTGCATAGACAGTGATTGCAAATGGCAGCATCACATTTTTCAGGTCTAATGCTAGGGAAAATGAAAAGTGATGTTTAATACGTGGTCAAACTTATCCATATCCATGAAAAAAAAACAAAGATACTACAATTTAATGAAAAACGCTGTAAATCATCTTCTTCTTTCACAAGCAGGGTACATAGTAACTGTACAGGTAACACCTACAAAAGCCACTACATTATCACCCTTCTAATATATGCTAAAAATACCTTTATGTCATAAAGCATACTGAATCTGGTTTCTGAAAAAATCCACATAGCTAATGATTTTGCCCGTGATTGCCTAAAAACTGTGGACCTAACTATTCCCACAGGAATATCCTGCTGTTTTATAGTTCCCCCATGGTCTTTGTTAATCTAGCTTTGTTTATCTGCATTATACATCATCTACTGCAAAGGTGTCCTAACCCAAATTTGAGGGCTGCAAGTGCTGCAACAATGAAAGGATGCAGCATAATAGCATTTTTTGTAATGAATCTGCTTATTTTGGCCATCGTCAATATTGTTATTGGACAGTATGGAATGGTCAAGTGAAATGGCCCAAACAAAGCCCTTCAGTTTGATCATATCGACTGTAGCTACCATGGCAATATGCAGTGAATTAGGGACCTACCCAGTGGATGTGAGCAGACTTGAAGCGGAGACGGTACACTTTTGGAAGGTGCAATTCCTGCGAAATTCCAAAAGAAGTTATTACCTACAGCTCAGCCGAGATCACCTCCGAGCAGAAGTCAAAGTATCAGAAACTTTACCTGCTCTGTAGAAACGTCATAACTACTGAGACTGTTAATTTGGGACTTGACATGTTCCTTCTCAGCTCGTTTGTCGTGTGTGCTGTGGTGATGGGAAGCACCAGAGCTTTCACTGCTGCTGGTGCCACTGCTGGTGCTCCTGCTGCTACTGCTGCTGCTCTGTGTTTTAGGCTTCTGCTCATGGGCACTTCCCTCTCCTTCAGCAGCGCTGACATGTGCAAATGATGTGGTCTTGGACTGCTTCTTAGCCTTATGGTTTACACCAGATGCTTTGCTACTGCTGCTGCTACCTGTGCTGCTGCTGCTGTTGCTGCTGCCCTTGCTGCTGTTACTCCTGCTGTCCTTGCTGCTGCTCCTACTGCTACTGTCCTTGCTGCTGCTGCTCCTGCCCTTGCTGCTGCTACTACTGCTGTCCTTGCTGCTGCTATTACTACTACTGCTCTTGCTACTGCTGCTACTGCTCTTGCTACTGCTACTACTGCTCTTGCTGTTACTACTACTGCCCTTGCTGTTACTACTACTGCCCTTGCTGTTACTACTACTGCCCTTGCTGTTACTACTACTGCTCTTGCTATTACTACTACTACTCTTGCTATTACTACTACTGCTTTTGCTACTGCTGCTAGAGCTCTTGCTACTGCTGCTACTGCTCTTGCTACTACTACTGCTGCTTTTACTACTGCTACTACTGCTTTTACTGCTGCTGCTACTGCTTTTACTGCTGCTACTACTACTATCACTACTACTACTGCTTTTGCTGCTACTACTACTATCATTACTACTGCTACTGCTGCTGCTGCTACTGCTTTTACTGCTACTACTATCACTACTACTGCTACTGCTTTTACTGCTACTACTATCACTACTACTACTACTGCTGCTACTGCTGCTGCTGCTACCACTGCTGTCCCCAAATGGGTAGAATTTCTTCTCTTTGGCTTTGGACTGCCTTGTTTTCAGATTGATCTGGGTGCCTCGCTGTGATGCCCTCTCATCAGAGTCGCTGCTGGAGGGGCTGCTCGTTGTGCTCTCGGCACTCCCGCTGGTGCTGCTGGCACTGGACGATGAGCTTCTGTGTTTTCCTGTCCCCTGGTCAGTGGGAACATCGGAAAAACAAAATTATTTTTCTGCGCTCTTGCAAAACACCGAGAGCCAAATCATGATGCAGAGATCTGCGAATCTCTGCTTAGAAGGCAAGGTGTGCTCCTGGCAGCATCTCTGCAACACACCACAATAATTCAAAGGCAAATTCATTATTATACCTTAAAACCACACGAAAGCAGAACAATACCCCAATCACTTCTGTGATAACCAACGTGTGCAGGAGTTGTTGACCACACAATTACATGTAACTGGTGTTGGTAATGACTGTCCTGCTATCTCCTGGCTGTGTAGGTGGGTGTCAGACCCTTTTGGTGCAGTTGCAGTAGCCAGAAAGAGCAGACCACCTTTTGGGCACACAACAGCTATTTTGTGTCTTACAAGAGGTTTTCAGAAAAGCCCACAAAAGCAACCTGCTCTTACTAATGTCCTTCACCTGCAGAAGAGAGGAGTGCAAACAAAAGACCTGCAGAAAGACTTGTGTACCCGAAAACCTGTCCTCATTTTTCAATTTTTTAATATTTTCTAAACGCAGGAAGCTACTTAGTAAAAGAAATATAAGTAACTAAGCTTTGTGTAGTGTCTCCCACAAATTTTAGAGGTGGACTTTTACAGCAGTACCTGGTCATCAGTGTCACCGAGGATTTTCTTCAGTCTTTTAATTGCTTCTTTTCTGGAAGATGCTTGTGCCTCTGGATCTTCAAATGTTACCAGACGAACCATTTTTGTGGGAGCTTGGTCTCCTGCTTGAATTGTGACTTGTATTTTTTCAATAGGTGCCTCTGTGTAAACTGAAATTACATGACAATTAGTGTTACTGTTTGCATTAGCAACCAAATGAGAGAATAACCCAATTTTGCCATAATTTAATTAGCCATTTTTCCCTCAAATATAAGTGCTTAATGATTATTACTGGTATTGAGCAATTCTGTTAAAAATTTTCTCTAACGGCTAAAGCACATACTGGCAACAAAATTTTAAAATATTATTATGATACTGGATTATTTTCAAGTCAATAAACAGAGTGATCAACGGATTTAAGTCAAGTGAATTGGGTTGCTTAATGAGATAACACTATGGATTAGGGAATTAGGCATCAGAGAGGAGTTGAGGCTCAACTCTTGAATTAGAAAGAATGGTCCAATGGTTAGGCCATTAGTTTGATTCTTAGGAGACCTAGATTCAGTGGCCTGCTGTGCTTTTATTTCTTATGATCGTGGATTAAGACATTAAGGACTAGATCCTGGCAGGGTTAATCCATAATTCCCTTTAAGAGTCTGGGTTTTTTTAGAATGTAGCTACAGGACGCTGCATCAGATCTGTTGCCCATGTCCAATTGCTTCATGCTTGCCTCCCAAATCCAATGATTCAGGATGCATCAGACACACTCAGCAGGCACAGATCAGCCCTGCTTGACGCTGGCCATGCTGAGTGGCATTGCTGGGGGAGCTGGGAAATCGCTGCTCAGGCGGTCGGGGGAAAAGCGGATTCCTGCTGCGAGCACAGCCCGTTGCCAATATTGGCAGACCTGGTGCTCCAAATGGTGGTTCTAGTGGTACTTAAGATGCAGAAACCAAGCATGTGTGTATATACACAGCCACTCACCCACTGTTTGCTGTTCTGTGCACAGGGTACTTGCCTGGCTTGAGGCTCGCTCTCAGGGCGTGCTCTCCGACGAGGTAATAAAGAGGCACGTTTTTGATGAATGCTGCATGGACACTTTTCCTCTCAAGGCACACCTGAACCCCAAAGGTGCTTGCATTGGAACACGTGGACTGAACAAACGGCTCTTTTTGGGAAGAGGAGCGTCCAAAAGAGAAGGGATCTCCTGATGAAGCACCCTCAGCAGAATGCCTGTCCTATTAGATAGCACACACATCAAGTTTAATTGGACAACAGTAAGAGGAATACTGGCAGGTTATGCATCCTGTTTTGGTAATAGTTGCATGTACTGTGCATGAGGAATTAACCAGTTCATTCGAGATAGCAAGGCTGTGGCACAGGACAACTTGGTTTTAAATTGGAAAAAATTATCATCTCAATTGGTTGATTAGACTGTCTACTGTAAAAGGAGCTTCAGGCTGTAGGAGTGGAAAACTATATTACAAATTAATTCTAAATATTTAATTTTGTTTTCCTGGTGTATTAGATAGTGTTAACAGGTTCTTGGTAAAACTGAGTGAGCTCTAGACAGACTGGAGTTTTCTCCTTTGATTTTTGATCAGTTGAGACATGAAAGTTTTCAACTACGTCCATGAAAATTCTGTCAGTTGAGGTCTGACATGATAGTATATCAATTAGATGGTCAAAACATATCATATATTAGATATTTCCACTAAAAACTATGCAATTTACATGTGCTAAGCAATGCTTGCTGAAGAACAAATTAAAATTAATTCAAATTGGAATCAAATCCATAAAATGAAAACTCTGACTTCCTGAAGCAGTGAAACAAATACGTAAAAGACACATAATCATAAGCTTTCATTTCTCATGTAATTCAGATTGGCAATTAATTTTTTTACTCAGTTTATCATGTCTCACAAGGTTCCAAACTTGCATGAACCCCTCCAAAAAAAAAAAAAAAGGAATTTCTAATGATCCTGGGAAATGCTCCACTTAGTGCCAGGTTTCAGTTGCCGTTCATTTAACAATAACTACGGAGCACTGAGTTTTCAGGAAGGGCAGCACAGAGGCACAAAACACAAGAATGTAGCTTGTTCCAGGATATTGGAAACTACTGTCAGTGATGGCACGTTTGCCTGTTGACTTCTCCATGGGAAAGGGCTGCACTTGTCCTCTGTTCATCTCTTATTTTATCTGAAAACCCTTCAGGGTTGCATGACAGCAATGAAACCAGAACAGGACAGTGTATTCCTCGTCTCTGTCAGTCTTCCATGGAATGAATTGTCACAGCGATGCCTTCACAGTGCTGCCCATCTCAGGGAGCCTGTTCTGGCTTTTTTGGAAACAGGGCTTGGGAAGTCATCAGGCTTGACACACAAACTTCCATCCCTCCTCGAATCAGGGTGATTGTAAAGCACTACATTAAAGCAAGTTGAGCAGTGGGAGCATCTTGAGGAACATTTGTGACCGCCCCGAAGGAATGTGATGCTTGCATAATGGTTGCAAAGTGTCTTAAAGATTGTGGGCCTATCCTGTAGATGGCAGTGCAAAATTAATTACCAAAGAAAATGCTTTTGCTTTAGAAAAAAAAGTGTTGCAAGTCTGATGTATTACACTCCAGATTTTAAAATAATGTTGCTAAAGGGCTATTTGTGTTATTAGATTGAACCTGACTTAGTTTGAGCGAAGCGGTATTGCTTCACAGAGATGAATTGTACCTTTTCCCATGGAGAAAAGAAATGGTCCCCTACTGATTAAAAGCCCAAAAAAGAATAGTCAGATGCTACATCATTTACCTTGATGTTATCGGTCTCGCCTGATGCAGAGTCTGAATCGAAGGACATCTTCATTATGTCGGGCACTGCTTCAGGTAGAAGAACTGGAGTCATCTTACTAGCAGCCAAATCCCCAATATTTCGTGTAACAGCAAATGTCTTGGACCTGCAGAATAAACATTAGAGGAAACCTGTATTGATAAAGCACTGCTGGGCAAAAGACCTGAATAATGCCTTGTAGCACGTACTCAGCAACAAGTATCATACCTTGCAAATTGCTTTACAGATATTTACAGCATCCTTCCTGTTTTCAAGGACTGCTAAGAGTAAATAAAGACACAGACCAATCTCAGGGGCAGATAGCTCAGTTAGGCTTTTAGAATCACTTGTTAAAAGCATTGTAGCTGGTCAGATCTCCACAGTCCAACTCCTTGAACAACGGTGCACTTACTTAGGAGCCTGGATGTGGATTACTAAATTTTTGAGTCTCCTATTTTGATCTCCTGGACTTCTAAGTTTTTAAACCAATTTTCTCTGAATTCGCTGCACTAGGCTTACTTCTAATTTCTTTTGACATTATGTTAGGGAAAATAGTGCCATACTTTAAAAAAACAACCTGGGGGCTGGTGGCTGCTGAATGCTGTTTCCTGAGCAATTTTTGTTAAAGTAGAATCGAAGAAAGGAGCCTGAAATCATCAAAGTGTCTCCATCTGAGTTTAAATTCACTGGTACTCAGATCTTGGCCGTGGCTTGGCCAGACACCACAGAGAGATGTGTAGGACTTAAGAGCTTATTTACGTAGATGTGTTCAGTCCATTGTTTCCAGTGTTGTGAGCTCTGAGTGTCCTGGTCAGGATCCAGGAGAAGTGATACATTTCCCTCAGCCATCAACACTGTGCTATCTCTACCTTATTAGCCGTTTATCAGCACTAACATCCGGCTCAGAGGTCCCCACGTGCTGTTTGTCAGGGATGAAGCTGATCTGTTTGCCCTTGGGCTTTTGTGGCCTGCCCATGGAGGAGGCTGCTGTGACAGTGAATGGGAAGATGGTCTCAAAATGGTCTCTATTTTAATACGGTCCACACTGTACTAGCCTGAGCAATTCCAATCTAACCTATTTGAAAGATGAATTTGTATTCATTTGATAGCCCTCTCTTCCTCTTGAAGGCTCCTACCGTGCTGTGTGCAGTGTAAAGCACACAATTGCTCTTCATGTGGAACACCTCAATAAAACCCTGTGTCACCTGTGGGCTTTGTTTTCTTTTCCATCTCTCTCTTTTTTTAGATAAGGACATGACAGCAACGCTCCACGCTGGGTGATGGGAGGACCTTGAAGAATGGAATCTGAAATAAAATACTCTCCCTAACAAGCTGAGGGGATAAAAGAAAAATACAAATCAACTTGCATTTCAGGTGGCTCATCTGGGTAAAGAGACGAAAAGGGACATGGTTTTATTTTAATCCCATTCAATAATTCAAATGACCACTGAACTGCCGGCTGGATCTCCAAGCAGAAAGCCCTGGGGTTTCTTTTGCAATTTTTTTTTTTTTTTTTAAGTATTTTTATGCCAATAGTCTACTCCTGCCACCTAATGAAAGCCAGGGATCGATTCCTCCCCTGTTGAGCACAGAGAGCCGACAAATGTAGCTGCATCACAGGTGACACATGTCAATGTCTGCAGAATCACACGGCACGGTAAAAATAGGCTACAAGAGCCAGCTCTGGTGCTTTAACAAGAAAAAAACAGTCACAAAGAGGGCCTAAAGCTATGGTATGAAAGAATCTGTTCTCTCTGATCCCGCACAAGGGAGAAAAAAAAGTAAAAAGGAGATTTTCCAATATGTATTAGTGCATTTTTTTTGGATGAGAGAAGAAGCTGTGCTATAATATGAGCCAAACTCGCTGCGGGGGGGAAGGGACAGGCAATTCAGCTGTGTTGGGCCCACTGATGTTTCAGAGAGTGTGGCCTTGCATACATCCCTAACACGGGGACAGAAGAGCTTAATGGCCGTTTAGAACAAAAAAAACCCCAATCAACAACCCCAAAATTTTCTCAGGTTTTGAAGCCCAGCGTGATGTCACATCTAAATAAATGAGAAGCGAGAGGCAGCCATCCAGCCAGAGCTTCAGCTCTCCTTCTGCTGGGTGAGACAAAAATGTCTGCCTTTCCTACACATCTTCCTTCCGACCTTGGAGCTAAAG
This sequence comes from Myiozetetes cayanensis, assembly GCF_022539395.1. Taxonomy (NCBI): domain Eukaryota; kingdom Metazoa; phylum Chordata; class Aves; order Passeriformes; family Tyrannidae; genus Myiozetetes; species Myiozetetes cayanensis. Next base: position 1,969,841 of record NW_026086826.1, on the reverse strand, counting down.
TGTCAAAAAGCAGAGACTTGGAGTGCCAGCTGTTTCCCTCTTCTGCTCCCAAGCACACCACGCACGCTGGATAATCTGCTACAAGTGGTGCAGCACGTTGGACAAAGTGGTGTAATTTCCTAATTCATCTCATAAATAAGATGCCCATTTCTGCTTGAAGCAATTTCTGCTTATCCTACACTTAAAACAAGCAAAAAAAGCCGTATGATACAGGCTCTATTCAAGATTGTGTACATACTTCAGTAGCCTGTTATTATGAATATGTGATATATTAGCAAAGTGCATTCTCTGGCAGCTCTCCATATTTATACTTTAATCACAGGGCTCTAATTTCCCCTGAAATTTGTTTGATTTTTACTTCTTCTTGTAAATTTTGTTTAAAAGTATGTTGAAGTAGCCATCTGTAGTATGCTAAATAATTATGTTAAAAGAGCCTTAAAAATAACCATTATTTTTAATTAAATTTAACTTTGATAAGATTGAATTGAAACACATGTTATATATTTTCCCCATAGTATGATTAATTATTTTGCTCTGATTTTTGCTATAGAGAGAGTCGAGTCCATAATGTGCTGATTTGTCTTGGGAATGCAATCTCTCTATGACCAAAGTTTTCATTACTTTTTTTTTTTTCTTTAGAGTCTGGGATTGCTTACCTGAATTTCTCTTAGGCTCCTGAAAATTTATATAAATCCCCCTGCTCTGACACCTGTGTGGTGTGTAGGATATAAATGAATATAATGCTATTGAAGACTGTTCTCTTCCTGTGTCTGCATGTGAGATGGAGGGGAAAATAATATCACATCCTGCCTAGCTTTAATGACATGGTACTGTAGAGGGTAACCTGCTGACCATCAAGACAGTGCCCAACACAACAATATTTGGAACAGAGCTGACAAACAAATGAAAGATCAATAGTTTTCTGGAACTATTTCTTTAGATGAGGGACTGAAAGCTAACAAATGTCACAATATCCCTGAAATATTGACTTCAATTGGTTCTTAGTGATTTAATGGATCTATGCAAAGGGAAGAGAAAGACTATGTTGAGCTAAAATGTTTGACTCATTCTGTGTAACCATCTCTCTCTATATATAAATCCTTTCTCTCTCTACTGTGCTCTTGTTTCTCTTCATACCTTTAAGATTTTACTTTGCTTGGTCTTTGACCTCCTCAGTGATGTGGTTCAGTGTTATATTCTCTAGTTATTGCTTCACCTTTACTTGCACTCGCTGCTGTTTCATTGCTCTGTGTGGTTTCCACTGACCATTTGTTTTGTAACAGTGAACAGGAGCGCTTTTTGGAGAGAAATTGATGGTGCTAAAAGTTAGCTAGTGAGTATTAGCTTTCTCATATACTTGGCATTATAGAGCTATTTCCAGGTGACCACTTTATAAATAGCAGTGCTGCAGGGTCTGGAGCAGGGCTTGTGCTGGAACTCATGGGCTCCTCTCCTCCAATCCCATGTTTCTGATACTGATTTTGCTTTCTGCTTTCTGGCAAAGCATTTAACCCTACTTTGTGTCTCATTTGATTTCCCCTTAAGTCAAAGGAGGAAAGAATTTTTTGTTTTGCTTTGCAGATCCTTCTGCTAATATTTTTAGCTCTGCTTGAGGCTCTAAACTCTGTATCGGTGTTCAATATTCTCACTTCAGTTCAGCATCCTTAGTGAGTTCATTAATATCCTCCTCACCCTCTCTAACAGTGAGAGCTAGTGAGAGTGGGTGCCTGCTTCCCTGATGACCTTGGGAGCAGACTGTCCTGGTCTCCACAAGAAGCTGAACCAAACAAAACACTCAGCTCACTTTTGCTCTGTGAGATGCTGAAACCCTCCCTGCTTTGCACAGAGAACCTCATTGCAGTCACACTTGATGGAGTGGAGGAACTGTCTTAGGGAGGAGGATGTGATGTCAAATACATGTCAAATGGTCTGTGACTGTTGGAGAGCAAGAGAGAATAATGATTAGCCCAACTGGTGGCTAAACTGAGGAGACCTGCAGAGCATCTCTGGGCCAGCAGCCACGGATGCTAATTGCAGCTGGATCGAGCAACTGAGCTCTTTTGTTAGAGCAGAAACTTGTTAACACTTCAACGGATTGTATAATAGCTGACTTCTCTTGTCAGGGATGCTTTTTCCTTTGTGATGAATTTTCAGCTTGTCTTTCTTAGTTTTTTTTTTCATGTGTGTGTGTGTGAAGGTTTTCTAAGTTTGGTCTACTGCTTTGATTCCTTGGACATACTCTTTCTGTTTCCTCTCTCTCTCTCTCTTTGTGCTTGTATTTCCATCTGTTTTCATTTGTTTGGCATCTGGTTACAACAGTTTTCCTGAGTGTATTGTAATTGCATGCACTGATAATAAATCAAGTAGACCTAACAGGTAAGAAAACCAAATGGCAGCCACAGGGAAACAAGGTAAGAACACAAGAAACACCAAGTCCTCTATGCTTCAAGGCATGAAATGCAAATCCAGGTGGGTTATCTGTTCTAACTGACAGGATTCAGCTGACTTATATCTTACCTAGTGTCCCCAGTTCAAACATGTGTATCGAGACAGAAATTTTATATCATTTAAGTTTCAAATAGCTTATGGATCTCAAAAATTTGAGATATACTCCTAAGGAGGATTTGCAGGTGAAGGTCACTGGCAGCAACACCTATTTGCAAGCAAAGCTTTGGTGCACGTCACTTCATTTAAAACAAACATAAACTACACCAATCATCACCAGCTATCCAAGCTGGAAGTCAGACCCAAGATCCCTAAGGAAATATTCCGGTTAACTTAGAAGACCGTGCTTTGCTACATAGAAAGATGCCAAGTGCTGTGCCTTACCTTGCACTAATGATGTCAGTCTCATCTTTACATGGGGGAACTTCAATTTTGATATTTTTTTCCTTCATATTGACAGCGGCAACGACGTTCACAGGTACGTGAGCATTCACTTTGGCACGTGCTTCCAGCCCTGCCTGGACGGTGCGTGTGTTGATTCCCATGAAAAAGGTCAGCTCCTTGGCCATGCTGGAAAGGTAGAGGGAAAGGAGAATTTAGTTCAGGCAGCAAACAGCTGGTGCATTTTTATGGCCTCTGTCACTTGCAAATATTATTCTTTTATGTTATACTAAATGTTTACCTTAGGCTCATTTTGGATCTCAGCCTGATGTTGGCGTTTAGCAGCTCGGTCAGTCTGAAATCAGACTTCGGAGAAGGTGCAATCTGCGCTTGAACTGTTACAGAGAAAGCAAAGAAAGTGTTAAAAATGCCCTCCAATCCTGGCAAGCACGTTTGTACTGCTCAAGTAATGAGGTATATTACCATTTCCTGCCGCTTTTGTGATAGAAGAGTAATAGAAGCTGGTCTCTGTTGGCAACCCCGTGCAGGTGGGCACGATGCGACGGATCTCGGAGGACAGGAGGGCCTTGGTCCACTGCCTCCCTACACCACTTTGAAGGCTACTGATAATCCTCCTTAGTGAAGGGGTTTTTTCATCAGATCCATACCATGCCTGAAATTACAGAGTTGGACATATCTAAATAAGCAGAACTTGAATATCATGATCTGTGTCATTAACTGTGCCTCAGGGGAAATTCTGCCAGCAGTGATTGTAACCAATCGTGATCAGAGCTTGACCTTAATTACCTTGATTAATACTGAAGACAAAAAAAACCCCAACCTTGAATTAAAAAGTTAGAAGAAGGGAGAGAATGTGTGAGAGAAGCAGTATTTTAGAGCTTTTGATTCTTGGGAGGTGGTGTTTTCAAAACAATACCTGCAGTGCATTTTGGATGGCGTTTTTATCAAGTCCACCGAAGAACAGCTCCTGGCCAAACATCTTCAAGTAGCCTGATGCAAAAGGTTTGTCACTGGAGAATGCCTTCCAGTCAGAGAGCTGCGTGAGAAGATGGAAAAAGTCTAACTCTTCATAGCATCTGAGGAAGTGGTGTCTTAGAGATTCTCTTTTCCCCCAGAATTTACCGTTTTCAGGATTTTCCTGAAGTCATAGTCGTTCTCCCAGTCCCTGTCAGGAGAGTAACCTTTAGCAAATATCTCCTGCAGTCCTTCAACTGTTACTCCCACCTGTGGGAAGAAGTGAAGTGTAAATGTCAATTGGATGGTGGTTGTAAGAAGGGGTGAGAGGGCAAACTGTGGGCAGACCCAATTACCTCCAAAGGATCAGCCACTCTTCCAAGGAAATGTGTCCGCAGCTGGGACGTTACCATCGTTGGAATTAAGCTGCCTGCATTATTCAATACCAAATATTTAGCTGCCAGCCCACTCATAAGGAACTCTGAAGAGAAACAGACACAGCACAGTTAGTTTTAGATCACAGTGTGCAGATTGTGTGTATTTACTAATTTCATAATTCAACTGCTACAGCAAGGCCAGAAAACCCAGCTATAAAACCAATGTAATAAAACAGTTAGAAACAGAATATTTTGCATTTTTTAAACTAATAATGGGCAAAGTTACAAGCCCCCTGATCACTGCATGGGAGTTATGATTTCTTTCCAGTTGTTTCTGCTATATCATAGAATCATAGAATGGTTTGGGTTGAAAGGGAGCTCAAGGATCATCTGGTTCCAACCACTCTGCCTGTGGCAGGGACACCTTCCACTAGAACAGTTTACTCAAAGCCCCATCCAACCTGGCCTTGAGCACTTCCAGGGACGAGGCATCCACAGCTTCTCTGGGCAATCTGTTCCAGTGTCTCATCACCCTCACAGTAAAGAATTTCTTTCTAATATCTAATATAAACCCACTCTCTGTCAGTTTGAAGCCATTCCCCCTTGTCCTATCAGTCCACACCCTTGTGTAAAGTCCCTCTCCAGCTCTCTTGTAATCTTCCTTCAGGTCACAATTAGGTTGCCCCAAAGCCTTCTCCAGGCTGAACAATCCCAATTCTCTCAGCCTTTCCTCACAGGAGAGGTGCTCCATCCATCTAACCATCTCAGTGGTCCCCCTTTGGACTCACTCCAGCAGGCTGATGTTGTTCCTGTGCTGGAGACACCAGAGCTGGATGCAGCACTCAAGGTGGGGTCTCACAAGAGCAGGGCAGAGGAGCAGAATCACCTCCCTTGACCTGCTGGCCACGCTGCTTTTGATGCAGTCCAAGCTGCAATTGGCTTTCTGGGCTGCCAGCACACGTTGCCAGCTCATGTCCAGGCTCTCATCAACCAGCACCCCCGAGTCCTTCCTGGCAGAGCTGCTCTTGATCTGTGTGTCCCTCAGACTGTGTTGGTTCAGGGGGTTGCCCCGACCCAGGTGCAGTGCCTGGCACTTGGTCTTGTTGAACCTCAGGGGATTCCTATGGGCCCTCTTGCCTGAGTATGGAAAATGCTCCTGCCCGTACCCTTTGCATCCAGTCGGGTTCTGTAGCATCAGCTTATGGAATGTTTTTGTGAGACATCATTTAGGGCACCTTGACAAAGGGGATCAGAAAGGAAAACAGATTTGCCATCCTTTGTTAATAGTTTAGGGAAAGTGATACAGATGCCCTATAAGGACAGATGGTGAGCTGTAGATTTGTCTCTCAAATGGCTCAGAGGCAATTTAATACATCTATTTCCAAATGCTGTAATCCTTACATGGAATGCAACAATTGTGAAGTTACTGTTAACTATTGAGTGAATTTTGAGCAAACATAATTGGTTTGTATTCGTTTTCTCTATTTGTATTTATCATCTATGATGTTTTTAGATACAGATAATCAGTGCAGAACACAGTCTCTTATTCTTCATGATCTCTGCACAGTTATACCCTGTCCTATTTTATGAGTTAAAGCAATCCCAAGGCTTTTTTAAGTTTCCCTGGGTTTCAAAAGGAATAAGGCTGACAGGATATGTAGGTGTCCTTGTTGTGCTTCCTATTTTCCAGCCCTCCTCTCCTCTTCCTACACCATTTGGAGGACAGGCAATATGTACAAACTGGAATTTTACTACACTGTTTTGCTGCATGGAATTTCTGTGCCATTTAAAATGCTGGACACTGTTTACCTACAAAGTGTGAGGTTCAGTAACAGCTCCTGCAGTCAAAACACAGGTATTTTTGCCACCCCATTGTGGTCAGAGAAATAAGTGGAGAACCTTCAGCAGATAGTAAGGAGACAAAAGCTCACATTTGAATGCTGATCCTCTAGAAAATTAAAAGGAAAGTGATGCCATACTGGGACATTGCTGATGAGCTGACGTGAGAGTTGGAAATGTGAAGGTTAGTTTCTCTCTGAATGAGCTCAGTCAGAGCAATCCTAGGTGTTTTAGGGACTGGACACTAAGAACGAGGCACAGTACTTTTAGTGAATTTGATAAAGCTCTTTTTCATGTCCTAACCCATTATTAGAAAATTATTAGTTAAAAACTCTGTGGTACTTCCTGATACTTAATAAGAAGTGTTGCTTCTAATTGATTGAATGATTATATAGAATTCATTAACTTGAAGAGAGCAGGAATATTTTCCATACCTCAGGCTTTACATAGTGCTAATGCTCTCAGAAAATATTTGCCACTTTACTGGGAGGGCGTGACGACACCTGCATAGATCTGACTAAATGCCTTGCCCCAAAAGATGAGGGAAAGAAAAACTAGTGATCAGAGAGAGCAGTCTTTGGTACCTGTTAACATTAGTACACATATTAATTCTGTGAATCTGAGAGTCAGATTCTCTCAGTCCTCACACTGAGCAGAACCTGTGTCACCCCTAGGATTTGAGGAGCAGTGTGTAGAGCATGAAGCACCACTTGTGGTGGTCATGTGTGACAGATTCGAGATTAGAGAGAGATTCAGCTGACATTATTGCCTGTCATTAAAAATTCAACATGCAGCCCCACAAAGATCTGCGATGCTGAGGGCAGAGTTTTGTTTCTATCAAGGAAATAGGTGCTGCATTAGAGCCGTCACTATGGTAACTCCTCCAGGATGGACTCACTGAAACACACTGCACCTGTGCCTGCTGGTGACAAATCAAATCAGAAAGCTGGAGGATGGATCCTCTTCCCTTGTAGTAAGAGATTGACTTAATTTAGCTGAGTTATCCAAGGCTAGCGTGTGTGAGAAAAGGATCTTGTTCTTTATTCTTCAAGGATGTGAGGTTTAGATTGTAACCAAATTTCTGACAGTGTTCTTCACCAGGAAGTAACAGCAATTCCCTGATGTGCTGCATTTCCAGGCTACAGCCAGAATAAAAGATTCCATTTCACACAGCCCCCTTGCCAGCATCCCTCATGCACACTGCACCCTTCTCTCTCACCGTGTGAAAATTCAAACAGCTTAGTTTCAAAAGCAAAGATAGGAAGGCAAAACGAGTGCCTAAAACAAGAAATACATATCTACCTATTCACAGAAAAATGTTTCTACCCCTAAATGCATTTTAAATAGTACAAAAGTTCACATGCATTCACATGTATTAGTGACTGTATTTCTTTGGGCACAGCTCTGTCTGCATCACTGAGGCAGCAAGCAGTGTGCACTATATTACTGTGAATGTTGCTGTATGTATTGTATTTATTTCTGTTCTAGAGCAGATTTAAATGGTCGTGTAAAACCCACAAAACTGGGACAGGACACTAATAAGATCTGCAAAAGTCCTTCAAACCACATCCCTGCCTCCAAAAAGAAGGCAGAAATACTTGTACACTCAGACTGAGGGTTTCAGATATTTCAGAGTCTGACATTGATTACTTTGAAAAAAATATTGTCATGTACTCATGAATAACAAAAGTGCAAAAACCATCCAGCTCCTGATGGATAAAAAGCCTGATGTATAAGGAGACTGTATTTGGAGATATAATCTCCCTAGTCTGCCAGCTACATATGCCCAATCATGAGGCTGCCATGGTCATTTACACCGGGGATTTGCTTGAAAAAAATCTACTGAGAAAAATAACATACGTGGAAAACAGCAACAGCTACAATCTGGCCTATCAAGACCTGCCTTCTAAATCTGGTCCTCCCTGCTTTGGCTGCATTTTTATATGCTACTCCCTTTGATGTGACCCCTGGTCACTCTCCAGACCCTGTGCATGGATCTGCTCATTCCAGCAAAGAATCCTGGTAGGAAGATGCAAGAAAGACCTTTGGACAACAAGCCCGAGGCAGCTGCCAGTGGGTGCAATGAATTGTCACGTGTGAATGTTCTCAGAGTGGTCTGTCTCGCTGGGCACAACCCTTGGGGTGAAGAGTCCTTAGCACCACATTTGAATTCAGCAAGACTTGTAGTTGTTCAACACCGGTAGAAATTAATCCACTTCAGGAGTAATTTAGGTCCCTTCTGTTTGTTTGGTGCTGAACAATGGCATGAAATTGTTAAGCACCACCGAGACCACGGCATTTGCTACAGGAGCTTGTGCCTCCCCGAGTAATGAAAACAGAGGGTTAGAGCCCCACAAGCCCTCTGGTAATTTCATGCTGGCAGTGTACAATGCAAAACACACAGGGACCTAAACACTCTCCAAATGGAGAGCCTGACACTCTGATTTTTTTTTTCCACACTAAACATAGGAGAATACAGAGGAACAATGTGCAGCTAACAGCTGGCTAGGAAAATTGGGTTCTTGTACTGCACATTTTTTTTCCCCACATATTCCCCAGTATAAGATTTTCTACAAAACCTTCTGAATCTTACCTTTAAAGACACTGAAGCGGAACACCTTGCTGAACTGATATCCAGACCTGTCGAATTTGGGACTTAGAGCCCTGACAGCCATCCTGCAGGCAGAAGCCCTGCAGAAAAAGTTGGGGGAGCACGTTAACACGCCAATTAGTCTGCCACGAGTTTCTCTGCCAGGAAAGGGGGCCGGATTTTCCTTACATCACTTGAAGATCTGGAGCTGTGCTTCTACCCAGGGCCCTCAGGTGAGAGTAGATGAAACTTGCCACTTGCAGGCTGGGTTCCTTCAGCACAGCATCAGCTAATGTCATCACTGTGGGGAGGCCTGGCTTGGTTTCCAGCAAAACCACCGCAGCCAACATTCGGACCCGAGGGTGAATCTTGTGATTCAGGAAAAGCTCAAGGGTAATAGCCTGGACCTGAAAAAAAAAAATAAAATTAGGTGTATTCAGTTTTACTCTGTGTTTGAACATTTTGCTAATGACCATTCAACAGCAGTGAATGATCTGCTCACCGCTGGCACGGTAAAAATTTGGATTATTTAATTATTATGGCAACACTGTTCCTGGTTTCATAATCCGAGGGTTGGAAGGGGCATTATGGTAATCCAGTCTGACTTCCTGGACAATCCAAGCCAAGGAACTTCACTGGATAACTTCTACATCAGGTCTATCATCCTTTTTTTGAACTATCCCACCGTACATAAAGGATATTTCAGTAATCCATTACATACCTGAGAAGTGATATCAGTGATCACTTATCCCTACTTACAAAGCTATGACTTATTTCTAATAATTTGGTCTTCTTAGGCCCTTTCTACTGAGTAATAGAATAGAAATGAAACAAATAACCCCCAATTTATTACCAGAGATCTCTATGCCAAAGAAAATGGATAGAAAATGGAACTAAAGAGTGGTCTGGGTCACATGTGGAAAGCCAGGCCAAAGAGCAATCAGAGACACAGTGTTGTTTTCAAACACTAAATAGTTTTTTTTTTTTATTCCCCAGCAAATACCCTAACTCCTACCCTTGCTATTCTCTCCCCCTGCTTTTCCCCATCCAGCTCCTGCACTCTAGTAAATTGTTTCTTTATTCTTTTGCTTAAAAGCATACCCTGGCACACTATTGTCTGTGAATCAATACGTGCACTCAAACTGGGAGTCACATGCAAAAAAATGAGTATAATGGAAAAACTGATACAGATTAGTAGGTGAATAGTTAATGAAAGCTTTTATTTTACTTTTTATATTAAAAATTGACATATATAAACCAAAAAATTTCAACATCAGGGGAAAAAAAAAAAAGTCTTGAAAACCTTGAAAGGGTTTCCTTTTAGAGGCAAATTGCTCTAAGGTGAAAATGATTGTGAAGTGATATCTGTGGTGGATGAGAGCATGCTGGTGTAGCCATTGTATGTGAGATCTAATAATTATCTCAGTCAGGGACAAAAGTCACATTTAGTAAATGCTCTGTTTATGACTTAGGCCCACACAATGTCTGTAAATTTGTAATTAGGATGCAAACCTCTAGTATCTATTTACAATAAGACCTGGTCTTGAATTACGATTAGATGTGACACTCAGTATTAAATGTTGATTCCCTGAAAACCTTGTTTTGTGGTTCTCTCACACACCAAAGGTGAAGTAGCACTAAGAACATTTGGGTCAGTGATTTAGTTTTATGTCTAATGTCCTTGGAAACCAAATGTTTTGCAATGGAAATACTGATTGGTCTTCAACAACAATGAAAGTATCCTTTTAATGGGATTTTTGTTGCAGTCTGAAATAATGGGGGTTAATGCCAAAAGAAATAAGACATGCCAACTAAGGAATGGCTAAGTACTTAAAAGAAATAAATTGTGCTGGTTTTGAAAAAAAGATCTGTTTTCCCCTCATCACCCATGATCTATTAGCAGCCTTGCAAGTGCAAGCTGCAAGTGCAAAGGAGGCAGCCTTGTTTCCTTACCATTTTTGGGTCTTTCAGGCCTATGTTTTTCAGGGCCATCACAGCAGTTGCATGGACCTTGAGTGGCAAATCTGAGGCACCAGCTGCATACCCTGGCAAAAACTTCTTGATGTGCTTGATGCTGGCTGGATGTCCTGCATTGCCAAGGGCTTTCAAAGCCAGGGAAATCTCTTCTGTGCTGGACTTGCTCAATGCCTCTCCTGCAAAACCATGAAGAAGCTGAAAAAAAAGAAAACAAATTCTGTTGAGTTCAATTCCAGCCCTTATCTCTATTCCATCCCCCAGCCTATTCCGTGGTTTGACTTTCATAATTTCAGTTTGTTCAATTCGTTTATTTTAAATATTTTCAAATTCTTTTTTTTTTTGTCCTCATGAATAGAACATTTTATTCATAGAACAAGCACAGCCAAGAAAGCTGCAACGAAACAGCTTCTTCATCACTGTACCTCAAAGTTATCAAGTAAGATTTTTAAAGGCAAAAATAATGGCTAGGAGCTAGTTCCCACTGCTTTCAGGGTGAGCTGGGAACCTTGAAATAAGGCTGCCTGAATATCTCTGTCTGCTGGTTGAAGACAGGTGCAAAAATACAGATACAGTTAAACCTTTAGACCCTTAAATAAGATTCCTGAAGATATGGCTGGTGGTCTTGCCCTTAACCAGCTATGATAGCCTCTTTTTAGGGTGGATTAGTAGGTGGCAAATGAGATCATTGCCAAAAAATCAGGTCATTTTACAGCCTTTGTTCTAAGCAACGGGATCACACTTGCATTAGCGCGTCAAGATTAGAAGCAGTTGTCTGAAGGATGAAAAAGAGAAAAGAACTAAATCCTATTAGATATCTGTTTTCTACACTAACAAATGGCTCTAAAAAAGGAACGGAGATGTTAGAGAATAATTTCAATACAGAAACTGTAGTTTAAAATAACACATTTGAGAGCCCTTGATGGTGCAGAAACAGCTTACTGATATCACTAATTAAGTGAATGGACATTTGAAATGCACTGAATAAGCCTACACAATCGTTTGCTTTGGGGAGGAATTTTCACTCTCCGGCACAGGGCTTCTCAGATTTAATTAGCTCGAGAGCACTGCTGGCAGCTGTAGCACATGAGACATGTGCAGGAATGTTGGCCATGCCTGTGTGCTACAGGAAAAGCAATCATGTCAAGCACACAGTGTATTTGGAATACCCTGCTCCTACTGGGGATGCTGAACCGACCACCACCAAAGAGTGAACACACCCATCTCTCTTTCCATCTCTGTTACTGGGTGAGGGCTTGGCCTCTGCAAACCATGACATGCATTTTTAGAGCTGGGAAATGCTATTTGATGGCTACTGAAATTGTTTTGGGGCCTGCTGATTAAAAGCAGGGCAGGACAGGGAGGGTACTGCTCTCATGAAGAGCTTACAGCCTATGTGGATGACTGGGCTCTGCTTCTGGCTCAGAAATGGATGGGATACATGAGTTCAGGAAAAACCTGGGCTTTTGTGTCACTTGGTTGATTTATAAGTATAGTTAAGTACCTATATTTAAAGTGTTTTTGAGCAATGCCATGGGACTTCATTAATAATTGGCAATAAAGCACTCAGAGATACTCAGATAGAAAGTGTTCTGAATTACATTCTCCTTCCTCTCCCTCTCTTTCTTGTGCTAATCTAAAGATAAAAACGCTGTATTTAACCAACTGGGGTTCCTTTCCCCATAGGAAACTCTGTACCGGAGTGAAACACAGCTTTCTGAATAACGAAGAAAGAACTCAGGGCTTAATTTTCCTTTCAAATGATAAATAACAATGTGATTACCTGGAGACACTCGGAGCAGGAGTCTGCTGAAGAGCACTGTTTGTGGCACAGGGACGCGTAGCTGAGGTGGCAAACCTTGCCAAGCACGGTGCTCGAGCGTGGGCAGTGTTTCTTCACGATGAGCTGGGGAGAAAGCAGTGCCTCGTTACCAACCATTAGTGAAAAGAAACAATATTAAAAATCACGTTTCTGCCCAATATGAGGCAAAACCAGGCTTTTGATGGTTTTGTATTGGTGGATTTTCAGTTAATCAGTGGATAGTAGTGGACTCGACAAGGCAGCTGTAAAGTAATTCCAAGCAACATCTGGAAGGCAGATCTGTTGCTTTTATAGTGTTTCAGATTTAAATTTGGCATGGGCTATAATCCAAAGGGAGGAAATCACCCAGTTATGGCATGGAAAAACACAGGTTGTCCTAGAAACATCCGTCAGGTCTTATGATCGCCCCAGCTCTAGGTACAACAAACGAGATTCCTTGTGAATGGACCTCAGTATTTTGGGCAGGCAGGAATATTTTGTATAAATGTAAGAGCTGTCAGGAGGCATCAGCACGCTGCTTTCTTGTGTGGGAAGCAGAGCATCTCTGCACAGGTTTTCATTGAGAGCAAACCTCTACTCTGAGGTTTGTTGTCTCTACCTAGGGTTGTGCAGAGATAAGTTCTTGCATCTGAGGCTAGAATTAAACCCTGCAGATGAAGAAAAATATTGTAAAAATAATTAGACTTTCTCCTACGTCGCCTTCACGTTGGCATAATTCCCTTGATTTGGATAGATCTCAAATTTATGCCCATCCTTCTAGGTCAATCAGGATGAATACATGGATATGAAATAATATCTATTTCTTGCTCCTTTGTCTTTGTAGACAGTCAGTTGAGATCTAATACTATGTAACTACGAAGTACATTTGGAAAAAGGGAGACTAGAAACCACTGTTTGCAGCAATAACCTTTGTCCCTGAGAGGTATTTTACCCTTTCTTTCCTGTTTCATTGTGGACTCATTTTCACCCTTTTGATTTGCATTCTCCTCCCCTTAAGACAGTCAGGAAACAAAGCCCTTTCAGCCTCCCTAGAGGACATAAAACCTTTATATTTTCAAACCCTTTAATATATTGTTGAAGGAGCATTTAGAGGACCCTACTGTTGCTTCCTCCATGGTGTCCCAGGCTGGTGTGCTGGAGTGCAGAGCCACAAGCAGTGTCTGAGCCGCCTCCCAGCTGGTGAGCTCCTGCCTTTCCATCCTGCGCCGCAGGAAGCGGAGCGCGCGGTGCGTGCCCACCGCGGGAACGACGTCCAGAACGTAGCGCCTGCAACGGCAAAGGCCGGGGGCATTTCCCACACCTGCCTCTGGACAGGAGGGTCTCCCACAGGGTTTACCAGCAGAAGAAAAGCCACCTTTTGTCGCCCATACCTGTACGCCGGCCGGCTGGAGAACTGCTTCCACACCGACTCGTAGTTCTCCTCGTTGGCTGCACGGAAGAGGTGCATGAGCTTGAGGGCTTTTGCTGGAGCATCACTGGGAAGCTGGTCAGAGCTGGTCTCCACTAGGTCTTGCAGGCTTTCCTCTATCTGCAGGAAGATGAAAATGCAGAAAGCTCACATGCATTGCGTTTCACGTGCATGGGTTCCAGTGTCCAACAAAGAGTCTGTCCAGTGTCTGGACTTTACCTGGCTTTCCACATCTTGTATTCTGAATAAGTGGACAGGGAGCTGAAGCAATTCACTGCCAAACTCATACCGAAGTGACCCACGATTCTGATACTCTTTCGGTGGGACCTCTGCCCTCTGCTTCTGCACATCAGTCAGAGTAAGTTTCTGCCTGGAATGGAGAACCCCAGGAAGAAAACATCTATAGATGCAGGGTACAAACTAAAAAAAAACCTCAGTAATTCTGCCTCCCTGCATTACAATGAACCTACAATTGATTCAGAAGGGTTTTGTTATTGAGGGGAAAAGATATTTACAAACAGATGCATTTGGACATGGATGGTCAGAACTGTACTCCAAGAAGATGTGCACTTGCACAGCAGGGCTCAGAGCAGGAAGGCTCAGCCTTTGCCTTCCGCTGGGAATAACCTGGTTTGAGAATTTAAGGAAGAAGGAGGAGGTGAGAAGCTGCAGCCTGATGATCACAGGAACTGTGTGTTGTGTTGTGTCTTAAGGAGTAAATTAAGGCTTATAGGAAAACACAGATGGGAAACTTGTTCATTAGTTATCATTTAATTTAAACCTTTTAAGAAGTTCATAAAAGCTGTTACGTGCCTGTGTCTCCTGGAAGCTTCAAAAGGAATTGAAATTTTTTACTTGCCCTCCCCATTTTGTCTGGTAAGCTGAATATCCTGGGGACTACAAAAAAACCCATTCTTATGAAGTTTCAGATTGGATTTACCAAACAAGAAGGGCCAGATAAATTCAGGATTAGTCTTTGGAACAGTACTGAAGCTTTTGGAAACTTTTCAAGAAGCAACCAACCTTCATCCTTTGTTATTAAGAATAATTCCAATGAGAGGCTGTCTTTGCAAACATTTGCTATCTTGGCTACATTTTCAGCTAGATGCAAGCTATCCTACCAATTATGCTTAAAATGGGCCATTTAGGACACCATAATAAAGTTAGGCAGTTGTAGTGAACAACTGAAAACGTTTCAAAAGCAGTATTACTGTGCTACTCAGTCCCTCAAAATCTCCGTGGAAAATTGGCGTGTTTATTTTGAAATCTCTATGATCTCCTGGAGCATTTCTATTCACTCCTTCCATATGTGGATTGCAGAGAACTGCTGCAGAAACAGTGTGTAACTGCTTTGCAGACAAGCTGCTGGAATGTGAATAGAAACAGCTACAGAATCAGCAGAGATTTGCTCTCTCTTGAAATTTTATACAACGTTATTGAAAGGGTGTTTGGGTCAGAAATCAGAAAGTCAGGTACACTTGGACAGATTTAATTCCCCCCATCCAGATCACGATGAATCTATTATATCTCCATCTTCCTTGTTTTGGGAAGAGATATATCTGCCTAGAACAGGTGGGAGAATGCTATACTCTGTAGAGAAGAGCAAATGAATAAAGATAGGATTAAAAAGGTGAAACAACAGTAAAACCTCTCTTGGCTTTGCAAGAGTCTTATGCTGAACAGGTCAGAAAACTCAGCTCTGGGTGTTTTAAGTCCTTGATGGATTTTCTTTTTTTGACAGAGAATGAACTGTAGAAATAACATCTGAAGACTGAGATATCCACATCTTCCCAGCTATCTTCTATTTGTCCCCTTCTGCTGGACAGTGCTAAAAATCCAGAGAAAATGGGGAAGGTAAAGGCACTACCCTTCTGAGGGCTGAGAAAGAACATCTTTGCAGAAGACAACCTCTGCAGAAGGAGAGTGTAAAGCACCATAAATCCATTGTCTCAAGACTGATGCTGACTCACAACAACCTATAATTTGATAAAAGCACTGCAGTTGTGTCTATCTACACCTTGATTGCATAGGATAATAAAGCCACTTTTACCTTTACTGTTCTGTTTAGGGTTTTTTTTTTTTTTTTTTTTTGGTCAGCCAAATTGAACATGTTCATTATACAAATGAAGTTAATTGGTGAATTATTGACATGAATTTTCTGATGCTGCCATTTCCAAAACTGTACATTATACCAACAGATTCTTGCAGAAGCTAATGCAGCAATGCAAGATTACAGCAGTAGAGGAGTGGGATATTGAGGTATAATTTCTGCACAGTGACCTTTGTGCAAAAAGCCTCTCCCTTCAGTAGAGCACTCCTATACAGAGAGTCCATAATTAGCTAGAGAACTAACATTTTTTTCAATAGATGATTTTGGTAGATGGAATCACTTTCAAACACTGAGAGATTGTGTGCTAGAGCTAATAGTGAGCAGAGGGATAATTTCTTACACAGCCATACTTTTGCTTTGCCCCAAACTTGTTTAAGAAACATGCAAAACCTGTTGTGGAAAAGCAAATGCATTTTACATGCCTCGTGCCCAATTGTTCTGCAATAAAACTCAATTTCCTATCTAGAAACAGTTTTGATGGGAGATTTGCAAGCAGCCCACTGTATTTAGGAATCCAAAGTCCTATCTAGGTTTCCTGTGAACTGGTCTCCAAGGGTCTCTTACTGCATTATTATTTTCCAGGGAACTCTCTTTCTATGAGCAACTGCCTTTCAAAGTATTTTACTTCAAATATATTAGTTCACGATTTTCAAGATGGAATTGCATTTGTTTTGGCTTTTATGACATAAATCAAATATCCCCGAGAAATAAAATAGTCAAACCCTGCCAAGTTTAGCTAACAAAATTTGGATAGTGATGTGCATGTTTCAGATTTACAACTAACGGTGAAGGCTGTTTTTATGAACTGTTTGGGATTTTGTGTAATTAAATACTGGCAAACAATAGGCTGTGGAAGTAAAGGATTTATTTCGCTTATGGAATTTGACCAGATTAGCGAGCTGCTGAGTTAGTTGCTGAATTAAAGGCATATGTACAGTACCTTGCTTGTACTATGGCATTTCCTCCTGTTATCTCGTTGAAGGGTGCAAACTGGTGGATTTCCTCAACATCAGCCTGTGTAATTAAGGCCTCACTGCGTGTGTATTTAATTTTGTAATTGTAAGTAGCAGTTGCCCGGGAATTCTTGTTTCTCTTTAAAACATCAAAAAGAGCAAAGAAACAAAGCAAATAAAAAGTCATTGAACTTCTGAATTTCTGTGACTGGAAGCTATGACATCACCCACTTTAAAACCCACTTATTTTCCAGGGCTGATTTGTTCACTGGCCACAGGAGCAGCTGATGTGAATTCTGTGCACTCCCTTCCACAGGAGAGGTCAGGCACGCTGCCTGCCTCCATTACTTTTACTGCTAAGAAGTGTTAGCTGTTTTTTCCTTTTTCCCAAATAGAAGTAATTGGTCATTCCCTTGAGAAGGAGACACATTTGGCGAGGAGAGCAGCTGCATAAACCACACATTTTCTTATTTCAGAGAGAGGATTGTGATAAAATGCAGCAGTACCTGTCTTGAATAGCAGAAAGTGGACAGACACTGTGGCTGTTTTTTCACTTACCAGAGTAGGTGAATTAACTCATGCTGATAATTAATGGTTTCCAAGCCAGCTAGTTTGAGCTGGTTGAAGTGTGCCTGCATGACAGTCTGCAGCACAGCCCTCTGCTTCCCTGTGGGCTGATTTTCATACAGAAAGAAAATACTGACAACTGGATACAGCAGACCTGACTCTTCCCTCGTTTTTAGTGCTCCAAAGCAACAGATAGGGTGGATACCAAATGGTGCTCAACACAAGGATATGAACCACACATACACAACACCACTCTAATTTACCTTCTGGCAGGCCTGGCACGGGTGAGTGTTTGCTGAACCCGTGACAATCTGAACTTTCTCTTCGCAGCTGTTCAGGTCCTTGGATTTGGTCACATAGACTAGGTTTGCTCTCTTGTTTTCCTGGATTGCATATGTGGTGTTGCAAATGCCTCCAATCCCAGCCTGCCAGAAATGAGAAGAGGATCAGAGAAGTTCGCTTTCATGCAAAAGCTTCAAGTCACCACACGGAATTTCCTGTTTAATTCCATGTTTTCGAAATTACCAATGGAAATGAACTCCTCTTTTTTTGTTTTTTTCATTATACTCTCCAGAAGCAAAACTGGGATGATCATTGCTTTCATCTCTTTTTTACATGTACAGGTTTCCAGTGAGCCAACTCAGAGTTGCACTGAGAGAATTAAAATTCCCAAAGTTTCACTTGGAGCCTCAGGAAAGGGGAGTAGCAATTTTCCATTAGAGCTGTTGATTATGAAATATGATTTGAGGAATATTAACAAAAATGTCAAAATAATTTGATCAGTCAGAATGAAATTCCTACAGCAAAGTATTTCAAGGTTGGAGATGACTTCTGCCCTTAAAACTTGCTTTTATAGACAGCTTATAAATGCCTATGGAACAAGCCTTGCAATATCAGATGATCTGTCACCATATGAACAGCAATAATTAAAAAGGATTTCAGAATAACAGAGTTCTGATTGTGGGTTTTCTTGAGTTTGCAGTTTTAGCTGAGCTCTTCAATAATATTTTGAGCATATACATTTATAAGAGCTCTTAAATCTCCTCAATCAGTGAGAGTTTTGGAGAGGAAAAATATTTGATTGCATTTTAGGAGGAAGAGTTATTTTCCTGATTTTGTTTTTCATTGTTATTTATAGCATAGCCAGTGCAGAGAGCAGCTCTGGGCTATGTCAGAACAGCAAAATAGTCATGGGGTGATTAGGAGGCAAGACATCCCCACTTCATCTTTAGCTTAACACAATTCCTGGAGACACCGTGGCTTTGGGAAGGGCTAGAAATAAGAATTGCCCAAGCTTTCTGAAGGACTTGTGCTCTGCAGATAAACAGGTGTGGGGCTGCTCTGCAGACTGCAGGGTGTGGCAGAGACATCCAGACTTTAAATGGGAACGTCCTGCCCAGGGAGGTCAGAATTAGACCCCAGTCTGTGTGGACTTTCTGGCTCTGTGCAGCTCAGATACCCTTACCCTGCACCCACAGGATGGGATGGAGACTTGCCCAGGTTAGTCCTTTAAAGCTCTCTGCAGCTCAGATTTTGGAACTAATAATAATGCTTATCTTCCTCTACAGGGCGACTCAAGATCGTCAAGCAAGGATGCCAAAGCTCGTTAATCATTTGCTATATCTGAGAAAAGCAGAGGAAACTTGGAAATAATTCTAGGAGGTGAAGTCACATCTATTGCCTAGCAGAGAGAATTGGACATACAGCTAACTGAATTAGAAAGAATTAAGATGTGAAACGAGATTTGAGAAAATGGTGAATATGCAACTCCACCACATGGATTTTTATGTAAAACAAACGCCGTGAAACTATTAAATCATGTAGTTCCTCTCCCAGAAACAACTCTACCTACATGAAAATAAATTTCAAGAAAATTAAAGTTACTCTGGTCTACATTTTCAATAAAAATAACATGAAAGTATAATAATTTCAAGGTTTTTTTGCTGATCTCTGAATCGAATGTATTCTAATCAATGTAAATACGGTTTCACAAAAACTAAACACGTTGCAATTTCTGTGGTGAATAGCAATATCAGATGATTTACCTTGACTAATATATTAAAACCTGAAAAACAGTGGAAATTCCAACAGAGCATCAACTACAACTGTCAAAGCTATTACAGTAATGCCATGACATATATACAGTTTTCCTCCTAAAAGAGGAGCTAGAAGAGATTAAAGCGTATAAGATTGGTGAAAAAAAGTCAAATTACTGTTATTTTCGCTTTACTATTAAGCTGCATGTTTAAGCTTGTTTTAATGCAGTATTTTCATTTTATGTAGGCTTCAGCTTTCACAGGAGTTTACTTTCCCTAAATAATAAGCCACATTTTCCAAGGATTTAATACTGCAAATGCATTTTCTGAAAGACTCTCATCAACCAGATTAAAAATCCGCTCTTCTGTTGTCCTGTTTAAATATATCTCCATCAAAAGTTGCCCCATAAGAGCAACTGAATCACGATTTCCCGAGCTTAGGTCTTTCTTATTAGTGGAGTTTATGTCAAGGATGAATCCAGAAAACGCGGTAGAAGACTCTGAAGAGAAGGTTTATTGTTTTACAAAGCCACCCCAACTGCCAACCCCAAAATCTCACCTCCTGCAAACTGTAGGAGTGCTGCATCTTCTTTATGCTCAGCTCCAGCACGTTCAGAACCCCCCTGTAGATGTTCAGACCATCATCCGAGGCGGCATCGGGAGCCAAGACGTTCCCAACGTGGCCACTGCTGTACTCAAACTTGATGGGGTTGCTGAGCTGCCCAGTCAGCACCTGGGTCAGTTTGAGTGATCGAGAGAAGGAGCTCGTGGGCCAGACCCCATTGTACTCTGCTGCTTCGATGGAGTGAATCTACAACAACGGGGGAATGGAATTCCTCGTTAATCTCTTTTTTCAGTCAACTCTTTTTTGCAGTGCACGTGAGCATCTAGAGCCTTACTCACACCCAAAATACACTTTTATGTAATGCAAAGCCTCTTCAAAGGGAAAACTTAGAAGCTGTCATTTAGCAGGACTAGCTGATACACATATTTCCACACAGAAAAGGAAAGACAGCAGTGCAAATGACTGTGATACTTCTGCAGCCACTGCACTCTGTTCTGTTTCGTAGACAATCCATATTGCCAAAGCTTGACTTGTATGAAGAAATGAGCCAGAGAAGAGCCACATGAAGCAGGTTGCTACCCCAAAAGTAGTATGGAAGATCTGCAGGAAATTGCAGGAGAAAGTTAATGTTGCATAAAGCATCATTAACTCCTGTCGTGAACTCCGTCATTTCCCTCGCTGGGGTCACAGAGCGCAGGCAGCAGCCTGAAACTAATAACAGCATGGCTGCTGGGCCAGCCAGATAGTCAGAATTAGCCTGAGCAGTGGACAGCAGATTACAGAAATTGAAATGTGTTGTGCTGGAGAACCGAAGGCTCAGGCACTGGCTCCAACCGTGCTCTGCACTTCACGCTCCAGCCTCAACCTGGGGCACATCCAAGCAAGCAGAAAGTTGTGCTAAACTATGCTTAACTTGAATAATTCCTACCCCATGGGAACGGGCATGTTTAGCTCAGTTTCTCCGAGGACCCTTCCCTTCTATGTATTTTGACAATTTAAAGAGACTTTTCTCTGACACCTCAGGCGGGCCGTGCGATGCAAGGCTCGGATTAATTCCTCAAAAAGCCACACAAACCAAATCCTCACGCAGCAAATCGCCGGAGACTGCACTTTCATATTTATTTTTTTGTTATTGTTGGTGGAGATCACTGCCAAGCCCGGTAACTGAAGCTTACAGGGGAGGCTGCTCCGGAGCAAATCCCTCGTGCTGCCTCTTGGACATGCTCCTGGCATGCTGCGGACGGGCACGCTGGGGACTGCTCTGCAGGGTCAGGGAGAGGTAGTTTTCCCCAGCCCTCAGGGCCCACTCAGGACTTAGGCTGTCTGCTCAGGTTTTGAACGCAGCTGGCAATTCTTACTTGCAGGTTTGTGATGAAAAAATTGTCAGCTGGAAACTGCCCAGGGAACGCAGCTTTCTGTTTGGGCTGAATGTGAACTAGTAGGCTGCAGATGAAAGTTTAATTCCCTGAACCATCCCTCCAAACTGTCTAATTTAAATATAACAGCAGCAAAATAAACTTTTCCCATAGCAGAAGGGAATAAATGCACAATTACCTTTAGCTTAAAACTTGCCCCCAAAATACTTTTTTTCCCTTCTTTTTTCTTGCCTGAAATTATTTCTATATTTATTTCTGACACTGAAACTTTTCACAAATACACTGGGGCCAGTGAAATTGTGCTGGGAGGCTTTAGGGAACAAGAGTCCATTTTTGGATAAGACTGACCCTGGCACACTAAGAGCTTTTTCAGCAGGAAGGGGGGGAGGATGTGGGGTGAGGACAAGACTGCTTCTGCCTCCTTTCTGCCAGAGAGGCTTTCTACTCACCACTGCACACATGTGGTTCTTATTTCCTTGTTTGTTTGTTTGTTTGTTCAAAAAAAATCCATCCCCTTGCAGAGGTCATGGAAAAGCAATGTTTCCCATCTAGATCTATTGTAATATGGACTTATAATAGTACCTAGTAACAGAAGGGTAATTCAGGCTGGAAGGCTGCAGCATTTAAAAGCATTTATCAGACAGTCACCAGCCTTTTTTAATCTGCAGTTTTGAATTTGCCAAATTAAATCTCTTAAAAAGATCATTTTTCTTCCCCACGTACAGAAGACTGAGTGGAGTTTGTGTGAAGAAGTTGAAGTGTGCATTTCTATACACTCATTATAAGCATGCATAGGCTTCTGTTAAAGGCAAAAGTGTTTTTCACATAATCAAAACTCTTGGTAATTACTCAGCATGCAGTGAAAATATACAGTTGAGGATGACAAAGAATGTCACTTGGGACCCTTCAGTAAAATAAGCTACCAGATGACATTAATTATGCTAAATATTGAATCACATCCAACTACTGTCACATGTTTCATAGCCTTTTGTCTGCTGGTTATGAAATCAGTTGATTAAATAATCCTAGGTTGTACATTTTGGAACAATTGGATTGATACGGTAATAAATTATTGTGCATTTCAAATTACATTCCATTGTCTCCCTGACCACAAAGTAGAAGAAATCCTGCAAGCCCAAGGTTGGCTTGAGCTGAGAATTACCTGGCAAAGTGCAAATAGAATTTAGGGCACTGCATAAAAAATAACAGTATCAGTTCCATTCTCCCTGAGTAAGCACAACACACGAGGAAACTTAATTACTTCCCAAAAGTTTAAAAAAGAAGTCAAGTATGACGAGAATTTTACCTTTCAAATTGAATACATTTTCTTACCCTAATCAGACAAAGTTTTGGCCCAATACCACTAATTTCCACTTTACTTTTTATTCTTATTCCGGCTCTTGCAAGTCCTTTCTCTGGAAGTCCACTGAGAAGCGTGCTTTCATAATCAAATGTATAAACCTTGTTTTCACTGAAATCAGGTTCTGCAAAGAAATGGTTCCCATGAAATATTACAGAGACTGTACAGAACATATTAAAACACCTGTATTGGAATATATGGAACAAAAAAACCCCCACGAATTTGTTCTTTTTTGCAATGCACCTGGACGAAATTAACTGCTGTAAAACTATATTAAACATTGATATACTTTTCAGCTTCTATTTTTAATTCCACTCATTATAATTATATTAGCTGATAGGAAAATTACTTACGGTAATTAAGATGCTGGCTCCCTGAAAGAGAAGAAAAAAAAAAGAGTAATGAAATGACAAAGGAAAAGAAAACCTACCACAAAATGTGAATGTATTTTAGTACAAAAGGCTATGTCTCATCTTGTACATATAGCATAACCCTTTCTAATTAACTTCTATTTCAGAACCATCCAAAAGCCTTTTTTTCCCCCTAAACAACAACACAAAAATCATAAAATATTTTTTTCTATAACAGTTTGCCAGTGAGCTATATTTAGATTCTGGAACCTTTTCATTAGTATGTAATTTTAAATTCATCCAAATTAAATAAATTAGTTACTTACCCACAAGGGTTAAAACCAGGGCTAAAATCAAGCCCCTCATGATGGGGACAAAGTAAAGGTGAATGTAGTGGGTTTCTCTTTTATAAAGGCATGTGATATCACATGTTTCTTTTGGCATGTTAGTTTGACAAATAAGTGCATTTTAGAATGCATATTGATCAATCAAAAAATAAACATTTCTGAGGTCATGAATGCTGACAACTACAAATCACCTCTTGATTTCAACTACCTTACTTTCTATGTCAAAAAGACATTAACTTTTCAATGTATCTTGCTTGCTATTTCCCCTCTTTTCTCTACATTGTAGTTACACAGTAAAATAATAACTAAATTTTGAGTGAAGTAAATACAGTTCCTCCATCATAACTGAAATAATTTAGCTTTTCTCCAGCCGTGCCTTCAATCTCCTGATAATTTACTCTCGATAAGGGTCACAGCTTTGGAGACAAACCTTGCTCTGCCCCACTGAAACTCTGCTTTTAGAGGAGAATTTGGGGTTGGTTGCATAGATTTAGGCTCGAGGCACCTCACAGCTCGTAGGCACGGAACGAGAAATTGTCTTTCCGTGGTATTTACCATGTCTGTCTTTGCAAACACATCCCTTTACCCACACCTGGGAAGGCAAATCTTGTCAGCACGACCACCACACCAGCCTCTGGCTAATAGTGAAAGCTTAGACTATGAAAGCAGGAGGGAAATGAATTTCTTTGTTTATAAGAGGAACCTGATAAAAAGTGAGTTACATTTCCAGATGGACCCCGATGAGTTGGCAGCATCGGGCGCTTCTCAGTGGGTTCTCGTGGGGCTGCTGCTGCTGCCACTCTTGGGAAGACGCATCCAGAATTTCCCACCTGTAGCAATAACATTTAGATCAATCCTTAGCAAAACTATGTCAGCAGGAGCTTGCTCCCTAACTTCGGTTATACATATTTTTTTGCAAGGGTTTAACATTTACTTTGAATTTAAGCTTGTCTTTTGGTCAAACGGTAAATTAAATACCACGTAAAAAACCACCTGGGTACAAGGGTTACTTGGGGGGTGGGGAGGCAGGAAGGAGAGCTCAGGAATGCATATCTGGTGTTTCCTTGAGGCTGTTGGAAGGTACAACACACTTGCAAGTACTGCACATAGGCAGGCAGCCAGGGTTTACCCTCCAGGAGGAGAACGAGGCTTTCTCTGCTGCCACTGTTCATTGGGGAGGAGAAGGGTGAAACCTGAGAATGGGTCCTGAGGCCTTCACCCCCTTGCCTGAAGATATATTTGCTGCAGGCCCCATCAAACAGTCCCTTTGCATGATTACTTCATTTACTTGGAGCGATGCCACCCGCCTGAGGAATAATGGAGTTCATTATTGTGGTGCCAGGGCACCTGAGCTGGAGCCAGGGGTGCAGCTGCCTTGGTCCCTCTGCTCCACCACAAAGTCAAGCGAGGGCTGCCTCGTTTGGGATCCTTCACTGCTGAAACCTTGAGGATTTTAATATCTCAGCTTTCCTTCATGAAGGGAAACATACAGAAGTGGATGGCTAGTCAAACCTTCCCTGAAATGAAATCTGTCTAGTAAAATATTTAAATATCAGATAGACATACGAACCATTACAAGGGCTTAATAATTACATTGTTGGTTCAGCGTGGGCTCAGATGGTGAAAAATTAAGTGCACACGGATTTTCCTCAGTGTTTTCTTCTAGGATGCTAAGTTCTGTGAGGTATGACAAGATACAGCATGCTTGTGAGCCCTGTGAAATTCAGCTGCACACCTTGGCAGCTATGTGCTGTCAAAAGTGGTTAGAAATTCCTTACAAACAGTCCCTTTTTTTTTTTTCCCCCCAGCCAGAATGGAAGTAAATGCATAGAAGCAATGTAATACTGTAATTGGTGACGTGCAAAACTCTCCTGCTTCGGTCACTGCTCGTCAATGCCACGGCTTGACCTCTGCAGTGATGTTGTGCTATCGTGCTCAACCAGCTCAATTCCACAGGACAGACTGTATAAGAAAAAAATTTATGTTATTTATAGAACTACATAGGGCAGAATATTTATTTATGCATTGCTATTAACAGCATCCTGAAACACCATGTGAGGAACACACACATATTAAAATGGAGCGATAACGTTTTTCAAGTTTAATAAAAGGTGTTATAATTAAGGTGCAATATGAATAGATTTGTTCTAAATGGGTAGGGAAAATACTGCATTTCTTTTTCTAATGAAGCACACTGAGTCTAAGCTCACAATCAGCATGTAGATACCTGACTGCTAAAATAAGAGCTATAATAATTAAGATGGTGCAGGCTTCGATGCTCTCTTAATTTGCAGCGTGTCCTCTCTCTTTTTAATAAATCCTCTCTACCCAGGTTTGTTTTCTTGGGGGAGAAGAGCAAGTGATCTCAGAATTGTGGTACCCATTATTACTTTAAAGGAACAGTCTAACAGATGCAGTAAGTGGAGAGGAGACACAGCTAGAGTTTGAGGGTCACAGCACTGGGCTCTAATCCTTTCTTCAAAGTGAACACATCATTCCAGCTGGTTCTGAGGGATTAAAGAGGAGATCTATCACTTTAAGGAAATGAATAAAAGGAAGAAAGGTGAGAGCCTCACTTTTTTAAGCCAATACAATTTTTCTTAAACATTCAACAGGTCGTGTTATTGAGCAAGAAAACACATGAAAAATAAATAAACCACAATTAAACAGGCCCTCCACAGAAAAAAATCTTCCAAGCACCTAATTTAGTTGCAGAGGAAGGAAATTTCATGTGGGCATAGGCTTTATACACAACCTGTATCTTTTCCTTTTTCTCTTCTTTTAGGCATAAACAGTGAAGAAAAGGAATTGTTGAAAAGCAGTGGGAAGTATCTTGGGATTTTTTTCTTTTAAGGAAGAGAATATAGAGTGTTGAGTGTTACAGAGAACGTGATGGCTCTATAAGGAGTGCAGTAAGATGAGGTACACTGCTTTGAATTTACAGGGCACTTGCACCATAAATGAAACATGAACACAGCCTAATTAACCTGATTAGAGCTATTGCTTCTACACTGCAATTGTCTTTACATAACACATTCTGCTTGAGTAACAGAGTCTTATTATCTGCTGTTGTACTGCCAGCGATAGCTCTGCACTCCCCTTGTTCTGTATTCACAGTGCTGAATTATGGTGCAGTGATGCCATTTCCATCCTGCTAATATATATCCTAACGACAAAGCAGGGATTAGAGCAAAGCAGCTCCCGAGCAACCACAGTGGGGTTAAAATAGATATAATCAGCTGGCTGAGCAAAGTGATTTTTAGCCCTCAGCTTTCCTCGTTTCTAAGGATTTCTAAAAGAAAATTTCGCACCTATTTCATATTTTAACATTCATCCTTTGATTTTTTTTTTCTCAAAACATTTGGCATTTGTTAGTGTAGCATAACCCTCCAAGATAATGTTTGATATTCTCTCCAGAGACGTTGTCTAATGAATAAGAATGTGTTCTAGGTTGGGCTAAATTGCCATATGCTGATTCTAGGACATCCACAAAGGGATTTTGTTACATCAGATTGCTTTAAAAGGTGCTTTTTGTTTTTTTGACTTCCATTCCCTTTGCTAGAAAGAAACCAACAGGCCCCAATTCCCAGTTTGATGCTGGCACACCACCAAAGGAGCGATAACTGTGGGAATTGGATACAAGCTTTGAAACCATGCATATACCAAAAGCTAGAGAGTATATAAATAGCATTTCTACCTCTTTTATTTTTCAGAGATGCTGTTGGTCTAGATTTATAGAATAGTTGTAGAATTTTATTTTGATGAATTTCTCTTTTGCTAACACATGCTGTTAAAATAAAGCCCCATCTTTGTGCAGTTCATGGATGAGCTGGTGGGACTGTTCCTGATGCCCAGCGTGGATTTGCCTGTCATTTCCAGACAGAAGAATGAAATTAGGAAGAAGAGCATGGAAGCTAACTTTGACATCCTCAATCTGGAAACAGATTGCTTTGATACAACTTGGCTTTACTGAGAAGCTCAAAGGATTTTATTTTTATTCAAATATGGAAAAGCCTGAAGCCTGACAGTCCGCTGCTGTTGCTACCATCATCGGCTCATCAGCCAGCATGCTGATTAAGTGGCTTCAGGATTTCCCCTGCCCTTTCAGCATATACTGTTTCCCAAGTCGTTCAGTGGGGTTAAATGTTAGACAACTAGCCATCTGAGATTTGAGTCGTGTCATATTTGAGGACTTTGTGTTTGCTGTGTAATTCCATTGCGCTGGAAGATAACTTCTCCAAGTTTATCTTAACCCTAGCTTAGACTTCATGGTCACAGAGTGATTAGCTCCTGTGGCATTGGTGCTGATAGGAAATCAGGCAGCCCTGAAGTTTAGCAGTGTCATGACTCCAGCTCAGTCGCTTTGGGGATGGAACATGTACAGGACATGGAGAGCTCTGTGCAGTGCACTAACAGGCTGTAGGCCTTGTATAATAGGCTGAGACACTGCTTGGAATTGCATGCTTGGCTAGAGCTGTCATGGCTGGGAACTTACCTGGAGGGAAAAATACTCCTGTAATGTCTGCTGTGATGAAAATTCAGGCACTGCTGCCGGGAGGTGAGGAGATCCCAGAGCATCCCACTGCCCCAGGGTGGATGGCAGGAAGTGAGGATTCCTGGTTTAGCAGACTCAGCATCACCCCTCTTTTTCAGGAGGCACTGTGAACACATAAAACAGTCACCACTTCAGAAAATGACCCATGATCCCCGCTCATCCTTCACGGGGGTAACCCTTCTATCCTTGGAGGGACACTGCCCGAGTCATTGGTGGAGGAATTTTAGAAAGAACAAAACTCTCAAGTCTTTTGTCTTCACATCAGTCCAAGTGTATTAGGGTTGCAAAACTTCAGCCTCTGCTAAGGAAGGAATTGGACTTACTGTTATTTTTTGTTTTTCAAAGTGTGGAGTTGCACAAATACATAATAAATTCTCAAAATTGCTACTTATGTTCTGGTTCCACCCAAAATGTGCAAAGTTCTTTAAGAATGAAGGGCAAATGACCAAGTTTTCTTTCTTGGAAGCCAATATTCTCAGGTATAATGATGATTGTTTTTTGGTTTCATGGACCTTCATCTTAGTAACTTATTCCTTCATATCACAGAACCACTGCAAGAACATGATAGATCTGGATGATCCCTTTCTGGTGTCAGAGTACCAGATAGGTTTATGGTATCAGGAGGCAGCTCAGTATGAACTTACTCTCAGTACAGGATATATGAGGTGTGTGATACCTTAGTTTCAGAGCACTGGGTCACTGTGACATCAGGTCATGGGGCAGATAAGATAAGCAGTGTATTATTCCTAAGGAAGGAGCAGATAATACCCTGCCAGTTCAAACAACAGGCATTGACTTTACCCTCACAAAAAAAGAAAAAGGCAAAATCACCTACTAGTATTTAATGAATGACTATGATTTCCAAAGTATAAAAGGCTTAATTATATAAAAATAAAAGCACACTTTTGTTTTTAAGTTAGTGTGAAAGTCAGTTCAGTAATTAACTGGGCACCCTGTTTCATTACTTTGAAAAAAATTTGCTGCATGATTATTCCCACTACAACATGTATTAATCATAGTATTTTCTGGATAAGACAGTTACAGTTTAAAATATTAAATGGAGCACTGATGTTCATATCTGCTTTTCAAGGACTTCAGGACTAGGAACTGACATTGCCCAGAAACTTCAGAGGACAAAATGACTCTTGAACATAACCTTTGGGTAAGACTATAAAGATTTAATTTTATCCCCCTAGTATGAAGAATGAAGGCTGAACAAATTTGCATACCCAGGAGAAGTGGCATCTAGATGCAGATCCAGGCCTGCAATTTTCAGCTGACTGATGTCTTACACTCTTACGCAGCCACATTTTCTCCCATCTTGCAGAAAATCTCTGAAGCATTTGACTGGGAACCACTCTAACACTTATGATAAAGACTGTCTTTTCCTGCAAATGCCGTTCTCTACTGTGGTATGTGCAGCCTTAATGTGTAACTGTTCAAATTCTATTTTCAAGGCTTTTTAGTATGAAAATAGGAAAAAGTTAAAGGCAGGCCCTTGCTTTCTACTCTCTCTCCCCTGCACTGAAGTTAATGGTACCTGTTCATGGAGTTTAACTGGAGCTCTGTCTATTGTATGCTGACACTAATTTGCTCTCTGAGAATTTGCTATAATTTTGGTGCAAACACTCAGGATATAAAATAGTTCTTAATATGAATAGGGCTTAAAAATCTGCTCCAACATAGGCACTACTCAGAGCATTAAAAAAAGTTCTGTGAGACTTTATTTCAGAAACCATCCAATTTTGTAACTGTTAATTATTTTCTAATAGTAATATCTGCATTAATTTCCTTTTTTTAATCTCTGCAGTCTACAGCTTCCTTGTGAGGGGAAGAAAAAGGGTAGACACTGATCTTTTCTCAGTGGGGGACCAGGGACAGGACCAGGGAATGGCTGGAGCTGTGTCAGGGCAGGATTAGACTGGATAGTAGAAAAAGGTTCTTCCCCCAGAGGGTGGTTGGCACTGCCCAGGCTCCCCAGGGCAGTGGGCACAGCCCCAAGGCTGCCAGAGCTCCAGGAGGGTTTGGATGATCCTCTGGGGCACAGGGGGTGATTTTGGGGATGGGCCTGTGCAGGTCTGAGGGTTGGACTGGATGGTCCTTGTGGGTCCCTTCCAACTCAGCACATGCTGGGATTCTGTGTAAACATTAGGAAGATTGTTATTTTCTTGGTTTTTGAAAGCAAATGACTGGGAAAGCGAATTCTGAATTTAATTTTCAAGGAATGCTCGTGCTGATCAACAAATGATATTGACATAATTATCCATTTTTTAATTCTTCAGAGAAGGCAATGGAAGGAAGCCAGAGAGATTCCATCAACATTTTCTGCAGTCTTATCTTGTTGGCTTTCCTTTCCCCTCTGACAATTTAGTTGTAATTAATTCACTGGCTGAATTTCTTCTGGAATAAACTGCTGTAGCTCAGTCAAATTACATGGAATTGGGTCAGTTTACTCCAGCTCTGTGTTTGGTATTTTACACTTTTTAACACAGGAAGATGTTGATGCTAACTTCTTCTTATCCTAGAGACTTTCCAACAACAAACTAAGTTCCTTTGAACTGATTATTAGTGCATAAACCCTCTCTGAGGACTTACACTGCAAAACTCAAAGAACCAGAAGTCTATTACATGATTCAGGCATTCCTATTCATCTCCCCAGAATTTCTGGAGACTGGGACACTCAAAATGAAGACTGGAAGTAAAAGTAAATTGAAATTTGCCTTCCTTGAATTAAAGATTGATTTAAGGCCTTTCCTACAGCAAATAAATCTATTTGGATGCACACATGTGTGAGTTTTCTGAAGTGCATGTCAGCTTTACCACTCCTTTCTGTACTTGTGCACTTCTAAATATATGCACCATATACCATTATAAGGTGTAATAAATACATGCATTTAAACACATATATTTATTTTACCTCCTAACCAGTTATGCAAACATTCTACACCACTTGTGTTCTTGGTCCAGCCACCACAGGCCTCTACTCTTCCCTGCAGGTGCCAGTGGCTGCCATCTCACACAGAGTCACAGCAGAACCGCCTGTTAACACAGCCAAGACCCTTCACACAGGACTTTCGTGTTCAAAAAGCTCAAATAACTTTCTCAGGGTAACTATTATTTTTAAGCATTAAAGATTTTTTTGAAGTCTGCCCAATTTAAGGCTCTCCAGACAGCTCCTGGGCTTTCTGCAGCAGCAGTGTGCTCGAGCAGATGATGGCAGTGCCACTGTTGAACTCGGAGTCAAAAGATGCTGTCATCTTAGGTAGAAGTGTTGATACTAAATAATTCAGTGTCTTTCTGGAAGGTGGCAGCCCTATAACCTTTCAGTTCTCCTCACCAACCAATCTAGAAAGAAATGTTGCTAGGAGAAACTACAGAGGGGTGTGGGCATGGCTCGTCTTCCAGGCATAAAAGTAACTGCTGGTATCAAGAAAGGCAAATTAAATCAAGAGACATACAGCTGTAAAAGAAAATACATGCTCTACATGAAAGCACATCAGCACCTCCATCTGTAAATTTTCACTCACTCAACACGCTGGGAAATGTACAGAAAAAGACAAAAGGGAGTGACAACAGAGCAAGCAACAAGACCTAGGCAATGTCCGGAAAGGGGGTAAGAAATGCTCGGTTTTAGTGAAGCACAGAAAAGAAACCAACCTCACAGCACAGCTTGAAAAGCCAGGCCAGTCACCTGGGAAACAAGAAAAAAGGCAAACCAAGGAAACAGGCTGTAGGCCTAAGCCTCTAAAACTACCACAGACTTGTAAGTTAGTGGTTAATAGGCTCTAAAATGACACAATTGTCTACACCACATGTGGAACAACAGGCACGTGAGCCAACCACAGCACTGAGGAAGATTACTGAAGCAGGGGGTTCAAAGCACATTGAAATGAAGACCATTATGGGCATTTCTAGAGACATTTCTCTGACTCCAAGGAGCAGTTTAGCAATGGGTTTGAAACAGCCTGTCTTTCCATCCTGAAGTTAGAGCAAACAAGAGTTTACCGCCATTTAATGGGCAAATTCCCTCTTCCTCACAAGAACAGTTGGACCTGTGGAAAGGCCTTCAGAATTCAGAGAAGCAGCCAGGATTTTCAAGAGGGCATTCCCCAACCCCGTGAGATAAGGGGAGTGTACTTTGCTAAAAAGCATGAGGCGCACAAGATGCTGACAGCAGCTCCAGATTGATCGGGAGAGCGGGAAGAGACGATGGAACTTCCCAGGGAAGGAGCTGTTCGATTTCTCGTCAGAGCACTTTGCCCTCACTGTCACTCATTTTGCTCTGGAGCCTTATAAGATCTTTAACCCAAAACAGGTGGTTTTGTCCCGCTAATGACACTTAATTGGAAACCTATTGTTTTTACAGAGAGACTCTTAGGCCTCCTCAGTAGGCAGATCGAAATAACATGAGGGAAAAAGGGATTTAAACTGAAAGACGTGGGTGACATTTTGTCCGTGTTATTACCTCAGCATT
Organism: Myiozetetes cayanensis; assembly: GCF_022539395.1. Classification (NCBI taxonomy): domain Eukaryota; kingdom Metazoa; phylum Chordata; class Aves; order Passeriformes; family Tyrannidae; genus Myiozetetes; species Myiozetetes cayanensis. Next base: position 1,937,337 of record NW_026086826.1, on the reverse strand, counting down.
AAGTAGTTTATTTTTATCTCTCTGTCTAGGGGAAAAATGATTTGGATTTGCCCTTTTAAGTAAAAGAAGATAGAGAAATTGTAAACAGTTGAAATAAATGCACAGTAAAAATTACCCTGGAAACAAATGAGAATGATTTGAAGCTACACAATAAAATGATAGAGATATAGAGAAAATTCTACTTTTTCATTTTGAAGTCCATTTAGAAGGCTGGGAAAAGGTGTCTACTTCAGTAGTCTCTTATCTGAAGCCAGGAGCAAATGTACAATGCAGAAAAAAAAGGAACCAAGAAACCCCCTTTATTTTTCTCTTTGATCCTTTCACGGATCCTTCAGGACAATATAAGAGAGCTTCAGATATTTTCTTTCTCTTAGTCTTGCATTTCTGGAAGAGCTCTGAATTTCGTGTATTCTGTTTTTCCCACTTGGCTTTTCTTTCCTATCTAGAAAATTTATTCTATCATCTCTCACCATTTTTAGTCTGTCCTCTTGTTTTGTGGCATTGTAGACACAGTGACTCTGTCTCAAACTCAAAGTCGAATGAGCGCAACAACATCCCTTAAATGGCTTTTTGGTCTCCTAAACAGCCTGAAATGCAGTCCTCTGGACCTCTCACTAATTTACATTGCTTCATGGGGCCTTCAAGGAAGACTGAGTAAAACTGGAGAGAGATGTGTACTCCTGTACTGCTTCCCCTCCCTCCTCTGGGGACTCACACAAGATGTGGGAGGCACTGTCTTCCCAGATCACTCACAAAACTGGCCTTGTGTTCCCCATAGGCATTACTAACAAATAAATAAGCAAAAAAACCCTAACCAACAAACCTCCTCGAAACCAAACCCAAAAAACCCAGCCAAAGAACCCCCCAAAAGACCAAAGCAGAGCTACCTTCCCTGTGTGTACGCTATGTTGAATGCCACGGATGTTAACGGCTGGCAGGGATGCGAAGAGGCAACAAAACCCCAACCTGACCTCAGCATTACAGTACAAGGCATAAAGGGAAAGAGAGAAACAACAAATATATGAGAAGACAGTCCAAGGACTGCTTCACTTGCAGCAATTGGCTTTGCTGGCAGCAATTCACGTGCTGTGGTAGGAGGAAAGTTGCTCTGAGCAGAGAGCAGAAGGGTGACTTAGGAGCTCCACTCCTACAAATACATGACACTGCTTGCTTATAAAGTACAAGAGACAACAACACTTAAGGTGTATCTGCTTGCAGGAGGTTAACAGGGACGCCATCTCTCTTCACATTTCTGTTTCTGACTCTATTCCACCAGGTAAGAACTGTCCAGCAACAATTTATCATATCTTCATTAGCAATCTCTGACAACTGCTTTTTCTCCGGCTTTGCTTTCCCTCAATTCTCACAATCAAGAAAGAGGCAGTTCACAGCTTTTCTCTTCCCTGATTTTCTTCTGTTTGTTGGTGTTGTTTTGTTTTTTTTTATGAAAGCCTGCAGTATGTAATGAACGATTGCTGCCAGGAGCACACTGCAAAGTGTCTGTGTGACGATTATGTGAGAGGTTCACAGTCTTTCACGTTCCACGGTATAGAAGGGAGCCTTTGGGGCACCTCAAAAAGTTTTAAAACACTTGATTTCATTCAGGGAAGAATCAAAGAGTTTCACTAGAAGAAATTGTCTTTACACACATAAAAAAAAGTGAAGGTTTCTAAAGGGATCTTTTAGTTAGATGACAGAAAACCCGCATTTTGAAATACCGCAGGGGTTCTTTTAATAAGTCACTGAAAAGTTCCATTTGACAAGTCAAACCTTGAATTTTTTTTTCATACTTATTATAGCCAAGGAGGTGCTAACCTAATACAATGGGCAAAGGAGTGTCATCACAATACAATAGACCAGACAGAGTTAGTACAATACTGGGCAATAAGGGATCTCACTATAATGAGTGAGAGAAGCAGTGTCTGCAGCATAAGAAGCTTGCTTCAGAAAAGAGAAAAGAAATGTGTTTGGTTTGCTACTGGTCATTTCATAGCTGCAATTGTAACCCAATGCAATGACCTCCAGATGCTGAAGAGTCTCCTTTAGAAAGCAGAATGATGATTTCAAAGGTTCGCAGGCCAAAAGAAATCATTATGGTGCCTAAACTGGAGGCCTCAATAACACAGGCTATAGATTTTTGCACAAATTTGCCTCTATCTAACCTGATAATTCAGAGTTACATCAGTGGGGTAAGGCTGAGGCTCTATATTGCTCACATATATATATATAGCTCTATATTGCTCACATTGATGCGCTGTGAGAGCCACAGAAGAATTTGGAGGATGAGACAGTTTTCCCTTGGCTTCCGTTTAATTATATTTGATAAAAAGTTGCATAAATTAAGTCTGAAATCCCTGCTCTTTTTGGTATATGCTTCCACAATCTTTATTATATTATTATCCCTCAAGTTACTTTATTCCATTTATACTTAAATTTCAAGGCTCACCAGTTCCACCTCAGGATAATCCTATAGGAAGCATGAAGGGTGTTTGGCTAGAAGAACATTCCCAACCACCACATCATTCTAAAGCACAACATGGGCAAAGGATGCTCACAAGAAATCCATACAATATGATCTATGTAAATGTGCCCAGGTTTTCAGCAAACTGCACTCTGCAAATTTATGTGACCTACTTTTCCAGATTGCTCAACACATAATAGTACCCTTGCTGTCAATCCAATGGCAACTGCAAATATAATATATGCCCTTGATTTGGGAAGAAAAGAGCGATGGATAACTTGAATAAAACTTGGGCAAGGTGTAGAAGAAAATGACATAGGTACAAATTCAAATTTACAGCACAGCTGTAGGAATGCTTGGCTGGGGAAAAAGCGCTGCTCGTTCACTTCAGACCAGAATGAAATATGGGGGGTAGAATGGTGACATTAAGCATAATTGTACTATACAGAGATACAATTTGGATCACTTAGATATGCATGTGACAGGCATCTGAAAGTCCAAGTAGCACCTCTCCTGATTACTGAGAAGCTCCAGTAAAAAGCTTCATACAAAACAGGGACATGCTTGAAAATACCTGTCAGCAATGATAATTTTCTAACTTTTCTGATGTGGATTTGAAGAGGAGGCAAACAAAGTAAGTTGGAGTTACTTGGTGCAGCGCAGTTTAAGGGGGAGTGCACTTCTGGACCTGTTTTTTTAACCCTTTTTAATAGCTTAGCACTGATGAAAAATGGCTTTCTTATTTAGCACAGAAAAGCTGTAGTGGCATATAAATTTAAATTCGAACATGGCAAAACACTGCAAATTTACAAACCCCAGTAGTATGAAACAACCCTGGCTTCAGTAAGGCCCAATTTACAGCTACTAAGAAAAAAACCCCTGTGAAATATTTCTGAGTTCCGAGGGCTAAATGGCCTGCAGCAGTCCAAAAAGTTGGTTTTGTGGTTGAGGCACTGGGTTAAGCCTGAGAAGAACTAGTTTCAAACTATGGATCCATGCTGGTCTTGGAGCAAATCACACTTAATACAAAATGTGGATAATATGTCATGCCTGTTGGACTATAAATGTTTCAAGACAGGGAAAATCTCTTACTAGGTGAAGCCTCAGCATCTACCTCAAAGAAATATCTATCTTGACTGAAAAGCTGAGGTATTTCAGTATTAGAAATACTGATCAATAACAAAAACAAATATTGCTGGTTTTTTTTTCCCAGCCTCCCCTGGTTGCTGGAGCTTATCTAAGATGTGAGATTGGGTCCACAGATTTTCTTCTGCACTCAGCTTTGTTGTGATGCTGGGGGCAGACAGCTCCTGATTGCTGACCAAGATTGAGAAGGCTGGCAAAGAAGAAAATGAACCAGAGATGTGAGGGAAAACAGAAAAAAGGAGGAGCTGATGGAAGAAAATGAGCTGGTGAAGATATTCTGGTCTGCAGATGGTGAAGGGCTTATCCTAAGCAATTTCCACTTCACCATCTAGCACTAGCTGGAACAGAAAGTTCTCAGGGAATTAGAAAATGTTGTTTTCACCTCAAAAATAACCCCAATATAGGCCTAATGATTAAGGGAAAAAAAAACCTGCTTAGGTAGTCAAGTATCCAGAGTTCAGAGAGCAGGTAGAAAGCATAAGAAGCAGCAAGGATGAGAGCTCTAAGTCTCTTTTTTCTAGCCAGCACTCGGTGCAAGAATTAACCCTCGCTCTGAATTCCCTTCACCTCGTTCCTGTGTTTGATGCTTCATGCAGTCCTCACCATCCTGCTTCTCACATCCTTCCCTTTCAAAAATCCCTGCTCCTGCAATATTGCTGTGCCTTGCTTCTTGGACATCAGCTGGCACATGGGATGAGGGCTAATGGTTTCAGTAGTCATACATGCTTTTTGTTCTGAAGGGAGATGATGGCATAGGTCAGAAAATGAACCGCCCCCTCTCTATCAGTGTTACACTCTCGCTTCTCTAAGGCACATTTGGGGTATAATGTGGTGGGAAGACGTGTTACAGATGGATAAAACGTGGTGAGAAGCTGGTTTTATCTGCCTCCAATTAGGCAGAAAGGACAGCAGTTTCTGGACATTAGGAGTAAGGTTTACTTGGCAGGGGTTTTGAAACTCGGTCACATATTTTTTGTTTAACAGCTTACGAGATAGTGCATTATGAGATTGAGTGAGTGTTTATGATCTGTGTTGGAAAAGCACCATGGGATGAAAGTTGCTGCTGAATGGTTTCAACTTATGCCTGAGAGGCTGGCAAGGATGAAGGAGGCACTATTTAGTTTGGTCCTTAACCCTGGAGAACCGGACAGTGACCACCCTACATCTGCTCTGTGGTTCCTCCTGGGGTGGAAGAGTAGTTGCTACCATCCCACAGCAGGAATTCAACACACAGTAATTCCTTCACTCTGATGTTTTTGGAGGAGGACAAGAACTTCCTTCAGTTTATACAGGCACATGCATTTATTGCTAAGGGAATGGAGCTTCCCATTAAGTGCCTCTCCACTCAAATAGCTCTGATTGTTCCATCTCAAAGATGTGGGGTGTGCTTTCTTTTGTGAAAGCAGGTAGGAAAAGACCTGTACTACCAAAGACAACTCTTCTCGCTTCTTATCCTTTAAAGGCTTTGCAAGATGTTCTTATTTAATAACAGTTATCTTTATGTAGTAGCTGGATCTTTTCATAAGCTAATAGTTGTAAAGCACTGTCTACTTTGCTTAATGATACTACTTTTCCAATATAAAACAGGGCTAATGGGTGTCAAATGTGAAAGTAATATTCCTGCAATTTATCACTTAAGCCTTCTTTCACTCTTTTGGGGTGAATTGTTGTATTTTTAAAGGGAAGTTGATTGCCTTGAGTGAATTCTTTTATTCTTCCACATTAACAATTCATGAATGAAGCCAATAGCTGCAACACAATCTTCAGTTGCTTGTCCCACCAATAACCTCAGCTGTATCCTGGAGGGTAAACTCACACTGCATCAATCAGCTGCCTCTGTGATCTGTAGCACAACCATGTGAACTGTGGCTTACACTGTGTTCTTGTTTGCTCCCTTGACTTCTGGCAGTGGGGAGCTCCACAAAAAAATGAATTAACTGTTACTAATTTTTTCTGCTGTGCTGCACTTTACACGAGTGGGAAGTTACTTTGCTAGAAAGAATACAGACACTTACCCTGAGGTTCAGAACCAGATGCCAGTGGTCAAATGATCCCCAGATGCCAGTGGTCAAATGGTCCTTGTGCACCTTTCTGCTCTGCTCTCCTCCTCTCTTGGTTGTTGTTAAGCATTGGGCCAGTCCAGTTACAGAGATTCTGGGAAACGAAAAAGATCTCAGTTAGGGGACATTTTGGACTACTTATTTTTTTTAAAATAACCCAACCCAACCCAGCACTATAAAACTGAAGTGGGAAAGGCAAAGAGGCCAGCAGTTTAAGGATACACTAAGATTGCACCTGCAAATGAGTTCATTCACTCCTTTCCACGAGCAAAGCCGGTGCTCCTATTCCCAGATGAGGAATAAACACACAACGTTGAGCAGGCCCAGACTTAGTGTGACTGTGTGTCTACAAAACTCATCCAGGGAAAATGGAAGCTGTGAATGTGGACTTCAGCCTAACTTGGAAAGCCAGAGCTGCTGTGGAGGACAACTAATCCAAGTGTGCTGTTCTTTTGACCTCAGTGGGATAGAGCAGATACAAAAGATTATTTGTTTGCAGGTTGTAAGATAACAAGCAGAACATCTGAAAATACAAATCTGAGATGACTTCTTACAAATGATCTCAGAAGAAGAGGGGCAGGTACCAGAAAAGAAAAAAAAATAAAAATGAAAGAGGTCGAGAAAGGAATGACAGACGTGCAGGTTGTATGAATAAAGAGCTAAGAAAAGCCCTGTGGAAATAATTGATTTTTCTGATTCACCACTGATATTTCTTAGAAGTTCCTGAGGAATTTCATGTCCATCTGAACCTAGTTCTGTTTTCCTGGAATTATCCACAATGGAAACAAATATCGCCTGGGATTAAATAAAAATGTTTAATGTTATCTGAATTAATTTTTTAACTTCGGTTTGAGGTATTTTCTCAAATCAAAGGCATCAAAAAATGAAATACAAAGTACTCGGAAAAAAAAAAAAGATTGACTAATAGGCACTTAAGCATCACAACTAAAATTGAAGAAAGAGAAGAACAAGTAATGATGGCACCTTTCACAAAATGGAGCAGGAATAAGGCCTGTGATGTGGATAATCCAGGCTTAGATTTCACCTTCATCTACTTCTCCTTTCCTGTCCTCACGTAATTTATTCAGACAAACATTCAGTAAGGGTTTATTCCCACGTTCATTTTTCAACCTGTTACAGGGCAGTGCCTGTAGACCCCAGCTGAGATCAGGGTCCCGTTAGTGAGCTGATCTGACTCCACACCGTGGAGAGAGAAGATCTACATCCTGTTCTTAAGCTGTGGCAACACACAGAAAGACTAAAGGTTTCTTGTTTGTCCAAAGCAATCCCTGGAAACTGGGGTCAGAAATCCCAAGCCTTGGTTCAGTGGTTTTTCTGAAATCCATTCCACAAGACACACTATAATAAAGACTCTCTGTGATGTCCCTCCGCCCCTTTGCTCCTTCAGCTGGTAGTGCTGAGACTCCAGGAGAGCTCTGACCGGATAACCTTGATTGACAAAACATTTTACACGGACAAGGGCGAGGTAAACTCGCCTGGACCAGTCTGCAGTGTCATAAATGTTTGCAGAATTGACTGTTCCCTCCAGAGGCAGCCCCATTGCTGTCCTTGCTGCATACAAATGAAGTCACTGCACAGCTCAGCCCGGTGCCTGTGCTGTGGGGTGACCTCCTGTTTGGTGACATCCATCAGTGAAATGCTCTGAGGTAGGGCCTGTCTGAAAATCAGCTGGTACATGAATTTTTACTCTGATTTCACTAAACCCCAATCAATAAGGGCACGCAGCTTTAGTGTTCTCATACGCCTGCTCCCTGAGTGAAGTAAATGAAGTATTTGTGCAGACTTCTGTGATTCTTTTTTAAAGGCCTGACCAGAAACTGGAACGTGCCAGGAGCTCTAAGGAGGGGGCCACTGACAAGCATCGTTGCCTGCACAGGAACTGCAAAGTCCTCCTTTCTGGGCAAAGGAAAATCAACTGAAATATGAATAAACACTTAGAAAAAAAATCTTGAAAGATTTATTTGGCATAAGTCAGTATTACAGTGTCTGATGCTGGACCCTAAAGATCATGTAATTCTGATTAAAATAAAGAAACATTATAGACAGTTGTTCAAATATAAGCATATATCCCAGCTCTATCTATATTTTCATAGGAATTTATGAAAAAAAGTTCTCTGGGAATGAAAATTTTATTTTAGGGGGGAATTTTGGTTTTCCCTTTAAAAAGCAAAATCATAAACCAGTCTGATTATGTTTTAATTATGGAAAGATTAGGTAATGAGTGGAAACAATGGCTCCCTTTGTAATCTAATAAGAAAACTGGGGCAAATCAAAGGAAAGTGAGAGTAGCAGTCTCAAATCAAAAGGAGATTCCCCTGTACTGAACGTGTCATTAGGCACAGTGTGACCTGGTTACTGAAAAATTTATCTGACTAATTGGAAAACTATTGAAAGAAATCGTCACTAAGGCTAACACAGAGCTAACCCACTTGGACCTAAAAAAGACCGAATACCCCTGGTGGTAACTCTGAGAAGATGCAATAAATGCTTATTGTTTTCTGAAGTTCATTCTTAGGTGTTGTCTTTCAGTCGCAGACAGGATGTGTGGCTTTGTAAGAACAGCAGTGCCAGCGTGAGGCAGGGGGGTTATTGTTCCTAAATGTTACATTATTGTTCCTAAAACATTCTTCTGCCAAGAAACAATGCAGCAAGATAAAAACAATGGTAGTATACTCAGGAGAAAAAGCAATGGCTTTAGAAAAAAAAAAAAAACACAACAAACAACTCTGGGAAAGGGAGAGGAGACTTTGCAAAAGAGCTCTTGTTCTTGCTTTGCAAGGGATTACTCGGGACTGAAGACATGAAATGTAGAAGAGCAGAGACAAGAGCATTTAAATGAGCTGTTCAGATGTTTGCTAAATAGATACACGCCTTACATCAGGGAGAGATGAGAGTAACTTTCCTTGCTCCGAGTTTTTGGTTCTACTAAAGGTGTGGGTAAAAGATAAACGTATCTGCTCATATTTATTATTGTTCTAGTGAGAAAAAGGTATTTGATTAAGACAGTCAGACTTGCCAGCTGCAGAAGTTACATGCTAGTCTGTGGTGTTCTACAAGTTTGTTAACTTATCTCAAGCATTAAAATGGGTTGTTTCCCTGTCTAAACATCCTTCATCTTCTCTCCAGTTCTCTTACCTTTTGCTCCTGTTTTATTCCCTAACTCCTTTTCCAGCTGTCCACAATTATAAAAGTAAATGATTTCAATATGATGCAAAAGAGTAAACAAACCCTTAACCTGCAATTGTTCTAGGCACTGTGAAAGAACAAATAATCATTTTGACAGGTAGACAGGAGACAGGTCAAAGTGATCTGCTGAAAATCTGCCTTCAAGAAAGGTCGGTAAGGCAAAGCTTCTTTCTCCTTTCTTTTTTTCTACCTTTGTTTTCTTTCCTTCCCCCTCCTCCTCCTAAATTTCAGGGTGACCCAACAGCATTCATAGATATTGAGCTAAAATAGTCAGTGACTTTGCTCACAGCAAACCATTTCTAAGGTAGATACTGCAGAAATATATGTGATTTTTTTCTGTATTTTTAAAAGTAGTAGTGTGAGAGAGCCATTGCCATTTCATTAAAATATTACCATAACATATACTCTGAACAGTAACTACTTAGAGATTTGACAGTTAGAAACTTTATTCCAAGAGGAAAAGTCTGGGCACTGGCATGTGGGTAGTTCAGTTCACCAACTTTTGCTTTCTAATTCTCACTATTGCAAGGAGAGATCCCACCCAGTTAAAACAAGGTCCATGTTTGACATTACAATTCAGAACCCTAAAATACTGAGCTTAAAAAAAACATGCTAGTACTGCAAAGTATTTATAGAGAAATCTAAATATATCACATATATATCTATCTCTATATGAATGATACATTTTAAAATTCTTTTTAAGAACCTCCTGTCTCCTTTTCTGGAAATTCATTACTGATCTCAAGCTTTGGCCCTTCCCCATGCTATGAAGATTAGACTTTTCTCCCCTCTAATGGCAGCTGGTACCAATCATCACTTTCCAGCACCTGCCCTCTTTTAGCTGGTACAGGAACAGCCTTATCCTCGTGTGGGGACAGAGGGCACTTGGGACACCTGTCCTGGCACTCAGGGCCTGGTGATTCCTGGGGGATTGCAGTGGGAGCTGGGGCAGGGAGAAGGCAGGTCCTGGCCACAGTGCCCTGGGAGCAGGGGAGTGGCTGGATGTCCTGATGTCCCTCTGACCAGGGCTGTCACGTGGGCCATGGGGGTGTCAGGGTGCACTGGTGGCCCAGTGCTGGTCACAGGCTTGGACTGTGCCTGCCTGTGTAGGGAGGTGGATTCCAGGAGGCACCACCAACCCACACTGCAGACCTTTGTATTCTGGTAGCTCTCAGCTACACATTTGCTCGTGTTGTTGCTTCTCGTGCTGGCAGGCTTAAACCACCAAGGGTAATTCTGGGACAAGCTACAATTACAATTTCTTTATGTTGTGGAGACATGACCTTTGACTATTTGATTGCAACTGGCTCTGGCTCAGGGCCTGTAGCCAAAGCTTTGTCGCCAGCATAACACGCAACACTCTCTGCAGAGCCTCCAAGTAGAAGCCATCACCTCTCTGATCTAAAATACACATAAGTGCAATGAGCTGTGAGATCCTCCAGCGTTTCACAGCATATAGAAGAGATTTATTATCAAAGATTTTGTGTTTGCAGATAGAGAATTATACAGAAGGCCTAATTTTTAGCCTCCATGAAGCGGTGAAGTTTAGTGTGGAAGAAGGGGTGAGCTCTGGTGGGTGTGCCTGCACATGGGGACACACCTTTTCCATGTGCCCCTTGGTAGTTCTATGAGGATAGATCTTTGGAGGAGCTGGAAAAAGCTGACACAATGGCTGTGGGTTTACAGTCCAGTTTTGGTTAAAACACCACTGCTGAAAGAGGTGACACGGGCACTCCACATTCTGTTGCTAGAAAAATTTGGGTCATGCCTTTTACATACAGATCGAGGGCAAATTCTTATTAATAATCCATAGATACAACAGAATTGCAGTTCTGAGTTCATGGAAGAATTGTGGCTAATAGTTCAGCAACCAGGGTGCTTCAAGGGGTATGTCAGCATCTCAGATTGGGGCACAACACGGGGCTGTCTGCATCACTGACTCTGCCCTCAGCTCTTCTGTGCTGGGCAAGCTGGAGACCAGCCTGCTGCAGCTCTAACAGCACAGTGGGCCTGTGAGAGGAGCACTGCAGCCACCAGTGCACTGAATAACATCCAACCTATCAGCATCAAACAGCAACCCCAAAAAAACTCTCTCAAAAGCAACTGCCTTGTCAACCTCCTCACAACCCAGTTTACCTGTCACACATGCTTTGTGAAAGCATCAACCTATTAAACTCAACAGAGTCAGCTTCACACTTACTAAAAAGGGAACAGAACACAACGAATGTATTTTGGTCAGGCAGGGTACGATGTTTCTTCCCCACTACAGTTCTGCTACAAATGCACTTTCTGCGAGTGGATCTCGTTAGACAAGCAGGCGTTTGCAAAACATTACAAATGCAGCAGAGTATAATGAGTGCACTTCCAGAGAGGATATTCTAGCACCCTCCAGGCCTTGATTGGGCAGCTTGTTTAAACATCAGGTTAAATCCTTTTTAAGTGAAGTGCCTTATAGAAGTTTTGCAGCAGTGCTCTTAATGACTGCAGAAAAAAAAAAAAAAAATCAGGAAGGAGAGCGAAGTCAGCTCTCATTTTCTTCCCCCTTTTTCAGCTAACCACTCTAACAAACCTAATTCCCTTTTTTTTTACTTTTCTTTTTTTTCTTTTTTTTTTTCTTTTTTTCCCCCGACGAGTGAATTCCGCGCGGACTTCAGAGGGGAAACAGGCGTTTCCTTCTCCCTCTCCCACCAGGCATCCCCTCGGTGCTGCCCCACCTCCATCGCCTCGGGCAGCCTCCTGTGGCTTCGGCCCCAAAAATCTTATGACCCCTCCGCCTCGGGCTGGGTTTTGGGCCGGGCCCTTCCAGCTGCGCCCAGCGGTTCCAGCTGCGCCCAGCGGTTCCAGCTGCGCCCAGCGGTTCCAGCTGCCCCAGCCAGCCCCGGCAGGTGGCACTCGGGCTCCGCGCCTCGGGGACGGAGGCGGGGAGGCTGAAATCCTGGGCTTAAATGGTGCTCGGCAGCATCAGCCCTGAGCGCTCGGCGGGTGGGGGGACCCGCGGGGACAGCCCGAGGGGCAGCAGCACCTTCCAGAGGAGAGGGGAGGGTCGTGGCTCAGCCTACAGCACTGCAAGCCCTTCGTGGAGGCAGAATTTAAGGCACTGTTATTATCCTCAAGGGGAAACCTCTGCATCGAGAGGGAAATATATATATATATATATATACACACACATATATATATGCATACTCTAACTCCTACTAGTGTTAACGGGAATTACGTGTGTAAATCCCTGAATTCCAGCGTACAGAGATGAGAGTGTCCCCGCAAGGGTCTGAGTTATGCATTTGAATTAAGCCTGACTGTTGGGAAAACTCATAGTGCTGTGGCACTTGTTATAGATTTATACTTACTAGGACTAAGTTTCACCTGAAACAACAGAGCCTGAAGTGTTATTTGTTCCAGCACATTATTTTGTTAGATGTGATAATCAGTTCACAGCAGGGCTGTGAGAGGCTACTCAGCTTGTTGGCAATTCTGGGTTCCATCCAGCTTTAAGCAGCTACTGAAACATCTCCAAAGGCCACAGAGGGGACTCCCAAACCCAGCTCTTCAGTAAGACGTGGCCAGGACACGTCTGACTGTCCCAGTCAATGGGACAAACCTTTCCCAGGAGCAGAGTTACCTGTTCTGCCAAGTGTACTCCCAGCCCAAAGCAAAGGATACAGGTGAGACTCAGCAGAGGTGCTGATGTTCCCAGCTCCCTGTGGGTGACATTTTTTTCCTATGAGCTAAATGCCTAAAATCCAGAGATAGAGGAGGAGCTGCAAATCAGCTTCAAATTCTCCTTGACTTGCTCTGTAGTTTATTTCTGGAATACTGGAATGGCTACTCTGTAGTTTATTTCGGGAATTATGTCACCTAAGGGTATAGCTTTCATTAGCATCACCTTTGAACGAGGAAGATGCCTTTCACAGGCATTTTCCCTCGTGTCTGGAAGGAAGGAAATCCTGTCCTGACCCTCATGTGTCAGCAGCTGTCTTTGGTGAGCAGCCATGGTGCTGCAGCAGAGATGCCATGGGGCTGGGGGCTTCCTAGTGGGGAAACACGTCCAAAGAAGCCACATCTATGGCTTCAACCTGTCCTACCTTGCCTTCATCACCTTGTTGTATGGCCCAGCAACTCAGGGGATGAAAGCACAGGGGACAGCTGTGGAGGACCTGAGCCAGCAGTGCATTCATGGCAGGGAGGGGTCCACTTTCCAGCTTACATGCCACAGGGATGCAATGCTGCTGGGTGCCAGCAGGAGATTCAGGACCACAACCCTGGTGGGAAACAACTGCCAAACACCCCCTTGCCCCCTCCAGTTCTGTCATATTCCCTCCTCCTTCCTGTCACTTTTTGTATCAGTGCTCAGGCCCTTCATTCCTCTGAGCAGCCTTGTGTGCCCTTTAATCCTGCACAGTCCCAAGGTTAGGCTGGAGCAGACCAGCACGTAATGCCACCCTAGATTTTGATACCAATCACAGAGACAGGGAGTTGCTTTGTTCTGAATCAGCCCTCAATCTATTGAGCTGTTTGGAACAGCACAGGTAATTATTTTTAAACTCCGCTCTCCTACCTCGAGCCTGGGTGTGACTCCAACAAATTCACTTTCACAATCTGGTAGTGGAATAGAAGTGTTGCCTGTCCTCATTAAAAACACCCCAAAAGCCACAGCAGCAGTGCTGTGTTCCTTGAGATGATTTGTTTTACTGATAGACCAAACAGCCTGTTGACAACGGCTGACTGCATCCAACAGCCTCTTCTAATAAGATAAAGAAGTTGTACATCTTGTTGATTATGAGGCAAATTGGGGTTTTGTCCCTTTAAATTTTTTACTGGTAAAAAAAAAAAAATAAATATGGAGGACCCAGGCCTTTGAAATTCCAGCTTGCCATGACATTACAGTGAATTATAATCCTAACCTATTCATGCTTCCTCAAAGGCCTGACCCATTTGACTGCCTCGCAAGCATGTTGTAAAATGCCCTGCATTTACATACATATTTCCAGGAGCTTTTTATTCAAGAACTGCAGCAGACTGGGGGAAGAGGCTGAACGGGCAAGAGATCTTGAGATCCTGGAATTTTAAGGGTCTTGCAATATCTTTTTCTCAAGCTGCGAGCTCGAGGCAGATATTTTCGGATAAGGTTCTTAGTTTTTCATTACACAGGAGGTGAAATTTTTAATCCTTCCTGGCTCTGAAGATCTATGTTCCTGAACATCCTGGGGATGGAGCTCATATTGCTGAAATAAATCTAACACTTTCTAGATCAATATTTAGGGTCAGATCTTACAGAAGCTCAAGGCAAATCAAGGAGGTTTTTAAAGGCCAACCACCAAAATCAGGACCCCCCAAATCTGCTCTCAGCATCTTTCTTGCAAACCCAGATGTCTGCCTGAGTGAACCCAAGCTGTGCAGGCATCCCCAGCTCTGCCTGTGCCTTTGCACGTGGGGATCTGTGCCTGAGGAGCTCCCAAGTCCTTTGCCTGGCACTGTTTGAAGGGGGAGGTAGGTGAACACCTACGAAAGAAAAAGGGAAAGAGAAGAATTTCTTGTCCCTTCCCTGACACACCTCTGTGGGCAGGAAAGCTGGAGCACCTGACTATGTCAATAAAGCTGAACAGTTGAGACAGCAGCAAGAAGGAGCCCTGATTGCTGGTCTCTGGTCTCAGGGCTATTTTTGTCCTGTCACTCTCCCTGCTCTTTTCCTGCTCACCCATAGCCGTGACAAATGGGGGTGGGGGGAAGTTTTGGAAGGAGCTGTCAGAGCAGAGGCTTCCAACCTACTGTCTCAGTGCCTTTCCAAAGGGAGAGACATTTGGGTCCCTCTTGGCCCCACGATATTTTGCTTCAGCAGCTGAGATTTGTCGGGACAACATCCCCCTACTGTGCTGAGGAACAACCCTTGCTCTGTTATGAAGCAACTGGATGTAGGTTATATCTCCCAGAAGTGCTGGATCCAGCACACATGACCTTCCTAGCATTCACATCTGTGTGGAGAGGACAGAGTATCCTTGTGCTCCTCCTCTTCCTATCTAGTTGGTGTACATGAGAAAATAATACGAGATACCAGATCTCACACCACCCAGAAAACATCACTCTGGACCGAGCATTTTATCCACATTCTCATCCTCAGTCTCTTTGAGTAAGGAGGAAAACACACACAAAGCCCACAGCAGGTGACAAGGGAAGCCCTGTGTTGGAAACTCAGTTTCCAGCTGCTTTAGGGTGGGCAACTCACGAGCTGCTGCCCAGGGAGTGCTGAGGCACCACAACCCAACGCTGTTTGCCTGGGACAACTGAGGGGCTTTGACCTCTGAAGAGCCTCTGTCCCCACATGAGGACCAGCCCCCAGGTCTGCATGTCTGCTCTGTCAGTGTGGAAACTGGATCTGCAAGCCAGCTCTTCCAAGTGGCACTATTTCCACCAGTGCTGACCAACTGATTACACCCACAGTTTGGCCCTTCTATACTTTTATTTTAAAGTAAGTTAGCATCTGAAGCAGTTTAGCAACTCCACCATAGATTTCAGTGGGAGTGTTTGAGCTTGGGAGACTGGTTTGAAAATGTTGACCCAAGCACACGGGTTATTCCCAGGTAACATCCACTGAGTCACAAAGAGGATCAGTTAAAAGCAGCTTGCAGTGCAACAGCTCATGCTATTTCTGTCCTACAGGGATTGAAAGTCCTTTGGTTTCCTGTTTGTTGATCGGGTGCTTTCTCCACTGCTCGAGTCAGTCAAAGGAAGAAAAAAATTAACAGAGCTTCATAGAAATATTGCATTCTTTCCTAGAGTGGAGGCAAAACAAACAGAGGTTTAAAGTAAACAATCTCTACCAGCAGATCTTTTCCCCTTTTATTGCATGAATTACAATGCCCTTCAGCCAGCAGAAGGCAGAGAAAGTTCTGCCAGGAAAAAGAGTTATTTGAAAAAGTTTACTTTAAACTTTTGTTTGCTTTGCTGCATACACACACACACAAAAAAAAAAAAAGAAAAAAAAGAAAAAAGAATAGAGACCCTTTCTTCTTCCACTTTAGTGCTAGGTAGAAAGAAAATGGATTTCTCTTTATCGACTGGTATGTGGTTGGCAGAAGTAAAGGCAAGTTTCCTCATGGTCATGCCTCTGTGCTCAACCATGACCTGGAAGAACACTGTGAGAGGTAAAGCAGGACTGTCCTGTTCACCAAGGGCACACAGAGCAGTGTACAAAAACCAAATATGAGTGTCTCTGCTCATTCCACTGAGATAAACAAGCACAAAGCTACCAAACAGCATAATTTATTCTAACTCTTCAATGAAGCTTTTTCTTCTAAATCTCTGCCCCTTTTGTAATGATGACAAAAATTACAGTCTCTTTTCATTCTCACTCTTGTAAATCTGGAGTAACTGGAAAAGAGCTTAAAAAGCTCTTTGTTGGCTAGGACAAAATTCTGACTAAAAAGTAATATGTTCTCAAAACAAAAACCATCACCTTTTGTGAAAAATATTCCCACTTCTGACTGGTTCTAATGTTTTCATTTGAAACAGACTCCTTGATCAGAAGTTAATAAAAGTATGTTGTGAAATATGCAGGGCATTCTGTAAAATGTATAAGAAAAATAGAGTGGTTTCCTGAAGACTTGATAATGGACAGAATAAGAAAAAGAGACAAAGGGAGATAAAAAGAGATTTGTAGCAATGTATAAGCAGGGGGGATAAAGCTGAATAGCAGTTGGATTAGTGCAGCATGAGCTTGTTTTTAAAGTGCATCGCCTTTCTGCACTTCCACCCTCTCCTGTTTGCCCCACAACCCTGACCTTGTCCCTCCCCATTTCAAAGGAGCCGTCCCTTCTTATTTCCCCTCCTGACCTGCATTCCTCACTGCCGGCTGCACCGTGCCGATAAAGGCACCAGTAAACCCGGCTTGCCCGAGATCAGGAGATAACAGAGGGTGATGTTAGCAAATTAACTGATTGGTATAAAACAAAAGAGGGGAAAAAAAAAAAAGTTGTCAGGAAGCCGAGAACTTTTGAACCCATTTAAACAAATAAGTGGCAGAGGAGGAGGAGGCTTGTCTGCTACAAGAGCCAAGCCAGGGCTTGGAAGCTACAATCAGATGCAGCCTCTGAGAACGGCCCCTGGCAGGGGAACAGAGGTGTTTAAGAAAGAGGAGTTCCTGCCTTGCAAGAGGCAGGACATGATGGGATGCTCCTTGCTGGCCCTCACAGACATGATCTCCATGCCCTCCAATCTGCAACACCTGTGGGGAGACACTGAAATGTCTCTGTGCCCTCCCTGTGTGATTATGTGTCCAAGGTAAAGAAAGCATGCTGAACTGCAAATAATTGCAGTAAGGCTTTGAGACACACACAGACTCATGTATTTAGTGCTACTAACTGGCTTTCCTGCTCCTGCACCAACACCAAGAGGGTTAATGCCTTCCTCCTGGGCTGGCCTCCAGAGATGCTGCCCTCTGTGGCTCCAGATGGCTTTCAGAAATCTCCAAAGTTTTGCTGCCCTCATCAGTGACAGATGTGGGAGTTACAGTCTGAAATTTGGGGTCCCTAAAGTCAAGCATAAAGAAATCCCAGGAACCCCCAGAAGTGCTCCTGGCAGCGCCAGTGGCACAGATCACAGAAAACATGCTCTCACATAGTGCTGAACATGAGGCTTTATTACCAACCACATCACTTTCCTTCTCCTCCACCACTTTATCTCAGAATTCCAGTGCAGCCTTCCCTTGGAGCCCCCCCCAGCGCAGCAGCCCACGGAGCCCCACAGCGTGGCACCTCCCTGCAGTGGGCACAGGCCTGGCAGCACCATCTCCTGAGCTGCACCCACCACCCCGAGCCACAGGCTAATTCTGCCCTGGAATCAGCCCTGCTATTCCAGTACATTTATTTCAGCTGACACCTAAAGTACACATAATCACTGCCTTTGTCATGACAGTTGGACACAATTTTTCATCACCTCCGTGCTTGAGAACTACCTCCAGAGCATGCCTTTGTTCCAAACTCTGTTCCTCTTTTCCTGATGCAGAAAGGGGAGATCTGTGAGGTGGCTGCAGTCCTGGAGAGGACATTTGCTTTGTTAAGCAGTCTGGAACATTCACACCCAGAACCTGACAGGCAAAGCCTCTGAGGTCAGCTGGCACTGGCACCACCCAGGGCTTGGAGAACAGATTATTGCTTCATTGTCATTACATACAGCCCTTGAACAGCAGCTCTTGTGCATAGAACTGTCATTTGTACCATTCTCCATTAGTATTGCTTCAATTTTGCATCTGGGAAGGAGGCCTAAAATAGCCATGCAACACAGGATCATTTCTGAATGGGCTTGAAGTAGACAGTACATAGCAGGGAGAACCTAACTTTTCACTCATTCAAGCAGTTAAAAGATAACACTGACCCCTTGAAAGGATGGCTTACTTAAAACACGGGTTTATGTAACTGTTGCACACTACCTATGACCACAGAGCACATTCCTGCTCATCCTTCTCTGCACAGACACACAACACACACAGAGAAAATATCTCTGAACTGGATGCACCCTGAGGTTGTCAGACCCAGAAGGATCCTACCCATCTGTAGCTCACAGCCCAGGTATTCCATGCACACAATGTCCTTCTGAAGAAAACAGTAGTTTTAAAGGAGGAAAACCAACCAAACAAGGGCAAACCCTGACTAAACAAGACCATTCAAGCCATGCAACAGTGTAAGCAGATCTCACAGGCTCACGTGGTTTCATGAGAGCTGTGCCCAACCACAGGGTCTTTCCCTTTTTCTCTCTTATTGTAAACTTTTTCCTGCTATTCCTGCAAGATTAAGTTGATTCACTGATCTGTTAGGTTTTCAGTCTGGAAATGTTGCATACAAATCATTTGTTAAAAAGATAACATACAGGATATAAATGGGAGTTGCTTTCAGATTCAGTTGATTTTTTCCCCCCACTTTTGTTTAATTGCAGGAGAGATATCCTTTCAAATTTACCACTTGATGCTTCTCTCATTTTCCCAATAATCCATAATCTATTTGTGTTTCCTCCAGACCCTGACACTCCTCTTCTCCAGCAATATTCCCCTTTTCTTTTGACAAGTTCAGTTATTCAGGTAGGGAAATGTGCAGTTCTCTAGACAACATCCCTCAACTATATATTTTGCATCAGAATTTATTAAATTATCTTTTCCCCCCTTTAAAAATTTTACATATTAGGATTAGGACACACTCATGCCTTTGTTTGGTTGCCCACCAAGCACCCCTGTTTTTACCTTTGAGTCCTTGTTGCAGCACTGATGTCCCTTACTCCAAATCCCAATGTTGCACTCCAGTCTTCTCAGCTGTGCTGGGGGGTTGGACTGGGGACTGGAAGGCAACTGCAGGTAGGCTGTGGGTGCATCCACAGAGGGAGGGTCTTTGGGTATTTGTGTCCTCATCAGTACCTGCCAGAGGAGTGTGGACACATGTTCCACCCATTTCCAGAGGGAGTACATCCCCCACTGCTTCTGAGAACAAGGAGTTGAACCCCCCAGTCCTTAGGAGTTGTGTTATAGGCATGAAAGCAGAGCTGAGCAGCAGAGGGAAGATTATCCTTCCCTAGGACATGCACTGTAATTTCAGTGAGGATATACTTGGCTTTTAGGTGCTTCAATGAGACCCACCTGCCAAGGAGGTGCACAAGCTGCCTCTCCCTGAGCTGGCATCTACACTAAGTGGGTTACAGCTGCTACTAATTTCATTTAGGGCCTAACCCCTTGAGGACAGAAGACATAACTTGTGCACAGGACTTGGATGAGTCCTACCTGGGTACTTGCAATTGGTATTTCTGCAGCTCTCTATCACAGGCAGGAGCACATCTTCGGTTTGAGGAGTGTGACCTGATCTTTCATCTCTAACATATTAAACGAGCTGCTACTAACATGGTTAGGGTGGGCATTTGTAAGCGGGGTGGAAACCCCCATAAGTTAAGTGACAGAGACAGAATCAGCAATGGCTGAGGAGTGGCAAGAAAAGCAATCTGAAGTTCACTTTAAGAAGAAGAAAAGGCTCATAAACATGACTGAATGAGAAACAGCTGAACGAATTGCACTATTGATAATGAGCAGGAAGCCCAGTGCTTGGGATCATGAGTTTATGCAAATCTGTTATTACTGCAAATTGGCATCCTAAGACCCTGATCATACAACACTTGCACATATGCTTAACTTTATGCACATGAGCAGCCTCATTAACGCCAGAGACTTAGTCGTGCATAAAACTGAGCAAATACATGAGTGTTTGTAAGACTGGGATTTAAACACAAGGGACAGAAAACAAATTTACTGTATCATCAACAATTATTTCTGAAACCCATCAGAAGCCAAGGTGGTGCCAGAAGTCTGCACAGTGCAGAAACATTCAAAGAGAGAGAGGAGTGGGACTTTGAAAACTGCTGCCTTTTTAACTCAATCCATTAGACCAAATAATGGTGGGCCAGGAAAACATCCCTGCTCAGATTCAAATATAACTGATTTTACAAACTAAACTGGATTGTCTCTTAAAAACACAGTTTTCAAACTTAAGTTATTGTAAAGAAGAACTGTTTATAATCAACTTGGATTTGACTAAATTGTTCAGCAGTGTCTCACAAAAGTCTTACAAAATTAATTTAAATGGTATTATGTTTATGTGGATTCAGAGCTGACTGCAGCATTTATATAAATAGTTACAATAAACACAAAGGCTTACATTGGAGGGAGGTGCCTATTGCACTGCAGTGAAGACCGATGGTCAGTCTTAGAGCTAGTTTTAATTAGAATATTCAGCAATGCTTCAGAAAACAGAAGAGCCCCCTTATGTTAAGGAATTTGATGAAAATACGCTTTTTTCTTGGGAATCTAAAGGAGTAAATACAATAAAATTTGAGTACTTACCAGCAAGACAAGAAAAAACAAAGAGCTGTAAAACAACATCTGTAGAAGAAAAGCTTCTGCCAAATTTAAAGGGATAGTTCTGGAAAAGGAATTCTGGGAAAAGGGCAACCCTGCACTGGGGAGATGTAAAACAAGGCCTGTACAAAACATAATTGTTATCATAAACAGAATCAGTCAAAATTCATGTTTATGTTTCCTGATAATTTCTGTGTGCTTTTTATGCATTTTTTGGGTTACACTTCAGAAAAAAAACGGAGTACATCCTCGACCGTCAGTTTTACTCCTACTTTTTGGTGCGTAGGGATTTTTTTTGTCATACTTTCTGTCCTTCTCACCCAGCAGGATTGCTGCTGTCAGTTTTTGCTGTGCAGCAGCAAAGCTGATGTAATTACTGTACTTTGTGTTGGCCACATCTCACAGCTTGTTTTGAAGCAGCATCTCCAGCCCCCCCAGCCCGGGTCCCGTGCGTGGCCGTGGACGAGACTCCTGGCAAAGTCTGGATGTGCCACGGGCTCCTGGATCTCCATGAGGTCTGTTCAGGAGGGTTGTCATGGAGATAAGAGAGCCTGAGAGTGGAGTCTGTGTGGACAGGCTGCCCACAGGTAGGACAGTGAGGGCTGGGCTGGCAGGGAGCCAGGCAGCTCGTGAAAATGCTTTAGCACGTCTGCACTTGACGTTTCGGTGGTGTTTGAATGGGGTATGGGGGCACTGATGATCAGCTGTTTGCAAGTCTGCATCCATCTTAAAGGCTTGAGTTTATATAAAAATGGCATGGGGGTGGGGTGTGGCTTTGGTGAGGGAGCATCTTCCCTTGTGTAATCTCACAGCACTGAATGGATGAGGACAAAGCAAAAAGAGTAACCAGGCTGTTGTCCAGGAGCCCTCCTCCCACTACCACTTATCCCAAAAGAAAGATTAAACTTTCTTCATGGGTTAAGTTTTGGCTTTTTCATCTCATCCTATCTGGATTTCAAAGAAGCAGCTAGGACTGAGACTGGACGTGGCATCAGTGCCACGGTCTGGGAAACCAGGGCAGGGTTGGATCGAGGGTGGGACTTGATGATCTCGGAGTTCTTTTCCAACCCGGCTGATTCTCTGATTCTGTGATTAACTGGCACATGTCAGGAGGGTGATTATGAACTGGGCTGTAAGGAACTATCACGATAAAGACATAAAAATGGTATTATTGGTGAGAAAAGTGATGCTGGAGGTGTAGCAGCTGGAGAAATCACACCTGAAAATATTTGTTCATTCTACTTAATGTCACTGTATGTAACATATATGGCTGGTCAACAAGATGCACAAGTCTGCAAATTCCTGGCTTCAGAGTACCACCATGTTCTGAGCTGAAGGTCTGTGACACCTGGAGAGTGGAGGAAAGTCTGAAATAAATTTGCACAGTATTTCTCTTGCTTTAAATGCCTACCTGCTTCATTCCAACAGGTAAAGAGCACAGAAGATCTGTTTATCAGCACAGCTCTAGCAGCTTAAACCTCCCCAAGGCTGTGATGATAATATGGCAGTTTCTTCGAAATACTGTTTTAATTCTTTGAAGGAATATTTATTTCAGAAAAAAACCAGTCCTTACCTTATTTATTATATAATGAAGTGCACCTTGAAATGCAACACTGAACACAAATTTCTTTTTGATCCGCTTCATGGAAACAATTTTTCATCAAGCATTTTCTTTCAGAGTGAAACCTTAACATTTTACTTTTTATCTGTCTGGTCAATCACTGATTTGTTTTTATTTTTTTTTAAAATTTTTCCTGTTAGCCCCACTGGACATGTCACATATCTCTTAATGCATATAATTACATGCACATAACCTTAAAAAATGTTGAACTGAATTTTTGTTTTTCAAACCAGTCAACTAGTTATTAGTTGATCTGATAAATAGATTAGATGAATTTGCTTTTGTAAAAACAGTTTGCTCAGCTGATTCTTAGCACTTGGGTTCAAGTTCGTGTAACAAAATCACAACTCATGCCCGATTACCATTTTTCTGATTTGATATTTCACACCAGAGACTAACAGAACAATTCAGGCTGGAAGGGATCTCAGGGGGTCATCCCATCCACCTTGCTGCTCAGAGCAGGGCCAGGTGTGAGATCAGGTTGCTGAGGGCTTTATCCTGTCTTAAAAACCTGCAAAGATTTTAACACAACTGCACAAGCTCTCTGGGAGATCCTTCCCAACACTTCACTGTCCTCATGGTGAAAAGGTTTTTCCTCATACCTTGCTGAAACACCTCTTTTTTTCAGTTTATGCCCCTTGTCTCTCCTCTCTCTGTTGGGTCTGGGCTCGTGTAACCGAGGGCTGTGACAAATAAACCCTTTAATTTCTCGTCAGGATGTCTGCATGGATTAGGAAGGACAATTGCAATACCCTTCAGGGTCTAAGGCAGTGAATCTAACCAAAATTTTTCTGCTCTTGATGTGCTGTATTAAAAGATGAAAACTCATCCTTGTATGTAAGGAAAACAGCATTTCAGTGAAGATCTGACCCAGAGACAGGAGAGCAGTTTCCCTGTGAAAGATGTTCTTTCATTACAAAGACTATTGTAGCCCAAACATTTTATGATGTATTTTTCTTTCCAAGGAACTTTTTTCAATCTCACTGAGCATGCTGAAGTCATTATGTAGTTACTAGAGATGCTTTGTCCAGACAGTCTTACTATAGGTTACAGTTCTGCAGGAGATTAAAAATGATGTATTAGTAGATATCCTTCTAAAAATACTCTTTTAAGTAATATGTATCTTCATCTTCCCAAACCTAGAAGAACATATACAACAGCAAAGGAAATATAGCAAATAATTGAGGGCAAATGATATATAACAATGAGAACTTTTACTGCTGTATTTATTTAAATGAGTGGAAATGTCAAAATGTGAAAGCAAAGCACTTCAGTTTATTCACATATTTTACATTCAAAGGACCAGCAGATTTTTATTTTATTTTCAGAAAAATAGACTCCTGTTGTGGTTTCAAAAAGTTTGACAGAGACATGGAATATACTTAATGAAGCCTGTCACTGCAATGCATACAACGAAAACCTTGTGTATATGGAAAAAAAAAAGATGAAAACCAAACAAAATTGCCCATTACTAAAAAAAAAGAGACTTCCTTTAATATAAATAAAAATCAGAGTAGTGCTTTATTTTAACAGACAACACAACAGTGGGATTTATTAACAACTACATATTTACAGTGCCTCACTGGTAGAAACATTGGGCTTCACCTGAGATCCTGGACACTTCCTGAGAAGGCAAGGTGGGCAGGAGATTGCTCAGCACTTCACATAAAACTAGGTGCTAGAAGGGTGAAATGAAAGCATACTTTTTAAATAAATAAGATGCCACAGGTGGAACTGTCGATGCATCACGTCTGTGCCCTGATCTGCCAAAGCTTGCACTTCAAGTACTCCCTTTGCTTTCAGGAGATCTGTGAATACTCCTGAGGTTAAGTGCAAGATTGTTCCACACCCAGGAGCCTCAGAGGAAGACAACTGCTTGACTCAGAGGTGCTATGAGTAGAGAAAAACTGTGGTAATTGCAATTTTACAGAGGCACATTACCTTGAATTTAAATCTGTATTCTTCTGCGTGGGGATTTCTACCACCGTATTTTTAATTTGATCCTACAAGGTCTGGATTCCAAGTATCTCTGTGAAGTGACAAGCCTGTGAAAGTATCTTCTTCCCACAGCCTCCAAAATCATAGTGCCAGTTTAGCAGATCTCAGTCTTTTTTGGCAATTAAATAAAACAAGAACCAGATCTTTTTCAAAGTATTCACAAAAGTAATCTTTCTCTTATAAAATGGCTGTCCCACCATTCTTGTATCAGATCTGACCTCAACTCTTTAGATCTAAACAGTTCTTTAGAAGTTATAAAAATAAAGCATTGATTAATATACAAATATATACTTCAGAGTGATAAGAGAATAATATTAAACAAATTCCTTTTTTAATCTACTTTAAATTAAAAGAAATGTTTTCAAAAGTCTAGGCTGAAGCAGATCTTTATCTATTGACTCTTTAATGGAACCCATTCCCTGCAGATGGTCACATGCAACTTAATGTAAGAAGCTCATGGCTACAAAAGGACAGTGAACATGTTTCCACTAGCAAAGCAATTCCTAAAATCTGCTGTGCCAGTTGGTTTTTGGTATTTTGCTTTCAAGGACTGCAGATATTTTTAATACTGGAAACAAAACATCAGTCATGAAGTGCTGAGCTCCTCTAGAAATTTGCTTCTTTCCCCGGTCTTTATTAACACTTGTTTTGCAATAATCCTTTTTTTTTTTTTTTTTTTTTTGTATACTGTTTGTATACAGAACAATATAAATGTTCTGCTCAAATGCACACATATGTACAAAACCAGTCAGAAATTCAGTCAAGAGATATGCCTGCTGGCTGGGTCATTCCATGCTTTCACAATACCATGTTTTGCTGTGATATCCATACCAACAGCATGTGGGTTGCTCCCTTCTTCCACCGAGATGCATGTGGGTGTTCTCCTTCCATTTATCTCAAGCAGCCAAAACAGCAAGGAACATTTTTGAACAACCTGTAATACTCTTCCTGAATCTGAAACAAAAATACGAGATTCAGACATGAAATAGATTTATTGCTAGGTCTAGATGTCTGTAAACTCATTTTGTACTGCTTCTGCCTCTGGATGTTTTAAGGTGGGGCTGGTTTTGACCTTAGGACAGAGCACTGAAGGAAACATCATCCCAGGGTAAGTGTGGGGACACACTGCATTATTTCATCAGGTTAATGGCACTACAACCCAGTTTTAAAAGTGAAAAACCAAACCCATTTCCCCGTGTTTAACACACTGGTTTTAAAACTGGGAGGAAATATGTGAGGAGGTAAAACTAGACGGAGGTTCTGTCATCACCAAAGGCAAAAGCGCAGCTTCTGGGCTGGGGACCTGCCTGTGTAGGAATGTGAGATGCCTGAATCACTTCTCCCAGGGACTAGAACACTCACCTTCCTTGACAGCACACAAAGAAAAATGAAGATGAACATCCCCTGGAACGCGTTGAAGATTGTAAAAAGATAGGCGGTGACCACGGATCCCTGGACGACGTGGAGCACCCCGAAGATCCAGGTGGCCCCGAGGAGGAAGAGCAGAGCGAGGGCACCTCGGGCACAGGACCTAGACAGGGAAGGAACACCGTGAGCAACCAGCAGGCACAGACAACTTCCCCTCTTGCTCCACCTTGGGTGAGATGTTTTTTCCCAGCTGAGAAGGCCTGAGAGGTGCAGGTGCACGGGCTGCTCTTCAGGGTGTGCTGTAGCTCTGTGGCACGACTGAACCCACAGGATCACTTCAGGAGAGCAAAGGAGTTTAAAAACTGGAGGGCCCTGAAACGTCTTTAATCTTCAGATGTGTTTTCTCTGGGGTACTGCAGCACCATATGATTTGATTTAAATCTACTGTTAGTGGAATTCCCCAAGGAAAAACATATGTCTGTTATGAAGCGCTCCCCCCCACTTTTCCTCCTCCCCCTTATCTTCCTCAAAAAAAATAACCCAGAAAAAATGTACAGTATGCTCTGAGGTCAGTGCATGTGCATGACATCAAAGGATTCCCTGGCTGCCTCTCAGGTTCACTGCAGAGGTGCCAGTTGTAAAACCAGACTTTCTTCCTTTCATTCTTTCTCTTTAAATAAAAAAAAAAAGGAAAAATTTGTTTTTAGAATGCAAATGCTCTCAAATAGTTTCTGGGTCAGCATATTAATGTTTTAAAATTGTAGGAACTGATTGGCTATGTTTTTTTTTGTTGTTGTTCCAAGATGCTGTAGAGCACTGGTCAGAGACTTAAGCAAATTAAAGCATGTTGTCTTGGAAATGAAGCCACTGATTACTTTCTTATTCATTCTCAACTCAGTCATTGCAGGACTTCCTTTGAACATTTTTAGCCCTGTTCCCCTGAAAATGAATAATTTTCAACTTCATTAGAACCAGGTCACCACATGAAGCTATGAAGGGTGAGGAATAAGAGAAAGTAATCAATCAAACAATTGCTAAATCCTAACTATAAATCTAGTGCAATGCATTGAAACTGCAGGAGTGTTCCTAAGCAACACAAACAGTAAGTTGTTTTCAATGTTCCCTGTAGTACACTTCAGCTTTTCCTGCACAAACGGTTTTCAAGGTCCCTATAAATCAGTTTTAAAGAGAGTGAGTTGATGGAAAAATCATAGCAGCATGCAAAGTAAAATCCAGGAGAGAATCTACCCCATCCCCCCAACACCACAGGAGCACAATGTCCTACTGCAGACTTTCCCAAGGAACATGAATGGCTCAAATCTCTTATCACTGAATTACTTGTTACTTCAAGGCAAATATTTTTGGTCCCGTTTCAGGCATAAGTTTTGAAATCTGTTTTGGCTTGCACAGAGGCTATGGAAAGAACTTAAAAAAAAAAAAAAGGACAATTCCTTCTTTAGCTTTGCCATCAGCCTTTACCCTGTGGTTGATATGGGCCACTGGCATTCCTCATGCACCCCTCACACCCCCCAGTGTTGCTGAACAAGGTACTGCTCGATGGGAATAATGATTGCAAAATGTACTTCCAAGTATATATGGAAAAAAAAAGATCCTTCTTCTTCTGCAAATCCTTCAGGAGACTGAGCTGTTGTTTTTGAATACTCACTATCATCTCTGTCTGCATTTAAACCAACAGAAGGTAGAATCTGAATTAAATGGCAAACTTACCTTATATTTTCGTAACAACTAACTTCTGGCTTTAACATCGCAGTGTGTCGAAATACTTTATAAATAATCACTCCAAAAGCCAACAAATTAACCTGGGGGGAACAAAGAAAGGAACTTTTAGGTCAAACCAGGGCGCTTTTGAATGCCAATAACTCTTAAACGTTTAAATGAAACAAGTCAGATGAAGTTTCTGTGCCTCTGAAACCCACAGAACCCAGCAGGGGAAAAAACCCCACCCTGTTCTGGATCCATTAAAAAATATGAGTCCTGCCATAAACATTGATCAAACAGGGATGTAACTCCACCTTATCTCAGCAGCATCACTACCAACAGCCTGTAAATGTTTATCGATTTTATTGGCAAATCTCTTTGATTTCCTGCTGAGATTATTTTCCCTAAGCATAGATGTAGGGAAAAGGAAGGGAAGGGAAGGCGAGGTAAGACTTGGCAAAGAAGGAAGGGAAAGGGAAATGGAGAAAACCACCAAACCCTCCCCATCCCATGGGTTTTCTCTTTTACTCTGTCAGGTTGATCTTGACAAATATGTGTCTTTTGTTGCTGAATAACATTAATAACATCATACGTCCTGAGGTCTTTGGGGTGTGAAAACTTTCAACTGGCACCAAAAAAAACTTGGAGGTTTACACAAAGAATTTTTAAAAATCTAACTAATTGAAAGGCTTCTTGCTGCGTATTCTCTCTTATATTTCATGTTTGTTTCATAGATGAATAATTTTGGTATTTTTTTTCCCTGCTGCCTGTATAATGACATTGCTTTATTTGAGTTTGAAACAGAGAAAAGCAACTAAAAGAAGCAGTTTTGCAAATGATGCTCAATTATAGTTCTGATCCTCTGTTTGCTTGGCTAGGCTTCATTGATCTTTCATTTAAATTTATGCTTCATTCCTTTAAAAATGTGGATGGTTGCTTTCTTGCTTTTAAAAAAACCCATCATATTTTGCTTTTCCGCATTTGACATCAGAATCTATTTAAAATGTTCGTAAATGAACCAAATTTTCACTGGATGTCATTCAAATACCATTTGTAAATCCTTGGTTGTAATCCCTTGGTCGGTTCCCGTGGGCCTCCAGCTGCAGACTGGAATAGAATTAATGCCCTCCCCAAATTATTTCTCCAGAAAGACTGCAGGGTTTTCCCCCCCTCTCCTTTTTCTTTAAATAAAAAACAAAACAACAAAACCCCCCACCTCTGAAATGAAAACAAAAAGCTGCTGTAGGAACACAGCATCACTTTAAAAGGTATCACTTTCATTTGTTAACACTCGTTAACTACGTCCTTAGAACATTTTTGTTGTGTCAAGGGGGGAGTATCTGATATTAAAGCAGGCTCTGCTTTAATTAGCTGCATGCTCGTACTTTAATACAGCATAATATATTTACAATTTGATAAGACAGGAGATAGAGCTGATTAGCAGTTTAGGGAATTAATCCTTCACTGAATACCTTGTACTAGGGCTGATCATGAGAGCTATTCTGAAGCTCCTTATATTTAAAATTGTAATCTGTGCTATCTCCTAAACCAGCAATTTTTCAAAGTTAATTATAAGTCAGTCAGCAGTTGTGGATAATTATATGCAGACTTACTTTTTATCTTATATTTGTTGGTGAATAATATATCAAATAACTCAGTGCACACACTGTAATCTGCATAACCCACCTAATGTACTTATTAATCCGAAAAAGGCAGCGGGAAATCAAAGCGCCACGAGCACGGAGAATGCAACAACTGCTGCTTCCTCAGGAGCCGGGATGGAGATGGCAGCACAAAGCACGTGGCCAACCTTCCCTCTGCCCTGGCCACCAATGTCAATGACTGCCTTCCTACTGCCATTAATAGGTTCTGGGAGAAGCTCATGGGCCAACCTTATCCTTCAGCCACACGAGCAGCTGCAGAACTGGCCGGGTTTTGCTGAGCAGGGAAGGGGCTTGGGCTCCATTTCTCTTTGTCCCAGCGGGGCTCCTTCACACAAACACTGCTTGCAGCGCCCGTTGCACAGGATAATAGGATTTGGCCCTCTGCATTAAAGTAATACCCGTTAACCACCATCTTTTCATTCATCAGTCCGTTCCGAGGGGAATAATCTGTCTGTCCCTGGGGAACTGGAGAGAGAGGTTAACAGCGGCTCCTGGAGCCAGCTGCCAGAGCGCGACCGCCGCCCCATCCGTCTCAGGTAGTGTTACAGGGTAATGAGGGCGAGCTTAACTCCAGAACACCCCGTCATTTCCGAGATTTATTAAGCTCTTAAGTTGGTCTCTGCCCCGTTTTGAAGCACTCCATTAATAAAAAAATACCTATAGCAAGGTGGAAGGGCCTCAACTGCCTTTATGCAATGTTTGGTGTCTCAAAACGGTAGTTTTTAGGCAACATCGCATTTTTTTCCTTCCTTTTTTCTCCCCCTTTTCAACCTAAGCTAGAGGCCTGTGGAACTGCATTTTGTTCCAAAATGTATAACAACAAAGGAGTTGCAACTGTCCTGTCACGCAGAAATGCAGCAAAACTTGAGGGAAAACAACAACATGAACTCATGGGTAAGTCATCCAGGAGCAAAAAACCTAGTTAATGTAAATAATGTGTCAAGCGTGGCCTTTGGAGAAAACTGCTAACCCAAAAAGTATTCTAAACTTAATGTATTCTGCTTCAACCTGATACTCTGCATGTTCTTTGCTATGAACATACCAGTAGCCTCAACTATTTCAGGGAAGTGTAAAGTAAAAAGTTCATGTTGCATGGCTGGACTGAGCAGGAATACTGAGAAGTTGGACTTAGAAGGTCTAAAGGGGAAATATAACTGATATCCCCAAAGAGTCATATGTATTCCAACAAACACAATGGGAAGTCAAATCACCTAAAATGCCTGGCCAAATATACAAGCACTTGAGACATTTGAATTTGTATCCAAAACCGAATTTCAAGTGAGAAGAAATTGAAGTAGCAGGCTGTAAAAATCATCCAAAATATAGAAAGACACAAGGAATCCTGGATCCCCAAACCTTCCATCTGGAACAAACTGAGTGGCTTTTGGATGAGACACACTGAAAACATCTAAAAACGTTTCAGCTGCCACTCGCAGCCAAATATTGTTTCATACTTACTTGGGCTGTAATCGCGTGTTTTCATTTTTATAATTAAAGCACAATCTTCAGATCTCGTTGAACAAACCTTCAATGACATTATAATTAAGGCTGCCTTGAGGTGACAGGCAAGGTGAATGAGAATGAAACGAAGGCAAACATAAGGCGTTGCTGCCTCCGGAGAGGGAGCGAGCTGGAGCAGAGCGCGATGTGCAGGGAAGTGTGAAGGCGGGCTGAGGACAGGCACAGCCCGGGGCTGGGGAGGGCCAGCCTGGGGACAGCTGTGGGGACAAGGTACCTGTCCAATGAGCACAGTTACTCTGCAGCTCTGGGCGGGGAACGCTGTGGTTTGGCCACGGTTTGATCGAGGGAATAGCGAGGTTCCAGTGTGACACGGTGGCTTCTCGTGTCTCTGCTCTCAGGGTTATTACACGGCTGAGCAGCCAGAGAAGCTGCTGCCTGTCCTGAGAGGGGCTCCTTGGCAAGCCTAATAGACTAAAGGGGAATTGCGCTGCTTCCAAGCCCAGAACTGAATTTTTTTTTTTTTTAATATATTTTACTTATTTAATAAACCACTCCAAACTGCTACTGGGCGAGCAGTGCACCCAGCCCTTACTGTTTCACAAAGGAAACCTCTGGCTTTCTCCCTGCCAGCCCAATTCTGTGAGGGGCTGAGCATCCTCAGCCCTGCCTCCCCTGCAATTCAGCGGGAATCAAGTTTCACTCTTCATGCTCAGGTGCACTACAGGACTAATTTTAATAATTAATCTATTCCTTTTTTTTTCTTAAGTGGTTAATCAAAGACAAGGGCTGATACAGAAACAGCCTCCACTCACAGCATCTTCAGGGGAGTCAAGTCCCCTTAAAGATATTTATAAAAGTATTTTTAGCTTTCTTAAATCCTAGAAATGTTGTGGCATATTTACGAACAAATGGAAAACTTAAAATATATTTATGTGAAATAGGCATCGAACAAGGGCAATTATTAGGATCCCATGAAATCAGGATTCTGTAGATATGGGCAACTGCATTTATATATCTGTATAACCCCAGATAGTCTCTAAGGAGGCACAAATCTGTACTGAGTTAGGTTTTATTGTACCCCTGTGACTGAGTTTAAAGGGAGGACTGGAAGTGTTTGGTACATCTCTCTCAGGGAGGTCACCTATGTGAAGGGTCAGAAAGATTTAGGACTTTGGAGTGACTTCTGGCCCCATTAAGCCAATGGTAGGACTCCAGTTAAGCAGTAAAACTTCCACTGCCACCAGCACAGTCAAGGCTTTACCTACACCCCACAGAGAATGGCAGTCTCGAGGGATTCAGGGGCAACTGTGGACACTGCTGCAGCTTTCACTCTGCAGATTAGCAACTGCAAGTATCATGGGTGCACACCAGGAAGAGTTCAGAGCTATCTGGAGTGGTATGAGCCCTAGGATCAGTTCTGACCCACAGAATCAGCCTGGATGATTCCCTCTTGCAGGAGAGAAAAAGCAACTGAACATTCAAAGGGATTTCCCAGTCCTCTTGCCAACAATAAGGAGGCTTTGCCAAAGGAATTGTCTCTGTTCGATCAATCAAATGTATTTTAGGCTAGGATGGGAAAAGCCGTGTGTGGGGTTAACCCACCTCCACCTACAGCTAGGATGGCTCTGGAAATCTGTTTGCAGGTTTGCATCCCTCCCTCTGTCTCCCCACTAGCAGGGCTGCCTGAACAGAGTGATCCTGAACAGGTTCCTGCAAGGAGGAACTGCCCAACTGCGGGCATGGGTGGACCAGGATACTGCTGCCCTGGCTTCTGCTCCTGGCAGGCCTGGCACTGCCACAGCACAGAGCACTGAGGAACAACCTCATCTGTCATCTAAGAGAACTACAAACTTCTCTGTTGATTGCTAACTGTATTTTGGAAACCAAGCAGTAACATAAAAACGAGCGTGTGGGTCCTAAATGCTCCAAGCCGTTGGAGTTCTGCTAATAGCCCATTGCTTAGCAACTGCTATATTTAAAATAGGTCCTTAATTCCAGTGTTAAATGTACATATTTTGCATACTGGAAGGGCAATGTAACGTTCTGTCCTCAAGTAAATATGATGTTAGTGCTTCACACTGCATGAAGCTCTCTCTGTGTAGGTACAAAATGATAGTTATTTTTAGTTGAGCACTGAATAGTATGAACTACACAAGATTAAATAGAACATGCAAAACATCTGCCTGCAAATAAAAATATTTGCACTCATGTTGAGGAGCTGTAGTTTCTTTCATAATTAATTACAATTAAACTGTAAGCTACTGAGTGAAGTGATATATCATCATGTTGCCCCATCAAGATAGCTGACAGCTGTCAAATCTGACAACAAGACATCTTTTCTCCCCTTCTTTTCCCCCTTCCTATTTCCAAGCAAGACGAAAGAGCACTTGAAAGCTCAGAGGGGAATGGTCCATCTTTCATGGTGGTAGCTGAGTTAGCACCTGGGCAGCTGGTGAAAGGATCAGGATGGGGCATTCAAAAAAAGATCTGTCCAACACTGGTTTGTTTTTTTTTTTTTCCTGAAAAATGTCAGTTCATTAGCACTAAAAGACATTTACTGTTTTAGACTATGCTTTCACCAAGAAAGGCTTCCCGGCTAGGATAGCTTTTCTGAATAAAACCAGAAAGGACACTCCTGAACAATGAAAATCCCTGTGGACAGGGCATTTATAAGGGATGCTGGAGACATGGGCACAATTTTCTGTTGTACTTAATATTCAGGCTGGGCTATGACCCTTGGTTTCTTCAGGCTCTGTACTGGTTATTCACTGCTACTGCTGGATCTATTCCTTGCCATATAAATAATTAAATATTCACTGGAGCAGGGAGACCTGGGTTTCCCTCATCCCCCAGTTCCTCATCCAGGATTATCTAAAGACAGGTTTGTTTTTTTAACCTTGGTGTAATTGTTTAATATGAGACCGAGTTTTTGCGGATACTTTCAACACACATTATTTTTAGAATGAAAAAGGAATCAGTAATTTCATATATGATATCCTTGTTGTAAAAGATACACCCCAGCCTTTCAAAAGTTATTAAAACATTTCAAATACCAGCCTTTAAAGGCTCTCTAGTGTTACAAAGAAGAGAAGGTATAAGAAAGAGGCAGCTAATTCTAAAGACTCAGACATAGTAGTTCTGATTCAGTCTGAGCACTTTACATTCCAACTTCAAAAACGAAACCCCCAAATCATTCCCTTTTCCTTTCTTAGTCTCTGTCTCAATAATTGATGAAACCATCTATATGCTGATGTCAGATCTCGCAAAAAAAGAATGAGAAAATTTCCCCTGCTGCTCTCTTAGGCATATACTTGAATTTTTTACATATATCATATTGAATTTGGCTCTTTCAAAAAACGTCTGAAGTTCAGAGGAGCCGTATCTGTATCAGTCTGTACAATGACCCTCATTACGAGTGTTTGAATTAATGAGCTTGTGATGGTCTGAATTCTGCCACAGAGAGCAATACATTTCTGTCTTTCTGGCTGGATGGCTAATGGCTGGGTAAAATGACAACATTCAGTGGGTCATCCCTATTTCAGTCAGGGGAGAATGGAATTAAGCTATTAACAGTACAACAGTTTAAGCTGCAACATGAAAATGTATGCTGTATTAATTGCATAAAATTGGACACAAGCTGGCAGTCAAACAGTCTGGGTTTGTCTCCTGACTGATTTATCTCATTACCATGTCCCCAGTGAATATATCTCCTCAAATGCTTTAAGCATACAACAGCAGTCTTCTCTGGGAGTAGAAAATGTAACAAAAACATTGATGAACCCCCTTTAGGCTATATTTTGGGGAAATATTTTCAATTATGCAGGGTTAGAATGTTATGGCTCTAAGATTTTAATGATTTTGCTTGTTTTAAAAGTTAAAACATAACTAAATGAGTTTATTCCAAACCCTGTCAGGAAATATAAGATTTTCACATAGGATTGCTCTTTATATATGGGTACTTCAAAGTTTTCTTTTACATACCTCAAGCTATAGATTTAGACTCAATTAAGTGTTTCCTTTATAGTTTCAGAATACTTACAACAAGCTGCTAATAAACAAATAAATAAATAAATAAATAAATTTCTGTGCTTTTCATCAGTGTAAACAGCTTCTCAGGCTTGTAAATTCCATGTTATTTCTTACTGGATTGCAAAGCTAAACACCTACTGACCTAAATATTTTTATTTACCCTCAGTTCTGCAGCCAAGGGCAGGAGGGATGAACCAATAGAGCTGTACCTGACCTTAGCCACAAACATTAGACCAGTTGGATCCCGTGGTAGGACTGGGGTCTATCCTGCTCACCGTGTAATTAATTACTAGATTAACACTTCTCCTCATCCAAGAAGCTTTGGAGAAGGTGTATTTTCTTGTGGGTTGGTAGTGACATAAATCAGGCTGTTAAATGAACTGATTCAAGGTGCATCAAAGACTTCAGACTGCATATTCCTCCCTCCTCTGGTTTCTTTGCATACACAGAAACCTTTGCTATGCTGCATTTGGAGCCTTATGCAGGAGCCCTGCAGGAGGATTTTTACCTGGCAAAGAGGAGTGAAACAGTTGTATATTATCTTTTAGCACAATCACCTTCAGTGAATGGATGAGCTACCAGGAGGGAGGCAGCATCAGGAGCATGACTGAGGTGTCAGATCTGAAATCAAGCTGTATTTGCCATTTTGGAGATGTCAACAGTTGGCAGAAAGCTGCCCATGCCTTCCTCCAAGTTTGCCAAATCCTCTAGAAGATTTAGCCTTTTGCTTTTTCAGAAATACCCCTGATTCTGCTATGAGTGTGGTCACAAAATCCCGTGCTGTGCCTTATTCAAAGACACAAAAACTTCTTTCGGTGACCAAGTGAGATTTCCAAGCAGAGTATTCACGTGCAATTCCTACTATGAATTTAAACTCACTTCTCTAAATGCCTGTCAGTGCTAAATCAAAGGGGAAGTAGAATAGTGGAAAAAATCTGATTTGAGTGACAAAATATCATGTGGATGCAGTCATTACTTAATCACTAATAAAGTCCTAAAGACATCATCAGTCTATACTAACCACCTAAAGCAAACCTACGGTGTCCTTTCAATGAACAATTTAGGGTAAGCAAATAAGTTTATAGTAATTGTACTTACAGCAAGGCAATGTAAAGAATCACCAAGAGGATATTAAGCAATAAAAAAAAACCTCCCAGAAACAAAACCCCAAAAAGCCACCCTATTTCAGACTCTTACGTGGGTTTCCCAAAACACAAATTCACTGAGGCTTATTATACATGGGGTCCACTAAAAGTGTGGGCACAGTTTATCTTCCTGGGATTGAAGGGAAGAGAGGCATTAACCTCCACTGAGCTGTGCAGTGTCCCAGGAAATGTGCACAGCCAGCTGGCACCTGCAGGTGCTCTTCCCCTTCCCCTTGGCATCCACCTGTACTCCCTCACCTGCTGGGTCTGGTCGCTTCACTCCTGGGGACAGAGGACAAGCTCGAGGCTCAGGTCTCATGTCCTTCCAGTGAATGTGAGGGACAACTTCATATGCTTTTCTTTATAACACTACTAAGCTGTTTTTTAAAAAAAACCCCACCTATTTGGAACACCCTCCAAGGATCTTTCATCCTTAAGTGGTAAATTTGCTCCTATGCAATAACATAGGATCAAGTAATTTTCATGTTATAGACTAATGGCCACAGCTTCTTTTTTTTTTTTAAAAGTATTTCCAGGAACCTTAGAACAGGGCTTTTAGTGGCAGAGGGAAGGAAATAAAAACCTTAATTCACGTTAAGGCTCTGGTCTTGCTGATAAACTGCATCCAGTGGGTATGGCAATGTGGAAGCTGTGGCTTGGAGATTTGAGCTGATCCTGTCCACTGAGCAGGACAAGCATTTTCTGACTCAGTTATTATTTAGCACAGCAGGTATTGTTGTTGCTGAACAGCACTGTGGTTTGAACTAATCTGTTTCCAACAAAGTTGCAGACTCAGACTTTAATGCCACTATATAATTCATTATCTCCACTTTATCCACAATGGCATGAGAAATGCAATGGAGACACCTTTAACTGAAGCCACAGAGGGGCTAATGAAAAGGGGGCTATTACTCTTTAATAAAGAATAATAAAGCCATTGCTAGTCCCTGTAGGAAATTTATTCCCACTAAAAAGGCAGACTGAGGAACAGCAGTAGACACAAAAAAAAATGTTTAAAACAGCTATTTTCTGAAAAACCTACAGTAGGTGGTAGAGTATATTTTTCTCATCTATCTAAGAAATACAGCTAGGCATTTATCACAAATAACCCTTTGGAAAAAAAAACCCACAGAATTTTCAAAGCATAAATATTCACTAAAAAAATGTGATAGTGGTGTTATATTTTGTTGTGATGCAAGTCCAAGGTCAAGCAAATTATTGCTAGTAATTCTTAGCATATCAAGAAATATCATGAGATGCTTCACTGAAGAATGGGAATGATAAAGTGAGGAAGTCCAAAGACACAGTGGATTTGATTGCAGCAGTGTGATGTGACTGACCTCAGAGAGGCTGGTTTTTTTTTAAATTATATTTTTATTTTAATTTTTTTTTTTAAAGTGATAACAGTGGACTGTCAGACCACGTTCAATACTGAAGCTTGGGAAAATGTAAAATCTTAAATTTTTTGAATATTTATTTTTCAAGAAGAGAGATGTTCAGTTTGAAAAGCCTATGTTAAGTCCCTGAAATTTACAAGTATATGGGAAAACAGCAGAGTAGTGGATTTGCCAGGAAATTTTTCTGCATTCATTGCAGCAGCATTACTAATCCTGAATCAACCTAAATGTACAGAACTGAATAAGTATTAGAGCTGTCCAATAAGATTTGATAAATGCACTATTCCATTAATTTTACCTTTTTTTGTTGAATAAATT
The DNA here is from genome assembly GCF_022539395.1 of Myiozetetes cayanensis. Classification (NCBI taxonomy): domain Eukaryota; kingdom Metazoa; phylum Chordata; class Aves; order Passeriformes; family Tyrannidae; genus Myiozetetes; species Myiozetetes cayanensis. The sequence continues at coordinate 1,899,862 of NW_026086826.1, read as the reverse complement.
ATTTGACAAATAATGGTAAAATTCATCAAATAAATTATCTGATGAATGTATTTTTAAAGTAATCGACTAGCTCTAATGAATATGCAGGCAGTTCCTTAATGAAAAGCATTACTCTACTGTTAGCCTGCTTTCATCACTCATATGTCACTTTTTTTTTTGTATTTTGCAACTGCAATCTGTATATTTTATTCATTTACCCATTCATTTGTACAAGAAAGGTTCAAAACAGTATGGCTAATCAATCACTGCAGTTTTTAGAATATTTCTGCTCTACAGTTGATTATTCATTACATTTATTAAAAAGGGCCTGGATTTTCTGAGGACACCGCTCCCAAGAATTACTCTTGGCTTGTATGCTCCATGTCAAGAGCACAAGAATGCTCTGAAAATTGCAGGTTTCATTTGTAAGCCGTTTTTTATAGCTGCAAACACTACAATTACCAATTGTTTCAAGAAACTGGAACTTGAAGCCAAGCCAGGCACCTTCAAAGTCCCTGAAAACACTCATTAGGGGAGTAAAACAAGGAACAGCGCACAGGAACCACCTTCTCACTGCACAGCACTGGGATGTTTGGATAAGAGCCACGGAGAGGATTATTTGGATGATGTTCAATTCTGGAAATGTTCCAACCTCAAGGAGCGAGCCTGTATTTTGTCATTCCAGAGGTGATCTCAAGGAATGGTACTGATCGATTTACGCTGTCAGATGGCAAATCGCACCCATGAATGCTACAACACGCCACGCTTCTGAGTGCTGGCTCCCCCCAGAGATGTGCCAATTCACTGGGACAGTGGCAGTGGGTGCCACAGTCCAGCCTGCATGACTGTAAAGGTGCAAATCACATTCTCATGGGTGACTTGGAACTTGCTGCACAAGTCTCAGGTGAACAGATTCGATGGGAGAAAGTTGTGGCAGACAGGTGTACTAGGAGGGCTGGCTATGGCTGCACTTGGAGTAGCAGTGGTTCTCTTCCAGATTTTCATAACTACACTGTTAATAGTCTTTGGCCAACCCTTCCAAAGGCCATCATTTCTACTGCCACTTGGAAAACCAATATATAACTGTCCCTCAAATAGGCACAAGTGGAAGGGTTTAAGCGGCATCCACAGAGTTTAAAAGATGAAGTTTCCAAAAACACCAGTGGTGCTGAATAAAGCCCTTCCATAGGTCTGCTCCCACTCAACAAGCTCTGATGCCAGAGGTGGGGAAAGCCATATTGAAGTCCTCCACAATGGGAAGGGGTTTATTATTGACTGATAGTCACATGCTCATCAAAACTGCAGCCACGCTACCCTGGCAGCAAATAGCTATTTCCATTCTACACATTTCTTATTACAGGGAGATTATTATTGTAACACTGCATTACAATAGAAAATAAAGTCTTCTAGGGCTTCTCTTTATTCTCTCTCTCTTTTTTTTTTCTTTTTTCTGTACCTTTTATCTCTGGAGTTTATATTTGTCTTTGCCTCAATCAGGCATGGGTTGTGGTATATGTGAGTGTTTGTCCCTTAAAGCTTGAGATAAACTCACTTTTCTATTAAAAAGTTTAAATACTTGTTATAAATAATTTCTCCATACTTGTATGCTTTGATCTAATCTACTGCATAGTTTTAGGTAAAGTGGTTGTGGTTCTAAAGATTACAAATATTAGGAGGAAGAAATAAGTTGTAGAAATTATCTTCAGCTTGCAGCTTGCTTTAAAAAGGTTTAAAATGCCCTTTCTTTGCTAACTCCATCTAAAGAGCTTTTGACCCACTCCTTTTCATGTACAGTCACCAACCTAATAACAATAATAATAATTTTTAGATGGGATCAATAAGGCCATTGCTTTGCACTTAAGACTTCTAATAGAACCTCAATATTAATAAGCAAACACCTTCAGAAGTAGCGTTTCTGCTTAGGCAATCAGAGGAGAACTTAATTTGTACTCCTGATAAACACTTAAGCTCCCTATGCCTCATTATTACTGCAGATTTACAGTGCAAGAGCATGTTTGAAGCAATGTGCCCCGAGACAGATAACCCACTGCTACAGGACCGGTTCTGTTCCTCATCATTTACATGCTGTCTCAGAGGCATATTACAGCATAATCCAAACCACAAATCTCCTGGGTCCCTACTCGCAGAAATGGAGAACACCCTTTGGGTACAAGGGCATTTGTCCTGACAATGAGTTTAATATTTTTGTGCAAGAATCAGATTTGTGGTGAGTAGCTCTCCGGAGGTTTGGTATCCACACTCTCCAGACTGTCTTGGAAAACCTTGTAAATTCCATGCTATTAGCAAATGAAGCTCAGGATTAAAGGTAAGCTTGAAGCTGCCAGACTTTTCAGCTTTCAATATGAGGGGTTGCAGTGCCCTATCTGGTTATCCCAGAACAAAATGACATTTTCACTTCAGAGTCCTTAATTAGTATTTGTTTTTCTTCTTTTTCTTTAATTAGCTGTGGGCAGAATGAAAATATAGGGAAAAGATCAGCTCCTGGAATTAAAAGGACTTCCTGAGTGGCAACGACTTTGGAAAGAGCTTAATCTTTGTCGTGGTTGTGCCCATGCAGTATGCTCAACAGGACTGGACAATGGGAACAGAATTAACCACAGCAATGTGCCTTCCACAGAGAAGAGATCTCACACCAACTTCATCTTCCAGCATCACTGCCTACTTTCATAGGGTTTTCCATATTTTACTTAGATGATTACTTGGATAGAGCGTGGGCAAATGACCCAGCTCCCTGCAGTCTTTGAAAACATCCCCCTTGCATTTCAGGCTTCAGTTTGCTATCACTCCATCAAAACAAGCTGTCCAAACCCTCAAAAAAACTCCCAGAGCAGCTGAAGCAGCTTGCTGAAAGCAGGTTGCCTTTCCCCCTGGGGCTAGTGGTGCGTGATTATGAAGAAACAATAATAAAGGTATGCCTATACTGTGAAAACAAGTTTGCACAAAATACTTCTGTAATGTACAAAAAGTAGCTGAACAACCACAGGGTTCTTTGCTGTCCAGCTACAGCTCTTTTGTGTGGCTTTACTTAGGCAAAGGAGTAAGGGGAAAAGGAAGAAACTCTCTGGCTGCTCTCCTCATCCATAGGATGGCTGCACTGGCACACAGGTCCGTATCAGCTTCCACCAGCTCCCCCTTTCTTTTAATTTGCAGGGATTGCTGGAAGATCTGGAGTGCTCAAAGAACAGCTACAGGTCCCAGAGCCCAGCTTGCAGGATTTGCTTCTGGAGCCAGCCAGACTTACAGCAAAGCCTCTGCAGAGCTGCTCTGCCTCTGCATCATGCCCCTGAGATCCCCACTGGGCACAGCTCAGCTGGAGCTGTAAACAAGGTTACAGATGCACACACTTGGGGCATTTTGTATGTTCTGATAATGCAGTTTTCCTGTGCTAATCGTACAGGGATACTTCACAGTGCACAAATCTTCACTTGAAGGTAGATCAGGAACAGGAATGAGGGAAGCGACAGAAAAATCCCCGCCCTGCTGCCTCCATGGAATGAAGAGATAAGGTCCACAGAGGAAATAGGAAACTGTAAACCTAAACCTAAGAATGCTAAGAATTTCCTAATAAAGGATGATGACTCCCCATGACTGTCCTTTACCAGGGTAACCTGCTGGCCATGAGGGCCACCTGAACCCAGAAGCACTGAGCCAAGGGAGGTCACAGTGCTCCACCTCTCTCCAAATCTGCTGTGCTCACCAGGAGGGTGAGATGGGGAGGCATCACCTTGCTTTTGCACCTGGTAGGCTGTTCCCATCTGTCCCCAATCTGCAGTAGGAATCATGGGGGGGAATTTGACCAGAATTGTACCTGATACTTTATCAAGCTTGGAAATGTCCAATGCCTTGAAAGAAAACTGTTTTACTACAAAGTTGTATGTGTTAGGCATTGCCACTTCTTTTTTTTTTTTTTTTTTACAAATCCTCACATTCTCACCAAATAGCTTAAAAAGCAACAAAAGGTTATAACTGACTTGACCACAGATGCCACGAAGCCTCGCCATTGTACCTTCTCCTTCTGTTAGCTCCAGCTATTGCCAGATCACTGTCAACAAAGTCATACACAATAATGCCCCATTACAGCTGGAATGGTTCCTTAAACTTTATAGCACTTAGAAATGCTCCCAAGGCCCCAAAAACGTCTCGATTCAGAATTGAACACATAATACCTGCCAAATTCGCAGGTTTGAAAGCACTTCCAATAAGAATTAAAAAGGCCCTCTTCACAGCTGAAATAGGGCTATCAATACTTGACTTGCCTGCCCACGTGAAATAGTGGGTTCTTTTCTCTGACGTCGCAATTTAGTTTAAAATAGCTTTGATGATGACAGGGTACATGCCAACGATAACACCACAAAGATGACAGTCTAATCTTACAAAGATGACCGATCACCGATAAGAGATTAAGCCACACAACGTTTGAAAAACCAGATTATCTGTCTGCTAGGATGGTGTCTGTGCACACCTCCAGCTGAGCCACGCTGAGATGCCAGTGACATACAAAGATGCTTCTCCGTAAAAGCCAGAAATGCTTCACAGAATTTCTCAAGCCATTGGGATAAAAGAAGGAAAGAGAGCAAGAAAAGAACCCCCTCTGATATTATACTGAGCCTTTTTTGTCAAACATTCATTTTTCAGACTAGTAAAGTATTTAGATGTACAGCATATAAATAATTTAGAGGCACTATAAAAAGGGCTAAATTAGTCAATTCTGCCCTATAATTAGCACTCACAGCTATGCTGGCAATGGGGTGGGTGATTATTAAACACCTTTTATTATCGGTTTTTATGTACTACAATAAAAAAATTAAAATTATACTTACAAGAATTATTAGACATGCCGGTCCTATAAAACTCCATATAAAGTTATTCTTAGTGCTGAGCCAACATCTGAAAATTAAACAGCAGAAAATGCCTTGAGACGTGCTATTTTGGTTACTGCCTCCTCGCTGTACGGTGACCTGGACACGGAAAACGGGGCCTTACACTTCTGTGGTGCCGTAGTACTTGTAGCCCAGGGCAGCAGAAATTCCAACCACCACGGCTGGGCTGACGTAGCCAAAGACGTAGAAGTTCTTGTGCAAGAAGCCCTTGTTGTAGATGACTCCTACAACGATCAGGTAGAGGTGAATGCCTTCGATGCACATCCACGCAAAAGCAGCCAGAAGGAAGTAATGGAGTAATCCAGCAGTAATGGAACAGAAGAGCTGGAAATTCAATCAGCGAAATGAAAGTCATAATTCTGTTAATATGCCTTTGTCAATATAATATATATATATATTTTAATATCATAATATATTATTATGGTAGATGCACAGCAACCGAGTGACTCTGGAGTGGTGACTCAGCAGCCCCTTTGTGATGGTTGACAACTCTTGGCCTGCACCCATGAGCACACTCGTTCAGGAGGGTTTTCTGTAGCAACTTGCAAAATAAAGAGATTACATTCAACTTTTAAAATTGGTACATGTCTCCCCAGAAAAACTGTATAAATTATTTGACAAGGTTTATACTATAGTTATAGCTGAGTAGTCTATGTGCTTTCCTGACCTAAACAAAGCCCACTTTTAAGATTTTGATAACAATGTAATGGTTGTCACCTTGTAATTGCATCACAAGGAGTTACTTCTGAAGTAACTTCTGTTATAAAAAATGATGCCTTTGTAAAACCGATATTTTTCAATCAATCAGTACTGGAATGCTACCTCAGGGATAGCAGTTCCTATTTTTTCAAGTAATTTTAAATCCTATTCAGCCACTTACAGTGGGGTGCTTTGATAATTTATGCATAATTTTATTTCCTAAAACTCATCTAAGATGTCAAAATCAACAGCTTAGCTTTCTGAAAAGCAAGAGGGGCAGGTCAAGACCTTGCACATGGGAAGGAGAGCAATCCTCCAGCCAACAGCTCAATATCTTTTAGCTTTCAGCTTGGGATCGCAGCCCTGGCCTGGCTTTTAGGGAAAGCTGTCACCCTGAGAGCCACCAGCGTGGCTTTGTACAGCATCCTAAAGGGGTTTGGAAAGTGAAAATGCCAAACACACGAGGTCACAGTCTCAGGAAAGGTGACAAAGTTTAAAAGAAACCCACGGAGCGAAGTCGATACACACCAGCTCAGACGAAGGCCCTGCTTCTTTAAATGACCATTTTTTATTTCCTGTTACTGTGCTGGGAAGTCAGGGTCACTATTGCAGGTGGGAAACACGGGGAGTAGACAGAAGGTCATATCTCATGCTGTATATTTGCTTTGCAAGGCAAAATCAAGGCACAAGTGAAAACTACCCACCTTGTTGTTGTTCATATTAATTCCGATCAGAAAAATAAGTTCCGCCAGGAAAAGGCTGCAGCAGAGGTTTTTGTGGATTGTCGTTCTAGTGCTTTGAATTTCACTGAAGAACCAGAATGTAAAAATGCACATGGAGAGGCAAATCAACGAAATAATTATTCCTAGCTGAGTGATTCTTGTAAGAATGTTATAATTTGTAACACCCTGGGGGAAAATTATAATATAGTATTTAAAAGAACAGCTTTATACCTTCTCAAGAAAGACCTCATTCTATAATACAGCTCTTTTCTACAGAATATTAATCAAAATTGTTTGTAGAGTTTCACTGGAAATGTACACTTTGGATAATCCAAAAAGTACTGGGGTTTGGTGAGACAGATATAATTCCAGGGGAAATTAGTAATAAACTGTATATATTCTGCTCTTGCATTTTCTGATATTTCTTAACAAAACTTTTTATTAACATCAGTATCTCCTAATAAGATTTTCAGAATCAGATCATTTTAGTGAATGTCAAATACACTGGCAGTGGGACATGTATTAATGTGACATGAACATTTTCTAATATAAAAGGACTTATCACAGCAGTGACTTAGATAAGCAGGACTGAATAACTGTCTTACTGAATTTGCAACATGATCAAAACAAGACTCTGAAATAACAATCACTTCAAGCAAATGCTATTCCAGATACATAATGTGAACATTCTCCAAAGAAACACGGGATATTTTAATAGCAGATGTGAATGTTTTCTGTGTAAGAATACAGTTCCTTTTGCTGCTTGCTATTTTCACAAAGAGCCTCTGAAATACATGGCCGTACTTCAGCAAAAGGATAGTATTCAGCTGGCCATAAAATGTCTCTAAGTATTTTTTTTTTTTCTAAATAAAAGATCAGAGATTATTCACCTCCCCAGCCTTTCTTTTCAAAATAACTATATAAGTACCTGCAAAGGTTTTTAAATTTGAACTGGAGACTTAGGATGCTATTTAGCAACCAGGAAACAGCCTCTATCAGCATGAAATTCACAGTGTGAGAGAACTGTCTCAATAGAGTATATTCATGCTAATATTCTGCTTGCTGTCAGTTCTGTTAAAAGGCTGCCTCCTGAGGCAGGACCTAAGCTCCTGCAGATCCCCACTGAGACCCTGGGAATCTGTGGCGCTTCTTAATATAAGAAGGACATAAATTGAGTGGTCATTCTCCCAATTTTGTGCTGCTTGTGAGTGTCCATGTTTAATAGTCATAAACTTCGAATTGATTATGCTGCTGCAAACCCTCGGGAGAGACTTTAAAGAAGATTTTTAGATGCCAAGGTTAGACAAATGGGTGGCAAAGTTTTGTGAGAGAGAAATTCGAGGCCATATGGTTACTGACCACCAATGAATGGCAGATAAATCCCACGGCAGTCTTAAAGTGGGATTTAAAATGAAAAGCAATGCTCCAAAAATAAGCACAACAGACTGTGTGTTTGGAACAAGATACTTTGCTGCATCACTGCTCTGTAATACTGCAGAAAGGACATAAGGAAATTCAAACACATATGGGAGGAATTTTGTTTGCTCTGTGCACAATAAATTGTGTGTTTGCTGAATAAAACCAAGAGACAACCTGAAGGGGGGGAAGCATGTAGGTGGCACTAAAATAAAAGCATAAGGAATGAAAACAGGAGAAAGCATCAGGTAAAAACACTAAATTAAAATAGCACTTACAACAGAGCCACCTGAGGACATCAAAACAGCAAAATGAGTCAGATGATTGCATTTGCATGAGATATGAGTGGAGTTGGAATGTGTCAGCTCGCAGCCTTCTGTAGCCCAGTTGCCATCCATTGTGTCTGCCGAGTAGTTCCAAAATGCACATTTAATGTCTTTATCTGCAGTCTGGAACAGAAACAAGATGTTTTACTGATGGCAAAAGGCAGGATATTTCCCATCAAGAGACCTTTCTTACCCCAGCCAGCGCAATTCATTACAAATCGCTTGCTGCCATCGGAAGGCTGGGAGACAAAAGGCACATTCTGCAAGGCCCGTTCCAAGCAATCAAAACATGGCCGGGGATGGAAGCATTTTATCCACACAGCTAAAACAACCCCACCAAACATGTAGTCTAATCAGATTACTGAACCCTTCTGGCACTCGCAAAGATGTTGGAATTTTTACCCAGAGAAAAAACATACATTGTTAAATATCCACTTGCACCTGCTGAACGTGGACTGGACTGCGAGGTTACAGCCACATGGCTTGTCCTGCTCACAGTCCATTCCACACGAGCAGCCCAAGAACTGGGACTTACTCTGTTCATTTTACAAAGTAATCTGGGATAAAGCCAGGGTCATACCACACCTGTTGTATCACCTGCCACACAACAGTGATGAGTAGGACCATTAGCTATTATTTGGTACAGTTAGTGCTTACTAAATCCAGTCAAAGATAAGGTCCCCACTGTACTGTAGCCTTCATAAATATGTGCAAATTTATGTACAGGTGATTTCTAACTCAGAAGACAAGGAACAAATTTAAAAGCAATGTAAACAAGGTCAGAGCCTTGTTTCACTGCTCGTCTCCCTACAGAGTTGCTTTCTTGTTAAGGTTCTGATAATTCCTTGTGCTAGTAAGGTGATTCTTCACATATTGGTGAAGCCAGCAAAAATCTGTGTTTGCTGGAAGTAAACCTCTCAGTTCTAAATAAACGTGTTCAGAAATAACAAAGTTTCAGAACTATAGGTTCTGCTATTACCCACTAACTGCAGGTTATCTTTTTGTGTTAACTTTGAAGCATTTCTTCCCCTTTTTTTTGGTATACATGCTTAAATGTCTGATAAACTTTCAGGAAAAAACCCACCCAAATACAGAACATTCAAGATCCTGTAATATTCCCTGACTCAGGCATCTACATTTTATCCATGCTGCAACCCAACAAAGATGATATTGTTGCCCTTGTTTTAGTCCCAGAGCAATTTTGCTCTGCATCATATTTAGTATATATTGTGCTTAGGATGTCACGGTTGAGATTAACGTTGTTAGGGTAATAAACGGCAACCTCACTCCAGCAAACAAGAGAATTTGTTGTGTCTCAGTTTATCACATGCTGCAGGTATGGTTACATCACATAAAACCATTAGCTAATGCTTTGTTTTATTTGAAGCTGATAATAAAAAAAAACCCCACAAACCCTTACCTTGGTATATTTTAGGGTAAATGTAATTTTCTCGAGCTCATAGAGCGTGGGTGGGTTTGAGCTGATTGCGACAGCTATAACTGATGAGCTCACTGTCTGTCTCTGCTCTGAAGGATCTTTTGAGGAGTGGTTTTGAGGCGATGAGAGCAAGGATCCAACGTTGTTGTACCGCAGAAAGACCACTGCAACCGTGCCTGTCAATCAAACACACTGCGTTCAGGGGTTCGGGGGTTTTTATAGGGGGACAAAATCGAAGCCATTCAGGAAACAACAAACAATTGACATTATTGCTGCCATGGCATGAAATACGCAAAGCAGATGGAATCTTTGTGGAACACTTATAAAAATGTTTTAGGGACAATGAAATACAGCTTTATTTAAAACAGTGTAACCAGCAGTAGAAATGAAACTGTGTGCTCGCTCTGGAAATACTAATTAGATATAGGCATATGTATTTTTCCTAGAGTAATATATGCTTGCTGCTGTTCTGCAATTGGTTACACATATGGTGTCAAGGTCTTATAAACTAAAATGTCTCAGGACCTTTCTGAAGTACCTGGCTTGCTTTGACTCTCATTACAGTGGACCCAGTATGGAAGACAAGTAAAGAAGAAGAAAAAGGTATTTTAGGAGGCACTGCTGATCTTAAAAAATGTAGTGACTTTCTCCCTGGTATCAAAGTAAACCCCAATTGTAGATACTGATAGGTGGTGAGATTCAGATTAGATGGAAGATGAAGATTTAAAAAGTATTTTCTATGTTTATTCTTAGGTGGTTTAATTCCAGAACTGCTTAAACACGTTTATTTATTTGTAGTGCTGACAATAGTTGTAAACCCTTTCTGTAGCACTCTGAGGACCAAGTCAGACCTGGATCCTGCTGGTTTTGGTGCTGAAGATTATATGTTCTTGGCCCAGTGAGCTACCCTCTAAATGAAGAAGGTGCACCAATTTTTGGAGGAGAAAAGTAGCAGAGAGAGTTGAAGGGGCCACTCCAAAGTCATAGAGCAGATCTATGGCTGAGTAAAGGGTAAAGCTCAGGTACCAATATCCAGTGTGAAAACTCACTGTGCCACTGGAAATGTTGGAAATACCAGTCTTGAGACAACAAAGGGGGAGGAGAAATGGTGATAAAAATACCTTGTCTCCTTTGCAGTCAGTCTTGGTAAACTGCACATTTGATTATCTATCCATGGAGTTATTAACCCACCTACTCTCTAACCTTTCTTACCATTAGGATGAGATTCCTTTCTCTTCTTTGGTGAGATCTTTATGTAATCTCCCTCTGTGTGTACATGAGGGTGAATGTGTTTCATGTGGTGTGAATCAAAAGCAAAAACCTTGAGTGCTGTAAAAGAAGAAAAATGCAGTACAAATCACAGCTCCATTATGGTCTACCATAATTTACACTTGGGTTAATAAATGTGTTATTGTATTGCATAATTACTGTGAATTTGAAGAATATATCATTGTGCAAAATATTTCAAGAAAAATGCTATTAGTGTAACATGTTTGTTTAAACGTCTACATTTTTTTTATTTTCATGCATACATTTTGCTCTCACACTTTTTACTCTTTCCATGAAAAATACAGTCTCTTATTTACCTTGCCTTAAATTAGGTACTGGAAAAAACAATGTAGGTTACTTTGGGAAGAGCTATTGCTTTATTAAAAATGCATTCCTGAAAGCAGCCACAAATCACAATTATAAAAAGCAAAGCGTAAAATTCTCCACTGAATACTAACATTTGATAAAAGCCAATTTTTGAAAAGTATATTTTTTATGGTTATCTATCCACGCTACCAAATGCACGTTGCACCGTGAACTAATGATGTGTCTTGTCAGAAAGCAAACAAACAAGCATCACCCCTCAGGACAAAAACTACATTAGAGGCCATTGAGCTCTTTACTTGCTTCATTACAGCGCTGAGTTTCAATCACCCGGGATGGGAAACAAACAAACAAACAAAAAAAGTCAATCAGGCCTTTTCCTTTTTTAAAACAAACCAAAACAACAACAAACAAATGCAAAACTTGACTGATGGAGGAATATCACTAAGCTAGGCCATCTGCATTGCTTATAGCACAGCACACAAAAATAATATGAGCTATTCAATAGACCAGCTGTCAGAAAACGTTTGTCAGGGCAAAAGAAATAGTTTTATTTGGCTAGAGTTTTGAAAAGCTCGTAGTTCAAGAGCTTGCACCATAAAAAGCAGGGGAGAGTGAGAGAGAGAGATGTAATGTTGTAGGTCTTGTCCCAAAATAGTTATGTGTGGCACATGAGACCATGGAAAATTTATTCATGCTGAAAAACAGTAACAAAAAATGTTCGTGTTTGGGTCCAATTTGGAAATGAGCTCACACAGTTTACCGTCTTAGAACAAAAATAAGCTGAAAAAATCATTAACCTTTCAATATGGAAATTCCTCCCCGTTCTCTTTATCAGCTCATTCTGTCACCTTGGTGACTGGCACCTACAATGCCACCAGAACCTGCACCTGAATCCTCTCCCCCTGGCCTTCCCAGCCTCAGCTTCCAAGCAAGGGAGGTGGGGAATGTGGGGAGAGGGGGGTGAGGAGCAGGGGGCCTTTCCAGGCAGCACTGGCACCGCTCTGGATCTGCTGCAGACCCAGAAGTGCCCTGCACTAACTTAACTCTGATTGTACAGAGCCTATGCCACGGAAAAAATACACCCCCTCCCCCCCACTATTTTTTCATCACTCTGTGTAATCTACTTTCAGACAGGTGAGGGAAGAACAGGGGGTTTGACCTGCCTCGGGACCACAGGAGGAATCTTTCTCATGAACTCATTTTATAAAGCAGCAAGCCAGCAAGAGGCACTGAAGGACTGTACTAAATCTAAAATAAGAAACCGGATCACATACAGTTTGGGGACATTGGTAAATATAAAGATGAAAGAGTGGCCACTGACAAAGGAATCAGCAATTCTTGATTAGGATTTTCAAAAGAGGCTGGTGTTAGCCTTACTCTGCTCCCAGTGAAGCAATGGCAAAACCAGTATTGCCACAGGAAAGCCAGCAGATACTGGTGGGAAGACACCAGCTCACAGGTAGAAGGTAGGAGAGCAAAATCGTGCAGTTGAGACCAAGCAGTTCTCCTCCTGTGGAACTCCTCTTAAAATGAGAAATTTCTGTTGACATAAAGCTACTCAAGGTTGAACTCACTAGGTACAATCTTTATTCAAAGTTCATTTATAATACCTTCACTGAACTAAAGAGAGTAAAAAAATCTGTTTAGAGCAAGTCCAAATTTTATTCCACTGGTGTTTTTTATGCATGTAAGATGCATAGGATAATTGTGAAAAGGATCCAGATTCCCTATGAGTGGGGCCATAATGAGAGACTGAAAGAGAATCTGAAAACAACTTCCCACAGACTCTCAATTTTTTCTGGGCTCTGGACTCAAATGTCTTTGAAAATTACGATACCTACACTGAAAGTCAGGTGTTAGTTACGAAAATCATACAAATTAACACCTGTGTCTTTCACATAGCACCATCTCTAATCTTCATAATCGTGCTGAAAATCTCGATGCAATCCACATCTGAAGTATACCTCCGATTAATTTTCTTTGTCTTACCTATGTCACTTGCATTGGCATCTAGCTGTGTTGTCTTTTTGAAGTTCTGGGACACGAGAAGCGTCGCCTGCTCAGCGGTGTGCAGCAGCTTGGTCAGGCTCCGCCTCTGCTTCTCGGCAGGAAGAGCTTCCCAGACAGTGAGTTTGTCTTTTTGTAAAAAATTATTCACGGTGTTGACCAAAACCTGTAAAGAAAAGCACGTGTTGGAGAAGAGTCAGGCACTACCTGTGCCTGGAACAGGGACAAAAAGCCCATAGATCTGAGCCACTCACGTTGATGGTGGCGTTGGGAAGGGCTTCGCTGTCGGAGTCAGGCGTGGCATCCCACGAGGGATACGACAGCGCTTCCACGTAGGAAACCACATCCACGGGTGAAAGCGCTCCCAAAGTGTTTTTATTAATTTCCTGCAGCATCTCCAGAGGTGTCTTTAAATGACTAAGCTGAAAAATGCCAGAACTCACATCTTAGTGAAGCAAGGGAAGTCATATTTCTGCGGCTGAAAGTAAACCTGTGAATTATCATACTGGATTTTAAGGCACTTGTGCATTAAACCCCCCCACTATTTCAATCAGCAGGTTGACCTACAAAGCACTGGTGTTACACATCTGGTATAACCCTAACAAATCATCTGCTGTCATTACACTTCCTTTTTTTCCCTACTGCATCTCAGTTTTATTTATCCTGATGACCCATAGTGAACTAGTAGATGTTCTGCAAAAAATAATTAAATATCAGTGATATGATCATTCTGTTGACTTTTTTATTAAATTTTAACTGAAGAGGTAGGAGCAGATGTGCAGTATTTGTATATTTTTTAGGTTTTTTTGGTTTTTTTCAAATGCAAATTATAAAGAAGTAATTGAGTGGCCTATACTGCCTATTTCCCCTTCACTGCTTCAGCTCATGAAATGCTAAATGCACTTACACCAAACAACTAGTTTAAAAGTATAGGCAAGAGAGGGTGAGATGAAGATTAAGCTTGCAGTCTCATGGCTGAATAAGAAAAGAATTACTTCAGAATACTGAAATCTAATAAAAAAACCCCAACATCTGATCTTCTATGATCCATAATCTCTGCTGCTGAACAGCTTTTATGGGGCTTGCTTTGTCTTTAACTGCAACTGAACAGAACTAGAGCAGAGTCTAAAAACCAGGCTAAAAATCTGACAGTGATTTACATGAAATTAAAGTGTTTTTACTTATTAAGTTTAGTTTAATGATGTATTTAATAAAAAAAAAGATCTCACTCTAAGATCCTACTGTGGCATTTACCATGCCTTTGCACCTGAGTGTGACAAGTACATATTATATTTGATATAAGTAGTACATTGCAGGTAAACATAGAAAACATGTGAACACAATGTATATATAACACTAGGTTAGTAACAGTCTTTAAATTAACATCTTTCTGAACCCAGTCACTTCAGCAAGCTGCTTAATATCAAATTCAAACATATACAATCAGTTTTAATTTATTTATGCTTATGCTTCATTTATCCTTTAAAAATAGACACTAATGCAGCTGTAGACTAATGAGCAGTGCATTAATGAATATATTCTTTAATTTGCTTGAGGAATCTCTGTTTCTGGGACCAAAAAAAAAGAGTCTGGAGTCTTTGTTTCTACAAGTTCTGTATTGCTTTACATAGTATGCTCTGAGGAGTAAATAAACCAGCACACCAAGATGTTATGGCTCCATTTTCCATTTAGTCACTTGTTGACATTACTTTTGTAAGCTGTCTTGCTGCCTTTCCTTCTGAACAAGCAAATAATTGCACATCAGTAAATGCAGCAGTGTGTAACTTCAGAAATTACAGAAACAGCTGAGTGATTACCACACTTGTGAATTTTTCATGCATCATGATTCACTCTGCTGGAAACAGAACACGCAGATTCCCAGCAAGTTATTACCATGATCTGAACATACAACCCAGTTCAAATAATTTGAAATTATTAAAAAGACGTCTGTAAACATGCTTAAGTTCAATTGTATGCTTCAGGTCCTTGTTAAAAGCTGTTTAAGAACAACTATAATTGAAGTAGCAGTTTCAAACAGAAACAATTAAAAGATTTGGAAATCAATCTATACACCAATGCTACTTACTCTGGCTAAAGTTCTATTAATATGTTCAGTTACACAGTCTTTGAATAACTCACACTTGGCCTTTGGATTTTCTGTAGAAATAAAAGGAAACTAATTATACATTGCAGTCCATGCAATATTCAATATAATCTAATTGTGAAAGCTCTTGTCTAGGTCATCCCCCAAACCACCAGCATTCTGAATTTATGCACATAAGACACAGCACTCCATTCTCAAACTTCAATTACAAGGAGTTTATCTCGGCCAAAGTTACAGCCCTGGACTGGACTGTGCCCTTCCATGGGACTCACATGGAGTTAAGAGCCAGCTCAAATTTACAGAAAGGGATACAGATCTGACAATTATGAGGAGGTAACTGTTATTTCAAATGGGTTTCATTACCCTGTTTAGTAAAAATACATTTACAGAATTATTCTATTCTCAGGAATTGTAGGTGCCACCGCCTTGCCTCTTTTTCATGTCTTGCTGATTAATCTAACTGAAGATAAATAGGCACTGGTGGGTTTCTCAGAAGATGTATCTCTATAATAACACATAAACCTTTATAATATCATGTACCTTGGCAGGAAGTGCCATCATTTGGCTTAAACTGCAATTTTCCTGTGGATGGTTGATAACCTTCCTTACAGGAGCAGCTAAACCCTCCATCCACGTTTTCACATTTTGCATGATCTCCACAGGCAGCAGTTCCTTCATTGCTGCACTCATCCACATCTGCAAATATCGTGAGAAATTGAATTTTTTATTAAACATTTACAGACTAACACCTTGCTGCTTTGTTGATAATAGCACCACACACTACAAGCAGTTTCATAATAAAATTTCATGTAATAAAAAAAGCAAAACTAAAACCCTGCTATTAATGGCAACCCCCTGCCAGTTATAATACTTACAGATTAGAAGGATAAATCATAATTGATCATATTTTTATACCACCACTTTTATTACTATATAATACTACATTGCTCATGTTTCAAAACCATATTAATTCTATCATAAAAAATATTTGGCATGATGCAAATCATCTGAAATCCATTTTTCAGAGATTAGAACAAATAGATTTTCTCAGCTTTGTGATTCAGTTAGGAAAAGAAAAAAGACCTAAACTTGCAGACTTTTCTTTCAAGTTGCAGCTTTGAAAAGATGCTGCAAAAGATCCCTCTGTCTCATTAATCTAAGAATTAAACTCTGTGCCCTTTAAAGTGCTTGGCATGTCTTTTTTTTTTTTTTTTTTTAAATCCCTGTTTAAATTACATTTGCCTAAACTGTATTTTGTGCTTCTAAATAGTTTGCTATTAGGCAGACAGGTTCATTAACTGGGTGGGGCACAGTCCAAGAGTAAAACCAATGAATTCCAGTAAGGCAATCCATAAATTGATCAATTTAAGGGAGCTGGGTACTAACTCCCTGGCTGGAATACAGATTATTTTGCATTATTTGGTTGGCTGAGGATAAAGATCAAATAACTCAATGGAGAAAGTAAACTGGGAACAATACCAAATAATTCTGAAGAATGAAGTAATGGACTGTGAAGTGCTGTGCTGGAAAGGAGAAAAAAGTGAACAGCTTTGGGAAAGGTATGTGTTGATGAAAAGAGTTGAAAAATGAAGAAGTGATATATGAGCAGGTTTAAAGTAACAGCCTGAGAACTGAACTGAAGGAAAGTAAAGGTAGTGTGGGGGATGGATTAACCAGAGGGGGCGACACCCCAAGTTAAGAACTGGTATGACACGTAATTTTGGGAAGAAATTGGTGAAAAAAGGAGAAGTGATTGATCATCAGTGGAGGAGAAGAGCTGCCTGAATTGATAGGAAGCCTCTGCACTGCCAGATGGGTGTTAAGGACAGACAGACAGAAAGCAGATATGGGGTGGCTGGAGAGGCACCATCAGGGTATAGGAACAAGTTTCACACTCTGCTTTTGATACAGGAATCTTGGTGGTTTCCAAAAAGCAACAGAACAGAAAGGAGCAATAACGCTTGTGAAATTAGAATATTGTTGAAAGATGAACTGTGTGTCTATGGGTACACTAGGGAATGCAAAAAAAAATACCTGAGGGATATGTGGGGGCCATCTGTCTGTTTAGACAGCATTATTTGTAACTTAGTAGAGCATTCTTGACTAATGGTTGTGTGGTTTGTTTGTTTGTTTAGTTTGGTTTTGTTTTAGGGTTTTGTTTGTTTGATTGATACAGGGCAACAGTAAAATGACTATAAACTTTCCATGGAGTATTCCAACACTACTTCTGCTCATAATCCAAGGGCTCTTCCCGGGATTCAAGGCGATGGTTGAGGTCCCACCTCACTTTCATGTATCTGTGTTTCTCAGTGAGCTGTGGGCTCTGATTTGCACCTGATATGTTTTAAGCCTGAGGTGCAGAAGCTGCCATGGTGTGAATGGGTTGGTGCCAGCATGGAATTTTAAGGTATGAGGTTAAATTACGATTATTTGTATCAGGGTAATAGTTTGTTTCCATATTTAATGCTCTGAACTACAAATGTTTGTTTTTAAACAGCTGAGGTTTGCATTATCCTTATTTGTATGGTGTTTTGTGACCTCAGTTTTCATAGTTATGGAACTAACCACATCATACATGAACCAACCTGGCAAAAGGGAAGGAAAAAAAGGTGTGATACAGTGCTACACACAGGATAAATCATAATTAAATGACTGTCATTTAAAGACATGAGGTTAAAGTTCTTACTCCTGGCATTTAGATAACCTCTCACATCAGTACATTATAAATCTTTGTCTGAAACAAGTGGGTGCCTGTCCATTCCTTATTGTGTGAATCTGTGCAAGACAGAGGAACTTGGAATGAACTGAAGTGGCAAGGGTGGCAGTCATGACAATCCCAGTTTGTATAACACCTACATCTTAACGATACCTTCAGCACGTAATGCAGTGCTAAAACACTAGCAATTCACAACAATCTTTGCTACAACTCACAATCACGTAAAAATAAATAAATATTTGAATTCTTTTCAGAGTACCTTTGCTAAACATCAGGTTTCTACGGGATTTTACTGATGCAAACCTTTCAAAATTATGATGATATTTTGCTTTTCATAAACCTTCAGCTCAGTAAAATACTTATTTGTCAGTGTTGGGCAGTCACATAAATCACAATTTTTTTGGAAATTGTGTCAGACATTAAGTGTAAAGGAGATTTTAGAGAGAAGTCAAGATTATCCAGAACAACAGCAGAGACTCAAGCACCACAGCACATCTCTGGCAATGGGACAGATATTTAAAGTCTGATAGAGACACCCCGTTGAATACATGCAAATAGACTTTCTGCAGTTGAGTTGCCCGTATGGAATGAGTCCATATCACGCCTATCTAATTTATTGACTCCAAAAGAAAAAAAATCAACTCCTGGATGACAAAATTAAAAGGCAATACGCCTGATCTTGCAAGGTACTAATCAGCTTCATATCCCTTTCGAATCAGTGAGATTGTCAGGGGCAGCCAACACCTCGTGACGGTTACAGGAATGCAGCTTTTAAAATCCTGCTTGGAAACTCTGTGTGCAGTAGCTGGAGGCTTTTGTTTCTTTGTATTGTGTAGTTATGCCTTTTTAACCAAATATGCAATTGGACCACACGCAGACAACAGCCTGTCAGTGCTTTCAGCAATCCAGTTTTAGGGGAGCTTTGGGGTGAGGATCTCGAATGGTCCTCCTTGATCTGCTGTGGGAGCAGGAGTGGGGCTGCCAAGCCTTGCCTGAGCAGTCTTCACAAGCAGCATTCCTGAGCAAAGGTTGGGGACCAGCAGCTTTTTAAACAGAAGAGCATTTGCCACAGTGCTGTAACAAAAAGCCCTGGCCTTTCAGTAAATATTCAAAACAAACCCTGGAGCTGAACTTTGAAGCTTTTATAACAGCTCCAATCAGAAAAATATTATCACCAGCACCACTTAGGCCGGTGTGAAAATAGATTTATAGCCTTTTATTTTATTTCTGTGCTTTGTCACTCCTCATTTACTGCAGCAGGCAAGGAAATTCCAATTAAATTAAAAGTACTGAGAACAGTTATTATGTTCAGTCTTGCCAATTATGGGATTGTACCTACATCGCTTTGATTCTCCACCAGTCAGTCAAGACAGCTTGATGTCTACATTATACCTTCCTGCTTATTAGTAGCTTGCAAGGGATTGAAAAGTCCAGCTGCAAAGCACTAGATGTTCCCTCCCCGTGTCTCCACGCTGTGGAAGGCAGCAGCACGCACAAAGTGGAAATGAAAAAGGCTGTGAATGGCAGAGCTGAAAGAAAAGGCAGCAGCGTGGCACAGGGCCAGATCCCATGCGCTGCTCGGCTCCCCTGTCACAGCAAAGGGTGAGATGGAGAATGGGTGCCTTCCCAGTGCTCTCAGAAATACCTGAAGAAAACTAATAGCACGTTCCCAGAAAAGGGAGAGTGGCGTGGATGGCGCTTTCATTTCACAGAGGGCCATTTTCATGTTTTTACTCTGTTGGCTGGGGTGAAAAAAAGGAGGTTTGTATTTCACTTTTTTATCTGCAGCAGAACATTCAATAAGATGTGAAGTCTAAGGGAAAGCACGGCTTTTACACAAATCAAAAAATAGATTTTAATAGCTCACTTTCATGAAAGCAGAAAAATATCATCTTCAGAAATACCACATCTCTACATCCTTATTTTTTTCCTCTCCATTTCCTTTCTTCTATTTTCCTCCCTTTGCCCTCCTACCTTCCAGTTCCTCCTCTAGCTGCATGTTTCTTTGTCATCTCTTCACCAATTCTACCTGATAACATGGATGAAAAACTGTTGACCCTCAACTCAAAACTCAGCATTCTGGTTGGATTAAGGGTGAAGTGACACTTCTCAAAGCAGCTGTCCCAAGCTTTCTTTCGATCTGCTGCTTTGAGAGTTATAATCACTTTGTACTTTGTAGTTTCCAGAGAGGGAGAGGAACCAAAGAGGTGCATTTGGATGGGCTTTGAAAGGGACTCTCACAGACACACTGATGTACCAGACTTGCACTGCTGGGAAGTCCAGACAGCTTTGATGGCATAAACAAACAGGCTGCAAAATGGCACACTCTCCAAAATTCAACCACTGTCTCTTTAAAGCTACTGCCAGGTACATATACACATGCATTTAAAACAAGATTTAAGGCTTTGATGAATCTGGAAATATACTGGGCCCTATAAACTTGGGTAGGATGCCTGCCTGGGAGCTGTGTTCTGTGATTTGCACTGGATGGCTTGCACTGTATTTACAATGACAGCTTTGGTGTTTGCATCACCTGTGTGTGGTAAACCCTAAATACACAACTGTCAGCTGTTTGTGTGCAAGGAATATCTACTACTTGCAGCTGGCCCACTGGGTACAAAATACCCTATTATTGTTTCCCTGGTGGATAAAGTAGGAAATTAATCGTGGATCAAAAGGTTGTTTTTAGGACTCACGTCTCGGTAAAGTAATTGGTACACTTGTTTAATCGGAAAAGGTGCCCACAGGTAATTTTTTTTATTTCAGTGTGAGTTTGGAAGCTCCTCCATTGTCAGAAGGAAGAACAAAAGTGCTAAACTAAATCCTAGCAGAGGATAAAAAAAGATCAATCTACCTGGTAAAGAAAAGAGGTAGAAAAAAAGAGATTATCACACTAATGGCAAAAAGTTAAAGTGACACAAAAACAGTCACAGAAATAACTTTGAGGACAAACTACTGAAGCTGAGGAAAGGCTGTAACACAGAAATCCAAACCTGGACCAGAAATGGTGAGAATATTTACAGCTCAGTGTGCTAACAGTCTCCATCCCAGCTAATTTAAGAAGGATTCATAGCAGCTGGATAAAGCAGAGCACTTATAGATGGATGTGAGCAATGGGCAAGAAAGGTCGATTAGATCACTTTCTGGCTTAATATGCAACCATTCTGCTGATATTAAGAGCAGTAAGAAGAGGGGTTGTCAGCACTCACAAGCTCACAGGAGACATACCTAGCATGAGACACAGTCAGCATAAAGGTGGAAAGGGCAATAGATTTATTTCTCATTCTCTCATTCCCTGAGGACTCTTGCAACATACAGAGAAAATTACCAGGAGTTTGAGAAAAGAGAAATAGTTACAGTTCTTCCATTCAAAGGAAATCCTAAAGGATTGCATAGCTGTTCAGAAAAAACATTTTTCCAGAGAACTTTTTCCTCCTCTTCAGTGCTGAACCTGTTCCATCCTATGCTACAGAAAGAGAGGCTGATGAATGGCACAGGGGACAGGATAACTACTGATCTTGCTCATTGCTTTTGATCAGACCTGAAAAATTACCTAAAATATCCCAATCTAAGTTTCCAGACAAAAGATATTTGAAGTATAGTAGGTCAAATGTATAGATAATTTTGTTGGTCTGGGGTGACCCGAATGCAGAATATTTTGTCACTCTGCTTTGTTTTGAGAATATGACCAGCTAGCTCACAGATGAGTGAAACAGTGGCATAAATGGGTGAATTGGGGATTTTTGTACTGCCTTAACTATATATTCACTGCCTAAAGCTGTGACATGTGGATTTAAATACACTGCAAGCAGAGTCAAGATGGAAATGCTACTGAAAGCAGTGGCAGCTGCTGTGTTGTCAGTGAGAAGTGTGGGCCTGAACTGGAATATTAAGTCTGTACCAGTGCAAATTATAGGAACTTTATACCCAGACTCCAAACTTCCCAAATATGAAAGCATTTTGCTCGATTTCTATAATTAACAGAGGCAAGAAGAGAAGAGTGACAATGCAAAGGTGGCTGGCAGACAGTAATAACTTACCCACGCAGGAGGTTCCATCATTAGGTACAAAAGTTTGTTGACCATTGCTGGATCTGAAACCAGGCATGCACATGCAGAAATAACTTCCCACCGTGTTTGTGCAATTGGCATGCTCTCCACAAGGCTGAGTAGCATTTTCACACTCATTATCATCTGCCAAGACATAAATTACAGAGAGATGTATTTGCATTTGACGATTGAAGAGAGCAGCGCAGTATAAGCTTAATTTGGCTCTGGTATTTTATTTGTGCAAGTTTTAAATGCTGAGCTGGCACTCTTGGTGTTTGTCTATGTAGTTTTCCCATTGCCAAGGATGTAATCAGGTGTTCAGCAGCACTATTCCTGCGTGAATCAACAAATGAGGAAATCAGTGGGATACTGAAGTGAATGGTTTAATTGGATATACACTTGGAATAAAGGATTGAGACAAGTACATGCTCTGCCATGGTTGTATTTGATAACACTTTCTCCTCTCCAAAAATACAGAGGTAGAGAGTCACTCTGAGGATGCACCTTGGAATTTAGAATCATAGAAAACAGCTCAGAAGGATATAAGGAAGCCCCCCCTTCATTTCCTAACCACACCAAAGCAGAATCACTTTATCTAAATGCACATTTTTATGGCCTGTTTTTAAAGACCTTCCGTGGTATTTCTCAGCAGTACCGGACAACAAACTTACAAATTCACCCTACTGACTGACCTGAGTCCTCAAGCATATTGTTTTTTCTTAGTTATCACAAAGACCTTAACAAAGAGATGAGGAACCTTCATGGCTTGATCCTTACCTCTCAGGAATTGCTGTGCAAGCAATCATTTTTGGACCTGCAAATTTACGTCGTCTATTTTACCTGGTTAATCCCATGCCTCCAGTGGTACACCACAAAGGAACATTATACACAAGTTTGAAGACTGCATCATCTCTGCAGAACCTCAGTAAGTGCTGTCATTGTGAGCACAGGGACCCAGCGAGCTTGATCAAAGGTCAAACAAAATCATAAACTCCTGCTCTGAACCCCATACTGATCTTCTGCAATGACTCAATAAAGCCACTTCCTCTCCAGAAGCTTCCAAGGTCCCTGTTGTCTCTTAAATAATTTTCAGACCAAATTCGAGAAAAATTTCAAAAGCTTTCTTACCCAGGCACACTATTTATCAAACTGAAACACTCACAGCACTGATAATTCCATCTTTCCAACAGCCCATTTCTTTTAAGGCACTCCAAAACTTTGAAACAAACAAATCAATGAAACTCTCCCAAAGAAGCTCTCTGGGTGGAATTTTCTATTTTCTGATTCGTGAGAAAGGAAAAAAGTTAAAGGCTTCCTGAAATCTATGGGGATTTTTTTCCTGTTCTCAAGCAAAATGTACTCATAACATGATGAATGACAGGAAAGAATTCTAACAGGGAGAGAAATAACAATTTATTGCAGAAGAGAAATGATGAAGGAGCATGACAGGGAGAAGAAATATGATTTCAGAAAAGGCACCCAAGGATGAGTTTTAGAAAGGTGCTCCTGCTGCCTGATGGTCATTGTTCTCCTAAGGTCTTCACAGAGATAGGGTGCAGATAGGTAAAGTGTCACATAAGGCAGGGCAGGGGCAAGATTAAAGCACAGCAAGAGGCATAAAGCGTTGCAGGAATACATTTCTGGAATATAACTTAGTCACAGCCCCTAGCTTGATTCTGGAACAGGAGTTTTTTTGAGATTTGAAGTCTGACGTGATCTTGAATGTGACTCAGACATGCAAATATCAATTCAGAACTGCAGTTTTCCTCAGGGGGATTTGGGTCAACAGTATCAAACGGATTACGCTCATTAAAACTAAAATTGAATGTAATTTAATGAGGAATCCAAGTACAAAAGCACTTTGCCAACAAACGTCAACAATATTTATCCTACAGCTTTGGTATTCATGAGAATACAGCAGAGAACGTGTATAATTTGGATATTAAAGAATGCCAAAGTAAAACCAAATTAGCTTAAGTGGAATTATGATAGGGAGGAAAAAGTGTGGTGTTGATCCAAGTTCAAAAGCAAAGGCATAAGAACACGGAAAAAAACCAGGCTTGGCATGTGGCCTCACAGAGACCAGGTCCCAGAACATTTTACAGACCTTGATAACAAGGTCCACTTCTAACATAATTTGTGTGTGTCTGTTTGACTCCTTTGCAACTCAAGTTTGCTCCCAGACCCTGGCATTTAATGACAAGGAACAGTGGACTACCCTGTTACAGCTGCCAAGTCAACTTGGTCTTGGGAAAGTGCTACAGATTCTGGGAAGCAATGTGTGTTGACTCTGGAAAGCTCACAGGACAGCTGGAATGGAAGATGAGAAGCAGGACACCAACGATGGCAGGAACTGATTCAAAGTAGAGGAATAACAGAGCTAAGGAGGCCACAAGTGACATGCAAGAACTTCTCTTTGATTTTTTTTTTGTTCCTACGAGTTCAGCTGCAGTCCCCAATATCCAGCAATATTGCCTTTTTCAGGTGGGCCAAAGGATTTACAGGCAATATTAAAATGACTCATACAGTGGTTATCAATAAATTTGCTGCAGTTATGCCTAAATAACTTCACTGGATGATTGATGTTTTTCCTCAGTATTTATGATGTCTGTAAGGGGTTTAATGGTGACTATGTTCCCTTAGCAAGCTTGTTTATTGAGAGAGCCTTTCAGATAATTTGAGAAACCTTCTGAACATTGAAGGAACAGCAGTAACTTACACTGCAAACACAGGAATGAATATTTTAAAGAGTGAAGTTCATATGGAGCTTTCTTTTCACTATTCCCATGGTCTAATGTAATACTCAGCAGACCCTGCTGGGGCATAATTTACTGGACCACATCCTGCTTCCAGTGAAATTAATGACATAAAAGTCACTGACGTCAGTAGGCTGTGGAAAACCACTGGGTTAATGAGAAAGGCAAGTGAAGAAGAAGTTTCCAAGAAAAAAAAAAAAAAGGAGTTTCATATACAGTCTATCTAAATGTGGGGTTTTTTTCACACAAAATATTATAGAAGATCAAAAATGATGGAAAAAATATCATCGAGTTCTCTGTGTAAACAACTTGAATTTTTTATTCAGACAACACTCCAATGTGAAGCCCAGGGGCTTAAAGTAATTTTCCAAATTTTGCATGATTTATAATATTATTGGATTTGTGATTTAAAGGATGTCAGGAAAAAAAATAATGGTATTTATAGATGAAAAAATTTTTTTTTTTTTTTTTTTTTTTTTTAACAAAATGTTCTGCCTATACAGAATGGATACTTTAAATGACAGCACTCATATAATCCACCTGCTTAATTTCTACCTAATTTAATTGTGCCATGTGCATTCACTGGTGCACAGACACTCACTGAATACTGTAAGCAGTATCTCAGGAATACACATTCCTTTAAATGTGGTTTCTTTTTTTTCCCTCCAGTAAATGATGAGAAATTTGGAGACTTTAGAGACAAGATGGCCAAATGACAAAGTTAATTATCATGGCTAAATGGAAATGCTGCATTCAAGTTTGATACACAAGGCATTTCCCGAATAGCTGCACTGTCTTAAGAAATGCCAGTGGGGCTCTGGGGACCAGGTTGTTGGGATGGTGGGTTTAGATGTGGTTTTTTTTGTTTGTTTAATGGAGGATACAGGAATGTGTACCTGAATATTGGTAGGAGTCTTACACAGTACAATTGTAGAATTAAATCAATTTTCCATTCTTACCTTAAAAATACAGCTGGTATGTGTATTTTACTGTGCAGAAATGCAATTGTGGTTAGATGGAATCAACTGTCAGCTGCATGTCATCATACCTCTACTAGTCTCTTGAAAGTGTATTAAGGATTATAAAAACCAAGAAAAACATGAAAGGCCTTTCAAACTGCATTTTGATTTGAGCTGGTAATTCTGTATTAAAACACTTGCACTCTTTTGTTTATTAACATGAGAATACCATTGGTTTAGGGTTGAGTAGGATTACTAAGAAGCTTGGGC
This sequence comes from Myiozetetes cayanensis, assembly GCF_022539395.1. Classification (NCBI taxonomy): domain Eukaryota; kingdom Metazoa; phylum Chordata; class Aves; order Passeriformes; family Tyrannidae; genus Myiozetetes; species Myiozetetes cayanensis. Next base: position 1,873,924 of record NW_026086826.1, on the reverse strand, counting down.
ACTGATGGAAGACTTCCCTGGTCACAGAGGACTATAAATTGGATCCAGTGTTTGAACAATCACTCTTTTACATCAGGTAACACTGTTTATTAAGTAAAATGTGAATGAATTTTGTTTAGCATTGCTATAGTACATTTTTGTATAGAGAGCATTAAATTATTTACAAACTTTAAAATATACCAATAAAAAATGGAAGAATCATTTTTGGATTTTAGGGCTGTGATGCAATTGGAAGCTAGAGGAATTTGGTAAGATTTTAGGGGAACCCCCCCCCCAAACCAAACATGAAATTTCTTCTTTTTTATTCCATATCCTAATAAAGTGCAAATTTTACCTTCTCATTATAATCATCCAGTATTAAAATACAAATAAAGTTATAACCTACAGTAAGAAAACACCAAGGCAGCTACATCTACAAAATTACATAATGTTATTCTTGTGACAAGCATAAGAAAATGCTTTGAGTTTTCAATTTTAGATATAAGATTTTTGTAATGCTGTTTGAATATTTTACATGAAAAATGTCATGAGAAAAAGTCTTAGGGTAGTGGATTTATCAAAGAGCTATGAAAGATTTTCATTGCACTGGGCATATATCTATGATAGACTTTTGATGATACAATGACATATAATATGAAGACTTAGTTTTGGGGTGAAACTTGTCATATTGATTCACAACCACTCAGAAGTTTTTCCTTTTTTCCCTTTTTTACAAATTTCAAAGGAAATTGTTTCCCCCTTAACTTCAAGCAACAAACAAACGAGGCTGAAATCCCCGAAGTTAAACAGAACAATCTGAGCATTTTCAGTGCTCCCCAGCCCACACAAAATGAGATTTTGGTAGATGTGAAGAGCGAGTATAGAATATATTCTGTGATCTGGAAGCAGCCCTTATACTGCAGTTCTATTCAGTGCATTTCCCTCACGACGTAAAACAGTGCAATTAAAACATCAACTGTTAATTTTGCCCTAATCCAGGCCTGTGGAAACCAGGGTTGTGGACCCCTGGGGCATATCCATGTCAAGATCTGCAGTGGCAGCACAGGGCTGGGGACTGGTATCAGACACAGCAGTCTGAAAAGTGGACAGCACTGGGTGGGAAGGGCAATGCAGCCAGAGTGGCTGGGGAATACACTGATTCATTGCATCCCACTGCTCTCTTTTGACAGTAGCCTCTGCTGCCAAAGCTGCTATGGAGCCCCTGGGGGAAACGAAAACTACCCTTCCCTAGTGCAACCCTCATGGGAGAACAGCGCTTGAAGTGCCTCACTTAACCCCTCAAAAGCAAGGAAATGAAAGGCTTCCTGTAAAACAAATTCCAGTGCTACTCACCCTGCTGTGCTTAGCTTGTCTGGAGGTCTCAGAACAGTGGGTGATCTCACATACATTACTGCTGTGCTGCAGGACTGTGCACCCGCAGCCATCAAAGGCCGAGTTAAGAACAGCGATGCCATTAACAACCTTGCCTTTCCTTTCTTGTGATTTGTTTCCATTAATGGCAATTTAACACAATTTATTTATGATTCTCCAAAGATTCGGCGTTTGAGCTTGGTCTAAATCAGCGTGAAAGAGCAGATGCTCAGAATAACCACTGGAGACTGCAGAACTAGGCTGGAAATCTCATTTAAATATGAATTTCTTTCGTAATGGGTCTGATTCATCTTAGTCCTACACCAGGGCAGGGAACCATGCAGTTGCTGCATGGGAAATCTTGCCACTGCAAGCTGCCTTGCTAAGATTTCATAATTCCCTACCCCCTTGCAAGAGCTTTTCACATGGCCTTCTCAGGATGTTTTTGTAGCTTGTCAGGAGTTTTTAACTGGTTTGAACTTGGTGACTCTGCAACTAGCCAGTCTCCTAAAAGTTATTAGCACAGTAAACAATTATTTTCTCTCACAGTCTTCATAGGCTATGTGTGTATGCAGAGATGATTTTGGATCAGCAGTTCCTTTGTGTTTGGATGAACTAAAGGTCCTCACAAAAGAAAAATCCTTTAGTCCCAACCAGAACAGTGTAAAAGAAGGAGGAAAAGAAAGTTTCCTACATATTAAAATCACACTCATGTTGAGTTTCAGAGACTGGACAAGGTTTGGACAGGTTAATATATTATCTAAACTATTTCCCTCATCTCTTGCTGGTATTTCCAGATATTATAAATTAAACATGAAAAGCATTTATTATTGGGTAGGTGCCAGTGATGAAATTGTCATTTGTTTAGCCACACAGAACAACCTGCCTTTTCAACACTTGTGAAATATCAAAAAAAAGAAAATCTATAATTTGTGATCACTCATATATGAAGAATGGGGTTGTGGAGTGGGATATATCATTGAGAGTATTAGTCCTTGACTGGAAACAAACCATTTACCCAAGGAAGCATCTGTAAGGTGCTCAAATTAGTGAAACAGAAGGAAAGGGGGGGAATAAATAATTGAAGGAGGGAATAAATATTGAGTGTCCCTGTCCCAGTTTTTCCCCAGCACCGCCTCCCTGGTACCTCTGGAGAGCAGAGGACTATGTGCAGTGCAGAGAGAATCTCTGGAAAACTGGCAAGTAGATATCGAATAGGACGGGATAGAAAAATAACCCCAGTTTCAGTTCTGGTCACACACAGCTCCCAGTTGGATATTCTGTGAACTCAAACAACACAACTCTCCCATCTGGCAGGATGTGAGTGAGTAAGATGCCACCACTCAAATCTAAACATTTTGGTCCCATGCAGGAGATCAGACAGAAGGAAAACAGCTTAGCAAACAGTTTGATTAAGAGGGAAGAAAAACTTCCCGGCAACACTTTCCCAAACCACAAAACAAAAAAAAGAAAGGTATTTATTCAGAAAACACAGACAGGAAGTGCATCACCACTTTACAGCTTATATATGAAACCCACCATGGCATCATCACAGTATGGGTAAACAAGATGTGAAGAAGGGTGCAAGTGAGAGACAACACTGCTGGAAGGAGGCAGAGGAACACTGAACATGATCTGATCAGCTTTATCAAACTCCCTACACACATGCAGCAAAGGCTGTGATAAGAAATGGTGCTGTTCTGTGTCAGGATACGGGCTCATCACCCTGCAGTTAAACAGAACTACGTCCTGGGGGCTCGAATGTCACGTGGCAACAGCAGCACTGTGTTCCCACTGCACCCATGGGTGCACCCCTGCTGCTCTGGGAGCCCCTGCACAGCACAAGGGGCAGTGTCAAATATTTAGTGACAAATATTCAGTGACTCTGGGAGGCACGTGAGCCCGTTGCACAGGGAGCACACAGTGATGGTCACCAGTGGGTGAGCACGTGGAGCTCTGTAACGACTCATAGAATAACTTCTCCGGTTGTTAAAGGCACAGAAACAAGCAGAAGTCAAGAATGAAGATCACATTGCTCTCCCTTTCTTTACCCCACACTGATCAAATTACAAACCCCTAACCTCAACATTCTGGCAGACACTCTGCGTCAAGTTTACCACTCGAGGATTAGACAGAATGTAATTGAGACACATCATTAGTTTTTTGGTTTGCCTCCTTGAAAAACACAGAATTAATACAAGGTGGAGTGCAGCTGAGTGGGGATAGGCTGGGTTCAAGCTGCTGGCTGTGTGCAGGTGTCAGTGTTTCTCTGAATGCTACCAGCAGAAGGCTTTTAGAAACTTCCCCGTTATTAAATTACATAATTCCCAATTCAGCTTTCGTTTTTTATGCTCACTTGTTTGTTTTTACTGAAAATCATCCTTTAACTGAAAAGTAAGACAGCACATGCACAATCAGAATATTTTTGCTTGGAGGAAAGTGAATAGCAGAGCAGTTCCCTACTCAGACAGCTTTACCAGTAGGTAACTATGCCCTCTGCAGAACTAAATGGGCAGCCCAAGTGGAAGTTATGTTTTGACATTGCAAATAGAATTGCATTTAAAAAAACTCCAAACAGCCAAGAAACAAAACCAGAAATCCAACCAAAACCAAACCAAATTACAGCCACAGAATACCTGCATTGTAATTTCTTGCAGACTTCCCATTGCATTTTCTGTTTACCCTACTGCTGGCACAGAATCAGCACCATCCATCAAAGTGGGTGTATCTAAATAATGTGTATTTATTTATGCTGTGTACACATATCCCTCCAATACTCCACTAGACATTGTATAATGGTATTCAGGAAAACGAGACTCAAAGTTTTTCGTTTTTCAATTCCCAGTGCACCTGCTTCTTGTTATTTCCAACTCTCACTTCTCAAAACTCTGTTTGCAGAACTTTCTAAGATACATAGACTCAGTAATACACTTTTTTTTTTTTTTTTTGGCATGTTAAACCAGAGCAGTAAACACTCTTCTTGTGGAGGACATACTTCTCCAGCAGGAGAACTTTTCTACTGCAAAGAAACTGTGCATTACCACGCACCAGATCTTGTAATCCACCTGATCTGCATCCAACAGATGTTAAAAGCATCTAAAGAAAGGCAGCATAACCATATCAGGATTACTCTGTCCCTATCTAAACCCCAACAGCTACTGGATATATGTCTCCTACAGACACATGAGGATTATCACTCAGAGGCACTGACCTCTTTGGCTTCCTCAGCAATGCCCCATCTAACAGCAAATGAAACACAAAGCTGGAAGTCAGGATGAACGTGAATTCCTGCATCTCACATTTCCAGACCACCTTCCTGGTGCTGGGGAGGTAAACTCTGTCAGTTTACATTTACCTGCTCAGTGGCATTTTTGGAAGGGAAAAGAAGAACTGAACTCTACCGAAAAGGTTTTGCTAAATCCTGATTTGAGAGCCTCAGCTCTCAAATAAACAGCTCAAAATGAAGACTTCATGTCTTTTTTTAGTCAGGAAGGGCAGATCCATATGCAGAAAGGACAAATGGGCTCATCAGTGTTCAATTAGAAGTCCCTCTTTATGCTTTTGAATCTGCTACTTAAAAATAGGTGGTACATTATGAAGCCCAGGTGTCATTCTACTACATTAGTTTTCAAAGGACAAAGTTTATTGGAGATAATTTCCTGTAACATATCTGAAGCAGTACTGAAAACATTTCTTGCTTTCGAGACCTGTATCCCATGTTCCATTTTGGATTTAAAAAGCAGAACACCATAAAAGATGTGGTAAAATTGCTTTGAGAGAAGTAATAGCTCAAATGACATGGGAGGCCATAAAACAGTGGCTACAGAAGCTTTTTCCATTGTGGAACAGTATTCATTGATTTCTGAAACCACAGGCTAATTATGCTCTGAGTGGACAAAGTACCTTAAGGAGTCCAGTCAGGGCATCAGAGATAAAGAGTTCACGATGTACTTTTGTCAAACCCAAGTTAAAGGACTAAAGGCAGGAGTAGTTTGATGAAATTTGATTGCCAGTACTCTTCAGGAGGTTAGATGAGTTTGCCTGGTGCTGCTCTGTGAGACACATGGACTTACACTCCTCTAAGCTAATATTAAGGTTAGGTCATTAGAAGAAGATAGCACAGTAGTAAATAATGGATTTATTTTATTTTATTTTTTAAGTCAATACTGTTTCATTCTTGTCAAAAATTATGTGTGAACTATCCATCTTCTACAGTGGGCCACATAGCTTTCATGTGGCTTGATGACTGATTTTTATATTAGCCCTATTTGTAAGTTATCCCATTTAAATGTTCTGGAATTCAATAGCTTCGCTGCTGGAGAGCAGACTAAATCACAAAAGGAAATAATTTCAATCTATAACTGAGAAAAGCCATTAATTGCTGGAAAATATCCAGTCTCCAAACCTGAAGATATCAAATATGGTCTGGCAAGGAGGAGACAATTAGGCTGAGGAATTCTACCCGGAGGGAAAACATGCCAGAACTACTTCACCTAGACTAATGACTACAACAATAACCACTGAAGTATTTCCAGCTACTGTCAATGCTGCAAGTATTTAACTCTACAGTGAAAGCATCTTTAGTACTGACAATGTAATTGGCAGAGACTTACCCCAGTAGATCATTTCTGGAAAAAAAACAATCACTATAAAATCATACAGGGTTTGGTGTCATATACCCCCTTCATCCCCCTTTTTTTTTTTACTCCTTCTGATGTGAATTAAAGCTAAATGTAATGAGGCAAGTGGAACTGGAGCTTATAAAACTCAGGAGAAGTTAGGTCTGTGCTACTGCTCTGCTCAGGTGAAAAGCTGCAGATTTCTGGATGATTAGAATCATTTTCCTGTGTAACAGCCAAATATCATCTTAGTGGAATTTGTTAATTTGGAAAGCATCTAGCCCTTCTCCTTTCTGCAGAAAGGTCTTTCAAAGACCTTTCAAAGGACTGCTCTTCAGGCTAGATTTCCTCTCTCATCTCTCCCTCCTGAAACCTAGAGCTCTGAAGTGATGGAAACCATGGTCTCCTCATACCAGATGGTCTTGATAGCTCTTTCTGGACCTTTATTTCTGAGACTTACAATCTGGAAAACTTTAGCTTCCTGTCGAATGGCAGAATGAATTAACCTGTTCAGGTGCCTTAACGAGTTCTGAGTGTGAGGGGAGCACACAGAACCCTAAATCAGTCTAAAGTGACTTTCCCCTTGCTGACTACACTAACAACTCTCCTCTTCAATAGTTATTACATCCTAGGTTGAAATATTCTGTTTATTCATAATCACTGTTGTCTACATAAATTTGTCATTTTCTAGTGGAGGTTTTTATTCTCAGGTACAGGGGCTAAGGACTTTATTATCCCAAAGATACAAAACACACTTAGCAGGCAAAAATATAAAAGTTCCATTAAAAACATATCTGGAGTGTGGACAGAAGCAATACTTATAACGGGGAATAATGTTGAAATGTGGCACAAGTCAGGCCTGAAAACGCTTTCAAGTTTGTCTAGCATAATACAACCTGCCACATGAAGTGTTATTATGTGCATTTTATGCCTGGGAGTGCTGACAGGTGGGAGGGTGCAGATATGTTGTGTAAATGCTGTGTATCTTTCAGCAAGTGGAGATACTACGATGAGAGAAGCCCCAGAAAAGGAGAATTGTCATAAGGTACCGAATAAGGGCATATAAAACACAACAGATTTGCACAGAGTGCCATGCTGAGGATCTGTCAGAGAGGGAGGTGCTGCAGAAACTTCCATTAGCATTGTTTGTTGAGTATTACTCAGCTGCAAAGGTCTCAACTGGAAATGCATAAACTTGCTTCCTAAGAAAAATCACTCAGAAATACAAAAAGTAGCTTCCCTTCGCCTACTGAAACAAACCTCTCAAAGTAAGGGCCTAAAACCAAGCTCAAGAAAACCTAATTAAGATAAATATTTTGATTATCAAATAGACTGAACTTGTAGAGACCATGGGTAGATTTCTACAGCATCTTAAGTATCCCTGAAATTTGGGCTGTTTATTAGAAAAGTGGAGAAGTGCCACAAGGTGCAGTAAAGATGGTTGCTTTGTTTTTAATCCAGGAAAACTATTACATCATGTATCAAATGTTTTGTTCATCAAAAGAAGTCATTGCCTTTTGTCCTCTGCACCCGTCTCTGAACGTACCAGCACAGGCAGTTCTATAGGATATCCTCAGTTTTGCTCTGAGAGCCCAAGCTCAGTCAGAGAACTGAAAAATTCCAGTTTCTGTTTGCTGGGAAAGCTTCTCTGTGCTTGGATTGGTTGGAAATTTTACGTTATAGCAAGCACTAAACATTCTGTTTGGAGTAGGTTTACATCTCAAATCTAAATCCAGACTATGGACACAGAAAAGCAGTGTTTAAAAAGATTTTTTTTTTTTCCCAAATGGTCAAAATGCTAAATAAGAAAATAACGAATTAGAGCTCAAATTCTTACTCCAGCTGCCTTGGCTCCAGATCAGGCACTGCAAAGTTGACCTCCAGGACCTCCTCTGGAGACCCACTGAAAGATCTGGGATAAGAAACAGCTGGAGCCAGGGAAAAGGGCATGTTGGGGATGGGCCAGCATGCCATGCTTTGGAAAGGCTGGTATTTTACAGAGGGTCTGACTGTTGTTCAGAGGAGTGTTTTACCAGTTCTCAAATCTCCCTGGGAATTTGAGTAAAGAAAAGGCATGCCTTTCCTCTTCACTGGTGACATCCATGTTACATCTGATAGAGGCAAGTGGCAGAGTCACCCTGGGAGTTAAGGCTCAGGGAAGAAGGCAAAATTGTTTTCTAAGCAGGCTCTACTTTTAGGCCATTAAACTGCAAGATAATGATGGGTTTCTTGAGGAGCAACGGATTTCTTTTAGAACTTCATTTTAGCCAAAGGCTGCTCTGTTGTGATATTTTATGTTTAAACATACCCTACTCTGACAAGCCACTGAAGTCTTTAAAGTCTTCTCATCTTTACTGCAGACAGTACTTTGATCTCAATGCCAGAAAAGGTCAACATAAGAACTTCAGAATTAGACTTGTTTACATCCAACATAAAATACAAATAAATGAACGTGGCAAGGACATCCCAGGCAGATTAAATAAGGCCATGTTTTCCTAGTTCCACTCAAAATGTTTTTGTTTTCGCCAACCATTGTGCAAGCAGTGTCATCATCAAATCACACGAAATTCACTTATTGAAGAGCTTTCCCCCTCAAAATGTTTCATCAATCACAGCCCAGAAGGGCTCTGTCATAGGATAATTGCAACTTGGCGTACCGACAAAGCGCACCCAAACATCCTCAGCTTCCTTATCTGTACAATGGGCAGGGGTGACAGCCATTTTATTAGCTGAGATATTGTTACCCCCATCAGATAAAACAGCGTGTTTTGTTGCTTTGATGTTTTCTGTCACCAGAGCGGAGCTGGGGTTTTCAGCTGCGTGTTTAGGGAAGGGCTGTGGTGGCAGCTCGTGTTCCCCCACAACACCCCTGCCTCCAAACACCTCACAGGGCCAGGCAAGGGCTGTACCAACTGCACTTTGTCAGAGAGAAATGGGAAGAGCCAGCAAAGTTTCTGCAACGGGGATTTCTGGTCAAGGCAAAAAACTGTGCAGTCATCTCTTGTTTAAATTCTTTTCCTCGAGGAAGAAAAGATCACCGGAGTGAGTTCCCTCTGAAAGCAGCCAGCTGAGAAGCCACCCAAAAACGATTTCAGCTATTCCTGTTCTGCTGTCTCCACAACAGTATTATTAATTCACAGAATATTTAGTGAACTAAAATAACATTTGGGGTAACTGCTTGTATTTAATGATTCTCCACAATAACAACTATTATGGCAGTCAGAAATATCGTACCAGGCTTCCACATGCTTGGTCAGATCACGCAGGCTTTGAAGGCTAACAAAAAATCCGTCATGCAGAGCAATATGCAAACCCATTTAATTTTCTATTTAAATTCCTCCTGACAGAGTGGACTTTTCTTGAATTTCAAAAAAGCAAGGCTGTTAACCAAACTGCGAAGGTGGAAAAGTCTGCCTGTCGACACCGGGCTTATCTCGCTGTACTATCACTTGGGCAATAATTATATGAAGTGCTGTAGACATAATTTAATAATTCAACATTTGCCAACTGCTACTGAGGACTTCCCATCTATACTAAGCACGGGAAAGTGCTCTGGACTCTCCAGTGGACTGCATGGCAAGCACTGTCCACATCTTTTGGGGCTCTAGCACGGCGCTTTCTGCCAAGGGGTGTTGTTGGGATGATAACGGGAGCAGAGCAATTAGAAGTCACCAGCCCAACAGGAAATCTCATCTTTGGTGGCTGCTCAGCAAGGGGTTGCCCCTGATAACAAAGAGCAAGGTAAGCAACTGTAAAGTATTCTGGCAAATACTGGCATCTCTGTTGACCTTCATAGTTCTACAGATGCAATTTGCCTCTAGAGAGTCAAGGCATTTTCACTGATGGTGAACCCAACAGCCTTGACATGACACCTCTCCCTGCTGTGCCTCCTTGTCTCTGACTCCCAGCCTCCAAGTATCTCCCAGATACAAAAGGTTGGTTCCTTCCTTTACACAGCAGTCTCCTTTTTCCCGATTTTCCACCTCCATCCATGCTCCTGAAGCCACCTCCACAACTGGAGGTTGTGAACTGGATGCTCCCTTGAAAATGTGACCTTGAGAGACTTACAGATTTCATTTTCATTTATTGACATTCCTATAGACTGTGGGTGGAAACAACTTAGCCTGCCTTTGTCTCAGTTCCCCGTCTGCAACCCCCTTTCGTTTACCTTGTCTGTTTTGATTTAAACAAAACAGGCTCAAACCCCAAAAGGTCACATTTGCTTTGCTAGCAATACGAACTCATTTGGCACCTTGATCTTGTTTGGGTAAGCTTAAACCACATAATGAATCTTAAGAAATGAAACAAACTGAAACTTCCTTTCAAACACTGCTCTCCGGACTGTTTTCACTTTGAGCGAAGGATGGTGCGAGATTAAGTTGCATGGTTAGAAAGGCACCTTATTTCCCCCTTCAAAAAGCAGAGTTAAAAGGGAAATTCTGTCATGGGTTCAAGTGGTTGGGAGATTTAACCTTGGAGACCCTTTTGGTACTGCAGAGAAGTTACATGTTGCCCGTGCTTGTCTCTAAGCCCTGTCCTGTTGTGTCCCCTGTTGAGCACTGGAGATGATCTGGAGACACAGAGGGAGGTCCTCCAGCCCAGCCCTCCTTGCAGGAACCTTCTCAAGCAGACTGAACCCTTCCTTAAAGCAAAGTTTCCTCTCCTGTGGAAAAATTTTTGTGGTGTAGAATTTAAGGTAAAAACTGCAGACAAAAAGAGGGTTGTAACAGTGTGTTTTGAGCAGAATTGTTTGTTGTTTTTATGCACCTCAAGGCTACAGCACTCAGTCTTTAGAAATGCCTCCAGTATCTGAAATGAATACTTTTACAATATTCAGTGGTTTTTTTTTTTACTTAAAGCTTTAACTCCTGAAATCACATTAACAACTATAATACTTCAAGCTTATACAAACCAAACCCCAAGCATCAGACTCCTAGCAACAGAGAGCACCTATTTTGAACGAAAGAAAAAACACGTATTTTCATGTTTCCACTTTCTCAGTTTGCAGGGTATGTGCATACATGAGATCTGATTCACAGATACATAACTTGGCAAAAAAGCTGCTGCAAATCCAGTGGCCCTATCGCTTCTCATTAAATTCTTTGGCTTTCCACTTTTGCAGACACACCCTGGGCATACCACCTATCAGGTCTCTTGAAAATTAATAAAATATTAAGAGCTCAATAGTCTTGCCTCTGATGCATGTCTGAAAACCCCCTCACAAGAATTTGACACATGATAAACTAACAACAAAGAAAACAGAAACCAGCAAATAGTCAAGGGAAAGTCAAGGGCAGAGAAATACTCATTTCATTATCTGTCCATATTTCTTCAAACAACAGCTGCTGCCACACTTCAGACTTGCAGCTCTGCCCAACACCTACTGACAGACTTAGCTCATACCTGCCTACCTGCTTCAGGGAGAAAATAACTGTGCAAGGGTCCCACCTTGCTGTCTGCACTTAAAATCATGGAAGGAAGCACTTACCCTTCCTGCTTTTTCTCCTCCTGCTGCTGCAGCTCATTGCCATGATGCCTGCCCACACCCCAAAACAGATTGTCAGTGGAAACCTCAGGGCTGTTTCCACTTCCTTCCCTTTTAACAGCTAGTTCAAGAAAGGGGTGGTAGATTGGCATCAGGAGCACTGGGGCCCAGGAAACTACTCAGCTGCAATTGAAATCTTGTGTGTGTCAGGTGTGACGAGTTCTGAGGAAAAAAAATAAACCAGAAACTTCCCCAAATGAGCTGCAACTGCCAGAATCACAGCACAGCCATGAAAGGAGCTCCTCAATGAACAGTGCTCCTTGGCCATTTATAAAGGATTATTCAATTACCTAATAATGAAACCTTTAGATAATGAAATATTTTTTGAAAGGTGGAGGAGGAAAAAAACAGCAGCAAGGACTTTGCTTGAGCAGATGTAAAACTGACACATCTGCCTCCCTCGACACTCCCAAATTGGCTCTTTCAATAAGTTTCATTTGTTCTCCTGCCAATTGCTGATCTCTTGTCAATTTACTCTCAAACTTGGAAGAAAATTAAATGGTTTGATGACATATTGGTTTCTGTATTTTATCTTTGAAATGCAAAATATACATTTCAATGATCTTAGAAATGTCTCACATCTTTGAAATCTTTGCAATTGTGAGATGCTGCACTTGATCTCCATCTGGAACAAAAGAGCATAACTCCATCTAACTAAATTAAGCTAGGCAGTTTATCACAGCTGGTGATCTTGTCCATAGTTTTTCCACAGATTAACACAGAACATATCATATACTTACTCAGAAATATGCAGTGTGAAAGGTGGTGACTCCCTATATGCTTTAGGCATGCTTGAAAATGCCTATACTAGATGATTGCCTAAAAATGCTTCCTAATAGCCTTAAATACCCAAAATGAAATGACAGACCTGTCATCACAGCAAATCACGTACGGAAAGAAAAATGATACCAGCATTAACTGCATCAGCCACCTGCTCTATGAAGGTTATTAAAATGATGGAAACAGTATGTTGACTATTCCATATACGCAGGCTAGAACCCCCAGCAGGTCCAATATTCCAGGCTACTAGTTGTAATTTATATGCCTATAATTTATACTATACTGGAGTTCATAGAACATTTCTCAAAATGCTGGCTGGAAAAGACTGGCTACTGACTTGCTCTGTGGCCACTTCTTCAATCACAACACGACAAAAAGATTTTGGCACCAAAAGCATTCTGACAAATTCCTGCGCTGTGCTCCTTGATGTGCTCTGGGCTGTCTTGACCCTGCCAGCAACAAGCAGACCAGGCTCTGTTTTTCAGGGATGCCTCAATTCCACTGGGAACTCTTTGCCAAGGGGTTGGGGTCCTGTAAACACCTGTGGGAACCTGTGCTATGATCAAGGCACCTGCAGTCACTGCTCTGCAAACACACGAAGAAGAAGAGGAGGAAGAAAAGGAGGTAGTGGCAACGTCCTCCTCATCAGCAGTGTTTTAGCAGGCAGGAGTTTAGAGGCAGTCCTAAACAAGCCTGGTGCTGGAAAGCACCCTGATCCCCCAGCTGCAGGCAGTGCCTGAGCAGAACTGCACCCCATCCTTCCTCCTGAAGCTGCTTCAGTTGGCGAGAGCAGTTCAATCACCCCGAGCCCACGAGCACATCTCTCCAGCCAGGCAGGTAATGTCTCATGCCATAATCTTGATTTCAGGTTCCTGCCCTAGGGATGCCTAATGTATTTTATCCAAGAATTGTTTAAAGTAAAATGATCTGTCATATAAATGAGTGGAAAAAAAGGCTCATTTTAGGAGCCACCGTCACTATGGCTGACCAGTATGGATGACAGTGCTTACATTTAGGCATTCTTGACTGAAAACAGTGGCTTCCCTCTCTTTATGCTAAGTTCACCCATCTGTAAAGCAGACACATTACAGTTTTCCTAACTCAGAGAAATGAAATAATACAACTTTTGGAATAAAAAAAAAAAAAAAAGCTCCATCGCATTTCTTTACTAGACATAAAAAGGTAATATGAATATATGATTTTAAATCAACATTAAGACGGTGTAGACTCCAGGACATTTCTGATATTGCTTTGGCTGGATAATGTAATTAATTTTCTAACAGGTTCCTTGAAGTGCTTGATATTCCAGAGAGCCAGCCTGTGTTACAAGGTGTACATAGATAATCTGCTAAGAAAAGAAATCATAAACAACCCTTTATCCTGCATTATTTTATTCATGAGAGCATTATTACAGTTGGTGCAATCTTGAAGTATGGATGGGGTCTTGGGATCATATAGCCAAGCCAACACACCCCAAGTTAGTCTGCTTTAAACATTCTTTAATTTCAGAGGATAAAGGTGGTGCAAAATCTTTAAGGCTGTCATGCTTGGTTTAAAACATCCCTATATTTTCTTTTCTTTCTTCTTTTACTTTTGCATAAGAAAAATGAATCTCATCACACTATTAGCCATAGTTTCCTAAGTGAGTAGGCTGAGCAGGGTGTTTATTAACTGCATTAGCAGTTAGTTTCCAGGGTGGAAGTAACAGCATCTGCCTCTGATTGTCCCAGCACAGGAAATATGACTTTTGGGAGCTCCCAAAGCAAGCACCCAGCACTGCCAAAAACGGGAATCTCTTGAGCAAGCTCACGTTACTTATTTTTTCCAGGAGCTGGACTGACATTTCTGTAATGCGTACAGAGTGTCCCCACGTTCCTTACAAATCAGCCATCACGCATTTTCAGTAGCATTGTTTTCACAGGATAATCCTTGGTGATGTACAAAATGAAATCTGTTATCTCTTTGATGAATGCCTTTTAAAGTCCAAGGATAAGCATGGGTAAGCAACACAAAGGCAGAGAAGATTTGCAAGCAGTGACAAGAGTTGACAGGAAGGAAAACTAGTTTCTTTAGAAGTGGCTTCTCAGAGGTTGTCTCCCAGTATAATTTAAATGCCTGGATCCAAACTTGTGCAGTATATGTAAATCAGTACCAAAGCTTCATTAGACACCATCCCTAGAAATTATTTAAGAGAGACAGATCCCAAGGTCATGCAGATTTTGGCCAGATTGGATGCTGAGAGCTGTCTCCCATGACAGTCCTGGATACTAAGCCACTGCTAAATGTCTGTCTTGACACAGATTTATTTTGTATGTGCTTGAAACTGAACCATGTCACATATTTGGCAGGAAATGTAATCCCTTCACAAAGAGGATTTGATCCTCGGTGTGATCTTGCCATTCTCAGGCAGGAATAGCTCTTGGTAAAGCCAGTGCAAGGTCTGTCCATGTGTTTCCTTTTGAGTAAGGGACAAGCCCCAAACATGGGGTTATGAGACCAAAAGCTCCTGTCCCTGCTAATCTACATGACCCAAATGGCATGAGAAGAGATGGGCTACATATTTAAAGTGCATAGTGCACACACACACATGCCTACATCTGAATTTATTCAGAGAAACTGCATTATTTTCTAATTATTTTCCAAAGCCCCAAGTGGCCTGTGATGCCAACAGCACCAGAGGAGTTGCTGTGAAAGAGAGCAAGGCCTTGCTCCTGGTTTGAACAGCACCAGACAAAGTCACTGAATGAGGGACAGCTTAGAGAGCTGACAGGTACAGAATGCCCCTGTCAAACTGACTCCCAGTTTTGAGGCTTTCTTTGACTTCCCCTGCTTCTTTCTCCCTTCTCCTAGACTGCAGCTGGTCCCACATCCCTACCACTCCTGGTGCTCTGGTGGCACGTGAGATGTCCCACTGCTGAGGTGTGTAAGTTGGGATTCCCTACCCCCTTTGCCTTAAAACCTGAGGTGTGAATAGCAGCAACTGCTGACAGCACAATACCTCTGGGCTGTAGTACAGCATTTGATACAATGGCTCATAAAATCTTATTAGAAAAGTAATTTATAACGTCCTGGATAAGAGTAGTGCTGCCATGTGGATTGGAAACCGGCTGCAGGAATGTAAGCAAAGGATAATGGGTCATGGCAAGCAGCACTGCACTGAGCTGGGAAGAGGTATCCAGTTGGGTTTCCCCAGGAGCTGATATTAAACCCAGTTTTATTTTCCGCATTTATTAATGCTCTGGAAAAAGAGATGAACGTTCTGAGAATTAAATTCACGGATGATATTAAATTACTGTGATGTTGGAAACACCGGTGAGGACAGGGATATTTGTCAGAGGGAAAGCAGAGAGGATGGGAATGGTGAGAGCCAGTGACCAGATTTACCTATACAAGTATGTGAGGAAGGGTTTTATGTCCCAGCTGATAGTAATGGGAGGCCACTGACAGACCAGAAAAAAGCCACTTACATCTGCTCTGTCAAAGGCTGGAGCAGAGAAATGACAACAAAACCAGCTAGGAGATAATCATTAACTATAATATTTCCCCCCAAAGATCCCACATCTTAATTCTCATTTTCTAGTCTCAATAAATTTCTCCGTTTGGGATTTTTCACAGAACATGTGAGGCTTCATGCTACAGGGTAGCATACAGCAACATAATACAAAGTCATCTGTCTTCACATAAATATGTTATGTCTCTTTTTTGAGGAGAAATCAGTGGCAAAAATCTCACCATTTTCATTGTATGCCTTGTACACATATTCCATTAACATGAAGAGAACAGAATTAATAAAAACTGACCTAAGAGAGTGTACATAACACACATGGAGATGTCTTCAGGTTGCTTCAAGTCATGACAGGGGATGACTCCAGCAGAGGAGTGAAAACTGTGTCTGCTCCAAGTACAAATCCTGAATGTTTGAGGATCTGATTTCAAACACAGCATGGCACAGAACAGAGTCTGTCAATGATTGCCATAAGAGATGAAATGAATCAACCTTTTGACATACCTATCACTGCTAGTGGCTATAATTTTTTCATATAGGTATCCCCAGAGAGACTACTAAGGGAGCAAGGTTAAAAATGTCCAGGAGGAGTTTGGTGGTAGTAGTATCCAAGTAAATATAAATTTTGGTTTTGTACAGTGCTATTACTTGCATGATACAAAACAGTAGTGTGTGGATGCTTTATTTTTTTTTAAGGGAATGTTGCATCTCAAAATTCTTAGGACTGGCAAGGGAAAAATCCCTGGGTCTGAATCTCATTTGATGAAAGCTGGTATAGTCACTTTGAATTTAGAGAATGCCTTTCAAATATGATGAAAGGTATTTTGAAGGGGTTCTGTTATATTACAATTTTCTCTCTTGTCTCAAGAACTGAACACATCTTTTCTGTGGAATATTTGCAGAGACTTTTCCTTCCACCAAAATTGCTACAGAAGCTAAACCCAAACTTGCCTAGAAAAGTTATGTTGAGCTGGTTTCTGGTAGCTAGATCTGCCAGCATCTTTATATCTGCACAGCACTGTGATTATCTCACAAATCCACAGTACTTTTATTCTGAACTCTAGTATTTTCCATAGAGGCAATACCTTCAGTGCTAGTCTGAATGCTCTGAATGTTAAGTGTCTGGCTCTGGCTGGATTCCCTACATTTTCTGTCCGTGAACACGTAGCACATGGCTCTTGATTACTACTTTTAAATTGATCTGTGTCTGCTATGAAAATATATTGCTTCATAAAAGTCTTTCAGAGTATCAGCTTCCAAATTAATGATTTTTCTCTCGAGCTCTGACTTTGAGAGCTTACAGTACAGAACCACGCAGTCCAGCTACTTGAATCAAATTGAAATCCATCCATCTGCAATTCAGATCCAAATTCTTTCAGTGCTCTTGGCTCATCTCTAGGTAAAGAGCAGCTGTTGTCCTGTTAAAGTGACTGTAAATAATTCTAACTTCAAGCTTCAGCTGCAAATTCGCCCTGCTTCGCTGGGGACCACTTAATCCCCGGGATGTTCCCGGGTTTGGCCCTGGGCGGGTGGAAGCGGCATCGCGGCGCTGCCACCGACAGAGCTGTGCGGCTTTACGCCCGCTGCAGGGCTGGCCCTGGCACAGTCAGCGCCCAGCAGTGCCCTGGTGTGTGCCAGCTCTGCAGGGCAGCCTGCCCTCCTGGCCACAGAGGGTTGTGGGGGACAGGATGCTGAGCCAGAAACCCCGACGTGCGCTCGTCGCACGGCAGGTGAGGAGGTGAAAAAGGCCGGGGTTTGTTTCTCTGCCTGCCTTCTCATTTTTCACGACTGATAACCCTGTCACTGTGCTGGTTTTTTTAGGGGTTACATGTGTTCTGTAACACAACCACACCAGAGAAAGACTGGTTTACAGCAGGGATCCAATAAAGTGTTTAAAGGAAGAATATTCCGGTGAAAAGAGATGGGCCCTAACCAGGAAGGAAGGTACTTGTGAAAGCAACTATATCAGAATGGCAAATGAATCATGATGTGATATAGCACAATTTGAAAGGATGTTTTGAATGGAGCTGTCAGCAAGTATTTTAATAGCAAGTCTTCAATTTCTGCTTTATGGGGTTTTTAACCACCAAGAAGAAAACATAAGTAACAAGGAGGGATTTAGGAATTGTTTAGTGTTTGGCTGTTAGAAGGAAGAAAAGAGCCCTCCACATGCATTGCAACTAATGAAAATTGCCATTATGGATTTTTTTACTCCATTTGTGGATGTTAAACACTGTAATAATGCAAAGTCCTTATGATTTTCTAAATCTTCTCAATAAGGAGGATATTATCTACTTATTTAATTACCATCTCTGATGGCAAGGAGCTGCTACCACCAGCAGCTCCAGCTCATTCACACAGTTACTCTCCCTAATTAAAGGGTCTTTACAGTTAAAAATAAAGAAATAAATCAATCAAAAGCCCAAACTGCCAAGAGATGATAGGAAAATAAAAAGCACTTCAGGGATAGATTTTCAATTGCTTGGCATCCACAACTGGGAGTATTCTTTTGAAACGACTCAGTCCTCCTTTAGGCACCTAGGATAGAGCCAGACAGTTCAACAGTGCTGAACATATATTTCTTTGGAAAAATCCACCCCTAACTGTGGCTTTGTGTCCTAGAGCCATTGTGGCTTGCCAGACTCACTCGTAAGTCACCTACCTCCCTGTCGGAGGAATGTCACCAGCATCACCCCTTCTGCAGGAAACTATAATAAAATACCTCACTGCACTCATCTGAGCTCTTGTCATTGCTTACTGCTACAAGAACAGAGGCAGCAGGTCTATTTTTACCACACTGACAGTGAAAGCAGCTCTTGGGTTTCTCTTGCAGCACTCAAAGCCAGATGCCCATACTGCATCACAGACCCCTTACAAGATTGAGTATCAAGCTCAAAATGGAACGATGCTACCTGCATGGCATTCCTTGAGGCTAACGTGGCATTGTCAGGTTAAAAGTTCTCTGAATGTTCATCAGTCCAAGGCCAAAACATGAGTAAATGATCAAGTGCACTTTACAGCTAATAAAAGCTGCAATAGCTTTCTCTGAGAATAGAGAATAAAGCCCAGTGGTTTTTTAGCACATCTCTCTGCTCCAGCAAGAAGCTTTTGGTGGTATTAGCATAGTACCTGTTTATTCAAGAGGAAACACAAAAAGTTCAGTTAACAGTTCCTTTCTGTGCAGCCTACAGCTGTGTAAATATTATCCCAGCCTCTCCTCTGACATCCACCTAAACCTCAGACCTCACGTGCAAAATGATACAAACAGAGCTCAACACTTCTGTGACCCTCTGCCGTGTCCTGACACGTGAAGGACCAAATATTTAACTTATTTTAGACCAGTGATGCTGCATGATGCATCCCTGAAGCCACCTCATTTTCTAAAGGCACTTCCCCAGGTTCTAACCGTGGAGCTGAGAATGATTAAAAGCTTCGTGGAATCACCGTGCCAAGATTTGCATGACAACCTTAAAAAAAAAAGAAGCCAAATCACAGCCCTGCATCACTTACAACTGCCATCCTGCATAGTTTCTATTTTGATCTGCCCAGATGAAAAGCTGTGTTAAGTTTCAGAAACTTCTCCTCATCTCTGCTTTCAAGTCACTTTGGAAGGCTATTTGCCTTTCCCATTTTCTCTGTGGTAGCTAAGGAGATGGAGCTCTTTCTGTATGCACCAGATATCTCTTACACAATGGGAGAGAAATATTGACATTTTTATGTTGCACAGTGGGTCAGATTTATGAATTGATGCATGCTTCATCACAGCTCTAAATAATGGAATATTTTGGATAGGAACAAAGGGTCTGAAACTGTTCGTCTGAGTACCTCCAGCTTCCTCTCCCTTCTGAACCTCTTACAGGCTGATTTTGGAAAGGGTGGAGCTTCCTCAGGATCAATGCTACCCACCAAAATGATTTATTAAAGAGAAAAAGTAAGGCACAGCCTTTACTGTAACACAATTTTCTACCTACTCCTTTCCCATCCCTGCAAAGAACAAAGCAGAGCTCAGAGCTCCTCTTTAGGCCTGCAGAGCTTAGCTGGACTTCTCTTTCAGTCCATGCCAACAACCTAAAGTTTCTCTGGGGTTTCTTTGGGGCCTCTGATGTTCCAGAGATCAGTGATGAAGACCACCATATGATGCATAGATCACTGCTGCAATAACTGCTGATGTAAGCTCTGAGCCAAGGCTGTGCTGCCTGCAGCCCTTATGAGCTTTGGGGTTACTCAAAACCCATTATAACATTAGGAGGGCAGTGAAGATCACTGTGCTCTGTCCCAGCTGGGGACTGAACGTGAGAAGACAGGACAATGATTGTGGGAGTGGTTCCTCTGGGCAGGAGAGAAACAGTGGTCTCCTGGTTGGAGGTTGAATTCACCTTTTCTCTTAGTCTTCCACTGGTAAATTTCTGGAGTGGAAACCTCAGCCCAATTTCACATTTTTAAAAAATTGTGATTCAGACACTTTACCACAAATAAAAAGTAAATATATAAACATGCAAGTCACCATCTATGCTTATGTTCTCCCTCATTGTAACTTATGTAGATTGCTGCCTATGTGCATAGCTTTCATTACAAATAAAACATAAAAGCCAGTGCATATCCTGAAGAGCTATTTTTCTCTATTGCCACACCATTACACGAAGCCTAGTAACATAAACAAAGATTAGACTCGGCTGTTTTGAACAAATAACCATTTACTGTCAAGGCTTTTCAGGAGCCTTCATTTTCCTTTTTTGAAAAACAAGATCCCGTGCCAACCTAACAAATGCGTAACATTAAGTCATAAGCAAAATAATGGGACACCCTGCCACACTGGTTTATAGACAACTTCAGACTGCCACAGCTGTGCAAGTCCAAGCTAAGACAGAAACCTAGCTAAACAAAGCAGACATATTAAATCAACACCCCACCAGCAGAGTCCCTTGGGGCACAGCTGCTGTTCCTGCCACGCCAGTCGAGGCTCCGGCCTCTGGTGCTCGCTAAACGTTAAGCCCGCCACGGCTCTCCATCTTAAAGCAGTCGTGAACCTCCCAAACTCAGCCTGAAGCCATCACACAACAACCTATCCCCTTAGACAATGAGCAGAGATTATTCAGCTTCCTTGTACCCCAGTGAAACGGCGGCTTCCTTCCTTCCTGCCCGTGATTGCGGCCGTGATTCACCGCGCGGTTCAAGGTGAAAGAAGAATGCAGGTCCAGGCGTGTGTGGCTTCCTTTAACCTCAGCAAAAACACGCTGCCAGATATTTCAATTAGCGTGTACCAAGGTCACGAAATCAATTTCTTATCGCCGAAAAACACACATACTGTAAATTTCATTTTCGAGCCATAATCTCTAAATTAAATCTGTGTACCGAAAAAAAAATATACAGCGCAAAAATCGCAGTCCTCCAGCCCCCTCCTCCTCCAGCAGCCCAGCAGCATTTTCACAAACATCACCTGGCTTTGTGCTCTATATTTAGAGCACAATGTTTGGTTAGATTCTAATCTTCTTGGAGAACGTCATTATCTCTTTCTTTGGCAAATAGAGGCCCAAAGTGTCAATTACCTTCTTAAACTCTTTCTTACACACAGGGCTGAGCTGGGTTTGATATTCTGTCTGCCAACAGCTCAGCTGGCAATTTTTCAGTCATACACAGAAAAATTGTGCACCAGCATATCATCCTAGATAAATTACACGTTTCAGATGTGGTTATGTACAGCTTTACCACTCCTGGTTAGTTTATTCTGGCAGAGGAAAACAAAAAACCAGCAATTAAAATAAGGGGGGGAAGAAAAAAAAAAAGGTCCCAAAAAGAACACTCTTCTGCTCTTGAACTCTGTGAATTCAATATAGAGTTACAGGGACAAAAGTAAAATGAGTATAGCAGATTGCTGGGATATTATATGTGCAGAAATGACATCATCTCTTGTGTGTGCAGTTCCTGATGATACTTCCCTTGCTACGTGGGTAGCACTGACTTCATAGCCCCAAAGGCAGCTGCAGAGTCTGATGGTTGCAGTGGCCTCTGCCATGTGCAAGTCTCAAGGAACTGGAATGTGTGGAAGCAATTTCTTTCCAATAAATCCTGGTCTTTCCCTAACAAAGCTAATTTCAACTATGTAACCACAGAATGAGTAAAACTGACCATTTTGAGATTGGCTTACATTTTTTTTGATAGAAAATTCTGCTTTTTATTCACATGCCTACTGATACACAGGTCCCTGTGTACAAAATTGTGTGCATTTGATATACCTGCACAAGCACACATGTTCTGGAAATACTTTCCATCCTTTTACTTCAGACCAGCAAGTAAAAAGAGTGTATTGTTACTGTTGGACCTTCTGGGACCACTTCAGATGTTAGAGACACAGGAAAGGAATCATATCTCTCGTAAACACAAAGTAAGCAGACTCTGAAATTGTAAGTTTAAAGCTCCTTAAATGAATTTTCCCACATCCTCTAAACATGTAACATACTGATTCTTAGCAGCATAAAGCAGGATGAAAGGAGTATTTTCTCAAGAAAGGAAATTAGCATTATTTGGCAAGGGTTAAAACACATTTTGAATTAAACAAGTAAGAAACCATCCATGTGCAGCTGATCAGCCTGAAAGTTTGGGTACATTTCTGAGAGAGACAAATAACTCTTTTCTACCACATAATCTACACACTCTTTAAAAAACTCTTTTTAGATGCAAACAGGACTAATTTAACAGAGAGACTGGATATGATTAAAGATATAACAAGAGGAAGTTTTGTTTGTTTCTGGTTCTTTCAAAAAAATGCGTTACTGTCTTTTAGTCACACTCCAAGTATCATTTCCAGAAAAGGTAAACAAAACCCATAAAAAAGATAGAGATGACTTTTTTTTTCTTCTCAAATCTGTGAATGTAACGAGTCTATCTAAAAAGTCCCTAAAATGGACTTTGTCCAAGGTCTCTTAAAGTCAGGGTCAGTCTTACAAGTGGTTATGGCAGGCTGTATCTTTGGCTCAGGTTAACTGTGTTTTCTGGTAGTAAGGAGAAGAGTTAACCCTCTGAAGATTCCTCTCCATCCCATTCAAAGTGAGGAGCTGGGAGGGATTTTTTCACACGAGTGAGGAAACTGGATTTGGCACTTTGAACGCTTAAAACTCTTTGAGTCCAAATTTTATGGGCCCAGCCATTTACAGAGGGAAGAGAGTTGGAATGAGGCAGCCTCCACTGTGTCTTAGTCGGCAGGATTGTATTGTTACTGCAAACATCCTGCACTGTTTTCTGCCTGACTCACGTTCTCATGCATCACCAGGCACTGCTGTGGCACACTCTCCCCTTTTGAATTCCTCATCTACTCTTAAAAGTTTCAACTGAAATATACTTTCAAAAGCAGCTGGCTGCAAGAGGCAGTTCCAGTTTTAAAAATGAAATTCAAGCCTGCAGAAGCTGTTTTGACTAACGCTGTCAGCCAAGGGCATGGCTGCTTTTGGGAGCATAAATGTGGCTCTATCCTTTGCGACTGGAAGGCAACCATGCAGCAGCTGGTTAGTCCCCAGCAGTCTGCACACATCACAGCCACCAGGCCCTTCCCAAATCCACAGAAAAGTGTGACATCTTGCACATGAAAGGACAAAAGCCATACGTAAAGCTGTAGGTCCCCAAATGGCCAGGGAGCCTCTCTGTTAACGTTGACACCCACGCTTTCGCAGGCAAGTGGACTGTCATGCACCAGAATATCAAATCCTCCCAGCTAATTTGTCCAGACTTTTCAATCCCATGATCTGCCTACGGGTTTAATCCGGAATGTGGGATCAAGATACCTCAGCTGGGTAACCTCTCACAGCTCAGCAGTTGATCTCTGCACTTCAAGAAAAGTGGAAAAACATTCTGCTACGTTATGAACAAAGAAGACATGTGAGGGGAGGAAACTTTCTGTCCCCTGGAGAGGGAGCTTGAAGGCAGAGATTTAATTAAACATAATACCTGTATATGCAACAAACAGGATGGTGCCTTCCCAGCAATTCTTGGGCTCAGCCACCTAAACCTGCAGTAGGAGTTCTGAACTTGAAGGTGATTCCTGCCCTCTCACACAGCTCATGCTCTGTTTTCACCATGCTCCACCCTGAAACCACGTAAATGCTCCAGCAGAATTTAGAGGCAAACCAGCAGAGATTGGGAGATGCAGGAGGAGCAGGGAAAAGTAAAAAGGGTAAGGAAGAGTGAGATGAACCCAGAGGCTATGAGGAGCATGTCAAAGGGGCTGGGCACTGGAGGTCTGCTTTGGCCTCCTGTACAGCACATCCTAAGTTTTTGAAGCTGTCACTGAGTGGAGCCCTGTTATTAGTGTTTGGCTAAAGCATATCTTTCTCCTGCTGTGCTATGCTAGAGCAGCTGCAATCTGCCTTTTTATAGCTTGTGGTAACTGATAGCAGTGAAATGAATTTAGGAAGTGTGTGGACTGGATCTTCCATATCAGTGATTTCAGACTATTTGGTAAACACAGAAGTGACATCCAGTGATGTATGCCTGCTGGTACCAAAAAATAATAAAAAATATTCTCCTCTGGTGGAACCAGCATTTGGATTAGATCATTTTCCATTGATGAACACTTCTGGATAGAACAAAACGATTAATTTGAAAGTAAAAATGCCCTCAAAATTACACACCAGTTGGGTGCTGCAGATTGGCAACAACGACACCGGCGAATCAAACCCAATTCAGTGACTGCAGTAAAAGCCAGTGGTGGGACACAGTGACATCATGTTAGAGCAAGGAACCGAGTTCTCACAGGAAAGCTCCTTTTTATAGTGGCAAAAGCCAGAGAGCTGGTCGTTTGACCCTCAGTAAAACAAGAAAAAATGTTTGTGTTCAGATATTGAGTAGGCTTTCAATTTGCTTCAGCAGAGATTGCATCAGTTGCCCTGTGTTCTAGGAGGGATTCTGCATTTTGATATAAAACATCACTTTGCACTGATGTATTTTTTTGCCTCTGGAAAACGATAAATCTTCCTACATTTCACTTTAGGAACAGAGCTAGTGCCTTGCTTCAGCACAAAGTTTCCCTGACAGCCCAAGTCCCTGCTCAATATTTCTGGAAGAGCTGTAACTGTTTTACAAGTCAGACTGATTAGTCTTGCCGTCTAATTTGCGAGTGACATTTACAAGGGAATATTGTGTGGGGATATCTGGGAGGGATATTGTGCTCAGGCTTTTCCTGCTTGCCTGCCTCCCCTCCTGGAACAAACAGCACTGCTCCATTTTCCTTCCGTATTTTAGAAAGTTAAAGTAAACACTGCGATCACGCTGTTTACTTTAATTTCCTGCAGTGTGCCAGCAAAGCAGCAAATTGGCAGTCAGCAATCAAGAAGCAGCCAGTACTGAAACAGCAGAGCTGCTTAGGAAAGCATCGCTGATGCCAACTCATTTTCCCCTTTGTTTTAAAAATAAAATATTGGCTTCTGTGAAGTTTTACTTCCACCCCAATCTTCTCTAAAAGATCTGAAATTCTGTTTGTTTCCTTTAATTTTCTTTTGGAAGAAAGCTGGGATTATGAGCAACACCCAATTTATATGTCCGACTCTTTTTATATCAGCGCATTTACAAAAGTGCCAAATGTAATGCTATTTATCTGTAAAAAATCCACAGTATTTTTGCATAAAAGAAAGTTAACTTGTCTATAAATCAGTCTTATCTGGATATAATTTTATGTTTAATTTTTATGCCAAGAGCTTTAGCCCATGTTGCTTCAATTAGGTGTATGATAATGTGAAGCTAAAGCCTCATGCATTATATTCACAGAATTCACATCTGCCCAAGAACAGAGTCCTAAAAAGAAAATAGTTGTATTATCAGAGGTCTTCCTTTCTCATCTAATACTGCATAAAGCAAGAAATATAAATACAAAAGAATAAGTAAGAAGACTGGTATATATTTTGTACCTCAGAGGTGTAAAAGCTTGACAAGGTGACTCATTTATGGCTTTCTGGAAGACACTGTACAGAAGGAATTTATTGCTATGTAAGTTATAATTCCAATATATAAAAGAGGCCAGATACCACAATCAGTTATTCTCCTGACTATGTGCATTCCTGCACATATTCTTCCTGAAGACAATGAGATCAAGAGGAGGATTAGCTTTTTGTTAGACTGGCCAAAGTATGCCTTCAGAAAGTCCAAAACATGACCTAATTTAAAGTGGTTGAAATCTTGTGGGAAAGATTGTAAGAGGATAATTATTTTAAAAGCCATGACTTTGACACCAGGAAATTAAATTCATATCTATGTGTCTTTATCTATACACAGCAAATCCAATAATCTTGAGCTCTCTGCAGTCACTTAGCCAGCTGGCAAAGGGAGCAAAGTCAAAACTAACAAACCCCATTCCTAAGGTATGCTGACATCAGTGATTCATGATTCATCAATAATGGTGCTAAGAAATAAATGTAACAGGACATTATTGCCTTTTGCAGCACAGTAAACTCCAGGGAAAAGGTTTAAGTGTGTCACATTGAAAAGACAGGGCTAGCAAAGAAATAACATTTACAAGTATTTAAGAGGTGTTACAAGCAAGTGAAAGCAGAGAAGCGAATGTAAACCTTTCAAAAACAGTGAGAATGTACCTATAAATAAAAGGGAAGAGTTTCTCATCTATAAAAGCTTAAGAGGACTAACCTGAAAACTAGCACGTTTTGTTCAACGTTTTTACAAGGAGAAGGAATTTGAATTGCTTGTTCCAACATAAAGCCTCAAAACAATGGCTGCTCTTGTTTAATTGTCTACCAGGACAAGCACAACGAAAGTTGGTTCCACATTTTGCAAAATTACTACTGTTGTTGGCACTAATCACGACTTTCACAACCTATTTAAATAACTAAAAGGGCAAACACATAAACACAATGCACTATACACACTCTTTAGAAAAGGCCTGTATTAGCACATAATTGATGATCACTTTTGAAGGTGACTGCACTATCACTGTAAAAGCCCAAGATTATTATAACTGAATAAAAATGGGTAGCTATCCCTAGAACAGCAGACACACCTGCTGCTTTCGCCACACAGAACAGCAAGATCTCATACATCATTAAACAACTCAGGCTTTGCTTTACGTTTCCACAGCTTTAAACTATTTATGATAGGGTGTAGCCTATATTTCTAACCCTTTATAGAGCCCACCCAATTAAAATTCAGGTTACTTTTTTATGCTATTAGAGGACTGCTGCACAGTATTAATAATGCACTGTGTAAGTTGTTGCCCCAGAGAAACATCGTCCCTCTTTCAGGGCCAGCAGCCACACAGTTCTGACACAAGCTTTGCTGCTTAGCTGGAGGGGAAGTGGCTTTGGTGGTTGCTGAGGTATTTTAGCAGAGAAAATGTTGGTCTCCTGACATGAGGCTTGCTTCAGACCACTGGCACTTAACTGCAAAGCGCCACGAATACAGCTGGTTTGCCTGGACTGACAGTGGAAATTTTATTTTAAAGACTTGAGTTTCCAGACACTGAGTATAATTATTAATAAACAATTAACTGATTCACAAGATTTGTGAATGCATATTTCACTGCATTGAATTTCCTTTAAGTGCTCAATAAATGTGGTTTTTTTGGATTTTGAATGTAGGTTTCCCTAAGAAAACACAGGTAAAAGAGAAAGTGAGGAAAAGGTGCTGTATGAGACAAAAAGCCATGGAAAGTAAGATAAATCTGTCCTCACACAAGTGGATTTAATAATATTATAATGGGTACCTATATAATGGATGGATTTAAGAACATCAGTCGTGTCAGTGAGAACAACAGGTATCTTTACTGAAAGTTTAAATGATGATTCATAATCACAGCTTTCTAGAAAAGCACAGACCACGTAATGGGTACCATATGATGCTAGATAAGTAAGTGCTGGTTTGATTTGTTCCAGGAAGCATTGCTAAAATTGAGTTGGTTTTCCTCTTTCTCTGCATTATTCACAAGTGGAGGCCCTTGACTCTGCAAACATAATGTGCACTTGTCTTTCAAATCAACCAACTTTTTCATGGCAGTAAAACTGAACTAGTGCAAATGCCATACTAGTGCTGTGAAGGCCATTTCTTCTTATTCTACTTTTGACCAGAGACAGACTATTTTTGATAGACAAATAATGATTAGGGCAAGGTGAGCCTTAAATTCAAGAAATATATTTAGAGACTACATGGCACTTGATGCAAAGATGAGACTGAGAGAACTGAGAGTGTTTGTTCACACTTAGGATGGGAAGGCAAAGGGGAAATACTGTAGCTGCCTACAGCTACCTAATGATAGGTCATGAGGGATTATAGAGGAGATGAAGCTGAACTATTATTAGAAATGTACAGTAGTAAGTGCACATGGGAGGCAAAAGTTACAAGCTGAAACAAGAGAAACATCAAACAGATATCAGAAAAAAATTTTCAAAATTATGACGGATCAGACACTGGAACAGGGGCCCAGAGAGGCACAGGTTTCATCCTTGGAGAGACTCAAAGCTCAGCTGGACAAGGCCCCAAGCCACTTTCTCTAAGTTGAACCTGCTCTGAGTGGGGAGCTGGACCAAATGACCTTCAGAAATCACTTCCAAAATAAATTATTCTGGGATTTTGTGATTCCCTATAGTTTGTTGAACATAGTATAGCTATGTTCCTCTACAACCATTCCCAGCTTATAAAAGGGGTAGACAGCTTTCTTGGGAAAAAGGCATTCTGTATTTTGCTAAACAAGCACACTTCCAAGTACACCGCAGCAAATGAGCTATAAAAATCCAAACTGCACGTGTGCTGCTTACCTGTGCTCATAGCAAAACCTGCTAAGCACTGACTGCTAAATTTCCCAAGATGCTTAAATGCAGAAACTGAGCAAATAGATGGTTACTCTTCATAACTACTTCTCAGGATACTGAAAACTGACAAGATTCATATGAATTTTGGACTGTCTGCTTCTGGACATAGCTATACCTGACAGTGGAAATAAGTATTAGAGCTATTCATAGCAGAGAACAACTCAAAAATGAAAGCAGGAAAAAAAATATCGTTTTCTTTGGATGGAATATAGAGGTATCCAAAAGCAGACCTCTTCACAGGATTTCTGGTATATTTCTCTTGCAAACAGCTAGAGTGGAAAAATCATCACTGGCCCTGTCTCTGCTGCACACACAGCTCCTCAGCCTCCTGGAGCAGCCCAGGAGCTGTGTTATTTGATTGTGATCAGCCATTGGGAAGAGTGGCTGAGCGCTTTGTGTGTGGGCAAGGGAGGTGAGGGCTGTAAAAGTGACCATCAGGCCATCTCCAAGCTTCAGAAGTCCTGAGTCACAAGTGAAACCGCTGAAGGTAAACCAGCAAAGATGCATTAGCAACTGCCAGGGGAAAAGGAAAGCTGGAAAACAGGTCATACTCAACTGGGGTTGTGCTGTGTTCAAACACCAGGCTCAGGGGAACCTGCAGAATTTCTCAGAAAACGCTGAAGTTTTTGGCTTTGGAGACATGCTAGTGTGTGCTGCCGTGACACAAAGTTTAATCCTCGGGCCAATGGGCTCCTGAGTCAGTTTTTCAAGCGAGCACATAACAAAACCACGTGTAGGTAAGCTGTGTTTACCGTAGCAGAAGGTTATCCCGTTCCCTGTGTATCCCTGCGAGCAGTAGCAGCCCGTTGTCCCACCCTGAACTTCACACCGCGCGTCTTTGTGGCACGTCATGTTGCAGCCTGCAGAAGTGCAGCCACAGTCCAGCAGACTGGAAATCAGAACTGGAACAAAGGAAAATCAGACTTGTTTCGTTATCTAAAAACACAGTTGTGAGGTCTAAAACAAGATCTGGGCCAAAGATTTCCACAAGATGGGGGTGTTCCTGTGCACTCATCGTCACAGCTCTGTTGCAGGATGGGGCAAGGGCCACCAGCTGCAGGAGCTTTTGGGAAAGCAGCAGAGACCACAGACTGAGAATCTGTGTGTGTTCTCAACCAGCATAAAATCAGTAAACAAGATAGGAGTTACTCAGTGATCTGGGGAAAACATTTGGATGGCTTTCAAAGCTCTCTGGTGCTTTCCAGTAAAGCACAGCATTTATTTGCACTCTGAATTATGTATTGAGTATAATCCAAACTGCCCTGCACATCCAAGGGAAAAATACCAAGGAAGGTTCCCCTGATGAGACTTTTTACTTTTATAAGCAGATCCATAACTAACACATAGGCATGGACTGAGAGATTAAGATGATACATCACATGTTTACAGCATTATGACAACATGGTTTAAAAACTCACCCAAATTATTTAAATTTAATCTCTTAAAAGGCCATTTCCTTGTTATGAAAGTATTGTCTTCTTTTTTTTTTTTTCCCCACTCACTGGATGATTCCTAAATGGCATAAATACTTTTCCATTTTATGAATGCATATGATTTTCAACACAAAGAAAAAAGGAATCTTTCCTTTTGAGAAAACTAACAGCTTACTGTATTATTATACACAGTTATTATACACACCCTGTAATAGGTTACAAACAAGGCATTTAGCTCAGAAGGGAAAGTAAGTTTTTTACTTTGTACTTGATAAATTGTTAGCAGGACATAATGAAAGTTGGAGAACACAAAGATCCTTCTGGATGCTGACTTCCCCTGCAGTTCTGCTTTTCCCTACCTGAATATTATTCTGGACATTTGCTAGCCTAGTGTTACAATTACAGGATTAATTGCTTTATGCAATCTCACTTAGGCATTGTTTTCTTGGACAAATTAACATTTCAGGGAAAAATCAAAAGACTGTGAAATACACACACATTTTTTTAACAATACTATATCATCCAAATCAATTTAGGTATTGCCCAATTTAATCTTTTCCCTGTGTTTTTGAGAGAACATTTTCCAGAGATTAAAACAGAAACCTGTAGGATTCTGTTGTCATTTTACTGTTTATAGCACGTGAAATCTAAAAATCTCCCAAGTAGATGGAGAGACAGAAGAAAAAAACCAAACTAAACCAAATCCACAGAAACCCACAATGTTTCTGGGTTGGTTTTTGTTTACAGTACAAAACCCACAGTGAGATAAAGACAGGTATTTGTGGAATTTGGTTTTTGGGATGATACTAACCATGCAATTAGTGAATGCAGTAGCAGCACTGATCAAAGCTACGGGGACTTTCAGTCCCGTGTGCCCCCCCAGCTTTCCACCATCCCAACACACCAATTTCCCCTGGCCAGATCCCACTCCCTCCTCATCTGCCACTCGCTCCCCAGGGACGGAGATTTCACCTACCTAGGAATGGAAGCAGTTTCATTGGTGATGCTGGTGATGTGCAGTGCCTGGTGCAGAGCCTCTGTGTCACAGAAAAAACCTCCCTGCCTTAAAATATCTGACCATGTGCAAAACACACGCGTATGCCCGTCAGGAAAGCGATGTCCCGGTGCAGGCACAGCCCGGACACTGCCCTTTGTCCCAAGCTTCGCGCTTCCAAAAGCTCCTGAGGCTCCACAGGCAGGACAGGAAGGGTCAGGAGGGGCTGAGGACCTGGTCTGCTGGCAAGTAGACAAGCAATGAGAAAGTAAAGGGAAACAGGAGCCTGAGTCTTGCAGAGGATGTCAGGGAAGATTGCGGGGTGAGGAGGTTAGAGTGGCATGGGTTAAAGGAGCTGTTGGAGTGAGAGGGTCTGGGGCAGGGGGAGGATGAAGCTGGAAGGGGTGACTGCAGCCTGCTGGCAGGAGAGGCACAGGAGCAGCAGCAGAATGGAGCAGCAGATGAGGGAGGGTGAGGAAGAGGTGGAGGAGATTAGTAACTTGCTCAGAGTTTATGACCTCAGAGGTAATGGTCTACATGCTTCCTTCCACCTTTTCCTGGTGAGATGAGTATATGTGAGCACCAAGACTCCTTTTTTTTTTTTTTTGATCAGTCTTGACTGACTGCAGTTGTTCTTCCCACGGCTTTCTTTGGTTTTGAGGTGGATCCTTACTCCAGCTAAGCAATGTTGCTTTAAGGGTATTGGGCTGTAAGGGAGGTACAGGAAATCACTGAACTCCACTTCATGAGGAAAACAAAGACATATAGGCAGGGAGGAAAGAGGCAGGAAGACAATTGTGTGGCCAGGAATCTCAGGAGCCCGAGGAGAACCAGGTTTCTGTGAGTTCTATGAGGGACTGAAATAGGGTGTTGTGTAATAGGACTTATTCAATATGGTGAAGCAGGCACACTGCTGGAAGAGTGGAGAATCTCTCTGAACTAAGTAAAACACACTGAGGCTGTGGGCTGTCACTGTGGCAAAACATACCATGTCTGACTAGAAAGTTTTGAGGCTGGGACTTTGGTAGGTACCTGGTGGGAAAGGATTGTTAGCCCATCCTTAGGAATTATCTCTGGAGGTGGATGTGAAACATTTTTTTCTGAACTTTTTAGGAACTATTTGCTTTCCACCATTTTCCATCTTCATGATCAGTGCTGGTTGGGTTAAACTCTCCTCAGGTCAGGGAGGTGAGAGGTGTAGAAATAGCACGTAGGTGTCTGGTTGGCAAAGGGAGAGGAAGCTCCAGGAACCGGAGGTTAATTTGTGATGAACTGCAGAAAAATGAACAAAGGCTCCAGGTGTAGGAAGACTGTTTTCCTCCTGTTTGGTTTTCTTAGGGGGACAGGACTTAAAGGGTGAGAGAGGAAGGGACTAGGAATTAGTTTGTTTTGTTAAGTTTTCCCGTAATCTAACGCACAGAGACAGAGGAACAGAAAATCAGATGACCTGAGCACAGCTTTGATCTGCACGTCCTGTCCCTCGTGCTGGCATGAGCTGTACTGTAAACTTGGCTGGTCTGAATGAGCTTACAGATCCTGCTGCTAAACCTCAGTGTACAAACAAGGGCTGTAAAACCTCCAATTCAGAAATTATGTATTAGTGCTCTGTGTCTTTCTATTCCCCAAGCTAAACGATTTTAATAGTAAGCAAGAGGAGAGAGCAAGAAGTTACAACCTAAAGTTCAGGTTTTAAGAGCTGGAAACGTATTTTTGGAAAAGTAAGAGATGAACATTTCAATATGGTCTAGACATCAGTTTTCTGCAAGGGGTGTTTGGATAGACTGTTTGGAGAGCAAATTCATGATCACAGTGATAGTCAATTCATAATAAAAACTTCAATTCCTTTTCAGATTCAAGGCCTAAGGGCGCAAGAGAAATTGTGGATTACTCAGAAAAAAATCCCCATATTCTTACAATTAGAGGACAAGTGTCTCCTTTCCTTGCTGTTAGAAAAACACGTGATAACTTGCTTATTCAGTGGTCAGTGATTCAGAGTTATAAAGGGGACTGTGCCAATGACATGGGGACACTTTCCATCTGGAATAGTGACTCCACTCCCAGGTGTCATGGATGGCATCGAAGGCAGTGCCCAGGTCTAACTGGCAAATGGTTTACACTGTGACTGGCAGTGGAGCAGGGAGCACGTAAAGAAGAAAGATGTGGAAGAACAGAGCAAGGACAGGAGAAGGTAGGCGAGGTCAAGAGGAACTCTGGGTGATAAAAGGAGCTTCGATCAGATTTAGAAGGCAACAGGGAGACAGAGAAGAAGAGGGATTTACAAATATCTTAATGAGATCTCAATACTGGGAGCAGTGGATTACTTTTGCATTACACTGCTTTAAAAAGTGGCTAATGTGAGTGTCATTTAGAGGCTGAAGACAGCAAGGTCGCAACAGACATGGATGTGGAGAAGGATGGACTTGACAAAGATTTTATGGGGAGAGGGAAGAGGAAAGGAGAGATTTCTGAGACATTTTGGAGATTAAACCAGGAGGATTTACTGATAATATCTATTGGCACACAGGGATAGGATTTAAACAAGTGGAGATGAGCAGGTGAACACATGAGAAAGCAGACACTTTCAAATTTGTGCTGTCAAAATTTTCAAAATATGCTGAGAAAAAAATATTGAGGTGTCACAAAAACAAAGTATTGATGGGTCCCTGTCTTTATAGGCAGAGAGGAGGGACCTGGACACACATGCATATTCCTGGAAGACTGGAGAATAAGTCTAAATAAAATGGGTACAAGAATGTAGAAAGTCAGTACTGCAGAATCCATCTCTGCTTGCCTTGAAATAAAGAAACATTAAAAGTAAATGGTTTGTGGAAACACTTCAAAACCAGTCTTTCCATTCTTATACGTGGGAAGCAAAGCCCCAGTTCTATACTCAAATGTGTTGTTCATTTTATAAATGGGCTCATTTATCTTTGCATGACTGAGTTAGGAGGGCATAAGTAAATGAATATACACAGGCTAACATGCTTGACTTCAAACCACACATTTTTGATTACTGATCACTGTGATTACAGTATCTTACATGTGACTGTAGAATTCTCAAGTTGGTTTTTTTTGATGGTGAACTGATAGGAAGACATCAGCCTGCTTTCATAAATTATTGGATATTTTCCAAGCTTTGCATCATGAAAAAATGTATTTATTTGTAATGATTTTAAAGGTAATTGGGATGCTGATTGTGTAGACAATGCTATGACTCTAACACTCACAGCTAATGATCTCCCTAGAGCTCAGTCTTAGGTGGCTTTCAAAAAATAAATATAGATAAATATGGAGCAACAAGTTGCATTCCAGAAACTTCCTGTAATGCCAACAAAGGAGCAAAACCTGAATAGAGCTGGTATTAGATGTGTTCCTTTAAAAGGAACATAGGCATGATCTACTGTATTAAATATATTCATTCCTTTGGTCTGATCAAATTCGAATTGCTTGCAGAATATATAACAAAGAATCTCCCTAAATTCCCTGTTTGCAGTGGGGGAAAAACAACTGTGGTATGGCAAGATATATTTTTTTTTTCTCAAATTGCAAGACCAGTATGCCAGCAGATACTTAGCAAGAGCAAAAAAATTGGCATTTGGTGGGCATCTTACAAATGCACCTGCCACAGGTTGCAGACAACTGTGGATCATCCTGAAGGGGGATGGTGAGAGCCTGGATCAGACTGAGAGATCCTGAATACTGCAGGCAGGGTTTGCACATCTTCAGCCTCCTTGCTGTTGAGTTCCATGTAGATTGATCACCCTGAGACTCCAGCATCCAACCCTTCCCAGCGTGCTCCAACATCACCCACATGTGCATGCACACATTCACACATTTATTTCTATCAGATGAGCATGTACATGTATCACCTGCTGAATTAGGATGCTAAATATTTAATGACAATAATAAAAATATGATCATGATCTGTCAGCCTTTGCTTTTTTTTTTTTTCTGACAGATGACTGTACTCTTGAATCACCAAGTTTGCTGCCAAAAGGAACGTGTGATGTAAAACAGAAGATGCACAAATGCATTGGATAAAGTTTTTTCTATAATGCTTGCTGGGTTTTTTTAATATATCAAATTTATTTATTGGTTTCAAACCAAATCCTATCTCTACAAGAATTTTTATGGTCTTCATAATACTTAGAAATGTTTCATTGTTACTAAAGCAAGTATGGTTTGGGGATTTTTTTCTAGTCCTTAAGATCTGGATATAATTGAAAATGTACTCAAATGTTGGGTAAAATAATGAATTTCCATGATGGGTTAAAATTTGAATATATTTTTCAAACACAGACTATCATAGGGCAGCTACCCCAGGGGACTCCAGCCCAAAAGCAGTGTCAGTATCTGCTTTATAACCGTGTCACCTCACCTTCCTGTCTGAGTGCTTCACAAATCCCCATCATTTTATGTGCAAACATCACATTCCATCTGAGCACACAGGGCTGAACGTGTCTCCTGGGAGGATGGAACTTTGGGCAATTCTGAAGCAATAAACACACAAGCTCACACAAACACATGCACGCACACATCCTCCTAAATCCGCGTGGCTGCGTCCATCCGAAGGAAATGGCACATCTCAGTGCTCAGGGCCAGTTTCTTTCTGCTCTTTGTTTCACCCTGGATGAAGTCATGAAATGAGGGAATTTCAAGTGAATGCAATGTTTCTGAAAGCCAGATTAACTACCCTGAAACTGAGCTCTGTTTCTGCCTCTGCTGTAACACAGCAGAGATGCACAGACTGAGCACAAAGATCCTCGCAGCTAAAAGGGATAAAGTAATTCAGTTTCCATGTCTGTTTGTGCTCTCCTGGGACTGGTCATGCTATGGAGGAATTGTAACAGTAGTCACATCTCTGCAGAAGGAATAGAGTGAACTCCATGAATAATTACACCAATGAAATGCCAGACTACCAGTTGCATTCAGTGCACTCATTTTATGCCAGAGCATCAGAAGCAAAGTGCTCTTACAGTGCAGTGCTAATAATGTGAACCACGAGACAACCAGACTGGCTCCTACAAGACCACAACTACATCTTTGTTTTTGTTTTTTTTTCCACATGGGAGAAGAATTCTGACACTTCTTGTTTGCCTAACACATGATGCTGGCCTGTGGCAGTCACTGTCCTGACCTGTCCAGGTGTCTACGCTCACAATACAGCCAATCTTCCAGCAGGGCAATGTTCCACAAAAAACACCCTGAATTTTTTCTCCTGAGGTAACACTCTAAAAAGTGGTTAAATTATGATATGGGTTTGGGTCCTTATAGAATTAACTTCTGTATCTACTGAGGGGTGACTGGATCCTAAGCAAGGATCTCAGGATTTGGTCCTGCACTTCTCAGGAGCCTTGACTCTGCCATGGGGTTGCATCTTGCAGAGATGCAGGTCAAAGGGAGCAGAGTAGGAGGAGTGACCAGCTAGATGTGGCCACAGGGATGGAGAGGACTGTGGTCAGATGAGGTATACACAGTGCTGGAAGAGGACATGCTCTTTTCCATCCTTTCAATCCTTCACAGTCAGCAATGCCCTGGATAACAGCTCATAAAAGTGCTGGTGCTCTGCTGCTTTTGTGCTCTGCCCCTCTTCTGACACTCTCCTGCCATGGCCAGAACTTTCTTCCCCCTGCCCTGTTTCCTTCCTTACCATCTTCCCCCAGCTGCATCCCTTTATCCTTTCTCCCAGTGACTCCTCAGGAATGTGTGCATTTCCTATCTGAGAACTCCTGCAGAAGGAAAAATGCTTGAGGACCAGGGCGGGGAACAAAATAATATTCAGAAGAAGAAAATAATGAATGATGATTTAGGACTTAGAGTGGAAAGTTCATCATATGAACTGCCAAGAGTGCTGTAAGTCAAACCCAAACACCTGCCTTACAAACAACCACCATACAATAACTGACTTTTTGCATTATCCCTTCCTAGGCAGAAGGTTCTCTGAGATGCTTGGGCCAAGAAATAAATTATTCTGTAACATTCTTCCTCCCTGATATCATCTCCTCCATTTAATGTTTCAGGAACAAGGTAATTGTAAAGTTTGGAGGAAAGCTGGCAGTAGCCCACAGAGCACAAGTAAAGTCTCTTCACTCAATGACAGCACAGAAAATGCCCTGGCAGAGAGGAGGAACAGGAGGGATGGGTCCTCAGGCAAGTTCTGCTGATGTTTAAAATGAAAGCCAGTAGTATGCTGGTTTAACCCTCTGCTAGAGACCACCACAACAATTTATCTCAATTGCTTCAATGAAATAGTTAACATCTTAATATAAGCCTGATAACTCATTATTAAACCTTTCTGTCTGCTCTCTAATGCTTGATGCTGGACTTCAGCATGTCTTGAAGAAACTTAAAATATGCCCATCACAGAGTTGCATATTTTGTATCAGCACATTTGCTGATGCTCTCCTGACTCAGAAAGTTAACTTGCAAGTTTAACTTGCCTCCTTTAGACCACTTTTCACAGTGCCTGCCCTTTCCTCCTGAGTTGTTTTACTACGTCCTTTCAGAGTTGCCTTTTACTTTTGATGTAATTCCACCTCCAATAAGAGAAATTAATTAGAAATAAATAAATCCAGTGATTTTTTTTTCCCCAGCTTGCACTCCTGCACACAGGTCTAGAGGTCACTATTTCTGTCTTACATCAGCCCTGCTTACAGCTGCAGTAGGACTGAAGATGCCTTTCTGATCTGGAGTTCTCCTGCCCCTGGCTTGCAGCACTTTCCCTTCCTCACTACTGCTGGACAGTACATCCATCCTAACCCAGAGGTTAGAGCTAATTCCCACCCCTCCAAAACACACAAGTAGTTTAAATTATTTCTTACAGTGTTCATTATCTTGTACTTATCTGCACTGAACTTCATCTGGTGTCTTGTTAGTCAGTCACCCAGCTTTTATTAGCTCCTCTTGAAATTCCTTACTTTGCTCCTTGGTTTATATTAACTTAAATAATTGTGTATTGTCAGCAAATTTCAGCACCTTGTTATTCATTCCATTTCCCATATCATTAAATATGAGTGGTAGGCAAATAGTGGTGGAAATTATTCATGAATATTCATTTGAAGTTAAAAGCAAATTCCATTTTCACAGCATTTGTGACTAGCCCTCGTTCACTTTCTGCAAACAACCGAGTGCTAAAGATTTACTAGTGTAAATGCATGCAGGATATTCACATTTTATTCCCATATACAAATAATGCCTCCAAAAATTTCCTCCTGCACGTGACTGCACTCCGAGGGTCCCTGACCACCCCAGCCAATTCTGGAATCGAGAGTCTCCCTCACCCAACTTGATTTTAAACACTGCCCTGCGTGTTTCTGAAACAACATAACGAGATAAGTCATGAATCACGATCCCAAAAGAATGAGTTATTTTTATAACAGCAGTTAAGGACCCATCCAGCCCCTTGGAAACTCTAATGTTCTGCATTGCAAGGCAGTGCTAGCCTGGATCAAGGTTGCCTTGGGAGCACATGTAGATGCTTGGAAGAGAAATCAGAAGCAAAGCCTGTGAATGAGGCAGGAAATCTGCAAAACTGGGTAAGAAACATTGTTGTGGCAGTGTGATCAAGTTGATTTGTCTTCCTAATGCCAGGAAGAGGTTGAACAGAGGTAGCTGAGCAGTTTGGTTGGATTGCCCCCACCCTTTATTCCATGTTCACTTTAAATGGCATCAATGCTATGTTAAGTGTGCACATAAGAAAAAGAGCCCTGTCAGGTGCTTCAGTAAATGCAAACCTGAGCTCCACATCGAGCTCTGTGTGAACACAATGCCAGAGCTCTCACACACACTCACCGAGGACCACCTGGCCTTTTGGGAGATCCGCCTGAATTGTTTTAAGGCCTGCTCTGCTCATTAGTTATGACAACAAAACCAGAGTGGAATAGAGTTTGCAAGGCTCAAAAAGCAGCAGGAAATGCAGGTTGGCCTCAGTCAGATCTAGCTGTGGATGTGAACACCCAGGTGTGGCAGGCAGGTCCTGCCTGCAAGATAAAGTTGGTGGAAACTTTGCTTGTGCACAGAACTAAAACACAATGAGTCTATTTATGTACTGGTTGGACTGGTACACTGAAGTCTTCGCTTACTAATTCAGATGTTTTCAGATTAAATATTTAAAATATTCTCAAAACACACTGCTTCTATATGTATGTGGCACAGCCAGTGCTGATTATACCACATGATACAGCTTTTTTCATAAGATTTGCAGGAAAGGAGACGTGCAGATACTCATATGCAACTTCCTTCACAGAAATGCCTGTATTTAAAGTGGAAAAAGAAAGGAAATTAAAAGGAGATTCCATTGTTTAGATGAGAAAGTGCAAAGGTTCATGACTAAATTAATGCAATTCTGACTTTGACCCTTAGACAAAGCATTTAAGAGCTTTCCAATAATGACATCACATTTACTTGGTGCCTATGCCTTAGTTTGCATTGTTCAATTATTTAAAGTATAAACCAACTATGGATTTATAGCATATGCTTGATATACCATGTGTGTTACAACCCTTACACTCATCACAGCTGCTTTAATTAATTCAGATGGTGATATTCTGGACCTCAGCTCACAAATCCCTTCCCTACAGCCTCCCAGTCATGATCCCAGAAACCTCTGGGCACACAAATGGATGCAGTGTGCTTCAGGCAGCTGCAGGGATGTGGAAGATGCACACATACATTTGCTATTCTATATTTCACACTGTTTGCCAACCTTCAGTCTTTAAAATTCTCCCCCAGGTATCTGGAATTATCTTTTATTTCAGTATTTTCAAAGCCTCCCTATCAAGGAGAAGGTTTCCTTGGAGATTTTAAGATTTGGAGTTGACTGAAGTCAAGGGAACTGTGCTGCTTTGTGCAAGCTGAGGATCTGGTTTGATAGTCTCATCTTAGTGAATACAGAGCAGAATGAATTTATCCAAACTTATGAAAGCCACATGAATAAGTTTGCTTGAACAATTCTCTTGTATCCCCTCTGTATTTACAGCGTAATTTAGCAGACTGAAATTAATTTTTCTTCCCTGATTATGTTTTCTACAGACACTGGAAAGGCTGATGAGCACAATATAATTTTAAATGATGTGCCTTGTTCGTGCATTTTTCTTTATGTTCCATTACTGTAGGATTTGAGTGGAACCATATGATTATAGTCTTAGGCTGTCATGCAAATGGACTAATTTTGTTCCATTTCCCATTCCCCTCACCGTCCTTGTCAGTGCGATGGATAAATCTTGCTCTGTGTTCTGTTCCTTATAGACTTGCAAGGCTGTCATCAGAGTGGATTAATCTACTGCCTGTGTTATCACAAAATTCTCTGTCCTAACAATGACTTATCCCTGAATTTAAAGCTTGATATACTTTATACTCAATCTGTAGACTTAGTCTTGCAACAAAAATTGTAATGAGAGCTAAAAACGCCACAAAAAGAATCCATTCTTATCACAGCCTTTGAATTGTAATTTCATGGATTTCCTTGAATACAGCATTTTACTGAACAATACTAAGAGAGAACGTGATAGAATAACGCACTTGAAATTTCAATTTTAAATGTCACCTAAAGTAAACTTCCAAATTGTTTAATTAAGTGACCATAACTGTATTAGAGGTTATTGCCAGCACAATAGCTGTGCAAGCAGTTCCTTTGATAAAAGCCAGGATGTGGACAAACTATTACTCAACAGCATATAAAAGCACCATTAAAAATAATGATAATGGTGGGACTTATACCTAGAATAACACAATTTTTTAGAGTTACTTCTTCCACATGTAATGCCCTAACTCCCCCCTTCATGCTTGGCTATTTCATGGTTTTTAAACTGACATGTGGTTGTTATGCATGCTTGTAATTTATTCTTTTCTCTGGGTTCTCACACTGGTCTACATTACAAGAAAAAGATGTTTTAAGCATTTCTTTAAAATACATAATTATTTGCGT
Source organism: Myiozetetes cayanensis (assembly GCF_022539395.1). Lineage (NCBI taxonomy): Eukaryota > Metazoa > Chordata > Aves > Passeriformes > Tyrannidae > Myiozetetes > Myiozetetes cayanensis. Next base: position 1,832,973 of record NW_026086826.1, on the reverse strand, counting down.
GTTCAGGATGCTAGATGAAATAATGAATGTTTAATATTTCCTGCCCTCTGATGTAAGGTGTGCAAGGCAGAAAGAAACTGATTTAAGCTACTCTGGATAAAAATAATATCTTATAAACTTTAAGTTATCTCGGCATTTTGTTAGCACCTTGGGCTTGCTTACATGGGAATTTTACAAGGAGGCAAAGAAGTGAGTGCTAGGCTGCGTTAAACAGAAGCAGGGGCTTCCTAAAGCTGATTTACAGAAATTCCACGTTAACCATTTTGTTTACAGGTTCTATTTGTTTGATTTCATGGCTGGTAATTTTTGGCGAGGAACCCCGGTGCAAACTTTTGCGGGTTCAGCCCCGCGATTTTTCTCACCGCTCTTTCCGAGCTGCCTCCCTACAGCTGGCAGGGGGCCTGAGGCTGGCTGTGTTAAACTGCCACGATGCTTCCACCCCCCATAACTCAGCTGTGTTTTGCCAGCTCCATTTCTAAACTGCCATGAGAGCAGCCTGGAAGACACACTGCTCACTTACAGCAGTCTTTAATATAAACAGGATAATGTCGTGTATTGGCACTGGCACAGTCAGATGGATTTGGCTTTGTAGCTCTGGAGGAGCAGCATTATGGTTTCAGGAGCAGGAAATCTGGAGGATGAAGTAAAAAAGCAGTGTGTGGTTTGTTGTGTTTGGGTGTTTGCGTTTTTTTCCTTTTTCTTTTTTTTTCCTCTTTTCTTGGAGGCCTCTCTCTGTAAATGTGTTCAGAAAGTGCAACATTGCTGCTTTCCTTGGCGAGCTGTCAATGCCTGGTAGGATGAAATCCTAGGAGGAAAAGCACTGCTGAAGAATTTTATGCTGGAGAAGGTGATGATCCTACTAAGCTGTTTGGTGCTCTTTTAAAGCTACAGAATATCCACATGAAAACCTTTTCCTCCCTGTAATTTCGAGCAGTGGGATGCCCTTGATGCCAAAAATACCCAAGAGGGAAAAGCTTGAAAGGCAGCAGCCACAAGCAAGGGTGTTCTGTACAGGCATTAAGGAAATTAAGGTCTGTAATACACTGTCTGCCCCTGGGTGAGAAATGACTGGCCCAGAAATGGAAGAAGTCCTAAACAACTCACAAGATAAAGCCTGTCTTGAAACTGGGCACGCTAAAACAAGCTGGCTGCTTCACCATGAGCTGTTTTTTATGACACCCACTCCCACACATCTCACTTTGCAGTGTAAACAGCATTTTAAAAATTACTGTAATTTCTTAAGGAGTGCTCCTGGTTCAAACATTGGCCCATCAATGCCCACTGATCTGAGGATGCCACACAGCATTTCATCCCCCTTGCCCTGTCTCTGCACTCCAGGACTGACCCACAGCTCAGTCCTGGGAGCCAGACCCCAGTCCTGACTCTTACAATCTTCACAGCACAGACACAGAGATGACTGCACGAAGAGCTCTCCCTTGTCTGCCAGGTCATGTAATTTATGATCACTGTTAACAGTCTCCACCTGGTCAGATCTCAGCATTTATGCAGAAAGGGTGTTTTTCTCTCGTCGTGCTCTCTTGGGAATCTGCCAGCTTTTCTTGTGTGCCTCTTTGGTGACAACAACTTTTGAGAGACTTTCTGTTGTGCTGGGAAGCAGACTGGACGTGTGCACTGTAGAATGTCTTGCCAAAGTGCTCTCCATTTTCCAAGAAAACAGGCAGGTGTTGGGAGCACTGACTGAGGCTTGGTCCTGTCTTGTCTTCAGTCGCTATCACAGAACGTTTTCCCTTGGACTTGGCACGGGGAGCGGGAGCAGGAATTACCATCTCGGTTTTATTTACTACAACAACATCTTGTAGGCATTTGCTTTTGTGACACCCTTCCAGATGGGACTGAGCACGCAGCTCTTTGAGTCCCAGAGCTCTACAGATGTCCAGATGGAAGACTAGAGAGCGCAGCAATCAGTGTGTAATTGGGTAAGTGATAGACCTGCTGCAAAGCTGCATTACCTCAGCCTTAAGGAGGATTAATTACAAAAGACCTATGATGCCAATTAATTCTCTTTAAAAAGTTGTGTGTGGATTCAAGGCACTTTTAAGTCAAAGAAGCTGCAGTTAATTCAACATAATATGCCTACATAAATAAGCAAGTGTTGCAAGAGAATAAGCACTTCATACAGCACACAAATGAAAATACCGGAGTTTTTGTTTGTAAACACATTCCAAAAACAGTAAGAAACTGACCCCCCTGCCACCAGAGGTTCTAGGCTCTTTCAATCTCTTAAACCTAAGCCCAAGCCTAAACTTAACCCTGAAGATTTCCAAAGAAGCCTCAGAGAGTTTTGTTCTATCAGAAGGTAACAGAGATGCTGGTGCTGACACATCACTGCAGTCCCAGTGGAATCAGACAGACACCAAGGAGGGGGAAACACTCCTGATCAGGTCAATGTGCTTAAGCTTAATGTTTAATGTGACAACTTCCCTCACTTTATGCTTTCTCTTTATGGCTCAGGTAGGTTACTTTCAAAATTATATATCCAGTAAATCACTCTACAGATGTTCACTGTCACCCTATGAATCCTCTCCCTTATTTCCTCAAAGTGAGTTATTTTTTTCACAAATCCTGGACCAACATTTATCAGAGTGTAAATCTGAACCTTTTCAAAATTGCTGTAATTAATTGAAAGCCTGTCAACTCCTTATCTACTTGCAAGTATATCCTTATCGTTGCAAGCATAAAATCTTGCAATGAAGTGTCATTAAAAATTATGGTATAAATTAAAGCTGAACTAGAATGCATTTGTTAATCTTCCCTCCTATCTCCAACTGAAAAAAAAAAAGACTTAATGATCCCATAATCCAAAATAACAATACTCAGGTATACAGCATGATTCATGGCATCATGCTGTTTCATTAATATTACTGCTATATGGCTTGTGTTTTATTACTGGAATAATATTTAATAGATTGGTCTTTCCTTTTGCATTGCATACCTGCTCTCACATTATAGCTCAGAGATTTATTCTTTAAAGGAGATAATATGAAAAGAGGAAATAAAAAAGGTGAATCAATAGGCTTATGTTTCTATTTTGTGTAGAACCTCATGAACCTTTTATGGTTTTCCAGCAATTCCAAAACCCCTGAAACGGTTCCAAAACACCTGAGTCAAAATGAGAAAGCATGAACTACCTGAAAACGTAAGATAGCAGTTTAAAAATTAAAATTGTAAAGAAAAAAATCTTCAAGCAGAAAAATCTTTTCAAATTGAAATACTGAAATATCAAGATATTGAATCGGAGCAAAGCACTTTAACTTCTATTTCAGTTTTTATTTAAATTTCCATCAATCTCTCCTTGACAAAAACAATTCAGAGAAATTGAAACGGAGCCAAGGAAAAATTCATTGCCACCCAATCAGTGTTTCCCAACAAAATCTGACCTAGCTTTCTCCCGAGACTTGCCAAGGAGATTAATTTATTTATGAATTTTTCAAGTTTATTTTTTTTTAATGTTTTTCTATTAAAAAAAAAACCCAACCACAACCGGGGAAGAAGAAGTTCCAGCATAAATACATTTGACAGCTCATGGAGAGATAACTTGCTGCTATTAATCCCGCTGGCTAATAACAGCATAAATTTACCCTGCACAGGGTCCTCCTTCCAAGGTACGAAGAGTCAGGTTTGGACACATGAAACAAAATGTGAGTGACTTGTTCCAAAGCAGGTGCACTGAGGCTCTGGGGGTGTGGGCTCAGGGTGGGCAGCACCTCAGGGTGCCCAAAGCCGTGGTGGGGCTGGGTGATGTGGGGTGGGCTCCCCACAGTGCTCCGTGGCCAAGGCGACTGCAGCAACACAAAATTTGGAATGGCCAAGCCCTCAAGAGCTATCAGTGACCTCAGCCAGACGGGCCAGACGAACCCTTTGGGGAGGGGAGGGTGGCAGACCTGGCTGCCCACCCCTCCTGGCAGGGCAGGGCATGCTTGGGGAAGGGGACAGACAAACCAGAAACATTCCAAACCCCTCCTCCCCACGCAGGGAAACCTGGGCCTGAAACCTGCAGGGCTCAGCTTTGTTCAAAATGTCACAGCAGGCAGTTTTGGGGTTCAGGGCATTGCAGTAGAGGAGCAGAGTTTGTAAATATTGCCATTTAATTAACACTGTACAATATGTTTCCTCCACAAGCTGACATAACTGTCTATATTTCAAGAGGTGGGTTTATATAGCAATGGTTGGAAATGAGCAGATTTACTGCAAATACTACCATAAATAAACTTTCCCAAGCCAGCATCGGTAACACAAACAAATGATTATGTCTGTTGTCTGAAACGCAGCAAAAAAAAAAAGCAAAATTGTGGCAGGTGTGACACCTGATAGCTAAATTGAAATTTATAGAATGCATATGGCAGAACTTCATTTTTCTTTTTCATTTAGTGATCAAAAACTAGATGACAGACAGTGTAAAATGAAAACAGATGAAATGAATTTCCGCATGGATCCTGCCAGGTTTCATTTTCTCCACAAGTTCTTGGAAAGCCCAGAACCTATTCCCACGTGCCTGGCCAGAATCTGCAGATTCTGTGCTTTACCTCTTCATCCTGCCATCTGACAGTTTGCCAAGTCCTGTGTGCTAAAGAATGATTGCGAGCAGAAGTATGTTTATATTATGGTATACCAGGATCTTTCTGTCAGACTTGATAGCCTAATTTTTATTTGGAGTACAAATAAAATAATATATAAATATATATGCACGCAAGCACACGTTAATTATAAAACTTCTCAAAGTCACAGTCATTATGATGCTTTCTCTGATGAAAGCAGAAAGACTGGATAATAAACGAAGTGCAATGGAAATCTGATAGGAGTTTTTAAATGTGGGCTGAGGTAAAAGGTGAACATAAGCAACAGATCCTTTTACCCGTCTGATATGAAACAAGATTCTCTGTGGAATAAGTTTCAGACAGGCATGGAGAATTTATTTTTAATCAGCTTTAAAATACGGTCTATAATAAGCGTGCCCTTAGGCAGTTATACTCTGCATGCCATCATAAAAAGAAAATAAAACTAAAAAAAAGAAAAAAAAAAGGAGAAAAAAAAGCTTACAATGAGGCTTAAGAAAAATGGTCAACTGGATGGCAGGATTTTTAATCCGTGGTTGTCTTTGCCCCTGCTGAGGATTCCTATATCATCTTTTCATCGGGAGAGTTTGGCAAAGCCACTCAGCGGGTGCTGTACGTTGGGAGCCGCAAAAATCAATACGGGGAATATGAAGGCAATTTTTAAAAGCTAATGTGTGAAACATTAAAAATCCATGCAGTCTAAACCATGTATAATCTTACCAACTCCCCAGCTCAAATGGATCAAACGGCAGAAATTGTGGTTTACTGCGCACTAAAGCGAAATAACCTTTAAGGCTGAAGATTGATTCTTTTGGGGAAAGTTTTTACAATACAGTATATTAAGCACTTCAGATAGAAATAACATGTCTCCTCATAACAGGGAAATACACTTTTGAAGCAAAACAGCTAGGCAGTGGTCTTATGGGCTAAAGGAAGGCAATTAAGCTTACAGGGGGAAAAGCTTAAAAGTTATACCTTTTCCTAAGAAAATTATCCGATAGTTTTATTTTTCAGAGCATAACATCATTCAATTACAGCTTTTAATTAGGGCATACTAGTTGGAAAATCATCTAGTGTTTCCTTGGACACAACATATGTCATACAGCATCGAAATTATTTTGGCTAACGCTTTATAAACCTCTCAAGCACCTGATGAAAAGACTGCCTTTTGAGGAGTTTTCATGCTCTGAAGTTATCCCCCTAAAATCAAGGTGATGGTTCTGGGGCAAAATCAAGCAAAGCACATTCTGCAATCTACCCCAAAGAGATGAGAGGTGGGGAGTATTTCTGTCTTGGCTGGGTAGCTGGGAACATGAAGAACAGAGAGAGGAGGGGACATGCCAAGGTTATGTACAGAGTCTTTGTCGAGGCAGGATCTAAATATACATCTTGAGAGTCCTAGAGGGCACAATATCATCTCATTTTGAACCGAAGTACTCTCTCTAATTCAGTGCAATCTTCCAAAACAATTATAGCCTACAGCAAACGCACAATATCCTTGAAAAAAAAATTAACATGTGTGTTGTATAAAATTCCTAGCACAATTATCCTCCTAGTACACTGGTATGAAATCAAGAATAAATAAAGAGGTAGGGAAAAGGAATCAGCAATACACAGAGAACATTAAAAATTGAGAATCTTCACCAAACCCCTAAGAGAGAATTAAGGCAGCCATTCCTGCACTCAGCCCTACCAGCTTGCCCCTGTGCTGGCTGACTGGATTAACAGGGCAAAAGAATCAAAACATAAGCCTAATTGGAAATTGTCTCGGTTTCTGTACAAATACATACACAACGTCTCCAAAGAGATGTACTTTGTAACTTTGCCATAGGAATAACACATTTCACTGTTCCTTTCCTAATTATTTCCTTGAGACCTATGGAAGTCCCTTGTTAAAACTTTTGCTGTGATGTAAAGTCACACTTCTTATTATTTAACGTTTTAGTGTTGTGGATTTTGTATTTGAAGAATTTCAGCTAAAACATTAAAACCCTTCTCCTTCAGACCAGAAGTGTATTAAGCACAGAACAGATTTGCATAACACTTCTTAAGAGAGAGAGCGATTAAAAATGCCCCTAACACACTTGAAATGCATTCTAGCAGTCAAGAACTGAAGGAGGAAAATGAGATGCTTCAAAATATAATGAACTCCAGTGTGCTGGAATATTAAAGAAAAAAAAGAACAGAATTTTCAAAAATGTCCAGGGGAAAGGAAAACAAAAGACTAAGGAAGATTTCTGAATAACAGAGAAGGGGAAACATCCACCAAGGTCCTAAAGCATGGCAAAATTACTGGGTAAATACTTCTCTTCATGCTTTTAATAGGAATTTAAAGAAGCAGAGACGCATTGGATGCAAAATCCCAGAAAGCAAAGGGAAAATACAAAACCGATTTTCAGTGAAGGGAATGTAAACACACACCTGAGTTAACCGAAGAAGACTTCAGGATCTGAAGGTCTTTGCTGCTTGGGGATAAGGAACCAGCAGAGATGATAGCAGGGGGCATCTGACAGATTTTGCAGATCAGGCTCCACTACCCAAACGTTAAACAAAACGTGGGGCTCGAGTTTAAACAGAGAGGAGAGGACGAGTGACCGGGACATGTAAACTTTTAACCTGGCTTTTGTTCCAGGTGAAGAACCTGAGAGGATCACAGAGGAATTAATTGATGAGAACTGATGGAGTGGAAAACATCTCAGCAGAGTCGGCTTGCGCTTGCTGAACTCGGGCTAACATCACCAATCGACTTTTTCCACACACTGAGTTGGGCAAAAAAACAGATGAGGTAAAATTAATCTGGACTTCAGCAAGATGTTTTTTGATCTAGTTGCAATCAGAAGAGCCACTGAGATAATGGAGATGAATTGCTGGCTCAAGATGATGATATGGTGGATGGTGATTAGTTTTCAGATAGAGTATTACCAGGCTGAGTCATGGTTCAGCTCAGGCAGCACCACGCTACATAATCTCTAATGATTTTAAGGCAGTGATTAATTTGGTCTTGATCAAATCTGTTATTGGGATTTGGAGCAGCAATATATAATTATTCCCTTAGAAATCTAATATAAAATGTTACACACATTGAATGCATCTGAGGAGGACTCTGGGTATTGATGGAACAGCAGTTTTGAGCTCTTACATTAAGGAAGGGAAGAGATGGTGAGTCACAATCTATAAACCAATTTTTTAAGTGTTACTTAGAAAATGATTACAAATACAGTGATGGGGATAAAGTGGGTGAAGTAGGGGAAGAGTACACATAAAATGGCCATTGAAAAGCCAGTTTTCTCCTGGGGTGAATACAGGGGGACATAAGCATTGCTTTCTGCATAGTGATGGGCACTTGGCTCGAGCTGAGTAGAAAACTCTACCAAGCAGAAGCACTTGCAGTGTCTCACTGCTTCCAGGAGTGTGACAGACTGCTTGCAATACTGAGTGGGAGAATCCAGGTGAGCAACATTCCCAATTCAGAGAGAAGCTTCAAAGCAATTCTAAATTGCCTCAATTACATTTAGAACACCACAAACTATGCATTTGATGTCCAGTGGATTATTTTTTTTTTGTAAATGGCATCCCAAAGGGAGAAGCGGTTCATGAAATGGAAATTCAACATGCAATGCAGATTGCCCTTGTTGAGATGCCACTGAGCCTACCAGCCCTCCTTTCCTTCAACTGGATTGGTTTGATGGGGGAAGAAATGCCTCAAACCAGAAATGCTGACAGGAGCAAAGTTATGCTGATTTGCCTCAGTGTGCTCGTTCAGAAATCAGTCATTCCACTTCCAGTCCAGACCTGCTGGAACTGGAATACTAGTTTTCACTGTCCAATGTTTTCTAGATTTTTCCTTCGTATATACAAAATTAGTCATTCCCATCCCTCTAACAGGATGTGTTTTTACTTTTTCCTGTCTCCTCTTCCTGGCAGGAAACTGTATCAGCCTCTCTGTATTTGGTGTAAAAAGAGATTAAAGAGTCAAGACTGTGACTTTGGACAATATTTTGCCATGACTTATATTCACAGTTTGCATCTCAACAGTAGGTAACATTTCCAGAGTATTTCTCCCTGCTCTTTTAGTGTCTTTTTTCCAGAAAAATGAAGAAGAATAATAGCTTTTTTTTTTTTTGAGTATCAGCCACCCTGACAACAAAAGAGAAAGAAACCAAGCTGGCTTTATTTTAGCAAATTAACCATATGCCTGACATCAGTGGGAGATGGGTCACATTGAGAGAAAATAATAGTCCCTGGTTTTATGGAGATCTATGCCAGGTTATGGGCTTGGCTTCTGATCTGCACACAGAAGTTTTATCGATGCTTACATGTTTGTTGGAACTGTTCCTCGATGCTTTATGCTGATAATTAACAAAGTAGATGAGAAAAAGAAGAAATACTGGTATAGCCTTACCTCCATAGAAGGGACCTGAAACATAGCATAGCATAATATAAATGGAATAACATAATATAAACATAATATTACAAGGCTATGGTCCAAACATAGCAGTGTTCCACAGTTCTGGATGCAGCTGAAATGGTTGTGCCTCCAGAAACACTTGTGCACATGTTTAACTTCTAATGGCAATCAAACCTTTCCACTGGCCTCATCACACATCTAAAGCTGAGTACAAGACCAAAGAAGTCACAAGGCCAGAAATACAGGTCAGGGTTTACCCAGAGAGAACTGAGTCCAGAGGGACTGAGTTACCAGGAAGGGACTTGATATCAGAAACAAAATTGAGTTCAGACCTCTGAGATCCACTCATCCAACTACATCACAGGAACACATTTCCTCTATTTAATCATTAGATAAAAGGTGTGCTTGAAGAAAAACTTCAATTTGTTTGGAAACATTTTTTCCTCCCTTTTGGGGCAAATTTCAAAAGCAGTGTCTTTATTTTATAACTGGACCTATCAAGTTCTGAAGGGAAAATGCCCATGGAAAGTGCCAGTGGAAGCCTTTTGCTTGTTGTTTTTTTTTCTTCCTAACAATAATTCCCAAAATAATCTAAAATGCCTGTTGTTTATATCTGAAGTAGACAACAGTCTGAAATGTGCATACCTGTTTCTAGTGAGTTGGAAGCACAATGTAACTATGATTTTATTACCATATCTTTTATTCTCTGGGTTTCTATTTCAAGGGTTTGATCAAAATTAATGTGGTCTCTCTACCCAATGGCATTTATTTTGGTTATAAGATTAGAAATGTAAATTTGCAATAAAACAAGAAAATAGGAAGCTGTTTTTAATGAATATTTTACACATGACTAATTAACAGAATCCCCTACAGGAATTTGGAAGTAATAAGGAATTGACTGAAAATAAATTAAAAATTAATAAAGGGGTCTCCAAACAACTTTGTTTATGAGCATTACCAGTTGCATTCTTAGTTATGAATATTTCAAGCTGCTTTGCTATTCAGGATGTTTTATTCTTGGAGTGTTCATAATTTTAGAGGTGATTAGACAGAAAAAAGAAGAACAACACAAAACAAAATGTCTTGAAATGATAAAACCTACCTGGGGAAAACTTGCTAACGCACAAATAATGGCTTAATATCCATTGTTTTTGCCTAATGATACCTGCAGTGTGATGTTCCTCTTAATCCTCACCTGCTAAATGGAGGGGGGCAGAAATGCTCACTAATTCATGTATGAAACCTGCCCAAAGATGCTTTGCTAATGGTAGAAAGCACGACAACCACTCAGCTGTTCTGTTCCCCTTTTCTCTACTAAATCTGGTACAAAAGATGTCTCTTTCCATGTTTACAGTGTGTCTTCATTTAAATCTGTATAACAGAATTATTACCCGGGGGGGGGGTGGAGATGGAGGGGGAAACACATGAATGCCAAGTGTTCTTAGATGCCCAATGTAATATTTTAGCTTTGAAGTCTTTGAAATAAAAGAGATTTGAATTGTCTGCATTGCCTTTGATATAAAAGCTTATCTAAAAACTTCCTCACAGAACTTAAGCCAAACCATCCAGTAATTTTAGCTGAGGATGGTCAGAGCAGAAACCTGAAGAATAGAAAGTAAATAAATAGATCCACTTCACTGTTAGATGATCTGAGTTGATCAGATCAATCTAGGTATCCTAATACCAAAGAAAAATTACAGTAAAGCTAGAATAAAATAAAAAACACTGAGGGTTTCTCTTTGGTTTTGATTTTGGTTTTTTTAAGTTCAAACTAAAATGAAACCACAGCAGATTTTGCTCACCTGGTCATTTTTTTAAGGGTTGAAACCTCTTCTTGGATCATGTGCTGTCACTGGGCTTGGAGTTCCAAAAATGTGTCATTTTTTTACACCTTTCAATGCACTAATTGCTTTTACTCTGTTGCTGCCACCTGAGAAGTTTAAGGTAGCTCAAATCAGGAATTAACATTTAGAGTGTGAGCTCCTCCTTTGGAAAAAAAAATCTCCAGATCTCTTGAGAACCAAGAAAATGATGACTCCACCATTGCCAAATGCAACCCCCTTGAAGTCAGTAAGAACCCATCACACTTCAGGCATGGCAGTTCTCATCACAAAATTACAAGTTTCTGTTCCAGTGCATGGAGGGACTAGAATTTCTCCATCACATACAGGCAGACCACATATTTCTCTGATCAGTTCATTTTGCCTAAGCTTTCTAAAACAGAAGTACTTCCCTGTGTCTTTCAGGATGAAACATGAAAAAGTCATGGCCCAAGATTTGACCTTGGGCAGACTCAGATGAAACCTGGGAAAGGCCCTAAGTCTCAGAATTCTTATCTGAACATGACAATCTTCAGATATCCTGTGCTAGTAATTTAAACTAACAGTATGGACTCCTGAAAAGCCAAGGAATTCTCTCCAAGTGTGAAGTCACTGGTTAGTCTCTGATCTCTTTTTCCATTGCCCTTGTCCGACAAAGAACCAACCAAATAAAGCTTCAAACAGTTTCCACCAGTCTGTAAATGTGATGTGTTTCTTAAAAATACGTAACTGATTATGAAGATTTGGTTATCAGTAAAAGCTTTAAAATAAAACCTAAAATATATCCACATTGTAAAAAGAAATTATGAGGTTTATTGATAAGGCCATTTATTAAATGACTTCTAAGCTGACTTGCTCATGTGAAGAGTAACATTTGTTGGACATTCATTCAATTCTCTGCAGCCCCTAGTTCATTTCCCCCCTGTTCCTAATGGAAATACTTTTATTTTCTTTTTTTGGCCCTTTTTCTTACTTTCTTAAGGTAAGAAAAACGCCTCGCGCCTTTCTGAGCGTTTGCCAAGAGAACGGGTGAAATTTAAATATCAATAGCTGCCACTAAACGCCGGCAGGGACCCCAGGCACCGGCGAGAAGGTTTTGCGGGAAGAAGCAGCGGCTGCAGAGGGAGCGGAGCTGCGGGAGCTGCGGGAGCCGCGGGCAGGGAGCGAACAGCTGCCGAACAGTTTGACTCACAGATGCTGCCGCCAGAGAGGCTTGCGGTGAAATTCATGGATGTTTTACAAATAAGGAACCCGCAGCTGTTCCAGCTGGGAACAGTCAAGCTGCAAGTTACGGTTTGGGGTTCCAGGCCGATTCTCCCCCGGGCTGCAGGGTGTTTGTTGTAGTGGGATTGTGTGACCGCAACACGGCTTCCCCACGGGAGTGGTGGAAGGAAGGAGGTGCAGCCTCTCCTGCCCTCCCTGTAGCACCCCAGACCACGCACAGTTCCCACCACATGGCAGGCAAGCACCAAATTCAGCTGCATCTTCACACAACCAGCTGCCAGACTGTAAAGGTTTTGAGTGTCAAACCATTTCAAACCATTCCACCAAAGCAGTAAACCGTTCCTTAAGGAAAATCACAGAATCACGGAATCAACCGGGTTGGAAAAGACCTCTGAGATCATCAAGTCCAGCCCTTGATCCAACCCATGCCCATGGCACTGATGCCACATCCAGTCTGTCCTTAAACACCTCCAGGGACGGAGAATCCATCCCCTCCCTGGGCAGCCCCTTCCAATGGCTGAGCACTCCCTCTGGAAAGAATTCCTTCCTGATGTCTAGCCTAAACCTCCCCTGGCACAGCTGAAGATGGATGAAAAGATCAAATACGGTTCCTGACTGACGTTTTGCAGGAGTCCTTTTCTTTTAAAAAAACCCCAATAAAACAACAACAAAAAAAGAGAGCAATTTGTATATATTTTCGAGGTTTTGACGTATATTAGTTCCTGAGAAAACTCTGGCTAATCTTTCTCACAGGACACGTGTAACAGGGAAGTAAACAATCAACCAGACTTCCCAGGTCATATTGTTTAGTTCAAGAAGACTGAAAATAAACAGAATAAGCATTGAAAAGTAGATGAAATTTTTGAAGTCTCTCAGGTGTAACTACTCCAGGTTCCCATCTTACAGTGAGTCTTCATAGAGGTTGTTACAGTGTCTAACTCTATAATTTGTATTTCTAGTGCAGCAGCAAGCAGGTGATCAATAGAAGTAGTAGTAATTTGCATTAGCCATTTTAGAAATTCTTAAAGATGATATCTCTAATGTATTTAATGAATAAATAAAGGAAATTATTGAATGCTGGAAAATGACATGCAAACCAGTCTTTAAGAACGTACTAATCACATATACACTGTCATGTTCCATGGGAGAAAAATAATTCCTTTCCTTAAAAATTAAAAATAAAGACTAGTAATGATTTGAAAGGAGAAGTCTGTCCATGTATGAAGAGCTAAAAACTGTAACAAACAGATCAAAAAAAATGTGTTTAACTGACATTTCTAGCGTCTGTTTTATTTTCATCTTCAATTAGGAGCTATTTCCGAATAAAAGAAGTGTTTTGGCTCTGAGTGAAGCTAAATTTTTCTGGATTTAGTTCATTTCTGTCAAGTGCAATGTGACTGACTTGTATTTATTTATTTATTTTTATGGCTCACGATTTCTTGCAGTTATTTGGACCCACTGTCTCTCCAACACATGGAGAGTTTTGAGTCCTGGCACAAGCAAGGATCAAACATAATTTAGTCTTTTCCTTCAGTCTCCCAACAGAACTCTGCCTATAACAAAGTGAACATAATTTCCTCCCTTATCACCTGTCCAAATTCACACCCTAAATCAGTTCAGGGGCCCATAAGAAACCACTGCCTATGATCTACTGACTACCTGGAAGCCTTGCTAGTAAATAAATCCTTAAATAAGATTTAGCGAAGATGCAGCTGGGCAGGATCCTTATTTGAAAAGAAAAGGTTATAAGATGTGAGAAGGTGCCAAAATGTTGTCAGTAATGACAGTACACTGACAAGGACAGAGCTTTTTAAACCAAAACCAACTATTCACTGTGGCCCTGAGTTCAAACAAGGTGTCTTTTATTGCTTGTTTTCCTTGTTGCATTACTGAAGGACTGTAATGTAATTTGCTGGTGCCACCTGCCCTATTCAAACACATTAAAATAGGGATTCTTTGGTGTTTTCTGAAGAACACAGCCACTGTGTCCTTTGATCTCGGGCTTGTATTAAAAACCATGTTTGGATGTTTGATTTGTTTTTACAATGAGTAAGCAGACAGTGTTTTGCAGTGGGCTTTCATAATCAGATATTCACTTCTATCATGCAATTTTAAATAAAGTGTAAAGTGTTGGCATGTGGGGAAAGTACAAAGCTATTTGAAAATGAAGCACGCTGATTAAAAATGAATAAATATGTTCAAATAACGAATCTGACTATAAAAGAAGCCAAAGTCTACATTCCAGTGCAGGCAATACATGAGGAACACAACATGTTTACCTTAAGTTTCTATTTAACTCTACTCACAGCTATTCTCAGTAACACTGAAATAATGGTAACACTCCTTTCATTCTTTTCCCCTTGTATATGTGCATATATATATATATTTATATATATACATATATATGTATGTATATATTATGAGAGATAGATACTAGTACTGGCATTTCTTCTGTAAACTTTGATTCAGAGCCCAACCCTGCAGCCTGGGAGACTGAATTACCTCATCCCAGTGTTTTCAAAGAATGGTATTTCTGTGCTCACAAGAGCTGAATCCCAGGAATTAAACTGAGAGTGAGGTTAAGTGCTTACACCTGTCTTGCCTGGGACCATCCTGCTTTGATACCATATTTAGCTCCTTATAAGAGATAATTAAGCCCCAAAAGCACTTTCATGGGGGACCTTTGAGCATTCATGTACATCAGATCAGGGCTGGAATGTGTAGATTGCTGATCAAGGCCCTTTCTCTCATAACATCAAAGTATTTCTTTTTTATTTCATGAGCAGTCCTTAGAACTGCTCCTCTATCCACTAAGAACTATAGCAGAGCCAATTAAGCTGTCATATGAAATTGATTGGGCATTAAACTGAAAAATCTATGTTTTAAGTCTTGCCCTCATGCAAGCTGGCTTCACAACTGGGCTGACCCACAGCAAACAGTCAAGACCCTCACAAACGCTGTGATGGACCACTGTATAAATGGAAACCTGCAGTCAATCAGAAGAGTTTGCACTTCATTGATCAGCTAAGATGAGAAAAGGATCTCTAAGTGCAATTCTGAAGGTCGGGGGAGTTCTTACACGTCTTGTTTACCTGGACCAGAAACTAAAATGCCTGAATTCCTCAGCCCTGTGGAGCTAAATTTAAAGATGCAGCAAACCAAAAATACTGTCCTAAAACAATCTGCAGCCAAAGCCTCAGACAAAAAAAGAGCTGAACATCTGGCTGTCATGAGCATTTCTGAATTGTTAACGTGTTGTAGCAAAGCCAGCCTGCATTTCATACACACACACACTCAAAAAATTGTATTACTTTTTGCATAAATATTGGTCATTCTAAAGGTACACAGTAGCTATAAATGCTACATACTTGCCAGGATGAATTATATATATAGCAGTTAAAAATGTATCTAGAAGGAACAGGAGAATTTCATCTATAACCTGTATAAATGGTAGGATTGGATTTTGGCCAGTAGCATCTTTTATCCAGAGCCTTATCAAGTAGAAAACTCTCCTTCCTGCTGAATGGTACAACTGAGGGTGGGAGGTTGGCATGAAAACAGCCCTGTAAATACACTGAGTTATTTCTTTTATAATGGTGTATTGCTAATGACTCCTTAGTTAAGACTGGGCTGAGATTTGCAATTAAATCAAGGCTGAAATACCCTTGTTTCACACTTTAATGGTTGAGTAGTCTCTGAATTTGGCACAGTAAAATCCAGAGTAGAGTTTTGCTTGTTTTTTTCTTTAGTAAAGATTTACTACACAGTTATTAAATATTTGCAAAGCAAAGTTGCAAAGGAAACAGCCTTTCTGTGGTGTCTCATTTTCTTGGGTTTTACGGTCCTCAAGTACAGCAAACTTCACAAACACCTAATTGCATATATATGTATGTACACACCCTACACCTCTTCATGTATTTTTCAACTTTCTGCCCATGCAGGCACTCTAGAAATCCTAAATTAAGCACAAACTGCTGCTATGCAACCTACTGGAGCTGTTTATCAAGGAGACCCTTCATCCAGGCTCTTGTTCTGACGAAGAGAAGTCCCCTATCCTCTGGATTCACCAGTCCCTTTTTCCTGTGTGGAGCTGGGCAGCTCATCACATATATAATATCACTGGTTTTGTATTAAAGCTTGCTGTTACAACCGTGGATTTTTACGATTGTTTACTCTGCTCCATAAAAATGGCACACTCTAAGGGTTATGGAAAAATAATACTCTGTTTTGTTGTAGGGATGCATAACGAGGTGGCAGAATTAGAGAACTGACCCACAGCTAATCATAAGGACTGGAAAAGTGAGTTGTGAAATTAGATAGAATCTGAGTTAATGATGTAGTTCATCATCCCTGCTCTGAATATTTTCATTGCAGACCTCCTGTTAACCTCATAACTCCTTCACCTCCTCCCCTTTTTTTTATTCCAGTGGCCAAACTCTCTGCTTGAGGACAGCCCCACTGCCAGGGGCTCTGATGGGAGTTGTTTCTTTTGTACCAAGTCAGGAGAGATTCACCAGACTGAAGCCAGGCAAGAGGTGAGGACTTGAATTAGACTAGGTTAAGAATCTGAGTTTAAGGTGGGTAGGGTGAAAGATGAGGCCAAGGAGAGAAATAATAAATCAAATGCCAGCAGAATATTATGTAACTTCAGAGCTTATTTGCCTTTCACAGCTTGTATTACTGGGATACACAATCCAATAACCCCATCCATGGAAAAGAAAGCAAACAACAAACCTGTGTGGACTTCATACATTATAGCAAATATTTGGTTTAATGTATAATATTACAATTGGATTGTGGATAATTTCTCTTTGATTAAGTAGGGCTGGATTAGTAAATGAGTAGCCCCAGATCAAGCAGCTTGTGAAAGGAATTAACACAGTCCTCGAGAAGCCAAGCAACCAGCAAAAAAACCAAACCAAAACAAAAAAACATTAAAAGAGCACAACTAACAGTTCCCAGCTTCAGAGGGACAGGGAGACTCCAAAGAGCAGTGAACCCAGGGTGCAAGTGAGAGGTTGCCACATCCTGCCCCACGGGAAGCACTGACAAGCTGGGTGCCAGAGGGATTTTCTCCTCTCTCCACTGTGTTTCCTCCAGTTCCTGTACTGTTTGTCTGTGTGAAAGACCCTTCTTTTTTTTTCAATTACATGAAAGGACAAGAAGAGATAAAGGATGGGTCCAGGAAGTTATTCTGCCCAGATAATGACCCTTTCTTTGTTAAAATTCCTAAATGTGAAATCCCAAAGAGAACAAATTCGGCCTCTCATCTTCTATCTCCCTTCCTCCTTTTGTCCGTGCTGCTGTCAGTCTCTTTGACACTTTCTTCTTCAAACACTCCCTATCAACTCTAATATTTCCCAAGAAGGAGACTCTTTTATGTTCTTCATCATCATGAAGACACCATACATTTCTCTGGGTCAATGAACAACTTTCTCTCTGACCATTCAACCTGACAAATAAATTACACTCAGACTTCTGAAGAAAATAATACTTCTGTGACCAAGATCAAACAAAAACCATACTAACAGTGTATGATTCACCACGGCCCCTTTACTCCTTTCAGTGTTACTGGAAATACAGCTTACCAATGTTAAATAAACTAAATATTTTCATGCTTTTAAAATAATTTTAAGATTTCGGTAATCTCTGATGGAGAAAACCTTTGATTATTTGTCATAGCTTCCACTTGATACAGAAGCATTTAAAGAGGAAAGCTGCCAAGCCAAGCGTGGACCAAAGTAACGTGTAAATCATCTATTCAGAAGCTGCAAGAGACACCACTGGGGCACTTTATGAGAGCACAAATGACAATAAAGTGCTGCAGGTCATGGATGGCAAAGCAAGTGACTGTCAGGAAAAAGTCTGGTGATGCAGTATGGGCTAAGTAGGAGACAACTGAAGAAGTGAATACTTAGACCCAGGACTAGAAACAAATATTTCCACGTTAATTTGAAACTTTTTTGATGGAAACATTTGGAAATTACTGTGGCTGCCACAAAAATTGAACTACGGGTTTGTCTGGAAGCCTTTGTTTAGGTTAGGGCTCACAGTTTAATTCCTATCCTGCCTCATATACTGAAGTGACAGCCAAAATGAGTAAACATTGCAAGGCTGTCTTAATATTTGAAGGATTAGGTGCATAAAGGGTGTGGCATACACAAGAAGGTAAATAATATGAATTTAAGGTGCCAAGGTGAGCTATAGGGGGGATTTTACAGCCTGAGAAACATTTCAGTGAGATGTGCAGAGCTTGCCCAGCTACTGAAGAATATACACAGTAAAAAGGAAGGAGATAGGAAATGGCCTAAGAAAAACAGGACATTCAGTGTCTCAAGTATCTAAAAACTAAGTAAGATTTTAGATGTCATTTGTCATGACATACATATAATTTATTTTAGATGTCATTTATCATTATGTATCATTATCACTCAGCCATTTCACACAGCTAGAAACAGGTAACTGGAACCCAAAACATAACAGAAAGGCTTTAGCAGCAGATCCTGCATCTTCCTTCTGTAAGAACAACAATAACAACAGTGGTTCATAGTCATGCAGAGATGCTCAGCTGCTGAAACATCCTGTACTGCTACTTTTGGTCCCATAAATATTTTGAAGATGCAAATTATTAAACTTTTCAACTCCTGGGAATTTTAGAATAATTTGTACTTTAGGGAGTTGTTTGTTTGTTTGTTTTGGTTTTTTTCCCCCCCATTTTCCTAAGGTTTTTCAAATTCTGGAACTTCTGTTTTTTGGGTCCTTTTTTTTGTGCCCAGAAAGGTTAGCATGCTGTAGAATCTGTGGGTAGAAGTAGTGTACAGAACATACACACGTTTTCTGGGCAAACTCTGAAATACTGAGAGATGGAAATTCAAACTGTTTGAAGTGTTTGTTGTCTGTCAGTGTATGTAAGATGGTTTCTGCTCATACTTTAATAATCAAATCATGTTGTTAGTCCATCTCACCTATTTTCTTTTTCACATGAAGCTTTCTACCTTAGTGTAGAAAGTGTGATAGTGTATTTTTCCTTCAGTAAAATAATATTTTCCAGATAAAAAAACAACACACATGGACTCAAGTGCAGAGTTGAAAATGATGAATAACAAATTTATTAAAAAAAGGGTAACAAAACAAACAAAAAAAACCCAAACAAAAAACCCTCTTTTGAGTGGGAGGAGAGAACTGATTAGCAAATACAGGCTGACTTATGCAAATAGTTTCACTCAAAAAAATGAAACATTTTGGTTTGACACCTTTTGAAACTGAAATGTTCCATTTGGGAAATACCAAAATCTTTCACTTCGGCATTTTCTAAGAGAACCTTTCTGAATTTTTATTCTGAAATTAATTTTTCATTTGAAGCGGATTCAAAAGAAAGTGAGATAAACAAACTTGAACTGGGGAAAGATTTTTTGCTCCAGGTAAATAAGAAAAATAATTATAAAACACATCAAAGAAATATTTTTCAGTTTCCAGCATTCCTGGATCTATACTTTTTCTCTAATTTTTAGTTTGCTGTTAAATCTCTGCTTGTGGTCAGAACCTAAAATAAATACAATGGTTCATTCCCATTCATGGGTCTCTACCACTTCACTTCAGCTGGACCACAGTGTTTATTGAATGAACAAAACTTAGAACCTCTACATTCTGTTTAGAAAGGAGAAGACCACAGGAAGAGAAAGGCAATGCTGTCATCAGCAGCGTGCCTGTGTGTGTCCCTGGCTGCCCATCCGTCCCTTCCTCACAGCCAACTCCCCATTTTCCATCTGCTTAATTTGCTTAAGCAGTTAATTAATTTATAGGCAGCTTTTGTCAAATATGTTCAGTTAGCAACTATCTTTCACAGGAACATCCCATCTTACTAAAGAAGCCAAAGCAGCCAGGGACTAGAGGGAAGATGGTTTTAGTTGTCAGGTAAGATGAGGATTTAATGGTGTAAATGTCGGTATTTTGTCATAAATCCTGCTTTACATCATGGGAAAAGGCAGAGGACATTGTATCCAGGCTTGGCTTAGAGTGGAAGGATAGACAGTCCCCCAGGCAGGGGAAGGGCAATTTACCCCAGCATTTACAAGACCTGCTCAAAAAAGGCCCACACCAGGACAGGTTTTTTGTTGTTTATGCTTTGCTGGGAAGAGAGTTCTAGAAAGTGTCAGTGCCCCTATGAACTAGGAGTTGTTTTCTTTCTGTTTTTATGGCAGCAGAGAAATTCCCTCCCTGATTGTGTGAAGATCTTTCCTCCCACTGAACTCTGGTCCCATTTCCCATTTCATAGGTGCTTTGGGTTCTCTCACCTGAGTGGGCCATTCATGCATGGAGACATTTATTGTCAAATCAGGCTTGAAATGCCAGTGCACTTTTGCTTTTCTTAACAGCCTTTACATCATCCTGCTTGCTGTGACTCAGCACCGAGCAGCAGTGATCAATGTGCAGCAGATCGCTGCAGTCGGGGAAAGATTTGGGGTTTTCCCTCTCCACCCTGAGAACTGAGGCTTTGCTTGGCTGGAGAGAGAGAAAATATTAACACCTGGAAACGGGGGAAAAACAAACAGCACTGCTGAGCTTCGTTATAACTAAGAGCTTTACTAAAAGAATCATCAGTGCAATTAGAGTGTAATCCAGAACCCATAAAAGTCATTGGGAATCAGTCCACCAACTTCAACTGGCTTTGGATCAGGCCCACACTGCACATCAGAAGGCAGTGCTGTCCGAGGGAGATTGCATTTCCAAGTGTGAATAGCACTGCTGCACACACAGCTTTGCTGTCAGAAATTCCAGCTCTGTCACATTTTCCCTTGCTGGCACCCTCTTTTCATCAACATTTGCCTCGTAGCAGGTTGTGGTTATTATTCTAAATCCAAAGTGCTTTTTGAAAAAGCATCATCATCATCATCTGGGCAGATCTGCTGAACAGTTCTGCAGCACGGTGGGCATGGCCATGGCCGACCCAGTGCAGTAATAAAAGACACCCTGGAAAAGTGTCATTTTAACGTCCTGTCAATTTTATAGACACTTTAAATGTTTTGTAGTTATGACCAGAACATGCCCAGTAAGCAGAAAAAAAAAGGACAATTGGGTTCAGCTGCTCAGAATGCTTGAGGATCTCACAGAAGCCCCGCGTCAAAGGCCTTGAAATAATTTGTCCCCGTGATGTTGCCAAGAGAGGGGAGGTGGCAGAAAGTATTCTAATCATTAGTAACAACTTTTTCTGTAAATTCATTGCTGGTATCCATTGCTGGTGCAGCTAACTATGGTGAGTCAGGACAGGACAGAATGTTGCACTTACTGAATTTAGGATGAGAAGAAGAGGGGGCTGCCAATAAACACCATTCCTTTACTAACACCGAGCACACACCAGGGTGCTGCCTCTCCTCTTTCTGCTTGGATAAACTTTCTTGTAGGAGTTATCCCCTCTTTCTGCCAGCTCCACCTGTTGTCACCCATGGGCAGGGGACCTGTGGAGAACCATCATGCCTGGGAGATGTTCAAGGCACCCCTGTCCCACTGTGCTCAGGAACTTTGCCTGCTGCTGTACACCTCTATGAATGAGCCAGGAAGAACAGATGGAAATGATGGGGAACAGAAGTCACATTTCTTTTTCAGCCATCTATAACAACATTCAAAATAAAGATTAAATTAATTTATTAAAAACAAAAGAATGTTCCTGTATCAAATTCTGTCATTGAACTATTAAGTCTTGGATATGAGAGTTAAAAAAAAAAACCCAGCAAAACCCTACTAGAAATTCTGTTGCTCAGAGCATGAAGTTTTGCTACTGCTAGGAAGTAATAAAATATGGGAAGCCAAGAGGTAGAGAGTTTGCTATTCATGTTATAAATATGTATCCTCCTTCACCCAGCAGAGAAGATAAATTTAAATTCTCAGTTCTTCAATTCAGCTGCATCATTTGGAATTAATTTCCCCAAAGAAAAAGCAAGGGATCAAACAAGGTTGATCTCTGTTATAGTCACCGAATGAAATTGAACTTGATGCCAAATATTAATAATCCTTGGGCATAACCAGTGGTAGCAACAGCAAATTTCTGACTGACGGCAAAATGTGTTAGCTGTTAGAAAAAGGCTTGGACTAAATTGTGATCTGATTTGCAGATGAAGCATCTAACACAATTACACTCTGATGAACTCACATGTCAGAAACAGGCTGCCTTCTCTTTTACCAGATTATTTTGTCACAATGCCCAGTGTCCATCTTGGAACAAGCTAAGTTAAGAGTTTGTGCTTCTGCAGCTACTTTTTTCTGAAGACACCAGAATTACAAACAATATTTCATTTAATCAAACAATGAAGAATGGATAATTACAAATTGAAACAGAACTGGTGCGAAACTCAGAAACAACCCACCAAAGTTTAATCAGGTGGTTAAGACTCTTCTCCAGCAATAGAACCTAAGACATGTAGTCTGGACATCCCTTTGTGCAAAGTGGTCAAGACTTCAATTTCACATTTTACATTTTCATATTCAATAGCCTATTACCCCAAAATACTTTCCTGCATCTTTAATTTACTGACAACAGGATGCTGAAATGAATAACTGGTGCTGCTTCCTACAGTACATTTCTCTGCCCATTTAGAAGGTCTGACAGGATTACAGTAGAAAGTGGTGTAAAAAACTGTTATCATATTGTGGAGTGAAGGAAATCAAATCAAATTAACCCTAATTTAATTCTGAATACAACTGTCCACAATAAGGTCTTAAAGTGATTTAGCTCCACTATTTAAATGGCTAATTCAGATTAATTTTCTGGTAATCACGTAGATAAGCTCTATTTCAATAGGGGCTGATTGACTTCTCACTTCTTGGAAAGGGTTACAAGGACAATTTAGAAATGGGGAAAGGTGTTCTTTACAAATGTGACATGTGAAGAAAGCTGCTTTAGCCATTAACCTGATAATTTAACTAGGAACTGCCAACCAGAGGGTTACATGCAGATTACCTGAAACCAATACCAAGCTCAACTGTCACAGGCAATACAGGAGGAAGTGAATGAACCATCACAAATTTCTTGAATTTTGAATAAAAATAAAGGCAGGAACTAAATGTATCAACATGCAAAGCTCTGAAGCCTGGTCAAGTCAGTGTGATCATTTTGCAATTTGAAATAATTTTGATATTCATTAAGGGCAACTTTCACCTTCTATTTTATCCACTCTGAAATAAGGTGTTTCTATCATGGTGTCAGGCTTTGTCCTTTTAGAAATGAAATTTTATCTGTCAGATATTAGTGGAATATCATTATGTGCCCACATTCTCACACCACATACACACTTGGCATCTCAAAATGATTTTGTGAAGGAGATATTTTAAGTCATGCTTAAACAGAAGAAAATTAAATCAGCTTTTATATATTCTGTGTATAACAGAAACTGATTGTAATGTTACTTCAAAGGAACATACTACATATATTGCTTCTGCACACTGCTTCCTTTCTGTTTTCTGCAAACTCCATCTCCCCTCCAGCAAAATTAATAAATACAGAATATTGCTACCAAAAGCACATCATAAAATGTTGTGTGTGATGGACATAGGTATTATTACATGTTGAATGGCTGAATTGCCCATAATTCCATAAGCTGGTTTGGGTAGACCTTTTATTCAGTGGGCTTCTCTAGTAGCACCTTTGAGTTTTCTGTCCTCCCAGCATTTTGCTGTAAATATTAAGAGCTTTAACCCACACTTATGTCCACAAAGTCATGTTAAAGACACTAAGATGGGGGTAGGGAAAAAATCAAACCAGGCACATTCTTCTTTCTGTTCACCAACATTTCTGTTTAAGAGGTCTTTGCTGAATTTCCAGAAGGCAGTACTCCTGCAAGAACCTGTGAAGAGACAACTTCAAGTTCCTGCTGTCCTGAGATGTTTTCCTGAGGCAGCTCAAGCAAACCAGTCAAGATTGTGTTGATTTCAATACAAGTAACCAATTTCACCTCTGGGGTGAGGTGTCAGGGTGTGACAATGCCACTGAGCTGCAGAGGTGTTTGCAAAGCCCCCAGCATTTCCACAGCCCGAGGAAGAGCAGGGCAGCTCTTTGGCTCCCATGAACCAGCACAGTTGCTCTGAACCAAATGGAGCAAACCCTGATTTACAGAAACCCCAAACTGGGGCCCCTTTTTCTCAGAGCCAAGTTTCTGAAATAATTAAATAAATAACTCTTCACCCTGCACTGTTGAGCTGCCACTCCAGCTCACCCCTGGCTGGCGGCAGGCGCCGTCAGCTCACCATTCACAGCAATATCAGCACACCTTCCCTTGCACTCAAGAACACCAGGGAAAACACTTTCCCACCCCAGATCTCTATCAGGGAGGAAAATCGAATTGGTACTTAACACTAGAGTTTGTTCTGAAGAAATTGGCCTTTAGGTTGGTGTCTCGTGCTTGCAGAGAGCATGAGAATCAAAATCCTACTGTAATTAGCGTTTGATGAAGATGGAAAACCCAAAGCAGGGCAAAAGAGAAGGAAAGGAACACAAAAGAGCAGTGTTATAAATAAAACTGGTTTATGCTGGTTATCCAGTGCTATAATTTAACAATATGAGAGTTTTCTCTACTTAAACATCAGGAAGTGTGTGGGAGCCCTTGGTAATTCCCCTCAGGCCCACCTGTATCCCATACTTTAAATTAAGGACAGAGAAAAATACACTGGTTTAAATTTTACAACAATTTTGGCCTGAAGCAAACCACACATTTTCCCCAACACAAATCAGCTGCATTTAATTCCCCAGACAGCTGCTATGAACACAGCCTCTCCACAGGACACCTGAATTACAAAATTAGCACATTCAGAACTCTAAATCACATTCCATTACATTAAGCCCTAAGGTCCAACGTTATGGAGAAGGAGAATAAATTGCAGAACTTCTCCTGAATTAACCCTCTTAGCACACTCTCAAAGTTAAATTGCCCTTTCCTCCCCTTTAAAGAGTCATGGAAACTTAAAACACTCCCTCCTGCCCTTTCTCATCTGTTTCTCTGCTTGCCTAGTGTCACAGTTCATGGGACGTAAGTTGGATGCCTTGTCAAAAACTCACATTTGTAAATTAGCCCATCATAAGCTGTTTTGACTCATTTAGGAAGTTTGCAGTTTAATGATTATGCCTGGCTCTTCAGAGGACACTGGTCCAACCCATTCTCCTCAGAAATCCATGACAGCTGTGGCAATAAGTTCTGTACCTTCTGGAAAGTTTCAGTGCTTGGAGAATGAGAGTAAGCAACAAGCCAGCATTTATCACAAAAGCTTTCCTGGATCCATCCTTGCAAAATGTATTTTATAAGCAAATAACCTATGCAGTTTAAATTCTGCTGTAAACAGTAGATGTAAAACTTGTGTTAAAACAGACTGAAACAAATCGGTTGTGCTAAAAAAAAAACAACACAACACCCTGGCAGGTAAACTGGGAATTTTGATCTTTTATAAGATAGGCAAGAGAGTGGCAATAGTTAGTAATTTGTTTATAGATATCTGATTTTGGGAAGCAACTCTCATGTGAACACAGTTGGTCTGGAGAGTTACAATCAGTTACAAGTGCATCTGACGGTGTGGGGGGACTGCCAGGACCCTTGTCTTGCAGCAGGAAAAGAAGGTGAGGACATCAAGCTCTAGAAATCAAAGTCTGCTGAGACCGAGACCTTTGCAGGAAGGCAGGAGATGAGCCAGAGGCCCACTGCACCTCGGAAGCAGATGGAACAGGCTGCACAGACAGAGCCACTCGGCTGCTCAGCACAAGCCACGTAAGGTGAGAGGACAGGCACGGGCTGATGTGTCTCACATGCCTGGGGAGAAGCAGAAGATCCACGGTTGTTCCTGCACTGTTTGTTGGCCATGCCACGTGGTGGGCTCAGAAGAGGGATTACTTTGCTTGAGGGTCTTCTTGTTGCCTTTTTGTTGCCTCTGGCTGAGCCTCACATCTACTTTTCCCTGCTGAGGGGACCAGAGGAATTTCTGCAGGCTCAGACCACATTGTAAGGAAGGGGCAGGTAATGCATACATAAACTTTGCATCAGGAGGCTGAAAGAGAAGGCATCACCTCCAGTACTAAGAAAATTGTAGCAAAGGAGAAGAGAAAAAAAGGATAATTATGGTGGAACAGTTGCACGAGGAGGGAAGATGACTCCCTTCCCCCCAGAGATACCCAGAGTTAGATTTTAGAACAGAGGAACTAAACCATGTTGACATTTGGTCTCTGTTTTTTTCTACAGTGAAAACTATAGGCATAAAATAACTTTTGAAAACAGATTTAGTTTAAATATGTGCATTGCTGGGTATTCCAAGAAAAGATTCAAAGAATTCAAAGATCTTAATGAAAAATAATAACTACCAAAGAGGAAAAAAATTGGAGTAAGTGGAACAAATAGAAAATAATGAAAGCAAACTGGATTCAGTCTAATCTACTGAAACTCTTAGCTGAGTACATGATAATAGAAATAATGAAAATTACTGATTGTATGGAGGACAAGAAAATAGCAATAAAGAATATTGAGCTGAAGTATGGAAGAAACAGATGTTTTTGCAAATATTGTGTGTGTTCGGCTTAGTGAAAGTACAAAAGTGGCAGCATATTTGAATATAAATAAAATATTTCTGATAAACAGTGTTTCCAGCTTTTTTCCATGGCTTTTGCCGTCCTTTAGTCAATTTAGTGAGAAATTTATCCTTGGGCATACTTTTTCCTTCTCTGTCACAGTGCATCAATTATACTTCACACTGTACAGTGACACTGGCTTGCAACATTATTTTATGCTGTATCCTGTTATTATTTATAAAAAAAAAAATCCTATAAACCCCATTTTAGAGACAAAACAACTTCAACACATTTAATCATGAGTTCTCCTCCATGGTGAATTTTAATGTCCTATATTAGTCACTGCTAAGGACAATGTTAGGTTATAGAATTCCAATGTCTTTTCCCTCCACTCTGCAAGGATTCAATCACTGTATCTTCAAAGTCCATGGTGTGTGTCAGCTCATGCTCAAGGAGCCAGCAGTGACAGAGAATTGAGATGTGCTGCCTTTTTGCATTCTTTATCAGCCTTGCCTGGGAGAAGGAATATTCCTTCCTGCAGTCCAGAAGCTGTGAAAACTCAATTGAGTATTCAGTAAGCATCTAACTAACATTATTTATGAAAAAATAATTTAAAGAACGCCTACAAGAGAATGGTGTTTGTGTGGAAGACTAAGGGTCAGAAAGCTTGGGCTGTGTAAGGGATTCTGTCATCTACTGCTCTACTCATCCCCTTCTCTTTCTGTGTTAGGTTCCTGACATCTGAATATGGGGGAAATGGCTATGAAGATATATGTAGTGACAGATCATTATTGCCATCAATACATGACTTACTTAGGAGCACTGCAAACCAACTCATTTGTCAGCTGAAGCGTGTTTCACCCCTGCAAGCCAACCCTGCCATTCATCTCCTGTTCTTCTGCTGGGTGGAGGGAAGATTACTTAGGTTCTTCTAAAATCCAATCAAATACGGTATCAGTAAAAATGCTACCAAATCTGTGTCTCCTTATTCTGGGGAAAACATGGGTAAATTCATTTATCACGTCATAGATCACTGTTTTCTGAGAACAGCATCTACATGGAAATTGTGAGCACAAAAAACTTGCCTATTCCAAGGTAGAAATTCCCTCCCCTGCAATCTAAAAAACTCCAGGGATGTCCCTTTCTCTCCAGAGAAAGACAAGAGCCTGCCTGGGGTGTGATCTTGGCTGCTGTCTAATTTGGTGACACACAGATCCCTAACATTAATATATTTCAGCAAGAAGCCATGAAGATTGATGGATGGACTGGGGCATCTGCTGTATGAAGAGACATTTGGACTCTTCAGCCTGGAGAACAGATGGCTCAGGGGGATCTCACCAGTGAGTGTAAAAATACCTGAAGGGAGGGAGTAAAGAAGATGTAGTCGGGCTCTTCTCCGTGGTGCTCAGTGACAGGACAACGGGTGATGGGTGTGAACTGAAATACTGAAAATTTGATTCAAATGAAAGAAACCCCCTTTTTTTTTTTTTCTTGTGTGCAGATGATCAAAAGTAGGAACAGGTTGCCCAGAGAAGGTTAAGAGTCTCTATGCACATAGATATTCAAAATCCTCCCAACCACACCCTGAGCAGCGTGCTCTCACTGACCCTGCTTTGGGCAGGTGTTTGTGCTAGATGATCTCCAGAGGAGCAACCCTGAGCCCACCTCAAGTATTCTGTGATCCAGAGGCCAGAGCTCACCACATCATTTTTAAATATCTCCCAAAAAGTTCCAAGGTGAAAAAAAAAAAAAAAAAAAAGATTTATTGCAGCTCTGATGCTTGATGATCTTTTCCCTTATCAGGTTCTCAAATTCATAATGAGAGACAAAGACAGCACATTAATATAATTTTCTAAGAGATAATACAATCTCCTATAAGAACAGATTTATCAAATACTATTTGGGGATAGCAGCTGTGTTCAGTGAAAAAACATAGAAAATCTGGATGAAGTCAATGAATTTGATGATATATAAATAGATGTGTTATTGCCCCTTTAATATTAAACCAGGAAAAAAAAAATCCACATTAATTCACTCCTCCTTTGTCAGAGAACTCATGAGCTGTCTTGAGGGGATCACTGAGATCTGCTCTGATCTGCTCAGAGACACAGGATGGAAAGCTTCTTCTTCATTCCCAAAAGACAAGAGAGAATGAGTGAGGGAGAGACTGAAAGACAAGGTGTCAAAATCCCACAAAATTTGCTATCACAAGAACAGGAGATAACTGAACAGTCTGAAACCTGACACCCTGACGTGTCAGCTTGGATGGGATGTGTTACAGACCCAGCTTTGCACAAAGCTGTGCATTCTGTTATTTTAAAACAGGAGCAGCTGAGGCTAATTCGTTACATTTACATAAGGTACCAAGAGAGGGCAATGGTGTTGGGAAAATGATCGTCTCAGCCCAGAGTATTTGTAAAACAACTGGCTGTTTGGAGCTGTGGCCCTGCTGTGGGCAAGGCCACACAGGTTCCCTGGTAAGAGCAGACACGAGAGATCCCTTTGGGAGCTCCATCTCTGGCAGCACCTGGCTGCATCACGTGGACTCCAGATCTGCAAGCAGAACAGTTTGTTTGGCTCTGGCTTTGCCAAATATTCCAAGGTTCTCAGATAAATCTGCTGTACCTGCATAAGCTGAGCATCAGTGTGAGAATATTCTTCAGTGAAGTACTGAAGTTTGACCCTGGCTGTCTCCTTTGTACTGTGCCAACAGGGCCAGGAGAATGAAGAGCTCTTTCAACAGGACAGCTGGAGATCCCTTTGAAGCAGACAGTGCTACACCACCCACAACCATTGGGAACACTGCAGGGTGGGCCCAAGAGAAAGGCTTTGGGTAGGGGCAAAGTGAGCTGTGCTGGTAAAGCACAGCAGACTCAGAGGGATCTCTCCCATGGAGCAGACTTCAAAAGATTCCTTAACTTCCCTATGTATTTTAGGGACCACCTTTGTTGGAAGCAAAGATCTCAGGGAAAGCCAGCTGGAAGCTCACCTTTCTCCTTCTTTGACCATGCACTTCTACATTAAGGTGAGCTAATTTTCATCCATTCACATGATCTTCCTATGCTTGGACTGTTCAAGATAACTGAAGGACAACACTAATTTCATTGTTAGAAAGCCCAGAGTACCCCAGATGTTTGAAAAGGTCATTTACATCACTTGATAACATGTTCAGACGAAGTAGTAATATTTTTGTCTTGTTTTATAAAGGTAAAACTAAACACATCCTTCACAATTGTTGCATAACACAAGGTGTGCTCACACCTCAGCCCCAGGAAATGCTGCAAACAGTGCTAAAACTCTGCACCTCCCAATTTCTTCATCTCTACTAAACTTAAAGACAGGAGTCCAGCTCTTTTTCAACAAATGAGTCCCATAAGTCTTTTGGGGAAAGCAGTTCAACCAGAGTGACGTGATATGCAGGATGTTTGCAGGCACTGGTTTAATATGACTACATTGTTCCATATTTATAAACATGTCACTTTTTACTGGCACAGCTTCACACATTTTTTTTTTTTTTATGAGAGCTGCTCTTTTCTTGGCAAAGCAACACAAATTCATCACACCAATATCAAGATTTCAATGAATAGAACCATCTTTGCATGACTCAGAGGTCTTACTCAGAGGTAGGGCAGATCGAAGAGATAGAGCAAGGGAAAACATTCCTGAAATGCAGGAAACCAACTGTGAAAGACATGGGTTGAGGAGGGAGTGGGGAATGTGTATGTTCTGTGGTGTATTGTCTTATTTTGGAAGGAGTCAGAACTCTCTTGTGGGTCTGTCTCTGATCCCTTCAAATTATTTTGATGCAGACTTGCGTGGTTAAAATTATTTCTCCTCCCTTTTATTGTGCTGTCATGTTAATGGATTCTTGTGTCACTTTCTATTTTCATTACAATTTCTGTCAGGAACATGAAAAACTCTAATGTCTTAGTAATTTGTAAACTACCACAATGTACTCTCTTTGGCCTGACCTTGTCATTATTGTATAACTTAATTGGCCAACTATTCCACTTCTTTTCCTTTTCATAGCCTTATTATAGTGGAAAATGAGAAGGGACTTGTCATTGACCAGTCAATCAAAAATACCAGCATTTAGAGATGAAAATACCAACCTCTCAATTAATTTCATAGAATTAACACTAATTATGATAAAAGTCTCCTGAGATAAAGATTGAGATCAGGACTAATAAGTAGACTTTTAGCCCTTCCTCTGACAAAGCCTGTAATAAAATTAGGAATGGGAACAGTTTAATTCAATGGCAAAATTGCAGTTCCATAGTTTCCCCCCAGACTAGAAGATATTTAAGAGAGCTCCATTTTTCTCTGCACAAAGAGTCAGAGTACCTCTCATTTTGCCAATTCTGTTGGCTGTAATTTCAAAAAATGTCTTTCCCAAGGTACTTGATGACATTCTCACATTCTGGACCACCTCTCTGATGGGAAGCATAATCATTTCACTATTATGTTGTTATTTCTTGCAATAGTTTTAGTTCCTCTCACCCAGTTTCTGTCTTCAGGTGGAGTAATTTTAAACTTGACAAGGAAAGGAAAGTCTTTTCTTTTTTTAACCAGTGCCCATAAGGTTCACAACAAGACACTCTGTGCTCTGTCATAACAGTAACAATAACTTAAGAGAAATAAAATAAGCAATAGACATGACAGAAACCTGTGCTCCAGAACTGGCTATAAATCAGTGAGATCTGGGGAGAAGGAAGCCACTGGGGAAGGCTGCTTTATTATTACTAGGGGAAAATCAGACACTAGTCATTTAGTACCTGATTTAAGGTAACACAGGTTTCAAAATGAAAAACTGTTCAAGAGAGAACCTTTTCATTTCTGTGAAAAGGAGCATGGTTATCACAGAATCAGTGGTTATCACAAAAAAGTAAGAGTCAGCTATAGGTATGAATATTTGTTGGTCCAGTATCCTGGGCAAATATTTAAGGTGAAATATTCTGGCTCATTGTAGAAAGATTGCATCTCTAATTGAAAACTAATAGTTCAAATTGAATAAACATTACTGTATCATTCAGTTAACTTTTTTCCCCTGGTAACTTTAATTGAGACAGCCTTTGTAAAAAAACTCCACACAGAGATCCATTCCAAGATATTCACCTGCCCTTCACCTTCCTTTCTCTGCTCTTCACAGGCTTCCTCTGCAAAAACCCAGAGGCAAGAAAGCGAAAATGGATGCAGTTCTGAGAGCAGCCAGCTGACCGTGCTGATTGCCTGATGGACACCAGATTAGAGAGCCCAGGATAGGGAAACACTGATCAGGTAGAAATTACCTTTCTTTGCCCTTCTTTTTTATTTCAGGTCAAAGAGCAGAGATTTGAAATGAGAGCGTGGCCTTTGGAAAATAAGCACCCAAACCTTTCTGCTGTAAACTGTGGTAGTTCAGGATTATTAGGTTGCACGTTATTCTCTTTCCCAGTTGAACAAATCAATTTACTGCTTGACAAATAAGCACATAATGCAAAATGCCAACTTACAGATTGGTATCATTAAAGACAGACCATGGTTTTATGGGCAAAGGACCATATTTCGCCTACATTGCAGACCTTGGGGCAGAAAACTTTGTTTTTAGAAGATATGGGACCCATTACATCTGGTACACTGTGAAGATACTACAGATATGGTCAAACTGGACTAAAAGTGTATCTGGATTGTTATGCCCATACCACAGACAAAACTCTCTGATTCTTCATAGGCTTGTCAGAATTGGGAATTGATTTGTTATAACAGATGCATGACAAAAAAAAAAAACCTCAAACCCATTTTAAATAGAAAGGGTTTGAACATCTTGAAATGCAAAATTAAAATCTCATTGATTAAACTTATTAAGGTTGCATTCAAGAAATCTCACAATAAGAAGACAGAGGAAAATCTGTCTTTAATATAGTGGTTCTGTAGCAGTTTTGAAGATTGTAATCAAAGTCTGGCAGGAGGAGGATTAAGCTAAGCTGTGTCTCAAGTGTTGTCTCTTGTGTTGTATTGGTACAGTATGTTTCTAATACAGAAAGTGCAGCCTACATTTAAATTATTCATGCTCTTTTTCATTAGAAAACCAAAAAGCCCATTTAAAAACTTGGTAAAACTTTTATGAAAGCCAGAGCCCTACAATAACTTTGACTTGGTGTTCCAAGGTAACGACTTTTTTCTCATAATTCCTTTCCTCAATAAACACAGATTTTAAAATTTACAGCTTTCAGGAGCGATGAGGCCCAGTAAACAAATATAAATATGCATAGTACCGTTCCAAGTTGGATGCCTGTCACTCAAATCATTGTCATGCCACAGGCTACCCCCATAGAGTGACAAGGAAAACCAGAAGAAGTTAGATGAGTTTACAGGATGATGTCTTCATGAGTGACAAATGTTAATGTTCTAGCCACGTTACTGCTTCTGGTAACTTTCACTTTTGTTTTCAAAGTACTGCAAATTCAGCTCCATACCTCAAAAAAAAAAGAAAAAAAAAAGGAAAAACAAGAAAGAAAAGGACAGAGAAATATTCAGAATTGGTTCTTCCCCTCTTCCAAATAAAAGCATTTTTTTTCCAATAGAAAGTAATTTGGGCAGCTGGTGAACTGTGGAGCTCACCAATCTACGAGTTCTCAAACACACACAGGCTGTGTCTTCATGGTTCAAGGAAGAACCGACATTATGCCCGAAAGGATTATCAATCACCAGCTGCACAATATCATCTGTTGTAAATTGGGACCCTGATTAATAACAGCGATTTGAGCACGGTCCCTGAAAATTGTGATCTTTATTGACTAACTGGACTGGTGGCTTTCTCTTTTCATGTTGCTTGCACTCAATTTGTGCTGCTTTCAGTTACTGATACTGTATATTACTATTTCTGTTATGATTGTTTTCCACATTATATGGAGTCAATAGTGAAGTGTCAGGTGAAGCAGGTAAATTTTTTATCAATTGTGTGTGAGGCTTGTTGCCCTGCTTTTGATTTTCTTTCCCATTCATCAGTGATTGTACCTCACCTCTGTTTTCTTCTCCTGTCTTTGTGGGAATATCTAGAGAACAAGGGGAATATCTAACTCCACTGGTTAAAACAGCCTTTGAAGTTGTTCATCTTTGCAGAATTCCACAGTTTTCCTAAAGAACTGAATCAATATTGAATCAATATTTCGGAGGTGGCTCGCTTTTAAAAGATACTGGTTTCAGAAAGTTTGATTTCCACATTAATTATTTTAAACCCGACTCTAATTACATTGAACTTGGAATATTTTTCAAGTGATAAGGTCAACCTATGAAGAAAGGGACTTTGGTTCTCTACCCCTCAATCACCCATTACATTTTGGAGCTCAGATGTTCAGATCCATTCTCAGGAGGCCAAAGGGAGGGTGTCTTTCTTGGAAGAACACTTTCTTCAGCAGCAAGAAAGAGTTTACACTGGATAAACAGCAAAATGAAATGCAGACCAGGACACTGTATCAGGAGGAACATTCTGCAGACTGAAATTCTTAAAAAGACATATTCTAAAGAGTGGTACTTAAAAGAAAGGAGCTGAGGCCTAGAAGCAGAAGTGCTAAGAAGCCTCAATAAGGGACATTTACACAAAAATATGATTTACTGGAAGCTGTTCTCAGATGTGCAGTACTATGAGCAAAGATTTAATGACCAAACTTCATGGTGAACCTGTGGCATCAGTGATTTGGGATACAATGCAGGAGATTTCTTCTGCATTCAACAGGCTTTCCTTTGCCCCCTTGTGGGATGGAAAATTCTGAGTGTAATGTGTAGCCTAAGGTATGCAGTCAGGGGAGAAAAAACACTGCATGCAACAAATCAACCCACAACCAGGCCAGCTGCCACAGAAGGAAAAAAAAGACACAGCCAGAGTGACAGCAGGCAAAATATCAGCCATCTATGGACAGGCAAGCAGGTGGGCAACATCCAGGCAGAGCTGCTGCCAACAGCTGCCCAAGCAGCCCCAGCCAACAGCACAGAGCTCCAGAAGCAGAGCAGCAGAGGCATGGATAAATGAACAAACTAATGCACTTTTAATGCAGGCAGCCACACACCAGCTAGCATGACAAATCAAGGGAGTCGGGAAATGATCTGGCAAGGTAAAGGCTGGGGGTGAGTGGGTCAGTTCTGCTCTGAGTCTCACCCTGGGTACACACTCAAGGCCCATTTTAAGTCCATGGCAGAGTGGTTGAACAAAGCCATCTCTTCTACCCCTTTGTGGAGTGGTGTTGGTTAGGCTGGCACTGCACAGAAGCTCCCAACCCCCCTGGGTGCTCACTTTTAACTCAGGGCAGCTGAGCCCCTGTTGTGACCTGGGTAAGGATGCCTGGAGGCTGCAGGGTGGCTGGACTGGACGTGCTGTAGCAGGAGCTTAGCACGGCTTTCTCACCCTCTGGTTTAGGCAGGGATGTCTCTCCCTTCCTGCCACTCCTTCAGGAAGCCCTGAACTCCCTGCTGGGCTCTCATCTCCTGCCAGTCCCACACCACCACCACCTGCTGGCACCACTGCTGGATTTGGAGAGGAATGGAAAGCAGAAGGAGCTGTATTTGCTGCACTAAAAGCAATTCACTGCTATGCAGACAATACCAGCAACATGAAGAAATAGTGATGGGGGCAGTTACATCAGCCACAGGCCTGGCTCACAGTGACAGGCTCAAATGGGACTGAAGCAGCAGCCCACCTGGATGATCAGAGCTTTACTGGAGCACACATGGGCAGCTTTCACTGCCATTGTTATTTACTCCACGTGGGGAGCTACCATGGCCCACCTTTCTGTGCAGGCCTAATTTATTTAAGATATGCAGTAGGAAATAATCAGCTTGGCAATTCTGACATGCAGCTCCCCACAGCCCTCCTGGTGTATCAGCCTTACACTGCCCTCCTGCTGCTCTGTCCACCTGCTCCAAATTTCTTTCCAAAATGCATCCCTACCGTAGGATCTTCTCCCCGGAGGGACAAGTTCATAGGGTTGCTCTACTTGATGTGCTCATAGGTTCCTTCTGCACTAGGATTTGACTACTGACTGTGCATTTTTTCATCCTCTGTTTCTAAGAAAATACAAATTCTCTGGCCAAAGGAAGACACCTTAATGCAAGATGCTTTAATCCAAACCTCAAAATGGGCACATATGAACATGAGTCACAAGTTATGTTGCAGTACTTTCTTTTCAAAACAAGAAGCAAGGTAAAAATGTATAATGTAATGTTTTGAAGTAGATCCCCAAGTAGACTAACACTCAGAGTGCATAAAATCACTTTCCTTTCCCCCCTTCTGGAGAAGACCTGCAAATTTAACAGGCAATGATAACCTCCCTATAAAATATTTAAACCATCCCATAGAATGTAAGAGAGAATAATAACCCTGCTTTAGAATTCCACTGAATGGCTTAAGTAATTTGTAGACAGAAATTACATCTTTATTAAACCTTACACAGGAATTTCTAGACAATCTTATTGGTTTCAGTGTTGTTAAATTGTATGCCACTCTTCAATATGAAACTGTAACAGCTCCAACTGTGCAGATATCCTTTCACATATTACAGAAGTAAATTTGTTTCTGTGTTCTCTTTTCCTCTTCTCACCTAAATTATTATATAGCATTTTACAAACACTTATGGATTTGCTGAGAAAACAATTCCTCACTGTCTCCAAATGACCATCTTTCCTTTTAACACGTCTGCATCTACACACAGATGATGGAGGGAAAGTTTCTTATTTTCAAATGTATTTGAATAAGCTCTTACTGGAAAATTAAGGATTTCTGGAGAGAATTTGGCAGAACAGATGTATGCTTTCCCCAAATGAGAAACATGCATCTGTTTCCTAGAAATCTAAACAACAACAGCAAAGCAGTCACACAAACAAGTTGTGTGGTTTGGTTTTGGTTTTTTTTTTTCTTTTTTCCTACAGATGGTTCTTATTTTTATACAAATGGGGAAAAAAGCCACAGTGGAAGTTTCTAAATGAAGCAATGAAGTGCATTCTTATCAATGAAAATTTAAATGGTCTCCAGGATGAAATTTTGCCTTGCACAAATCTGCCCAGTTGTACCTGAGAACCGTACAAAAGCCTTCCTTATTAAAATGCTGCCTTTCAGCCTCCCTGCTTCCATTTAGTCACAGTCTGATCCCCCTATCAATTCATTTTTTCCATTTCTGTTACCTGTAGATCATTTTGCCTTGCTCCTACGGTGTGGATTTAGAGTTTGCAGTCAGGAGCTGATATGATCCAGAGCAAACCCTTTTGATTAGATATTCCTGTTCCACGCTCAGAGCTGACAGGAAGGATATGCTTTTTAATGTCATGAACAGCATTTCCCCCCCACCCCCCATCCCCATCATCATGCTTTGCAGCCACTAAAGAGTGAACTGATAGAAAAGAGCTACCCAGCCTATCAAAAATCCCTCATCCAGAACGGCAAAATATCTTAATGTAATTAAGTGTTAGGATTAATTTCCTAATCCTTACATTTTTCAATTGTCCATTTGAGAGATGGCTCTCTAATTAAATTTCACTCTGGTCACTGTAATGAAAACAATATCATGTAGGAGCCCAGCCACAGTCAGCCTGTGTGGACAGCAGTGATAAGGCTGGGTAATTGCAGGATTAATAACTGGTCTTTTATTGTGTCTGAAAGCAATGTAACAGTATATAGACTTTCTGAGTAACTTGAAAACATAGCCACATTGTACAATATTGCTACCCTGATCACTTTTTCCTTTCACATTCTTTTTTTTTTAAAGCATGGGAACAATTGGACTACAAAGATATGATTGTTCCTAGGTCATATTCTCCTCTAGGGTTTCCAAAAAGCAAGAAATGCTGCTCAGGCAGCTCCAGTAGCTCTGTGACAAAGTAGAACAAGTTTCAATAACTGCTGTTATTCCTCTTCATTTACAGTGCAGGCCACGGGGTAACTGTTTAATGTGGTAGCCAGTTCTCTGAACCCCTTGTACATTTGCTGAAACATGAGGCATTTTCCTAATACTTTGAGTTTCTTGAATGAGTGTGGGATTTCAAAGTTTTAAAAAAATAACAGTCCAGGGACCAATGCTCAGCTGAATAATCCACCTCTGGAGACAGAGCCCCTGCACAGCAGCATCCTTCCTTTGTGGCTGGGACACTTCACCCTCAATTAGGGACAGGAACCTTCTAATAGAGATGTTCCCCTTTATGGCTAGATAGGGATGCTGAGAACGTGGTAGGAACCAGGAGCCAGGCAAGCAGCACGCTCAGTTAAGCTGCCATGGATCTTAATTAATGTGCAGAGCAGGATGTAGGCTTGGACAGGTTATCCATGCTGTCTGGATACAGCATGAATGCAAGTGAAACTTGAACCTAATCTAATAGTTATGTAAGCTGCATGAAAGGAGCTGGTCGAAATCCCTTCCTAAAACAAGCTTGTGCAAGAGATGGCACAAGTTGCTCAGGCTGCTGTGGGTATCCCCTTGCACCTCTGTGGGGCCTGTAGGGAATTCAGCACTGACTGCAGAACATCCTGCCCCTGCCTGCAGCCCTGCTCCCTGCCCCATCTCCTCCTGGGCACCGTTCCCACAAGAGATTTGTTTTCCCACCTGCAGAAAGCAGCACTTTCATCCCCACCTTCCTCAGGAAATCAAAGCTCTTTTCTCTCACCTGCACGGGCTCTTCACTGGTTATGCCACACAAACCAAACCAAAAAATTGCCCAAACCAAAAAATTTCATCATAATATCTCCTTAAGTGCATTTTTTTATCAATCCACATGGAACTCTTCTGGATGGGACAGTCTTAGGGTCTGGTCTAAACATCTTGACTAAAATAAATCAAACCAAATCAACAAAATCTACCTGAGTGCTGTTATTTAAGTAAAACAGACTCAATTTGCACCAATGTAGCAAATTCATGAATCCCCAGGAATTCTAAAAAAAACATGTTCCGTAGAACTGTAATACACTTAAAAAAATCATTGTTTGGTTTTCTTTTGTATCATGTTGAACTAATTCAGCCTTTCACATCATTATTAATCTTCTCCTCTCCCTGTGCAACCATTGCCTGCATTAGGAGACTTTATATATCCTTCTCACAGACCTTAAAGGTCAGTCAGACAAGTTAACAGCATTGCTCTTCATTTAACTCTCAAGCTGTATTTACACTCTTTATTTCTTTTTAACAGTACTTTAGTGTACAACATGAACACTATATCAGAGCCAGAAATCATGCCTCCCACTCAGTACCTTGAGCTCAACTACAACAAAGACTTACTTGTCTCTAGGACATGATTTTTTTTTTTTTTACATTTTTGATTGGCAACTGAATATTTCAAAAATATTGGCCAACATAAAAGCCTCTGGGCCCTTCCATATCCTATCATTTTAGATATGGAGAAGCATAACCTTTTCTTCCATATGCATTAGCCCTGTACACTTACTGTAGCCTAAATTGAGTTCAAACAGACTGATATCTTTGAAGATGGATGTTTGCTAAATCCTGAACAGAATTAATTTCAACATTCAGAGACACAAACTGAGTACTAGCATTATGCCCCTTCAATGTGGCTTTTTGTATTTGTTTAATAAAAGCAAACCTCTTAGATACAAAACACTGAAAGACATGCTAGGGGGAATGGTTTGAGGCAATGTTTAAAAGAATTTTTACATTTTACAAATTTTGTGCTTTCATTAGGGAAAAAAAAAAGGCACAACTGAATTTTAGTAAAATCTTTTGTTCAAAATAGAAAACCAAAAATACCAACTTTGCGTCTCTTATCTTTTTTCTTTGAAAGTTCTAAGGCATTGTTGCTCTTCTGAATGAAAATAGACATCCAGTAATTTCAGAGTTAAGCATTTTAATTTTGAGTATATTCCTGGTCAGCAAGTCTAAAAGTTTGTTTGTGTGCTGGTGAGCAAGCCCATACAACATACAACTCATAAGGGGAAAGAGGAGTCTCTTCTGCTCTCAAGTAACACAAAATCCGAGGGCTTTAGTGAGAGATATTACTTGGCACACACTGCTTACCCTGAAAACTTCTAAACAAAAAATATAGTGGTATTTCTCAGCTAGAGTTTGTGTACCTCTGTCTCAGAACAGCACAGCTGGTGGTGCTCACCACCATGCCATGGGAATAACAGCAAAGGACTCCTCTGTTGGAGCATGGAAATTGTTACTTTGTGAGAACACTGAAAGTTTAGCTCATTTCTACTGATAATCTCTGTCCTGACATCATGCACTGTTGTTCCACCCCACACCCACCTGCAGTGAAATAGAAAAGAATCAGAAAAGACATGCGAGCACCAAGGCCTGAAACTGTTGCCTAGTTATGGGAGATTTTGCCATGCTTATTAATCTTTAAACCCTTAAGCAATCTTTTTATTTTTCCCCTTAAATACCCTAAAGTCAGTCAAGCAGCAAGAAAAAACCTCATCTAAAATGCTTTTGTAATCCAAACACAAGCACACGCGTGCTACAGCACGCTGCATTTTTGTGGTTTTATTTTTTTTTTTAAGCTCACAAATACAATATAGGATGTGTATGGATTATAAAAAGTACTGGAGCATCTCAGCTTCTCTAGGCAGTGAGAGAAGCATCTTTTCCCCACTCCTGTGAGAGTGACATGATAGCTTGCTTATGTTTCCTACCTCAGCCATCCAGCTGCGAGATTCATAAAGCAACCCCTGAACCTCTCGCCTCTTTTTCTTTAGGAGTGTCACAATGTGCAGCTTTCCTTTGTGTTGCCCATATGCCAGCAGTCTTTTTAAAAGCCACTCTTGCTCTGCTGCTGATCATCTTTGCAGCAGACAGGAAGGTGATTTCAGGAGAGCTGGCTCTGATTTCCACTGCTTTCAGTGAGAGACGAAACAGGTTCTCTCTCCTTCCTCTAAGAAGTGCTTGGCAGAAGCAACAGATGAGTTCTTAAACTCCTATCAATAGTTCTTGGAACTAATGCTAGTGCTCATCACATTCTCCCAACTAAAAACTGAGAGTGTGAAACAGTCTAACATTTTGCTGCAAAGTTGTTTGGTAGATGAGGAAATGTTAAACAGCGAGTACAGTGTCTCCAGCGAGTCTCTCAGAATTACATCATTCACTTTAGCTGCTGCAGGATTTTTTTCTTTGTCCTGTGTTCAGCATCAATAAAGGACGTGAGTTTTCTTTCCATAACCACTATTCAGAGTGGGAGTTGTGCACGTCCTTGACAAGGCTTGAAATTTCAGAATAGTTTCACTTGCTGCCAATATTTTCTCAAGTTATTTCATGGACACTAATTCATATGCCAGCTACCTGAGCAATCCTGGCCCATCCTGCTGCAAGGAAGTCTGTCTCCAGATTACCAGATGAACTGAATACCCTTGTTCTTCCTGTTCAGCATCATTACAAAATAACATGGAATACTATTCCTAAGTGTTCCTGTATCCTTGTCCCTCTCTCAGCCCAATGTACAGAAGAAGCAAAATACTTATGCAGTTGTTAAGCCCTTTTGTGCCCGAAGGGGAAGGAGTAGGATTTCAGGATACATTAATGCTTCCACAAGGAAAATGCATTACATACTTGGACTCACTTGGTTAGCCTCAGTCCAAAGGAGGAGCCCTTAACAAGCAACAGTTAGTGGTGCTAAGTAGGTGAACAAAGTAAAAATAACACTAAGACTGCTACACTCGAGTCAGATGGATCTGTGCACATCCAGATGCCTCTGTGACAATGACTGTAGCAAAAAGTTCACTCCAGACAAAGGCTACATATTCGTATCTGCAAGGCCCTTTTGACTGCAGTAACTGGAGCTGGCAGGAAGCATCACAGACCAAAGAAATAAACACCAGGGGAAAGAAGAAAAGCTCAGTCACGAGTATCCCAGGTATTCAGAGGTTAGTATGGATTTACAGGGCAGGACAGCAAGTGTGACCACCCTGTGTGACAAAAGGCATCTGTGAGGAGGGGCAGGGTAGGGAGCAGTGGTGCCTCACTAGCTTCTCTCACTGTTAGGAAGGGAAGACTGGTGCCCAAAGGACAAGTAGCATTCTGTCTGCTGTGCCCAGATCAGTTAACAGCTCAGAATACAAATACTCTTCACTCTGTACCCCCCTTCTAGGGGGTGCATGAGGCTACAGCCCAGATCAAAGAAGTGAATGCATCGCAGAAGTGAGTTTTGAAATGTGGAGGGAACAGAGAGAATTAATAATAAATAGAGTACACCTCAGAGGAAAAACTGGGGAGTTTCTCCTCCGAGTTCCATGCAGCTGCCTGCAGTCAGCAGGAGTGGTCTGTTTATAGCTGTGAGCAGAAAGCAGCCCCGTGTGCCCAGGCATTATCAGTCTTTTATTCAAGAACACAATATCTGCTTGATAATGCATCCACTGTTTTGTCCTTAGTTGTCAGTACACCTCCCAAAACAAGTTGTCCCCCTGTGGTTTTATAATCATGGGAATATTCTCCATGGCCCCATTAGACGGGCTTTATTCTGGCTCCAGACATCTCTGGAAAATAGCCTATTGAATCACATCGGAAACCAGGGCAGAGTTGACTTCCTGGTGGACTCCAAACAATCCGAAGGCTCTCCTTGGAAAGCACAGCCTGTGCTCTGCTGTTTGTGCAGTGCCACACTGCCCTGCAGCTGGGGTAATCAGCTCCATCTCAGCAGCTCCACCCCCACCACAACGGGTGAGAAAACAATGATCTACTGTTCCAGGAGTTTATGGAAGAACTTTTTTTTTTTTTTTTTTAGCCACATCATGTAAGAGATAGCAGTGACCTGGTTGCTGAAATGCTTCCTTATTTCTCTGT
The DNA here is from genome assembly GCF_022539395.1 of Myiozetetes cayanensis. Classification (NCBI taxonomy): domain Eukaryota; kingdom Metazoa; phylum Chordata; class Aves; order Passeriformes; family Tyrannidae; genus Myiozetetes; species Myiozetetes cayanensis. The sequence continues at coordinate 1,790,665 of NW_026086826.1, read as the reverse complement.
TTACCTCCTGTTAGCTAGAGCACCAAACACTGCTATAATTACCTGGCAAGCAAAAGTGAAAAAAATGTCTAGATGGGACAGTTTTTTACTTCTGAGAAGCATCTCCTTGATGTCATGTACTAAACAAACAAACAAAAAAAAACAAACACAAAGCAAAAACCAAGAACCTCCACAAAATCTCTTTTCCTATTATCATGTGAAGAAAAAACATTTTTTGACTAGGAGGCAGTGCCAAATGGTTCAGCAGATTTCAGAGACTTCGAGACACTGACAGACTGCAGCTCCTGCTGTTTACCAGAGGGATTTAAGAGGTTCTCTCTCTTAAAATAGCCATATTTTTCTCCTCCTGAGGGTCAAAACTTTCCACTTTCACACCGTTTTCAGTGGACTTTTTGACTGTGCCACACTCTGCCATGTCAAGGGACTCTGAAAAGGCCCTTGAGATTCTCCTGTCTGAGGATAAATGGGAAGGATCAGTTACATTCCTGCACACTTTGCCACCTGAAACACTAAAATGCAGGGGAAGAACACTTCACATGGAGTATTTCACTGCACAGAAAACCCTTCAGCACATTCTAATGGCAATGTATCAAACTGGATTACATGAGTCACACTCACCTGATGTGATGTGGCATTGTGACATATGGCAGAGTACCTAAGAAATCATTATGCCTCAAGAGCTTATAACCCAAAGGGAATTTTAAGGTGTGTTAGTCAGCCATGCCCACCCCCACCCTGCTATTATCCACAACAGCAGGGGACTCGCTGTGATGAACCAGAGCTTAGAGATTCTTTCCATCTGCACAGGAAACGCCGATTAATTGGAACAGTGACAAAAAAAAAAGAAGTCTCTTCACCAGGTAAACAGAATTCAGCAGTGGGATTTTACTTAATGAATAGTATACAGTTAAGTACTTCGATCTGTGGAGGTGAGAGGTGGAGAAAGCTGATTAGGCAGCTCATACCCAATTGCTTTTTCATCTGCTGGAAGCTTGATATTATTAACAGCCTCCTCCCTCAGAAGTCCCCACAAATGCCAAATTTTGTGTCATGCAGAGAGAGACTTCCCCAAATTAAGAGAGAAGCACGACAGGAATAGAGATCCTCACTCCATCTGGTTTCTCCATAAATATTCCATTTCCTCACATTGCTCACCTGCCTCCTCCCATCCCTCATCAGTTCCTGCTGTCCTACCCCAGCAAGTTTCTCACTCAGCCCCACTCCCACATTTGGAGATCCCCCTGGGTCTGGCACATCTGGCAGTAAAGCAGCAAAGGCCCCGACTGCTGTCACGTGAAACGGGCTCTGGGTCTTTGCACTCTGGGGCACAGTTCCACTACAAAGCATATGGATTTAAATTGTTTACCTATCTAAGCCTCAATTTATGATCTCTACAAATTCCTTTAAAATGAAACAACCTTTTATTTGTACCATCTTTGCTTAAGAAAGAGGGGGAGATTGTCAAGGTCATGAAATGCTCCTGGCACCGACTGGTCCTCTTGAAAGCCAAAGGGATTTGGGCATGTAAGTCTTGCTTATGCCTTTGAAAAATCTCTTCCATAATCTCATCAAGACTAAAAAACTACAGAATAAACTCTGAATTCAAATACTGTCATCAATTAAAAAAAAAAAAAAAAAGGATTTCTGGGATATGTGGTGGCAGGAGGCTTGATTTGGCTGCAGGGGCAGCCAGCAGCTCCAGCAGATACTGACTGGCCTGTTTGACCTCATAATGATGTTTAAAACTGAAAAAAAATTTTTTTCTGACTATAGGCTTGAAAAAGAATAAAAAGGATGAAAGAGACCTGAGGGAGGAAGGTTGCCTCAGAGGACACTGGTGGGATTCAGAGAGAAAAACCCATCATTAGGATTTTCTCCACGCTTTAAGGAAAGCAGGCCACTTCATGTTGTCCCAGGTGGTGTTGCAGGAAGATACAGGTGTCAGAGGCAGACCACTGCCTGAGGGCAGAAAAACAAGCAAGAGGCTCCTTGGCAAACTCACTCTAACCTTTAAGGGTTAAGGGAATATCAAAATAAAAAGCTTATTCAGGAAAACATCTAAAGGCAGCTGAGGAGAACAGACATATGACCATTTATGAGGAAGGGGACAAGTCTATTACTGAATAAATATAGACCAGCTTCCCTGGAATTTCATTCAAATTAAAGAAAAATAACATTTTCATCAAGGAATTGATGGAATGATATTTTAAAAAACAAACCAAAAAAAGAGACCTGAACAAAAAACCAACCTCATCCTTATTTTTCAGAACTTAAATTTTCGTTCTTTCTACAAGACAACAGTATGTGTGGGTGACTAATAACAGTCCAGCCATCTGGACTTCTCTCAGACAAACTCATGTTAATTCAAAATATGAAGGGGGAAAAAAAAAATAGATATCAATGTTGCCTGCCTCAGAGCATTTGTGAAAGTGTTATGGCTTGCAGAACTGTCATGCACCGTCAGCAACCCGCAAACTTCAGAGCACCTTTAATGTTACACCACAGTGCTGTTGTAGTTGACAATTAAAATAGTTAATGTGCAAGCTGGCCTTTCAGTGTTGCACTCATCAAAATAATGGATTGCTTTTGGATGATGACCCCAGAGCTGTGTCAGTCAGTGCTCACTGGACAAAAAGGGATTTTTTAATAGTGCCCAGCTGTGGCCCTTGCAGCCGTGTGTTTCTGTGGTGGTAATGAGGAAGGATGTGACTTAAACCAAGCTCATTGAGGACTCCAGAATATTGGGGATCTGGGCAGATATTATCAGAGTGAGTGTGGCTCCCACAGTATCAGATTCAACCTCGTGGGCTTCCCAACCCAGAGGCAGCCTGACAGATTCAGTCCTCCAGCGTTTCCTCACTGCTCCCACGGGCACACAGTGTTTCTAAGCCCTCTTGCTGGTAATATTTCTTGGCTGTTTAGAAAAGCAGCCCTCTCCCCTGCGCCTACCTTTGTGTGGATTTATGGGGCATAAGGAGTCGTAGGGCTGAACTGCTTGGCCAGTTGTCCAAGGGCAAGTGGGAATTCGTGTTTTTCTCCCACTTACCTGTGCTCTGTGCTACATGTTTGTTGCATTTCAAGTAATTTTCCCCTTCCCCCATTCTCCCTTTGCCTTCAGCTTTTTTTTTTAATTATTCAGATTAGAAATGAAATGCAGTGGTTACATTATGATAATATCAAACTCATTAAAATTAGTCAGAAAAAAAATAGGGGGTAGCCTGCCAAAAGCTAAGCCTTCACTTCTGTGTTCATTCAGTAAAGTTCATTGAAATGAGAATTCATCCCTTTACTCTGGATTAGAATTAAACTCCTGGCATACTCAAAGAGCTGTACAAGGGATGCTGGCTCAGAACATGCTTGTAGAAAAGTAGCATTCAACATTACTGCTTTATTACAATTTTAGCTCTGTGACCTTACAGAGAAAATGCCTCGTTCAAGCTCAGGGAAGACCGAACACAGAAGCTTTGTCATGTGTATCCATGTGCAGGCAGGTGTGCTCCAGCTGACAGTGTCTGGCACTACAGACAGTAAACTTGTGAAGAAATATGTTGAAATATGTTATTACCATTAAGCACAGCTGCACGAGATGTACAAAAGCATAGACTGGTTCCTCATTTCCAATTCCCTTTCCAAGACAAATCCCATGGTTCCCCTTGCCTGCATCCAGAATTTTGTCTGAAAATAGGGCTCATCCCATTATAAATCAGAGCAAAGGAGCCTTTCTTAGACAGAAACACAATAACCTTCTAAAGGGACTTTTTCCATGCAAGTTTCTATTTCTAGAGTTAAGGACTAATTTTTGCAGACGTAAAACAACCAGGCAGGATGTAGCTCCCAATTCCAGCATTTAATTACAGGGATAAACATTTCCATAAATTATTAATCCTTTTCTGGGAACAATTTCTGACCCCGTGGACCAGAACACCATCCTTCCAGTTATTTCATTATATCGGTCTGTATTATCGCCACATATTATTCCCCGTCCAAAAAAAAAAAGTTTATATAAAATTTATAACGTGATGAAAAGATCTTCCCCCTCATTTTTGTATGTAAATGTAAAATCTTGTCCATTTCCTCACGGTATTTGTTCTGTTTAATTGCATTTTAGATGAACATAAAGTAACTACCCCAAAGACATCACTGTGTTTCCGCCAGGGCTCTGCAGGTTCTGCTGGCGTGGGTTGAGAAGCTGCTGCATCTCAGATGGGAGCTGATCTTCACAGACAGCCTGTCCTGAGGCTGGGAGCAGAGCAGCCCTGCAAAGTGGCTCTGAGGAGTTTGCCTCCCTCTCCTCTTTTCTAATCTGCTTCCAGTGGTGGAAGATGTAAAGCCCGGCAATGAGTTGGAGAAAAAGGGGCTCTTTCTACAATTGCTGGTTCCTCCTTCAGCCAAAACAACTTCAAAGCACACTGAAGACAGAGTTAGACGGGGTTAGTTTGCTAAAGCCACTGTAGGCTCCAAGAGACAGTAATAAAGAGAGCACTGGCAGCCATTCAGCTGAAATAAAGCTCAGAAGGAGATAGAATAGAAGAGAATACAAGTCTGAATTGATTTTCAGAGGTGCCGTGTTTGCAGCAGTGCTACAAGCCCTCATCTCCCAGAAACCACCTGCATTTATCCCCCCAGTATTTGGCCAGGCTGTCTGTGGGTGAGCAGTGAGCATCAGCCCTTCCTGAAGTGTGGCTGCAAGGAGGGCAGTGAATCCTAAATCCTCTTCCCTTTAATGATCAATAGGAAAATCCCTGCATTTGCCATTTGTGGGAGCTTTACATCATGATGTAATTTCAGGAAGATGGGTCAATGGTCCTCACTGAGATATTTACAGAATCTTAAAATAATTCCTAATCTATACACTGATATATAGGGATTATAGGCCATGTGGAAGGAGGAGAGTTAAAGAAAATAAATCAACTTGCCATGAGCAGATAGGTCTTTTGAGGTTGAAGGTGAATTTCTTGGTTATATAAGCCCCCCACACCTGTCAAGAACCTAAGAAGTTCTCTGTAATTTTGTAGAAAGACCAAACACCTAGAAGACTCTAATAACTGCTGGTAAGAAGAAAGCTCCACACTTTTGAAGCTGGTTTTCTATATGAAATGGATCTGGTGCTATTTAAATAGAAGACAAACCACTTTTAGTAAAAGAGAAGAATAAGAAAACTATTGAGGAGAATTAGAAAAGTATCAAGCAGATTTTTCCAGTGGCTTCTTATCCTGAAAGGGACATTTCTAGTTATACTCAAAAAATTAACTTGATCTATAGAACCTTTAAAACTAATCTGAATTCTTCAGAACTTGCAATATACTCAGTTATTTAAAGTACTAATGCGTGCTCACTTTTATCAACATTTGAGATGGTTGTCAGCTTCTCTTCTTCAAACTTCCTGGTTGTTTTTGGTTTTTTTTTGAGCAGTAAAAAGGGTTTCAGGTCAGATGTAGCTGTCAGGTTAGAGGCAGAGGGATAAGGAGGCTATTCTGTGATGTACACTCTGTAGGGCACAGAGTCTGGGTGGCCCAAGGAAAGAGCACACCACAATCTTCTCCTCTCCAGATTAATAACCTTCTAAAGTTTGATCCAGTCATTCACAGTTAGAAAGTGTCAAGTACCCTGCTCATTTATGTTAAAATACTCTCCCCCAACACATAACAGCGAGAAAAACCCAACTGAGTTAAAAACTCCCATCACTTCAGCTGACTGCACCAAGCAAGGGCAATGCCAATATTTATCCACTGCATCCTCTGGCAAGAAGGGGATCTTGACTCATGCTGCTCAAAGGCAAATATTAATAAAGATCAGAAATTCAGGCTCACGGGAAATTTCTGACTTTTCTCCCTGAATCAGGATGAAAAAGTTGCTTTTTCTTAACGCATACTTATGTTTGGAATGGCAAACAGAAATTCAGAAATAATGTCATTTTTTCTCTTCAAAAAAACCACCAAAATGTGACATTCCAGCATCAAAATGTTAAGATTCTATCAGTCTAAGCAGAATGGGGTCGTTTCAGTGCAAATCTGTGTCACTGAAGTGCTATGCACATCATTAGCAACAACGGTTTTATTATTCCATTTTCTTTTTTAAAAGATGATACACCAAAAAAACAATATACAAAAACGGTAACATGAAAATTTTGCAATTTAAATTATGCAAGATGTTGTGGTGGCTGAAGGAAGGACAGAAGTGCTAAGAAAGAACTGCATTTTCTAGCTCAAGACAAGCTTTGCAAATGTAAAAGGAAAAATGAAAATTAAATAAGCTTTATAATTTTGTTCTTCTCTTTGTTGCCATGACTGGGTCCCTCTCTCCTCTTTCAGGTCCCTACTTCCCACATTTATGGACAAACCCTTTGCCAACAGGTTTTTTGGCTCCAGAGCTGCCAGCTCACTGTCTATTTACAAATATTTCACTCTTGACTTTCCTCTAGACCGTTTTATTTCACAGACACACACTATTTTGTTTGTTTTGTTGGTTTTTCCTTTTTTTTTTTCTTTTCTTGCTGACAGTTATAAAACACAAATATGTCTGAAAGCAAAAAAGTTAGAAGAGGCGGCCAGGAGAGAAACCTCAGTAGATTAGTTGAATGGGAGGGGGATGATTTTTTTTGCAGGGATTGGAAGCCTTTAAACTGTGCCCATACAGAGGATCTAAAATACTATTTATAAACATCTTGAAAGTCTACAAATAAGAGAGTTCTTCCCTGAACAGAGATAACTTCAGTAAAATTTCTAAATGGTATCTCCCTCTAAAGCAGAGCCATCTATGTCTGAACTGTTTACCCAGAGACCATTAAGTCAAAGGACAGGAATTTGATCTATTTACCCATCCTATATTTAGTGGTTATTTTTCCCCCTACATTCTGTTTCCCTTGGTTTATTCAAGTTATTTTTTCCCCTTTTCACAGTCTAACAGCAAACTACTCAAAAATATGATGATATACACTGAATATCAATGACATTGTGTATTTGTGGACTTTGCATGAACACTTGGCCTTAAAACCTGCCTTCCCATAGGATCATGCAAAGAAAGGTGCTAGCCCAGAGAGACTTCATGCACAATTGAAACAGATACCCACAGGCTTCTTATTTTGGAGTATTCTCTTGTGTTTGGAAAGAACAGTTCTATTGACTAGACACACTGAAAAAGTAGAAGAGTGCACTGCAGAAACCATAGGAGGTAGAAGCTTTCATCAAAAGAATATAAAATGGCAGGAGAGACACTCTTGCTGAGCTATTGGACTGCATAATTGTCCAGGGATTTTTCCACTGAAGCTTGCAGAAGTTTTTCCAGTGAAACAGGTTTTTTTCCAGCAGAAAATGATAATTTCATACATTTGAAACTTTTCACAGCTGTACATTGATTTCGTGTAAATTTGAGATGGATCATTATTGGGACAACTTGCTGAGCAAGTACTTCTACTTGTTTCAGTGTAACAGGGGTTGATGTCAAGGGTTTCAAATTTTTATTTTCAGAAGTTTTGTAAGGAACCTAAACATTAAAGTTTCAGCATTCCTCCTTTCTGAAGGTTGAAAGGAAACTTTTTTTCTTGTCTCAGAAGCTCCTCATCCCTTCTCCCGTGGTAACAGCCACTCACTCCGTGCCAGATCGGGGCACTCTGGGTGGGTGTGCACACATTATGAAACACTCTGAGGCTTGGCCATTATTTCACCCTGCCAAAGCTACCAAAAAAACATACCAGAGCTCAGCTATACCCTTCCTCTAGCATTTCTCCAAGTCTGGGAAAAATTCAAAACTTTGAGACTTCGGAATGTTGCAAATACATGATTGTCTTTTAATTCCTCCTCATATTCTCCTCCACAAACACAGACACAGTGTCCAGCTCCCATAACCTCTTAAAATAAAAAGTATTATTGACCTTTCTGTAGGTCAGATCCTTGAGATTCTTCGTTCCTCTCTTCTCTCTCACAGGTTTTCTGGCTTTCAGATTTGGCAGGTGGCTTACCCAAACAAACAGTGCATGAATGCTGAGAGAGCAGCATCTGATTAAAGTGTAACCCTATTTTGCTTCTATTTCTAAATAGTAGAACAGAATAATAATGCCCATTAAAAGACTGACCTTTGAAAGCCACAATGCTTGGACTTATCTTGAGAGAACACTTTTGCTGGAGCTAGGCCTGTTTGCTGGTACATGATGCTGCCAGCTCTGAGTGACAAAATAAGTCGTTCTGAGCATTTTAAGGACAACTCAAAGAAAAAAAGTGTCTTCAACCCTACAATTCTTAGCCACATTATGAAGTAGCCTTCTCAGATACTCTGAGGGACTTCAACCAGTCAACCTTAAGGATAACTTATGAACTTGAAAGTTGTAAATTGAGCTGGTAGATGTCAAATCCTCTATTAAAACACTTACAAAGAGAAACAATGTCTGCACTGCTGACCATCATTGGGGAACAACTTAGTTTTACTCCAGTTTTAGGTCCAAGTAAGCTGTGTTAATAACCATGGGTTAAATCAATACAGGGTTTGTTAAACTTCATTGCTCTTTGGTTTTATTTTTTCTGCTTTTTCCGAAACTGAAAGATGAAATACTGAGCAACTGCCTGCCTGCAAAATACCTCCACAGCCTGCTCCAAAAACTTCCCCAAACATTCTCCCATGAAATTTCAGTCTTTTAATCTTGTTCCACACACTTTTGATGGTTTTGATGTGGCCTGTATGGTGTGTAACTAATTTATACTTATTATACTTTCACTGCCAGCTTACCTGAGCAGCGTTAAGGAAAATAACATGCAGTATCACTGCAGAGATCTTGTCAATTAAATGCAGGGTATCTGTATTCACAACCATACAGTTGAACTGAAAGTACACAGAAACTCTTAGGAATATGCCATGCTGCCTCTATGAGCCTTTACTCTGTGAAATACTTCAATATTGCAATAACATCTGCCAGCTGCAACTCACTGTGCTTCACATCAAATCAAATGGCATAAGTGTGTGGAGACAGGACCAGTGTCAGCTATTATGTGGCAGTTTTTCCTAAGGGGACATGCTGACAGACAATCAAAACTTTTCTTTAATATTTCTTATTGTGTTTCTGCTAGTGAGACTGCCTGTCATGTAGCAATCATCCTTTGCTTGTGATAAGAAATAAAAATAAAACAGAAGAACTCGGATGTCCATCTCAAATGTTGGGATTCAACAAAGTTTGTACGTGTTTGAGTTAGACTTCAAGCAGTGGGATGGTGTGGTGTGGTTGTGGACTTAAGTTAGTCATTTTGGGACCTGGCAGATGCCCTTAACTGAAGATCTAAAACTCCTTTGCAAAATCCTGGCTATTCCTATAGATAATAACTCTCCTGACACTCCACACTGACTATGGGGGATGGATGGCACAGATGGAAATGTTCAGCCTGCATGGCCTGAGCATGCAAAATCTGGATTTTTATTTGAACTACCCTTGCAGGGCAGTGAAATGTGATAACAAATACTTGTCATACCACATCGGTCAAAGTCTCAGTTTCTCTCTGGTATAACAGCGAAAGAAAAGGCAAATGAGCAAGCAAAACTCCCCAGAACTCCCAGAGGAACCCTTCCCAAAATATAAGTGTGGTTGTACCACGTTGTGGTACAGAAGACTTTAGTGCTGTTGTGTCAGCGTTCCAGATGGACTGCCTTTGTCCTCAGCACGAGGGTAAACTTCACACCATAAAACTGATGAATTGTGCTTTGTGCAGAGAGTTGTGGTCACAGTGCAAATTAGGAATTCTGCAGTTTGAGAACCTCACATCTATCCTCTATGCTCTGACAAAATATAATTCTTCCTGCAAATTCTGCCACGCAAGCTGCTTGTTTTTACCAGAGCTGTTAACATTTATACCACTTTAAACCAAAGTATTTTCAAATCAAACTCACAAAGGTACTTGGTTCAGCATGGCCTAAGCGATACATTGGATAATGAATCACTTTTTAGCTTATACAGTAAAATCCCCTTTTCTTGGCCAGCATTTCATTGCCTGTGCCTCAGACATCTTTCCTCCTCATTCCCCTACACATCTCTCTATACATCTACTCCCTTCTGCCTCTCACTTTGAGTTTCCTCTCACAGTTTTCCAACTTTATCCACATGGCCATTGCTTTTTACCCAAATGGGTCCTAGTGATAGTTCCTTTTCCATGCACCATACTCTTGGTCCACCCTAGTGCTTTCTTTGCTGAGGAACTGTCAGGGAGACAGCTGGGAGGTCCAGACCAGCCTTTTTGAAACCACCACACCAACAAACCAAGATAATTAAAGAAAAAAGTACAGGTGGGAGCAGCAGTGGGGCTCACACCCTGATTTGGGAATGCAGGTGGGCAGATAATGCTTTTTGTGAGAAGCTGGAAAAGATAAAACTGATGGATGGCAGGATTAGGCTGGATGAGTAGAAAGAAAGGGCAGAGCCCCAGCCTTGTGGAGGGCACTGCACAGAAACGGAAAGAAGGAAAAACACATCAAAGGGTTCAAGTAAGCAGTAAGAAATTTTAGGATTAAGCTTTGCTGATCCAAACTTCTAAACCATTGGAGGTTCAACCAGCACTAATCTTGACCCCGTTCATTTATGAGAAAACATGACCAAATAAAATCAGTTACAGGGTTGTGGGATATGGTTATATCAAATTATATCTCCTGTAACAAGATGCAGTGCAGTGGCATGGCCTGTTTTTCAGCTGTAGTAGCAGTCAGCTTTTTCTCTTGGATGTCACATCTTACTATAAATTACTACATGGAAGACTTGTAATTAAAACCATATGCTTCACTTTCTTTTTGTGCACATAAGGGGTTCTACATTTCTATAAACTTTGCCAATTTTAAACTCATCTCTCTCCCTCTCCACTAACCTGTGGTCCAACTGCATGTAATAAGAGTAATTTGGAGAATTATATTTGGTTACACTCTATTGCTGTAAATTGCTGCTTTCCTCTAATGGCCTGAACAATGCAGAGCTAAACCAGTTAATCTGAAATAAGCTAAAACTGAAAGATACATTTGAGGAACAGGCAATTATAGTCTTTTAATTAATGCAACATCACTTTGCAGCAACGTATTCAGCTCCTCTAACAACAAGGGTACATTTTAGGACAGGTACTGATCTCCTCGGTGATGCAGAGGGGATGTGAACCTGTCACACCTGAGAAACCTGGATACAGAGAAATCCCTAACGGGATTAATGCTGACATACCTGGCTCCATGCCACCCCTCTGCCTGCAGGGACATCACATGCAGAGCCACTGCTGGAGCTGACCAAAGATGTGCCTGGAACATGACTGCATTTTGGCTGTTGTCAGCCACCCATCCCTGCCCCAGCCCTCAGCAGCCTCAGGGACAGGTGACACAGCAGGGATGGGACCAGAACCAGCTCTCTCTAGCCAGTGTGTTAACAGGCCATGAAACCCCTCAGAAGGGGTCATACTTGATCTGTCATTCACTGCACTGTAGGCGTGATCTGGATGGTTTTTCCATGTTACGTGACAGCCCCCCTGATGATTTTTTGGCTGGTTTCTGGTCACCTGCAGAGCTGTTTTTGTCCTGGCATTGTGGCTTTACATCCTATCCCTGTAGCAGGAACAGAGAGTTGCCAGACAGGGCAGTGCAGGACACAGATATTGCAGAAATGAAGGCTAGACACCACGATTCAATGCCTTTTGATTCATTGCTGTGGTTAACTCCATCTCTCATCTTTGGACAGCTTTCTCCCAGGTGTCTCAATAAAGACATGGCCACATAACAGGTTTTTACCACAGTCTGTCTCAGTCTCTGTCATCAATAGATACATGAGACAATAGCCCTGCAAAGATCACAGCTAAACCTTCCAGATAGGGCATGAAGGCCACCTGTTCAGTTCATGTAACCAAACCCTTCTCCTCCTACCCAGCTCTGGGGTCCCCAGCACAGGAAGGACACAAGGACATGAATGTTTTGAGGTGAGCTCAGAAGAGGCCACAAAGATGATTAAAGGGATGGAGCACCTCTGCTCCCAGAAAAGGCTCTTGCTTTACTGAAAAGACAATACTCCTTGATGTGTTTTAGAGATCTTTGCCAATATGCTCTGCTTTGCAGCCTCACAACCACCCCTCCCTTGTACTAACCCGTTTTGCACAACAGCTGGTGACCTTTGCCATGAGAACCTCACCTCTGAAAGCACCCCAAAATGAAGAAACATCCCAAAAAAAGGGAAGGCTGAGCAGCAGATCAAGAAATAGGCTTGTAAAATTCCCCTGGAAAAAAACTTTTCCCTTCTTCTTTCCTTTTTAAAATATTTCTTGTATAGTAATGGTTGCAACCTTACATTTGGCTGTGTTTTTAAACTGTAGCAAGAGAAGGCCAGGTTACATTTTCAGTGAACTAATCTGATGACAGACCTCTCTTTCCCCCTCTCTTTGTCCTCGGTATTCACTGGATTACAGTTTGAGACCTGCATTCAGATGGGAACAGCAATATTATTTTAAAGTTATTGATTCAGAAGATGGCAAGGAAGAAATTCTGGGTTGTTAGGCTGAAAGCACCTGAAATGAGAAACCTGTCACAAGGAGAGGGATTATCTTGTGCTTAAGAGGGACTGGAGCCTGAGAGAGTCATGCACCAGATGCACAAAGCCCGTAGCCAGAGACATTGCCTATAACTATGCCATTAAAGGTGTCACTGCAGAATGAGGACCTGTCTTAATCCTGGGAACTGGGGGAGAAGTGGAACTACACAGAGACCCAGGTGTACAATCAAGGCCTCCTTAGAGCAGCTGTTGACTAATTTGTGCAATTTAAGTTGTCTTACATGTCACAAGATGCACCTTCACGTGCCTCTCTCCTCAGGCTGTGGCACTGAACACATCCTGTGCTGGGTGTCGCACGGTGGGTCTTAAATTCACTGGGATAACACAAAATCAGAACAGCCAGCTTGGCTAGGGAGCCTGGAGAAAATAACCCTCAGAGGTACTGGAAGTTAATTACTTACTCTTATAATGTATCAGAGATAAAATATTCTCCTTCAGGGGAGAGGGGATGGTGGGTTCCTTTCTTTCTTTTTTTTTTTGGAGCGGACACCTGGGATCGCCACAGCATGTGTGGCTGCCACCCACACCTTCCTCCAGGAAACTTTACCTCTTTGGTAAAGACTTGGCATTTATCTTGCACTTTACATCCCCCTGAGGTCTGTGCTAATGCTGTTATTGTACCAGGTGCTATTCACACATGCAGAGAAAGGACAAGGACAACACAAAACCTGTACAGCAACAACACTGCACTGCCATAGTTTAGGGCACTAAGCTCTTGAAAAGGATGGCAAAGGGCTCATTAGAGAGCAGGACTCAGCTCTGCAAAACACATCAAAAAGGTATATGTTTATTAGTTTGGAATAAAAGTTGCTTTAAAATAGACCAACTATCAGTGTCAGAAGATTACATGTTCTATTTGAGCAGCGAATATTTCAAAAAACATAAACCTCGTTAAAAATATTAATCAGTGGCTAGATGACAAGGCTTGTCATTTCGCATCAAATGCTACAAATTTTCACTTGCCACCAATAAATATGATCTGTTACGAAACTGCATTATCTTACTGTGCCTAAATTAATTATATTAAAAATGTTTAGAGCAAGTATTTGTCATATTTGTCACTTCATGACAAACTGACAGACTAGAAGTCACATTACATAAAGACACTGGTTGTGATGGTGTTGAACAAGATATTTTTCAGGCTTCTTAAAAACCCAAAGCATCTACAGGGTCAGGAAGGTGAACCCCAAACCCACCCCCACAATTCTGTCTCTCCCCTAGATAATTCCACTACTAGTGGGCCCAACAGGACTGTTCTGCTGCCTGAGAGCCATTCACACCCCAAACTTGATGCAAGAGCTTCTTTGGGTGCTGTGACCACCATCACTTTTCCACGATGGAGAAATACTAACTAAAGATCAACCTCTCTCGGCTCCTGCTGCAGAAATTTGGGCACAGCAAGAGGTCTGGCTTCAGAAGGGATCAGACTGCACAGAAATCACATGTGGGGTAAAGTCACCCCCAAATTTGTTCACACTAACACCATCTTAAATCCAGAGTTGAGATTTCCTGCCCTCCTGAACAGCAACTTTTATTCACACGCTTCAGAACGAATCAGTGGCAAGTGCAAGAGATGGCACAAACGTGTCCTTTGGTGTAGTTATGCAACAGAGACATTTCACAATTAATTATTCTAACGAGATAAACTTCCAAAATTGCCTAAAGAAATCCAGCATGCAAACCAGCATTTAAACACTGAATCTGAGAAAACAGCCAGAAAGTTGAGAGCTCTAATATATTCATTATTTTTGTTGTTGTTGTTTTGGTATCTGAAGCAAGACTAAACATTCACTGTATGAAGAAGAAAAGCATAAAGATACAAGCCAGATGAAACCAGAGTCTTTGCAAACCATTTTCCTTACATTACAGTGGAAAACTAGATGTATCCATGATATTTAGACCTGTTCTTCAGGGACTTGTCAGGTTAAAAAAAAAAAGTTACAAATGTTCATTAATGGCACAACAGAGGAAACAGTCACACAACTTTGGTTTATGAAGCATTCATTAAACTCTGAGGAGCATCTTAGGCTTCCAAAAGAGGAAAACTGGTCACTGAGATAAAGCATTTACAGGGAATTTAGGTTTCTGGATATGGATGTTTCATATTTTCCACCAATCAGCTCCATTTGATAGGTCTTAAGTAAATATTGCAAAACCAAGGCACTTTTCTATATTGGTATTGTAAATGAAAGAGGCTATACCAAGCACAACCTCATTGTATATTTATCCAAGTTAGTAGATAGAGAGGATTTTAGGTCACCATAAGAGGAAGAACAACATTTTGACTTTCTCAGGTGTCTCATCAGGGGCAGAATCCCTTCCATCACAGTCATAATTGCAGGCTAGTAGATATACTAAATATGTGCTCCCAGGAAGTGCTACTGAGTAAGCATTTACTATTAATGTTGCTGATAAAACATGGCTAAATTATTTTATAGCAGAAGAAACACCTGAGGGCAGGGAGAGAAAACTGCCTTTTGAGTCTCCTGTGGCACATTAATATGGCTTATTTAAGTGAAGTGCTGAGTGGTGATAGAAAGGGAATTTTGATGAAGCAGTCAAGATCTATTTACTGTCCTCACTTGCACAGAGGACAACACAGAGAAAGGGAACTGTTAAGACTGTGAGTAGCAGCAGTATAAAACCTGGAATATTTGTAAATAAATAAAACAAATACATCATCTGGCTTGTTAAGAATTAAATACCTCTTTCTACACTTCCCATCTGTACTATCTCATTCTAAGCAGAGATGGCCATTGTCCCCCAATGCCTAGACAGTCTGGACACAAGTATCTTAATTCCCTGGTGGTGCAAGATTTTTTTTCACATTTAAACAGTCAATGTTCCCTCTTACATCCCTTTAGGAAATTCAGCATGGACATCAGTTTCCCTGATGATAATCTGCACTCCATGCCTTGTGCTCTCATACAAATACGTACCAGCACATCATCAATTCTGAACAATTTAGCTCACCCTGAATATGTGTAATTTTCATTGGATGCATCCCTCTCAAGAGGTGATAGGAGCCAGATTCTATCTAAAACCCCAGTGCATTTGCCTATCTTTCTCATACTTTTGGATCCCTCAAATATCATTTATCTGACAAGTGTTGCTTCAAGAAGCGAGAGCACTGGCACTTGGGAGGTAATTTAGAAAATACATGACTAATTTAATGGATTTTAGCAACAGAACAGCAGACAATTAACATCAGCCCAAACCTTTGCTTAATGAAACTTTAAGACCTGTATGATTTCAACTTTAGCCAATAAAACCTGAAAAAGTTTCAGAGTTGTTTGTCTGAAACTTAAAACTGTAATTCTCTAGTACACAGCAATGGACAGTTTAGACATTTTATAGAAAGCTTCATATAAGTCTATTCAATTATAGAAAGCTTTTTTTTTCAAAGTGAAAAACCTCTTTGCAGTGTGGACTGTTATCTACTGTACTTGCCATTCTCAGATTGTAGCTCATCCTTTTGTTGCACACCTTACAGATGCAGAGAGATAGCGAGACCTTCACGGCCAAAAAAAAAAATCAAATTCTCATCTATTTGAGAACCTAATTCCCCCAGTTTACAGCCTGAAAAATGCTACAAACATCCACTGAAATTAAGCTTTTTCTATGTGAGAGAGCTGTTACACAGCTGGGAGATTAGGGCCTGATGCAATTTATCACTCCATTACAAAACCTGTGTTCTATATTCAGAGCCTGTAGGAACTTGGTTAGCTACAGGTTATTACATGATGGCAACGCCCTGAGCAAGAGGGGAGGAAGCACAACCTGCTCCTCTCAGGTCCCTTCTCTTTGCACTCCAAGAACTCGAACCTGGGAGGGCCAGTGATGTTTCTGTCACGTTTGAGGAAACAGACTTTGTGTAAATTCCTTCCAGCCAGAGGCAGGCTGCACTAGCACACATGACTATGATATTCCCTCTTATTCCCTCTTCCCTTCCCAGTGCAGGCAAACCTACAAGGCTGCAAACGTTGACTAATTGTTTGGGCCAAAGGGACAAGGATATAAACAAGCTATTTCTCATTACACTGGTAGGAAATATTGATTACACATACACAGATGGCAAACACTAGTTGTGCTGGTATTCTCAAATCTCTGCGCTGCACTTGTCTGGTACACACTCATTATTTTTACAAGTTCAAACTATGACTGTTTTCCCAATTGGCAAACAGGGGTTAAAAACATAATAAACAGAGTGGATTTGTGTTGGTACTATTAATGAATTGGCAACAACTGTCTCTGTGCCATTCATCTCTCAACATCTGTTTATATTTTATTTTAAATCTGTAAAAACATTGCCTTGTAATCCCTTGATCTGTACAGTAATTTCCTTTTGTTCCAAGCCGTTAAAGGTGTCTTTGAACTACTCAGGGGAAAGAAAGACAGACAAAAACTAACCAAAAAAAAAAAAACAAAAAACACCAAAACCAAAGACTACTCATCTGTTCCTTCAAGACAAGACCACTTTCATCATAAAAAATGAACATCATAAAAAAATGAACACCGAAATCAAAGCAAAAAAACAAAGGTGGCTGAACTCTGCACTGCAACAGGATAAAAGTCAGGATGTCTGTGGAAAACTATCAGTCATTATTGTTTCAAATTGCTCTTGATTTGTGCAAAGGAGCAGACCAAGCCGGCCGCACTCCTGCGCATTTATTCGCCGCTCTCCGGCTCCCCAGGAATTCTGCTCGCTGTTTTGTCACAGCCAGGAACCAGCCTGTTAAGCTCAGCCCTGGTTGATAAGTGGGCGTTGTTACTCATGGATATCCTGTTGCGTTGGCCTCCTGGAGGCCCGGGCTCCGTGATTGTTCGAGCCGTGGAGATTTCGGGGCAGCGCTCTTTGCGGAGCACAATGCTATCTGAACATTTGTCAATATGGCTTCTAAAAATAACCGGGGCATGAGCGAGCACAAATAACCTTCTCTCCATTTGCTGCTCTATATCAACTGTGTGACTGGGAAACAGGAGAAGAAAACAAAAAAAAATCTTTAAAAACTGGAGTGAGGAGGCAGTGCCTCAGCTTGTGATTTATTGTATTCCTGAGGAGATTAGAGACAATACCCACTTTTGAGACAATGCACATAGGCAAATGATGTATTCATTACACCACTGGAAGAGCAAAATAAACCATGCCCAACGAGGAAAGTATTGTCAGGAAAGAGAATGACATCAAAAGATCTCCAGGCCAGCAAGTTCAAATGAGAATTGTTCAAAATAAACAAAAGAAGAGAACAAGATTTACAGTTTTCTAGTTACAAAATGTCATAAACTTGTGCTTTGAGGAGAGCATGCGGCTTTACAGGAGCTGCATACAGGTGATTATTAAAACACCTACCTAGATTGTGGTTTATTAATGCATATATTTGATTTGAATCTACCTTTTGTTTTGATGGACACTTCTAGGTGCTTGTCCAAATGGGTGAGCAGTATTGTGTAAGCCTCACACTACTATGCATTCAGAGAATTCCACAAATACCAAAATTACCAAGCTGTGTTTTTAAAAATAATGATAATTAAAAACAAACAAACAAAACCCCAAAACCAGCCAGCCCCTTTTATAGCTCTGGATCCTCTTTGTTTCCCTGCTCCATGAAGCATATGACATTCAAGAGGAGGTTGGAGAGAGAGACAGATAATCTAAAAGGGACAAAACAAAACCAAGGAACATTGTTGAGGGAAAAAGGAAAGAAATGAGAGGCTCTGATCTAAACAAAACCAGAGAAAAAGACTTGGAAAGAATTTCAGCAAAGAAATATGTTTAATTGCCTAGAGCCCCAGGAGAGGTAATTTATGTGCCAACAAGTTATGGAGGTTTTATGTGCCTATTAGTCTGCTATTCAATTAAAAAATGTGTACTTACCATGGCAACCTCTATGTCTCACGATACACATGCTAATTCTAAGATATCTCTATAGAGCACCTTCTTAAAGAAACATCTACCCCAGCACCAGCCACAATCTAGATTTCCACAATCACCAAGAGGCAGTAAAGAGGAACAGCCCATACAAAATTTCAGAATTACAGTCTTGGGAGCAGGATGGGTAATCTTGCTGTACTGTTAGCAACTCCATATGGGAACCCAGCAGTGTAATGCAGGCACACAGTGCATTGCTGCACCTCAGGGCAGCTCACCATACAATCTTGCCAGCATTTCCCTTCTTGCCCACTGAGATAATGCTCTTATGCTTTGAAACAATGCTCCTTTTCCTCTGGGATCTGCTTTAGACTGGCTCACTAATTCCTTAGGCACTTACTTCCACTGAAGCTGGGTAAGCTTTCAAGTGTACTCTCCTTTATTTAAAGCCTGCCAAGACATGCACCTTCCCTTTGTTCCAGCCTTTGCTGCCTGGGAATTCCCTTTCTCACCAGCCCACGTCAAACTCACTGTTCTCAACAGGCGTTGTCCTTCTCCCTCTTCCTTATTTGAGCTTCCCAAAACAAAAGCTATTGGCAAGGCTGATTTTCCACTCACTGGCTTACTCCTTTTCAGAGCAGCAGTATCTGCTGCCAAAATTCTTGGTCAGATACGTACAGTTAATAGATCAAAGCATTTGTCACATACACGACCTGGGAAGTGAACCACCTTCAAAGAAATACATCCCACTCCATCCATAATTTTTAAGCATTAAGGAAAGTCTCAGCACAATCCTTCTGCAAACGAAGACAAGAAGGCATTGAAATGATAACCTCTGTTTCCAATAGCTCTTTTTTTAAAGTTAATTGCTTCTCACAATCATCTTCCTCCCCTTCACTGACTACTGAAAACATATCAGGTCACTCCTCCTGTGGACGTGGAACACAGAGTACAAAAAAAGGGAAGTATCACCTTGTGTAAAGTTCCGGATTTGCTGAGGATTAAGCCTCAATCACATTTCAAAGACGTTTTGCCTCTTTCCTTGTGTTGGGGTTTAACCTCAGCTGGCAGCTAAGCACCACAGAGCCACTTGCTCACCACCTCCTCCCCTCCCAGGTGGGGCAGGGGGGAGAATCACAAGGGTAAAAGAGAAAACTTGGAGGTTAATGTGGATGCAGTTTAATAGGAAAAGCAAAAGCCTACAAACACAAACAAAACAAAACAGGCATTGGTTCATCTCTTCCCATGGGCAGGCAGGTTCTCAGCCATCCCCAGAAAAGCAGGCACCCCTAGTAATAAGGAAATGAGTAATTTCTAAGTCACCATCTTTAAACACACAATATTTACACTAAAGTGTTGGAGTTCCCAGACTGTTTTCTACTTGTAAGCACTTCAGAGGCATACAGTGTGAGAAAATCCCTATGAAGTCACCAGCTGAAATAATTGGTAGTCATAAACAATGTCCCAGAAGTCTTTCACTTTTGGAAAACTTACATCATGGCCAGTCTTATTCTTGGTGGTAGGAAAATGCCTGTCAGCTTTAAGGAAGCACAAACCAGCACCGACCTGGGAGGAGCAGCTACTTCAGACCCTACAGCTCCTGAATGCATGGCTGCACTTGATACTTTCACCTGACACCAGCAGAGCACACAGAACACTACAATTTCAAATTTATCTAGACTTTGGTTTCTTTATCTGTGAGAAAATGTAGTTTTACTCACTTTTCTGAGGCAGAGAAGCGCCAGGCTGTCCTTCCTCACAACAGCAGCAGCAAAAGCACACCCAATTCACATTGCTTCTCCAAAGCTTAGCAGAGGGGCAACAAACCCACTTAAACCTTCTCTGCTCTGAAAGCTTCCCAAAATCTGAATGAAGTGCAAGGGCTGTCTTGTTTCTCTAGCAGGTAATGAGCCTTGCTGGCCACCTGACAGCTCATCACCCGTGTATTGATGTCATCTGTGAGGGACCAGCACTCACACTTGGGGAGAAAATAGGCTCACCTGGTAGTAAAGTTTTCTTTCCTCTTTCCCACCCACACCCCACCCTGTTTTTCCCCACATCAGACTAGACTGACAAAAATACAGAATGAAAATATGAAGTCTGGGTTGAATTCAAGATAAATACTGTTGGTAGCTTCCTACCAGATTTACCTCCCCTCAGTATTTGTCCTGATGCTGTAAGGGCATCTTCAGAGGAAGGAAAAATATTTCCCTGGGAGATGAGGAAAACATGACTCACTAAACGGTGCAAACTGTACGTTCAGAGCTGTAATCTGTGTCAGAATAAGGGAAGTTCTGAAGATGTTTGGGATGAGTGTGCTGTGCTGAAGGTTTAGTGCAACTCTTCCCACTCAGGGGAGGAACAGATCTAAGCACATGATGGATGGACTGATTTTCATGAGCAAGCCACATCGTCCTTTTTGTGTTCCAACTCTAGGATTCCTGAGAGGGGGAACGCAGCTAAAAGCATCAATTTTTATACAAATCCTTTATGGTCTTCAAATTGGGTGCTGCCACTTTAATAAGCCACACCTGGTTAAGACTCGTGTTCAGCTGAATTCCTCCCGCTGTAATGAGCCCTGAACATCAGGCTGAGGCTGTGATCAAGACAATACAATTAATCACCAGACCGTGCACAATTTCAGTAACATGAAAATTGCACGCAGTTAGATTTTCTAAGTAAAACTAATATTTCATGCAGGGGAAAGGGTGAAGTTTCAGTGCCTAACAAAAAAGAATTTCGGAGTTTTTAAAAAAAAAAAAAAACCTGGCAGTCAGCAGGGCCACGTGAAGGTGAATGCATAAATCAAATAACTATACCATCTGTTACAGAAAACTTAACGGGAATTAAGTGGCCCATATTTTCTAAAAATATCATTCTTCACAGTGTGCAGAAGAGCTGAATATCTAAGGAGGAATACTGGAATTGGACTTTAATTAGGAAACTCTGGGTTTTGAATACAACATGAGCTTAGTCAAACTATCAGCAAGATAAGCTTATTAAGAGAGAAATAGGAATGAGTATTTGCATGGCAAAAAAAAAAAATTAGATCTTTGCAGTGAGAGGAAGAGGGGGGATTAAAAACATGTAGTGGCCCCATTTGCAGTATTTTTTCAGCTGTAGCTCGAGGCCTCACAGAGAGACACAAACAGCAACAGGCAGGCCAAGGGCAGCTTCTGGGAGACTTTCTATTCTGGTGTGATCTAAAATACAGTGGTCATTTAAGCACCTTGAAAATTGACAAGCAAAAAAGTTCTGTGTGTATTTGAAAGTACATTTCCACACAGCGGTTGTTCCCATGCAGATGCAGTATCCAACAGAAATAAAGACCAAATGCCATTGTCATGTCTTTTCAGGCTCATCTCCAACTCCAGCCAGTGGGAAGGCACAACTTCTGGAGAGCACTGGTAGCTCCCTTCTTCATTTTCCCCATTAAAAAAAAAAAAAAAAGAAGCGTGGTAATTTGTTTTCTCCACCACTGGGTTATAAAATCTTCAGGGATTTTTTTTATTTTTTTTTCCCCCCAAGAGTTTGCACATGTCTAATCAACCAATCAAGAAGTCCTGTCTGCACACAAACAATAAAGATAAAAACAGCAGGCAAAACCGAAAACTATACATAGGAGCAGAACAACAGACTCCTTTAGAGAGGAGGCATATTTACTTGTCCAAGAGTTGATATCAAATCCTAAAGAGAACAGATTAAATGTGATGATACAACTGAATGTTTTAGGAAGATGGTTTTCAGACCAAGCAATCGAGAAAGGAGAAAGGAATTAAAAGGAGGAAAGAAGTGACATAGAAAAAGGCAAAGTGACACACAGAAAGACAATAAACAAAGTACATTTCCAAAAACCAGCGAAAAGGCTGATTTCAAAGGAATAACAGATTGAGGTTTAAAAATAAACCAAAATAAAATAAAGGTTTCCAATTTCTTGTACTGCCACTGGTCTGCTCCAGCCTTCAATTTCTTCTACACCCCCTCCTTAATCTTACCTTCTCCACAGATACTCTAAACTCTCTTGGGAAAGATCTCTTATTATACATTTTTGCAATGTCTAACAAAATAGAGCCTTGCTCTCAGCTTGTGCCTCTTTCTATTACTGTAGCACAAACAGGGAAGGGCAGTAATGGTAATAGTTGGGAAAGCTGCTCAATAATTTTTCACCTTAGCATTTTTAACAGCAAATGGCAGTTCTGTGACACCGACACAGCTCAACTAGGACAATGATATTCAATTTTGCTGTCAGGAAAACTGGAAGGAAACGCCATGTTAAATCCCAGTTCATCCAAAATAAAAATACTTGCTACCTGAACTGATCCAAAACACTTCAGAAACTGCATTTTGTAACCTGCACATGGATTCGTGGGAACTCATCTTTCAAATAGCATGATCCATTCGCCATATTTATAAAATTGAGCTGACTTGAAACAAACAAGCAAACTTATATATATATATGTGAAAATCCTGAAAACTCATCTTTTCCAATGAAGAAAAATTCCCAACTTTTAAAAATCTATGGAATTTTTTTTTCCAATGTTTTATCCTGCTTCAAGATAACAACCCAAAATGTGAGTATCAGGGATTTTTCATGGAGTAATGAATTTTGCTGATTGTCATTACTGAGGAACAGTTACCAGATTACAATGGAAGGGGAGAAAGGAAAGAAGTAATTCTTCAGAAGTTAGAAAACAATGCTGGAAAGTGCTAAGAAAACAGGTTGCCATGGAAAGCAATAGATAAGTGAAGCAGTTGTGGGTGCAGTTTAATGGTGCAAAGAGTAAGGAAAGGATACTTTGAATATGCACACTTCTAGAAGTGACTAAAAAGTGCTTTTTTTGTATGTGTGTTTCTAGAAATGGGGAGTAGCAGGAGCAGAACTATGTCATAATTAAAATGGCTCCAGAAAGGACATGTGGGCAAAGAAAAAAGGGATTTCATTGCTCTTTAGTGTTCATGGAGAAAGACTGTGTTCTCTTGCAAAATCTAATACAATCCATAGAAGTATATTTTTAAAATATACTAAAATTAACATATATATAGAAAAGAAATCACAAGACTAAACGTTTTATTTGTGGGGTTTTTTGGAAGTCCTTGTAGCAACCGTTTGTGGTTCAATGCCTTACTCTCTGTTTGCCAGTGCACATTAAATACTTCAAAAATATTAATTATTAATAAATCATCACTAATTTTGATTAAATCTGACTTAGGTCATACATTTCCCAGGTTGGCTGTGGCTGGAGCTGGTCCTTCACCATGCCCAGTGCAGACACAGTGTCTGGCTCCTTGGCAGGGGATGTTGCCAAGGGCTACAGTAAAACCAAACTAAAGACCCTTTCAGGGCTAAATCAAGAGCAGAGTGTATTGGTGGGGGCACAGCAATATTCCTGGCTCTGAGGCTCGTGCACATGCACACACACACACACAGTTTATTTAAAGGTTTTATTGTTAGCAATATAATTAGGCCCCCCAAATATACTGGGTGTATCTCTCGAATCAAGCTCCGGTAACCAGGGATTTTCTAGCAACACACACCACGGTTGAATTGCTGTAATTCTCATGTTAAAAATCTTTCACCATAACAATCTGTATTTAAATAAATAGCCTGTTACTAGTTGCTCATGCTCACTGAGTGTTATTGCTGCCTCCTTCCAAGAGAGAGCAGTAGTGAATTGTACTATCATTACCCTGGATAGTTTTACTCAAACACACTCAATTTACATTTTCGACTCTGTAACCTTTCAACCTATTGACCATGAAAAATGCTCCAACATAACGTGACACATATAAATGTTTAAAGTCCAAAGGGTAATTATCTATATTCATAGTTAAAACTGTGCCTTGATTTCACAATAGAAACCATATGTTCACTCAAAACACTTTCAATAGGCTAAATAGCACCCAGATTAACCCTGAGTTAGTTTACTGGTTAAAATAATAGCAGCATCTTCTTCTAATTCAGTAGTTCATTTATCATTTTTGATCAAGGCACGAATGTGAACTTTCAATATTTGAAAGCTTAACTTGAAAAATAAACTGAGTGCAAGAATGGCAGAAACTGACCGATTCCTAAATTTTATCTTTAATGTCATGTAATGTGCCTGATAACAGTTCAAAATATGCTGTTTAGCTTCCAGTAGAATTCTGTGTTGCTTTGCATTTAATAGACTAATTTTCTCTCCCAGAAGAAAAGGGCAATGACGTTCTGACTATTTTTTTTTTGTCCACAGAACAGTGCTTAACAGATTGCCATTTAGAACCAATCTTGACCATTTTCTTTCATGAAAAATGCTTTTGGCCCAAATCACTTCCAGGAAGTATGAAAAGTAAAGAGCACAAGCACTGTAATACCCCTGTAAAGCCTCTGCAGCATCAGTAAGAAAAGTCTAGCAATGAAAGGTATACTAAATGAGACCCCACTTAGATTTTGAAATAAGCAAACTATTCAGACACATATTTCCTTATCTTGTTTCTAGTAAGATAGAAAGAGATTATTTTGAACCTTTGGAATCACTGCAGCAGAAAATTACAAACAGAAAACAAAATTGTATATTACAGGAGTAATGACAAGTCAAATGAAAGAGACATACTTAAAAAAAAATAGCAAAACCAGGGAAATGACTTTTCAGCAAGTGCCAACTCTCTGCACATTAAACTGGTTAAAAGCTCTTTCTCTTCCTGCTTGTCATGTCATTGTTCCCTGTCAGGCAGCAGAGAACACCTCCAGCTAGTACATGATATACAGGATGCTTCATCAAAAAAGGTATTCTCTGTCTTTGAATTTGAATTGACACTTTCCTTATGTATATCATAAAAGCCCCGTGGAAATGGCAATGGACTATGGTGCAAAAAAAGCTGTGAATGTTGCAGGAAGCTTGCTGGAATGCTGGTCTCATTTCAAAAGGACATTATTACACATGGACATGATTGCCTTAAAAGTGCAGATTTATAATTATGAAAACAAAACAAAACAAAACAAAGTCTTTATCTGGTCTTCAGCTGAGCTTCAGCTTTATGCAGTAAAATGGAGTTTCTTGTGCATACAAGGTGTTTTGTTCTGCCTCTCCTGCTTTGGAACTGAAAAATTATTCTCCTGCAGGGAGAGGCTGAGGCCACATGTTTGGTTTATTAGAATAAGAGTGTTGTCCCTCATAAATTTGGAATCTTCCCTTGAACTGTTGCCATTCTGAAACGTTGTAATTTTACATCCATCATTGCATGATATGCCCTAAACAAGTCAGTGGAACCATTCACCCTTAGAAAAGCTGGCACTCAACCAATTTATTCACTCTGTAAGAGTCTTTATACAGTTCTCTTGTACACCTTTGCCATCATTTATGCATCATTTACCATAAAGTTAGGAACTGCTAATAAATCCGTTCTACTGAACGCTGCAAGTAAATCGGAAAGGTCTTTCATATTTAATATCACAGTGACTCTGTAGCCTTCATTTTGTCACACTGTAGATTATTTCTGGAGGGGTTTTACTTGAGTCCCGGTGTTATTTATCAGCAATCCTTCTGCACATCAACAAACACACTGAGCATGTGTGTTTCTATGAGAACTGCTCTGCAAGATCAGTCCAAGTTAATGCAGGTGCAGAATGGCTTTCCTACACGTAATTACAGCTTGGATTGTGTGAACCTGGCTTGAAGAGGACTATGGGTTTGTCAGAATTGCTTGCTGTGTTTGCAGACCTCTGTATTTCTAAAATTCAAGTAGAAAGGGTGTTTCTTTTTGCTGGGTCTGCAGTGAAATTACAGCGGGGGTTCCCAAGTGAAAGAGCTTGGTTAGTGGTGCTACTGAAATGCAAGAGCAAGAGGGTAGGTGTCTCCATAACATTTATTAATAAATGCATTGATACCTGTCTCTTCCCACATCACACAGTTACAGTCCTGCTGGATGGGCAGGATGACCTGGGCATGGAAAGTGTGTCCCTTTGGTGCCTTTCCTGGGAGCTGCTGCCCTTTCAGCTCAACCTCGCTCCTGTGACAGTGGCATCTGATCCTGCTGAGCTGAGGAACCTCCTCCTTTCTAAAAAGGGGAGGAACGTTTTGTGCACTTTTCACAGCATTTTAAACCCTGGATGAAAGGTGGATAACAAAGCCAGGTGAAGAGCCACTAAAGTTCCCTTGTCAGTAAGTCAACCAGTAAAAAATTAACATTAAAATGTTAATGTTAATCGAGCTAAATCACGATCTGCAGATTAACAGATTCCTCACTGTTAATGCCTAAAGTGGTAAGAAAAGAGGCTGTTAGAAAACGAGGCAAGAAGCAGTTTCTGTTGCAAAATGCTGGGACCAAATTTTTGTACAGGTATAAAGACAGTGGATAAAGAAGCTTCTAACATCATCATCGTGTAAAAGATGGAAACATGGTTCCCTACTGAACTGTATTTAAAGGATTCTCCAGCAAGACTCAGTTTCAAGGAACTGGCTACTTTCCTTCCTGATTTTGCTCTTTTTTACAGTCACATCTTTCTGATCCTCCAGTTGAGCCTAAATTTAACACACTGAGGTACCTGGCAATTCTGACTTACATCAAGGACTCTGGCAAGTTTGATTCCTTAGTCGTTCTCCTAAATGTTTGTACCTGGATAAGAAGTTTATTTATTTTTGCTTTGGTCAGGGTTTTTTTATTGGTTAGTTGGGTTTGGTTTTGGTTTGTTTGTTTTTTTTTGTAGTCTTGGCTTTTAGAAAGACTCATATGTGCCTCTTGATACCTGAACCGAGCCACGACTTCCAGGACAAAAACTTCAGTGACTAATCTAAGTAGAAGGTAATTGCTAGGCTTCCTGCAATTTTCTTGTAGACAAACTTCCTCCTTTCTTCCAGTAGCTTTTCAGCAAATATTTGTCAATGGTACAAAACATGTTTGTAGAATCTCTTAATATCAGAGGACAATAAAATTAAGGAGGGCTGACTCAGCTGTGCTCAAATCTGTACAACGTGCTCTTATCTGCTCTTTTGTAAAAGTCAATTAATACAAAGACCTTTTTGTTAATTGTTCACATTTATCTTTACTGTCTTCCATTCTTTTTCATTTTTATTATTGTTAAGGGTGCATTTTTAAATAATAGTTCATCATTGTTATAATTCTGAATTGTTATTAATGTAATCTTCCTTTTCTATTGAAAGGACTTTCTTTCTCATTAGGCATTTTAGGAAAACTTTAAATCTTTTTTGTTCTCACAGCCCCTAAAAATTTCTTTTTTATTCTTTTCTTTTACAACTTTTATTCTACAGTGATAGAGGGTGCTCTGTTGGTTACAAAGTAATCTAATCTGGTTACTTTCTGATTTCAGTAGAATTTTGTGTGTTTTACCAAACTTCCAAGTTTTTCTTGTGAAGTCATATTAGCTGATTCTTTGATTAGGAGCCTTAGAAAAGAGGAAGATTTTAATATACTTCCTCAGTCATCTTCCATGCATTTTCTTAATCAGAAATTAAATTCTGGACCCCCTGGAGTCAATGACAACACTGATATTGACTTTTGAATGACCAAGAACTTAGGTTAGATGTCTTAATATAAATATGCTCATTTGTCTTTGTACTCTGCATTGGATCCATCACTTGCCATTCTAAATTTAAAAAGCTTATGGAACTTGGCTCCAGCACATTCCTTTGTTTTCATATCCTCAGGCAACTCCATCCTCACAGTAAGAATTAGATCTAGGGCAGTTTTGCCTTTTTTTTTTTGCAGATGATGAAATTCTCTCTTTGACACAGCACGCTTGGATAGATCTGTTTCCCAACAGATTTATGAGCAGCTAAAATCCCCCGTGAAGGAAGTGTCTTCTAGCCAAGAATTTTCTGTACCCTGCTGTCCTTATGTTTGACTGGTTTGTAGCTGATTCCCACTACTTTTCAGTTTTGCTTTCTAGTTCCCTGTATCCCTGTTGGTAATTATTTTGAGCAGCCTTGCAGGAAGAGGTGTGTGTGCATCAACTGGCCACGTTGCTGTGAGCAGCACCAACCACCTTACTGGCTTTGCCAGCATCGCAGAACACACTGACAAGATTTTTAATGAATGTGCTGGAATTTGAAGACCAAGATCTATATCCACAAATCCATCCCACTGATAGGCAGTAGGGCAGTCACCTAAGGAAAAAATTAAACATTTATGCCTGTGCACTCAAAACCTCAAATTCCCTTTCTCCTAACGGTAAACAGTGCTGGTTTGACATTTGTCATAGCTAAAAAATTCAACAGGAAGGGGAAAAGATGCGGTTTCACTAAAGTTCTGACAGGATTCATTTGAATCCCTTTATGTCTCACGTGTCCATGTGTTAGTCTGTGGCTCTTTAGGAACTATGACTATTATTATTGCAGACCATTTCTTGGATAGGAGTTTTATATTTTTGCTGGTGTCCAGAAACAGACGTGAAAATAGTGTTTGTCAAGCCCTTCTTCCCAAACAACATGAGCAAAAACTTAGGTCTTTGCTCTTTTCTTCCAGGTGCTTCTTGAATGTTTTCCCATGCATGTTGTTCCTCAGGCAACAGTCCATGAGACATTTAGGACAAATAATTAAATGGAAACTTCTGTTAAATTTCTACTTAGCAAATTTTAACAATAAATTGCCACCAATTAAATAGTTGGAAAAACATTTCCTTTCTATAGAGTTTTGAAGAAGAGACAATTATTTGATCCCATCCTCTATAATCGAGTTTATTATTTCAATGGTGCCTCATCTTCATGACCAGTAGCAGATGGATGCTGCTACAAAGGATTTACAAGTTTTTAAATTCTGGTCTCTTTTTTCTCTACTGGTTAGTGACTGTGATTCTTAGAAATTACATTAATAGAGATGACTACCTGAAAATGAGACATTTACTTCCTATTTATGTTTCTTTATGCAACGTAAGTGGAAGGCAGATTAAATGCTGCAGCAATGGCTGTGCTTCTTCACTACAATGCTGGCTGCAGCCAGGGTGAAAATCTGTGGCTGCAGTGTCTGTGGTGGTGGTGCTGCTGTTGTAAGATGCTCTGTGCTCAGCCAAGGTCAATGCTTTGGGACTGGCTGAAGGATTTACAGGGCAGCCCACGAGCAGATTTGACCCTGGGTGCACACTGCAATGGCAGGGTTGCACCAGGCACTTCAGAAAGTGCTGAAAAGCTGCAACTCCAATTAACAGCACTGCATGAACTTGCTGAGACCCTGCCTGAAGCAGGGGTTTTACACCCAAAACCTGCCCATGCACAGAGCGGCCACAGCACCTGCACACAACAACCTGGGGGCTGTGGCCACGGGGCCCGTGGGGCAGGGCAGGGTCTGGCCCATCTGTCCCACGCCCCAGCCAGGCAGCAGCAGGGTGGAGGCAGCCACAGCCCTGGGCAGCAGGCATCTCCCTGGGGATGGGGATGGGATGGGGTGAGGTCTGGCTGGGATGGGGGCCCATTGCTGGTGGGTGCTGCTCTGGCACAGCTGGGACAGGGACAGATGGCCCCGGGGTCTCAAAGATGATCCTGGGCCATGGGAGCTCTGGGGGACACCAGGCAGGTGCTGTAAGGCTGTGGATGCCCTGCAGTAGTGCTGTTTCCCCACCAAGGACAACAGCTGGGAGCAAGAGGATGCCCTCACCTGCCTGGCACTGGGCACGAGGGGCAGAAAACCTGCGGGTGTGGGGAAGTTTCAGAGGCTGCTGCTGGTGGCAGAGAAATGCTCAAGTGCCCCCTGCACGGTGCTGGGGGAGCCATAACCCCTGGGCTCCTTAAATCTGGGCAGCCTTGCTCGGTGTCTTCCCTGCTCTGCTCCCCTGGACGTGGCCTTTCCACTCTCCATGCCCCACAGTCCTGGGGTTGGCACCTTCTTTTCCCCAGCCCCAGGCTGCAGGCTCCCCACAGGAGGATTTTGCTGCTATAGAAGCAGAGAAAATTGTAGTGAATCCTGCTCAGCCCAAAAATAACACCTGTTTCATGCTGAAGAATCCTCGGAGAGTTTAGCTGCCAAGCTCTAGGAAGTTTTCACAGGGTATATGCAAACTGCACATTTCCATGTAACCTCAGTTCCCTCAAACAGATTTTATTCTAGAAAATAAATAAATATCATCTCCCTCACACAGCCTTTTATATTTTCTCTTTTTGTTGCAATTCTTTATAGGGTCTCCAAACTGTCACACAATTGAACTTGCCTGTTTACATGTATGCACAGTATGAAAAAATATAATGGCCTAAAAAACTTGGATTTAATGCAAAACAGCTGACAAATTAAGGCCTACTTTTCTATTCCAGCTTTCCCATATAATAACATTTCACTGTTTCTATAAGGCTGCAGTGGGTTTGTTGGTTGTTTGTTTTTGTTGGTTTTTTGTTTTTGTGCATTTGTCTTGCAGAATACTTTTTAGTTAAGGAAAAAATTGCTTCCCTGTGTCTTAGAGTTCTTCTGTAATTTCAATTTACAGTATGTCCTCTTACTGCAATATTTGTTTTAGGGGAAAAATAGTAACCTGGATTGACTGTGTCTGCAGCATATTAGATTTTATGTATTACAATTAAATCCCCCTCTGAGCCATCTGGTTTACAGATTGTATAGATTTTTAAATTTTAATTTGTCTTCCCAATTGACCCAGATTAGGACCACCTTTTCTAGTTTTACTCTTCAAACATTCCCCGTGTTTTAACTTTCCAGTAAAAGTAATGCTTACTGGCACATGAGCTGGTTAATAATCCTGGAACCATAGTTTCAAATATTATCACATGAAAGATACTTGCCAGGCAAAGGTGCACAGAAGTGACCTTTCAAATCTTGCTAATTTTCCACCAGATAGAGGATAACTCACCTGCATCTACAATATTTCCTTGCTCTTGGCCATGCTTAATACAGGCAACACTATAAACTCTGCTGTTCCGTATTTAAGCAATTTTTTGGGGGTCATACTTGTGCAAACTTGATTTTGAGTTTTCCAGGATTTCAGTGAGCAGGGACTGGCTTTAAATCAGGCAGGAAAAAAAAGAAAAAAGAGGATACTCTCAGCAAAACCAAGATGGTGGGGTATACAAGTCTGAAAAATCAAACTGGCTTAAAAAAAAAAACCTCAGGAAAATGTCTAAGCAGCACTTGAGCTGCTCAGCCCTGTGCATTTGTCTTGCAAGCTCTTGAGGTGTCTGCAGGGCTGCCCCTGCAGAGGGGCTGCTCTACCCTACCCCAGACCCTGGCAGTCATTCCTGATGCACAGAGTTAGATCTGGGAATGCCCTCAGCAAGAACATAGTAAATTTGAGGTACTTTTTAGATAAGGTGAGTTGGAGCACAAGCCTTGGGGGGGCTGTAATTTTAGATGAACTTAAATCCTGCTTAGTTCCCGGGTCAATTGCTTGATCCTGCCACGATCTATTTCTTCTGAGGAATCTGAGGCTAAATCACTGACAGCTTTGGACTGGGAACTGCACAGATAGTTATTCCATATGCTAAAAAATGGGCTTGCAAATTATGGCTCCTCTGAATCCTGTATGACAAGTTGTGCTTTAGGAAAGCAGCCTAAGCAAAGGGTAATGCACATTTGGCAAGGTGTTCCTTAACTCTCCAGGCAACTCTTAAGGTTTTCATGTGGCTGTGCACATTTTTATTAACATTCACTTGTTCAAGTATAGAAATACATGATTACAGCACATACCTGAATATTTTGAAATCATCATAGAGAGGATAGCAGACCAACAGTGCAGAATAGCACTATCAAACAGTGGGAATACCCTGTAGTGGCATTGTTGCTGCAGATGGAATTAGTGTAGACTTTTTGAAAATCGTGTTCTAAGTGTGATGGTAATTGCCAGTCTTGTAATGACACTAAGTACAGTTTTGTGTGTTAAACTTATTTTTGCACTTTTAGCAAGAGTGTTTAACCTTCCCAAATTATTAGAATTACATATACTGGGATACCACACTTACTGTTGAGGAAATTGGTCTTGTCAGATCACTGTGGTGAAGTTTCCTCCGTTCTCTATTCACAGTGGCTATTTTAGCTCTTGCCTCATAGCTTAGTTTCTTTGTGTAGACCCAGTCTGCTTCTAAATTAGCATCACATTTAACATGCACAGTCATCAGCTCATACAACAAAAGAGCAATATGGCCAAATAAATTGAATACCACACAAAATTTTATGTGATCCCAGCACACCCACTGCAAGTCTTGATGAGAAGGAAATTCTCACAAACATCCTGTTCAGTCTTACAGGGAGATTTTCTCAGAGATCCTGCCGAGATTTTTGCATAGGATTAGTCCAAGCAAAGAAGAAATTTTGTTTGGTTACAACCACAGTGCTAAGGTATGGAGGGAACTGTATGGGAGGTAGAAAGTGTGCTGTGCCCAGAATATGCAAAGCACAGGTGGCAGTGCCATTAGCCATCACCGTGCCCTCTGGTAAAGTGCCTCTGTAGTACCAATTTACAATTATCAAGCAGAGCTCTGAAGGTTTCATGACATTAACAGCTCATAATTCTCAAGATAAGTTATATTGCAAGGACCCCTTTCGTTCACCAACTTTATTTCACGATTTTCAGCATTAAGGGGCTGAGAGTAAAGTGTACATCACTAAAAAGAAAAATAAGATTGAAAGAAAACTTGATAAAATCAACCTGGTAAAACAGTAGAGCAAAGGAATTTTCATAGTAGAATTTCTCAGAAATCAAAAATGAAAGTTATTAGCAGATGAGGAAAGCAATAAGTAACAGAAGCTAAATATTGACATGATTAATATTAACACAAATAAAATTTTATGGAATGCTTCTCAGACTTTACACATGGCTGAGGTAAAAATGGAGCCCAAGGAAATGGGGCAATAAAGAATGGTAAGGAGAGATCAAGCCTCAGAGGGAAGCACCAGCAGAAGAATTTTAAGAACAAACCATTAAAGCAAATAGTAGCACATTTCCAGATGTTCTTTGCGAGTTTTAAAGGGCTTCAAATGTGAAAGAGCTGCTCAGTAAAATGTGTTGCCTAACCTGCTGCTTAAATCAACCCTGGTGCCACTATTTAGGTTCCAGGTGAGACTTGTACTAGTACAAATTTGTCAGCTATATCTGATTTTTTTTGGGCCAAAGCAAATAGCTTGTTCTCTTTGCACCAGTTCTCCCACAAGAACTTCCCAAAGAAAATAAGGTGCTATGGAATAGAAAGGAGTGTTTTCAGACAGTGGTTCATAAGGGAGAAGAAAGGAGTAGGAGTGCTTTTAATAACAGAGAGAGCTTCCTAAGTGGATCCTCTGGAGATTGATACTGGAACATGAGTTATTCAACAAATTTTTACGTGGTCTGGGAAGGTGGATGGATAGTGATGTAAAAAATGTTTTTCCTGATAATATCATTCAGAAAATGTACTGAAAACCGACTGCCAGGAGAGTGTTCAATTCATACAGGAATAAAAGAGTCTGAAGTGGGCAATGTTGTGGATGGTCCTTCAAGAATTTCATAGTAGTGCTCACGAGCACTCCAAAGAAAAATGCCAAAGCAAAACATAATGCTGAGAATCATTGGGAGGTTAGGAATTTTTGAAGGCTACAAAACAGAAAAGATGGTCATGCCATTTTTTAGCTCTGACTTGTCTCAGGCCTGTGTGCTGTTCTGGCCATGCTGTCTGCATAAAGAACAGGTGAGGAGTGGAAGATTGTTAAACAAAAGAGTTCTTGAAGGGCTGTGCTGGTGTCTGTATGGGGAGAAAATTAGAAAAGTTACTTTTAGAATTTGTTCTGTAAAATATGACCCAGATGCCCATATGACCATAGATGGTGATAAAATAAGTAGGAAATAATATTCTTCAATATTTCTGATTAAATAAGAATTAAATTATTTTAATTAGGTGGTTGGATGATGCATTTAAAAAAAAAACACAAAAGAAACCAACAGAGAGAGTATTTTTTTCACACAGCTTATAATTGTGGATCTCACTACGACAAGCTGCTGTAATAGCAAGAATAAAATTAATCCAGAAAGGGATGTGAATTATTTTATAGGAAATCCCTACCAGTTACTGTGAAGCATGTTGGCTGGGAGGCTCAGAAAGACCAAATCAGTGAACTACAGCCCAGAAAGCTCTACTGTGGGGGTGGTCCATTTGCCCTGTTCTGAGATGCAGTTCCTAAGAATCTACATCTGATCACCAGTGACTGGGAAAAAGCTGCTGGTTGATTTGGTGTGACCCTCCTACTGTAGTCACTGAGATCTCTGTTACTGTCCTTGGGTTTGTGAGTAGCTGATGTTTTTTGGAAATGCTAGCAAGAGCTAGCCAATTATCCACTGGCATTAAGCTCTCCTGTGTGTGCATGTGTGTACAAATTACCTTGATTTCTTCCAGTTTATCTGTTCATCAGATTTAATTAGCTTGGATGGACTCCTGCTACCATTTTTCATATTCTGTCGAGTCAGAAAGTGTGCATAGTGGATTCAGTTTTGCCACGAGTAGAACCTCTTAAATATTATAGATTTACCCTAAATCACTCCTCCTCTGTTTTAAAGCCCTGTTCTAAGATGAGAACTGACTGAATCTATTATTGTTGGATCTATTCCATGAATATCCATGACTTTCTTGGCCTCAGCATCATGAATATTTTACTGCATACTAGAACACTCTCCTCATATTAGAGAGCCCATTTTTGTAGCTGAATTTGGCAGATGAGTGAGTGATTTTGCTGTTTCATTACAGTTCTTTTTTCTGGTGCTACAACAATGCCCAGAGCTGCCGTGTGGGCTGACAGCCCCGTGGTGCTGGATGCTTTAGCAGCACCAGAAGGTTCTTTGCTGTCTGAGAACACTGGTGGTCCAAACACGTAAACCAGGCAAAAGAGAGAAAGCAAAAGCAGAGCAGAGCAATGAATTGACTTGCTCACCATTACAGTGCATGTTTATGAGAGAAATTAGAACCTTCAGCTTCTCTTGATGATTTTCCAGTGGTCTGGGGAATCCACGGAGGTCCCAGCTGAGTGGAAGCTGGTGAATGTTATCCCAGTTTTCAAGAAGGAGAAGGAGGACACTGAAAACTACAGCCCTGTCAGTCTCACTTCAGTGCCTGGTAAAATCATGGAAAATATTATCCTGGGAAGTACTGAAAAACACCTGCAAGGCACTGCAGTCATTGGTCACAGCCAGCACGGCTTCACAAGGGGAAAGTCTGTCCAACCTGATTTCCTTCTACGACAGGGTAACCCACCTAGTTGACCTAGGGAAGTCAGTAGATGTCATCTTCTTGGACTTCTACAAAGCTTTTGGTGCTGTCTCTCACGGGATCCACCTGGACAG
The DNA here is from genome assembly GCF_022539395.1 of Myiozetetes cayanensis. NCBI lineage: Eukaryota > Metazoa > Chordata > Aves > Passeriformes > Tyrannidae > Myiozetetes > Myiozetetes cayanensis. The sequence goes on along the minus strand of NW_026086826.1, from coordinate 1,755,028 downwards.
GATGTCCAACATGCAGGTGAATAACCACGTTATGTGATGGGTGAGCAGCTGCCTCACAGGCTGGGCACGAAGAGTGGGCACAAAGACCTGATGGGTCCCTTTCAGCTCAACATATTCAACAATTCTATGATTTTCTAACTCCAGCAGCTCCCTTGTTCACCCCTTTGATTGAATGCAGTGGAAGGATACAGTGTTCACCTTTGAAAACTGGGTTTACAAAGTGTATTCATACTTTTTACAATTTATTTTCGTATTAGGTAAAATGGGTTTTGCTATATCCCCTTTATAGCACACAAGTTGTGCTTACTTACAAAACACTCATGCATAAGAAGACTCTTACACAGTACATTGCAGTTATTATCCTTTTTTTTTTAGAGAATTAGCATCAACACACTTGCAATATGTTTCTTACTCTAGCCAAAATATGTTGTGTTTTTATCTTTTATGACTACAGATGATGGCAAATCTGTTCTGGTTCAGAAGTATGGCAAAAGCTTTTTAACACAGAGTCAAGGACTTTAAAAAAAATATAAATATACATATATGTATATATAAAATACTGTTCTTAGATTACCAGTTGCTATGTTATTGTATATGCAAAATATTAAAAAAGCTGCTGCTGATATAAAACAGTGACAAAGGGTACAAGGTGTCAGTGTCTAGGAAAATTTGTTCACAGCAAATGCATCCAATAGCAGTGCTAAAAAAAAAAAAAAAATAAATAAAATCCCTAGAGGCCAAGTTAGTTTTTAAATCCCCATGTGAGCCCTGGCATTGCAAACGAGGTACTATGAAAATTTCTACAGATGGCTGCTTAATGTGTAAATTAATCTGACTCAGTAAGGATCATGCTAGTCAGTGGCAGTTATAATTATAGATCAGTACAAGATCTTGCTCTACAAATTTGTACAACCGCAAAACTACCACACAAGCACACGTTTATTTAAATACTTTAATTATTTACTGTCAGGATTTGTGACACATGTACGCTTCAGCTTGCAAACATTAACTAGGAATGATACACTACAGTGTAGCTAGCATAAAAATAAACAAGGTAGCTAAAAAAAAAAACCCTCCCAAACAACCAAACCCCACCCTGCAGGAATAAAGAGCACCAGAACACATAAAATAATCCAATCAGACATAAAACATCTCATTGAGTGCAGCTGTCCTCAGGAAGTCAAGAGAACAATTAAAGTGCAACATTTTAGAGGTAAGGAACAAATGTAGGTATCCTCAATTTGGATGTATGTTTACAGCTGGAATAGAAAGGTATGGAAAAACTTCAGGGCAATTGATGGAAGTTATTTAAAGCAAACATGTTCACAGTTAATGAGATTTGTGGGAGTTTTCAACCTTTTTGTTTTGTTTGTTTTCCTCAGGAGTTAAGGGAAGCAACAACCTTGAAAAGCTCATCTGTTCTGGTTACTCATGTAGGAAAACAATCCCTTGCTCTCTCTCTATCAACATGTGCCAAAGAACTCACCATGGCAAATGGGCAGTGATTGACAAATACACTCTTCTTTTTTTCTTTCTTTTTCTTTTCTTTTTTTTTTTTTTAATTTTAGAATTAATCCTGATAGAAAAAGCACCCTGACTTTAAATCCTGGCTAAATAAAAGAGGGAAAGGGAGCAAAGAAAAAGAAAAACAGATGACAGGGAGAATGAAGGAAAAACCTGGATAAGAGTGGAAGAGAAGAAAGGAAGGAAGGAAGGAAGAGAGAAAGAGAAAGAAAGTGAAAAAAAGAAAGAAAAGTAGTGAGAAAGAAAAAGAGAGAGAGAGAGAAAGAAAAAAAAAGAGAGGAAGAAAAAAAGAGAGACTAGGTGAGATCTATTGCTGTTATACTTCAAAGTGATCATAATTTCCTTACTAGTGTATACTTTCAGATAGCACTGCAGCAACATTTCTGCAAGTTCAGGGAGTGAAAGGTACTGATTAAAGTGGGCTGTTGTGGCATTTGAGAAATGCTCAAACTGTACACCTAGTTTATAATATATATAATGTGAAAATGGAACCTCAGCTACATTGCTTTTGTCTGAAATGTTAGACAAACTGTAAAAAAGAGAAATTGTTTCAGTGATACACTTAAACTTAAAGTACAAGCATTTGGACATTTTTCTGAAGGGTTCACGCTGTGGCTTGTCTAAACTCCCCACAACCACTGAATTCTTAAATATGTTTACTTGAAAAGGTCAATAGCTGGTTATCCTGTAAACTTTCCTCTAGGCTAGATAATAACAAAGTATTAGTTTTTGCTCATCTTTAGTTGTCAGCCACTCACTAGGAGGTATCCAGTGTGCTCATTTTTCCTCAGATTTTAAATGAGAGGGATAAAAGTGAATCAGAGGCAAACAGTTGACTGCCTTTCTTTAAAAAAAAAATAAATAAAAAAGAAGTCTTTGAAAAAAAACCTTAAGAAAAAAGGCAGAGACATGTAATTAAGTCATAACCCTCTACAGCAGCAGCATAAAGTACATGAAGAAGCAAGTGCATTCAGCTCACAGACAACAAAAGAAAGAAAAGCTGTTTGTTAAGCCAAACAATAATGTGTCTTGGTAACGTGAGGTTTCCATGAGGTTATCACTATTGTGCAACAAGCACACAAAATCTGTGTTAGTCAAAAGGTTCCTGTGGCCAATCACATCGTTGTGAAGAAAGATTGTTCTAGAGCTCCATGGCAGAAATCAAATTTCTCTGCATTGTAAGCACTGCCAATACAAAACTAAACCCCAAAACCAAACCAAACAAGAACAAAACACCTTCTTCCCCTCTTTCCCACACCCCTGCCCCACAAATATTTTGCAAAGTTGGTCTCTAGAATGCTTGGTATTTTCTCTAAGGTTTCTAAAGGGAAACAGTGTTGGTGAATTGGCCAGACAGTCCAACACTGGTGTGTGTTTTAGTGCAGGATGGAGAGTCATCCCCTAGACAAGGCCACAGCAATTGAGGTTGACTGGAGGAAATGGTAAATATATTTGCTTCTTTAATTCCATGGGTATGTTGATCATTGACTTGTCAAGATTACCAGAAAGGCTGGGACTGTTACAGTGGAAGATCAGGCAGCAGCAACAAGCAACTCCATACTTATATCCTCTGATGTAGACAGAGCTCTGTGGTTTTCTCTTGGGCTAAGGATATCCTTGCTACATCAAAATCAGTGTTACTGCAGCAATCTCTAGATAAAGGTTAGGCTTGGAGACTTCAGAAAACAAAATTAATTAGAAGAGTCACAAATACTTGATGAGACCACAGAAGAGTTCAAGGTGGGCTCTGAACTGGCTGTCCACAACGTAAACCATCACCACATGAAGGAGGCTACCAGAAATAGGGCTTGTTTTCCTAAACACACTACAGAAGGTGATGCAGGGGGCAGTTTGTGTACATGGGAAAGGGCCAGACTGCCTTGGCTCCCCCTGGTTCTGAAACTGCTTTCCCATCTGTCTCTGTTAGCCAGGACACCTCACCCCCAGCTTGGTCCATCACTGCTAGATATTTTTGTCTGTAGCACATCAAAAAGTGCTCAACAGGTTTGTGGTATCCATGGGGTCTGCTGTGTTCCTTGCAGCAGATTGTACCCTGCATTTTAGGGACAGTTGGGTATTATTTGCTATTTGTATATTGGTAACCATGCAAGGAATGCTTAGGCTATGAATGGTGTGTTGTTGGTTTTTTTTAATTGATCTTTATCTAAATTCAAACAAATAAGGTATATTCTTTTGGCAAAGTTTTGCTTCTTCACAGAATATTCTGAGTTGGAAGAGACCCAGAAGTATCATCAAGTCCAACTCTTCAGTGAATGGCCCATATGGGGATTTAACACAAAACTTTGCCATTATTAGCATCATGATCTGGCCAACTGAGCCATCCAATTCCTCCAACTTAATAATCTATGACGGCTAAGGAAGCAGAATATTTTGAATTTGATGATTTTCTATAATAAATCTGCAATTTACAAGGTAAGATTTGAATCTAATTCAAAGCCAGGCTTACCTTTAAAAAAAATTCAGTTATTTGGTCTGATTACATGTGAGGGTCAATTGGAATTGATTATGGTTCCCTTACTGGAAGTGAACATTCTGATAAGAATGTTTACTCCACCATTTGTTTTTCCTGAGCATTCTCCAATGATGTGATTATTAGAAGAGCTAAAAGTATTCTACTGATTAAAAAGGTCAGATCAGTCCAGTTTCTTTGTCTTGGCCACTGAAAAAATAATAGATGTTTAAAAATAAAGAAACAGACAGCTGGGTGGAAGGAAGAGGAGTCATAATAGAGTGTAATATTGATTTTCCTCTTCTCTTAGGCATTTAGTGCTCCATCCAGAGGATTCCTCCCTGGTTTTCTGCTGCAAGGCAGTGTCTAGTATACCACGTATAGTTAATTAGTTGAGCTAAATAGTATGCAAAGATTAGCATAAAGTACAGCTAACCATGTCTGCCATATGTTCAATTGTGCTTTAATGTGAATATGGAGGAATAATTACATAGTATCTGGCATATTACACTTTTTCTATAATTTACGTAGCAATACTGCAATAAAATTATGTTCATAACCTCAGACAAGCCCTTAAAAGGAATGAAAGTCGCAGGTCAGGACCAAAATTCTAATGCTAGTTGCAATGGGGATCGAGTTAACATGAGAGCATCACTTTAGTGTATGATGTGTTTCATGTGCTAAGTAGTTAAATGTTCAGTCCTCATCTAGGCCTACTTTTAATTTTTTTTTTTTTAAATTTAAAAAGCCCACATTGATTCAATATCAGATACCACAGCTCTGTTGATTATGCCCCAAATAAAGTTTCCTTGGGTTCTTTTTGGCTGGAGTGGCAATAGGCACCAGTGTAATGTGGTTCTGCAGGTGGGAGCCAAAGGCACAGTCAGTGAGTTGTACCTGCAGTGTTTTCTGCAATAATTACAGCGGATTAATTCTGTCACATTTACACACTGAATACGTGGAAAATTATTTCCAATAAGGACCTAGGACCATGCTGCAAGGGAGCCAAAATGCCTCTATCATTACCCCCAACCTAGAAAATCTACAGAAAAAGCAAAGTGAGGTCAAAACTGCAAAAGCCATCAAAAATGTTGTTGCCACAGTAGATAAAAAACTGAAGGCTTTGAAATCTTCAGGGTGAAAGTTGGATTAACTTTCTGATGCTCCAGACATCTTCTTTCAGTTCATTTCCCTCCAGCTAAATTGTTCTCTTGCATCTCAGCTAATATTTTCAAGAATTTCTTAATATGACTTTTCCTTGAAAGGTGGGGAAAAATTAAAATATGCATGTCTAAAGCAGATTTTTGACACTGTAATGGTGAAAGGCCAAATCCACCTGGTCAAAACAGAAACAGGCATCTGAAATTCAAGAAACTGGCTGACCTGTGTACAAACACACTTTTGTATTCATGGAAAAACCCATTAATATGGTACCAACTCCCCCTTCACTGCAGCCACTGTATTTCTGGTACTTTTTTCCTTCTCGAAGGCCATTAAAAGCTCTTTGGCCTTAACATCCTGCAACTTCTGGGTCATTGTGCTGCTGCTTGAGGAATCATGTTCTTAATGGTGTGTTCTTACTCCTCAAGCACAATGCAGAGTAGCTGTTGTAATCAGTTTAGCTAAAATCTGAGTGCTGCAAGAAGAGTCTTTAATGTCTCCAATTTTGTGTGCTTTTCTGGATGGATGTGCAGTTGCATTTTGTTTTATGCAGGAGGGGAAAATAATGAGAAAAAAGAAGAGAAACTAAAGCTGGTTAGATTCAGGATGCTTTTGTTTGCTCTCTTGCTGGCTCCTGTGCAAGCTTTTCTGATTTGTTTCTGAGCTGTACTTGTTTTCAAGATATCTCTGAATTTTCAATACTCAGAAGAAGCAGAAACCTAAAAATGCACTTTTAAAGACACCAGAGTAAGTTCACATTAATTGATTTTTCTTTTTTCACTCGACAATTCTGATAAAAGTGCTCGGAGGAATGGCTATTGACAGACTTATCAGAATAATTGCAATGCAGCACAGGAGAATCTCAGATGATCTCTCTGTCCTGCACTGATTTACAGCAATAAGAACCACCAAAAGTCCTACAGGAAAAGGTAAGGATAGGAAGGGCAGACCTTCCATCAAAACCCTGACCTCCTGCTTTCCCTCTCCACACTAACAGCTACCAGGCAGGCTCAAAGCAGGGAGAAGTGGAAGGAAAAATGCAGAATTCTGTCCTGCTCCTCTCCTTGCACTGACCAAGCCCAAAGTACAAGACAGGGCCCTGAACAAACCACACCAATTCGACAGAAATCACTGCTGATACGTCTCGTCTCCACAGATAAATCCACGTTTTCATGAGTAAAGGTGCAGAGCCCTAAATGGGACAATGTCACAAGCATTGGGTTGGCAACAGCTCTTTAAAATGCCTTGGAGTAGAAGCGGTCTTTGCTTTATTAGCAAATACATGTGCAATTGTTTTCACAATTATGCACAATACTCAGCATATAAAATGATATAAAAACATTTTTAGGAGTGGCTGCATGTGCTCTGTTGGGGCTGCAGAATTGCAATTTACCACATTCAAAAAGGAACATTCTCAGCTTCTCCACTTTATGTGCTGCGTTCAAACATTCTGCATTTTACTGCAACTGTTTGGCACCAAATCTCACATGCAATAAACCAAAAATGAACTTGTGCTGTTTCCTCACTTCTGCTGTTAAATCTGTGCTAATCTCTAGCCTGTGCAAGGCTCCTCCCTCCAGCTATTTATGATTTTAAAGACTTTTCTAAATTTCCAGTAATGCTGAATAGCTGTTTATAAAATTTCTAATTCTCCAAGGTCTTTTTTGAGTTAGTTTTTAAAGATACTGTGCTTTAATGGTTCCATCCACTTTCATATATTATATGTGGTAAAATAAAACACTGACTTTTCTCTCATCTTTCACTTTTCTTATTAGAAATGTATTCAGGGTTTTTTTTCCTTTTCTTTAATATACAATCCCTTTTCCTCATTACAGCTGAATTTTACTTCAACCCCTTCATTTTTTTCTTTCTTTTGATAAGACACAGCACATTTGCCTCAAATCTAATCTGGGTTTTTCAGAGAGAAGACGACTACCTAGAAGAGTTTTCCAATGTAAGTGGGAACTAAATTTTTTAAATCCTTTCCTTGTTCCTCCCAGAACGCTGATTGACAAAAATAGTTCAGAACTATCATAAAGCCTTCTCTTATTTATTACCTGGTTGCATGTCTAAACCCTTGCTCCAGTTGAACACCCAACATTCCCCTTGGAGCTCAGAGCTGTGAGCATTGGGAAACAAAGGCTGAATTCTCCAGAAGCTTCCAAGCATGTTTGGAACCATTTTTTTATTAAATAACATGATCCATTAAACCTCTTTGTCTCTTCTTCCTCCAGATTTTGCCTTTCCTTCATATTCATTTTTTTGCCTCACATTTCAATTCTATCTCCTGTCTTGTCTTCCATCAACCTTTCATTTTCTATTTTCAGTTCTGATATTTCACTGTCATATTTCTCCAGTTCACAGCCCTTTTCTGTTTACCTTAAAATATCTCCTGAGATTTTTATTTTTTTTTTTAAACCTCTAATTTTACTTTTCTTTCATCATCCCTGATGAACTAAAACTCTGGATGCCAGACCTTCTGTATATGAAAAAAAAAAGGAAAAAAAAATATTTTTTCCTTCATTTCATGAGCCTTTCCCGGTGAGAGAGAAGCGTGAAGGTTGAAATAGGGAAAGGCAAAAAGAAGTAAGCTTTACTGCATTTAAATTCAGTAGTTAGATGAAAACCCTGCAGGAAAAGTGGCACCAGCCTGATGCAGATTTTAATGAAATTGGTCTGTGGAATTTTGTACCTTCCACTGACTAAACATGAACCCCTTCTCTTCCTCCCATTAATGCAGTGCAAGGGGAAGGAAAGAGATTCAATCTTTGACACGGCTCAGATTAGAATTTACTGTAAAACTGACTCCAGAGCTTTCAGCAGTTTGGCAGATGACTCAAGGAAAACTGTCCATGAAACCAGTGAGAAGCAGCAACAGGGAATCTACATTCAGCCAGATAACCTGACTCAGGATTTTAATGAAAAGAGTGGCTGGATGCTTCTCTTTTTTCCCTAATTGTATGATTCTTGTAGTTTGATTTAGGATGAAAATGTAAATATATAGCTCATTACTTGCCTGGTTCCTGGCCTAATGACAGGAGCAATATACTTCAGAACTATTTTTCCTCTGATATTTAAATGAAATAAAAATTACTTCTGTTTTATTAAAAAAATATATATATCATATTTGGTCAAATTCTGCTCAATTTAGCCCCATGTGCTCTCAGAACTCAGAGTCATACTTTGTGGATACCACTGTATTTTTTTTGGTTTTTTTTTTTCTTTTGTTTGGGTTTTTTGGTTTGTCTTGTTTTTATTTTGGTGGGTTTTTTTGTTTTGTTTTTGTTTTTGTGATTAGGAATGGCTTTGATGTTTTCAAAGTTGCTCTGGGAATTTGGATGACCAATTCATGGGAGCTATTTTGGCTCTAATAATTGGCTCTAACACAGTTGCAAACCCCCTCCCCCAATTAAATCTAAGTTACTTTTGCATTTATTTTGTGTACCCTCCTAGATACACATGGCCCAGTAACAGATATCACTATTAAGAAATCTTTCCAGGGGTAACTAAAATAACTTTTACTTGATCACAATCTGTTGGTTGTTCAGTTTTTATACATAAAAGGTGACTTTTACAGAACATCTAATGGGGGTCTCAGTGTGTTTTTGTCCAGGACAATTGAAGTGTAGTTAGTTAGTCCATTGGGCAGTCAGTTATAGCCCAAACAAATAACTGGACTTACACCAACATGGTTTTCACCTTTGGAAAGAAAGGAAGGGATAGAGTTATTCAATATTTGCAAACTAAATCTGCTGATGCTTTAACATTTATAGCCATTATTTCATAGTGTTTTTAATTTTAAAGTTAATTTCTACTCCAAACAATTCAAATGTACATTTTACAATAAGGAAGGGGAAAAGAGAAGCCCTTGTTTGAACACTGTTCCAAGTGTTTTCCAGGAATGGCCATCAGCCAGTTCAAGTCCACAGGAAAAGATGCTCAAAGAACTCACAGTTCACTATCATGAGCATTAACAGCAGTGCTGATTAGCAATTTCCTTCCTTCTACATTAGGGTAAGCTACGACGATCCATGGTCATTTTAGGACTAAGAATTCCCAGATGGTCTCAGTTTAAATGACCTGCCTACACTGAGCACAACGCCATGGCCTTTATTAAAACTGATCAGTCGTGCTCGCCACAAGCAGAGATAAACCAAAAGGAAATACAGGAAAAATTAATGAAACAAAAAAGGTGTTAAATCTTACAAAACATTCCATCTAGTTTCTTTGGATTTTTTTTCCTTGGAAGTCTTGCCTCAGAGACAAGGCAACTATTGGTTCACAATATTTAAATTGGGAGATCTATGAATGTGGTCACACACTAAGCATGATGGAATTTGCTGCTGCTGCACTGCCTGTCTCAGATGCACAGTGGGTTGCCCACTTTTCAGCACAGAGCAGTTACATTTCCTCAGCTGGGAGCACAGCATTATCTGCAATGCTGCATCTCTCAGAAGTCCATTTCTTAGGTTTAGGCACTGTGGACCTCATCACTTCTGTATTAAGATACAATAGGGTATAACATGGACACGACCATCCAAATCCCTCCTTTTTATCAGTAACATTAACTATCTGACTGCCAAAAATGTCAAATAGACCAGGAACAACAGGAACAGTCATTTACTTCTGGAGGAAGGTGACATTTCTACTCTTTTGGTACATTAGCTCCTTCTGAAATGCCACAGAACGTGCACAGAACTGGAGAAATTTAATAAAAAAATTACTTATGCAAAATGGAATATATATAAAAAAAAAAGCCAGAGAAGGTTACAGTTGGAAGTTCAGAGCAGTTAAAAGATATATATAGATATATATATATATATATATAAGGATTGGGAAGCCTCAAATAAAATAAATAAAAAAACCCAAAACCAAACAACAAAAATAGATTTCCTCTGAGGAAAATAGAAAAAAAGGTGCAGTACATTAGTCAGACCAATTATATTCCAGGGGAAGAACAAGGAAGAACTTCATGGGTGGCCAAGACACATAGACCTGTCCCTCAGTCCAGTAAATGGCCCAGAATCCTAAACAGGAAAGCACAGAAGAAAATAAACAACTTGTGAAAGTGAGCAGCAGCAGCTGGAATCAGTCTGTTCCCCACCCCTTAATAAATCCAAGATGTAAATAGCTCAGAGGAATAAATCTCTAAAGCAGGAGCGACTGGTACATGGTTAATACCTCGATTTTCAGGGTGCCACGTAGCAATTTAAGGCACAGCATGGGCAGCTCGGGGCACTGAGAAAAACAGGGGCAATTTGAGGAGCCCGTGGTGGAAGAATGATCCCAATGCTGTCAGCTTTCCTGGAATGACTGAAAGGTTAGGAGGAAACTAAAACTGCCAGGACTACTCAAGCTGGAGAAAAAAAACCCAGGCAAACTATGAGAAACATCCCTTTTTTCCTTATTGGCAGTCAGGGACACACTTACTGGGGTAGAGTGTGTCTCGATATTCATGGTATAAGGTCTGGATTTTTTTTTTTTTAATTATTTTTTTTCATTTGACTGAAACAAATTTTAATAAATCCACTATTTTTTTATTTAAGAAAAAAAAAGAGAAAGAAAAGTCTGTGCTTTCAAAAGCTGTCAAGAGTTTAAGAGTTTTGCTGATGTAGATATTGGCTACAGGATAATACTGTGGGTTGATGTGTACCAAAAATGACTCCTAATTCAAGCTCCATCACATGAAGACATGAAGTGGTGCCTCTCAGAGCTGCCACAACACATTTGCAGCACTTTTCCTCCCTGTCAGTCAGGGGGTTCCTCTCCTGTGGAGCTTGGGAATGAGCAGTAAGGAGGAAGATTTGACTCTTCCCACTGCCAGCCTCAAACTTGTCTGAGATTCAGCGAAACCTCTGTTCTATAAAACACTGATCCTGTGGCTAAAAGTAGGGTCACTTGTATGAACTGAAGCAAAAGGAAGCTCTTGAGAAGTGTTTGATTTCTGGACAAATGGCATTAAAGCTCTTTGCAGGGATTTAACAAGGGGCTTGTAAACTTTAATGTTAGAAAGAAATCACTTGGAGTGGAAAATTTATTATTGCAACTATATGTTAAAAGGAAAAAACCCACAACAAATCTGGAAATAGATGGGTCCGGTGTGAAATGGAGTCTGTGTGTACATCCTTTATCTCTACCTCATAAACTAACAACTCTAGAAAACAGCACTTTTGGGAACTTGCTCAATATCTCAAAATTGGACATTTCCAGATGCCTGCAATGATGTTTAGTAAAAGAGAAGTGGAAATGCATCAGAGAACTTTGTGTGGAAATTTAGGGCAACATTCATCCAATCCATCTATGCTGATTTCCAGGTACTATAATCAAATCAGTCTGTCAATCCCATTGCAATTCAGACACTTTTTTTTTAAGGAATAGGAGAGATTATTAAGGTTAGCACTACATAAACTATTAATAGTACTTCTAAATGATGGAGGAACTTAAAATGTTTCAAAATATTGATAACAAGTAGGTAATTTTTATTAAAATGTGGTAAATTAGAAAAAACTGAACTGCAAATATAACAGAACCACAGAATCACAGAATATTCTGAGTTGGAAGGAACTCATCAGGATCACAGAGTCCAACTCCTGGCCCTGAGCAGGACACCCCAAAAATCACACTATGTGTCTGAGAGCATTGACCAAGTTTCTTGAACTCTGGCAGCTGTGTCCATGGCCTGGGATGCCCAACCACCCTGTGGGTGAAAAACATAGTTAAGAGTTGCTAAAGGCTTCATTTATTTGAATTATTCTGATCGAAAAGACTACCTTTGATCTCAAGATGTTCTTTTTGTTTTTACTTTGGCCCTGGCCAGAAGTAGGAAATGAAGTAGGAAAGTGAAAAACAAGTCAAGGAAGTACAAAGATATTTTGAAATTTGTAGGGGAATTAAGGAAAAAAAAAAAAGGGTTACCATAAACATTTAGTGACAATCTAGATTCTGCTCTTATTTTAGCTGAAGCCATCCAGCCATCTGATACTGGAAAGTGATATTTTCAGGATGAATAGCAGAACATACTGCAAGGAACAATTCTGACCTTTTTTGTAATACTAAGAAACATTTTATGACTGATTAGGGCTCAGTTAGTAACTATTCAACCTAGGCTTTTTGGTTAACTGGAGCAGACTGACTATTTGAGCTTCTTAGAAATACAGATGGACAAGGTCAGTACATCTCTGTTTTTCATCCAGGCAGTCAGGTAGAAAATTAGCCAACTGAACTCCATCTGTCTTTTCTTATTTTTTTTAACTTCCTTTTTATTTTTTAATTTTTTCCCCTCTTCTCTCCTAATTAGCCTTGTGGAAAAGCTTGCAGCTTACTCTTACTGTTCTTTCCCTTTCAGCCTTTCCCTCTAGGCTGGCATTGTCCTGTCCTGGCATTCCACAGAGCTCTTTGTTTCTGTGCTTTTTGCACCACCGGTTCCAGGCTTTAAATTGGAGTCATTAAGTTGTTGTGTAGTTTTTAGACATATGACCACCAGTGTAAAGGTCAGGTCACCCATTTCTGAGATAAACTGCTGAGTTCTACTTTATGGAGTATAAGCCTGCACAGACCTTGCTTGGAATTCTTCAGTAGAAAACATCCCTACGTTGACACAAAGTGAAGTTGGATAAATTTAAATGTATTAGTCATAAATACAAACAAGACTTTCTTCTTTTCCTTGCCCTACACTTGGAGAAGAATATATGTCAGACAGCAGTGAGGTGACTCATGTGGGACTGAGAAACTGAAGTATAATTCCTGATTTAAACAGAAAAGGACCTTGAATCACTCTGTCTCGCAGGAATTTCCTAATTCTTTTGAGTAACTACCATTTTGTGGTTCGTAATAATTTCTTCTCTCTCCTACTTCCCTCCTTCTCCTGCCTCATCTTGATTTCATTGCAACTCAGAATTGGAATTTTTTTTTTAAATGTCATACTCAGTATGGAAACCTCTACACTAGGAATGTTAATATCTCCACCCACATCCATTTCTGAGCTCTAGTTTAGAAAATAACATTGACCAGAGCAGAAGTATTAGATATAGACAACAAAACAAATGACTGATCAAATGACTGACTTCCCAATTTATCCCTAGGATTCATCAACACACAAGATATAATTTTTCTGGTAGACAGTAATAGAGAGTCTTTCAGTGACACAAATGTTATTTGGTGTGTTCTGAAGGACAGAAATGAACACCATACTTAATAAATGCAATAAAAACCTGTATAACATAATGGTAATGGTTTCTCGTTAGCCTTTCAGGGAGAAAGAACTTCTACTTTAATTTGACTCAAAACACATTTTAAAAGTTCCTGACCCCTAATATCAAAGTTTTAAATGTTCTGCTTTTATGCAGGGTAAAGAGGTAGTCATGACAAAACCACACACAAGTATCCCACTAAATGAGATCTAAAATAACTTCTGTGCATCAAAAATGCATTTTCAGAGTGCAATATATCCAGTGAAATCCTGGTAACAATCCTTTTCAGAGGGGGAAAAATACCATTTTAAACCTGCCAGGTTTTAAGATAAAGAGACTTTAGATCATCCCACAGCATAATCTGTGTCTGGACTTGAATATGCACACATTTTGTCAAGAGATTTTGAATTTGTAGAAAAGGTGGAGAAAGACATTAGCTGACTTGCTTTAAAAAGTAGCTTTAAATTGCTAAGAGGTTGCAATCTTACACTAAATTCCAAGGGAATGGGGTTAACACACAGGGGCCAGATCAGGAGGTTAGGATGAATAAAAAACTATTTGCAACATTTCACGTCATGCTGTGTAATTTCTTCCATGATTAATTTCACCACTGTGTGCTGTGACTGTCACTACCCTTTACACTCACCCACACATGACATCATATGTCCTGTTCTCACGTGCTAGAAGAAAAAGATGCCCTAATGTCAGGATGAAAGTCACCAATATTTCCTAATCAGATGAGGCAATACAGTTTTAATCCACTGGAAACATCCCTGCTTCTCTGGCTCTCTGTTGAGGAATGTCAGAAGCAAACAACCAAACTCTTCTGCCTCAGGATTTAAAGAATTGGATCCTTTCAACAGAGACACAACCTTTGTCCTACCCTCAAATATTGTGCTTTGTCTTTTTCTTTTCCACAGTGGTAAAACATGGAATTTAGAACCTTTCCATCAAATCCACTGACTGCTTTGCCTGACTACTATGACCCCAAAGGCTTTCCCTGAAGAACATTTTCAAAAGCTTTGTATTGACAACAACGTGTTTTGCTTGCACTGCTTCTACCTGTGAAATTCAGTAAACCTAAAATTCGGACACAGATGCTGGTAGATAACAATTTCACCTCTGAAATGGCATCACCTGTCCAAACCATAACTAAAGATGAAATCCTTCGGGAGCAAAGCAAGTGTGTTTGTGTTTCTAGCCAAGAGTGTTGCCTTGTTACCTTCTTAAAATTAATCAAAATTCAGTGAGACAAAAGAAATCTGGGCTCGATAGGTATCCTGCTTCACAAGGGGAGCTGCAGAAAAGGAGAGGAAGTTGTGTTCTTTGTTGTACACTTAAATTGTTCTTGCTCTATACATTACACACAAAGCTTTGGCAGTTTAAAGCAGAGATCTCTGCTTGCCTCTACGATGCCTGCAGGTGACCACAGTGTTTTTGTTGATCAAAAACCACAAGAGCAAGTCAAGGGCACTGTTCCATACTAGCTGATGGGCAGATGTTTTAGGTTTAAGTTGCTATGAAAAGGCCCATTTTGAGAATGTGATTGGGACAGCAGCTATATATGACAATGTCTTGGGATGAATCCAGGCAGAGCTGGAAAAGAAAATGGTAACTGATGCCTCTCCTTTTCCCAAATTCAATTAAATAATAATCTTGAACATGCATGAGAATATCGAGACTATTTTTAAAGGCATAATTTAAGGACAGTACTGTTAAATTCACCAAATGTGCTCAATGTGAATTCTTCATTACTATGGATGGAGCAACAGCAAAGCTTTTTTTTTCCTCGTGGGCTGTTAATGCTACCCTGGGATTCTGATATCTGAAATTGTGCCTTCAGAAGCTGAGCAGAATTGCCTTCCTGAAGATTATTATTAAAAAATATCAGGTTGCACTCGAAACAACGTGGGAAAAGCGCAGATAAATGCAATATTATTTTTACAAATGCATTCATCACAAAGTATATGTCTTAATCTACCGAGTGTTCTTCAGACAGAATGTTCAGCACCATCTCCCTCCTTTTGATGAAATGTAGTCATTTTTATATCACCATTTCCATAGCAGTGTAAAAGAACATATGACAATTTATTATAGGATTAGAACAAAATCACTCAAGCCTGCCAGTACAGCTTTATGATGGTTTTGTCTGCTCTGCATTTCTTAAATATCAAACTTTTTGCTGTCCTTACACATATGCACATAAATTTACTTGGGGTAAAACTGAAGCAACATAATTATTTGAAAGCTTTATTTCTGTTAAAAGTTAAAGCAACTGCTCAGTGTTATTAGTTTCTTTTTTAAATGTAAGTGTATTACACAAAGAAAAAATGGAAAATTAAAAATACTGAAGGTGAACTGAAATTATCAAGTTATCTAAAGTATTTTGACTGAGGTGATGCCAATTGCTATCATAACCTAAATTATATTTTTATTGGAAAAATCTACTATTTTCACCTGGAATTATGAAATTTAGGGGGACAACTTCCCACTGGATTAGCAGTTAAAAATGTCAGGATCCTTAGCAACCTCCCAATACAACAATCTCACCTTTGGCTTCAATCCAAAAAAGCAGCACTACTAGGGGCTGCTTATTTTAATTTTATCTTGGCATGGTATCTTCTGGATTAGCAAACAGAACTGAGCTCAGCTCTTGGGTTTACATCTAATCATAAAATATCGAGACATGTGCTTTATTCCAAATCTATTCAGAAAAAATAATATTACTTTTATAAAAGGAATGCAAAATATTTGTCCAATTAGTATGAATTTCAAACTGATTTTGAAGCTCCTGAAATGCCTGTTACTATCTGTGTTGTCTGAATTGTGCATTAATAGAAAAACTGAAATTTATAGGGTTTTGGTACCTGGGACACAGTATTTTATCATTTGTGTTTTGACAGTGAAATGCTTTTGAGTACCTTATTTTGAAGGACACGAGCAATCTTCGATTACAATACAGATGAAAAATCAGATTTAAAATGTTCCCCTTTTAAAAGTCTGAATGCATTTATAAGGAACCATCAGCTATTATCAGAATCCTCTGAAGCCCTGCAGAACAGTCTAATACATGAAAGTCAACATTTAATGTGCTATAGTCTCTTGTTTCCGTGCAGTAGCTCCAAGGAAATCAATTTTTCAGCTCGAGGGTGTTTTGAATTGGTGCAGTTCTGTAAATGTTATCCAGAACGCCTTCAAAAATAACACAATTTAATAATCACAGATGTTCCTGCTCTGTCTTCACGGCAGTGTTAAAATATCACGACAATGAGATTTATCAGATTTCACGGTACCTACAATATGCACAGAGCTATTTCTGGCAAGGCTTTAATATGACTACAAGTGAATAAACTCAATTGCAAACTTTCAGGAGGCTTTGCATGGAAGTTTTTTTGATATTTTCAAAAGAAGTGCTCCCCTCTTCCCACCTGAGAGAGGATCGAATGATGGTCACGTGAGAAGCGCTGCATTTGTGCCCCAGGATATTGAAATTTTAATTCAACAAATAAATTTTGAGTGTGTGAAGGCTGTTTCAAATGGCACTGACTACAGCTGCTCTGCCAGGACCTTTGCAGTTAACGTGCTGTGGTGGTTTCTCCCTCGTGCCTCATCGTGCTGGACACAGGTAGGGATAACTTAGACTTTGGATTCGCCACAGTGTTCCTCAAAATCAGGGTGTGGATGGAGATGTTGCCAAGTGCTTTGGATTGCACTGGGTCTGAATGGATCTTTGGAGGCACCCACACCCCCTCACTGGCTACAAGGATGGCAATGACCCGAAACAGGCTCAGTTCAGAGGCCAAACACAGGACTATAGTTTAATAAGGCACCACAAAGGTTGATAATCTGTCCCCAGAAGTCCTAACAATCAATAAATAAGAGGGAGTTTTGTTTTAAAGTATGAATCAGAAGCTGTACAGGAAAGTACACATGTTATGTTTTAAGCTTTGTTTTGTGGGGCAGTGAAGCCAGGGATGGTCACAGATCCTGGGACATCAGGACTCTCCCTTAAGTGCCTGGAGGCAGAAGGCACCTTGAATCTGAGAATAGAAAAGTAATGACTGACAGGAGAAAACAATCCCAGAACAGAGGCATTTACCAGAAGACACTCTAGTTCTTTGTCTACAGGTCTGTGCTTTAACTACATATTGAACATGCAAGGTCAGTCTGCATTGTCTGCATCTTTCTTTCTTCTGAAATAAAAGCTTCTTTTCTTTTTCTATTTTTTTTAAATTTTAATTTTGTAATGCTTAAGGAGCCACAGTTCTGTGCTTGTGGAAATTGCAGTTAGAAAACTGGAACCCACATGATAAAGATAACATTAGTTGCCATTAAAACAATACATCCATAAGCCTTATAGAATGGATTCCACAGAAAAAAAAAAATCAGTGAATTTAATGTGGTGCTTTGAATTGGCTGCAAACATGACATTACTCTGAGGATGAAATAATGTGAAGTAACTTGCACATGATTTTTTGTTAACTTGTCATTTTTATTCAGCATTTGGAAAATGTTCTTGATGGTATAAAATTATTGTTGTTCCAAAGATCACAGGTTAGCATTTTTAACCAGCCTCCTGCGTATCTTGCTTTTGACAAGGAACAGAACATTTGCCACGCTGTGTATTTGCCATATACTTATAGCTCAATTACCTGTAGAGAATTCTGATTTTTGAGTAGCATGAGAAAACAAAACCTATTGTAGTGTGCTGTGACTTTAGCAACTCATGGATTATACAGAAGCTACGAATACACAAGAATAACTCGAAGTGTTGCTGTTTGATTCACTGTCTAAACAGCAGTGCAGAGAGAGCTCATAACCTGCTGGGTCCATGTGAACAATTCCAGCTGTGTTTTAACTGCAAAAGGGCGTGAGACATCGTCACAGGCCATTCCCCACCTACCACCCACCACAGATTTTCCTTCAACAGGGAATGCAGGCATGCAGCCCACCAAGCAGTCACGGTGCTTTCCAGTATTGACAATCACTTGTTTTGCTTGCACTGTTTCTACCTGTGAAACTTAGTAAACCTAAAATTTGGACACAGGTTCTGGTAAATACCAATTTCACCTTTGAAATGGCATCACCTGTCCAAAGCACAACTAAAGATGAAATCCTTCAGGAGCTTTTATTCCTTCTGAAACTGCAATTTTGGTTGTCTTCTAGAAGCAGGTTAGGTATCCTGTATATCCCTGTGTATATCTCAGTGTTCATCTCTTAAGAATCCGTAGCACAATTCCTAATTTAGGGAGCTTTAGTTGAACATTTAGGCTGGAACTGAGCCTTTGAGGCTGTTAATGCCTAATTAACAATTGCCCTGGTGCTGAGGGTGCAGCCTGGTTACTTCCTGGCATTTTGGAGATGAAGCCTTGGATTAAGATGCTCCAGTCTGAAAAGACTGTCCTAACCAGAGTGTGAGGACATCATTTCATCTCATCTCATCTGCAACTAGTATAGACTCCCTTTTTTTTTTTCAAGTGATCCTGCAAGCTGGTGAAACCACAGATATAGAAAGGTAAGTAGATTGCTCACTGTTTGAAAAGAGGCCTGATGGTGAGACTGGTTCCCAGCAGACAGTAACTATCAAACACTAGGTGAGTGCTATTTTGATGGTACAGTGAGACTTCAGTGGCACATGAATGACTGACTCCATGTTCTTACATTGGTTTTATGCATTGACTCTAAAGTGTCTTCCCTGGCACACATAAAAGGCTGATTAGGTGTCATATTTAGTCAACAAAGCAGAATATTTCATTAAAGTGAGGAAAGTAAGCAGTTGTCTCTCTTGTAGGAACTGGAGATCAGGAGACATGATGAACTGTCAGCTAGTAAGGGAAATTGTCCCTCAGTGCAGCACTTAAAGGATTTTCTCCTGAGGTAAATCCAACCTGTCCTGCTATGCAACCATCACTGAGACACCTAAGCTGCCTCTGTTGTAAGGCTGATTTCAAGGAACGCTGGATAAATGGAAAAACCTTGTTCAGAAGTCCCAGGCAAGTGGTTATAAAATATCAAAACCCACAGCTCAGATTCTAGTCTTTTGTTTGCACTGGAGGAGCACTCAGAACACGAGTGAGGTCTCCACAAGTTATCCATTAAATGCCTGGTCCTTGAGCAGGTAGCAGGGAAAAGGGTTGATGCTGCACTCTGTGACAGTCTTCATTTAGGCCTTCTACAGAAATGGTAGGTGTTTGACCTCCTAAGTGCACAAAAAAAAAAATCCATGCCTAATGTGCAGAGGTCACATTAAATCATAACACAAACTGCTCAAGTTCAGGGATGATCAGCAAGGTCCTCTTCGCTATTGGTCATTACACCGCTCTGCAACGCCTTTTAATCAACCTAATTGTGCACAAAACTGTGGACTGCACGCTGCATGCACTTCATCTCACTTACCAGCACAGAGAAACAAAGCAGCTGCTCTAAGCAGCACAACAGTTTACAGAAAGCAAACGAAAACAAGAAAAGGAAAAGTAACAAGATGCTAATTATTGGTGTTGCAATTCATAGTGAGAAGGAGACAGTTGCTCTTTGTTCTCTAGACAGATGGCAGAGGGTTAATGACCAAAAGTTAATATCTTTTTTTTAATCATTAAAAAAACCCAACTAAACCAAACTTTTTTATGTTGGAGCCTCAGTTAAGTTTTGTCAGAGTGAAATATCTCACTATCACAGAATATTTTCTTAAATGTATAGTGTTTTATTAACTGTGCCCACTCTGTACGGCCTGTTTTGCAACAAGACGTGTTAGATAATGTCATCCTGTTGCTTCTATCACTGATGCAGTGCTGGGTGTATGTCAGTTATGATGCTCAGCCCTCCCATCCTGCTCACACCAGACTGCCTGTTGAAACACCAGTGATTTGCTTTCCCCTTAGCTCTGTCAGAGACATTCCTGTTCTCTGGCTGTGTGAATTCCTTTGTCATTCTGGCTGCCTGCAGGGATGAGTTCACAGTGCTGGGGTGCACAGGTTGAAACCTGTAAGCTCTGTCCATGTTCTACCACAAACATTTCCGAGTGGCTCCCCTAAAGAGAGGTTTCACCTATTCTGTTAACTCAGAGAGTAGCACTGGTGATACTGGGGATATTAATAATTCAACAAGAGGAAGTTTGCTCATTTAGCTCCCATTTTATCTGTAGACATTGGTAGTTCTTCCACTGACACCAAGACTTCCTTTATGTAAAGTCAATGACTAAGACTTGTGAGTGAGCACAGAAAAATGATCAACCTATTGCTGATAGCATCACCCTTTTGGAGAGGATCCAGACTGACAAGTCTCATCCTATTGAGCCTTATATTAAAAAAAGGTGGACCACTCTTATTCACAAATGCTAGCATGGCCTCACTATCTGTACAAGAAAAGAGCAGTAATTTTCATTTTGCTTATCTCTGCTTTTAATACAACATATTGCACGGGACCCATTATTTCCAGTCATCTCCAACTCCTTTCCAGTCTTCTCTCTTTCTCATTCTACACCAGGCATCCACTCAAACGATATGAGCCATCTGTAGTTTATAAAACACCTTTAAGCTATTGTTTTAAAGTTTTATACCTTTTAATGTTTTCCTATTTATTTCCTGCTGATATCAACACATATGCTGCCAAAAGCAATCTTTAGTGGATACTAACATATTCATATTGAACACTTGATCCAGAAATTTTGCAGATAATAAGCAGAGGGAACATCTGTGAGAGGCAGATAATTTTTAATATTTATGGATAGCTCATTTCCATGTTGTAATCCTTAGGATGGGAACGGGTTTGTGAGGCTCTGTGCAGGGCAAGTCATTTCTCTGTATTCCCACCATGGTTAGGTAATGAACTGAGCAGGGGTTCTAAAGAGGGAAAACCAACAAGTTTATTAATTAATGTTGGAGAAAAGATCCCTGTCATAACTTGAATGAAACACAGAATAACTGTCCAAAGAGGAAGATATTGCCCCACTTTAATGCTCTCAGGATGGCTTTGCAAACTGGACAGTGTAACCTGGAAGCATGTTTAAAAAATAAAGTACACAGTGAGAATAATTAACCATTTTCCGAACTTCCAAACAGACCCAGTTTTTATCATACAAACTCTCAGGAGCAGCAATATGCTTGAGGCATTACCTCAGCATTATTAATGAGTTCCAGATTTTGCTTCTTCATTGGCAATAAAGTCAGTGGGTTAGGCTTGGTATAAAAAGCTCACCCACCTGAGACAGAGACACTTGCATGCTGAATTTTTCTCCTACAGCCATAAATGTGAACCTGAAGATTCAGAAAATCTGGCTCATGAAGGCAGTGAAGATGTGTAAAAGTGGAGCTAGATTTCTAGTTATTATTCATTGTCACGTTAAGTTTGCATGGGTTTGCAAACACTGTAAATCATAAAATGCCTCACCTCCTATTTTTCCATTCTCGCTTTCAACAACCAAAAGCACACCTGATGTAAACCTCTTCCTTTTCACTTATGGGCACTGTTGAAAATGGTTTTACCTTTGATATCTATTTAATTACTTTTCTCTAGTAGGGGTAACCATTTGTCTTTGTCTAGCACACTGTCTCTTAACCACAGTAAAAAAAGAATGAAAAACCAGGATGATAATCATATTTTGGGGCAGCTCCCTGTAGGTCCCTATGTTAATGAAAGATATTTAATTTAAACTTTAATTTAAACTTGATAAAATCTACAGTTTTCTGATAAAAGGAAGGGAAATCACACTGTCCTGCTTGTTTGTTTACTTTGGCAATTCAGGATGGATTTTTGCACTCAGGGCGTGTCTGTGATCTTTTGCAAGACACCTTGAAAGAACAGACCTTGTACCCAAAGCCCAAATGGGACAGTTTTAGCATGGATTAAAAAAATTCACATTTGGAACTGGAGCTTAGATTACTTGTCATGGTTGTCTAACAACTGGGACAGAGAAGAAGTCAGTTGTTTTTTCTAAAGAGCTTTCCAACAGATTTTTCAGTACAATCAACCCATCCATGTTTGGAATTGTATGTGGGTAGAACAAGTTCTTGTAGGTGAAAGTGAAACCAGGTGTCTTGTACATCCCTTCATTCTCTATTTAGCAACAATGGAAATGACTTCACAAACTCAGGGCTTCTCATTTCTCTTTACTCTTCCCAAGTCTTGTATCTTCTTTAAAACACTGCTCTTTCCAACAGTTCTTAGCCTATTGGAAAGCTGTAATGAAACTTCTAGATATTAACCAAGCATGAAAAGCAAAAAAACCAAAATCAGTGAGTCATTCACTGAAGCAACCATGCTGTGTGGTGTAATTTTATAAGTTTATACTTCCCAAGTTTGTGTGAAGGTTGTGAAATCTTACTGGTCCTTGCTGAACCACCCTATGGTGAAATATATGGATTTTTTTATAGACAGATACTGGCTTTTCTACACATCAAATGGATGGAGTTGGATCCCTTTTATGTTAAGAAATATTTCATTGCTTGTGGAAACGAGGAAGAGGCTGCAGTACGAAAAGGGAAGAAGTCCAGCTTGTCAAAACAGACTTATTGACAAAATATCTCCTTCAGATGGTATTTGCAAAGGACTGCAACTGGAAACACTAAGAATGAATTGGAACACAATGCTGAGGATCCAAACTAGACTGAACAAAGGCTGAGATGCAGGAAAAAGTTTCTATCACCATTTTAAGTTTGCTTCTCACACTCTTAACAGCTGCCTTGTCACTCACATGACGTCTGAGTGGATTAGAAGGATTATCAAAGGCAGTATGCCTTCTATTCTGCTTCAAAGCTAATCAAAATTGGGTACACATGCAGTTATCCAATGCCAGCATCAATCAGAGTGTGACTGACACTGACACTCCCTGAACTAACTCCAGGATGTTGCCCTGCTGAGCACAGAACTATGCATCTCAAAATTCCCACTCCCATGAGACTCACCTGGATGTAAAAGCCTCCAGCAATTCAAATTCAAATCAGTTTTTTTTTAAAATATGTGACCAAAGCCAGGTTCAATTTTCAGCAAGAATGGCACACACTGAAATATGCCACTCTGCACAAACAGCTGAGATTTCCCAGGGATACCATCTTTTCACACGCCAACCTAACTGGATATTGCTTATCTTAGGACATCAAATGAGCTTCTGCTCCTGGTGTTGTATCTCCAAGTAAACATGTGGTACACAAAGGGGAAAAAAAAAACCACAACAAAAGCACCAGACCTTAGATTCAGACTGCTGCAGAATACTTGGAGCCTGCTACATGCATATGAATGTGTTTAGAAAGTGCTTCAGCCTTGGCTGTGTTTCAGGTTTATTCAGAATTTCTCCCCAAGTTTCAATTCAGGAGCAGCATCAGCAGCTCCTCTCCACGTCTCCCTTTCACGAGGATCTCAAAAGGCAGACCGAACCTTGGGAATTATATTCTGACCCTAACCATTAGTGGGAAACAGAAAGGAGTGCACCCATTTAAATGCTGACAATGGAACATGCAATTAACATTAAAAGAAAGAGGCAACCAAACAGCTTACACATTAAGGGACAAAATCCTTATGACATCTACAGAAAGCCCACAGTAAGAGTTCAACGCCCACATATCTGCAAAAATAACGGAGCCGATAAAATACTGTTTATAATTCTGAATAATACGAGGAAAATCAAGTAAACGAGAAACATCATTACCAAATATTGAAGTCAATCAAGATGTGGCTGACATCAAAGATTCAGGCAGCTGGGAAAGCTAGCTGAACTGAAAACTGTAATGCAAAACCGAGACACATTAACAATTACCAGAACGGATCAAACAAGAAATCCACTGAGAAATGTAGAGCTAAAATGCATCGAACCAAGCCGGTTTCTAAAGTGTCTACAAATGTCAGCTGCCTAGTGCTGCTGCATTTGCCACTGGAACAGTTGTCTTGGCAATGGAGAAGATTTTGTTTGTTTCCTTCATTGCAGAATTTAAAGTTATTGCTGGAGAAGTTTCCCTAGATAAATGCTTACCCCACTTTGTGTCTTCAATACCTATTTGGGGGGGGTCATCCTACATAATGATGCCATTTGTGCAGTGTTGTCACATCAACAGCAAATGTGATCCAAGAAAACACACAGGGGAGAATGTAAGGGAAGCTTTATTTCCTCTGTAAGGCACTGGGGATGGATCTAGGAGATCACAACAAAAATCTAATTCACAAGGCAGTGGAAATCCCTCAAAGTATTTAAAAAGGAGTTACCCAAATGATCCTGACACCTGAAAATAAACTTTTTCATGCAAGACTAAGAAGTGTGGTGTGTTTAGTTGGTTAAAAAAAGTAAAAATTAAGTCGATGTGATCATTGTTTATAGGCAGTTACAGCAGGAGAATTCCTAGTAATGGATAACTAACTATCTTTGATGATAATGTAACAAAATCCAGGGATTAGAGGTTGAAGCTGGACCTTTATTTTTTGTTTTGCCTTCCTCAGCACCATAATTGAGATTATTTTCTAGGATCACCCAGGCACATTTCATCTAATTAATTTCCTACCACTGCAAGGGCATTAGGGATTAGTTCCAGCCTTTGCCTGTAGCACAGTTAAACCTCATGAGGTCTACAACTCTTTGTTCTAATGAACACCTTTAAGTTTAGAATAAAGCCCCAGTAAAACTTAATGACCTGACAGAGACGATCTGAGGATCCCTTCTGGCTTCCAGCTCCAGGAAACTTTGTAATCATTTCAGAAATCATATTTATTAACCTATGCTGCGCTCGACGTGTAAGCCACCTAGCACAGCTGATCAAAGAGAGGTGTCCCCCTTGAGCCAGGAGAATATTTTAGAGAACAGAACAAGAAATAAGTGGTAGACAACTGAAAGCACTTCCCTAAACCCCTGTACCGTGAAGCACTCCATTAAAATGTTACTTTGAATCCCTAACAAGCTTCCACAAAGGCAGCCTGTACTCTTATCCCCCAGTCCTGTAGGCACCTAATCCTAC
Organism: Myiozetetes cayanensis; assembly: GCF_022539395.1. Lineage (NCBI taxonomy): Eukaryota > Metazoa > Chordata > Aves > Passeriformes > Tyrannidae > Myiozetetes > Myiozetetes cayanensis. The sequence goes on along the minus strand of NW_026086826.1, from coordinate 1,729,751 downwards.
AAGAGTTCCACATGGGTGCTCCTCTGTCTTTGGCCTGAAGTGGGAAAATGCTCATTATTATTACTGAGGCTACCAGGAAAGCAGCCAAGTCTGCTCTCATTCCTGGAACACAACGCCTGGAGAGCTCTGCTGAACACAGGTTAGTGCTCCTCTTCAGACAGGAACCAACCAGCTTCTCTTTTAGTGTTTCTCTAAATGCAAACCAAGAGTTCTTAAAAAAAAAACCAAAAAAAAAAAACCAAAAAAAAAGGACTGTGTTTTCCAGAAAATAAGAATTGATACCTGGGTCATAGAGAAGAGACGGCACGAGGAAGAATGGGGTGTCAGAAACAATATACAAGAGGGGGATGAGATAAGAAAACTGTGAAAGGTTCACTAATTCATTATTTTTAATAGTCTCTAGCAAATACTGACTGCAGTTCTGGGACTTGCAAAGCCAGCACAAAACCCATAAAACTTTTAGAAAAGAAAATTGAAATGAGTCATCTGAAAGAAGGAGCCAAAGAAAACAATTTCTTCATCGTAAATGACACTGCAAGAAATGAAATTAAAGGATAAAATTAAAGTAAAATAAATGATAAAATGAAAGTAAAAGACTGAGTAATTATCACTGTTTCAGAAGAAGCTGGTCTGACCTGAGTGGAATATTTGTCCACAGTGTTATTTGTGATAAGCAAATGTCTATTCTGGTGCTCTACCAACTAGCAGAAGAGAAAAGTAATTTCAGGACAAAGTTATATAAATTTCTTTCATGCTACATTTTTAATATGCCTAAATAGCTGCATAAAACCTAGAGAATTTGCTGTGTTCACTCCTTCATTACTATTTTTAACTCATTAGCTGGTTTACCAGCAAGGTTTCTTTTGCAATACAGTTGAAATATGTCCTTTCCTGCTCAAAACTCCTGTTAAGGGAAAGCAGGCAGAGGGAAGAAAAATACTGTCATCACATTATTTCATACCTAAAACTGAAAATGTAATGGAAAAGACTACAGAATGAGGCAACAAATGGAAAGGTGTATATGCATTTAAAGTATTTGCATACTAATTTTTAATGCTGAGAAAGCTAAATTCTCTATGTGAAGCATGTAATGTTCTGGTACGTGTTTAAAGAATTTTTATAGATCCTAAACTTGGAATATTGTCTCCTTGAAAATATTCATGTTTCTTGAGACATGGGGTTCAGTGGAGTAAGGAGCAATTATAACATTCAATGTTTTTATTTTATTAGTCTCCTCACATCCAATAAAAAAAAAACAAGCGAATGAGGCTCTTCAGAAAGAAAAACAATATAAATTTCTCAGTTTAGTTCTGGCACATTATCAACTTCCACCTTGAACAAACTTTCCTCCAAGTGAATTCTGTATTCAGCCAACCAGTACCAGACAAATTGAGAAAATAATTACGGATCTTTCAATAAGGATGAGACAAAGATCCAGTTACAGTGTCCCACCACTAAAAATACCTGACTGAACCTGCTGCAAACTGTGGCTGCCCTTACAGAACAAATGTGTCACTGGGAATACAGCAGGGACAGCCAGTTCTTTATTAGGAGCTCAAACTTGATTTGGTTGAGTGACCAGTGATTTTACTTCCTGAATTTTTTCCAACCTTTTCTAACGTTTTAAAGATCTGCCTAAGGTTCCTTCCCTTCAGTCCCAGGGTAGAGTTTGCTCCATTCTGCTACACAGTACCTGGATTATTTCATAATATCTCAGTATCTGGAATGTGCACCATTTGAACCTGAGTTCCTAACCTTGCAGATATTTCAGTAAATCACCATCCTGAATGCCCTTGTGGAACTTCTGTGTAACACCAGGTGTTGATAAATTTAGGCAGTCCCTCTTATATGTTTTCTATATTCTATGTAGCTATATACTAGGATTGAACATGTTACACATCATACTAATCCTTTTCTGAGCCCATAAACCAAGTGTTCTCCTGCTCAAGATCACAGGTCATTCAGACAATTACACAAGATGCATATTAATGTATTTACTCTCCACATTTGCAAGGAGTACCAAACAGAGGTTTATCCAATAAATGGCATTCAGCATTTCTGCTTGACTGAGGTTTATGACACCTGTAGATTTACAGAGTTTGAATTCTTATCCTTTAACGCATCTAAAAATCACCAGTAACTTCCTGTTGTGAATTTGAGAAGGCTCAAGATGAAGATAATCAGGTTTTTGCAATGTTGGTTTCTCCTCTATATTATAAACTTAAAAGGAACTTATAGCAATTCCTTGTGCTGAATACAGACTCTCAAAGAACTGAATTTTTCATTGAGATGGCACCCACATGTTGAATGCTAAATGTTCATGATTAGTAATATTTAAATAAACCACTTACTGATGATAAGTGGCTACATAACAGACACATATCAGTGTGATGGGTTCAAAATCTCATCCAGTATATTTTGGGTATTCACCTGGTTGTTAAACCAACATGCTATCACGTGGCTGCTGGAAATGTTTGTTCTAAGGTTTCTGAGATGGTGAAAAGCATATAAAATGCAGCAATTGTGTTTCAAATAGATAACCCCCAAGGTGTTACTGCACATATTTACTTTAATGTGAAAATCTATGTCATAAATTACCTACTTTTGACTTTCACAGGTGTTAAATAGATACAATTTTATTATTTGCCGTGTAATCAGTAGAGATTAAATATCTTAATAAGACTCAATTAAAATCATCAGATATTTATGATACTCATTGTAAAGCTTCATAAAAAAATAACCTGCCACTATTTATAGCTCTCCTCAGACGACAATATTTCTGGAATAGACTGAACCTTCACTGCCATGAAGCAACAATCTAAGAACAGGACTGTTTAATTTGCTAGAAAGTGAAGTACAATAGGGCAGTCTAATAGATGGTCAATGAATCAATTATTAGTCAGACAACCAAGTGAGCAAATTCTGTAGAAAGCAAAACGCTGCTACCACTCCCCCATCAAGAAACTCTCCCCCAATACATACTAACCCATCTTATTATCAGTGATCCAAACAAACATGCATCCACTGATGACATTAACTATTACAGCACCTATACAGGGGCATTTGCAGAATACAATTGGTTTTAATCTTTAGTCTTTGTAGTATTGATTAAATGAAGATGATGGCCTCTTAGTATGAAGAGTATCTGTGCTTTTCAATCCTCATTTCAAAGACTTGTATTGTATAAATTATAATTGGGAGGTAACTGAGAACCATGGTCTCTTATTAAACTGTCAGCTCCAAGAGAAATTTGAACTTCAAAAACTCCTTTCTTCTGTGTTTATTGTATATGTGGATCAAAAAAAGAGCCATCTGGGAACATGTAGTCTTTGAGTATGTCAGCGTGAACTCTCTCTTACACACAAGTCACCCACCCAACATTAGAAACCTACAAAAAGATTAATAGATGGGTACTAGACCTTTATATCCAGCAGTTTTTCTGTGGGGAATCTAAGTTTTAAAAACAGGTATTGAGATAAATATGCTGAGAAGAGAAAAATAACATGTGTGAGCAATGTTTGCCCAATTCAGGAAAGCCTCTTTTTTTCTGTTTTGTTTATCTCCTAAAGTTGTCATTTCACAGTCTCCACAGTAACAATAACTGCTTAGCAACAGACTGAAGAGGAGTGACATTATCACAGAACCACAGAATATCCTGAGTTAGAAGGGACTCATGAGGATCATCGAGTCCCTGCCCAGGGCCATCCCCAAGAGTCACACCCTGTGCCTGAGATTGGTGTCCAAAAGCTTCTTGAGCTCTGGCAGCCTTGGAGCTCAGGTGATATGTGCAGTGTGATGTCCCCTTGGAATAGGCACAGTTTTTAACCTGTGACTGCAGAACACTGGGGCTTGGGTTTGGGAATCTCTTTGGAAGGAAAATATTTGCTACGAGCACTGTTGGTAAAACATCTCTGCTTGAACGCTGTCATATTTACAACTTACGGTCAGCAAAGGCTCCTGGATTCTCCTGAATAAAGAAGATAAACAAGCCTAACATATAATTTCTCCTTCAGTTTAGGGAGTGCAAATAATCCACAGGTGATAGGAAAAAACCATTTTTGTTTGGTTTACAAAACTATAGTTTCCTAATATAGCATATATAATGGCTATTCCTGCTTTGAAATCCAGTGGAACAAAATAACTGTTTTAGATTTTGATGCTGACATTTCTTAAAGATTCGCTGTTATCCTCTCTTCCAGATGAAAAACAGCATTTTATATGTATGAGGAATACTAAACTGAGTCAAACATGTACATCAGACCTATTGGGTGGCCATATTTCCAATCTTTAATTTTGATTTGATGTCCTGTTCCTCCATCTCATTTTCCATTTGTCGGTTCACGAGACCTTTCTTTTGCTACTGCAGTTTTTTAATGACTTCATGTTCTATTGCTCTTTCCTAGAAAGCCTAAAACGTAAAAGATAGGCAGAGCAGGATTTTTTTAATTGGTTCTACTATTTTCCTCAAGAAAGGAGGCATGAAGTCTGGCATTTTTCATTTGGACACAGTGCACTTTTATAGAAAGTGAAAGATAATGGCGTTGGCAGTTCCTTTTTAATCCAATCTACTGCTTAGTGTCCTCGAAAAGAAAATTAGAGAACATGGCCACAGCTGGCATTTTGTGATGGAGTCCATTTTTCTTCTATTGAGGATGCAAACACTGGCTGACATTTCTCAATTAGGTCCCCTTTTTCCCTACTGATAATGAATTCTTTTATGTGGCTTTCACTTTAAACTACTCTGTAACATGGACTGCTCAATACAGTCAGTCTGATAATTAACTAAGCTGATAGTGTGAATAGCTATTTGTTATAATTTCATACAGCTACCTGTGATTTCAAATGGCAAAATCCTTTGCTCTAATAGATATATTTGGGAAATTTGGATTTATTTGTATAACACTCAATAAAATCATTCCTTCACTGTAACACAGACAATTATAATAATAGACCTTTTTTCCCTACTGGTTAGCAACTAATTTTACAGACAATTAAATTACACTAATGAATAGATTAATCAGCTTTAATGTGAATCAATATCCTTGTTTTCACTATATTTTATTTTACAGCAAAATCCGTCAACTTCACACGTACATATAGTAAAATATCTACTAGCCACTTCTATCAATGTCTATTATTCAATTAACCCACTTTTCATGGATAATCAATCTACATTAATTTGGCTGGGGTGTTCGTTAATCAGATTAGGGATGTGCACATGCACAGATCAATTGTCTTTTAAACAGGCAAGCTGGGGCAAGCACACAAAGCTGGCTATACTACTTGTGCCTCACTTTTCAGTAGGAATAAGAGGAATGAAAAAGTTACTGCTACATGAACTTCCTTTTGAATTCACTTTAAAGCCAAGAATAACAGGTTGGTTTTTTTGTTTGTTTGGGTTTGGGTTTTTTTTATTGGCATGTAAAACAGTTTTGTAGTCTTTGGCCTAATGACTCATAATAAATTAGGAAAGGCCCAGAATTCTTTATGCTATGGATTCAGAACAATTCAGAACAATCTGACTGTCCAGTCACCCTTCCATCTCTGCATTAATGTACTACAACTTGAAGTTGCTATTAAAAATTTACTTGGAACGTACCATATCTGTCAAAACAGCCTCAAGTAATTTCTCTGACCAGTATGAGATTTGTCTAAGTAAGGACTAATGAAACTGAAATAAAACCCAGGCTTATGCAAATAATTTTCCAATTAAAAATCAGATCTTCCAATTGATGACTAGCAAAAAAAAAAACCGAAACAACAACAAACTTAAACCCCCCAAAACACCACCACAAACAAACAAAACAAACAAACAAAACCCCAAAACCCAAATCAAACCCCAAAACCAAACCAAACCAAACAAAAAAAACAAAGAAAAACCCAATCAGGTTTAAGCTAGTTAACTTTGGGTACTTGCATGCAGAAAGTATTTTGAAGCTTGTGCACACCCTCTGCAGTGTGAACACATTTTGGAGCAGCATCTTTTTCAGAAGACAAGGTGAAGGATAACCCTTCAGGGGCAGAGTTGCAAGCTCTTTTAGAACAAAACAGAAATGCCAATCAAAGTGCAGATGGTTTTTCTCCTGAGAGGTGATTATTTTTTCATAGAACCTTTCCTAGAAGGATGGCTTAAATACATCAACTAAACTTCATAGTAACGTCGTGATAGGAAATATATCTCAGGCATAACTCTTCTCAAGCATTTTAAAAATACATTTGCTTTCCTGCATCAAAACATAGCAAAAAAACCCAAACGAAAAACCAAACATGAACTTTTTCCCCTTCCCAGTGCATTAGGACAAACTAACTTTATGTACCTGCTGAACCTCAGCTTCTCTGGTCATATCTCCACTCCCACAGTGTCTGAGGCAGGTCTTTTTAAGCCACGTGAAAATGTTTGACCACTTAATGTTTAGCTGCAGAAATGATAGCCTAGAAAAAAAAAGACAAACAAAAAGTTGTAGAGAAGAACAGGACTTAGATGTATTTATTCCACTCATGGAGTAATGTTATTTATATAACTACCAAATAGGGGGGAAAGTGATATTCCATTTCTATTTAATTAATTTTTTATTATTTGATTATTTGCCCACTAGTTTTGGAAATTCTGCTATTTAAAGGATGATTTTCTTAGAAAAACATCGGTAAAAATGACATGGACAAGATTTATATTCATCAGTTTACAGTGATATCAAATACCTCAGTTTATCACAGTGCAACTAATTGGGCTTCAGTAAATGACCTTGTTTACAATAAAGAAAAGACTAGAATTCACGTGGGATGGATTTGTTGAGCTAAACAAGTTAAAAAGAGCAAGGCTGATTTTTCTGATTAGAGGCAGGATTTTGAAGAAGAATAAGTATTGTTTTAATACTTGCTCTTAATTCTTTAAAAAATGGAGAAAAAAATCCACAAGAAAATTCCAAAGGCTCTGCTATGTGTTGGACAGGTTGAGGAAGTTCAAGCCCTCCTTAGGTCTGAAAGTTGTACTAAACTAATCACGTGCATTTCTACAATGAACCATAAGGGGGGAAACTGTGGATGGTGTTGTCATAGAGATCTTCACTCTGCTGAAGAGCAATTTAGTTGTGGTAGGAATTATCTATAATGTCATGAGATTAAGTGTAACCCGTGGAGATTTCTAAAGGCACTGAAGAGCATCTCCATGGACAGAATCTGTCCAAGCCACAACATATCAGAGAGCAGTTTGGTCAGAGAAAGCCCATGCTGAAGAAATGTGCCTCATGATACAGCTCCTGACAAAAGTGCTCCTGGCAGCCACTGCTCTAAAATAAAACTTCAGCTACCACTGCCTCTATCCTTGAGGGAAGCTTTTATAACCACAAGAAGAAAACAAGACAGCCCACAGCTTATCTAACCTCTTATATTAATTCCAAAAGATCCCTGCAGATCTTGCAAACACATACTAGGGTCAGAGTTTTAAAGACATACAGGTACTGTACACCCTGAGGAACTCCACACAGGAACACCAATGTTTTCTGTCACTCTCCTGATAATCAGACCCACAGGCAGGCTCAACAAATGTATGAAGAGAGAAAATATCTATAAACAGATTTTAGAAGCTAGAAAGCCAAACTAATCTCTAACCCAGTAAGACACCGGACTCTGCTCAGGAGTGTTTAGCTCTTCTGAAGCTGAACATTTAAATCATTCTCCTCCTCATCTCCAAGGGAAAAGTCCTTCTGACAGTTCAGATCTTGAAAATCTGACTTGAAATGCTGACAGATGCCTTTCAGATTCGCAGTCTTCGTGACCTGGACAAATAGAAATCCAGGTCTCTCACCTCTCGAGAAATCATTGCAGTTAATTCTGCAATTCTACTGCTAAAACTATGGCAGTTAGTGTAAATTAATGCTGATTGGAAGAGGGTGTCTCATCTCAGATGGCTGCTTTGCTGCTTGACCTTATGGAAGAGATGGGAGCTGGCTTCCATTATCTGTCTTGTTTGGATTTCATATTAAATATCCACCTAAATGGAAAATGAATAAGTAGTGCACTAAACCAGAAATAAAGCTTTCCCTGATGAATAATTTAGCAGTTAGATTATAGAATCTGACTTATATTGCTTCCCCAGGTGGTGCAACATTTCATGCTCAGTTACAGAGTTCCTCAGTTTTAAGCAGGGGACTGGGAGGTGTCTGCACTCACAGGCCTTTTTTACTGCTGGCTAATAGTTAAACCTCTATTCCAAAAATGAGAGGCATGTGCTTGAATTGCTAAGGCTTTATGGAATCCAAGACCTTAGGTTTTGTAAGACCTGTAACCACTCGTAAGTGATCCCAATAATCCTGATCACTGTGGTGAAAATCAACAGAAGGTGACTTGAGGAATCCCTCTTTCTGTTGAACCTTTTAGGGTTGCTTGCTGTTTGTAAGAGAAGTTGGCATCAATTCCCTTCAAATACAGGGGACTTGGAAATTCCTCCTGCTGGTTTTTGGTTGGGCAGCAAAAAAGGTTGTGCTAGAATCTACTCCTAGGCTGAACTGGTTGTAATGTCCAAGAACCTCACACTGCAAAGCTGAACCTCGAAACTGAAACGGAAAGAACACTTTGAGAGGAGTGATGAAGCAGCTCAAGAATCCTACAACTCTGTTAGTTTTCAGCATGAACTAATCACAAAAGCTGAAAAAATTCAGCAAACAGTGCTCTAATGAAGCAGAGCACGGAGTGGCTGAAATGAGGAAGCAGCTGATTTCACAAGATCAGTGGCAGCTTGAATTGTGCCTTGCCACCCAGCAGGAAAGGTGACAGGACCTCCAGACTTGACAAGTGCATGCTGTGAGTAAGATGTTGCTGCAGAAGGGAGAGAAGCAACCAGGTGGCCCAGTAGCTGCTCAGTTAACTTCTCTAAAGGACTTTAAAACACAGAATTCAGTTGTATTTTTAAGTTATTCCTGTTGATCTACCTCCTGGGTTTTGTATTTTCTTGTCTGGGCTTTTTTTTTTTTTTTTTAATTAGAATTTTAAAACATAAATAAAAATTTTTATGGTGCCAATTTCATTCAAGTTTTGAGTTGTTCTTTCCTGAGCATTAGAAATTCTCAGCTTTATAAGATGTTTCTTTGAATTTGAACCTGCTTTTTTTTTGCTGCCAGTTACTTGAGGCAGTTAAAAGATATCAGGAACATTCAGGACCAGACCAGAAATGCTAAATGAACACAGATAACCAGGAATAAGGAATTCTGAAGTGACCAAAGACAAGCTGGATAACATTTTTGGGCCCAAAACATAAGCTCAGACAGTTGCAATATTTCCCCCCTCCGCCTCCAAGACAACTCTTAAGTGCCACCCTATTAATCTTCAATTTCCCTTTACAATTTCTGTACCCATTCTAATTTATCATTCTGTTCAAGATTATGACATTTCCATTATTAGAGCAACTGAAATGAGAGATTTTCAAAGAAAGTAAGGGCAACTGAGTACCCAGGTACTATTTGAAGTCCATAGGAGTTGGGTCCTTGACCTTTTAAGTCATTTCATTCCCTCTGCCCATAACTTTGAGCTTCATTTCCTCTGGAATTTTTTTTTATTTTTCTTAGTACAGAAACAGAAAAACATTTGAGGCAGTGGGAATAAAAAAAAAAAAAAAAAAGAGAGAGACTTTCTCTAGTTTTCTGAAACCAAAAAAAACCAGTCAACATCTGCAGCAGCTTACTTTATATGACCTTTTCACACTGCTTTCACTCATATGAGAAGAAATAGCATAGCAAGTAAATATTCTGCTGTTGATCTGGAATACCAGTGATGTCAATGTTTGTGGTTATCAAGAACACAATGAATGCCCTTGACACTAAGGGCTATAAGAAATGAGGGGGTTTGAGTGATTTTAGTTTCTTGCTTCATTCTTTACCAGGGCATTATTAAAACTGAAAGCTTCACAATTTTCTCATTCAAAGACCTTTTCAATAGTTAAGAATATGCTTTCAAGCCATAACTGTATCAGGATGTGTGGTTGTGCCTTTGTCAAGAAAATATACACACATTTTGTTTGTGATGCTGTCTAAAATCTTGACAGCTAAAGAATTCATCTTTGGAAGTGTAGATTCATTTCTTCTCTTAGTTGCAAGTGAGTAAAAGCCTCTCTTTTATAGGTTGGATCCAGTGCCACATTGATTATGCAAATAGCCTTTGTGAATGCCTCAGGCATGCATTGCTGGAATTGGAAGGCAAGTATCTCAGAAGGCAGGCCTGAATTTTGAAACCAATGAGTTGCTCTGATATTCCTGCATTAGTAAATTATAAGCTACTGAGAAATAAGCTCCTGAGAAAGGTCTCTGAGGAGACCTTGTAACAGCGATCCTGTTCCTAAAAGGGGCAAGAAAACAGGAGACGGACTTTTTACAAGGTCATGTGCTGATAGGACAGGGAGTGATGGCTTTAAACTGAAAGAGGGTAGATTTAGATTAGATGTTAGGAAAGAAATCTTAACTGTGAGGGTGGTGAGACACTGGAACAGGTTGCCCAGGGCTGTTGGTGCCCCATCCCGGGAGAGTGAATGCACATTTGACCCTGAATGAATATTCTTCTGCTAAGTATCAGTGAAAGTTCAGAATTATTTTCAAACTCAGAAATAAAACATCAGTTGTGATTTGAAACTTTGAAAGGTTGTGATTTCTATCTTCAAAACTCATAACTTCCTATGATATTTTAGAAAGAATAAGTATGCTATTTTATTAGGGAGGAAAAATCCGTCAGTGGAAAATTGTTTTCTAGACTCGACCTGAAAGCCCAAGAAAGGTCACTCTTCATTGCAGGGAACTAAGTTAAAGTTATCTGCATTTTATTTTAAAACACTTGCTAGAAAACACATGAGGGGTTAACACGATTTCCCATTCATGCTCAGATCAACCTGGCCATACAGAATCCCTCTGAATTCACCCCTGAGTTTGGTGCAGAAACAGAATATACTGAATGTTTGGGAGAAGAGAATGATCTACAGAAGCAACACTTAGAAGAAGACAAATAGCAGAAGGCTTTTAACAAGAAATTCAAGAAGTGGAAGAAACAAACACAGAAAAAAACTGCTTGAAAAAGTTAAACAGTAGGAGACTTTTAACAGAAATCACAAATAGCAGTGAGACAAGAATAAGCCAGAAAAGCAAGTGCTAGAAAAGCTAAGCAGCAGGAAACATAGCAACAACACAGTAGCAAGACAAGAGTAAGGCAGGGAAACAGGAACTGAGGGAAGTTAACCAGTAAAAAGATTTCAGACAATGAAAAGTAGCAGTCATACCAAAGTAAGCCAGGAAAAACAACAGCTAGGAGAAGATAAGGAAGATCACGGTGAAATCAAAGAAATATGCCTTTTCTGGAAGGAAAAAAACCTTCAGTTCCTTTGGCATGGACTAGAGGTATGTATTCTGTCAGCCTCAGATAGTGCCAGGGAAGAAAATCCGGTGCAGAACTGCTTGCGTAGAAATGTCACTTCCAAAAGATAAAGCTGTGTAACAGTTTCCAAGGTTACAAACAGAAAAAGAAGAAGACATATACATAATGTTTGTTTTACGTCTTCAGAAGATTTCCACTCCACATGGGGCTGGACTTTTAAGTCAAATCAGCTTCCTCAGACTCTGCAAAGATTTCGCAGCAGACCAGCACAGACTGGGAGAGCTCATTAACTTCCAGTGTACACATCAAAGGAGCCTTGCCACGAGAAAACAAGGGGATAGCAGGCTGCAAGAACTGCTAGTGAAAACTCGAGACACCAAAACCAGGGAAACAAAGGAACTGGAAGGGTAGTTAGGAGTAAAAAGTTCTTTCCTTGTTTCTTTTGGAAAAAAAAAAACCCTCCTATATCAAAACCTTGAGGAAGGTGGGACTGGAGTGTGGCAGGACAGCTGAGCCAAAGCTGCTGAGAGAATAATCAAAACAGATTTACAGGAAGATGGTTTCTGTTTGGATTCATCCAAGTTTTGCATAAGTTGCTTAAAAATGTTTCTGCACGCTGAGAAAAGTGCAGAAATATGCTCAAATTTCCCTTCCTGGAAATGAGAAGTCAGTGAAAATAGAAATCAGGAATACTTATAGTAATAATTCTGGTTCAGAAAAGTAAGAGATGGACCCCTCATAAATAGTAGAATTACTTGTTTAGTTTCTAATTTAATTTTGGGAAGTTCTGTGAAACACTAGCTGAGAACTAAACATGAAAATTTATTAGGGTAACCCACCCTAAGTTCCATGAAGAAGAAGTTTTAGGGCTGCTTTCTGAAATCCACCCTTAAAAATGAGTAAATCTGTGTAATATTGTACACGTGAATGTAAGACAAAAAATATTGTTGGACTCCAAATGGTATTTCCTCTCTGACACAGCAGGAACACAGTAACAAGCTGGGACATTTAGAATTCATTCTGATTGAATACAGACAGAGTTCATCAAAAGTACTTCAGGCCAAAGTGTTCCACAGTTACCAAGAGCCTTGTTTTTCTCCTGCCTGTGCAACGTGGATAAATTGCACACAGTCCCCCCTGGGAGACAAGACATGCAAAAGGGAGAAGAACATCCTGCAAACTCCTGTTTCCTAAACTTCTGTCTTCTTCCAGAGTCTCAAAGATGCCAGTTTTCCAGCTTTTCATTAATGGGTGAGAATCTGAAGATCAGTCTAGGAAACCTATTCGAAGTGAAAGAGTGTAAGAGTTTGAGTAAAATAATAACAGTTCAAGAAAATGTGAGTATTATTTATGGAGAGGATCTCAGAATACGGCAGGGCAAAGTTTTCAACACGCTGCCCAAGACAGGCAGCACTGAAATGATTCCCATGTGTGTTGAGTGGACTTTTCCACTGAAATAGTCATTCTCACATTTTCTAAATGATGGGTTGCATATTATTATTGCTGGGTTTTTTTTTTATTATTTGAAGTTTTTTTTTTTTTTACATCTTGTTTGAATTTAAAGGATTGTAAAAGCACTCATGATCAAAGCACTTTATCAGCTTCTACTGGTTTAAAATGTTAGGGTTTTTTTTTTAGCTTAATTTTTAACTAAAAATAGCATTTCTTCATTTCTTGACTTGTCAGATGGTGTGAAGGGCTCAGGGAGGCAGAACAGGTGGTTGTGCTCAGCTGGGTGAACACACAAATACATGGGATAGAGAGCAAAGATTTGATGCAGGGTAATTTTTCTGTGGTTTGCTAACAGATAGAAGAAAGTTTACTCTCCATCTAACCTATCATCTGTGTGGGTGCTGGTAGGTATTTGTCTGATCAGCTGCTTAAACATGGATCTAATTCTGCATTAATGAAACCAAATACAATCTTATTGTTAATTCAGTGAGAACTACAGCATCCCTCCTTGTCTGAAAGTGTTTCTTTTCTTAGCTAAGTGGGTTTTTTAAAGGTTGAAGATGCAAAATTAACTAATGTAGAGTAATTCCTTTTTTGCTGGTTTTTTTTCACATAACTCAGGGCTTTTCTTCATAGAAAAGCAAGAATGGAAATACATACCCACAATACCCCTCCAAAACCACAACAATACAAAAAAATAAACAACCACTCATTTACAGCCACAGTTTCTAAGTCCTTGTGAAAAGACAGGCTATCAGTGGGCAGACAGACTTTACTGCCGAGTTCTAAAACCCTGGGCAAAATCAACATTCTAGGAATAGAAGAAATAGAACTATTTACTTTTTCCTTTATGAAGAGTAATTGTTTAATTTTTATTAGAGAGTTTTTAAATTTTGGGTGGTTGAAATCACTGCAGAAAAGCATTTTCTGGACATTCTAAAGGAAATCTCTACAAACTGATTTCTTTGGTCCGTGTCACTGGGGTATTCATTAATGGGGTAATTATTAATATGATACGGTTATAATGTTAATTATAACAAGCTTGAGACAGCAAGAGGTATTTCCCTGGTCCAAACAGGGTTGAATGCTCATAATTCTGACTCCTAATAACAAAATGAGACTCGTGGTCACATCGTTTGCAGCAACCAGGGTGGAATTGGTTTGGCAGAACCGATGGGATGAATTGACGTCACACCACCATTTTTATCCTTAAGTTACTAATTGGTCAGTGCCACGTTTGCTCCTGTTACTGTTTGTTGGCTCTGCCTTGTTAATTTGCACTGACAGAAGAGAAGAGTGACTTCCCCAAAGGGTGGGAAGGCCAGCCTGGAGTTACACAAGACCAAACTGTCACAGAGATGCCTTTAGGTCAGTTTTGGAAGTGCTTAAGAACATTTAAAGCAACAGAACTACAGTGAATAAATGGCAATAAGTGAAATTTCCATCATGTCTAACATTACCAAATTGTATTTAAATGAAACTCCCTGCTGAAATTATTTTGATATTTTCTTTTCAAATAAGGCTCCAAAGAATGATAATGTTGACACATGGATTTTGGAGGCTCACCAAATATAATATTTGGGGTTTTTTATTTTGAATTTTAAAATTACCCTTCGTTTTGATTTTTAAAACCCTTTATCTTTTATATGTGACTGTGCAAACCCTCAAATGTACAGACCTCAAATACTCATCTGTATTTTTAAGAAAACCTTTTTTTCTTTCTCTTTCAGTTTGGATGCAGATGCCTTTCAAAACTATTTGTAAACAAAACTTTCATTCTAAGAATAGGTATGTTAATAAACATCATTTTGTTTGTATCTTCTCATTCTATTTCAAAAGTACATTTATAAAAACACCTTAGCCAAGGAATATCAGCCACCTAAACTGAATTTTAGTTCAACAGGGTTTTATTTCCCACTATGCTCCTACAAATGGTTATGGAAAATGGGTGCTAATATTTCTCAGTTTGGGCATCATCACTTTAGCCTCCTGTTTTCATATAAATCTTCTCTGATTGCCCTCAACTTAGTAAATTGAGATGTTTTATTAAAATATATTCTTTTTAATATCTTCTCAGGACGTGGGAAGTGCTTTTCTTTCAGTATATACCCTGCAAAAATGCACATATCAAAGTCTTTAAAACCATATAGAAAATGCAGAAATAATAAAAACCACTTGGGTAAAAAAAATTATAAATTCAAATATAATCAATAACAGATAATATTTAATTACATTAAAACATAAAGAAAAACATCTGTCTCCTGAAATCAATCAATTTCATGACCCTCTTTTGTCAGCAGACCCAGAGCTGCTTTCTCCTCCCTGACTCTTTGCTGTCCTTTTTCTCCTTCCCCTAGGCCCTATCCTTCAAACCCAAACCAGAAATCAGCTCTTTTGATATGCCTGTCATATCAGACTTCCCCACCAAGGTGTCTTTCCAGTTGTTCTGGTTTTTAATATCAAAAAATCCCTTCAATCCACAGCTGTTGGTGGGGGGGAGATCCATAACTGGTTTTAGAGCTTTATTATTTTTTTCTGCTCAGTCTCAAGACACCTGGGTAATGTGAGGAAAAAGTTTGTTAGTAACTCTTGTTAACTATTCAATATTTCAATCAAGGAAATAGCTCCAGTCCAGCAGATGTAGGAAAATAACTTACAGGCTTTCATAAAGCATAATAACATAACAAAATGTTATTATTACACATTCAGTGTGATAGTAGTGACCTGGCTTAGCTGATCATATTCAAAATATTTGCTCATATTCATCCACTGTCCAAAACTAATTATTTCACAAGCAGGCACAAGGGTAAAGCTGATTCTCATTTTAAGACAAAGCATGGTGACACTTTGATGATCCTGGTGGGTCCCTTCCAGCCCAGGATATTCTGTGATTCCATGACATTAATGCAAGGGACCCACAAGCCACTTCTTGGCCACGTTTCCTCTTCTGGGCACTGAAAGTTTCCTGAACTACAGCACTAAGAGCAACTATTCTTTTCACAATAGGTATCTGCCAGAGCAATAAGATGATTAAATTCCAGGTTAGGAGAGTCAACAGAAGCTAAACATTGATTTCTAAGGAATACCCACCTTTCATGTAAGTGCTTTCAACTCATGAGTGTCAATGTTTAATGTAGGAACAATTATTTTCTAATTAAATGACAGACAAAACTGGGCTGTAGCCCAGTGAAGCCCTTTTATTTAAAATCACCTGCGATGAGCAATACTTAATCTACTATTTTTCAAGCAACATGCAGTCTCAGTCATGGTGCAAGAGTCACCCTTTTTTTTTGGCTCTGGTAAACCAGCTGTCCAGCTCAGGGACACAATTCATTAACAGGTTTTTGAAAGGACTCTTTGGGCAGTTCAACTCGTTTTGCTGCCCTTGCACCCAGAGCACTTTGCATTTACACACCTCAGGAAACTGTGGATAATCTCAGCTTTAGGCATCTTAAAAGCTTTGGTTTATTTGACTAAATGAAGTGCATTTCTTCACTTCAAGATACAGATAAGCTGAATATGGGCATTAAATACCTATCTTAATAATTTATCAGAAGGAAAAATTAAGAGAAATTAAGCTGAGAGGCATTGCTACTATTTAAGAGTAATTTCCTTTTTCTCTTAGATATTCACAGTAATATTTAGTTTTTCTCTGTGGTAGGTGACTTCATTTGACATTGCTAAATTAAAAAGCGAGTATGTGACATAAACTGAGCAGTATCACACACCTACAAAGGAGCATTTTTACCTTACTCCACATTTCTCCTAATGTTCAATGTACAACCTGCCAAGGATTCCAAATTCAGACTTTTTGCCCTTATAAGACAGGAACATCTGTAACAGTGAGACCTGAAACCTCAGTGCTTTGCTTCAGCAGCTTGTTAGTGTGCAATCCTTGCACCCCAAAAGACAGGCTGTTGTCAGTTAATTCTCTAAGAGGATCTGATAAAATGTAGCTTCGTTTCAACCCACTCTTCAAAAATCAAGGCCCGAAACGCAGTTCTCTTTCCTGATTTTTAGGTTTTATTCTGAGGCTGCAAACAAAACTAAAAAAAAAAAAAATAATAAAATAATAAAAAAAGGCAGTTAATAAAATATTCTGCACAAATTATGTGAATTTTTCATTAATTTACTCTGAATGAAGGATGGAGGGCACTGGTTTTGAATAAAACATATGATCTGGTGATTAATCAAATCCCTTTTCTGATGGAAGCAATAATCTGTCTGGAACCTGAAGGGTATACAAGGACAAAAATGAATGCAGTGAAGAAAGTAGTATTCCCAGTCTGAAAGCATCTAACACTGCCTTATTCAGGGAGGAAAAAAGAATATATTTTTGTCTTTGAAAAAGGATTCATAAATTAAGGTTATCTCTGGAGCAGATAACATTAGGTATATGTGACCACTATAGTAATTTAGTAATAGTAATCCTCTATCATTCAGTTGATCATCTGAAACAGTAAAACTCTTTCTATTAAGCACAGTGTACCTTTCTTAATTTTATTTACGCATTTCTTTCTCTTTTTGTGTCGCTGTCAATCAGTAATAATCGTATTTGAATCAAAGTTATGTCAATTTTCAGCAATTTCAAAGTCAGATCAATTCCATAAAAATGCCATATTCATAAAATCCACAAACCAATTAAAGAGAATTTTAAACATGCTTTAATTATAAGGCAAAAAGCTTGTATCATTTACAGGGCTATGTATTCTAGTCATATTTTTTCAGGTGTGCCCAGTTCCCAAAAGGTTGAAGGACAATTGGTAAGTGTTCTTCAGTGTAACAGAATGCAGGAGGTAAATGGGTTCATTATGAGTCATGGGTCCCATATTTTTATGCATTTTGTAGTACTTATTATTTGTATGTCTTCTACCCAAACTTCTGTGTATCATATATCAAACCTCTATGAACCAGGAATAAATGAAATCCTTAGTGTTGCAGTGTCAGCCAGTGAACACCTTCATTTTAACATCTGTTTTACTAATTGTTATTTTCCACTAATCTAAGAAAATTAGCAGTTTGAACATGAAAAACAAACAGGAAAACAGATTTCCAATAGGCAAAACCAGAATATATTAAATCCACCATTTAAAGAAAATGGGAAATAAATCACAATGAATTAGATCTCCTGTTGCCACATTATTAATAAATCAATATGAACTTCCATAAGGATAAGAGCACTCTGTATTTCCAGGACATTTCAGCTTCCTTTACAATGTTTATTCCATAGGAGATGTTCACCTAGATAAGCCAGTTGAAGGAAGCATATTATTTTTTGAAATCAATACAACTGCAGCTGAAGTTATTCATGTGCTTAAGCAACTTGCTGAATTCAAAATATTGAACCATATACATTGCATATAGAGTTGTACAAACAGAAATCTCTTATTCTACCCCTCCATTATCCAGGTCAGGCCTCTCAAATGATTTTAGAACTGCTCCTATGACGTATTATATTTCTGGCTCAACTGATTTTGTGCTGAAGGAGTCCTTACAGCAAACTGGCAAGTAACAATTCAATTGCCAAGTTTGCTTATTTGAAGCTGCAGTGAAAATACTGATTTCTGGTTAACACTTGGCAGGGAACATTCAAGCAGTGATGAAAAAATCCCTTTGTCTAAGCAACCCAGAGATGTCTTATTTATTTAATTAATTTTATTTCAGTGTGGAGTAAATTAGTGCGTTTATAGCCATTATATCTTTTTAACTGTATTTTAATTCCATCTGTCATTCTTTAAGAAGAAGGAAGTTTACTAATGGACATCTTGTGGATAACAATTATCCTTTAGCAAATTATTATTAATTTATCTTTCTTCCACTGGAGCAACGACTGGCAGATCTACAGCAGGTTTGCTCATGCCAATACATTGAGTAATGGCCACACAGACAAACAGAAATATCACTTCAGCATGAAATTTAAAATAGATCTGCCTCAGAAAGGGCAACTAAAGTGAATTTCCCTGATAGTATCTCATAATGTTGTCAGCTAATTACTAGCTCTAATACCTGGAAATCTTTAACAGGAAAACATGTCTCTCCATCCCTTTGCAGTGAACACTTTATACAGCATTGGTGATATGAGGACAGTGCATCAGACCCTAAATAAACAATTCAAACCATATCTATTAAAACCTAATTGCTAACATTTGGAATATTTGCATGAAAACTGCTCAATGCATACCAAAGTAACACTGGAGAAAGTATCTAAAACTACAGTATGTCAGTCTAGGAAGAATAACTTATTTCTACAATCCATCATGTTTCTCACAAAAAGAAATCTTTGGGTCTTGTCAAATGAAAAATAGGTATTAACACCTGGAATGGCATTTTCTCCAATTTCTTCCCTTCACAGTCAAGCTCATTACAGATATATCTGAAACAGATGGATTTTGTTAATCAATCTAGTGGATGTTAGTGGTCATTAGGTCAACCTTTAATTAACTACAGACAACTGGAAACATGAAGTAAAAGTTAATCAAAATTTAAGGTGGAAGGTGCTTCAAACAATTGCTGCTTCTAAAAGATCAGATCTTGAAATCTATAAATACACACTCAGGCCCAACCAGGTTACCTTTGAAGAGAATTTCTCTTCAACTGTGGCAACTCTGAGAAAAAACATGTATGTCTGTCTTCATGCTGTCATTAGTACAGCAAACATTATCCAGTGGTAAGAAAACTGTGTTCTGTGGTGGAGGAACAGTCAAGCAGCCTCAAGAGCACTCATCATAACTGACATTCCTTGTCAATTAATGTTTACAGAACGGGCAGAAGATGAAAGGCACTTTTTCAAATGCTGCTTGCTAAAAACATTAATGTAACAGCTTTTTTAGAAGTCTGTTGTGAAGATTATCCTTCTAAACAACTTATGAAAGGTTATTTGCTAGACAGAGTGACCCCTGATGCAGGACACTGCCACAGATGCCAGTATGGAGCCAAATACAATCTCTACTATCAATATCAAATATTAGACTTTTAAGAAGGAAAAATAGAACAGAAATCTCTTGGTGGTTTTCAATATTTTAATGTTTCATGAGTTATTTCAGGTTATTTTAGGCTAAAGGACAATACTATGTTCTATATAATTCACACACACTGAAGAATATTGTGAGACCTCTTATTTCTCCTTAGGGTTTCTATCAACTAACCTTCTCAAGTTTACTTTTACAATTATGACATTACAGGAGCCCTGGGAAAAAAATAAATAGCAGCTTTACAGTATCCCCTGACATTTACTTTTATCCTTTGTTATTCAGTTGCATTAGCTTGTTTAGCTACTGTGACATTTAATACAAGGAATATATCTTATACATCTAGTTAGAAAGGTCTACCACATACTTAAGGGGATGATGACTGGGTTCTGCTAATCTATATTTTAGAAGCTTTTTATTTATGCTTTCAAAAAGCTATCTCATGGTCCAGATTAGAAAAGCATCTGCTTTAAGTTTGGACTTGATGAAAAGTACCTTGCCTAGCTGATCCTGTAATGTCTCTGGTATAATATCCTGGTTTTTCCTGCCCTACCTTTCATTCACTCTCCAAACACTTGCATGAGGTTTTTCAGTTTTCTAACGAGCACTGGAATTTCCTCATGTGGGGCAAAAGGAAGGAAATGGCTAAGATGTTACTATCCCTAAAATGCAAACCCCAAATCCTTTCAGGTTGTAAATCCTGTAATCTCACCACTGCAAGTCAGAACTCCTATGATCAAACTGCTTGAGGTGGCTCCTGTAACCTATGACTCCACCTGTGCCTCGGAAGGAATTACAGGTCATTAATACCCACTGAGATTTAATATTATTCTTCCTGTTTTCTGTGTTTATGGCTAAAATAATGTTCTATGAGCGGCTCTTAATGGAAGAGCAGATTGAGGAGTTGCCTCTGGAGTGCTTACAGGAATTTCTAGGGAAACTACGTGTTCACAAAAATGCCTTTATATTACAAGGTAAGCTAAGCACTTGCAAACTGGGTGGGGATTTACCCCACAACTGAGAGCTACACCTGAAAATCACGTTTTTTTTCTTGCAACAGATTCAGTTCTCCTAGGGAATAGTCAAATGTAAGTGTTTCTTGATGATTCTCTCCATTTGTAGCAGGAACCAACCTGGCTGCACTTTCAAATGTATTTTGACATTTCCAAACCATCTTATTTACAGGCCCTGCAAATAACTCGCCTTGTTAAACACTAAAGAGATGTGTGCCAAAACCAAAGATTACTTAAAAACAAATATTAAAAGCCTCAGTCACATGAGCCCAGCATTTTCTAAAGCTTCCACACTAAAAAAAACCCACAAACAACAAACAAACAAATATTAATTTTGGATTCTCTATGTATTGTGGAACTATTAATAATTATCTATAAGTATGTTGAGAAAAAGATGTTGAACTCACATGAACTGATCTGTTTGTGCAAAGGTCAGCCTTATAATGCTCCCAAACTCTGCATTTAGTAAAACCAGTATGATTGCTATTAAAAAGTTTTTAAACAAAAGCGAGGCATGCTGTTTCTCTCAGATTTCAGACACCAAGTCCCTAACCCTTGAGAATATTCCTAACTCTTGTGTTCTTTTGTGAGGCAGTGACACAGTTCACTCCTAACCAGGTAATTTCTCAAATTTTTTGAATTCTTTTGAGTACTTTAATTCAAGAATCACTTCCAGCAGGTTACATTTGATGGTGGGTGTTAGGAAAAGTGTGACCTTAATGACTTAATGACAACCACAATATTTCTAAGCATTCTTGTAATAAATTCTGGTCCTTATTTCTTCAGTATGACTTAAAGAGAAGCAGAAAATATCTCCCTGCTTGCTGGGTAGAGACCAGTGCTCTGAATACATTAAAATAATGCAACAATTACAGAAAAAGAAGAAAAAATCTTCTCCAGTTTAATACATTTTTTTTCTTTTTTTTTTTTGGCAAGCTAGACATTAAATTAGCATTTCAGCATTATTACCTGAAATCTCAAAAAGGATGAAGCACCTTTTTTACTCCAGGGAACAACTGGGCAGTGTTCAACCTGCAGGTGACAGAGACCATGGACCTCTCTCTCTCCTACGTAGATTTTGGTTGGTCCACAAATCTGCCCACATCATTAGTTTATATAATGCTAAAAAGCACGTTTTAATGCCCCTGTTGTTCTCACATGTAAATTTAATGAAGGAGAGGCAGCCTGGAAGTGAAGAGCCTTCTGCAAGCATAGTGCTCTCCCTTGTTATGTGGTGCTGTTACAACTGCACACGTTTCCCCCCCACCCTCACTGTGCTGTATCTGCTTGTGCATAAACAAAAACTTTTAATCTGCTTATAATTCTCTCTGCCACTCAAACCCACTTCCTCTCCCCCCTACCTCCCTTTTCAATTACAACAACACAATGCTGTCTGTCAGTGGAATATCTGGGCTATGTTTTCTGCATAACATTTTTTTAGGCATGGCCTTTCCTTTCAGTTTAAACAGGCAATGCTCCCACTCAGACGTGCAACACTTTTCATCTCAATTACAGCGTTATCCTTTTCCTGGCCTCTTGAAAAACACACTCTTGTCCCATTCAAACAGGACAAAGATTGTCTCAGTGTTTCACTGCTTTGACCATGCCAGCTCTCTTCCCATGCTGCTGTTTGCTCCCTTTCTCTGCCTACCTTCCTCCCCTCACCACAACATATGCTTCTCTCCAGCACTAGTTTGTTGGGTTTTTTTTAAAATCTCTTTCAGGCTTTCCACCTTGCTACCTTTCTGAACTCTGGTGTTCCACACGTTGTGTGAAAACCCAAAAAGCTACAACACCAAACCCCTTCATTGTAATCCCTAAACCTCTTAGGTTTTTTGAGCCATCAAACACTGTCACTGGCTTTGATGAGCTAGAACTCTTCCTGTCCTGCAGTGTTTTATTAAGAATCTCCCTCTGCCTGTATCCAAGAAGATATTAATGTGTATTTAGATTGCCATCCTTCTTTGCTGATGTTTATAGCTTCTCACACAACACCTTCCTGATGACTGTGGCTCGCAGGTGTTACAGGGACTGCAAGAAAGGGCTCTGAGGGCAAAGCACTCAGTGCTTGTGGCTGCCTCAGAAAGCTGTTGATTACTGTCACGTCTAGTTTGAGTGAAGGGTGAACTCTATGCATTATTCCACTTAAATATCTGTCCTAACTCTGTCTGTTAATGTAACAGTTGACATCAAATCTAAAGCTGAGTGAGACGCCTCACCGTGACTCATCAGGGGATGCAGGGAGGGTACTGCTGCTCTTTGAGGAAAATTAAAAACAATCAGATTCAGGAGATGACAACTTGTCTAGCAAAATGATGTTTGCAGCACTGAAGCAGTGGAAAACCAGGCTTATTTTAGTTGAGATAAATTTCCAGACTGTTACCTGAATAATAAGGAAATAAATACTTAAGAGGGAGAAAAAAATAAATTGAGACTTCCTGGAGGAGTCCCAAAAGGTCATTAACTATAAAGGTCAAAGTTTTTCTGTAGAAAATACCCTTCTACAAAGAATGCAACACAGGTGGGCAAAAAGGCAGAATGTGACCATGTGTCTGGATTCTGCAGAGAAGTCAGCTTGACAAGGGGAGTAAAGAGAGTGATACAGATAAAATCATTTACTTAAGTGGTAGTAGCATGGTTTATTTTGTTGTCTGGGGTTTTTTTCATTTCTTCAATTGTTTTGCATAAATTTATCTTATCACATGGTTTTTTGTACATATGATAAGTAAATGAATTATTTCCATTTCTGGATTTGACCAGAGGTGGGGTTCAACACAAGCATACAACACCCTGACATTACTAATCAAACCTGCATTCTGGTGACTGAGATGCTCAGTTCCTTCAGCAAATATTCCAGGTGGTAAAAAGTTCACAGAAGAATCTCACTGCCTGTTTAATAACTAATATCACAGGGACTAGTGGCAAACAGGAGCACTGTAGCATACAGTATATATAATATAAATGTCATGTTATGAAAGAATATTCAAAGGCTTCCTTACTGTGTTGTCATGCAAATAATGATGAAAGAAGAGACTTTCATGTCCAAACAGAGACTATATGAACAGTCCCATACTGAGAGAATTCATGGATAAGATACATTAATCCCATAAAATTCATTTTTCCACTGACGTTCTGCTTCAAGATGATTTTCTGCTAGGACTGCTCTGCTAAGCCTGTTGCATATTTGTCACCTAAATTGAAGATAATAAGGTCCAATAAAAAAAAAAAAAGTCCCATTTTTTTTCTTCCCCTTACTGCTGCCAGGATGTATAAAAGATAACTTTGTTAAGAACTGGATTTTGTTTGGCAAAGGTCACTTGTTTCCTACCTACTGGTTCAGAAATCTGTACAAGAGCACGAAGAACTTGGGAAAGAATATTCCCAGGGAGATGTTATATTTCATCACCTCATGCAGCTGCAGAGGTGGCTCTAATTTTAGGTGGTGCCCCTGTGATGTCATCAATTGTCTCAAAGTATTTAGAGGAAGGATAGCTCAGCACCAGCTACATACAGTGCTAGTCTGTTATAACAAAACTACTTTTTCTGGAAATGTTTCTTCTAGCTGAAGATAGAGAAGAAGGAAAGAAGGTGCCAACAGAAAAGTTATTAAATATAATTTGATTTTTTTGGGTCTAAACTAGCCACATACTTGTTTTAGGCAGCATGTTGATGTTATGCAACTCATTTCTTGCACTTTTAAGTAGTCTTCATTTAGCTGTTTACAATTAAATTGGAAAGTACAAGTATATATTATTTTTGGGTTGTGGGCAACCCCACTTTATGCCTAATTGAATACCCAGGCAATAATTCAGCCTCTGTGTATTATTGTTGCTGCTGTTCATAAACCAACAAGCTTTTGTGGTTTATGCCATCAACAGAAAACCAAAGCTGAGTTGCAGCCTTGCATTCAACCTCTGTCTTGAGTACAGAAATTGCCAGTTTTTCAGAAAGTGCAATTTAGAGACACGGGATCTGGAGACCTATAAAGTGCATTTCTTCACGTCAGTGCCAACAGTCAAAGTTGTGAGCACTCTAAAGAAAAGCAAGATTTAAAAACATCTCAAAGTACACCCAGAGTTCTGCAGATTACAGAATGCTTTCATTAATTTTCCAAGAACTTTGCACAAGCTGCATTCTACACGATCCCTCCAGAGACAGTCTCAAAAGTTAATCATCAGAGAAGGGGAGCTGGAGTAGAGGAAATCAAAACAAAGAGGAGGAAAGGAGGACTTCTCTCAATTCATGTCTTAATGATCTGTGGGAAGATGAGCAGCAAACACCTGACATATAAACTGAGCATTTTCAAAGATGGTGAAACAATTTCCTTTATGAACCCCTACAAGAAAGTATTCTGCCAGTCAGGGTTTGTTTTCAA
This sequence comes from Myiozetetes cayanensis, assembly GCF_022539395.1. Classification (NCBI taxonomy): domain Eukaryota; kingdom Metazoa; phylum Chordata; class Aves; order Passeriformes; family Tyrannidae; genus Myiozetetes; species Myiozetetes cayanensis. The sequence goes on along the minus strand of NW_026086826.1, from coordinate 1,704,594 downwards.
GAATGCATTTCAGAAGTTGCAGTAGGGGGTTCGAATCACAGATTCCCTCATTTTATTTCTGTCTCTGCTGCTGATTACTTGACAAATTAAAAGTTATTTGATCACAGTCAAGTACCTGAAGTATCTGCAGTCTGGGAATACATTTATGTTGATATGTTCTCAAGCTGCTGCAGCATTTGGCACTTTTTCAAAAGCAAGTATCCTAGAACAATTACAGGAAACAGGTGGCTAACGTATTTTGAATTAATGCTATGTATATGCTGGTGTTTCGTAGCACACAGGACTGAACTGCAAGATCTTCCAACCTTTCAGCAAACTTTTGGACAGACCATCTTGTGAGAAACTTTGTTGTGTCATCTTTCTTGCTGGACATTTCTTTCACGTGTCCAACTTAGACTGGTGTTCCTGTGCCTTTAAATGGAACCTTCCAGCAGGTGCCAGTTCCTGAATAATGGAAATACAGTCCCTGTTTAAAACAGAGGGTGCCATGTAATGAAACTGAAGATTCATATTGACAGAGGGGGTCCCAAGAGCACAACAGTTTGCAACAGCAGCAGAACAATGAGATGTACAGTCTTTGTATTCTGCTGGTACCATACCCTGTTATGTATAAGATTATTGCTTACGATTTAAGTTTGGTGTGAAAAGAAATAAATATTACGTGGCAAATAGTCTGCATGATGGTGCAGAGAATCACAGGTGGTGAAGGGCACTGAATTACTCCTTAAACATAGTCCTTGCAAGGATTCTTAGGGCTTGCAAAGTACAAATCCACGTATAAAATGTTCAGCAGTTGCATTTAAGTTGCACTTAAATGCAACTGCAGTTCAATTGCAGCTGGAGTTAGATTGTAGTTTAGGAATAGCACATAAAACACACTCTTCAGTGTCAAAGGAATTTGAATTTTCTGAACTCCCCTTGCATGGCTGTGTTTGATGAGAAATAGCAAATAAACAGCTAAGCTTTTACCCACTTCTTATCCCAGGGACAACAAAATTCAAGAGCAGGATTACTGTGCAGATGTATCCACAAATACCACAACCCCTGAGATGCTCCACAGGATCCCCACATGAGTGTTCAGTGCACAGACCCCCAAACCCTTCACGGACTGGGATGCTCAGAGACACGAGAGGGAAGATGTTCTGTGTCACGTTTGCAGCACTGCTGCCTCTTCCAGTGCTGCTTTTTCCTTAATCACATTTCTGCTCCTGTGCAGGGGAAAATCTTCCCTGATTCACAGGCTTTTTCAAATCCTGACTGTTGACTGCTGTAGTCCTGTATCTACTTTTCCCTCCGTTGCACGTTTTTTTTTGACTTTTTGTAAACTCCAGACCTCAATGAAAAGGAGCAATTCCAGCAGTTTGATGAGCTCTACAACCAAAGAAAAGGGAGGCAAAAAATATACATTTGGGACTGGGATGAAAGAAAGGATCTTCTAATTTTTAAATCTATGTGAAAACTCCAGGTATTTCCAATCAAACATTGAAACTTTCATATTATGAAAAGCCTTTTAAGAGAAGAATAGGATAGAAAAGTCACAGAGGTTCAGTCTCCTAGATTTCAAATATATCAGAAACTGCAGAGTTAAGATCAGTAGTATATTCAGCAGTATATTTAAACTTCAACAAGTAAGGTTTCAAAAGAGAAAGGAATTATTGTATTTTTATAAATACAGAAAATTTCAGGATTTTAACTCACACAACTTTCTGAAGCATGGAATGGAATTTGCCTTCCAGGGAACAGTTTTAAATAGAGGCTATATTTTGAAAGTACTCAAAAACGTGCAACTGCATGCAAAATAAATGGCAATATTTACCTAAAAGCAATTTAAGTGCTTGTTGAAAGTAGGAATTAGAAATATTTATATATACAAGTATATGCTTATTAGAGGATTCAACTCCACATTCTTACTAGCAAACAATAGCTTCTAAAAAAGATTAAAAAATACCAACAACCTTCAAAGGTGAACTGATCTGAAGACAAAAATGTTAATGGAAGTGTATTGTTATTCATTCATCCTTTCTCCAAAATCTTTTTTTAAATAGAACTATGAAAAAGGTTTATCTTATTATGAAACACAGAACAGTATAGGGTCAAATGTGACCTGTGTTTCAAGTAAGAGAGAATGGAGCCTTTAATGAACATTTAATTTTTTTTGTCTCTTTGCATACCAGTTTGTATGAGATGCTGACTGCCCTGCTTTTTATCTTCAAACCAACTGAATGCCTCTGTTGTGACCATTAAATCCAGTGACTCACACGGTCCCATTTTTAGTTTTGACAAATAGACTGCACAAAAAATTGCACCTTGAGCTTTGCATCATTTAATTTTTATGAATTGTCTTAATGTAAAATAGAAGTTTTCAAACTCTAGCACTTGAATAAGGCATAAAAATTCCAGTAATGGTCACTGCAAAGACAGAACTAGAAGGGTTCACATTAAAACTGGTTGTCTTGAATATTTAAGGTATATCAGCAAGTTTGAGCTTTTCAAGCAGCTTGAAATCCAAGTTTAAATCTCAAAGGGTAGATTTTAATTTATTACTATTTTAAGTTACACTTAAACACCACTATGAGAAACATTCTTACAGCTTTCTCGAACAACTGCCATCAGGTTTCTGAGGTTTAACTTTTTACTGGAAATTCTAGTAATGAAACAGCTCCTTATGCTTCAAAACCTGACCTTAGAGGAAGTTTACAATGGAGAGAGTTTAACAAGGCTTTTCAGAGAAAGTTGCAGTCCATTGAGACTGGTCCTTTTTCTTTTTTTTTTGCAAGTGTTATTAAGTAGCTTGGTAAATCTGGTGTCCATACAACACTAACACAGTCACATATTGGTATTATTATTTACCAGCTGAGGAGATGCTAGGCAGGTCCCAGGGTAAGAATAAAAATCATTCTTCATATCAGGAAGATTTCAAAAGATTAAATAATGTTACATAATAATAATCCAGGAAGACATTCTCCAACCCTGTATGCTCTATTATCTTAAAAAACCCTCAAGAACAAGAATTTGCAGACAGGGATGGTCATAAAAACATTGCATTGATGAAGGATGAGTCTGCAGACACCCAGGTCAAGGTTTCACCCCAGATGATGATTATCTGGGATATTTTTTAGATATACCATCTTTGCTGAGAATTGGACTATGAAATTGCCATCTCAGTTCCAATTCAGACAGTTTAGGGCTGGCTCTGAAGCTATATATTACTGTACAATCTCTGCTTCCTCTCCAGTTTTACACTTGGAAACCAACTCCCAAACCATCCAGTTTTCTTCAGAGTTTCCTGAGAGTGATCTACATTCCTCTGCATAGCCAGATACAGGCAGAGGCCCTTGAGTTATTTGCTTCCATTTATGTATGAAAAAGCAGGATGCAAAACGTCTGGGAAATCAGAAATAGGGAAAAGTGGGATTTCTGCTGCCTGGTAGAGCTCTTCCAGACTTTGATGTCCAGGTAAGGTCCAAATGCCTGGTACCCACAAAACAAAGCATTCCTGGCTGTAAATTGTGGCAGGGACACTCTTGTACCCAGACATTTCCCAAAGCTTCAGAGTCAAGATCTGGGGCTTCTAAACATGAAACCGAGGTGTTTATAGTGTATCTATTCCATGTAATTTGCCTTGAGAATAACTGGATGGTTCACCCTCTTAGTTTGGACACAGAACATCTCAGATGTTTGACTCTGTGTATGTCAGAGCAAAGTCAGGACAATTAAGGACCTGGTATTCTCCTACCTCTCCCTAAAACAGACTCTAGAAAACATATCACCACGAAGGGACATTCACTCCTTACTTCAAGTTTGCTGAGAGACAGAGAGATAGTCTGTGTCCTATTTGAGCTGTACCCTCCAACTATCACAACATTCTGAAAAGTGACAGCATTCCAGTGGCCTAAACCAACATACCAGCTGGTCTATTAATTCCAGAGTGTCAAATGTGAAATCTCAGAAGTTCATGAAGGGAAAAAAAAATAAATTAATGCTTCTCAGGAATGAATTGAAGCATAAGATGCTTATATTCAATAAAAAATCCTAAAATGTTTTACCATAAAAATGCCCTCAGTGCTATGCATGCTTTGTACCTTAAGAATTTCATAATAAACAGCATTTTTTTAAATTGGAATCCTGCTTGGGTCACAATATTAAGGTATAAGCAGCCCCTTTTCTCTTTCTGCAATGTTATCCTTATTTCATGAACCTACAGGACACGGTTTCCCCTCTAATGTCACCTTCTCTCTGCTTCATTATTTTTTACACGTCACACATGTAATACCCTGGCACAGAAAAGATGCTCCACTGTGGTGCCATGTAATTGCCAGCTGTGTTTTATCCCCCATGTGCCCCTTGAGACCGCCTCAATTTGCTAAGAACTCCTTCCCCTTGACTCAAAATTATGAAAGAGAAGGGAGAAGGTTTGAAAAGACATCAGCAATCTGACAGTTTCAGATTTGCATTCTAGGGATTTGCATATATCCTATTAAAGCTTATTTGACACAGGTTTAGAATGTATACATTTGACAGTTAATTTACAGGGTTAACACTGTAATTTTATAAATGCGAGATTTCTTACAATTAATCCTCACAAAGTGACATCTGATATTCCTGATAGACAAAGACAAGCAGTTGCTTCAAGAAGACTTCAAGAGATAGCATTTTGTAGGCAAATTTACACCAGAAGGGTCTGCTCTATTTTTGGGCCATTAACAAGCGGTCCAGTTTTCAAATGTTAAATTTCATTAGAGTGGAGTTTACTAAGTGTTCTAAACGAGATGTCTTGCACATGTAGTGAGCTCATAAAATGCCAAACTTTTCTCAGCTCATTTCACAGGAGGCTCAATTGATTACTTTGTGATTTAGGAGCCACAGTGGGCAAGAGTGAATTAAATTTTAGTTACACTGATAAAACAAAAAGAAACTTGAATTTCACAGTTTTTTAGCATTACAATGAATGCTAAAAAAAAAAAAAATCAAGACTATTTGGTGAATAAAGGGCTAATGTATTTTAATATGAGGGGATACAATCCATGGAAATGCTTCAATTTCAACCTGAAACTTTTTTTTCCCAGAAAGTCTCTTCTCTTTTAAAAGGTTGAAAGACATTTCAGTAACACTGGAAACTTACAAAATCTAGAGATTATTAAAAGATGCCTCTGCTTTGGCAAATTTGTATTCTGTTTAGGTTTCCATCAGAATCTGTGGAATTTATATTATAGAATTCCAAGTGACAGGTGCTATGTGAGCACACATATTAGTATTTTTTGTAAAATTCCACTGCAGTGTACTAATAAGGAACATATACCAGGAATGAAAGGCAGAATCCTGTGGAAAAAAAAAGATTGTGATAATAAATTAAGCAGAAGCAAAAACCCTTGAACAATCTTCTTTTGAAAGAATGGAAGAGAAAGAAAACAGCACCAGTGTTACCACAGATTCTATCTGCAACTATTTTAATTAGATTAAATATGTTTAAGGGGAATGGTTTGCCCAATTTATTTGGTTTTAACACCAATGCTTTCCCTGCTAGAATTACAGTTTTATTACTGTATTTCATACTTGCAACATGGTTTTTGGTTCTCAAGACACTGCTAAGAGGGGAAGAAAAAAAGCAAACCATTGAACAAGTAGAAACCCCTTTGATGATGTCTGGAGAAAACACAATTATTTTTTGATGGCTCAGATAACAGGGCTGTATCAGTATCTTTCTAGATCTATTGGGGAGACATTTGAATCCCAGAAGAGAAATAAAACCCTCTCTTTTGGCAGTGCTGGGTCTCCCCTACATGCTCTTAGTGCCAGTTAAGGTAAAGGTCTCAGAGCTTGGTCCTACACAAACCTCCCAGCATTACTCTACAAAAAGAAGATTTTCCTTGGGTTTTTCAAAAAGTAACCTTTGGCAGGTTACAGTACAAAACCTATTTTGTACAACTCTTGAAAGAAAAACGCTTTCTTCTCTTTTACACCATAAGCTCGAAAAAAACCCAAACAAACAAACTACACATTTATTTATTGCATTGTGATATATTTTACCAAAAGCCTTTCAGAACAGGGCACTCCTGATCCTGAAGGATTTTTTTTTTCCCCTTATGTTAACCATTCTGCTAGTCTGGGACTCATTCACCAGATGTCAAATGTTTCTGAGCATCCCTTGCCTGGACCCCTTCCTGGAGCCACAAGCCAGGGCTGCAGTTCCCTGGTAGGCTGGCTGTTGGCATTCCCAGTGGTAATTAGTGGCCCAGGTAGTTTGGGTCCCTATCTCATAAAGCACTGCCTGCCCAAGCCTGTTCTTCTGGAGCTCCCCACTCAGCAGGAATTTTAATTTCGTTTAAATTCCACGGCAATCAAGTACGTACAGCACAAAATTTTGCTGGAGAATTCCTTTGCCAGTCCAGTCCTCAGTCAGGAACTCCCATCTTGCTACTCTAACTTATGTGTTACTGGGGCAAACATCATCAGAAAGACCCTTTTGTTGTGGTGTTACAACATTTGTTGAAAAACACCCTTTACAGCACTGGGTTCAGCCCTAAACGTGTCATCAGCTTCTCCCTGACAGTGGGTGCCAAAACCAGCACAAACTTCGTGGGATCTGATAGTTTTAAACTTGACTCCTGATGGGAATAAAGAAGCTGCTGGGAGACTGTAATGAGAAAAGCTGGAATATAAGCAATCTAAGCAATATAAGCAATCATCTGCATTCTGGCTTTGCCTCGGGGGAATGAGCCCTGTCTTTTCTAGATGTACAGGCAAAGAAAGTGTCAGTTTTATCCACATGCCAGCCCAGAAGAATTAAAAATTGCTGTTTGAGATTTGATATAGACCAAAGGAAAACAGTTTGATACAGGTATTTTTAAAAGAAGTTTTACTGGCTTGAATCTTCTTCGCATTGTTTTCATTTATTAAGAGGTGCATGAGATGTAAGGCTTATATTGGATGAAAGGAATAAAAAGAAGGAAATAAAACATAATTTTTTTCATTATTTAAGGTTCAAAGTAGATCCAGGCATTCTGAAAATGTACAGAATATCTAAAGTATTTACAATCTCATTAAAAAGCCTTTCATATCTTTGTGAATTGCCCATGGAAAAAAACCTCAGAATGAAACAAGCTTTGCAGAAAACATTTTGATGTACCTGTTTCACGACTCAACAAGTATCCAAAGGGGAGAAAAAAGATGGAAGAATAATTAAAATGTAAGAAGTTTGGGCTTTAAAATGCCAGGATGGGGTACAAGTTGAAAAAAAATCAGGGAAGCTTACAAATAATTCCTGGTTCCAAATAATCTCATTTGCAGTCAAAACACTGGGCAAAGCAGCTTCTCAAATTTCAGAGAAAAAGAAATTAATCAGAGATTTATGAGCTAGGTAGTCCTGATTAATATTCTACTAATGTAAGGTGTTTTATTCCAACATTTATTTGGCTGAACCTACTTAAAAGTGCGATTCAGGACCAAGATGAAAATAGCAGCGGCACAGATATCCCCACCCTGCTGCCTAGAGGGTGGCACATGGGACCAAAAACAAGAGAGTAAGACAAGTCTGTTTGTCACCACTCTGTTCAGAGGGACAAACATCAGGGCACTGATTTGATGGTAGTAAAGCATGACGTCAAATGTCACTTCATGAACGTGGAAGTCATTCTGTACTCCAGGGGATTCAGCCCCCAGGGAATTTAAACCAGCTTTGGGTGGCTGGTAGTTCTCTAACATGATATAACAAGATGGAAAAAACAACAGAGAAAAGGATCTTAGTGTAAGTATATCTAGGGAAGAAGGAAGCAAAAAAAAAAATTAGAGTGATAATTTCTAGGGAAGCACAAATTAAAAAGGTCATCTTGGCCTCATCTGCTATCTGGGCATCCTCAAGAAATCAAAGATCTAACAAGATTCCTGTTAAGCTTGTTTTGAGCAGAGAAACAAAAATACTTCTGCAAAGTGACTGTTAAGAGAAGATGGTGCCAAGGGGTGCCACAACCAGAAAGTTGAATCCGTTCTCTAATTTTGAGTACAGGATCATTCCAGAGCTGCCTCTCTGAAAAGGATTTTTCTGATCTTTCTTTGTCTCCACTTTCTCCTTCTTCAATGGAAGCAGATTGTAAAATAACTGGAGTGCTGGGCATCATATTAAACCAATTAATAGATTAAAATAAATGAAAGAAGAATAACCCTTAGTTCTTTCTATCTGAAACATCTTTTAACCATTCTATCACCTTTGAAATTCTATACTGCAGAAGCACATTACAGTCACCCATGTGAACAATTATTTGTTTCTGGAGTGTAGAATGCAGCTCTTGAAACTCTAAAGCAATTTTCTATTTCTTCTATCTGCTTTGTGGTTGTTTTCTTTTTTTTTTTCCTATCCAGTGCCTGTTATAAAATTCTGACTTTATCTCTGGTAGTTACTGTTTTGAGCTGTAACATTTGGGCCTGCCAATCTTTAAAATCTGTAGGTGGGCTACTGCCTGGGGGTATATTAACCCCAAAATTATTGAACTTCATGTTACTGCTTGCCTGCATTGGGCATTGAGTTGATTTCTTTCTGTGTTTCTTTGATCAAAAATGGATTTCCCTCTCAATGTTGTTGTCATTAAGTTGATTACCCTTTTCCCCTTTTATAGTAGAAGTCTGCTTTGTATGTGGCATTTTAAACTAACAGAATACAACACTGAGAAAATAGCCTGCATTGGAAATAATCCCTCAGAGAGGAAGAATGCCTTGCATGGCCTTCATCTGCCTTTTGCTGCAAATATAATGGATCCATCACAGCATCCACTTCTTCACACCCCAACCCAGCCAGGAGCTGCAATTTCCAAGCAATGCATTGACCTCAGCAAGAAAGTCTCCACTGACACAGGAAATGTTCACTCCTGTGTCTGCAGTGTCACTGAAAATTCATGTATAAACTGGATAGGACTTCATGCAGATACCCACCTGGGAACTGAACAGATGGTCTCTGGCCACACCATGTCAAACAGACCTGCATTTTGCCATGACGTTACACTCACCTAATGCTAAGTATATTAAGTGTTTACTCACTTGCTTAAGAGTTTTGACCCAAAATAATGACATACTCCTGGAATAAGATGGCTGTTTCCAGGTTTGTTCAAAAATGTTTGGTTATGAATTATGTTCTTGGTACACGTAATTTAAGGTAACTTTATAGCAACAGTGACCTTTCTAGCAAACCCTGAAGGATGTACCGAATATTTTTAGAACATTATTAGTTCTGTTAAACTGGACAGCTCTGGACAGCATCCACACCTTCCATATGCTCGAATAGTATTTTATTGTGAGCTTTTAAAATCAAGCCATATATTGAGATAGGTGTGCTTTCCTCTGACAAGGCAAGAAGGTGGAAAAAAAAATGAACATGGGAGAACATAATCCAGGCTTCTCTTATCACATGAACTGTTCACTCTGAACAGCTGAATACTGTAAAGGATAGACACACATGTGAATCTGACCTAATGAAAAACTCTGTTTAGTCCCTCTGTCAGACTTCTAGAATTCACTGGCAAACTTATTTATTGCCAGGCCCAAGTGGCCTCAGAATAGTAGTGAAGTCTCAGCTCACATTCAGTTTGATACATCTAAATGTCCAAGAGAGGCACAAAAGCAAACTCACTGTTATTTAAAGCGGCAACATAAACAACCCTGCCATCAAAGCCATCTTGTTTGCCAGGAATAAACACTTGGCAAGCAGGACGCTTTCCATTGATTCACTCCTCAGGATTGCCCTTTGATAGTTGAGTCGTAGCTTCCTTAAGGAGCTGGCACAGCTACTGAGTTGTGTGCAGTTAACAAAGCTCGCTCTGTTTGGTACCCGGCTCATCCCAGGTGGGTTCAGTGACAGATCTGGAGGCTCGAGATGCAACTTCTGAACACACCACTCTGCTCCTTTCTACTTTCAAAGGCCTTTCAGTCTGCATGGCTGTTCTGATCATTGTGCTATGGGGAGAGGAAAGCAGACCAGGGAGAGCCTGACATGATAGAAGAATCTATACCTAGGAAACACTATGATATTTCTCTAAACACTTGTTTGCTAATTCCCATCTGTGCTGCTCCTAAAATACATTCAAACTCCTTCTCTTGATGTATTTACACTGATAAAAATGATACATCACTCCAGCAAACACACACTATTGCAGCATCAGCTGCACTGTTTGTGATAAGAACCAAAAAGACTGTTTTTATCATGAAACTCTCCCAAGCTTCACTGGTCAAATAATTATGAAAATTGCATGACACTCCTACAAACCTGGTTTCTTGAAGTCAGATGAAGTAGTTTAAGCATATAACATACATGCACATACAAGAGCACCAAACAGAAACAAGGCAGAGTTTCTTTAAATTTGAATATATAAAAATGTACATATTTAAATGAAATGCAAAATACTATAACTGTTTGTGTTTTTTTCCAGAAAGGTTTTGTTAAACATTTCTGAGTTGCCATAGGCAAAAACAAACAAACAAGTTAGAAAATAAAAATATTTTTGTAAAGAATCTTTGAGAAAAAAATATGCCTGATAAAGGTAGATTCCAGAGTCCTAGGATGAAGAAAGCATTCCCTGCTCAGGTAGTCACCACTAAAGGCACAGGATTTGGGAGCCTAATGTTTAGTGCTTTTCTAGTGACACATTGCACAACAGTGCAAGTAAACAGTTCTTAGTTTCTCCCTTTTTTTCTTACACTTTGCCCCCTGTTATAGAACTTGCTGTTGTGATTCTGTGGATCTTATCTCAAAAAGAAAGCACTTAGGGTTAGACCAGTCCTTATCAGTTGTGTCATTTTCCAATCCAATAGATGCATTTTTAATTCCTAAATGCTGTCATCGACTGAAAAGACAGATATATTCTTGAGAAAACAGTCTGAGCAGGAAACTGCAGTATTTAGAAAATGCATCAATGCTAAAGCACAATCTGTTTTTCCTTTTAGTTTCCTGCTTTGTTGTCCAGACTCTCCAGTGCAACAGAGGTAAATACACTACTATGGAGACAGAAGGAATTCCACTCATCTAGTCCTGCATAAGAACACCTTGACACTGGGACTCCTGTAAGGTAAATTCTTCAGATGAACAAACCAGATGTAATTAACAATATATCCAGTAAGTTAAACATTATGAAACACTACTGCCCCATTAGTATTTTTTAAATATCGTTTTGTATTTAAATTGAATTAATTAATTTTGATCAGTTAAAACAATTTTCTGGTGACTCATTAGCATGGGCTGTAATGTTTAATCTTGATAATATTTATAGTAAACAAGTGCCTACGGGAACGAGACAATCCAAATGCCATCACATGAGATTTAGTTTATCATGTACTTGCAAAAATTAAAGATTTTCAAACTGGCAGGAACAACCCAAGATGCAAAAGCAGATGTTGATCAGCTGTTCCCAAATGTCCTCTAGGATTTTGTACCATGAACTCACTGTAGAAAGCAAGAGCTGTGGATATCTGGGTATACCAGGGGAAATACACTGCTTCTTATGCTTTTCATGATATAACATGCACTGCTTTATTTTAAGTACCCAAACTCCCTTGGGAACAACAGTAATTACATGCTAATTCATTTTAATGCTACCACATTATCATCTGATAATCATGCAATTAACTGAAGTCACCACCAAGGAGTGTGAAGAGGTCAGAGAATCAGAACATACTCTGGTAGGTAACGAGATCTTTAAATCAATGGGGTGTTTTAACAAGAACCAATAGAGAAATTTAAGGGGTGGTGTAATAATGATGTAGATAGACATCAGAATTAGACTAGAAATGGATACAAAACACTGCAGAATTAAAGCAGATAAACCAAGTTAGCTAAACTGAAACGAGGTGGAAAAACCCCTCAAGCCATCAAAAACACACCAGTACCTTAAAATTTCAATTTATCAGATGAAAACCAAAATACATTTGAAAAGATGACAGGAAAGTGTGATTATCTGAATCAAGGAGAATAGACACAAATCTCTTCAAGAGAAAGATTTTCCCTTTTGTGTACTTAGGTCCATGAGAATAATATTCTTGATGATGAAACAATAAAAACGTTAAGACAAAAATGTTGATATTATGTTTATCAGTTAAAAAAAAAAACATCAGAAACCTGGTATTACAGCTGTCTGTGTTGCTCACAAGAGCTGAGTAAATACTGTGATGAATAAAACTTCTCTGGGTAACTTGTGTTGATTCACACAGAGATTCTTTGAATATGCACAGATGAAGAATTATGTGTGTTGTTTGCCTACTGCAAACATTTGACATTTGAAATTCAGGCTGTGTTGGTTAGCTTTGATTAGATACATGAATTACACAGGATGTTTGTTCTCTGATTGGAGCCCTTAAAAATCAGGTTTTCAGGATGAATATTTACATTTACAAGCTCAGAATTTGATCACCTTGAATATCTTCTAGCAGTCCATGAAAATTGCTAATTTTCTAAAACTTTTGTTTTTTGTCAAAAAGTCCTTGTGCTTATTATGTATTGGTAGGGAAAGCACAAAAAACCAAAAAAAAGTATGAATGTTGCCAGGCCAAATCAGTGCAGGACTTACTTAACTTTACTAACAACATTCCAGCATCAAAAAGAAAGTGACTTTTCCAAAGCCCTGGAGCAATTAAAATAGCAAAAGCACTTAGGAGAATCCAATCACAACATATGACCCGAATTCAATAAAGATCTCAAACTGCCTTATTGTAAATTCCAGATTTTTTTTTTCTTTCTTATGGGTTATTCCTCATTTTTTATGTGCTATTCCTCTATTTTTTTTTTTCCCCACAGACAATGCTCAGTTGTCCACATTTCTAAAGTTGAAAAGAGTTGAACTTCTGGAAGTTAAGATTAGCTTGAGCTTATTAATTTTTCTGCTCATGAAAAAAATATTTGAAATCACTATTATGTAAGAAACAGCCAAGCCCAAAGATTTTTTAGAATTTGAGTTTAGGAAGGTTTGTGCAGAGGAAGAATAGGATATATTCAGTCAAAACAAAAAAAATTAAACTACATAATGAAAGACCTGATTAGATAGAAACCCAAACGAAAATATTTGGGAGAGAATGAATATCTCAACAGTGATACCAGCATGATAACAAGAGATGGGGTTAGATATTTGCCATATGCCTACATCAAAGTAGATTTTCCAGGTTCATTTTCAAAATTATTACATCTTTATTAATTAATGTCTAACTCCTAAAGCAGAAAGTGCTTTACTTCTGCATGGCATTCTACCCTTTATTATTCGTGTTGTTTCTATATTTGTGCACCCTGGGCAAGACTTCAGCATAAATGTCTAGTCTGAGTAATTAATCTTCAATTATAGCAGAAGTTGAAGAACTTGTGACATCTACACTAATATCAGATGGTGATTAATGCTGTTTAAAAGATATCAAAGGAACTAGTATTGACCAGGTAATTATTTGAATGCATTCAGGTTTATTGTATTTTCTATCAACCTCCGTTTTTGAACAATTTCAGTGCATATCAACTCTCAGCATTGTCTAATCTAGAAACCCTGGCTGGGAGACAAAAAGTACTCCTGTGACAATACAGGACAGGTTGGTTGTCAAACAAGAGTTTTCAGAGTAGTTATTCTTCCCTGAGAAGAGTTTCAGTAAAAATCAGTACCCTCAGAGCACGTTCATCTGGGTGCTTCTCAAGGGGGATTAATATGAAATCCAAAGACTGTTTGTGTTAATAAGGAGAGAAACTGGCTCTCAGCCAGCATGCCACACAGCTGACCATCTAGGACTCCTCTATTGATTAATCTGCTGGAGTCTTCTGCAGCACCTCCCTGACAATTAATTAAAATAAGCAAAAGGAGACGGTGGAATTTGTTTGCCACAAATTTTTCGAATGGGAACAAAAAGAGGAAAACAAATCCAAACAAATCAAAACAAAACAACTCCCCTAAGGGCATGGTACAGTTTTATTTCCCCTTCGTAATGAAATAAATAAATTTAAGGTTAACACAACAGCCTGGATTGCAGGCTACCTACATTACTACTGTGCACCTTGTTGGCTCAAGATATGAGATGGATCTTGCAAGAATATTATAAAACACCAAATCCCCTAATCAGTCTGTTGCTTCTCTCAATGTGTGTTCACTGGCAGGAAGAATAGAGAACTTATCTTCCTTTCCATGGCTTTTTAGAAAAGAAAAGATCTGAATGTCTTTGAGGCCTCTAAATCTGATTGAGAGTAAGTAAATTGACCACTGTATAAATCAGATATTGGTAAGAGGTTTAAGCAGCCAAATGAAGAGAAACCAATCTCATTCCTCAGACAATGCTTTCAGGAACACACAGCTTTAATTTACAACATGAAGATAAAGGAGAAACTTGAAGAAATCAACCTCTAATTTCTGTATTCACAAATAATATTCACTATAGTGATAATCCCAGAAAAGTCTCTTTACAGAAATGATCAGGCATTAAAAAGCATACAGAGAAGAATACAATCTTATGACTGTTTTGGATTTTAACTAACCTCCTAGAGTGAGGAGAGATATCTGGAGAAACACTAACCTAATCCTGTGACTACACAACAGGGTAGATCATGAGAAGACACAGTCTAGTGGCCATAAAAACATGACTTCATAGCAATAAACTCAGCTGTCCTAATAAACGAAATAAAGCACTTACGAAGACTTGGATCTATTTAATAAATAGAAATGGAACTTGAATGTAGGGATACAAAATTTGGTCCCCATAATAACAATGCAGGCAAAGAAAAAGAAGATTTAATAAAGTATTCTACTTACAGTACTGCTTCATGGTAGTCCAAACCCACATTTAGATAGAGGGGCTGTGCCAAGTCCCTCCAAGGGAACTCTCAAAGCACTGTCACGACCACCAGAGTGTGGGGGGAGACCCTCGAGCACAGGAGGGGCTCTGCAGTGCCAGGATTGCCACACCCAGCTGGGAGCAGGGGCTGGGACAGGAGTGACTGCAGGACCCCAGCCCAGGCAATCATCCCAAGCACCTGAGCCTGCACCCAGCTGGGCAGAGCACGAGCCCAGCCCGCATCAGTGCGTGGAAACCCAGAGGGGAGGAGTCCTAATCAGGGTTTCAAAGTTCACCTGCACCTGGGTGAGGTTTGAGGATGATGGTGGCTTTTGGGAACTCTCTGTTTGTCTCCACTACTCCAACTGTTCTGAGTCCCAGAATGTGCCAGTCATGCTGTACCTTCCTTGATCAGTCAATGCTCTTCTCTTTGGTACACCCTGAGTTGGAATTAACAACATGGACCAAAAGGACTCAGACAACCAAAACATTCAAAAAAAACCCAAAAACAACCCAAATCTCAGACAACCAAAACACTCAGTCAGGGATCTGTTCAGTGTTGATGGGGCTGTCCCTGGGGTGCAGGAAGATGCCAGGCAGATCCCTGCACCACTTCCCTGTCCTGCTGTTTGCTGTGGGCTGCAAAGAGAAGTCACTGAACAGCTTATATTTTAAAAAAAACTTTGAAAAAACCCAGGCTCCCTCTGGCTCCAGCACAATTTTTTGGAAAATTGGGAAGGAACTGAGGTTGCACTTGACTTGTACTTGTCTGGCATAGTTTGCAATTCTACAGGACCTGGTTTAGAGTGTCTGCTCTGTGTCCCTGGCTGAACACCACAGAACATCCCCCCTTCTCCAATACTTTGGCCTGATACACAGAAGTAAATTTTCATCAATGAGTACATCCAATTGGGGGGAAAAAACCTAGTCCAAAATATGCTGCATCAAAATAAATACTAATGTTTTGCTAATCCAGAGGGCCTTTTCTTTGAAATGGTAACACAGTTCACTATCAACTGGAGATGCTGATAACATTTCTTTCAGGGCAGACAGGTAAGTTTTATAGCAGCAATCAATATTCTATCAACTACTTACTTTATAAATTGTATAAATTTAATAAATATTAGGAGTTTATAAATTCTGTAGTCCTGTAGTATTTCCAAGGATAAGCAGAGATTATCTGATATTATATCTAGAGTGTGGTTTTTTTCTTTAAAAATTTCATTCTTTCAAAATGTGATGAAATTTATGTAAGGCATTTTTTTTGTTCCTTTCCTCTTTTGGTTAGCACCAGTGGAAGCATATAATTGTCTTGATTACAGTTACACTAAAATCACCTTTTTTTCCTCTAAAATGAAGCCCTTTTCTCTTTTATTCATCAGATGGAGCAAACATTATCCACACTTGTCAATTATCAGACTTTGTAACACTGAAACTTGTCGTTCCACCTGGACTCAGTTGCATTAAAATTCAGAGAGTGGGAAATAATACCCAGTGCTGCCAGTCAAGTAGGAATCCTTTCCTCTGTTCAGCAGGAGCTTCTAGGTCTTAAAGTATAAGATTTCTGGGGAATACTTTGGGGTCTTTTTATGTATGAAGGAACATAAAAGCAAGATAGAGATATTGCTGGAAGACAGTGAGGAGAAAATATTAATCTTAGACCAAAAAAACCCACCAACTAACAGACTTTGTTTGGAAAGAACATTTGGATATATAGCATGTTGGAGCTTATGAGAAGGAAAAATTAATATTCTAATATTTCCACATGAATACAGCACGAAAACACTTCTAGTGATTTACCCAGGGTCACAGAAACTATCAAGGCTACTCTTAACCTGGAGCAAGTTAAAGGTATTTTTATTTCATGTCATTTATAATTGATACAAACCTGTCCTACTGAGAAGCAACAGTGCTCAGGCTTTACAAACCCTTTCAAAGCTTTGCCTGGCCCAGCAGTTGAACACACCTGCCAAACCACAGTGAAGGCATAAGGGGTGAGTGGTGACCTCTGTTCCCTGCTGTCAATACCTATTTCTTGCTATCATGCATAATAGGGATTCATTTTCAAACAAGTGATTATTTCTGGAAATTCTAGCAGGGAACAGGTACTGGGCTCTGGAACTTGAAAAAATGTTACTTTGTTCGTCTCTCATTGGGTGTTTTTCAGCAATGGGTGTGAAGCTTTCATGCTCATCTACACGTGCCTGAAATGAATAATTTATTATTACACTGTGAACCTAAATTTCAAAGAAGGTAATAGTCAAAGTCATAGATGATAAACTGGGCCATAAAACTTGTTCATTCTTCTGCTGTCTTCATGAAATTATGTGATCTTGAATGGATATAACTCCCTCTTTCTTTTTCTCTGTAGGATAGAGATTAATTAAAATGAATGAGAGACTTTTGTTCTCCATACTGGGAACATGAAAAGCATCTTACAGACTTCACGAGGGTCACTGGGAAATAAATTCTCTTAGATGTGTTAACAAAACATACTGAATCATGAAGCTTCTCTGCTACCTTCTAGCCTCTGACCTGGTCAGTCAATTGAATCTTCTCAAAGAGGAGGGTGAAATATGATTTATTCATCACCAAGAGCACAAAGGAAAAGATCTCTCACCTTATTGTAGCATGAGACTCGCTTTGTCTCTAGAGAGGACTCCTCAGCTGTTTGTAAAGAACAACCTGCAGCTGATGAGGAATCACTGCTCATTTTCTGGTCAGAAAATTCAGGCATTTTACAGGTGGCTGTTTGCCTCTGTAAGTTATCCATTAACCAGCCACTCCAAGATAGGGTTAAATTACTGTCATGGAGATGAAAAACCAAGATATTGGACAGGCTGGAGGAAATCAGAGCCTGGACTGGCAAATTCTCAAATATCCACAAATAATTTCACATGAAAAGTGGATGCCCAGTGCTTGGAAAACAGAATCAAAACCCAATGCCCACTCTCTGATTATTTTAACTGTGTAATTACCTTTAGAAGGAAAATCGATTACCTAAGCTTTGTGTCAGAATTATTCCCCTAAAATTATGGAGGAAAAGTCAGAAGTCCCCAAATTTCCCTTTCAATATCCATGGCTGCAGATCATGATAATAATGCAAAAACCTTAGCCTGATGCCTTTCCATTGAGATATATTGATTATTCTCAGAAAAATTCTGACTTGTTTAAGGATGTGCAAGAAGTCAGGGAGGAAGTTGGGAGAAGAAGTCCAATAGTCCACTTCCTACTGAAAGACCATTTTTCTGTCTTCTAACTGTAGTGGTTTTTTAATTTGCCATTGATTCTTGATATAAATCAAAGTCTTATCTTCACCCTAAAGCTTTGTGTCTACAGCATCTGTTAAAGCATATCAGCTAAAATGTATCATGAGATCATAAGACTTTGCCATTCACTAAGATCTGAATTTTTAAAGTTTCAAGAGTATTGATAATTCCATTGTAAGTGACCCCTCACAGTTCAGGTCACTAGGATAGACACAAAGTTTGGGGAAATTAAATAAGAAAAGCTAAGAGAGGAAGAACTCAGCTTTATCCTTTCTAGCTATGAAATCATTAACAATGAAATGTCCTTCGTTATAAAAGCTCTCAAAAGATTAATTTTAGATTGGAAAGATAAATACTTAAAGATTAAAGATACCTTTTGATTATGAATTTTAATTTTGAATTTTAAATTTTACCTTTTTAAGGGTAAATTAACAGAATCACAGAGCGCTTTGGGTTGGAAGGGATCTTAAAGATCATCCAGTTCCAACCCCCTGCCATAGCCAGGGGCACCTTCCACTAGCCCAGGTTTCATCCTTAAATTGAACTTTTTAGCAGCTCGAATCATTTACCATGCATGATATAGATAATATCTGCACTTGCCATTGCATAGTATAAATATCTTCAGAACTTTGTGGTTAATATGTTTTGATCACTGAAAAGGGGAGTATAATAGCTTGAATCTGTAGTTAGAGAGAGCTAAGTTATGGATAGCTCAGATTTCAGAAAATATCTGAAATCATCATTAAGATGTACATTTTTTTTTATATGCTGTGAAAAACCTAATTCCATATGATCCACATTTTTGGTTTTAAATTAAGCTACGTTTTTACCATTATCAAAGTCTTTTGTTGTGATTCAGTGGGAGATTTTACTTTGGGCTGAAAAATTGAGACAAGGATTAAAAATAAAAATACTTTTCCTTCGTTTACTTCCAGCTTGTATTTTTGGCATGCACTGAACTCCATGTATGCCTCCAAGACAATAAGATCCATCATATGTTCAGAAAGACAAAATCAGTTTACCTCTGAATAGTTTTCATTGCTGGTGAATCTCTTTTAATTCTATTTTTGAGTGCATCATTTGAATGAAGAATATGCCAGAAGGTTTATTATTCTTTAACTGCATAGTGCTTAAACAGTCATTTTCCTGTTTAAATACCGAACAGTCAGATGTTTATAATTAAATTCCTAGGAATATTATGTACTAGTATGACAGCCATTATAATCTCATTGGGTTATATATGCCTGTCCTAATACTTTTATAGTTCTAAATATGTAATTTAAAAAAAACCTAGCTGGCATTGTCTTGAACCTAGGTCATTTTCACTTGTCAACAAATTAGATTAAAAGCCTGGAGTATTGAATTTATGGAGCTGTGAACAGAAAAAAATAAAGGCTTGATAGAATAATAAGAGAACACAGAGGTTTCACATTACAGAAAGTGTAAATGAAATATTGACTCCATGTAGCCGTCCTGTGTTTTCAGTGTGATATAAACCTGGTTAGTTGTCTCTATACAGGAGCTGAAAACTCCAGTGGTGTAAACTGGAGCCCTCCCATTGACTCTTTCTGATGACTTAGTAAAAAAGTAGCAGTTTCCCAAAATTACAAGGTGTAAAAGCACTGCTGTTGATGAGATGAATTTGTAAAGTTGAAGTACATGTTGTAAAATTTGCCCTTTTTTTTTTTTTAGGTGACTTGAGGAAAATGCATGTTTAAATATGTCATTTCTTTTCTATTACATCCTCAGTGACTCAAATTGAAATACCTTCTGCACCTTGAATCTTTCAAGAATTACTTTCAATCCCTTTAAATAAATTATTACACTTGTATGATCTCTAATTAAATAAATTTAATATAATTTAACTTAGAAATAAAGCAAAGGTTGATTGAAAAGTCAGTGGCTTATTAGAACTTGGTTCCACCCCTATCATAACATGAATGAATTAACCACTGATTCAACCTGCCTGGTGCCTTGAAGGTATGATCTGCCTTTGAAGTCCACTTGAGGGCAAACTTGTTCCTTGTGCTTCTTTGCACACTGAAGAAAAAATGTATTAAAAATTTGATTTGGTTCGTATGGAAAGTGATACATCATCTTCTGAAATGAATTAATCTCTCACTAAAAAGACCAATCACCTTCAGCTGCAGATAGAGTGCATCCTCTATTAAATCAGATGCATTATTCACTGCATCAAATATATCACTTGTTAATTAAGACTCTACATTTGTATCAAAGCCTCGAATCAAATACATCATCCATTAAATCTTATCAATATTGAATAAAATAAATTGCATGTTAAGTGGAAGCATCACCCAATTATAACATGAAGCCTAATAATACCATAAACTTTTGCAGTGCTTTCCACTACTCGAGTACATTCTGGCTTGTGTTTAGTATTTTGATAGCTTGAGATCTCAGGGAAATCTCAGCACGAGAGTAACAAACCCCGATGCCTTTTTCCTTAAGGGCAGTATAAATCATTCTTAGATTGTTGGAACGGTCCCATAAAGCTGCGAGGGGTGCTGTTCCTCTCAGGAGAGGATCAATAAAGCCAGATCAGAGTAAGAAAAATTATGGCCCTGGCAAGTGTTGCTGAAGTGTTGGGCAAGATGCTCCATCAGTGACATGGAACCAGTTAGTGACAACTGTGATTAACAGCAACCAAGCTCAGCAGTGTCCTGGGAGGGCTCTGTAAGGGTGAGTGCACATGGCCAGTGGAGATGCAGTGAAACACTTGTTGGCTTTAACTGCACAGTGTAGGGACTCTCAGAAATGCAGCACAGCTCCCTCCAGACTGATGCAGGGTGATGAGATGTTCTGTGACGATGTGACTGTGCTTCTGGTTGGGGAACCAGGTCACTTAGAATGAGTATCATCTCCATTCTCTGGAGCTAGGGCTGATTGTCACTTTGAAGGTTTAGCCTAAATCTCTCAGGTGAAAGAAGATGAATCAGAGAATCACAGAATCAACCAGGTTGGAAAAGCCATCAAGTCCAACCCTTGACCCAACCCTGCTGTGGTTTCCAGCCCATGGCACTGATGCCACATCTTTCACTTTCTAAAACATTTCCAACTCTGTTATTTTTCGCTCATACACCGTTTTTTCCTTGTCTTAACATTTCTTTTAGCGTGAACGTAATTTCCTCTACTTTATTTATACGAGGACTACCAAATGCAAACATTCAAGAACCACAAGCATTCCAATTACAAGATCATTTGAAGACAAATGAAATTTAAAAATTAATACCTCTGTGACTAAATTTTTGGTGTTAAGAAGGATTTTTTTGAGTTCAGTGTCAGTGTGGCAATTTTTCAGTCAATGTTCTTTGATGTAGCAGCATGCAATATGTTGAAAAATTTATCCTTAGCAAAGAAAAAAAATCACCCAAATCTAAGTGATTTAATGAAATTGGAAAACTCAGAAAAAAACAGCCTCTAAATTCTGAAACATTTTATGCACATCTGTATCTAAAGAAAGACCTTTTTGGAGAGTTGTACCACATACCTGCAGTTGGAGATACCTACTACTTTCAAGACTGATTCTGTTCATCTCCAGAGCAAGATCCATTAAACTTAATTACAATAAGAAACCTCTTTCTGTTACACAAATAATATTCTCATGTAACCCAATTTAAAATAATTGCCTACATTGCTTTTGTTCAGAAGGGAAAACAAAAACTAAAAAAAAGTGCTGACTTATTGAAAATGGTTGTAATTATATTATTATGTTATATTTTGCTTACAGACTTTCTGGTACTCTGGTTACAACTTTTTTAAAAGGTGAAATCTGAGGAAAATGTAGTGCATTCACTGGTACTAGAGAAAGATCTGGATAAAAGCTAATTTACAACTCACAGTTCTAGGTTGGGTAGAAATTATTTCAGAGAAAAATCACCAAGAGTTCTCACAGTTAGGTAAATAGTGCTGTGTAAGCAACTCCTGTTTTAAATAACAGAAAATAAAATAAAGCATTAAACCAAATGGTCATTCTGTCTCAAAACAGCAACAAAAAAGAAAAAAATAGTTTCACCATGACAGTTCAATGATATTGCAGGACCTGAAATGAAAAAGGTTCTGTCATACAAAAATCATCCCTTCTGTGCTGAATCATGGAAGAATAGAAGAGGATAAAATTATTAGATTATCTGAGACTGCAAATACAAAATGATTTGGCTGTCATGACTCATCTTTTATTGAGGCCTTTCCATTCTGTCAGAAGTAATGCAATAATATTAACCAAACCTGTTTGCAATGTCCATCCAGTTGTCCTTCAAATTTCTTAAGAAAGTGAATTGCATAAGATTTTTTTATTCAACAACTCCTAATGCCAAACTTTTGTGTTAGTAAAGCTGTCTGGAGGCCCAGTTCTGGGGAACAGTTTTCAGAATCTTTCTGTAACTCATCCTTTGATAATAATAACAATAATGATGGCATGGAGAGCCCCATATTGTCAAAGGCACATGATAAACATTGAAACAAGCTTTGCAAAGTAGTACTGTAACTTAATATACCAATCACAAAATAGTCTTTCTAATGGGAAGATACTTTGAAATGGGAGATATTGCACAGGAAAAAAAATGTGTGGACACCAAGGAAGAAGTGAAGATTTGGTAGATACTGTGTAAAAAGAACAAAATACTCAGGTTAAATCCTTTCTAAAAACATAATTTCCCACAAAAAGTGTTTGCCTGTCTGTTCTGGTTCAGCAGTTTATACCTGACCACCTACCAAAAAGAAACATGGCACTTTTCAAAGTTTGGGATTGGCTGAAGTAGAGCTGTTGTCAGCCTTGGTAGGACAACGCAGCATCTCCTGCACAAGTGTGTCCTGAGAGTCACCTCAAACGAGTGCAACATGAGGTGTGAGGTGAGTAAATATTACTGGGATAACATCCTAATAAAATATAATTCTGCTGCCACCCCCCCATGTCCCAGCCACAAAGAAAAGCAAGAGCAACCAGAGAGCGGAGCAGAGTAATACCTGGAAGAGAACTCGGACACGGAGGACCCCCCAGTTCCCACTTTCCTGGCAGCAAAGCCAAGGCAAAGGGCAGAGCAGCCTTTCCTTGGCTGGCCCATTGTGACCAAGTGCCTGATTCGAGTGCTCCAGCCCATGGAAACGTTACCTGCTCTCTCAAAATGAAGAACAACAACCCGTTGTGCGTGTGAGCTCTCCAGAGACGTCTCTTCCCGCGCTGTCTGCATTTCAATAGCCGCGATCAAAAAGGAAGCTCTGGGGCTGGATCTGTGCTCGTACAGCTCCAGGTGAAGCCCAGAGCGTGGCTCACTGCATGGCAAACATTGCTAAAGATGCTGCTCTGTAAATAGATGGAATGGTATAACACTGTTATGTAACCCTAGTGCAATGCACCCTTTGGTTTAAATCCTCACCACCATCATTCCTCCAAGTACTTTGTCTAAAAGCAACAGGACTCTACAAATTGTTGTCTATTTGAGCTACAAGGCCATTAGAATAAAATAAAAAACCTTTGAAAAATCCCTCAACCATTTGGAGTTACTTCATCTACATTGCTAGTGATTTTTAAATCTCTAGTTCTTGTCCTGGGGAATAAGATTTCCCAGTAGTGTTTTCAACTGGTGCTTGTTTAGAACACTGAACCAGCCCCATGTCTGCAGGAAACTGTCTCAAATTTGTAGAACTGCAAGAAAATCTTAGATGAATAATTGCAAAATAATCCTATAGATAGACACATAGATGGATTTAATGCACTGGCACCAGAGACAAATACTGTATTGCAGCTACAGATTACAGTGAATCAACTGACAAATATCCATATTGCATTTAACTGTTTAAATGCCACCTTGAAAGGGGTCTGAATAGAGTTTTCAGTGAAAGGCATTCCCTAATATTCCAGTTCTCACTAGTGATCCCTTTAAATGGTTTACATGAGAGTATGCTAGTAAAGGTTAGTGGTTTTATTTACTCAGAGTATTGTTCTTCACAGGCAGAAGTTTTTTAAGCATTTTGGAATTCTCACAAAATTTGGCTAAAATTTACACTTTGAGCAAGAGACAAGCTGAAAGTAGCAAATTACAACATTTTGGAGTTTTTAATACGTGAGGAGTTCATCAGATACATAAAAGGATCAGCAGGATCGTAATCCCCACTGAATTCTCAGAGATATTAAAAATTGAGATGCCTCTCACAAGTGCAGTCATCAGCTTTTATACATAATCACCCTCTAAGCGTGATTAGAAGCCTGTTTCATGCTTGTAATACTGTAGAACAATTGAGAGATGTTAACATGCATTTCAGTGGACACATATAGATGTTTGCTGTAAATATTTCAAGTAATATGACACAATATTAAATTTTAATTAAAGTTTCCGGGAGTTCCATAGCTTTGACACGGTTTGTTCACTTATTTCAACATGATACAAATTCGGTTGGCACCTAATTATGAATAACCAGAGACTAGACTGACCTTAGAGAGTTGCAATTTAGATGATACTCCGTAGCAGGAGATTTTAGACATGGAGGAGAAGGGATGAAATCAAGCAAAACTTCACTGAAAAGCGTGAGAAAGTTTAGGAAAAGAGCAGGACTGGAATTGGTGCAGTTTTCCTGTATTTCTCACAGCAGGACATGCCATTTCTGGAAGGAATTAAATTATTCTACATTACACAACAAGGAGTCAAGTGATAGCATGGAGATGATATGGAATTAGAAGGTCTTTGAGTTTAAATTGTTACTGAGCAGCTAGAGACCAAAATATTTTGGTGTTTGTTGTAGCCTGAGCTCAGAGATGTCCCAGTACTGCAGGTCTCTGTTACAGAAGTGCTATCACAGCGCAGCAGACCTGCTCTGGACATGGCCCCTTCTGAGTCACAACTGAGGCAAAAAGCTGCTAAACTGCATGGATGAATTCCTGCACACACAGGCCTGGATTCATAAAGGGATATGTACCCAAATTGCAATGAACTGAGAATCTTAAGAGTCACAACGATCGGTATCACAAAAGTAAGGAATTTCAGTCTTTAGCTCTGTCAAGTCAATGCCTTTCACAACTGCTATTTCACTCCTCTGAAAAGCAGATTTTTTGATCTTTTTTTCCCATGACTACAGATGTTGGTTTAGGACACAGCCAGGAGCAAAAAGTAGCAGAAAGTTTTTCTTTTGATCCTGCTACTATTAGGAGATAACTCCCAACAATAGCACAGACTTTTGTTTGGAGCTTGCAGCCTGAGCCCGAAGAGATACAGATGTTTTGGGATAACATCAATAGCTGTGGGCTCAGCTGGAAGATGGAGGTAGAACACTTTTCTAGATACATATTACATTTATGTTCACTGTCTTTCAAAGTGAATTATGTAACTTTGTTTATGATGCTGACAGCAGTTTAGGAATGCTCTTTTTCCTGGGTGTAGGTGTTTACTGTTGGCATAGTGACATAAATTAGCTGATTACAGAAGAAGAAAAGAGCTGATTCAGTAATACATTTTCAAAGGTCAATGACAATCTTCACTTTCCAAATCCCTTCAGTCCTTATTGACACTGTTTGGGGTTGCTGCATTATACTACCTGCTCAAACTGTCTGTCATTAGAAAAATATCTAGTGTACTGAGAACTCAGTGAAAAATTAATATCCAGGGTTTGGGAGTCCACATCCCCCGTGTTATGCCTAACTCATGCAAGTGTGGTATACACTGTTTAAGATAAATTAAAATTAAGACAGTATCAGCTGTATTGGTCTTAATAAACAGTTTGGATGCTACTTTATAATCTGACAAGAGAAAAATAAAAAAAAAAGAAAGGAGAGCTTGGAGTACCTGGTGCGAATTCACACAGCTTTTTAAGACTTTATTATTTTGATAATTTTGTGTCATAGAGAAATTCTTCCTTCAGATGCATACTGGCTGATGTGGATGTCAATAGAACTGCAGTTATTCCTTAAAGATCCCCCTTTCTTTAAATGGTTATAAGGTCAGAATATTTCCCTTGATCCTTAAATTGCTCTCCCTGGTATGTGCAATGCATGGAGATTCTTCTAGAAGTTTCTCCTTCTAGCTGGTTTCAGGAATAACTTCCCCCACACTTTTTTTATTTTTAAATGTAAATCAGCAGAATATGTGGCAACTCTGATTTTTGGAGCCCTTAAAAGCTTATCAGTCTGAGAGATTTCATTTCTGTATGCACCACACTATAAAGATGGGAATACTTAAGCTGTTAGTTAAGTTCTGGTGTCTAAAATTTAAGTATGAGGGAGGTTTTGTCAGAGAAGTCTCTTGACTAAGATTTACTTGCTCAACTGCTTCAAAAAATTTTACACTTGTTAATCTTCCAGGAGTACTAAAAAGCTGATTTTATCTCTGACATTTGGAGAGGACATAGAGGGATGGGAAGAATAAGTTTTAATGAGATTTCCTTGTGGGATGCAGTTATGATTCTGGTATTTATTAGTGGGCATTTATTTGAATATGAAAAGCAACCCATTATAAGACTGAGGTGATTGAATATATATCCTTTGCTCCACAGGCTGTCATTCAAAGTTGTTGTCAGTTATATAGAGGTTGAGGAGTCCTTTTCATTTGGTTGTGAGGGTTTGTTTTGTTTTGTTTTGTTTTGTTTTGTTTTGTTTTTGTTGTGGTGGTTTTCTTCCTGGCAGGAGGAAGGGGGAAGAATTAACACATCATGAAATAAAGCATTGTCTAAGAAAGAAATTATTTGCAGGTTCCCTAGGATATATATGTGTGCAACACACCGTTGAATAGCTGTGATGTTCAGCATTTTTCATCTGCTATTTTACTGTTTAAATTACTTTTTCAGTTATTTGAGTTTATCTTTACCAACCTTTGTCTTTTCTTAAGAAAATTCAAGTTGCAGGACGGAAAAAGCCATTATATTATTTTGGAAAAGTAGTACTTCAGAGCATTCAAAAGCAGGGACAGCACTAGAAATACACTGTTGTCAAGGGTGTTGACTATTCCAAATTCTCATTAGTCTTGTGTTTGCTGTCTAGCTAATGTCTAACTGACCCAGCTAATTCTGTTGTAATAGGTATCAAATCAGTGAACTAACTGGGTTTACTCCAGTGTGTTTCAAGTCTACTTCAAATATCATGTATAAGCACAGTCCACTGCACGTTTTCAATTCCCTGTCAAGGTTTTGATTTATTTTGATTTTTTAAAAGATGATGGCATCTTCTGAACAGAATTCCAGCGTGCCCATCTCCTCATGGTTAGCTTGTATGTTTCTAAACAATGAAGGCTCATATAGATTAGTTTACAGATAATTACACGAATAATAAGAGGGTGTGTAATCAAGTATATCCAAAGTAATCCCTTACATTTTAAAAGGAACTGGAGCCTAACGTTGTTAGGTGAAGAGACCCTGCAGAGGGCAGTATTATACCCTCACCAAAAAGGTCTTTCACTCCAGATGTTTGGCAATGTGATTATCAGGTCCCTTACACCAACAGAATAATGACTCGATTGAAGTCAAGGAAATTACATCAGTGTATGGGCCCAGTATTTCCAAATCACTGCATAAACTTGACAGATAGGAAATCAATAGCACACAATTCAATCATACCATTAAGCTGCTTGACAGAACGTATATATGAACAATTGATGAGCCAAGTATTAAATGAAAGGGTTTGGCACTCTATGACTAAGTGTATAATTGATAATTATTGATTGCCACATGAAAACATTAAAGCCCATTCAGTACTCCGGGGAGAACGTGTCAAGAGGTGACATACAGTACAAGTGAAGGAGAAAGGAAGGCTCTCTGTATTAACAGAGTAAAGAAGTTTTCTGTAAGCCCTTTGCTTATTTCCTTTTGTTGGTTGTTTGTGTCTTTAGCTTATTTTTGTGTTACTTCCAGAAATGGAAAAAAAAAAATAAACCAAAAACTCACAAAAACAACCTCCTGCTAATGTAAACAGAGTTAGAAATGTAAACAGAAAAATACCAAACAGTTTCCTCATCAGATTCGATTTATAAGTTTTTAATTTAAAGGGTAAAAAAATTAAATGTAATATCAGTGCAAGGCAAAGTGGTGACTTCCATTTTGTTAAAAAATATAAGAATTGGGATAATATATTTGTAAGCATTGATTTTAATTATAAAATGAGCGATTTCACTGAAATAAAAAGCAAAAATCTCTGACCATTAAAACAAGATTAGTCAATGGCAAATGCACGAGGCACAGCGGATCACCAGGGGTCTGCAGGCTTTTCCATTGCTTTGAAAGTGAGGGCTGAAGACAAACAGGACTATTAAAGGGATACAAGAGAATGTTTCCTCTACCCATGCCATTTCCATGTGGTGTGCACGAGATCTGAGAGGGAGAAAGGCTGTGGGCAGCAGCTGATTAACCTGCCACGCCACCGAGTGTGAAATCACGTGCTCTTGGAGCCCAAAGTTCTGCCTCTGTGCACAGAGAGAATTTCTCTGCTTTTCATGAGGCTGGACTCCTAAAGGCCAAGAGTATAAATGAACTCAGCCAGCACTAAATGATCTTTCCTAATGTTTTCATCAGGGCTCTGAGAGCGCTGAGTTATTCTGTGTCTGTCCAGGTGACTCGATTTTCTTCAAGAGCCCACTGTGAGATTGGAGCTCCTCTTTTCTCCCCCAGATATCTCTTAGGCAGCGTACTGGCACGTGAAAGCTCTGCGTGGATGCCCTCAAAGCCACTCAGCTCCCATACTGGACAAAAATATTTTCTTGTACCAGCGTGGCAATGAGTTCAGGGCTGTACAGGCACTTATCCTTTCAAAAGGCTGATGAGCTCTGGTGCAGTGCTGAGCTGTGTCAGAACCCTTTGAGCAGTACAGGCTGCTGTCGAGCACTCTGGAGACAGCACGGGCTGTGGAGAGGGATTATGAGAAGATACGAGTGAAGGTTTGGTTACTGGAGGCACTTCCCACATGAAGAGAGCAATGAGGTTTGATTTCCAGGACAAATGCTGTGTCATGAGTCTAACAAAATTAAGTTTCGATAACAAATGAGTAAGGCTAATGATAATTATGTTAGTGTGGCTATGGAATTCCCCAGGTATTAATATTTCTTCTGTTTTCAAAACGCACCATAGAGAAAAATTATCTTTCAGGTAAATGTAATGTTTTTAAATCTGTAGAGTCAAAATCTTATTTCAAGAAAATATCCTTTTCCTGTAGCCATTCACTGAAAAATCAGTACTTCTAGTTAAAAAAATGCCTCATTTGCGTTTCAATCAATTCTGACATTGTCATTAGAATCATGACTGGCAAATCCTTTCTTTCTTAGACATAATTTGCAGTAGTGAACAAGAGGCAATTACTAAGTTTTGCCTACCCATTGTAATGTTTAAGCACCTATGCAAAGAGAAAGAAACAAATGTATTTATAAATTAAACTTCATTTTGCACCTCAGTGGCATTTACAGACTAATGTAATTGAAAGTTATTTGCAGAGACTAAATTCACAAAGTGGTACTATAAAAATATTTTCCTTATTTGGAGATAAATGACAATATAAGCATCTGTTATATATACTCTGCACTACTATTATTGCTGCAGAATATAGAAGCTCTTCTGTACATGCCAGCTGATGGAAATGGTTCCACTCTCACCATTTACAACAAAAATGGAGATGACCAGACCTGTTCATTTTCCCTGGG
Source organism: Myiozetetes cayanensis (assembly GCF_022539395.1). Classification (NCBI taxonomy): domain Eukaryota; kingdom Metazoa; phylum Chordata; class Aves; order Passeriformes; family Tyrannidae; genus Myiozetetes; species Myiozetetes cayanensis. Next base: position 1,674,932 of record NW_026086826.1, on the reverse strand, counting down.
ATACTGAATTGTGGTTTTCATTATTGCTGCTGGGCCTTTCCTTATCCTAGCTGCAAATGCAGTCAAATGTTGAAAGTGTGCCCTCCAACCATTTGAGATGCAGTCCCAACTGCAACTTCACTGTGCTTATCAGAAGGAAATCCAGAGAACACTTAAAATGAAAAATTCTCGCCAACTTCCTGAGCATATCTAATTTTAAATTTCAGGCATGAAATAAGAATTAAAGGATGTCACAGCACAAGTCACAGTACAACACTAAAATAATCTGGGTGAGGGGGCTCCATTTGCTAAACAAGCTGTTCCTCATTGATAAACTTTGAGACAGTCAGTTCCACTTTGGCACGCACGGGAAGAATGCACAGAAAGCTTTTAAATTACAATGAGGAATCGTGTAAAAAATTATACAGCCCAGCAGGAACCAAAGGCAGGGGTTTTGCTTTGTGCATGGTTGCTGGTTGTTATTGGGTTTAATTAGTGCCAATACGAATGGCAGTGGAACTTCCAAAGGTTAATGGAAGCAAGATCTGAATAAAACACCTTTCAGCCTGGCCTGCAGCTGAAAGACTTCCACCTGCAGTTGGCACCTGCCATCGTGCAGAGCTTCACTGAACACCAAAATCAGTGATAATCTAGTATCAATATGGAGTATCAATAACACTGATGCCTGGGCAGAGCCCTTTTGAGATTTAGGATTACTTTGCTTTCTTTTAGGTGATTGTTTGTCTCCTACTGGGCCCGTTGGGTAGAGTTTCAGTCTGCCTTTTGTCACCTCTTTGCTGCTCTATAGATAGCCTTACTTGATCCACTAATCCACCCTTTGCCACCATCACCCTGTTAATTGATTTGTTTGTGTATTTTGGTTGTATTACATGAAAAGCTACAGGTGGCAGTCCTTTTCTGTAATGACTATTGATTATATTTCAGTATAGTGGGAAATAGCACGAACCTGCTGACCATAATATTTGTGGAACTGAGACTGAAGAAGAAAGGCAACTTTTAAAGGAGCTCGGTATTAAGTTTACATTTACCTACAGATTTCTGAACAAGTCTGTATACATTTAATTTTATAATTTTTCAGCCTAAGATTTTTTTTTTGCATTTCAGATTTATATTAATTAAATAAAAGCCTAATAATCACCTCTGCTGCATCTCTTGCTAAAAGTGTGAGTGAGAAAATGTTGGTTATCTACTGGGGGATTGTTTACTTATTATTACTTTTTTAAAAAATGATATTATATATCAGAATATTGAGCTATAATCTACTACAGACATGCCAAAACACAATGGCAGTTACTGATTAAAGTGTCTGCTTATATGCAAGAAAGGCACAGTTGACCTTAAGCATTTTTTATGTGGGGAACTAAAACTTGAGTAGCATGGATATGAGCCAGGCCACCACATGGCCAAGGGATCAGGGTGGTGGATTTACCCAGGAGCAGATGCAGCTGCACAGACTGATAGTGATGTCTGAAGAAGGAGTTAGGTGCTATGTTTCACTTGAAATAATAACAATAAACTGCCCATCCAAGATGACATTAAAGACATCATCGCTCTGTGCATGCCTCCCACAATCTCAGAATTACGCTCTTTTTTTTTTTTTTTTGACGTGATGAATGTGATATTGGACTCAACAGCCAAGTCATCTCTGCAGTGATTGCTTGTTTCCTACGCCCCAACTTCTGGGCAGCCTCGATGTACACACTTCTAGCTTTATTCATTAACACATGAATTTACTCAGAATGAGATGTTACACTACCCTAAAATTGTATTAACCTGAAAGAACAACATGCAGTAGCAGAATCTTACCATCAATAAAAGCAGTAGATAGGAGCTGCTTAATTTTTGGGATGCAGGGAAACAAGGACCAGAAAGACCACTTGGTCATTGAGTTCAGTGTGTGCTGCTGAAGCAGAAGTACAGAAGCACGGTGGTAGCCACAAAATTAAAGCAAAACTTCTCTTCATGACTTCTCTAATGATTTGGAAAATGCAGCTATCCTTGTTCTTGTTTCCTCTCCCCCCTCCCTCCTTTATTGTGTAACAATCATAGCTGTCCATTATAATAAGGAGATAAGCAGGTTGTGCACAACCACGTATGGATATAGAGACATCCCAGCTGATTTCCATGTAGAGCAGTGCTAGTTTTCAAAGACTAGAAATATTTGTATTTTTTTCCTCTGCATTGATTTTCTCAGCTCTCCATGGCTACGTTAGTGAAGAGGTGATTTAGAGAAATTTTGCACTTCTGGTTTGCTCTCCAGACACACATCGTAGTCAAAATGAGTGTTTTACAGATTGAGAGACCGAGTCCAAGCAAGTGATTTATTCAAAGCTGTGCAGTGAGGGACAGAACCCAGGTTTCCTGGCTCACAGTTCGTTGCTCAAAGCACTGTGTAATGCTAAGTTACTTTAGAGGATACCTTTAGATGGCAGAAAGTAACCAGAGTAGAATAGCATCTCCTCCTGCTATTCATGTGCAATGTGTGCAGTCAACCTCTCCATTTTCTCATTCCTCAGGGGGTCCATCATCTCTCACCTCTTGTTTGGCAGACCCTACACTAAGTAATGCTGCACAGGGTTAAGAGAAAAGGAAGAAAGGACTAGAGAAAAGGGATGGCAGCTGTGCTGCAAAAGGGAACCACAGCAGTCCTTTTGAGTCTACGGAGTGTTTAGCATTCCCACTTTACATTTTAGAAGAAACTTTTATCGTGTCTATCACAGAGACACCACAGGCAAGGAAATCAAGGGAAAAATAATAATTAAAAATGCTTGCTCCTCAGGACATGGCTGAGTTTGTTTTTAATTCTAATTTATTTTGGCAATTTTATTTTTTCCCGTAAATATTATTTTATTGTTTGTAATGTTTATAATGTATGAATTCAATCTGTCATCCCTCTTCCCCAAAGTTCAGCCTCACTTACACTTTGAATAAACTCATTCATATCCAACATTTATGATTTGCCAGTTAGCAGCTGTATTAATAATGGCACTGACTGCTGAAGAAGAAAATCCTTTAGCAAGGAATGTTTAAAGGATAGGTTTGTAAGAGAAAACATGGGAAAGATGTAAATGCAGGTCTCAACGCTTATTCACCACATCCTATTACAGACATTGTGAGCAATTTTTATGAGGTTTTTTATGCCTTTATGTTCTAATATATCACTCAAAGGCAGAGCAGCCTAAGAGGTTGCAAGCAGAAATTTGATGGGTGATTTTTAATGGGAGTAGCTTAAAGAGATTATACTGTAAATTCACTTTCTACCTGACATCACGAACATCTTTGTATAAATAAGCATTAAATGGTATGGCTTCACATGTATGGGGAAGGCTGCTCTCTACCTGTCACCTTAGGTTGCTATGTAGATCAGATTTTAGAGTTGTAGAGCCCTTTTTCCTTTTCTTTTTTTTTTTTTTTTCAGTTGTGACAGAAGCCACCCAACAAATACCATGACAATGTTTGGGGGGTTGACAAGGGCTGTCCGTGAGAAATAGAAAGATGATATTATAGAATTGAGCTTGGATGAACTGCATTGACAAACACAAACCAGAGGGAAATTATGTCCCCCATCAGGTTTTGATTTGTTTGTGGCTGCCTTCAGTTTGTAATTCCCCTTTTAAGAGAGTCTGGATTTCCATGTGGGGCCTCCCTGACAATGTTTGTCTCAGCATTGTCAGTGGGGCACTGAGGTTCCAGATGAAGGACAATTTTACTTGTCATGGGTGAAATCATTAGGATGGGATCCAAATCTGGAGGAACTGAAAATGAGGAAGAAAGTCATGCTGTATGTTTGGAGCAGAACACTAGGACAAGTACAGGAAACACCTACTGGAGGTCAGGCTTTATGTAAGAGAATTTGCTCCAAATTCTTGTATTAATTATCCAATTCTTATTATATATATCCAATTCTTCTTATATATCTTACTAATTATCCAATTAATAATCCAGTTCTTGTATTATTCTTGTATAGTACTAGTGCACTCCTACCACTTTGCAAAGTATTTCATTTTATGATATGAAAACTAAAATTCTACTACATGCACCTGAGAATGAGCAATCCATACGATTTTACAATTACCAATCAAAAAGAAACTGTCTAATTCCACCATTTCCAAAGAGGATTTTGCTCTTTTATTCTGGAGATGATTAGGAAAGAAAACCCCAAACAACCAAGAACCAGACAAACCCAAACCCAAACCCAAACAAACCAACAGCAACAATAACAAACCCCAACACTCCACCCTCCCAACCCCACAAAAACAAACAAACACAAAACCCCACAAAAACAAACAAACAAACAAAACCAAGAAAAAATTCTTAATTTTTTTTTTATAATCAATTATCAATGGTATTCTAAAATCTTTCCTTCCATTGCAAATGTAGAATATTTTCCATCTCAAGGTTATTAATATATATATGTAATAATGATGCACATGCACTAAAGTAATTCTTGGCTCATCTGTGCCCCTGATTTCAATAAGATAATAAAAAAACATACACTATGCTTTGCAAAAGCCTCAGTCTGACCCTTCTCCTTACAACTTTTTTCTTTTCTCTGATTGATGGAATTGTGAAAGAAAACAACAGATTACAGAAAAAATATGGTGAATGTGTATTATCATTTTATGAACTATAATTCAAAAGTTTTCAATAGCTTCCTATTTTAAAATAAAACAAAACAGACAAAAAAAAAAAAGAAAAAGAAGGGAAAAAAGCATACTTGAAGAGGTAACCATTAGCTGTTTTTGACCTAGGTGGAGCCAAAGAAATGTTAGGCAAAAGACAAAATTTTAAATCAGGGAAATAATAATTGAATGACCTCTGCATGAAGAACTGTGCCATAAATTATCTTTACACTCTGTGGAAACATTCTCCTTTGCCTTTAGAGTAAATCAGACAATTTTCAGGCCAAACTAATTTTCTAAATCATAATTAGACAAGAGGCTAAAATAGGTCTTTGTAATGGAAGTGGGTTATAAATTTAACATGATATCCATAATTCATCCCTGAAGAAAGGTCCTTTACATTCTGAAAGCTTGGATAATATAACTTAAAGAGCTGGCCTGCTAAATGGTGTAACAGTCTATCTTGCTTAGTTTACTTTAGAACTTTGATTCATACTGTGCTCAGTTCTTTTCCCAGTGGGAAAGCTGGATTCTTAAACCTCTTTCTCACACTTATTAAAATAATTCCCTCCTCACCAGGACATCAGCCTTGGGCATGCCCAGTTCCTTTGCTAATAATTTTGTCTTTTTCAGTCCTTAGATGAGTTCTGAATTATAATTGACTTGTAGAAAGCTTAATTTTTGTGTATACACACACACAAATGCTTGAAATACCACTCTAACAGAGGAAGAGAACATCCACTGCCATTGAACAGCATGTTAGGCACTTAGTATACACAAAAAGGCGGGAAAGAGATGTTTGAGTGACTATGGCAAGTGTGTCAGTAGGCAAGTATAGGCTTACAAAAAGCTTTACCTGTTAAAAATGTGAGTTGCAAAAATATATGTATTTTACACAGCAAAAGTAGAAAATCTTGATATTTCTCCAACCAGTCAATTGAATCTTCAGGTTTCTTTCAATATCATACCAACCTCCTGATCATTAACATTAGAACTCGATGATATTTCAGGGTGGAAACATTTGGCCAAAGCCACCGACCACTCGCTTCACTCTCCCAACAGATTTGCCGAGTCCATTCCCTTTCTGACCTTATTTTCAGGAACTGTGTTTCATCATTCTGGTCTGATTCTAGGCCACAAGCAAGAGTGGCCCCATGCCAGCACTGTTTGTCTCACTCAGGGCTGGTTTGAGAATGTTGAATCAACATCTAATTGAGCAGACAAGCTGTCTCTATTTGCCCCTACGTATCCATTTGTGGTTTTTCATCCTCCCGCAGAAAGACTTTCTCATAATAAGCCTTTGATTAGATTGCAAGCTCTTAAAGTCAGGTATTGTCTTTCTACTAACTGTGTGTGCAGATCGACTTCAATAAGGCCCTGAAACTTGTTTGGCCTTCGGTCAATTCTGAGGCAGGAACAGATGATAAGTTTATCAGACTCCCGACTTTCAATACTCTTGTTTTTGCTCTTCAATGCACTGAACGCTGCCACTGCTGCAGCATTTCTTTCTTTCTGCTGTAATTGTCTTCCCTTGCTTATAACCTAGTGAATAATATATGCTCACATTAGAGTGTTTGGCCCTGTGGGAGGACGTTCCAGTCACCTCAGTGTTTTTTCAAACATGCTACTGTATGTGACACTATGAGATAAAGTAAGTAAACAAGCAGATTGCAGCTTGAGTGGGTGCCACAGCTCACAGCTACAAATGCCCAAATAGAATAAAGAACCTTTCTGGTCAGGACCGTACATTTGATAATGGGAGAAGTATCTTGCACTTTAAGTCTTTTGATTTAAGTGTTTTGCAGAACAATAAAATGAGGATTATTAATGCTCTCCGAGCATTTTACACATGAAAAAAAGTGAGGTCCTCTGAGGTAAAATGACTCATACAAGGTCACACAAGAAAACAGTAGTAAAAGAAACACAACTTGGCTTGTATTGCTATCTGGAATGAACCCTATGCATAATAGATTAAATTCCACAAAAGTCAACAACACTGAGATTTTACTTGTCCTGGTCACAGGGCAGGAGGGCAACTCACAAAGCGTTTGCAATTTCCTCAAGGTGTAAAGCCCGTTACAAACACCAGGTAATGTGGTAGCACAATATCTACAAAGGCAAAAAGTGTATCCTAAACCTAAAAATAGGAAGGCTTATGGCTACAAATACCAGGGCACGATGCAGGGAACGCGACCCTTAGGCGAGTGACCTTCCCTTTGTACCACGCCCCGAATTTGCCCCGCGATTGGAGGCAGTAAACTCAAGGACAAAGGGAGCAAGGAGTAAGCCATTTGGCAATCTTATCATGTAGCTTCTGCAAAATATTCCCTGCGGTGCAGAATTGTTCAAAGTTGCACATGCTGTGTGTTGCTGAGTGAGAAAACGAGCTGCCTCGCTCTGAGGTGGATTGAAAAGAGAGAGGAGCTCGGTGACCTGTTAATGGGCATGCTGTGTGTGGGCTCTCCTGCCTGCAACTCCCTGGATTAGGGATCAGCCGTATCCTTTTCAAACTAGATGCTGCTTCAATTTTCCTGGTTGTTGCAATGGTTTTGAGTCTGGGAGAGAAGCAGTTTTTAAATGTTTTTCAGTTGGCATGTGACTCCTCCACATCTCGACAGGAGCAACTTTCTTCCTGCTCTGTTCCCTCTTTTCATTCTTCACACTGAACATAGATTGACTGTTAATTAAATCCAATTCAATATTCCAACAAAACTGGCTTTGAAATCCAATACTATGAACAGTAAAACTAAAACACATACTCAAGACTATTTTTAAATGTTGCTCACTACTATTTATCAGCTATGCAATACTTCTGTATCTCTTGAGAACCCCTGATTTTTGAAAATGCTACAAAAATATAATTTCCACTTAGATGAGGTTGGACACAGCAGGACTGTATTTTCTTAACATATTCAAAAACTAGGAAATCATGAACCTCTGAACAACAACAAAAAACAAACAAAGTGGGCTTAGTGCTTTACTTGGGCACACACCCTGAGATCATCCAAGAGAATTCCAAAGGATGGCAAGAAATGTCCACCTGTAGGTCTGTTATTAGGACCTCAACTTTCTAGTGGCTGGTTTTCTTATCGGTCTGAAAGGCTATCAAAGAGCCCAGTGGTGAGTGTAAAGTGCTCATAGTTTCACTCCAGGAATATCTGCTGAGTAATAGCTAGAGAAAATACTGACACAAGGACATTTTTTTTCTGGTTGTTTGTCTTTCGGTTTGGATGGTGCTATAGATAGGAAAAAACCCTAACAATTTTAAAATAATAATAATATCATAAAAATAACTGCATAACTGGAATATTTTAGACTGACAAGGAATTTTTAGAAATAGATTTCACGTTACTGTATTTTTAAATCTTCAAAAATATGGTCCAGTGAACACAAAGAAAACAGTTAGTTAAAGGATAGGATACATCTAAAACATAAGGATGTATCACTGCATAATCTTTGTATACAAACAGGTCATAGAGAATAAATGACAACATGTCATGGAGGTAGCAGCTACAGCTGTTGTGGAAAAAGGAGCAAAAAACCCCTAAATGAACAGGATAAGCAGCCTGTTGTTGCATGATATCAGTACAAAAACCTTTTTACAGCTATCTGTCTATCTATATATCTTTCCTCACCAAATTACAAGGATCTCATACTTTAAATAATCCCCCCCCTTTTTTTTTTTTTTCACATGAAAGAAGAAATCCTAGTTGCTTGGGGAAGACAGCGCAGCACAGTGTGAAAAATAACATCTCATGACATGCTAATGGAGAGTAAATTTAGCATTAATACCTTTTTTTAATGAGCCATAGTTGTTGTTTTGCTCATTTCAATGTTGCATCATAGAATGTTTTATGAATGTTTTTCATAAAATAATGTGGGGCATTTTTAATATTTTTAATAATAGTGTGCTGAATTTGGATAGTTTCATTTGCAATTTAAGTAATGCTTTGTTCTGATGAGATCTCTGGAGGTGGTTTTGACATTTAAAAGTGATGTGAAGAGATTCAAAGTGATTAAAGCTGTCAAATGTTACCCTAATTGTGTGACTGCAATCTTTTCAGCCTCTTTCAATGAGTGTATACATTATACACGCTGCACAGCACTTCTGTTTAGATTGAGGTTTTTTATTAATGCCATCCTGATTGACAGAAATTATTGCAAGATCACAAGTGGAACTAAATTAGTTTGCTGCTGCATTCAAGCAACATGCATAGCCATGAACTTTTAAGATGCAGTTATCTACTTAACATAGTCCTTCCTCCTTCCCCCCCCCAAAAAACCCAAGTATTATTATAGTGACAGATGATATCTTTCACATTTACACTGTCATACTAGTTCACAGGAATGAAAAAGTTTTGCCCATATTAGAATTATTTTAACCTTCAGTTTGTATTCAAAATGCTACTTGACAGGTCATTTATTTTAAATATGGTTCCTAGCTAAGAAAAGTATCAGATGTATTCTAATTAATTATGAACAAGTCAGATTTTCATGACTGATATTTTATTAATATCTTGCTATGTATTCATGGAAGCTGTAATACTTATTGATACCTTCTTGTCTATTAAAAATAAGAAAGCTTCAAAACCACTTTGATATCTTTAGATATTCATGCCTTAGCTATCTGGAGTAGTACTATCCCAATTATTTGAGAATATTTGGATATGTAGTGGGGTTTTTTGAGGTAATTAAGTCCAAATACAGTGCTGCCTTCATAGATTTGTCTTGCTATACTAGTAGGAATAAAGAGTAAAAATATCCCCGTAAATGAAATGTTTCATGAGGTTTTCTTAATCTTGCAGAATACTTAATGATGTTGTTGGTGTGTTTTAAAAACCTCCATGTCCCAACTGTTCAAACAACCAGAATAAAATGTACTGTGCTTGCTTATCCCAAAATGAAAGAGAGAGAGAAGAAAGAGAGAGAGAGAGAGAAAGAGAGAAAGAAAGAAAGAAAAAGAAAGAAAGAAAGAAAGAAAGAAAGAAAGAAAGAAAGAAAGAAAGAAAGAAAGAAAGAAAAAAAGAGTAAAATTTAACTACTGCAGGAATATGTTGCAAAGGAGCAAAGACACAGCATACAAACATTCAGTTTTCCTTATGAAGAGGGTGGAATGCCTTTCAAATGAATATTTCATTCATGTGTTTCTTGTAGGTGGGATGAACACCGTGAACAGGTGTAGGGGCTATCACCCTTCATTTTCTGCATTATTTTTATTTTTATTTAAAAAAAAACCAAACAGAGAAATACCTAAATATCGTGATTCTCAATAGCACTAAGCTATGAGGCAAACAATGCTTTAAAAACTGCCCACCAACTGCTGCAAAGAGATAGGAGGTGATTCTCCAGAAGAACTTTCTTTTTCCCTTGTGTTGCCCAGTTAGATTTGTTTGCAGCTTTCTCCAGCTCAGTGACTCATTGTTATGTGGCTGCAGAGAATAGAAGAATTAACATTTGAAATGTTAATTGTTTTAGCAGCAAATTATTGTATTGCTTACTCATTGGTGGTGATTTATTTTCAGCCTGTTTTAATGCCATGTTTTGCACTGAGGGAATTATTCGTGTCAGGGATACCTTTGGAATGTTGGGCACTTCTCAGTCATGTTGCAGTCTCTTGACAACACTGTTAGGAATTAATTATAATTCATAATTATAATGGTTAACAATAAAGCTCAAGTTTCGATGGCTTTAATGCCTGATGAGGGTAAGTAATAGAGTTGGGTGAATAATTCATAGAGAATAATTTATTCAGCGAATTTGCCAAATAATGTCTGCAAATAATTCTTTAGCTTGTTTGCAAGCAGTTCGTTGTCAGTATTCCCACATTTGAAATCCGAGCTCATTAGAATGGACACACGGTCTTTATGGTGTTTTCCTGCTCTCTGGTAGTAATTCTAGAACAGAGTATTTTAATTTACAGAACTGATCCTTTGCTTTTTGCGAAAAAAGTTTCCCAGGATATTCTTTAAATTGAGCAATGAGGCAATTGTCTGAAGTGCCTTTACACTAAAGATTAAATTAGAGGTATTCAGATAACTATTTTCTAAATTAGTTTTTAATTTTTTGTGTAATTATTAAAGAATTATGGTGGTTTTTTAAAGCACAACTAACTCTTTCTCATGGTCAGTGTTACTTTAAAGTAGAAGCTGACTGTAATATTGTCTGCCTGCAGCTATGAAGTGGAGAGGTGCCTGAAAATGTTCAAAATTCACCTTCTGCTGTTAGATTTGATGTCATTGCAGGGCAGAAGACACATGGGATCAGTAAGGTGAGATGATACAGCTAAGCTTAACTAAACTATGTCCTTGATGAACATTTTAATTAGCTCCTCATCCAGCTGCCTGTTATGGTGACCACACTTGCACGTTATTTTCACATAGAATCATGGAATCACCAATCAACAGGGTTGGAAAGGACCTCTAAGATCATCAAGTCCAACCCTATTTCTCACATACCTGAGTAATTTCTATGATAGTCGTTGAAATTGTGCATCCATTGGGCAGGTGCACTATCAAACAGCTTGATTCTGCCTTACAGATACTGAAAAATGCTTTGTGATATATTCAAGAAAGATTTTTAATCTTAAGTACCATTTCCTGAAAGCAGGCAGACTGCTTGTGCCCCCCCTCAAGCTCTTTGCATTCCAAGATTGTTTCTATGTTAGTGGCTATTCAGAGTTTGAACGGGGAAAAAAAATGAAAGATGTAAAAAAATCAAATAAACTTTCTTTTTGAACCATATTGTTTACACTGTAATGAAAAATCAGAATTCTCCTCACAAGGATGTGAAATGACACTACTTTCTTTTAGAAGCATATGGGATGATAACTACTCATAGAATCTTTTGACAAACTCTTTAAGTTGCTCTCAACTTTAATATATGGGCAATAAAGTTTGTGTATTGGAAAACAGTTGATACTCTCCTTTAGCTGGAGTAAAAGAATTCGGACTTTATCCCAGTAATATCTACTAAGTTTTGGAAAAGGCAGGATAAGGCTACAATCATGATTATGAGGTTCTGCCTCAGGCTGCATGTCTTACATGGAAAAAAAAAAGTCCTAAAAGAAGAAATAAAATTCAACTACTACTGATTAACTTCTGTAAATATATGTGGATATTTATTTGGATGTGAAGGCACCAAACATGGAATAAATTTAGGAGGCTTGGCTAAAGTAGTGTCAGTGCTTAGTCTGTGGACATGGTACATTTGAAAGGACACTACCTCAGCTCTTTTACCAGAGCTGTTCCCTTACTTTTGAATGCCCCACCCACCAAAATTGCTGTCCTGAGATAAAAGTCTGACAAAAAAAGGTAATTTTTCAGTCGAGGTCTGAGAACTTGGAAAGTTCAGCTCTTGTCAGTCATTGAGAGATTTTTCAGATCTTGGCATTGTCCATCACACAGGGTATGACAGTCCTGATATCCTGTTCTTCCCAAGATATAGGAGATCCATCAAATAAAAAGCTAGTTTGGGCTGAATTTAAAGGCTTAAGAAAATTAAAGAAAAAAAAGAGAAAGAAAAAAAAAAAGGAAAACAAAACCTCCACCAATCCTATATACTTTAGAACATAATGCCTTAGAGAAATGAGAAAAGAGAAATTGGATGATGACTGATGAAGTCCTTTTAATCTATCCCCAATTATATAGGAAATTTGATTTTTCTAATGGGAAACTAACACAGACCCTGTGTCACTCGCAGCCCAGATGGCTGTGAAAATGTGAAGTCTATTCATTTAAAGCAAAAACACATCCTCATAACAATAACTCAGAAGATGGCAAAAGAAGCATTTGCCACATATTAAACTGCACTTTCCCAGAAATGTTTTGTTTAGCTGCTGAAAATAGCCAGTGAAGGATGCACATTTCAGATCAGCAGAATCCATCGTTTGGGATGTGTAATTTGGGAAGGAGCTGCAGCTCTGCCCTGCCTGGTGCTCTCACCTGCTGAGCCTCCCTGCCCCCAGCACTCCGCAGGATTATCCTGCTCTTGCCTGAGGATGCTGCTCTCAACTCTCTTCAGCTTCCAGGCACAGAAGGACCTCAACAGGAAAATGGGGTTGATGGGTAGGAGCAGGAAGACGCTGAGCGTCCCAGAATCTCTTTTAAAATAGGGATTTTAAGCTCCTCTTGCTGCCAGAGAAGGGGAGATTTCAGGCTCTCTCTTTTCAAGGGAGGGGTTGTCGACTCTCCTTGTCGTGACAGGGCTGTGAATGGCCCGTAAAAAGCCCCAGGGCATCAGTAAGCCTTGAGAAGGTTCCAGATCTAATGCAGTTTTTGTCTTGCTTATTCCAGAGCAGAAAAGCAGTCCCTCAGCAGGGGATGCATGCAGGTACAAAGCACTCAGGTGGTCGCGAGTCAACGCTTCAATATAAAGTAGGTTAGCTGCTGTCTCGGATATTTAGAGTGATTTTAGGCTAGTGGGAAAGAAAACTTGGTGAGGGAATAGCTTATTCAGGGTTCTCTGCAGCAAATGACCGTGGAAAGTTTTGCAGACACATTTCACAGAACAGACCTTGCCTCCTGAAAGCAAGCCCACTCTGCAGACTGGAATCCTGGTGTGCTGTTTAGGTATGCTGCAAATATACACCCCAAAGTGTACAGTAATCTGCAAGGGAAGGGAGTAAGAGCAGCTGAAAGGCTGGAGGGGAAGAGTGAGCCTGGGAAAAGATAATGTTTAACACTTGTGTGTAGCATTTCATTTTCCTTGTACTTCACAAACATTGACTGATTAATAATCTCACAGCAATACACTGAGTCAGGTAGCACATTTCCTTCCCATTATTATCCCCAGCTGGTGGTGCTGGGGAATGTATAGAACTAGATGGGGATGGAGGGGACACATCAAGAGCTGTCTGAATTCTCAGTAGTATCCTAGAGAATTCTTCCTTATTATTTTGATTTAAGCAAATTTTAGCTTTTGAAATCAGAGCCCGTAGAGTGCCTCATTAACAACATTTTGCTGGCAGTGCTTCCATTTTTTTTTTTTTTCATTTCCAATTATAAGGCAACAAGTGAGTTCTTTCTTTGTGTGTGACAGCAATGCCAGTCACTCGTGTTTGCAATATATCTGTTGTTTCTGCTGGTGGAGGGAGAGGAAAGAGGCCCTGAGTACAGGCAGTGAGTGGTGTGCTCTCAGCAGCTGTCACTGCTGTCAATTACTTGGTTTTCATTTATAAAAGGCAATATGGGATCTTTAGCTTTTATAGTACCCAAGAAAGGCTGGTTGGTGATTATTGATTTTATTTAGTCCAGGGGAGCTGCTCACACACAGACTACAGTGGGTTGTGTGCTTCCTGCTGCTAGCTCTCCTGCCACTTACTGTTTTCAATTATTTATAAAATCCAAGGCACATCACAGAACAGTTCAGCACAGTCCCTGAGACAGGCTGCTATTACAGTGCTCCATCCATGTGCCTCCCATTTTTGTAACAGGAATTGACACAAACAAATTGCCCTAATGAGGTCTGATGCATTATGAAGGCCTGGACAGTAAAAAAAAAACCAACCAAACAAAAAACTATACAAAATCTGGTACAACCATAACAAGCTGCAAATGCCGTGGTCAGCCCTTTCCAAAGTAACCACCACTGGCCATCAGCAATTTAATGTGCTCTCCTGCAAATGATTCCATCCATTTTGTGTTTGTCTTAGCTTCTCTAAGTGCCTTGTGTGGAAAACGATACGAGGAGACCTGTTTTCTTCAGTGGGAGAGATTACTTCAAGGCTCTCTGCTAAAAATGGTTCAGAAAAGTAAAAGGGTTGTTTTTCTCCACTCAAAAGATCCATGAAGAATTGTCAGTAAGGGCTTCAGAAGAAATTGAGTTCAGGCAGACGCTGAGAGGAGGAAAAAAAAAAATAAAGGAAAAGAGCTTTAAGGGGAAAGAGAACCAAGAAGGCATTCCTGGTCATATTTGTTTCCCATTTTTATCCTTGGAGCTGCAAGTTATGAAAGAATGAGGAGCTGAACTCCCTGTTTCCCCTCTCAGTTTTGGGAGCTGAGAAGGATCATCAAGGCTGTAGCCAAAGCAGGACAAAAGATCAACAGATGTTAAAGTAGTACCTACGATCCCATAAAAGAAGATTGGATAAAATTGAAGTTTTTTAGGAATTTTTATTGCTCTAGAAGGGCTTAAGATGTTCCAGTTATCTGCAAAGCTATACTAGGACAGAAAAGCAGGCAAGTGAGTTTGTTCAACGAAGGGTAAGCAGAATATAAAAGAACTGGTCAAAAACAAAAGATGGGGGTTAGTTCAAAAATAATTTGTCAACTGGCAAAGAGACAGAAGTCTAAAGTGTTTTATCAGGTGTCTCCAAAATACTGTATTTTTTGCTTTCCCAGAATTGTGATCCTGACTCCATAGTGCTTGATTTGATCCCCAGAAAAGGGTACAGTAAAACTTTATCCCTGATATATATTTTTTAAGTTTATATTCCAACTAGTATAGATTTGCTCCTTAAATAGTGTTTTGCTTTCTTTTTTTCTTAGTATGCCCCTAGCAGAAATAATGCAAATTGTAGCTATTTTTCTGTGAAAATTGCTGGAAAAAATACTTCTAAAATATACTTTGAAAGTATATTTGCAATTTTTGTGTCACTTTTTAAAGGAGTTCTTTAGTTTGTTAAACCTTAAACTGAGGTTGGCATAGGAATCAAGAAATTATAAATATTTATGGAAAGCTTTCTGAAGTCTCCTGTCAGCTGCAGTCTCAAGTGCTCAAGTGGTTTCTTCTTTTAAAGGGGACAAGGTTTTCAGCTGTATTTTTTCTTTAAGAGTCAGCCAGGGATGTTGTAGTTCATACCATCTTCCCAGGATGCTGATACTACAGGTGAGGAGTTAGATCCTCCCTCCTCTCCCCTAACACAGAATTAGGTGAGATAAGAAGCCCAAACATATGAAGGAATGTGTTCCACACATTTAAATTCCATGTTTACTGTAAAGAAAGAAACCAAGATACCACAAAGCCATGTTGGAATGAGTAGAGGTTTCATTCATCACGCCAGTGGAACTTACACTAAAACAAACACAACAAGCAAGCAAAACCCAACAACCTTCTGCTTGAACGTAATAAATGTTCCAAATTCCTTGTCAGCACTTGTTCATCCAACAACTCAATAAATCAAGTGCGGTGTGGGCTGTAAAAAACATCCTGCAAGGATAAATAGAGGAAAGTGGCAGCGTGTGACTGACACAGGAAGGAATGGAAGTGCAGTTCTGCACTTTATTCCAAAAAGGTGCTCTTTGGGAATGGCTTTTGTCACCTGTGTGAAGATTTGCTCTGAGTAAGCAGGGTCTGACCAGAAGATCACCTTTCAGGGTCAAGGCTGCTTCTAACACAGTCTCCTCTTTAGTACAAGCAGATCTTATGTTCATTCTCTGTCTTCCCTGTCATAGTCTGAATAAAATTTATGCAACCAGTTTCATGACAGATATAATGTTTTTCCTAAATACTTAAAACAAGGAGGTAAACTGTAAATGTGTTAGGACTGTAAGAGAATGTTCATGTGAGAGTACTCACAATGGTAACATTATACACTTCTAGCTGTGAGTTTTTTAAAACCATATTTTGGTTATTGTGTTTAAGATAATAATCTTTGAGGACATAAGGAAGTAGTTTGATCCCTTTTGTAGCATTTGTTGCAAAGTGAGTCAGTCAAAATATCAGATAAGAGAGATCTGGTTTGTGTTACAGTTTATAAATAGGTGCTGCTTTTAAAGCCAGATATGTGATTCATACACTAAATCTTTTCTTTCCCAAAATGTACTTGAAAGCTTAAAAAGCAGTAAAATAAAATGCCTATTTCCTCCAAAGGAAGATATTTTTGAGCAAAGGCATATATTATACCGTGGACTTTTTGAAGCTGAAAAATATGGAATAAAGGCAACATAAGGACATTTCAGAATAACTATTAAAAGCAGCTTCAGTCATCACTTGTACACTACAGCTCATGTATATGCTCATTCACACAAGTACAGAGGCTTGAGATAGATGAGGGGGATCTTCCTGTGTGAATTCACCTGTAGAATCACAGTCCAAGTAATTATGCATTTTGGACTGCAAATTATACACATTCATTGGCACAAAATGAAAAAATAGGTCTAAAGAATAATGGAAACTGAAAACAGCCCACTCTAACAGCAAAAACATTTTAAATTGAATTAATGAAGAATTAAAGAAAAATTATATTACTGTGAGGATCACTACAATCTGTGGATTTTGCATTCTCAGTCCAAGTTTTTAAAAATCTAGTTTTTCTATCTCTAAATAACAATAGCAATAGTAAAACCAACAGTAACACTAGTAGCAATAATAATAACATTAATCATTGAGACTTTTCTATGAATTTGTAAAAAACAATTTATGGAAATAGGAAACATTTGAAAAACTTGAGTGTCCTATTTGTATGACTATGGGTGTTCAGATTAGAGGAACTACTTTTATTAAAACTATTGTAAAATCCTTCCAGCAACGAGGAAAAAGAGTCACAGCATTTACCTGAAATTGAAGCAGGTATCTTGAGACTTTCCTTTTTTGTTTTTCTTAAAAAGAAACCAAAACAAACTTTCCTTGTTTTGGTGTTGCTAGTTTCTGAAACACCAGTGAAGTCACTAAGAGTCAGACAATAAAACTAAGCTATGTGGTGATGGAGTTGTTCCTGTGAACACTCCCACGTTTGTTTATGGGAAAATCAGTCCTACTAACTCAGACCATCTACTAGTTTTTTACAAAAAACAAATTTTCAGTCCAAAGTTCACTTGTACTTTTAGACATTAAAACCCCACATTTTTTTCTCTCTATTTGAGCATGTTCTTTTCCTCTCAAAACAGAAATGGGGCATGAAGTGGAATTTTCTGCATGTCACATAGCAAAGATTGTGTAGGGGGCTCACACAGTCTTGTAGACAAAGTGCACTTGGATGTCAGGCAAGTATTTTTAATAAAGTTGTAGAGATAGTTTTAAAAAAATCTAGCTAGACATCTGTGATATGCAGACATCATAAGGTTACTCATCCTCGATGAGCAGAAAGGTTCTATTATCTGGCTTTAGAGTGTGCTGAGTACATTGAAGAGAAAAGTCTTGTCCTGTCAAATTCAAAGGGGAAATAGTGGGATCTGGATCACATTAATATGAGAAATTCTTTTAGATGGGGTTTTCACCAACACAACAGGATGGACCATGCAGATGTTTTAGTCACTTGGAAACTGTCCTATCTATACTATGGAGGTAAACATTTCATTTAAGAACTCCTGCTTTCTCCAAAATTCAATCATTCTATCATTTCCAAAGATTTTGAATTCGATTACTATTTCACCATAGACTTGACCATACTTGCTTGCTCAGGTCCATAATCAAATAATCCTACCAGAACCCAGATGTAATTCAGTATGCACTGGTTTGTATTGAAATTAAGCCTTCATGCAATTTGAAAAGCTGTTCCTTCAGTAGGCAGCCAGGGACACAGAATTTAAAAAGAAATGGTTATCACCAAGAGTGTTCATTCCACAGAAACCATCATCAGCTTTGATAAACAGATAAAACCTGGTAAAAGTTTGATTCCCATAACCCCTCAACTTCCTGATAGCAAAATATTAATTTCTATGAAATGAAGCTTTGTAATAAGCAGAATAATGAAATTCTGTCAGGAGTTCTGAAGTTTTCATAATGACTGGGGACACCTTTTGCTTTGTGTACTATACTATAATCAATCTTTCAGTGAATCATGTAGCTGATAAAGTAAAAGATACATCATACAGCTGAAAGTAAAACACACATCCATGGAAAACCTAGAAAATTACCTAGTTATTTAGTTTTACTGTGCTAAACCCCATTTTTTTTCCTGCTTGACAATCAGTAAAGAAATGGTGATTAATTTATATTACACCACTTAAATATGCAAACCTTACAAAAATGGTGTGGTTCCTAAACTCAAAGTTCACTTTTATGTTTATTTAAAAGCCTGTCAAAAATCAGAAAACCTGATGACCAACTTCTCAACTCTTAAACTAGTGAATCTCTATTGAAGTTGTCAATGGGCACAGGGGAAAGTCTGGTTGCTGTACATATGTAGTTGAGGGATCTTTTTTTCATCCAGCTGACATTCTTATTCAGGAAATGGAACAGGAAACATTTCATTAACAGTGAAAGAGAATAAACCTCGTGAAAAACAAACAAGGCACAGTCACAGGATCAGACATTGAACGGGTGACAATTGCCATAGCTCCATCAAAAATAATGTCCCTATAAACCAGCTGAGGATCAGGACCTTAATTCTTTAATTAAGGTTGATTCCAAAATAGAAAACAAGGACTACTATCAGGCTTTCTGGATTATTGCATAGCTCTTACCTACACTATTTTAATCAACTGAGTCCAAATTGATCTTAATAAAAATAGATTGGCATCCATCAACATATGGAGAGAGTTTAACATAAGGAAAACACACCCTTGAATCATAAAACTAGTATCATTTACTACGTGCAGAGGAAACGTTCAGCAAAGCTGAGGCTCCTATTTGTGTGACTGCAAAAGTTCAGATCGGATAAAATCACTTTTATTAAGACTCTTGTAAAAATCCTTCCAGCAACCAGGAAAGAAGTCCCTTCAGCTCGGTGGATCTCCCTGTTGAAGCCTGGCAGGGGAAAGGCCTGACCTGACTGATGTGTGATCTTGGTGGTGTGATATTCTCTTCCTGATCTGGGCATGCTGGACTGAGGTTTTACACCCTCTCTACTGACCCCCAGTTGCTCGGTTTGCCACCCAGCAGTTGGGTGTTGGCACAAGTCACTGGCAAAGCTGTTTTTGTGAAGGCTCCCACCCGTGTTCACGGGGAAATCAGTCCTGTTAGCTCAGACCATCCGCTGCAACTGTTTTTAAACAGCAGAGCTGGTTCTGTAACCCTCCCCACCACGTAATGGTGGGAGCAGCAAAGCTCCTCAGAGTGACAATGAGCGATTGCTGCTGGCAGCAACTTCCTAAACCACAACAAGTGCTTGCAGAGCAAACAGCTGCCTGTGGCCATCCATCCACGACCTCCTGCTTTCCTCAGCTCAGTGGCTGTGCAGTACCTGAGGCCTGTGGGCTGCCTCAACAATTTAACAAACTGCATAATTATTTTTTTTTTTAGAAGGGACAGTGAGATGTAAAACCAATTTTGTTCTGAGCTGCTCAGGATAGATCTCTAAGAATATAAAGTGTGCCCTGTGCATACTGAGGAGATGGCACTGGAAAAATTGAGAATACAATCTGGCCCCTCGCTTTCGTATCTCATTAAAGTGCCTGTAATTAGAACCAACCTGTTCACATGTTTTTTTAAAGCAATGGATACACTATTTTAATCTAGGAAAAATCTGGTTAGTGTGTATGACTGCTCTGTTTGTGCATTCACGTGACCAGGAAAGCCCAGGCCAGCTTTTACTTGGGCTAAATGGGGTTTACCAGGATGAGATGTCCACTCAAGGTCTACCCTAAATGCTGTGGATTTCTTTCAGGATCTATTCAGAATAATTACTTCTGCATTCTATTGCTTCCTTTATTTTCCATGCCCCTTGCTCTGCCTGATGCACAAAGATGCAACTGGAAGATGTGAAATCTGGTTTTGTGTTTAAGTTGATAGGAACTCCTGGGTTTCAGTCAGGGAACTCATGTTTGTCTTAACTTCCAGGGACCCCCAGACTGGACAGGAGGGCAGCATCACTTTTAACCTGGACAGGACACAGCTGGCACATCCTCTCTATTGTTGCTCCATATCACAGTGAATAATTTAGAGAGCTGTTCCAAGGCAATGGCTTAGGGATTAGGGTGTTCCTCTGTAGGTAACATCCCAAACTGATAAAGAAAACTCTCTCTTAACTTCTGCTGAGCAAGGTGATTCTCATCCCAGTGGAAGTCTCCTCAGTCATTTCATGCAGCACATACCACCGAATTTGCCAACAAAGGCAGTGATTTTTCAGCTAGAAAAATACTTGTCACAATTTATATGGTTCAAGTGGGAGGCAGGCTTGGATAGAGCAGAGCAATCCCATTTGAGCCACAGGTAGCTGTAACTCTAGAAATGTGTATTTTTTTTTCATTTAAAGACCTTGAGGGTTTAAAGTCATGACTGAACAGCTTAAGATTCACTGAGGTACAACCTGAGATAAAGAGAGAAACATTCTTTGGTGCACTATGATCTCTGACGTTAATGTAAAATAGATCATAGAAAAAAGAGTAAACCCTGAAGAATTAATACATGGACATGAGCTGATAAGCTGGATTTTTTTTTTTTCTTTCTCCAACGTTCTCACTTAAAGGGATTTTAAATAGGTTTCATTCATTCTTTTTATTTCATGTTTACTAAATAGATATATAAAGAAATGGAGTTATGACAAGTCTTTTAAAATTCAATTAATTTCTGTCGTGAATTCATTTTTCAATAAAGACAAGAAAATCCATTCCCAGGAATAAGACTATATTTTATCCCTGCTTAGATATCAGATATTACCGTCACAAACGCAAAGAACATTTCTGCAGGTCTCAGTTTGAAAGTCTGCTAATAAATCTGAGGAAAAATATAGTTTTTCCTCCTGTAGAGTAGCTCATTAACTTGCACTGTGAAATCTGAAATGTTGCTTAAATAATAAATTGTGGAGCCTACTATCTGCCTGAGATAAAAACCTAAAAGATACCAATTCTCTCTCTTTTTACTAGCATGATAAACATCGCTAGCATGTACACACATATCCACTTCCTTTATTTATTTCAAATCCCAAAACTGTTAGGGAAAACCAGAACATGAAAATAAAGGGGTAATCTTGGGTTCAGAGTGACTGAAGAGTTGATATTTAAAACTTTTTGAATCAGTATTAGAAAACTGCTAAAATTCAGCTACTCTTTCTTTTTTTTTTTTTTTTGAAAAACTGTAGTAATTTAACACTTACATGGAAGGGAAACCAAATTTCTGGAGAAGGGAGAAATCCTAGACTTGGTCAAGAATCTAATAAAGAAATCGAACTTATTGATTGGATGAACAGACGTAACATTAATTCTAAATTAAAGCAAATTTTTCAATGCATTTCACCTTGAACAGAATTTTTAACTGAATGAAATTTTTGATGGGAAAAAAATTAAATAGTTAGAACTTATAACTATGCCCTTAAATTATTATAGAGTTTACCACTGTTTCTAAGATATTAAGGCTCTTCACCCAAAGCAGGGACCATAATAACTTTGCTGTGCTAAAATAACTAAGGAAGCCTTTCAAGTAGACTTTGATAAATGTTTTTGTTTGTTTGTTTGTTTATTTTTTAAAATCTGGCCTTTTATTAATCAATCTGCTACTTGTCTGTTACCTGAATTAAGACAAGAAAGCAGGGGTTATCAAAAAAAGAAAGACTATTTAAAGGACAGTTTTCAGAGACTATCAAGAGGTTGCAAGAAAACATTTGTCATGATCTTTAATCTTAGAGAGAAATATTATATTTAATGACATAGCATATACATTACTATTGTCTTTGTTAATGATGTTCATTAACAGTAAATTACTGGTAATAATTTGATCTATAAAGAAGAAAAAACTCATTGCTACAGAAACCATCCGGTTACTTAAGATGAATTTTAAGATGAATCACTTTCGATATTTTCTCTTGAAGCAAGTGAACAGCCATTTCACTATGAGTGAAGCCATGCCAGTTCACAAAATACAAGTAAAAATACAAAAGTCTTGTGGTGCTGTATAGTCAGTTTTGTCACAGCATAGGTACAGAAACACTTAGAGACAAATAACCCCCTAATTTTAATGAAATTGCATAGGAATAACTCAACTGAAAATTTCCATCACTATAAAAATATGGGTATTCTTAAATTGCTTCTGGTTCTGATCTGTTTTAGAAATGCTTGTTTATATCTTCTAAACAGATTTGCTGCTGCATCTCCCCCAGATGAGTGCATTTCTGAGAGTGTTTGTGCATGCATGGATTACTGTGCACAGGAGAACCTCCTACTATCAAACATTTGTTACTTCAGAACTGTTCAAACTCAAGCTTTGAATCAAATCTAACACTCACTGGCACCTGGACAGGCACATTAAAGCACGTGTTCTGTGTTAGCACCTAATTTGGCTTTAACTCTGCATATGTTTCCTTCCACCAGTTTTCTCCCATGGATCAGCTTCCATGAACACACAGTAATGCAGAAAGGCAGTGATATTTCTCTCTTTCCAAAACACAACAATGTGCCTGTAGATTATTAAAACAAAATGCAGGATAGATAATTTGCTTAGCTTTAGATGCTAATGTACAATATATTTTCCCATCTCCTCCCATTTAGTGAAATTACTCCAGAAGAAAAATATCCCTTTTTATTGAAGTATACCGGATTAAAGTGAATTATTAAAATGCATAAAACAAGACAGTAATGTATAATGTGGTTTGTGACAAAATGTACTGTAACCTTAACTGTAATTATATCAAATATATTGATTTAAATTTCATAATCAAATTGTGCAGGTAACGATCCATATCTTTGGTAATTGAGTTGTGTGTGCAAATGTAATTATAGTAATGGTATAAAAATTTGATGATGCCATCTAGATTAGATTGAACTTTGGGTGTACTTTAAAGAATATTCAGGGATTCATAAAAAAATCAGTTTATGTGGAACTATATCATAACACAGGACTGATGCTTTCCTGAGAATGGAGTTTAATCCCTGTTAGAAACGTGGCAGGAAAAGTTCCTACCAGGAAAGCATCTTGAAGTTATATGCTCCTGTTAAAATACAAGACACAGCTGATGAAAACCTTTGTAGAAGACAGCTTTATTTTGTGCAGAAGCAATATTAGGCTTTTCTTGAATGGCCTTTTTTGGCAAGCAGCATTTTCTACAGGTCCTAAGAGCTTCAGGGCTCAAAACTACTCTAAACTTCTAAAATAGTGACCAGCAGAGATTACATTTTGCAGTGTAGGAGGGGCAGATATTTCATAGTTCTCCACAATGCTGAAATTATTTTAAAAAAAAACCACATAAAAAACCAAACAAACCCTCCAAAAAACCAAAACAAACAAAACACCTTCCCCACCAAAATAAACCCCCAAAGTCATCAGTCTTTTATATAGTACCAAACAGTCATCTGGAATGAGATACATACCCTCCTTTTGTTATCAAATGCTTTCTTGTGCTGGCTATAGTAATGCTACAGCAGTGCCTATAGATTTGCTATGATTACACATTTTTGTTTAGGAGTTCACAATAGAATTCCAAACAGAACTTTATAGATCTGCAGTAAAAATTGGGGAAATTAAAAAAAAAAAAAAAAAAAAAAAAGCCAAACTGAACAAATCCCCAAGGGAGAAAATTCCTCCCTTTGTTTTGTTTTTGGCTCACACAGAAGTTATTAATCTCAGTGGTATCTATATATGTTTTTTAAATAGCAGATTCTGGCTCAAAAATTCAATTAAATTTTTATGAGTGGACGTGAATTTTTATTTACTTAGTGGAAATCAGTTGGGGGTATAAAGCAGCAAATATTTTCTAGACTAATTTATCTCAGCCAAAACTCTGCTGTGATAGAATTGTTCTTACACAAATGTATGTGTTGAATTCACAAGTAAATTCAAAACCACATGTAAATGGTGCATGTATTACTTTTCTAAATCTGCACTATTCTCTTACCAACATCCTATGGTACATTTGTTGCTGGCAGAATCATGTGTCTAGCAGAATTTTAATTGCACTATTTCAAATGCAAGTAAGACTGGATTGTCTCAGTACTTGAGGATTTAAAAAGAATATCAGCTGTACAGAGTTTCAGATTGATCAAATGTGTTTCTAGAGGCTGTGGGCAAAATCTGAATATGTGTGCAGATAGCAGTATGTGGTGAGTAAATATTCAGGTAATTAGAGTTTTCTTGGATCGAGCACAGGAAGAAACATTGTATGTTTCTGTCACATCTGATGATGTGAACCATCCAAACCTCAAGGAGAACTGTTCTTTGGAATTAAGAAAAGGATCATGGAACTTATCTCTACTTTTTAAGGCAAGGATGGTTCTTGGTGAGATGGGAAAAATATAGGATTATTTTCTTATTTGTTAATTTTGTTTCTCTGTCTTTATTGAGAGAAGATATATTGGGTACAGGAGGGATGGGGTATGAATGATAGGGATATTGTTTCTTTATCTTCACTAGATCATATCTGAGAAAAAATAAAGGATAAATTAAAAAACTCAATAGAAAAGTCCTTATTCTACAAGGACAAAATGTTGCTCATATGAACAAGTTTAAAAACGACAAAAAAAATCAACAAAACCCCTTTTCTAAACAGAGGTGAAGAAGAGAAGGTGACAAGGAACCACATCTCCTATTATTAGTTTACTCAAAACTGCCACTGTGCTTTATAGTGGCTTTTAAGTAATTTTTTAAGGTTCTGCTCGTGTCACAGAACAAACCACTGATATTGATTTCTGCTAATCCAACATAAATGCTTCCCATGTACATTAAAGTCAGTGCCATGTAGTTCAGCATGTGATGGCAGCTTATTTACTTGGTTACAAATGCTCCTCTAGAAGGAGGGGGAAATTCCATCCGGGTAATGGCCAGGCTCCTTCAGGCCAAAATTGTCCCTGAATTAGTCAGAGGGCATGTACTGGGCACAGGGCATGCCTCAATCACGTGCAGTTATGATGTGATTACAATACAGTTATTATTCATATTGTGGTTTTTAATTAAAAAAAAATATTAGTCCAAAACATGATAATACTTTTTACACCAAACCATGCAGTGTTCCCACCTACAGTCCACCTAAATTTTGATCCAGAACATCTAAGTTCAAGTGAGGTATTTTGGCTAAGAGTATATATCCAAATCACTAAAAGTTTGGGTTGCTTGAGTCTTATCATAGCTGTGATTGCCCCGAGCTCATCACCTACAGGTAGAAGAGACTGATTCACCTGCTAATTACGTACTTGTCAGAAGCTTATTCATGTCACTTGACAAATACCATAAAACAGAACAAAGAAATCTGTACTCATTAAACACTTATTAACTCAATAACAGTTAAACACCTCATAAAGAAAAAAAAAAAAAAAAAAGAAGTGATTAACAACTTCTCTGTGTGCCCAGAAAGTCTAGAGAACAGACATGTTTCTGAGTATTGGAGATTAAAA
This sequence comes from Myiozetetes cayanensis, assembly GCF_022539395.1. Taxonomy (NCBI): domain Eukaryota; kingdom Metazoa; phylum Chordata; class Aves; order Passeriformes; family Tyrannidae; genus Myiozetetes; species Myiozetetes cayanensis. The sequence goes on along the minus strand of NW_026086826.1, from coordinate 1,649,176 downwards.
AAAAATCAATAAATAGAAATGGTCTTAGATTTGAAGGAGAACAGGAAGAAGATTCTTTTTTTAACTGGCATTTGCAATGACGCCTCATAGCTCATATTTAGCCACTGGTGTGTTTTTAGTGTGTTGAGAAGTTGGACAATGGAGCCATGCAGTGGCATGGCACTAAACAAGAGAAACAATTAAGAATCATCTTATTTTTTTCAAATGCTTTTGAATGAAATATGCTTTTACCATTGATATTTCTTAAATGCTATAAAACAAGTACCTCATGAACCTTTGTGAGTACATCCCACTGTTTCTCAAATTTAGTTTAATCCTCAGAACAAATTAAATTATCAATCAAGATCATAGAAGCAGTATTAGAAATTAAACAGGAAAGGTAACATTCAGATCACCTTATCCTGATTATCAAAATGATCTTGTTAATAAATTGATTTTTCAGCAAAATGAGTGGATTTGACCAGATTTTTTTAACTTAATACCAGTTCATTTCATTTTTCCACCTCCATAAGGCAGCAGTTGTCAGAAGCATAACATGTTTTTCTTAAGACATAATGCATTTGAATTTATTCATTTATCTTTATTGATCTACTTATGAGCCTTATGAGTCTTAATAACGTAGGATTATCAGAATTTCTTTGTGAAATAATAAGTGGAGTGCTTTGGTAGGAAAACATCTATTTTGTGAGCCAGATGCAGAAACACTAAGATATATCACTAACTGAGACTTAAAGGTATCAGAGAAAAGAGTTATGAAAGGAAGAAAGCTGGCCCTTAAGTGTTCAGAGGGAAAAAAAGAAGAGAATTTAAATGTGAAAATGTCTATGTAAAATATTGATCTCCTTTTTATTAAATACATTTTGTGTGCAACACAATTGTGGGAGTCAAACTGAAGTTTTCTGTAGCTTATCCCAGAAAGAAAAGCTTTCTTTCAAGAATAAAATTACAGCCCTCAATTTCTCCATTCAAAAGCTTTCTGAATGAAATTCAAGATTAGCTTTTTTTTGCTGAAGCAGTTAAATGGCTTAGCTGTTCTCAGTGCAGTTGCCTCCTAATTATACTTCAGATAAAAGAATATTTTAACTGTCTCGCATACAGCAAGCAAATAAAAACAGACAAAATTATCTCAGGGTTCTTGCTGATGGTTCAGTTTCACGAGCTGTTCTACAGCCAGCTAAAATAGAAGTCATGAATACTTTCATTTCTGAGAGATGTTTCACTTTCACAGTGTAAAGCTCTTACTGCCCATTCAGTAGAAATAATATGCTGCTTTGCACACCTTGTAGGCACGAGGCTGTTGAAGAAGCTGTTCTTTAAAACACTATAATCAGCCACCAGACCTGACTTCTAAAATCCACAGGTGTCTTTCTCAGACGTGATTCCTGCTTTTTGCCAGATTAATGTAAATGATTCCAACAATCCAGCGGATATGTGCACTTACCCCTATTCAGCAGTACTCATTTATTTCTAACTTTGATCTCAGCAGTCCCAGTTCAATAAAATACATAATCACATAAGTGGTCATCAAGTTAGGGAAGTAACAAACAAAAAATAGAGATGCTGCTTAAGCACCTGAAGTGCGTGGACATGAGAGCACTTAGATAATGCAAGACACTCCTGATTTAAGCTTTTGGGGTCTGCATCAAGCATTTGCAAGGCAGAAGAAAGATTCATTCACGTTGAATGTTTTGTGTTTAGAGCTACCAGTGTAATGACTCAACTCAAATGTGAAACATATTCTCTTCTTGCCTCTACACATTCATAAAAACTTTTACAGCTCACAGCGTGTGATTGCAAATGAAATATTAACACCCTAAAAGAGCCTGCAAAGAACTGAGGCTCATTATGGTTCTGGAAACAAAAATTATCTAGTGCACTTTCTAGAAATAGTTAGAGGAGGTGAACCTAGAGTATGAATATCAAATTGTAAATTGTTCAGGGCCCTGCACATGCTTACAGAGTCCTGGGAAAGCAAGTGAAGGGTAATAGAAGTTACAAAACCATTGGCTTAACAACAGATACATATTCTCACATTCAAAAACTGTATTTCAGGAAGTTAACAGCAACATGCACAGGGATTTGAGATTGCTGTTTATAAGAATTTTGGGAGTTTGACTTTCATCTAAAAAAACAGTCTAGTTTGAAGTACTTTTAGTCAGGTTCCTAATTGGCTTCGAGCTGCTGCCACTGGAGTCACTCTGATAACTAAGTGCATGACTAGTGGGAGTTCCCTGATAATTAGAGGTGATAGTTACCATAAAAGTGTTGAAATGACAAGAAAAGAAATGGAAACTTGGGTTTTAAATATTGTTCCCAAAAGTATACTTTTCAAAAATTTTTAAATTGTCTCTCATTTGAGGAAATTATTGTACTAACCTGACTCCACACAGCCCAATTCCTGCATGATATTCTATGTTCACAGTTCATAGTAAATGACAGATTAAATTCACAGGATGGAAAGGCATCCAATTTCCATACTTCTGAAGCTTGAAGGACTAAGAGTCTTAAGTGTAATTTCGTGTTTTTCTGAGAAAATGCTTTGGAATTACAACACATAGATGAAGATAAACCAAGCATTTTGCTATATATCTAATTAATATTACCTTCTCTTGGATGGGTGGCCTTACAGGGCTAAGCGAGCTCCGTCTGCCAGGGTTTGAAATTAGAGTTGTCCTTCTCCCAGGATGGTGAGCTCATCCTGCCCATGGACACCTCTGACCCTTCAGTTTTGACCTGTCTGGCACGGAGACCCTACAGGGGACATATACCACCATCAGCACAGCTCACAACCTCATAAGGGCATACTGAAATAGTTTGGAAGAGCCTTTCTCTCCCTAGTTTTCCCTTACAGCTTCCTACGGTTTAACCCAGGGACAAAAAACAAACAAACAAACAAAACCCAACCTAACAAAACAAACAACACCCAACCAAACAAAACAAACCAAACAAACCAAACCAAATAAACAAACAAAAAAAGAAACAACAAGAAAACAAAACCCACACTCCTGGGCAGAAGCCGCGGGCAGGCCGAGCCCACCCTCACATCCCACCCTCACATCCCACCCTCACAGCGGCAATGCCCGAAGAGGAGCGATCCCGGCACACCCCTGGGCAAGGACGGGCACACGGGTGAGAGATCCCCACATTCACCCCAGGTTTTGGCACCCTTCACAGCCCCTACCCAGCCCAAACCCCCAAACCCCAGAGAAACCCACTGCCCACCCCAAACCTCACCCCCTCCCCGCGAGCCCCCTCACGCACTGCCCACCCTCAGGCCCCAAGCGTGGCCGCCTCACCCGCCCCCCTCTCCTCCCCGGCCCCGTCGTTAACATTACCGGGCTACAAATAGAAACATCTATTATGACAAAGAAAAAAAAAAAAAGATATGCTATAAAAAGATAGAAAGGTTATGATATAATCAAAGAAATTACCGAGTTGACCTGTTAAAAAGTTTGGCCCAAAATAATAAATAACGGCGCCGTTCGTGAAGGGTAGCCTTTATTTCCTGCACCCTAAATGAGACAGCCGGTTCAGACTGGTGTTGAGTTCTTGCACCGAGTCAAGTTTGCTGCCTTTTGACTTCCCGAGATTGCAGAGATTCTGTCCTGCAGAGATTCCATACAAATTCCCTCGGGGAGCAAAATGGCAAACAGAAGATTCCCGCTACCCTTTTATAGTAGTCAGCTCCATCTCTTCCTAGAGGTTTATGAAGACAATCCACGGCTACAAGTTCAGTTTTCGAATGCCTTCAGCACTTTTGTTTGGGTTTATGGTTCTGATTAGATAATTCTTTTTAAAAAGCGACCTTAAAGAGGCAGCTGAGAATTCAGGTGGGTGAAATCCTCCCATGTATTTCAGAGAGGAGCAATTGCTTTGCTTCAGCTTCTGCAATGGTTTCTCAGGGTGGAAGGTATAAATACTGTATTTACTTATTGATGTAATCATTCTCATTAGGATGTTCTGTGAATGAGAGCTGGGCAACATGGGTAGCTGAGAAATTGGCTCTTCTACTGAGAACTACGTTATGTGAAAGTACAAATCCGAACTTCACATGACACTCTTGGCTTGTTTGTTTGTTTGTTTGGTTTTGTTTGGGGTTTTTAATTGTAAGGCTCTACACCTTCAAACTGACATATAGAATTTTTAGCTTGTGCTTAGGGTCGAAGTAAGGAAAAAATAAAAACCAAATAGGATTACAGTTTTAATCAGAATAAATAGAATTTATTATTTTTTGTTTTGGTATTGCTGAGAAATAGAAATTACGCATTTTAACATTGCAAATGTCTTTTAAAATATGCCAGGTTTTAAAAAATAAAAGACCTTACAGATGAAAATACGAATTGACAAAATGAGTCTTCTCCAATACCGATTTTGAAATAGCTGGATAAGTAGAACACAATTTTGCTATGGAAATGGGAATTACTGCTGTAGCCACTCTATCGTTTCAGCAAAATCCTGCCAATAAGCTACCATAGAGTTTGATTCACTGCTAAGTATTTTGAAGCTTTTCTAGAATGAAAGGCTGAGACAGCTGTAAAAATTGAGTCTCCACCAGCCCAGCTGATTCAGCAAGGAATTAGCCATGCTCAGGAAGCCCTTTAAGAGATACTCTATTCTGAGCCATCAAACCATGAAAATATGTGGAGCTCCTGTAATTGAGCAGTGCCAAACACATGTCCACGTATTAAATACTCTGATTGAAACAGGAGCACAAAATCTCTGCCTCACACTGGAGGCTTCCCGGGCAGTGTTCTACTCCCCTCGGTGCTTCTGTCTCCACAGAACAACTGGAAGAACGGATAAGTCCATGATTTTGAGTCTTTTTGTCCAGCCTTTCAGAGCAGTGTTCCCCTCTGGTTTTGGAAGGCACCAAAAGGGCATTTTCTGGCCATGCAACAGTGCCAAGATTGGGCTGACCCTTCTCCAGGGTGCTTGGAGAGGAACTGCCAGTCTCTCATCCCTTCATCTCCTCTTGAAGTGCTTAACCTTCTCCTCGCAGTTTGCCTCCAGCACCTAATTATATACAATTAACAGCGCTTTGATTGTAGTGTCTTCAATTATATTAAGAAATAAAAAAATCCTAACCTTTATCATTCTGTGGAGTGAAAGTTGAAAATTTGAATGCTGAACGGAAAACAGACAAAATTAAATACTATTAAATTCATTATTGATTACCCAACTCCAGGAATTATGTAGGTGTGAACTCATGCTTTTTAATACTTAGAAAAGCGATAGCTAATAATAGATCTTCAGTCAAGTCATTGCAGTTAACACTACCTCATTACTCTGCTGCTCAATACAGCAACAGTAAGCAACTTCAAAGGCCCTAGGGCACTGCCCTGGAGCCCAGAACTTCTGGTCTCTATTCTCCTACTCTTTATGACAAATTTAGGAGATGGAAAGTTATAGTATTCTGATCAGCTCCACTGGAGTCTTCATACTTTCAGAACTGTCAGCACGTTTCATCATCCTCTGTGCAAAAAGGCAGTGAATGCGTAATCCAATTTTAACACACGCTATTTCATCACCATGTTAGGCTTCATAATTCAATTATCCTCTCGACTGCAGATCCCGTGTAGCCACGTTCTGAATGTTTGTGGGCCAAACAATTATGCATTCAGCAGTGCAACTGCACAAGCTGCACTCTCATCTCCATGAACTCAGGTCAGCTGACACTCTTGCACGACAGGCCCATAAAAACCAGAGTGCTTTATGAAGTCCTCAGGTAGATTTCCACACAGGCATGAACTTCCCCTGAGGAGACCAGAGCACTTTTTTCCTAAATGGACTATATCTATATAAAGATGCCAAGAATCATCAATGCATGTTAGGTAAACATTGCTGGATGGGGAAATGTGAGATCATTGCAGGGGTATGTGGAAAGTAACTTGCTAAGAGGTGGCCTTGATTTGGGGAGTCACTGACAGCGTGAGCGTGTCTTCTGTTCTGCTCACAGTGTCTCAGCTGCCTGGCTGTTCTGAGCCCAGGTGGAAGGTATCCCTGAATGAAAAGCCTTTTCTGCACTTTTTAATGGGTCTTTTCCTTGAATTTTCAAATAAATGTGGGAGGGTTAGAAGATAAGACCTTTTTTTTTTTTTTTTTAAACATATGTGATCCTTTTGAATTTGTAGAAGTTAGCATTCAGGTTTCCTGTATACAATTGTACCCTGCTGGTTTCAACTGAAACACTTTTAAAGGGGCATTTCATTTTGTATATTTACAGAATACATTCCAGTGCTATCTAACACTCCCAACCACAAGCTAAAACCCTGCTCACATGAGAAGGCACAGGTAGACCCAAACTTACTCCTGCTTCACACTGGCCAGATATCAGGCAACTTCAGCTTTAGTGGCATTGCTTTGGGCTAAAATAGCTGTTTCTTTCCCATTTAGGGAAAATGAAAGGATGGAATGGACAAAGAATATATAAAGATTTTCTTTCTTTTTTTTTTCTTTATTTTTAAATTGTGTTATATTTATACTACCAATTTTTTGAGTGCCCATGAATTCAAAAGTATTTTCAGGAAAAGCAGCAAATTTGTCTTTGTATTCTTGGGCTTTTTTAATCCACTGCCACCCATGTACTAAATGGAAAAAAAAAAAAGTAAATAAATACTCTGTTATCCTTGTATGTGAGTGCAGACACACTTTGAATTTTCTGTCAATTTTTTCCTTTAGTTAATGCTACCAAATCTTCATTAGACTGTGTCACAGTCACAGCTGTCTAAGTCCAAGGTCCAGGTACTGTTCAACTAGACCACTTTTGAGCACTTTTCTTATTCTAATTCTTCTTATGAAGTACAACAATGTATTTTTTGAGTGGTTTTTGAAACCATGTTTATTTAATCAAAACTTTTACATTTGCTAGGCTTACCTCTTAATTCACTCTGTCTTTCAGTCATAAAGTTGAAGAGTATCTGATTTCTCATTAGGTGTTTGCTTACATTTCCTCTTTCTAGATCATTGTTGATGATTCTTTTCATTTTTATTTGGATTATTTGGAATGAACGTGAGCAATTGAAGCTTTATTCTTTTTGATCTCTTATTTTATTAGGCAAAAATCCATAGCAGGCTCAGTTGGAATAAGATTAGACCGGCAAGAGAATTTTCTTTTTTCTATTATTCCATCTTCATCCCTCCATTTCCATCTTCCAAAAGAGATCCTAAAGCAGAGCTATAAAAAAAAAAAACACAGAGTGTGGGCACTGCTAAGGAAAACTTTGGATGTTCCTTCAGCCTCTTTCCTACACCTGGTTACTCTCTTTCATCTACATTTACACCACTTGGAGCTTTCTTCTCACCCTCCTACAGATTTCCTGGGTGCTTTATTTACAACAAAATTAAATTAGGACTATGCATAGTTTCTGGGGTGTTTTTTTATGCCTAGTCATATTTTTGAAGGAGCAAACAGCCACCTATGGGTTTGCCCACATACACACAAGTTTGCTAGAGGAAAAACAGGACATTTTTCCCACCATGCTGTTCTTGTACAGGTGCACGTGCCAGTATCATTCTGTATGTTTTTCCTATAGCCCATTAATACACAATATTCAAGCTATGCAAAAGGGTAAAATCTGATGAAAATCAGGTGGGGTTTTTTTAAGAGTGTAAATAACCAGGCATGCAACAGTCTAAAGTAGCAGTGCCTTATACTTGCCTTATAATCTTTGATTGTTTTCTCTGAGATACCACTTTGACAGCAAATCTGTGTCTATGAATTCAGCAGAATCATTTTCCATTTACACAGTCTGGGGGAAGAACAAGGCCTTCACTCTCAGATTGCCCATCCAGCAGTAGATTAGGCTCTCATATTCACATGCATATGTGCACACGTAGATATTGATATGGGCATGCAAAGAGTCCATTTTACTTTTTCCAGGTTCTGCTTATACAGGTGTTAATTTGCATATTTGGAAAAGGTAGCTTTCATTCTGGAGGAGCAGGCAGGAAAATTGTAAAACACATCTCATTTTATAACTCAGAAAGCCTTTACTCTACGTGTTGTTATTCTACAGCTGAAATAAGAAGGGGGGGGGGAAACAATCCCTTTCTCATCTGTCTCTGACATCAGTCCCATAACTGTTCACAAAATAAATGTTATTCCTGCATGTTAGCAGGCTGTGAAAGTGAGGCTTGAAATGGCTGCCTGATTACAACCTTAACACCAACACCTCCTTAATCAACACTCCTTAACTCCCTCCAAATAAGCTCTCTATGATGTTATGATTTATTATATTGACTATGGCTTTTTTCCATTTCGCTTTTCAGGATCTCTTAGAAAGTTGTAATTTAGTTCCTCCCCACCCCCTGCTTCCCCTCAGTGAAGTGACTGCCTTTGATTAGATTTGCTAGGATTTAGTTCAGAGGGAATTTATTTTCGTTCAACTTCCCAAAAAGAAGAAAGAAAGGAAAAAGTGTGAGTCTGAGAGAATAGGCATTAATAGGTTCACTGCCAAAATAAACCAAAACAAAATCCACAGTATTAGATCTTTGATGTCATTTCCTTTAATATTTTACTTACTACATAAAAGATAAGAAAAGAATTTTTTGCACTCCTAGTCTCTAAATTTGCTTTTTGAGGAAAACCTTGAATCAAAAAGATAAGACTTCGTAGATTTTTGAAGCACAAGAGGCAATTTATTCTCTACAGTACCTTCCAGAATGAACAACTATTTCTCAAGAGTTTTTGACCAATTATAAAATGAAACATATCTTCTTATTTTGAACAATATACTCTTCCTATGTGGAACAGAATACTTATACTAAAGGACATGTTTCTATTAATACCTAGCAGAGCCCAAGACGAGCTGCAGTACATCAAAATGCTATTTTAGAAATAAGAACAAAATCAGAAAATATTCCAGACAATTACAGTCTTCTGCAATACATTATTAGCTATAACCTTGATCCCTAACCCTGTCATATAAAAAGTTTACCTGGTGGGCATATTATCATCTATCATTTTATAATGTGATTTTCCCCTCCTCAGATTCTATTGCATCCATTGTTTTGATGCTTTTGAAACAGATACACAGCCAGACAAACCAATTATCTTACTCCTTGCCTGCTAAGGATGAAAAAATTGTTATGAATCTTAGCCTATAGGCGACTTCCAGAGCTATCTAAGGATGGGGGAAAGGTTTTAACAGCTTTTTGATTCCCTGCTACTTTTGTGACCGTCAGCATGATAAAAATGTTATTTGTCATTTGCTGAAAAAGCTCAGGTGTTGGATTGTAGTTACAGTCAGTACTTTGCTTGAGAAATCAGCCTTACCTCAGTCCCTTAGAATCTGGAGTAAGTGTAACAATTACAGTTGTGAAAACAATTAATTAATGTGATGTGTTCATTGCGATTTAAATTGATATAATAATGCAGTTCTATGGGAACGAAGTTTGCTTACAGGTGGCATTCTGATGTCAGAGATTATTCTTTGAAAAAACTCCTGGAGAACACTACAACTGAGCATTTCCACACCTGCCACATTCGTGGTGTGGCTTTAGGGAAAGACAAAGGTGAAAATTTCAACTGGATGCACAGCCCCTCTAGAATGCAGATGTTCAGGAATGATAGATTTGACACTAAATCTGACATGATTCCACTCCCTTGCTTTAGCCATTTCTAAAAGAACAGTTACACCCCTACCTGCAGATACTTTTCCTGCACAAACCTTTGTATTCATTATCTTACAGAATAGAAACAGAGAATTGGTGGTTGGAAAAGACCTTTGAGATCATAGAGTCCAAGCCTTTAGCTGGCACTGCCAAATCCACTGCTAAATCATGTTCCAAAGTGCCATACACATCTTTTCAAACACCTCCAGGGATGGGGAATTATGTATACTTTCTGTCTATTTTTATTTATACAGATACATTAGCAAGCACTTCTGTGTTTACTGTAGAACTTGGGAAGCTAATGAGACAAACAGGAAAATAAAAAAAACCAGGAGTACTTTTTTAGAATTTCAGAATTAGCCAAATTAGCCAAATTTTCCTTCAAGGCTTAAAAGGGATGCAAACTTTGGGTACAAGGGAGTATCCAGAATGAGAGAAATAGAGGTATTTCAGGCTTGATTCTGTATGTATAAACTTGCCCTCACATTGTCCTACTGCTTGTATCTTTCAAGAATTTTGTGATGTTTTCAATGTCACCTAATATATGGATTAATAACACCAGCTAATCCTTCTTCAACCCCTTTTACACAGTTTTTAAACATGCTGCATTTGAGGCTTTTTGCTCAACCTTCCCTGGAATTTGCCCACCCTTTAGGGACATATCTGCTGAGGGAAATGTTTAATGAATTGCAAATCAGAAACATTTATAATGCAGAAAGAAAGGCACTTTGAGTTTTCCTGAGTAAATTACATGGAAATAGGTCAATTACATAATATGAACAACAAAAATAACAAAAAGAAGAAGCCTTCTCTATTACATCGTGATACAAAGTCTAACAGTGACAGAAGCTGGAAAATTCAAAGATGCAGCACAGGCAAGATGCAGCCAAGATACAGACATCAAAGTCTTGGGATTAAATTCCAATTATGTGTCTTCTTTTGCAAAATGACTCTCAGAATTCTTAGTCATCTAATTCTGTGAGCTCCCTGTTATTATTACAGTGGCATCAAACCATTATAAGGGAGGCTGGTTCTCCTTGAGGACAATTCTATTTTTAACCTGTTAACAGGCTGTTCTGTGGTGCAGTTAAATTTCTTCACCAAATGTGCAGATTGCAGTCTAAGAGCTAAGCTTTTATTACAGCTAAAATAAAAACCATGAAATAAACATGTTCAATTAAAATTTTGCAGAAGTACAAAATAAAAAAAAAAAAAAGAAGTTGTATCTCGGGTGGGATGATCCTCAGTATAGTTGTCACCATGTCAGTAAAAATGGGAGCAGTATATTTCAGATTCTAATGCCATAAAAGAGTCTTTCAAAACCTTTATTTCCCTGATAATGAGACATCAGATGGAAGATTGCTTTTCCAAAGAGAAGGCTGAAGATCCTTGAAAGGGATGCTATTTGAAAACGATACCTGGAGGTCATCCTTTCTGCTGAAACAAACCATCAGCCTTCCTTATGGCAAAGAAAGGGAATTCCTCTGCTTCCTGACACATCTCTTCACTCAAGCTCATCTACTGCTTCTAATATTAGAGACCTGGAGATCAGAATCAGAGGAAGAGAAAATGCCAAAGTGCAATTCTGCAGAAATAGGAGAAATCTGGGAAAAAAGGAGAAAGAAGGGGAAGTAACTACAAGAGAATTAAGGAGAAGCTGCATATATGCCTAGCAAAGAAATTACTATGAACTTACTCCTCAAAGATAGAGAGCTACTGCAAGTAACATGCCTGGGAAGCATCAATCTTCCAGTCAGATATCCAAACTACCCACTTAGAGGAGTAGCTAAGGGAAGTGAGGAAGGGAAGTGAGTCACAGGAGTAGTGGATCCTGGAAGTAACTGTTTTGGTGGGCAGTTCCACTTGTTTTTCTCTCCTTGCAACCACAAAGAAAGAGAAAGGAAAAAAAAAAGTGTTACCTGGGGATTTATAAATGAATGTGAAATTAATGAACCTGCCTTGGAACAGAAAATACAGTATGCCATTGCATTTCCTTTAGCTTTGACCATGAATGAACTGGGTAATGTTTGCACTGACCTGTTACTCATTGTAAATGTATAGACTGGGAAAGATTAGTAGCTGATTTAGAAATGTCTGGATTAATATTATTATTAATTGGGAGCAAAATCTAAAGTTTGGACTGTCTTTCACCAGTATAAAAAACCCAGTGATTTCTATGTGCTTACCATTATAAATAGGACTTCAAAGCCACTAATGCTATGTCAGACAAGTTAATGACCTAAATATACTTTTTTGAGAAGGATGTGACACCTTACTCATCATTCATTCACCTGGCAAAACTGATTGTAGTGCTGAAGGCTGCATAAGTGACCTATTACTGCAAATATAATGGCTATCATTCCTGTTCTGTGCAGATTATGAATCAACCTTTAAATCAATATTTTTGCCAAGCTAAGTGGAAAGCAGGCATAGGATAAATACCTGTCTGTCAAATTCACACGATGCACACTGAAATGATGGCGGTTGGATTGGCAAGAAAGCCTTTGGTGTTTGTAGTGCCACGCCTGGGACACCACTTTTAAATTACTACAAGCATTTCCAGCTGTCCCCAGAAGTTACCTGAACAAAAAAAGGACAAAGGGCCTGGTAGTGGTTAAAGCCCCTCTCTGAAAACACCAAGGATGTGCCTCCAGTGCAAATCTTTATTTGGTATCTAACATGAAGATTTTCCCTGTCATTGGGCTGGATGGAAGATGATCTACTATTCCTATTTACTTAGATTGATGAAATATTTTATAAATTTTTCATAGGTAGGAGACATACAGAAAAATTAGGACTGTGCAGTACCAGCTATAGAAAATTCAGAAACAGTCTCAAAACTAGTTGCCACAGGATATATTAAGGTGTGAGATTATTTAGAGCATGAGCTAAATTATTTTAAGTTGTAGATCTATGCATACTTTTAGTTTTAAAGTAAGGTTTTTGGTTTCATTATTTGCATATTAATTTCAGCCACCACGGTTCTCCTTTCTGACAAAGCTTGACCAGATCTTGTGATTGATTTGAAAAAATTGTTAAAAGCTATGAGCTGAAAAAAAATTGATGGCGCAGAATGAGTTTACCAATAATGCTTTAAATGCTCTGGACATTAAGAGGAGATTGTAAATTCAGCACCTTTCACAGAAAACAGATGTGTCCAACCGTAAATACATCAGTCAAAGTTTAAAATAGTCAGACTTATTTTAAGAAAAAAATACAATACCTGAAACCTCGTGCACTCAGATTTAGCCTGAAGTAAATATTCATAGCTAAGTAATAAACAACCAAAAATAGGTTATATAATAGAAGTGCTGACACCACCTTAACTACATCCTGGAGCTGCAAACAGCGAGGCTATAATGAGTCAGACTCATTGTGTCTCTCTCAGACATGGTTTCATTTTTAGAAGTGCTATACTGCTGATGGCCCACATTTGCATTACATAAACTTTCCTGATGAAATATCTTACCATTTCATCTGAAAAGCATGGAACAGAGATCATTTTTTATTTAATTAGTTCTGAGTTTGCCTAAAGGCTTTAGGAACTAGAAATTTTGCAAGCTTGTTTTTACAAATTAGTCGTGAAGTCGAACCTGTCTTTTCTGTTTCTCCATCAAGGTAGTGTGCTTTGCTCACATTTATCTTCTTTCTTTTTTTCTAATGAGCTCTTTCTGATAGTCAGCTGCTTTTTCTGCTCTATGGTTCACTGAGGGCACCATGTCATCTGCATTATTCATTACTGTAACTGTGGCACACCTTGGTTGGAATCTAAACAAAAAAACAGTTCCTAGGCATAACTCTACGTCTTCTATAAAAATCATGAATTATGTAATGCACAAATCTCTCCACAATAACATCACTTCTTTCTCTGTCAAAACAGCTATTTTTATTAAATATTGCTCATCTGCCATATGGACTCCCCTATCCAAGTTAATTATGAAACTGAAATATGGCAATACCCTCTGAATCTGCAAAAGAATTCTCCAATTAAAACTAGTTTAGAACACCTTACATCCAAAATAATTTTATATGATTTTGCACATCAAGAACAAGAGGGGCTTCTTTTAATCATCAAAACATTACACAAATACCCATATTTATATTTCCTCAGTGCTCTACATAGAATTAAAAATGCCTCAGTGAACAAATTGTATCATTGTTTGAGAAAGCCATAGTAGATGCAGCAACTGCAGAACAAATGTCAATAAAGAAACAGTTACAAAGCTCTTTATTCCTGATTGCCAGTTCTCCTATTCTTAGATTACCCTTAATATTATATATATATATATATATACTGTATGCTGTTGAAATGGGTAGTGTGTGAAAAAATATTCTGAATTTTACTTTCAGAATTGTTCTGTTATTAACATTGCTGAAATTACAGAAGGTTTCTTTTTCATTTCAACAGGGTGATTTGCCTCCAGGAGGAGAATATTTATGTGGTTAGGCAGGTATTTGCTATGATGAATTAAAGCAATCATTCGTGGTGGCACTGAGCACACTTTATGCTAAAGCAGAAAAGCATGATATGTAGCACACTGGAAATCAGCCTGAGCAATAGTTGGTAAATAGCCACATACTGCCTGCTGGTTTGACATTTGCTGAATATTCTGTGTATTTAAATAGTGCTCCTTAATAATAAAAAAGTAGAGTTGCCTTCAGAAATGTCCTCCCAAGGACACTGTTGCCACCATGTAAAATGTGCTCTGCAGTTATCAGCTGCATTTCATGTCTGTTGATAATCCACAGTGACCATAGAAGTCTTCTCAGAACAAGATTTTGTAGCATCCTGGTCACAAAAAGGAATGTTCTAATTCAGCACAAAGCTCTCCTAACATTTTGCTGCATCCATGCAAAATCCCTATTAGGGATCAAGTCCTCACTTTTCAAAAAAAAAAAAAAATCATCCAGATTGTGGGACAATACACAGAGATAATCACAATTATATTCTCACAGAAGTCTGATGGTTCATTAGAAACTGAGCTGAGCTTTTCCCCACGTTGTTGTCACCTGACTGCTCATAATGACACAGTGAATGTGCAGAATGTGCTGAATGAGGGAATCACAAGAAGGGATGGTAGTTCTGGTATCTTCCAGTGCCACAAGTGCTTAGTCACTGTGTGCTCATCCATGCATGAGTGGATAGATCTGTAAACTGGCTAATTTTATTTTCCTAACCTAATAGATAGCTTCCTTTTCCTCTCCTCCAAAGCCAATTAATAATATAATTGGAAAGTATTCTAGGATACACTCTTGAGAGTGAAGAAAGGCAGAAGGCTCTGATGAAATGAGAAATGTTGGAAACAAAGAACTGATGATGTAATGCGTGTGGTCATTTATAAGTCTTAGTTCTATCTGTCACTTTGATTAAGAGGTACAGAACAAACACTTTTAAATGTTTCTGTAAGACTACAAGCAGCATCAAATACTTCTGGTAAGATCCATAGCACTGCTATTGAAACATTTGATCAGTGAAATAGAAAAAAATATATGGAAACCTTCTAAGAATGATCCAAAGGCCAAGAGACATTTTAAATGGTGAAAGAAAAAGAGAGGTTGCTGATACTGTGTGATTCCCTCAGCGTCTTCTTGGAAAGGCACAATGATAGAACAAGAGGGATGGACACAAATTACAGCAGGAGAAATGTTGAGAAGATATTAGGAGAAATGTTTGGAAGCAGGCTGTCAAAACCTGAAATGGGAGTTCAGGGTGGGTGTTGGAATCTCCCCCCCTTGAGATCTTCATAGCTCATCTGGGACAACCTGCTACAGATTTCCTTCACTCTGAGCTGGGAGATCAGACCAGGGGGTCATTTGCACCTTAGGTTGTGCTGTGAAACTATTCCAGGACTAGGAAACAAAAAACTGACTCTAATTGGCTCCTTATCTCACATTTGCCACAATTTATAAATATTTACAGAAGAAACCAAACATTGACGCTTGAAGATGCTGGATCTGTAGAAAGTTCCAGGTTCTGGAAGACTGATCAAGGTATTTGGTCTGTATACAACAAACACACTTTTAGTAGCACAGATAATTAACATGTAGAAAAAAAGTTGTGGTGAAGAATTTCATTAATATAAATTTTCAAATAAATATTAGATTTTTTCTTTTTCCTAAAGATAACCTGTTGTTCAAATGGGAATTAAATGAGTGAAACTATGTTTTCCTTCAAACCAGAGGTCAGATTAAGTGATCACAGGGGTTCCTTTTGGCCTTAGAGCAAATGAATCTGTGATCCCCAAGTCCTTCTTGAACATCACAATGTATATGATACACCTGTTCCAACTGAGCACTCACTTTTTCAAAGTGGTCCCCTATGGATTATCTCAGGACAGAGATAAAAACAAAGAAAGCTTTTGAACATGTCTGAATGGCAGCTATCTCCTTTATCTTCTAATCTAAAGGAAAATAACTTAACAAATGGGTAAGTCTGAGGTCAGAGACTTTCTAGAAGCTACCATTCGGATATTCTCCCTAACTCTGAGCCACTGGCATAGTCAGCTATAATTACCAGCAAGGTTATTATGCATCCACAATGACAAGCCTGTATTTCAACCAAAAAATACTTAAGCTTTAGGGGTATCCTAAATTAGCTGGGTCTTTTTTTCTTTCCCCTTGAGACCTTGAGAAGCAGAGAATTCTTTGGATGATGAATGAAACATCCAGCCCAGAGAAATGTAACAGAAGCAGTGAACATATTTCTGTTGGAAAACACAGAGTGACAGACCTATTTTGAAAATCTAAATAAAATTCTGCACCAAAGTCTGTTGGGTATTTGAGCATTGATATTTGGGCTGAAGGAGCAGAATATTTTCAGTGCTTAACAGGCATTCCCCAGCTCTCGAAAGAAGTTTATGAATTTTCTGAGAAAGTATAGAATTCAATATATGGATTGGTGTGCTGGAATTCTCTTTGATGGACTAACTGTCTTTTTTACTGACCATTATCTGTCTGCAATAAGGAGTGTGAATTATCACATATACACCTTTTATAAGTTGACATGCTTTTGAGAGGCATTGCACAGACGTGGAAGTGTATTTTAAGCACGAACCTGTGATGGTAGAATATTATCCAGCACTCCATACTAACATGAGTTGTATTGCAGTCACTTACCTCAGTGTTTTTGACATATAGAGAAGAGCCATTAAATGTACAGGATTTCTTTCTAGAGATTGCACACACAGTGATAAAGTCCATGTAACGTGAATTATTTGACAAGGGACTGATCTGGAAATAGTTGCTGAGGGCCTCTTTCATCTCTTGTAAAGCTCAAAAGAGGCAGAAGCGAAAACAGGATAAGATTCAACTCAGACAAGGATGGGTGATAACAATAACCTGCATCCCCCATTACAAGAAAATGGTTAAAATCTTTATCTGACTGTTTCCAATTGCCTAAATACAATAAAAACAATATTCATAGTTTTGATGAGGATCTTTTTTTTTTTCCCCTGCAGGAAAAGAGAAATTCTGTACAACTGATGTAACTGATGTCAAATAAATAATACTGCAGGTCCTCCAAGCTGAAACTCTCATTGTTAATCTTAAGCATTCCAAAGGGGCCTGCATTATCAGGTCTTTAAATTTTGAGCTAATAGAGGCATAATACTGGAGCAAAGCAACAATGGAAGAATATACAGTCCCCTGTGGCTGCAATTGAAGCTCTAAAAACCTGTTTTTCATTTTTAAACTGTTCCTCTGGGCGTAGGTAATGTTCAGAGAAGCATTTTCAAGAGAAAATGAAACTTTAAAAGCTTTAAAATGCGGTTGCAGGAAATCCAAGATGTCTGTGACAACTCCTGCCTTCTTGGGAGTCTTGTGGGAAACTGCAACATTCAGAGCTTCTCTTGTTGCATCCCAACACCTCGGAAAAGGTTGGCCAATGGTTTCTAGAGGATCCTTGTAACTTCAAAAAATCAAAGTCCTTACCATGACAAAATAATAATAATAAAAAAAGGCTTTTTGGGGGGGGGGGCGGGGGGAAGTTTATTCCAACCAGATCATTTTTTGAAGATAAAAGAAAAAAAAAAAATAAAATTGCAGTAAAGCTGAGCATACAAAGCAAGTGAAAACTGGAAGAACTTGGTGTTCCAACTTGTGATGTTCTTACCAGGGCACTGATTAAGCAGTGCCTGTGCCCAGAGCTGGGTGAAGAGCTGACAGGCACTGCACAGTGGCAGAGATGTCTGAATGAAAATGGACTGGAAGTGGACAGAGATGCAGCCAAAACCTTTCAGATCTTACACATGTGTCTGCTTTCTGGGGAGACCTAGACAAATACTGCCAGATTTTGAATTTTTTTTCGCAGTTTCTATCTTAACCATTATTTGTGAATAAATACAGGAAAAGGAACCCCGCAAATGTTGGATTTGCAAGTTTCTTGGGATTCCTGAGCACTCATTAAAACACTTGAAATCTTCAGAAACTAGAAACTTTCGCCATTTCTCAACTGAGCAGCTTCTGAGCTCACCCAGATTCTGCTGGGAGCTTTCACAGGACGACAGCAGAAATCCCCTTGTTCCTTCGGTGTGGTTCATTAGTCTTCAAAATCAACTCGGAGCGGCAATTCCAGTTTTCAATTTCTTTTCATCTTTCTAAAGACTTACCCAAAGAAATGATCAATCAAACACAAAATTCCCCCACAGAACAAATGAGAAGAAGGCATACTAACTTCTTGATCATAGATGCCTCATTTCTTTTGGAAAAGATGGCAGTGCTTGTAGAACATAATTTCCGTGGCTAAAATGAAACTGGATAAAAGCAACTTTGAGGCAAATTCAGCTTCAAAACCCTTTAAAATTCGTTATGACGTGATCTTTAAGGACTTTTTTCACCCTAAATAAATGCTAATTTGTGCACCAATACCTGTACAGCTGCAGACATGTAAATGGAAGAAGGCAGTCATACATGTTTCAAATGGAAAGTTTCCGGTAAAACCGTGCAACAACCAGACACAAAGAAATAAAAAGTTGGGAGTCAAAAGCATTTTCTGCAAGGGCACACCATTATAGGATAAGAATTTCAAACGGAGATAGAGGGGGAAAAAATCCTCTGAAATGCGTTTATCAGTGAATGACCCTGATCAGCTGTGTTCCATCTGAGGAAGATCATTACTGCAGACGTCAGGGTTGTGCAGGAGACAGGTTAAAAAATGGGTTTCAGATTATTGACACTTACCTTTTTTTTTTATTAAAGTTTATTTACAGCTGGGGATAAGAGGACATAGGCCCGGAATTATGGAACTTTTTTAAAACTCCAGAGATTGTATCTTTGAAAACCTTTGCAAAATTCTTTAAGTTTGTATTTCTTGCATTAATCCTATCTGAATGGATGTCTTTCAAATGTAATGCTCTAATTCTTTCAAGTTATTATATTTTAATGTATTTTCCAAAAGAAATCTGTAAAGCTCTAACTCCTTTAAAGTGAAGCTTGCTTTAGGAGACAAAATGGAGTGGATTTGCACACAGACTGAGCACTAAGAAATGGAGAAGCACACTGGTGATGCTTGACTACTTGCAATAGCAAATTAAAAAAAGGAAGTTCTAAATACTGATTTCTGGAGAATTTTCTCAGCCAGCTGCAGCTGAAAGTTATGTCCCCAACTTTTGTTTCTCATTAATAAATATTCAATAGAAGAAAGGCCCAGGTGCAGACACATTTCTGTTCTGAAGAGCTGATGTAAGAATATATATATTTGTTGATAGTTTCTGAAGGCTGTTTAGAGCTAATGAGGGAAATAAAAGATCATTCAAAATCAGATGTTGTAATTCAATGCTGCTAATTATAGGAATTCACTTACATCATTGTCTTCGTCCTGTGGAGCCTCTGTTTAAAATAGGTAATGTTATTTTATAACTTGCACACACTGTTGGCAAAAGATACCAAAGTATGAAGTAAGCAAACAACTTATGGTCCACTGTGGCTTGCAATGCTGAAGGGACCAACTTTTTGACTTGATCTTCAATCAGTTACAAACATGGAAAGAAGTTGTGGAGTCTGTCAAAAATCAGACAATGGCTGGGGTTCGAAGAGGACCTTAAAGATCATCCAGTTCCAGCCCTCTGCTGTGGACAGGGACACCTTCCAGTGGCCCAGGTTGCTCAAATGCTGTAATACAACAGGCAAGAGGATGCAGAGCATGTCTTGACACAGCCCATAGCTGAGTTTTGAGTTCTTAGAATGCTGTTTGTATCCAGGGATCCTAGACAAGACAAATAACCTCTTGAAAATGGCACTTCTGTGTCATTTCCATGATGAGTGTAGATCCTTCATTCAAAGCACACAGTAAGTACAAGAACTGATAATGAGACTTGGAAATACTGAAAGAATAAATAATTAACTCCATAACTATTGAGGCGACTCACTCCTGAGTTGTAGCTTCTGTGCTCCTTCTTCTGGGAGGCAGTTCCAGGAACACATTATTCTAATGGTTTAAAACTGTCTCATTTCCAGCTAAATACATTTACAGTCATCACCATTTCTTTTCCCAGTGACAGCATTGTCCTTTAGCTTACAATATCCCTGCTCCAAATTTACTCCTACCATGTGTTTTTCAGGCAGCAGTCAGATGTGCTTGCAGACCTCAGTTGTTTTGCTCAGCTAAACAATTCTGACTCTTTAAAAATCTTGCAAAAACAGGCTCCCCAGTCCCTTGATCATTCTTGTTTCAAAGTGTGTAGCAGGGCCTATATGCTATTTTTCAACCTTCTGCCAGCTCTGTGGAACCTAATTATTGGTGGTCTTTAGACTGTAGTCTAATAACACAATTTTGAAAATGCAAAAATTATGATCTAATTTCAGAAGAACCTTGTAGGCTTCTATTTTAGTGAAAAAAAAATATTTCACTTGTAAATTGGAAAGGAGTATCCATGTGGGAAGTAAAAAGAAGGGACTAAAAAAATTCTGAGAGTCATTTCAGTGGATTTACTTTCTCAGAAAGACTTTTTTTTTTTCTTTTATGGACAGAAGGATACCACAGCAGTGTAGATCAAGCCCATGCACTGTGATCCCATATATGATAAAACATATGTAGCTACAGCAGATAAGTATTTTTAGAGAAATAAAATGCACAGCACAAGGCATGGCAGGTAAACACAGAAATTACCTTTTGACACTGAATCCATGTTTAAGTCAATAGTTAAGGAAGGACATTTTGCAGCTCTTGGATCACAGGAATATTAATAATTTCTTTTTCTTAAAAAGTACATTTCTGCTCACAAGTGCTGGAGCACACCAGCACATTATCTAATGATCTGTCTTTCTAGACAAGCTTCTGTCAATGCAGCACATCAAATGATGCAGCTGAGACCAGGACATTTTTTGCACGGAGCTGAAGGGAATACTCTTGATCCATTTCAAGCATTACTTGACACATTTCAGAATCACAGAAGAGGCAGTCGAGTTCTGAACTTTCTCAGCTTATGTCTCCTATCAAATGAGAACAGGGAACTGGGTTTTTTTCTTGCATATTTTTGTAACCCACCAACTGTTTAGCTTAGCTGGTAGGCACACAAATCAATATTTTTTTCATGCTGGTGATAACATATCCGCGGTTTTTCATGGATATTATCTCTTTGCTCTTTTTTTTTTTAAAAAAAAAGAAAAGAAAACAAATCCTTCTATTTCAGCCTGGTTTTTGCCGTAAGCAGACTCTTTTTATTAATTTCATTGATTTTCATATGGTGGGGTGGGGGTTTTTTTGTTTGTTTTTGTTTTTGGTTTTTGTATAAAGCTCTTCAATTGCAGAATCGTTTCTGGAGAGCACTGTTTGTTTATTTACTTGGTTAGGAGGTGGTGAGCATAGAAACTGTGGCAATGAGAGCCAGGAACAGCTTGCTGGTGTCCTGCCTGGGCAGTGCTCAGAAGCTGCATTTGAGCTGCTTGGGGGTGGATCTTCAGCTTGCATAAATTGCCAGAGCTCTTCTGATATTACCACTGCAATGACAAGTTACACCATCTGAGGCTTCACCCCTTAAGCCTGATATGAACCCAGTGATGCCACTGTCTGAAATGACTCTTATTATTATCACAATCCTTCAAATTTTGGGTTTTTCTCAGTTCTCCTGCTGCCTGAAACTTATTGATCATTTTCAATCTACATCATGCCATGCATCCAGCATTACTCCCTGCACTGTAGCTCTTGTCTTCTCGCTGCTCCCGGTGTTTCAGCCCACTTAGAAGTGCACGCAGTCCATTGCCTACCTGTGTTCCACGTTGTTTTGTGTAATTCCCCACTCTTCTTGCTTACTTTTTATTTTTCTTGGCCACCAAGCACAAGGTTAAGTGCTTTGTGGATCGTCTAGTGGCACGTTGCTAAATAGCAGGGGCAGGCCAGGGTGAGGGAAGAACAAAGGAATTCTTTCAGACCTGACAAAGCCTTTAAGGGACCTTTTGTGAGGGCTCCTTCAGTCACTGAGTGTGTTCCCCTTCCCTTGTCACTCAGGCTGGTGAATCACCCAGATGCCCATGACCAGAAGATATGGCACTCTGACATCTCACACACTGCTGCTGAGCAGCCTGGAAGACTTTGTTATTCAAACCACGAGGTGAAAGAGCGGCAGCAAACCACCTGCCCACCAACCGCAATGAAGTGCGCTGGACAAGGGACAATGGGCTGGAGTCAGAGGCTGCAGGTGCTGAACTCAGGACAGTGCTCTCACAGCTTCATCAGTAACTGGCCAAATCCTCCAAAAGCTTCATGCCATTTCAAGGATTTTGAAAGATGTTCCGTTTTTGACGCTGAAAATGGATTTTGCATATCAAAACCAGATTTGCAACTCATCCGAATGGATTTCATTGAACCGAGCAAGTTGACATTAAATAGTCAAACAGCTTTCTCAGTGTTTTCCTGGCTAAAATTTAAAAAATAATGATGTATTTGAATAGGGTTTTTTGGAATAATAATGGTGATGGAAAGGCTAATTAATTTTAATTAATATTGTTCTTAATTGTTGCTTTGCCTGCCTTTGAAGATTAGTGATTTATTCTCATGTCAATGAATACAGAATGAAATGTTTAAAATAGAACTCAACACATAGTAATACATTACTCAAAGACAGGCAATGCTTTAAAAGTGATCAATTGGGTTTTTTACATATTCTGGTAAGCACTAAATCATTACACATGAATGCAATTCCAGAAATCAGTGTCTGATCCTGAAGATAATGTAAGGTTCTACAAACCTCAGTCTAAAGACCAGTACCCGCTATATTAGTACCATTCTTCATTAAGAATTGACAATAGACTGATTAAAGCAAACTTAAATTGGTGCAATTTGCTGTGGATACTTCCCCAAATGACTGGATTATGAGGATCTTCAAAGACCTCGTATTTCTCACAAAGATAAAGAATTTATAATACCATCCATAACAATGACGTTCTGCACTGAAATATATATAGCAATTGTAATAATAGCTCCAGATTAATGCAATACCTGGAGGTTAGATACCAACAAAGCTAATGGAGGTTGGCATGTATCAGGGCAGCAGTACTTCCACTTTTATCAGGCAAAAATGCCCACTTCCCTTGATCATTACCTTATAATTATATTTTAAATTTAGAGAATGTTGTCATGGTTAATGGCACTATTTAATCATCAAATCCCTGTATTTTAATATTTAAAAAGCCAAAAACAAAAATAGGTACCAGTGAAACTAGTTTCAAAACCAAAAACAAAGGCAAGCTTTTGCTTTCATTAACTGAAATCAACTAAGCCCTTTTATCTCTTTCTTCCCACTGCAATAAAAGACGACCTGAGCCCCCTTTGAAACCAGCACAGTGTGATCTGAAGAATGAAAAATGTTGATTGACTGGCACTGCATGCAATAATTTGAAATGAGCATAATCTTTTCAGGTAAAAATGGAACAGTGCACTGTTGATATATTATGAACACGGTCCCTTCCCAGTGCCTTGGGCAGGCAGCAGAGTGGAGCAGGTCTGTAACCACGGCCTGGGAAATATGACAGAACCAGCTTTTTTTAGGTCTCATCCCTTACTAACTTGAAAAAAAAAAAAAAAAAAGAGAAAAGGCTTCAGAAGTTTTACTTTTTGGAAAGTTGATGATTTTTTTTTTTTTTTTATAAATTTACTTAAAACTCTAGATGTAAAATTCGTCTTTACCCATAGAGTCAAACAAACAAAAAAAAAAGGAACTGTTTTATTTACCCATTCAATCAGTGAAATTATTGCATTATAGACCCTTCAGGCCTATGAAATAGCAGACTTTACTTTCACAGATATTATGCTGCAGAAACAATAAAGTTTTCTTTACTGTAAAATATGTTGCTTCTTTGAAACCAAAATATCTCTTCCTTTTAATTTTCAGGGAAGCAAGTTTAAAAACTGTATGAATATTTAATTTGAAAAATAAACGTTGAAAGAGACACAATGAAAGTACATTTTCAATAATAAAATCGAAAAATGAAATATATCGTGTAGAAACTACAAAAAATGCTTTGCTAATTCTTGCATTTTAAACTCTTTTCAGAGCTGAAAGGTTTCGAAACCAACCTGGGTTTGCGAAACCTTTCCTTAAATCAGAAGTTTCAGATGGAATTTTTTGCACAGTTCAGTCAATTTTTGCTTTTAATAGTAGAATACTAACTGGCACAGCCTCAAGTCCTGTGTTTTCTTTCACTTTTTGCCAATCAAATTTCCAGGCTTTGATTTTATCCTTCTGACATGCTAACGTTAGGTCTCCAGAATAATTTAATAAGCACCTTCTCAATAACACATTATCCTCCTCATGGGAACATTTTTCGAGGTTGTATTCTGTCCTCCTTCCTGTTCCCCACCTGTCTGGTAGGCACAGGTGCTGTTTTGTTCCTGTTTAGCTGCTGTAGGCCCTGTGTCAGTAGAGCTGATTTACTATAAGAAATTGGTATTTGAAAATATGAATATAGAGAGATATGTCTAGGATGGAAATAATAATAATAATAAGTTATATGGATCTTAGAGAGAAGGATGTTGCAAAAGCAGGATGCTAAAGTCTGCTAGCATCGAATTCTGCCTCATAGATATGAACCAGTAGCCAAATCAGAGATAACATTTCTTGCAAGAAAAAAAACATGATTTCCTGACAGGGAAAATATTTTTTCTGCTCAGCTCTGTAAAGCTCATTGTATAACAGAGATATTGCATTTCAGCAGTCTCAATCAATGCTATTGTCTTTAAGGGCCTCCAGCCTTACCCCCGGCAAAGATTTCAGTGCAATTAGTCTGTTTAAACAGAGCCATTGAGAGTTTTCTTTGTCACAGGACTTCTGGAACAGGCCTTAAGGCAGCTCTCTGAGAGCCAAAGGATAATAGTTTCCCTGCACAGCAGCATATTTCGACTGCAGTGTAATTAAACCCAGTGTTGAAGCCGTATCTGACAATTGGTGGGGTGGAAATCCGAGTGGGAAGGTCCTGAAACATTTGAAATTGCAGATGGAACGTTGGGCTGAATTTTGGGCTGAGGTCTGCACTACAAGATGTGAAGCTGCACTGGCTGCTGATTGAATCCCTGTGTGGAGCCACTGCCTGAAGAGATCCCTGCCTCACTTCTGTGGAACGCTGAGCAGTCAGCAAGTCCCACTGAACTCCTGATGAATTCTCAAAGCAGCAAGTGAGCCCCACACCACCACTGATCCAGAACCTGCGAGCTACTGTGTGTCATCTCCCTGCAGGACAGCCTGCTGTCAGACACCAAGAGGTCAGAAGCAGCCCCAGGATCCACCAGTGCAGGGTGTCACACGGGGTGGGAGAGGGTTGTGTGGTCAGAGCTCTGCTGTGTTTATCCACAGCAGTAACCAGGGACTCGTACCTTTTATTGCCAAAATGTGATTCCACATCAAGCTCCCAAAGTGCCATCGAATCTATACCAGCTTAGCAAGGATGACCCTCTTAATAATGCAGTCCTAATTCTGATTTTCTCCATTTACAGTCAATGGTGACCTATCTAGATGATTGCACGTGTCACAAAGATGCAACTCAGAAATCAAAACCATCCCCCTCCCCAACAAAACCTTTAAAATTTTTTAAAATTTCTGGAAAATGTCCAATACAGTAAAAAGATATTCTAGGCACAGCAGCACCAAATATATTTTTAAAAGATGATTCAATTAGAACATAAACATATTTGAATATTTCACGCATTTACAGATATATTTAATGGACTTATATTCGATGAACTTCTAATAGTGAGTAGAAATAAATTATTGCATCCTTACTGTCAAAGCAATTTCAGGTTTTGTATTCATCCTCTGTTGAGCCTTTTAGCTTATTTCAGTTTTTAAATCACACACAATAGAGCTTTAGGGGCCTGCATCTCTGTGATTTATAATACAAAGGAACAATTATTTCTGCAGGTAAACCTGTGCTTTTGAAAAAGGTAAGATAAACAGATGTGCCTCAAGCCTCCTTAGAAAATCATGGAGAAATGGCTAAATGTATTACAAATAGCAATAATAATAAAAAATACAGCCATCAACTGTCTAAAGTACTTTGTGTACATTTGTGTGTCTACCTCTAAGATTCAAGTGGTTATAAAAAACCTGAGAACAGAAAGCCAGAACCTTTTGGATAATCCCTTAAGCCCCCAAACAATAAACAGGAACAGGTTCTGACATGTAATTTATCAAGCTGTGAAGTTTCTATTCTTATGAACAAAAACCTAGTAAAACAAAAATAAATGAACAATGTGAGCATAGTCTTGGGAAAAGTTGGATTTCTTAAAAAAAAAAAAGCTTTAGCATCTTTTCTTCAAGCCCTTAAATCAAGGCATTTACATTAGACCAATAGGCAAAAATGTTTTAAATGCACACAGATGAACACAGAAAAAAAAATCAAGTTATATTGCTTGAATTTACAAGAAGTTACAAAGGTTTCCTTGTTTGACCCAACATTTTCTTGGGCAAAGGTTTTACAAGCATTAATATAAACTCATTTATATGCATCAGAAAAAAAATGCCTATAGCATTCCTGAGTGTGAACACTGCATGAACTACATTCTGAACACCCTGAAATAACACAGGATTGGAAAAAGAGAGGTTACTAACACTTCTGAGATGATTTTTTTCCTGGTCTACGTGAGTCTTCACCATGCTCAGTGTGATCTTGATGGTATTTATAGTATTCCTAAACAAACAAACAAAAAAGCTACCACAAGAACATCTGTCCTATGAGATTAATTGTTATGTTCTCAATTAAAATGAAACAAAATATAGCCCAGTTTCCAAGTTATTTTTTTACAAAAGCTTTTAAGACCCATTCTCTTGACTCAGATGAACACATATCATAATTTCCAGGAGTTTGGGTCTGTACAAATTTCCCAGTGTCTTTCACTTAACGTGTATGTTTGTGTAAGGATCTGTTTGTTCATTTGTTTACCTGCTTGTTCTGTGCATCCAGACCCTAAAGACCATGTGAAGGCTCTAATAGTTTTACCTGTGCTTCAGATTTAGTGTGGCTTATCCTCCCATTTCTAATTTTCAAGCTAGAATTACCCAATCAGCCTCCTTGTAAGAAAAATACATGATTTGCTTTTCTCTCAGGCAAAACTGCTCTCAAAGTGCTGCTGGTTTCCCAAAAGAAAAACTGAAGTGTGCAATTTTAATGCTGGTCATACTTCAGAAATAATCACTTTTCTGTTGCCTTTGCACATGTTCTAAATTACATTCAACTTTTTTGACTCAAAATGGAAAGGAAGAGGCCTTGCCCAATAGCTCTAAAGGAAGGTTTTCTTTTACCTTCTTAAGTGTCAGTGACATATTATAAAATATTTAACTGATGAAGGTTCCTGTCATAGAATTTTTGGGCTGATAATCATTGTGTGACATGCCACCCCTCAGCTAATTTTCAAAGGGTGTGTTTTGGTCTTGGGCTGATTTTTTGGTGCTGAAAGTCACTTTCTTAGGTTTCCCCTTTCATGAAAAGTGGGTTTGTTCTGACTTTGACCTTCGTGTTAAGGACATATTTATTTAACTCTCTTTTCCCACCCCCCATTTGCAGTTAAGCTGTGTTGTGTGTTCACATGATCTTCCAGCCACAGCCAAAGGACTCCTCTCACAGTCTGCAGTGACAAATCTTCTGAGAATTGTACTTCTCTCTGCACAATTAGAGCTTCAAATAATCTGTGTCACACACAGCCAGGGCCTGTGACAGCTGTCATTCAGGGATA
Source organism: Myiozetetes cayanensis (assembly GCF_022539395.1). Classification (NCBI taxonomy): domain Eukaryota; kingdom Metazoa; phylum Chordata; class Aves; order Passeriformes; family Tyrannidae; genus Myiozetetes; species Myiozetetes cayanensis. The sequence continues at coordinate 1,621,407 of NW_026086826.1, read as the reverse complement.
CACCTCCTGACAAAGGGAGATTATAACCCCACAGATCTTTATTATTTGTATTTAATTATCCTCCAGTGGGAAATAATGACGGCATTTTTCCTTGTGCTTCATCTTGGTGAGAGGTTGAAGCTTGTAATCACATGGATCTTTCCAGCTTCCTTAAACCAGGTGGTTTTTTTTCCTGTTTGTTCCTGATCTTTGCAGCCTCAGGGTAAACTCTGCACTCTTCCATTATTAATTTAGACAGTTACAATCTCCTGGCAAAATAATTAGTCAACACGTGGCAAACTTTTGTAATAAACTAGATAAATGAATAATTAAGTTTCTTGTTAAATCGATAACATTGATCTTGACTTCTCTTAAAATCAGATTGTAAGAGAGCAATTTCTTCTGCCTTCCGAATTTTGCATCTGAGAATGGAAGACTGACATTTGATTTCTACTTGACAGATATTGGACTTTAAATAGGTTTATTTTCTGTCAAAGGTGAGGCAGTGAGTTAAGGAGCAGATTTTGTGGCTGCACTGACAGCAAACAGCTTCCCATTCTCTAATGTTGGCCTCAGATCACCAACATACCCAGCCTCACGTTGTCACCTTTTTAGACCTGAAGTTCTCAGGGTTGTGTTTAAGACAACAAATTAAGTCACTGAAATACAACCTGCTGTTTCCCAGTCGCAGTTGCAGCTGCTGACACGTTCTTGGCACTGTTGCTGCTCTCTTGCTGAAGAATTGTTCCCAAGAGGAAATGACATTTAATTGCAGGCTAGGGTTACCTGAGCCTGGTTTGATACATTCGATCTGCCTGCTAACTGAATACCTCTTGAAGGATTTAATGACAACGGGAGTTTGTTCATTAACATGAAAATTGCAGTTTTGTCTTTGCAAAATCAGGGCATTCTTTGGCATTCACTAATATCAGTCTGCCTTGTCTTCCAGTAAAACAAGTTTGTGCACCTGTAAGAGTTCCTCTTGGGGATGTCATTTTATCATGCCAGAGCAATGGTAAGTGATCAATGCAGTTAAAGAGCATACCTAAAATAAACTTTAAGCTACAGCCCCCTTGCAGCAAATAAAAACTTGTCTGCTGTAGCCAGTGGAAGTTGTCAGGCATCCACTGCAAGGTCACAGCTGCTGTCACCTCACTGGGGAACTTGGTGAAAGAAATACAATTATAAACATGAGAATCTGTCATTTAACCTTAACTATATTTTTAAATAAGTTGACTGAAAGAGAAAATGCTTCAAGAATAGACTCCTTTAGTAGTCCAAAATAGTGGAAAACCTTTCAGACTGTACCTGGTTTGTGCAACATAACTCTTATACCCATTTTGTCTATTAGGTACAGAAGGTGTCTCTTTTCCAGGCTGCTTTGTCTTCTGCTGCCAGTGCCAAGTGTCACTAATGCCTGCATTTACCAGAGGAAGCATCACCCAGAGCACATAGACTTACAAAAGGGGCAAATGCCAGCACAATTCTCCAACCATCTGCTTGCCTGGGACTTGCATAGGAAATGTGGCCAAAGCTGCACTCTGCCTTGAGATCACTGGATACCAAAATGACTGTTTGGCACAATTAGTAGCCAGGGTAATTTAGAGAGGCATTCAGACTTCTCTGGCTGGTGCCAGGAATCTGGTCCCCTGTATCTGGAGCAGGACTGGAAGTGTGAAGGTGACACACAGCTAACTTTGGGGCTGACCAACAAGTTGTGCCCTGTGTGTGTCATCAGCTGATGACCAGGCCCTGTATCAGCCTCACAGACTCAACACAGAAACAATATTCCTCTTCTGCCAGTGGTTATGGCTGGAAGGAAATTAATCCTACTCAAGGACTTAACTACTGAAATATTATATTCTTCATTTTATCTGTAAAGCTTCTAACCCTTCTGTGCTATACATTTAGAGAAGTTAATCTGAACAGGAAAATGAACCTCAGAGCATATACACTAGAATATCCCTTCCAAAGCCTTGCCACAGAAGCAATGCACCACTTTAAAGTAGGAGTTCACAGGAAATTTTTAAGAAAAAGCTGGAAACAGAATTTTTGGGGCTTTGGACAGTTTTTAATTTTATGTGCTAAGGTATGAGAAATTTTCTTCCCCTTAAAGCAACAAGAACATCAACTTTGTGAGCTGAGTATGCAGCTGCCATAGCTTTCCCTAACTGTGTAGCTCTGGTTACACAACCTTTCTTCTACTGCTGCCTGGACTACAGACCTGCTCCTTGAGTCACAACCTGTAAATTTAATATTCATTTTCTAACAGGAGCAGTTCCACCTGCAACACTGTAATGCCCTTGAATGAAGAAATAAACTTCAGCTTTTCACTTGTACCACAGAATGGGTGCCCAAATGGGAACTCTTCTCAAAAGCCAAATAAAAAGAATAATGATGGACACCATTCAATGTTAAGTTAGAAGGAAAACTCCTGCCAATAGTTTCCTGATTTTGAGTATTGGCTGGTGACAGTATTAGTTTTTAACTGGAAAGGCAATAAGTTGGGTGGTTTTCTGAAAGAAGTTACAGAGGAAAAATTCCCATAACAAGACCCTGACTGGCAGCACCATTTCTATCTGTTCACATACAAATTGGTAGGAGGTGATTCACCAGTCAAGAATTGAGAACCTGAATAGCACCATCCTGTTCTGCCACCAGGTCTGGCCTTTAAATGTAATAATGTAAATGTTTAGCTGGGAACATGATGCTTAACATTGTGGTGTTCTTACAAAGGAGACGTTTTAGGAGGTGTAGGATATGTAGAACTTCCCCTAATTATACTATTTCCCTAGTTTGCTGTATTATCTTACACACATTTAGGTCTCAGGCACAAGAACAAGAATTGAAATTCCCCACTGCCAGTGTATGCCTGTATGTATATACACACAAATATATATATATATATATATATATATATATATATACATAGATACATAAATATACACAGACACACATTTTGAAAACTCCTCAAGTAATATAGAGCATTCAGCTGAGACATTATAGCAATTCTCAGGGGATTTATCTCCAGTAGCAATCACTTTGGCCTCTTACATGGTCAGAACAATCCAAAGGTATGGAGGTAAGAACAGGAAATAGGACTCAACAGTTGTTCCAAGAGAATTTTAAGGTGATGAACAGGTTTATTTTGTAGCATACAACAATATTAATGTTGCCATTATGTTGTCCTACTGAAGGCATAAAAGCACACTAGCCACTGTGAAGCAAAATAATATAATCTGGCTTTTTACTCAAAGGATTTATTCAACAATTACAATAAAATATACTTGAAAAAGATATCTTTGTCCTATATGTACAATAAAAAATTCAGATACTTTACTCATCCAGCACCATCTTTATGAACATCTCAAACTCTTGGAAACATAAACCATTTTAAGTATCCCCATTTCCCACACAGTAGGAAATTAGTTTATTTCACAGAAGAGGAAAGTGAGGTACTAGTGAAGGCTGATGTCTTCAAGTTTGATCAGTTAAAATAAAGCACTTATTTTGATAATCAAACACTTTCTTCATTCCTGTAGTATTTAATTGCACCGACCATCAGCTTTCCCAACATAGTTTGTAATCTAGAGATACATTAAAATATATTTTCCTTCTTTATGATTTTAAAGAATAGAAAACCAGTGAATAATACAGGAATTTATATAAGTGACATTTTTTTAAGTGCCTTGGAACTGCTTGTGAAGGAGGTAATGTTTTGAGGTTGATGGTTCACTATGATTTAAAAAGGGATTAAGCAATAATTCAAATAATTAAATATTATATCAGATAATGCTCTAGATGTGTAACACAGGACTCACTTTCTAGAAGATCAGGACAACTGTGGGAGACTAGGGACGGTTTCACTGTTGTGCTGTGGTATTTATTATGCAAATTTCTTCCCCTTCTCTAAAAGGGAAGACCATAGTTTTATTTACAAGTGTAAAGATAAAAGAGGAGGAGAATTACATGAAGATACTTTAAAAAAAAAAAACAACAGAACCCCACATTATTTCCATCTTAGCCCAAATTGCTGTATTACTTTATTATGATATTTCATATTTCCTGTGTCTCTAAGGTATATGCATTCCCAGAATGTGTTTCCCAAGAGCATTTTTAAATAGGTACACTTTCACAATTTATGAAGAAGAACCTTCTTTTGATATTTTTTTTTCTTTAGTTTCAAAGCATAATAATGTGGCTGTGGTTTTCAGATAATATATGTGGTTAGCAGGAAGACAGGTCCATATAAGAATAATCAAATTAAAGCCATGAATTTTTTATTGAGACCTTCACTTCCTCAAACAGCATTTTATCTAGATTTGGACACATTGTAATGCATATACAGAGGGATTTAGACAGGGTTGGAAATGTATAGATATTTTTAGCGGATCATTATAATTTCAATAACTTATTTATCACTTTCAGTGGAAGCACCATCATATATCAAGTACAGAAGCAAAAGCAAGGGTATCAATCTCATTCGAAATTCAAGCCTTGAATACCGTACAAGGAGCAGGATGTAAATTTACCTCTCCTAATGTGTAGTGAAATGGCAAATGCATCAGCAGAAGAACAGATGAACACTGAGTAGAAAGCAGTCATTACACATTAGTAAAACATTGTATGTTATTTGCTCAGTGGTTCGTAACTCTATTCATGACTTGGGTGTCTCACCTGAAAGAATAGATGGCAGAGGGGGTGCAGAAGGAGAGTGGGTTGTTTGTCTTTCCTCTTTCTGTATTTCTGAGTCTCCTCTCTCGTTTTCTTTGATACACTTCCCTACCACAACCCATTTCTCAACCACTTCATGATGTGAGTTCATAAGAGGTTCATAACCCATTGCATTGCTAAAATGTGATGTTCCCTATCCTTAAACAAACAACCAAAAAACAAACAAATAAAAAACCACCCAATCTCTCTCTATTTAATGTTTCACTGCTGTAATATCTTTATTTCCAGTGTTGATGAATGCAACCACGACCATTCATCAGCAACCAGAAAACTGTTACTTTATTTACTCAAACATTTACTTATTCTTTTTGTTCCTTTTTTTTTCCCCTTTCTCCCATATATGCACTAGTTCACTTTCCCAGCTGTTAAAGTCTGTATTGCATCTATTCTCATGTGACCACTTACTCTGTGATCATCAGTCCAAATTTCAGGTGAGATTTCTTGGTGCTGGAACATTATAATCCCCCTCTGATCAAACCAGATACCATCTGTTTACAAACAAGTACCTTCATTCCTTTTCACACAAAATCATTTGTATTTAGACATAATTCACTTGAAATACTTGCAATACTAATGCATAACTTTCATTCATTTTATCCCTTTTATGTTATTTACTGAAAACTTATAACCAAGGAAGTCTTTGATAAAGTGATAAGGTCTCCCCTCAGTTTTCTAAACTTCTCTGTCTCTAGTGTTGGGGATGCTCACAAGAAATATTGAAATAATGATTGCAATAATCACAGAGAGCTAAGTATGTTAATGTAATCATCTGGCATAGGCCATGTCTTCCAGAGGAGACCACTGCTCACTACACCAGGACTGCTGCTGATGACCTTCCCTCTCCCTTTTGCTGTGAGGAGGACAAATGACTTCAGTTTGTGACACTGGGCTAAACAGCTGAATAATGAAGTTGGATGAGGTGAAAAAAACACATTCAGTCTAAAAGTGAAACAATGCTTGTGCAGCAAGACTGGTTTGGGTACTTTGGGTCTGTGGAGAATCCAGCACATGCAGCTGATGTGCTCGATCAGATTGTGGCAGGTGGAAGCTTCTCGCAGTGCTGCTTGCACTGTGGCAGCTTCAGATCTGAAGTTTGCAGAAAAATTAGTTTAAACTTTAAGCACTAGATAAAATGCAAATGTCAGCTAGGCTTAACAGAAACCTGGCTGTTAGCTAGCCATGCTTTCAAGACAAGGGAGACACTCAGGGGATGGTAAACACAGGAAAAGAGTAGAGATGTCAGCTCAGCACATCTGTTGTGCCCCACGCTGGGATCCTGTTTGTCTGCACCTTGCCCCTTAGTCCCAGGATACACACGGATCCTTGGAAGGATGCTGGGGTGTGTGGTCATTGCTGGCACAGCCAGGGACCAGGGCACATTGTGGAGGGTCACCTTCCTGCAGTCAGGCCCTGCCCAGGGCATCTGCACTGGCTCCAGCGCTTCTGATCACAACACGCACCACCCCAGCGTGCACACAGGGCTCAGTCGCCCAGACTGCTGGTGACACAAAACCTCTACAGCAAATACATTAATTTAAATCATCTTCTGTGAGTGAATCATTCTAACTCGGAGCCAGATAGTACTGATGTTTGCAAGATGGCCTTATTAGATGCTATTTATTTCTGTATTAGAGAGAACAACGCGGATTGAAGTCACAAAAAGAATTACAAAACCTAATTTATGGATTGCTCCAACTGGAATCCACATTTCTTCCAGGCAGACAGACTTTTCTGTTGTTGTTGTTATTAGCTTAATGAGGAGCACAGTCTCATTTCATTTCCTTTGGAACTTACTTCTTGCTGCTCGGTCAGTTTGTTTTCATAATGCTGTGCCTCATCCAGCTGGATTTTTGCCCATTCTGGCATCATATTGCTCAACTAGCTTTATTGCAGTTTATGGGTTGTGCAGTTAAAAATGCCCCCTCTTCTTCAGACATAGTAATTTATGGTATTTAACATATTGAAGGGGCTTCTAAATGTGCCATCATTCATCCTCTTAAAAATACAACAACCCCAAACACCACCAATGTATATCTACCCATATGCACATTCACACATTCAGTATTCAGATTTTGAGTAGTGTGCTTTGCAGCCTTTTGAAAGTTTATTCAGCTGCATAAACCTGGGCAAAGGATGATCTCTGTAAAATTGTCCTTTCATTTACTGGTGCTTAATCTGAAATTCTCCTACCAGAATCCTCCTTGACTCTTCCTTTCTACCAGACCCTCATCAATTAAAAAAACCCCATAAAATAAATTTTGGAAAACCTCTATTTCTTAGCTGCACAGATATAAGCACTACATGAAGGTATAACTTAATGCAAAATTTGCTTCTCTGTGCTTAATTCTCTTTCTTGGCTCTGGAAACCTAGCTGTTCCCAGGTCTGTCATCTGATTCCCAATTATCCCTCACTCGTGCACATTTTCTCTCCTCCTCCAGGGCTTTCTCTTTTCTAGGCTGTGTCCTGTAAGTAGCGCTTTCTGATTCTTGACTCTTGTTCCCATCATCATGACTTGTCCCCACCAGACCTGACTGAAGAGCATTCTGCACAGCTGGGATTTCAGAAAACAAAGCACCAGGGACTGCAATCACTGCTGTTCTCAGCATGTCGAGGTGTGTACTGGCAGCCCCTGAAACTCCTAACCCACTACATACACGCCCTACAATTTAAGCAACTTGGATCACAGAGTCTGTCAAAGGGCTGATTTGCATAAGTAATTTGAATAACAATGATATTCGATTAACTATGGAATGGGTACTGAATTTTTCTTGTCAAAAAATTAAAGATGAAGACGCTTTCTGAAATGTCCAGGAGAGTTTCACGTCACGGACAGAGGTGCACAAGCAAAGCTTGAAGAGACATTTACTAAGAAGCAACTTAACACTAAATCTGTAAAAATATGCCTAAAGTAAAGCTGTATGTGACATAAATGACATGTGTCCAGACAAATGGAGGAAACCTACTGCATAGGTGTGAGCACAGATCACTAACAGGTTCTGATATTCTGGTTTTGCCTGTATTGTTTAACTTAGGTTGTACACAAGGTGGATCAGGGCAAAGAGTAGTGATAATTTTAAAAGAATACATTTTATTCAAATTATATCTAAAGGACAGAAGAACATATCATTAAAACAAAAATTTATAGACATTAACCTTTAATTCAAATTTTTGTTGCCTCGATGATGCCAAGATATGACCCATAAGTGAATGACAAAGGCAGAAATAAGAGAGGATAAAAAAAAAATAGGAGATAAGGCTAATTTACTGAGACTATGGGTAATTGAAAAGGGTACTTTTAAGATTTCAGGTCCAGATTTTTATATTAAAATGGACTTTTTAGATATTCATCACTCCACCTTCGTGTTCAGATGATGCTGGGAATGAAAAGCAACACACCAGGCCAGAAAGCACCTGGAGTGGGAATTCCACTTGGACATCATTGCAGGCAGTGGAGGAACCTGCTGGACACCCATCTATCAGTTCAGATACTTCCCCAGTAAATTCTCTTCAGTCTGTGTTGTCCTGTTGCTGTAAATATTTTCTAGTTCCTGTGACATTATCCTACCCAAATTAACTGGAACTAATGTTTTCCAGCAAAAATCTAATGAGAGATATTATTGAGCATTCTAATGTCATGTCCACACAAAATATATTTACTGAGCTTCTTTCTGCTATTTATCACGGATACTTTGTTAAATATCAACAGCCTGCATAGTGCTGAAAGCATATGACATTGTGAGATGATCCTCTACCTCAAGAACATTGAGATGAGTGCTCTAATATTTATTTGCTCCTTCTTAGAACTAAGATTACTGCAAGGGGCAACAGGAGCAGGGATTAGGTTACTGCCTGCAATCCTATGGACTGGGTTCCTACAGCACAATTTATGAAAAGGTGAAATGATTGGAGGCAAAGTGGAAATGAAACAGTGCCTAATGAATCCATTCTGGAACACAAGTGAAATACTACTCAGGTGTTTATGCTTTTGCTCCCAGCCTGGCCACTGACACCTTGGAATAGTGGAATAGTTCCCAGGATTTCTGGGAAGGCAGGAAAAGACAGGCCCTGAAGAAGGCTGGAATAAACTTGGGAGAAGGGGAGAAGGACTGGTGTTACAGAACAACACAGATGATGAGATTGAACGAGGAAACCCAGACACCACCAGAACCATTAGGTCCATTTTCCATCCTGAGGCAGACACAGAGGAATTCTGTTTTCCCAGGCAGACCCAGAGGAACCAACAACTGGATCTCAGGCAGCGGAGGTGGCTCCTGCCTGCTCTCTGAGCTTGCCAAGGGCTTCACTGCCTCGTGCTTGGGTGAAATAAGATAGCTGACTTCTTTGAAAAGCAGATCTATTAAACTGCCAGAGTGAAACTGGAATATTACACACACCTATAAAGTCTTTTGAATTTACTGTCGTATTGAAACGCTGATTTATACCCAGCACTTGGATGCCACTTTTACATGTTATACCTTCAGTGCATCCTGTACTGCTCTGTTGATGATTGAACAGTGGGACACCAATAAATAATTATCAGATGGATATCAAGAAAATGGATTTTTCCTTATATTTATTAGCATACTGAAACTAAATAGACTATAAATAATTTAATGTGGATATTTTATGCAAGTGTGCCTTTCAATAAATTTTAGATTTTTTATTTCTATTTTGCCTTTTATCGACACAAAAAGAAATTCATTTGGTTCTTGAACAATAAATCTATAAAACTTGGTGTTTATATGCATATTTCAGTGTTGGCTGAGATTGTCAGAAGTAACAGCTAATCTTCTTTATGTAGCAGGGTGCTGAGTAGGCTTAAAAGTCCTCTGCTTCCAGAATGCAATGTAATTATAAGACATGATTACAACTGATTATAATCAATCAGCATAGTCTTAAGTGTAATTTATATTGCTGCAGCTGTGGCTAGATTAAATCTTCATATAAAATACAATTTCTCCAAGATATGTAAAATTATTTGAGCAAACCCAAATACAGTAAACTCATAATGCCATAAATATAGAGTAAATGATGCCAATTACATAACAGTTTAAAGCTGTGTGTATCACAGAATAAGTTTCCCCTCACAGAGGATATTCCTGCTTGAAGACACAGAATTGTCCTTCTGTTACTGTGACAGTACAACCTTCCTGGCCTTCTGAACTCTCTCTCACACCGTTTGTCACACATAACGTGTCACGACCAGCACCAGCACTACCACAGGCAGCAAGAGCTCTTTCGAAAGCAGTAACAGAAACTGGGTTTGAGGGTTTGCAGAACAACGTGTTTCAGCAGGGTAAGACACATGCTAGCTGTCAAAAACTGCTGGCTCCTCACTGCTAATCAGCTGGATGGCTTTGTTTGGTTCCTGCCCCTCCTCCTGCCAGTACCGAAACAGACATCAGAAAAACTGCATCAGGAGGACCTGCATTTCCAACATTACCACAATACACACACACACACAATAAATTCATGTTTTGTTCTTCTAGAAGATGTCACTTTATCTTCTGGCTTTAGTGTCAACGGAAGGTAATCGAGTGTTTTCTTCCAAAAGTGATAGAGTATGGAATTTATAATCAACAACTGGCGCTCAGAATAAAGCTCTTCGCTGTTAACTCCCAAGATTCTGAGTTCTTGCCTGGAAGCCCCTTTGCTCAGCTTACTGAGAATCTGAAGTAAAACCATGATTTTGTGCATTTAATACAAAAAGTGATTCAGATTTGCCTAAACTAGAGTATATATCTCCCAGAGTTTTTGCAATTAAAAGGAAAATGCATATGTTCCCATTAGGAAAGAAAAAAACCCAAACTCACAACTGAAAAAAAAACCAAACCCAAAACAAACCAAGCAAACAAACAAAAAATCCCAAACCCTGTAAGAGCTTCTAGTAGGAGCATATTTATTGCTTGCTTTCCTCCAGAAGTGATGTGTCATGACATTGGTATATAATTTAGAAGTATCATCCCTAGAGGTGTAAGTTAGTTAGGATAGGATCTAAGCAATTTGTAACATTCAGGATTCTATGTTTTGAGTATGAACTTCGAATTTCCACAGCAATTAACTTCTTTAAAAGGAAATTAATATTCTTGAAATTAGGATACATCATCAAGATTCTGTACCCTAATTTTTCCATGCTTAATAAAGGCACATCGGAAAGAATTTACAACAATGTGTGTTCAAGAACCTGGAAACTGAGTCCATTTAAATCATATCTTTCTAAACAGAACAGAGGGGACTGTGCACCATAAAAATGCATTGAATAATATAAAATGTATTATTTATATCTAGATTTTTTTTTTAATTTTAGGCAGTGACACACTTCATCAGCTGATATTCTGTTTTCTCTGTATTTCTATCTGTGCTGTCTGTGTATCCATAAGGTGTTTATTGATAATCCTTAATTTATGAGCTTGATCCTCACAAGGAATTGCTGTCCCACTCAATTATTTTCTTTTGAGCATTAATGATTGCTTTAATTCCTTGTTGTTCTGTTTTGGTTTGTACAAAATACTTTTCAGAGCAGTATCTGAGAGTGACCAGCAGTGTATCAAGGAGCATAAAAAAATATCTGCTTGACATATTTGTTGTTAAAATCACAAATGCTGGAGAAAAACAACCACAAATGATAGAACCTATGAGAACTTCCAAAACAACAAAATTTTATAAAAATATATACAGTCCATCAAAACAAATCAAAAGCCAAAGACCTGAGGATGTTGGCTGCCATTGAAAGAATCAATCTGTGTGTTTAAGTGTGAATGGTCTGTACCCAAATAATATTTTTCATTCAGATGAAGTATTATTCTAAATTCCACAAATTTCATGGTCACCTCCCCCTGCTATGATAATATTTAAATGTAGTTTTAATGTAAATATTTTTAACCTACCATTTGCAAGCCCGAATGCCTAACTATGTTCCTTTTTAATTTAACTACACTGTACCAAATATGGCATAATTTCAACATTTAAATTTGAGTGTTCTTCAAATTTCCAGTCATGAAAGTTGTTTTTCTTATTCAGTAATGAGTCTGTGTTTGAGCCAAGCAGCTGCATATGAAGGCTGCCAGAGCTGATCTTCATACACTTTACAGTTAGCTGACTTTAAATTACTTTAGGTACAGAAAAAGCTGTTTTACTCCTTTAAGAGGAGAGGTCAGTATAATGTCAGCCAATAGATAGAACCCTTACATACAAAAATGTTTTCTGATGCTTTACATTTTTAATATTCATGGGTTTATGCTTAATATATTTGCTTTGATAACAACCTAAACATAGGAAAATGAAAAAAAACCACCTAATTTATTATGGAAGCCATTGTTAACATTTTTACTTGCCATTTTTAAACATTTTCTGGCTGCTGAGAACATCTTCAAGCAATCAGGGTGCATAGGTGGACATGGGTCCAGTACTGATAACAGTGGTGACAATGAGGGTAATGAACATATGGACAGAACCTGCTGATTTTGGGTTTGTTTTGCCTATTTGGATCTTCTGTTGCTTAAAATCCTTTATAATTCACTTAGAAGAGATGGCACTGCTGAATTGGAGCTGGATGTATCTCTGGAGTCAGAAAGCACCATTGGCTCTCTGTATTTGTAAATATTCAGCTGTGGGTATATTTATTAAGTCCCTTCACCAAGATGGTCGTATTTCTATTAAATAAAATAATAGCCCAGAATAATCTGTAAATAATTTACGTAATCTCAGATATGGACTCGCCTGCTGTAATGGTGGCAGTGACATAAAATAATGTTTTTCCCTTAAGCATTAATATTCTGAGTGCAGTTAAGAAGTTTGTTCCTATGTCACTGAAGAAAGTGACCACTGCAGATGGTTGGTGAATGTTAAACTTCATATGCCCCACTTACTAGGGAGAAATAAATGTCTAATAACAAAATTCACAATGAATTATTTCAGAAGTTTCTTGCCTATATTAATGATGAATATTAGAAAACAGACACTTATGTTGTTTCAAAAAGTATAAATGATAAAATGGTGAAACAATGACAAGGGAGAAGAAGTGTAATTTTAGAATTGTTGCAATACTCTTAGCTAAAAGTACATCTTCAGCTATCTTTAAACAATTCTTATTTATCCATAACAGGGTCAGAACCTCCTACTTATTAATTATACTAAAAATCCCTTAATTATCTCTTACTGAATTATCAGAACAGTCTCCATGTCCAGCATGACATTTAGATAATGAACATAGCATTTCAATGGCATCACTAATATCCACAAGGATTTATTTAGCATATGCTTAAATCTCTAATTTTCAGAGGCTCTTGGAACCTTAAAATCAGCAGGACCTACATCTTACCAATATCACTGCAATCAGAAGTTTTATAAGAAAGTTTTGAAAGGGCAATAGTAGTTAGATTTTCATAGCCAGTTTGTAAAACAGTAGATTATGTGTTAAAATATAAGGAATCAGATCCAAAATCTATTTGCATTGACTCAGACTTTTGGTAAACTTCATAAAATTTAGATCAGACCTTTCCACCCCATTATCTTCATAGAAGTGATCAAGTGCAGAAATAATAAAAACTCATCTTTTCTTATTCCCAAGAACTTCTGAGTAGTGGGAGTACTATGGTCACTTCATTTTTTGGTTAACCCATATGCAGTAAACTCCTTGAAAATTAATATTCCAGATCACAATTCTGCATGTAAATCTAAAATTATGCCCCATTGATTTGTGACCCTGAATAGTTGCAAAGATCTGCCCCAGTGAAGAAGGCTCCAAATCTTGTTGTTGGTTTAAACAGTTATGAACAGTGTATTTCCCACAAATGTAGGGTAAAAAAATAAAACATTATGATGAATTCTATATCTTCTCTATATATTTTATGCATCATATATGTATAATTAAATATATGTAAAATATGGGGTTTAGTTATTATATCTTAATGTTTAAATTATAGGTTCAGGCCTCATACTGAGGTTTGTCTGGGGAGAGGGAGTGTCATCCTCAATAAAGTGAGAAAACAGCAGAGCAAAATTATCACCTACAGGCAGGTAGGAAAATGCAGGGAGAATATACATATTTTTTTGTGACTACGTTTCAACAGGAGCTGAAGTCTTTGGGGTTCTTTGAAGTGCTTGAAAAGAGAACTGCAGCAAAAGGATGCTGTAATCCACAGTGAGGGGAGATGGATCAGGTATTTAAGAAATGCTCTGCTTGACCCAACAGGCAATACCCACACCATGTGTCAAGGGGAAAAACAAAAAAAAAAGAAGTAAAAACTGTGCTGTTATCAACTCAGGAAAAACAAAGGAACAAGTAGGCTGAATTATTTTCCCTTGATTACTAAGTGCAATGTATATGTTTTGGTTTCTGTCCCTTAAAAAGGGAGATACAGCAAAGACATTTTTTTAATAAATTTTAGCACCATTCATTGCTCCCATCCCCTTTTGTTACTCTGGCAGTTAATTTTCCCACAGACACGCTTAAGTAAAATAAAAGTAATTGTGTTGCCCCTGACACAGTTCAAGTTATCACTTGGGGGCTTTTCAACCTTCAACCGACAGGAGAAACTATTCACAAGGCTTAAAATATTCCAAAAGTCACTGAGGTTATGTCTTATAAAAGTTTGATTTGAAACATGCTGTCACTTATTTTGTGGAGGTTAATGTTGACAATCAATTGAAAAATAGCATGGACAGTAACGTGTAATTTATATTTATGCTGGTTTATTTTATTTAAAAACGCCGGAGTTCAGGGGACAGAATTAGTTTGGACAGAAAAGCAAATTACCTGAGATGGAATAAATAAAACCATTCAGCATTTAAAATGTTAAGGACAAAAAGCAGGGCAAATCAATGCTTCTTATTACTTTTTTGGATAAGATATTCCATTTGAAAGGAAACATCAAAATACCTCCATGGGCTCTCGATTCCTGACGCCTGAAGTCAGGTCAGGAACACCAGCTGTGATAAATTGTAAAACAAGCACGCACGGTTTGACAAGCCAAAAGGAAGGATTTGCTTTCTGGAGTGTTTTAAATCTTTTCTTCTTCAGTTCTGTCCCTCGAAAACCTCGGAGTGAGCTCAGCAGAGCCCGGGATCAGGCACGGGGGTTGCAGCAACACCAGAGCTTGGTGTGCCCCTTGTTCTCATCCCGAATCTTTGGCTGCTGAAGCCGAGCAGGGACTCCTGAACACCATCACCCTAACCAGGGGGGAGGGATATGGATGCAGCTCAGCAGCAACACTCTATTCCTGGTAACTAAAACCATGCTTTCCTCTCGAAAATATTTTTAATATCTGCAGATAGATTACAATAATTACGGTCTATTAGGATTCTTTTATTATTTAAATCTTGCGCTAGGATAAAAGAATGGAGTCATTACATGTAATTAGGAAGAATTTAGATAAAGAAATTATTTGGAAGATCTGTCTCTGAGAAGAAAAGAAGTAGTTTCTCTGAGTATATTCCATACAAAAAGAAAGTATTTGTTTTATTGCTGTATTTACTCATTTACTACCTCATTATTGCCAGCATTATTTTTTTAATTCTCTTCTGTAGAGTAATGGCACCATTTCCTTTTGAAAGTGATAATATATTAAGAAAGAAGGCTTCTAAAAATATTAAATTCAAGTTTATATAGTTTGACTTTGGGGGAAAAAAATCACAGTCCCAAAGCTGAGCTCCTGAAAAAGCAGCTGAGAGAAAGTTCCAGCACAGTGTTCATGGGCAGTTGGTAAGTGGAGAACCCAAAAGAGACTCTGAAAAGCACTGGCACACAGACAGGATTCCTAATTTTAGCAGCAGGGTTTTTCTACTGAACGTTGGCACAATTTTTTAAATAACTTCCTAAGGTGCTTCCTCACACACATGTTTTTGAAAACTCACTCATAGGTCTATAGGAAAAGCAAAGTCATCTGCAATTTAGGCAGATTTTATGACACATTGCTATTTTTGCAACATTGGGGTTAAAAAAAAAAATCAATATCTTAAGGTGTTTTAAACCTAAAACACTTGGGCTAAACCCTGGACCTTTTAAGGCAGTGACAGATAACATTGATTTTTTAATGGTACCAGACTTGGACTCAAGTTTGAGAAGATGCTCAAGTTCTCTATATTTATTTATAATATATTTATTTTATATATTATAAAAATAGGAGTCCCCAGTTTGCAATCCAAGAAACTAAGCAACTTCTGGAAGATGGAAATAATTCATTCCCTTCTCTGCCCTACTCCTTTTTCGTTAGTGTTGAAGCAACGTTTGGTGCAGAAAAATTTAAAACCCAATGCAGTTCTTATTGATGTTCAAACTTCATCCATTTATATATTTATCATCCTTTCATGTGAAGTGCAAACAACAAGATATTTAAAAAGCCATTGTTCAAGGAGAGTATGCATACATGGCTCTGGTAGAACATTTATAATGTTTTGTATTATGTTATATACAATATATATAAAATATATATAATTATATATTATATAATTATACAATTGATTATTGTATAATTAATCATATCAAAATAATATATATATTATGTATAATATACACAATTGGTCATTATGATATATAACTATAATATATAATAATATAATATTGCAGCTAGAAAAAACCTAAAAAATCATACAGAAAAGGTTGTGAATTTCTGGAACCTGAAATACCTTCATGAAATATTATTTCTTGTAGACTCAGGTCTTCTTGTCTCTGTAAATTTGTCACCCTCTAAGTAAGTATCTTAGTAAGAGGGAGACACACACCTGTCTTCCTTGTGCTGCCTTGACTTCCCATTCAAAAATAAATCCAATTATTTGGGGACATGTAAATTTTTACCTCTGTAAAACATTGTGGGACTTACTTGGACACGAAAGAGATGCAGAACTTTCCATTGTGTGGTTTGGAGGAAACTCCTGGGGGGCTGAACTCAGTGTAAAGTTGGTTTATTAGTGGACCTGGTATAAGCAGAGCATGTCACCACTGATTTGAGGAGCTGACACGAGGTAAGATCCATTTGCCTTCCCCAGATGGGCATTTCTGCTGCAATCAGCAGGAATTAGTTATGTGCTTATTATTACATTTAGATTTGTGGGGCTTAAATCCGTGCATGTAAGCACATTTGGAAACTCCTCGTGGCAATGTAACATTTTGCCACCTTTCTTCCAGTGTTGTTTTGGTTGTGCTACTTTGATTGCTTTCTTAAAGATCAGTCATTCTTAATCAACTCTATTTATATGATTATTTAAATGATACATAGTTATGCAATTAGTAAAAGTGTTTAGTCATCATCTGTTTTGAACATTGAATTACAATTTGAAAATTGAACTTGTTTATTTCATGGATATTTAAATATCTCTCAGGTATGTGGTTCACATTTTTTCTGGTTCTACTGAACCACAAAAAAAAAAAAAAAAAAAAGACAAAAATGAACATACTTCTTCAGTGTGTTTTGAGGAAAACACACCTACAAACACAGTAAACAAAATTACAGAATAAGGCTGTACCCAAATGTTCAGCTGAATGTTGTGTTTCCCACCTAGACACCACGAAAACAAACTGATGATGCAAAAACTCCTGCCAAACTGTTTTTGTTTGAGAACTGCAGAGAATGCCCCTGTAATGACTCAAAAATTAAAGTCTAAATATTTTGATGGGGAGGGTTTCATTGCATCAGGCACAGCTTAACTCATCGTGCCCAGTGTAAATGAGACTGGGACGAGATAAGATGAACCCACTCTCTTTCCACTGCTTATTACAGCCTTGAATCTGATAAAAGACTCAGCACTGATCACTGGGGATGTTGGGAAGCACACAAAGGAATGCAGGCAGTAGATGCCAAATGATTGGGATTTTTTTTCTGCAAATGTATTACATTTCAGAGGTTAAGTGGGTAAGGGAAAAAAAATGCACTGAATATTCACCTTGGAGAGTAGATAGCAAATTTGGTTTTCAATGTAATCATGTTCAAAAATCATTCTGTTTTCACAGCTGCATGCCCCTGCACACCATTTTAAACTTTGCATTTTGGTGCTGGGAAGGAACAGAGATATCATTTCACCTCCTTGCCAGTATTGCATTGAAAGAGGCCTCCCAGAGGCTGGGCTGGAAATTTAATTAAGCAGCCTTTTAAAGGGTATCAGAAGATGGAAGAATTTCCTTTCTGTTCCTGTGGCAACTTCTTGGAGTGCAGTCCTTAAATGTGGGTTGGGAGAGGAAGGAAGATGAGAGTGAGGGGACAGATGTGCAGTTCCACTCTTACTGCTCGCTGACCACATCACCCAACCTAGAGAGGGAAAAGGTGAAAAACCCCAGTAATTTATTGGCAGTGTAACCCAGCTGCAAATCACTGTTTACCACGATTCAGAAGCAGATTCACACAATTCCCATCCAGAACTCTTCTTGGGACTGTGCCTACAGTGGTGCTGTCCAAGTCCCTGTGCTTTGTGGTTGGCATGAAGGGCTCAGTCTTGCCCTAAGCCACCCCTGACAAGTTATGGGAAATCTGACAGTGAAGAAGTCACCACTCTTTCTGAGTCAGCCCTTGTTCTGTAGGAAGAATGGTCAAGGTCTTATGAAGATTAGCATACAGACATAAGATAAAGATGACTGTCTTTCCCACTGTTCAGAAGTCCAGCTGACAAAAGAATTGCTTCTTTTCAACTTTACTTCCCACAATATTTTCCGAGTCAACTTGACCATTTCCCCTTTTGATATGAAAGTAATTCTGCAAAGCGAAAGCACTGAACCAGAAAACATATATTTGGTCTCTCTGATTTCTGGTATTCACGACCAATTGAATGCTTATAGAAGTAAGTGAAAAATAATCCCATTTGATTCCCTTCTCATTTTAAGTTATTTACAACACAGAGTATGCTGACCAGCACTTTCTGGTGCAGTGTGAAAGTATTAGGCTTGACTCACAAAGATAGCTGTGAGGAAAAAAGCTGTAACTATACTGGAAGTGTGTGCCTTTGCCCCCTTTCTAGAAGAATAAAGAATGTTGTTCACACCAGGAGTTATATTAAGTATATTCTCCCAACTCATTTTTTTATTTGATTATAAAACTGAGATCATGAAAAAGAATCTCCCATGTAAACTGTTTTCCTCACAGAGTATGGCATTTTTTTGCAAGCTTCATTGCAAAAACACTATTTGAAATATTTGTTTTTCCATGCTTACGTTAATTTGTTCAGAATACTGACTTTTAACCTTTTTTTTTTTTTTCTGGGTCTAATAATATTTCTTTTCAAAGCAAATATGATCTTCCTTCATGTGCAAAAGTAATGTCAAAATGAAGTCAAATTCTGTGGCATCAGTAAGGGCCAGTCATCAGCTGGGAAAGGAAAATTAGCCCTTTATTCTGACTGTTCTTGGATTTCTCACTGAACTCAGAGTGATTTCAAATAGAGCAGAATATCTTTGGGAAGTACAACCATGCACTGAGTCAGAGAAGAAAACCCAGATCTAAACATGACAGATATCTGAACAAATTAACTTCAGAACATTGGCACAGAAGCACGAGAATGTATGGAAATGTTTTACAGGAACTCTTAAAAGATAGAGACAGGAAGCAAAATCATCTCTGCATTAACTTTTATATTGTTGTAGCCAGTGTGCCTTAGGACAAGATTTAGGATAAGAGCATATTTATATCCATTCTAGAATACATTTCTTAAAATATGCTCTTCTAAGTTACCCCTTCCATTCTGCTAAATGAGTTTCTCCTTTCCCAGACATCCCACGGAATACCAGAAATCCTAATTGATCCTAAAACTGTGCAAATAAAACTTTTTTTAATTTAATTTGGAATAGAAGCATCTTGACTTCAGTAAATACACAGAGGCTGTATGAAATTATGAACCTAGCCCACAGCATCTTTACAAAGAAAAAGTGATTTTACTCAGGAGATCCTGGCTGTAATTTTCTGATATACAGTCACAGCTGGAGAGATCACAGTTACAGAGAAGATCATGAAAAATATTTTTAAATACAGCCATGTTTTCTGTATTTATTGGTATCTTCTCTGAGATTTATCTTTCTGTATCTTTCCTCAGAGTCATTTTGATGTTACACTTATTTTAACTGTGTTTATCGGTCTTGTTTCATTTTTAGTATATTTTTCTAGAAACTCTAGAATTGAAACGTTTCATACCAGCAGAAGAAACCAAGATTTTGGAAAATAGTTGCAAGGACTTGGTAGCAATGAGTATGGTAAACCACAAACCAAAACATTAAAGCAAATATGAATTAAAATCATGAGAACTTGGAAAACCTGCCCGGAAAGCCAATGTTTAACTTTCAGAACTCATAAAAACCAGTAGGAGCTTAAGTGAAATTCCATAGCATTTATTACCTTGTCTTTAATGTTTTTTGGGGTTTTTTTTTTTTTTTTTGGTGTAGTTTTTAAATAGCAACAACAATCATCCAATATGTTTCCTTTGCAATTAAAAATCATCTGCTGAATGCCATCAATATACATCAGGTGGAGATAAAAACCTTAAAGCATTAGAAGGAGTTAAACCGCAAGGTACTTATTGCAGAGATAATTTTCTTTTGTGTAAAATAATTTGTACAAAATAAAAATCTTTTATCGTATTTTAGTCAGAAGCATTAGGGAAAATATTAGGTAATGAAAAAGGGAGTAAGAATTAAAGGCCAAAACATAAACATTGCTTTGAATCTTTTTAATATTTATATTTTTTTTTAGGATAAATATTTGCATATTCATACACATAATGAAAAAGACCTGTGATAAGGTGTGTTGAAGAGCAGAATAGAGGATGTAAGTTAGTTCAATCCAGTTTGTGACATGGAAAAGTTTGCATGTCACATTGTCAGGCTGTTACTATAATTTGAGAAGCTGTGCAATAGCAGAGTCCCACAGGTTCCCACACTGACAGACTGATAATTTTCTCTCTTTTATATTAACAACTGACCAAGTATCACCTACATGACACTGGAGCAAAAGATCACCTTAAAACTGAAATTACACTTTTTGTAATAACTATTACAATTATAATGCCTAAATAACCCAGAAGTAGAGAGGTATTGCAGTGCTCATTACAGAGAGATGAAGACTACTTCAATTATTTGTTGATTTCTCTTTTTTTTTCCCCCCAAGATTTACTACATATAGAGCTATAATTGCAAACAGCTTGGTTATGAAAGCAAAATAAATTAACTACAGCTGTGTAAATACCAGTGCCTAAGAAAAAAGAAAAAACAAAAAACAACAACAACAACAAAGAAAAAGAGGGAGAAATCAAGTTTGGGTCAAGCAGAAATGGAAATTTTTAAAATCTGGATTATTTTAGGCAGAATTCAAAAAGTATTTCCGTAGGCTTGATGAAAACATAGTATTTACTTAAAAAACAAAACAAAACCAAACCAAAACAAAACACAACATTTAACTCTTTAGAACATTCTTAACTATTTTCAAAGCCACCCAAAATGGTGCAGGCGTGGTCCTATTTACCAAATAACACATAAATCCCTCCACTCTTATTTCAGACCATTCTGAATCCCGCTGGATGAAAACACATGCTTTGTGCACAACCTTGCTTCCTTTCAAAACAGGAATTCCTGCTTTCCCATGGAATAATATCATTCCAGGTATCATCTGCCTCCTGTCAGCAGGCATTTCCCTCGGCAGTTCGACGCTGCTGCAATTATCCATTATGTTGGCATTTCGGTCTCTTTTGAACTCTACCATCCATCCAGTTGCTACAACTGTTTCCCAATCATCAGACAGCTTCGGTGCTTAACGTGGTCCGTGGAGGCCGGGAATAAATTATCCTGGCTGAGGGATCCTGAGTGTATCTATCTGCACGGGAGGATTGTCAGCTGTGGGTTCGTGTTGTTGCTCAGCATCACATCAAAAAAAAAAGAGGTTCAGAAATTGCAGCCCTGGAAATGGCAGGGCTAAAATGTAAATACCCAGGAAGCAATAGTGGTTATGAAAAGGAGGATTGATGTCCCATGGGAAAATATCCTTAAAGTCCCCTACTTTTAGGATCCTGGTTATCCCAGCCTGCACTAGATAGATGAGCAGAGAGGGACACAGTGCAGGCTGAGTTGTGCCAGCTCTATCTCTGGACACCCTGGGTTATATAAATCTGGCATTAACAAACTCAGAATGAAGACCAAACAACAAGTTTTTGGAGGATGGAAAAACCTTTGGGCAGTGGTCCTGAGGAGAGCAGAGAACATCACAGCAGCCTCAAAGCCTGGGACATAAATGTGGACTCCCCACAAGATCAGGAGCTAAAAAACCTCACAGATCTCAGCACATGGGACCTACTTGGAGAAGCTGAATGAGATTCTCTCCAGGGGAAGCCAAACTGGACCTGAGACACGGGAATTTTACACTGGCTGTGACAGAATCCTGGTCCTAGTCCTCATCCTGGTGACTGAATGCCACAAAAATCCTCTCAAAATACAGTATTTTTATAGAAAAGAAAAAGCTTCCATTTCCCTTCTTGCCATCTGTTATGTCTTAAACACAAAAATTCCAATTTATTATGGAAAGCCTTCATTTATGACCTCTAAATTAAAAAAAAAAATAAAATAAAAAAAAATTTGCAAATTGGTACCAGAGATCATATAAGCATTAGATATTTAAGGAAACAGAAGAGTTCTGAATGATTGAATTGTAAAATATAAAAATTTGTTTAAGTAATTTTGTTTTGCTTTTACTGGGATTCATGTTTGTCTTTCCAAGCCCCGACAAGTATGAAAATGATAATAAATGATAATAAATAATAATAATGAATGTAAAACTAAATACATGTGTTCCTTACAGGCATCCAAAATATCAGTTAACTTTTGGAAATTTTACTTATTCTACCACGAATTCATGGAATTTCCACAGTACTCTGTTTCATCTGATACTTCACACCCGAGAGAAAAATGAACATAATATAACAAGCTGGTTTGGTCCTCCAGAGTACTTGTGCCATGGTAGTTAAATCACACACTTATTTGCATTCTCCTGTATAAGTTTATGATATTGTACCAGACTTTGCCTTTAAAATTAATGAGCTGAGTATTTCCAAGAGACAACCTTCCCGAATTTTACCACATCTTCTAATGACGTCTCCGTGGCCCACACATGATCTCTTTGAATTAGTCAGTCTTTGTTCAAGAAAATCAGCCTGATGAGAGTGGACAATACATTTGAGGCAAAAGAATACACCCAGGGCCAGTTTCTCAAAACTGCTGACTATAAATGTGAATAACCTCGAGTTTGTATTAGCCACTTATTCATGTAAGGGAAATACTTTATAACAATCGGATAAAAATTATCCTTTTCAGTAGAATGAACATTTAATGACATTGAACAAAAAAAGAAAAAGTGTTTGCCTTTTTAATACTTTTGTTCTTTATTTTTATTTTTAATTTATAAATGATTATGAATTATGGCAGTGCACTTGAAAAAAATTTAGGGTTTTTTTTTTTTAACACCTGCAATACTGCATCCATTTTTAACCTTGAAAACACTTCCTTTCAAGCTGCTTTTGTAATCAAGGACAGAATGATAAGCTGCATCATATGCAACACACATCAACAATGACTTGAGCTTTTCTCTTCTGGACTTTTTATGGGTCATAGAGGAGATTTGGAGATAAGCTACTAATGTGGGTAAAATTCAGGATAGCTGTGACTCATTTGAAATAATGTTTATTTTACAGTAGAAATAGCTTTTACTTTACAAATCACCTCCTGATTTACACCCAAGAGCTCATCTACCTGTTGGAATGTGCTTTGTGGAGATGAAGAGGTAGCAGATCTCCTGCTGCAGCTTTGGGGTTCTGCCCATGATCTTCAGGAATGCAGCTCTTGGAGGAGGTGTTTGTTTAGCCAAGCCTTGAGTGGTTTGCTGGGAACCACAGAAAAGGGATGCACATCTGCAGTTTTCCAGGTGTGTGTGTGTGAAACACAAAGTACACACCCCGGGGAGGCCCAGGAAAACTTGGGCCACAGGAACTGTGAAGGGATTTTGGGACGCTGAGGAACCAGGACAGCAGCCAGGCTTCATTTGGGGATTTTTATCACAAATTCTGGTTTGGCTTGACATCCCTTATGTTTTGTTGGTTTGCCTTCTTGCCTCTATACAGAAAAAAATGTGGTTTTGGTTGGTTTGTGTTTGTTTTGGTTTGTTTGGTTTTTTTTTTCAAATGAGGCTTTAAAAATCTATTGTATGGCAGGCATCATTTGTCTAAGATATAACATAATCTGTTAAGCCACCTTTAACCACACAATATGTGTTCACTAAACCTAATGAATAATTAGAAACTTATATATGATATGACAAGACTGAAAAGCAGCAGTAAATTAATGAGTGAAGTCGAAGTAACAGGATTTTAACCACAAACGTATAGAATTGGTTCAGATATAGAGAAAAAAAGAGTTCTCTGCAACAGAAGGTCAAAAGTGAGGTTGTTCACTGCAATGCAAATCTCTTTTTATTTCTGTTCTCTCCCTGTCACCTTTAGACAGTTTTAAGGGAAGCTGCAGCACATTTCTACCACATGTCTTTCTCTGTTATGCTTTAATTGAGTGAGTAACACATTAGCCAGTCCTTATTTTTACTGTGTGTACATCGACAACAAAATATGGAAAATAAGTTTATGAATTTTCTGACTTTCACAGCATTAACAATGCCACTGGCTGCACAATTCTGTAGCTGGTAGATGAGCCCTAAACTTGCTGAGAAAAATAAAAATAGACAGCGGTTGTGTCAACACATGGCAGTTTGTTATGGGAACACATTCTCTTCAGTGCTGTATCTAAATTCTTCAGATCAATATGTGATTTGTGGTTCTTCAAATACTCAATTATCTCAGGTTTTGAAGATCTTGCCTGAAGACAGTAGAACGAGTATTGATTTGTCTTTAATATAATACTTTTTGAAAGTGGTGCTTGAAACAATTTCAACTTTAAATGTCATGTTTTCCTATAATTATTTTGATCAAATAAGTATAGCATTTGATCGTTATAGGCATGGGTAATTTTGCCCGTTTTTACAGAAAACATTGGAGGTTCTTTGAAGAAAATAGTTGTTTAATCCTTTCTATTTTCTCCCTTGCTTACAATGTAAGACAAATGATAGTTCTAGTGCAATGATCTAATGTGGCCCTAACACAGCAATGCATTTTGAACTTCTGTGTTGTATGTTAACTCCAGCCAAGACTGTGGTGATGAAACGCTGCAGAGCACAGTCAACAGAGGACACTAAAAACTGGACAATAAATTGTTGATAGTAGGTAAATAAATGGCAGTGCTTATTGTTTCCTTTTCAAGACTGAGAAATACTACAAATGCTGCAGGAAGTGGAAGCATACGTGCTGTGGTAAATAGCCATTTCTCAGTTCTGCTTTTTTAATGGCAGGCAAACCCTGAAAGACTTCCTCTAAGATTATTTGGGAGATGGGTGATCAGAAGATGAAATAGTACTTCATTACTCCCTCCTCCAAATACAGCGGGAGCAAACAAGACTGTAATTACAACCCCTCTGGATAAAACAATTCATGTTACACTGGGATGTGTATAAAAGTCTGCTGCTTTTTTTTTAAAATCTCCTCCCTTAGGTTCTTTACTTTTATTCCTCCTTTAGAAAATCAATAAAAAGATTTTAAAGAGCCAGGTCAGTGACACTGGAGCTGTGTTTTCTGTGGTGACCTGCTGCTCCCTAACTGATGATGCACAGGACACAGGAGTCCTGTGGCCACACAGGGTGAATTGTATGTAGTCAGGCTGAGGGATTTTGTAAATCAAGCCATTCAGAATGGCTTGCCCATTATTAGTTTTTACACATGGAAATAAATTACTCTAGGGCTAAAAGAGACAGTGGTGAGCAAAATGCAATCTGTGAGACCATCCCATTCAGTGCTACGGTGTTTCAACTAAAAGATATATAAGTAAGATGAAATTCCCACCTCATTTACTTTATTGGCCCCATTGTATTTTGTGCTGAAGTTATGTCAACAATTAACTTCCTTTGTTCTTGATCCATGTGAACAGATTGAATCCCCAATTTATAGGTATCCTCACTTGGCACTAATGATTGGAATTTCATCTGTGCTATTAGATTATTTTCATCCTGAACATGATTTTATTTGCAAGCCCACTTTGCATCTTCTGTTTTTAAAATCTGAGTACGTATGGAACTGGACACTGCACGTTCCCCATTTCTAAGCAGCCCTGTCTTGATTGTTTGCATGCAATGCCAGGAAGCAAGAGAGGCTCCATTGCTGCTCTTTGCTGGAGGGCTGGTTCCACTGGAGATGCTAAAATTATTTCACTACTCTATGTATAATTCATTGAAATGTTTTAGTGGTCAAAGAGACACAGGGAAAATGGGCTGTACAGTGCACATATGCTCAGTGTAAGGACACTGCTTTTTTTCCTTTGTCCAGTTTTGGCTCCAGGATTTTTTTCTATGAACACACAGATTGCCATAGGAAGAGGCTTGAGTTCGAAATCTGATCCCTTCTGCTCGTAATAAAATCTTTGTTAAACAAGCAGTGGAGTAAAAGCTAAATTAATCATGAGCAGCTAGATCTACCAAGGCACTTCTGTGCCACGACTGTGAACAAGGCAGCACACAACACTCAGGCATCTGCTCCCCGTGCCTGCTCCGTGCCCTGCTGGATTTTATGGAGGCAGTTGGACCTTTTGGAGTGAGGTACATAATGGGTCAACTGCTGGGGGGGAACAGGCTAATGCTGGTGGTAAGAAAAAGCTGGGTACAGCAAAAAAACACCTGAAAGTCAGTTTTGCTCAACTGGTCATCACATCTCTAATCTTATGTGTTTCTGGCTTAATTGTAAATTAAATCGAGCTGTTTCAGTCATCATTCCTTGAACAACGCAGGGAATAAAATGCACATTCAAATGAAAATGCATATTCACATCACTTGGAAATAACAGACCAATTATTAATTAATTTTTTGTAGATGTATTTTTCTTTATAGATTTACACCCATTGGTCTACATGCATTTCAACAGATAGATAGACAGATGCCTATATCTATAGTATAACAATCTGGTGACCCATTTACTTCTCAAAAATTACATTTTTTTGTTTAGATTCAACTAATTTATGAAATGTGAAAACTTCAGAACCTGACCTTTCTCAAAATCAAATATTTCAGAAAGATGGGGGGTTCTTATTAGAGAGATATCTGAGAGTCTGAATAGTGTAAGCAAAAAAAATTCATGTTAGTGAATTTATTTTACTCAGTGGAAATGTTTGTGCTAGATTCACATGACAAACATTTCTGGAATTACATCTGATAGGAAAGTGCTCTGTATTTTTTTGGCACTGTGGACATTGATGTAAAATATTAACCACTCAGCACTGAACACGCTGTCAGATGTGAAGAGCACTAAAAGTAAGATCTGCATGTTTCATTAATCCTGTTTCCTTGAGAATTGAACCTGCTGTTTGAGTCCAGATTTGTTTCTAAAAATCTAGTACCTGGAAAAGATGGCAACTTTTGCTATACACAGGATGTTCAAAAATTATTATTTTAAATATACGGTTTAGAAAAGTACAATTCTCAAGCTAAGGTGTTTTGCAAAAAGAAAAACAAAAAGCTGTTACAAGCCTGTTTCATTGCTAAGCTACAAACCCCACCCAAAATATATATTTTTAATAGAAATGGAAACCAATATAACAGATGAAGCGTCTCAAAATGTAATCACAAACCCTATTACTGTTAGGAGTGTTATACTACCAGGAAAAGAAAAACAATATGTACACAAATACAGCTCCAAAATTTACCTTCCTTAATCTACTCACTAAAATAGGAGGTAAAGGTCATACTGAAAAAAATCCCCATTTTATAATAGCAATTGTTGGTTGGTTTGTGGATATTTCTTTTATATGAAAATAGGATAAGGCAACATACAGTGGTTTATTTTATTTTACATTTGTAAAAATGACTAATCTTAATGCTGAGGAAGTAAACTTCAGCTGGAAAGTGGTTTAGGATCACTAGTTCTCATATTGACAGGTGTTCATCCCAGAAAACACGTGGCCAACGTTACAGTCAAAACCCTTTAGGTGGATGGAGGCATGTTGGGGACGTGCTGAACACTCATCTGTTAGCAGGCAGTGGTTTGTCCTTATGTTCTGCAGTGACCCACAAAGAAAAAAACCCATGTTTTTCTGCACAAAACATAGCCAGTCTACAAATTCATATTTTTGTGGCAACAAAAGCAGTTTTCATATTTAGTACTGCATTTTTAGTATCCTGATCAGAACATATATTATAGGACAGGGAAGATAAAAATATTGATAAAGACAAAAAAGAGAAATAGATGCCAAACATGACCTGTTTTTTTTTTCTATAATTAGAAAAATGTTGAATTTTTTTCAAGATTCACCTTCTTTCTTAGGAACTGGTTTATGTTTTATGTTTCTGATGAAGAGCCACAGTGGTTTTCTCTGCAGCTCTTATTACTTCACTCTCTAAGCCAAGGTACCTGTTGATGGGTACAAAAGGAAAGAGAATGGAGAATCTTCCTCAAATGAAGAATAAATTCTCTATAATACTCAACTTTTTTTCTTTTTCTTCTCATTAAGGTTGACCTTTGCTGTGGGTTATGCATCACACTAAATTACAAAGAGAGCTACACATATTAACGCCTAGAAATATTCCTCCAGTTTCCCACTAGGTGGGATCCAGAGAATTTCAAGGGATGCAAAGTTAGTAGTCATGGTCTGATGCTTTGAAGAACCAGCTCTATCCTGCCCAGCATATCACTTTAAAAAATCAAAATTTACTCCTGTCTACTGCTGGCAACATAAAAACCTCTTTTATTTCCTTTAGAGAAGATGCAGAATTGCAGAGTCTGAAGAGCAATTGTAAGAGCAAGAGGCTGGTTAGTCATGAGATTCTCATAGGTGATGTCAAAGGTTAACAGCAAACAAAGAGTTTTTTCCTGAACAACAGGACTATACTGAATTGTTTTTTAAATAAAAGACTAGACTAATATTACTTGAATTTAAAATAAGGTTGGCAAAAAAAAAAAAAAAAAGGAAAGGGAAAATTAAACAAGGCATTAAAAGAGCATAACAGAAGTGGTGGCATCTTCTCCTGAAAATTCTTAACCACAGTTTTGTAGGGCTCAGTTGTCAGGGTGTCAGCAAAAATAACCAAGTGTTTGGATCAAATACTTCTGAAAAAAATGTTGACAAAGTTACTTCTATTTTTCTCCGGCTCACAGTGAAAATTTTAGGATTTTGTTTCAATCTGAGCTGTTCACAACTCACATCTACAGACGCAGATGAATTTTTGATGATGAGCAACAGTGGTGTCAAAGCCATTCTCAGCAAAGGATCCCTTCCAGACTCTGTTCCCCTTCGTGTCCAGCATTAGACTGCAGATCCTCCCGGAGAGGAGGGCTCTGTGTCTCACCAGTGACACGTGGAAAAGCAATCAGACACTGGATTACACGGCTGTCACTGCCCATTTGCCTTCTTTACCTCCACTCACCCTGAGCTCCTGCGAGGCCTGGCTGGTAATGACAGTGCTGGGCAGAGCAGGACAAAAACAGGCTGGAAAGAAGGGTTTGGGCTTGGGTAGACTTTGTGTTTCTAATTTATTTGCAAAGCAGTTAAAATTTTTTTCATCCTTAATACATTTCTTCAATTATATACTGAAAAAATATTTACTAAGTATAAGGGTTACTTTACACTTGTAAAGGTTACTCTTAAGCTGTTGGCAGGTTTATGTTGTTGAACACGACCAGCCACCTATGGGTGTCCTATGACTTCATTTTCCAATCAGTTGCCCCAATCCTTCTAGATTTATAAATATTATATATTTAATATTTATGTTATATATTACTAGAATATATTAGAAATACACAATAATATATAAATTATATAATATTTAAATAAATTTAATATTAATATAAATATGTGATATTTATAAATACGGGGGACGTCTAAATAAACTTGGGGGATTGTTTAAGGAAGTGGAATGGCTGTTGGCTGGGGAACAGGTTTTGCTAAAGGGTCCAGGTGTGAACTTGCCAGTTCACCTGCCTGCAGTCTGCCCCTTCCTGCCACCATCCATAGGACACTCAGGTTAAAGCCAGTGTCTGTATGTTTATTTATGTTGCCTCCAGCAGCCAAGTAAGCAAATCCCATAGCAAGGAACCAAATAGCTAAAGAATTTTAGGCAACCTGAGTTCCCATCTGCACATGAAGAAGAATTGCCTTGGCTGCACCCTTGACATTGGAAAAAATAATAATAAGAGGATCTTGCCTTGCTGAAGAATTAGAACATAAACCTCTATGTACTGTATTCGGAGGAGATTTTTCCTCCCAGTCAAAATGTATCATATGATAATGAATTTTCTTAACTGTAGATGCAAAGCCTGCAATCGACTGCTTGAATTTTAGTGGTTTAGGGGCAGAATTCTGCAGGTTTTTATCATTACTTCAAACCAGCAGTAGGCAGTGCCAGCTTTGGGGAGCACGGGAAGGGGGTTTTAATCTTGGTTTGTTGTGCTGTAAACATGAAAAACCACGAACAGAGTTAATTTTTGCTTAGAACATAATAAAACTATGTATCACTGTCATTAATTTAGGTCCTGTGACCCATTTTACATTAATTTTAATAAAGATGATACATGCACTGGAGGGGCCTTGAGAGTAGCAACAAATTAAATAAAAGAGGAGAAAACTAACATGACTGTAACATAGAAAGCCTGTTGTGTCTTGGTTTTCCTTACTGAACTTGTAAAGTGTATAACTTCACCAACAGAAAACTCATTAGAATGACTTTCATGGTCATTAACTTAGATACCCAAACACACAGAAATAATTACATAAATGTTTAGCTGTGTCATTTAGCCTTTTATGCAGAAAATATCACGAGCTACGAACACTGCTTGCAAATGCTGCAGCTTAAGAGTCAAACTGACCTTTCTCAGAGCTTTTCCCATTGACAGTGTACCATCTGAAGGAATAAGTCATAATGATTTTAGCTTTGTATTCATAAAGGAGTAAAAGATGATTACTTTCTGCAGAAATAAGCAGACAGGAACTCAGTGTCCTCTGCAGCTGATGAATAAACACCCAGAACTGTACAGCACTCCAGGGACTGTGGAAAAAGGCAGGATTATCTGCCTGTTTCAGCCTCTTTCCTTATACTTCTTTCTTTTTTCCTGACCCTTAACCACGAAGGACCTTTGACTGCAGAATAAGGAGCAGCCTGGTAACGTGTCTTTCAGAGTCAAATCTGCTGCTCTGATCTTTTTCCCATTTTTTTTGCTTTGCAAGTCCAAGGTGAATGTTTCCCTCAAAAAACCACTCTCAACCAGCCCTCTGATAAGGTTATTCAAAACAAGTAATGTCTGCTTTGTATGATGTTTTCCCTCCTTTAATTAAAGCACGATGCATTGCTAACATGACCATCAAACCAAAGGAAGGGAGCACTTAAAAGAAATGGGTTTTCTCGGGGTGAATCTGAAATTATGCAGTGGAAAGTTCCTTACTGGAGAGATAATAAAGCTCCAATGTGGATTTTTAGTATCTTGGATAGAGGAGGAGCAGTGAATAAAACATATCTGAAGGCTGTATCTCATATGTATGTGTCAACAGAAAAGGAAAAAACAAGGTCCCAAGAGGACAGGGCTCAAGAGAGTCAGTTTGCTTATCAAAGGGAAGTTTTCTACAACTCCTTTTCTAATGCTTTTTTTAACCTCATTTTCATTAACTTTACTCTGTGTGTTGATTCATTTTGCTGGGAGGATTCACACTGCAGTAAATCACACAGCACATTTCTATTATTCCTTCTGACATTTATTCTATTTTTTTTGTTGGTTTTTTTTTTCCATTTTAAAGTCACCATTTTTCTTACCCCTAGCAGGCCACATCCAGCTCCCATTTAAATTGAAGCCTCCCACTGACTTTAGTGGGAATTGAATCAAACCTATATTCCCTATGCTATGTCAAATTAATATTTCTCCTTAAAATTTTCATCCTTCCAACAATTGCAAGGCCATTCTTTAGTTGTTCCTTGGCAAAGCCTTTTTGTTCATACACATCTTCCCTTGAAAACATCTGCTGTCATTCTAAATATAGTATTTAGCTCTTCAAGTAGAAGACATTGTGGCAACAAATTAAGGACCAAGAAAGAGTTTTCAGGCTATGTGCATCTTTGGTCTCATCTAAGTTATTCATTCTGCACTTTACATGATTAAAAAGCTTGTTAAATAAAAAAAATTTAAAAAAAAGGGGGAATTAAAATAATTGTCATCTGTAATTACGTAGGAGAACACGCACTCGGGAAAACTTCAAACTCACTTTGTGATACCAACGTTGGCAACACAATGATGAAGAGGAAGTCTTTCACAACCAGACATTACCCCATCAATCAGTTTGCAGTCAGGAGAAAAATTGACTTTGTCATGATATGGTTCTTAAAGCAAAAGTAATAAATTCTATACAAACAGCAAGCCTACAGCGTGGCTAATTTATTCATTATCCACCCCAGAAAAATAATTAAGTCATGCTTTCTTTCCTGGCTCTTCATTACAGTTTAGCCTTTTTCTGCAGCAGTCAGTGACTGAATGCTTATTAAAATAAATTAGCTGCAAAACTTTTAACTCTGTCTTAAAGAAAAACTAATCCACTTTTCTAGTGGAAACAACATTGATTAAATAAACCGAGTTTCATGCCGAGACAACTAATTCCTTTAGCCACAGTTTCCGACCTTAAATCATGTTGTATCTGTGCTAGTTTGAGAAGTATATAATGAGCTGTGAGTTTATAATTGGTACTAACCTCTTTCTGCATGCAGCTCGTTTTTTTTTAGCCTGGGTGATTTTAGTGACGGAACGAAATCAATGCACAACCTGTAGATATTCTTGTAGTTGGGTATGGTTTTTTTCACCCCCTCCTTCAGGCACACTCTGCTATTCCTCTGATCCAGCTGTTGCAGACAGGCTGCCTTGATGTGAAGTAACTTCACTGAACCAAACTGCTTCACAGTTACTAACAGGAATATCACTTTAAGAAAATAAGTATTTACAAACTTGCTCGTGTCTCACATCAGACACATGGAATGCTGAGTATTTAAAATAAGATTTGAACCTGGTCCACAGACAAGCTGAATTAATGGAAACAATTCTTTCAAACAGTTGGTGTTTCACATGAAAACTACATTGTACAAGGCCAAATGGGCAAATAAAGCTGAAGCAATTGTCACAATTTGACCCGTGTAGAGTTGCCCACATCATTACTTTAAAAAATATAGAGATTTATACTTCTCAAAATAAGTATTCTCTTTAACACCACCATCAGTAATCAGCCAACAGTTTGCTAAGTAAAGTAATCTAGTGATGGGTCAATCGGATCACACACACACCAGCTCCCACAACAAAAGAGATAACAAGAATTTGATGTGAAACAATGATTAAATTAATATCATAACTAGGCCAGGGACAAATCCATCACCCCTTCCCAAGACCAACCTTGTCACAGGGCATCAGAGGGGCTGGCTGATGCAGAAGCACAGCTCAGCACTAACTGCAGCCTGAGGGTGCCGACATCCTCTGCACACACAGCAATCCCCTGTGCTCTCGTGCACCTCCAGCGCCTCTGAATATTTATAAAACCCTCAGCCTCATCTTCAGCACCCCATTCAGCCCCTCTGCTTTAGGAGGGCTGTTTTTTCTAAAGAAGCCCTGCACATCATGGATCTTAGTGCCTGTGGTCCCTCGTTACCAGCTGCCAAAGGATGGCACAACAACCACTGCACAGAGCAGCAAAACGACCTGCTCTTTGGGGTTGGCTTTTGTCCCAGTGCACAAGAGCGATTTTGATGAAAAAAGGGAAAAGAAAATAGAAAAACCTCCTCTGCTGCACACACTGATGGGTCCACCTGCCCTGGGTAGGAGGCGAGGAGGTCTGCAAGGGTTTTGGAGTGCCAAGAGCGCTCACCAGGCAGGGCTTGCTCTGGGGTGCAGTGAATGCATCAGCAAACAACAAACTACCTGATGGGCCTGGTGACTGCTCCATCTCCTGGGCTGCCTGAGGCAGGGATACAGGGATACAGGTCCTGTGAGGGTGTGGCACTGCCCCTGTGTCCCCAGAGCTGGCACCCACAGTCTCCCGGCCGCAACCTGCAAGACCACATCGCTCCATCCCAACTCCTCGAAATTCCTCTTTAAAACCCCACAGGTGCTGCAGGATTGGCAGAACAGAGGGAGAAAACATATTTTTGTTGTCACTTCCCCCCTCTACCCCTTTCAAGTGCTTCCCTTCCCTTCCCCTGCTCGTTGTGCCCGAGCCAGGCTGCGGGAGCAAGAGGGAGGGAAGGGAATACGTGTGCTCTGGCAGAAAACTCCTCTGCTGCAGGCAGGAGCTCACCAGGGGACTCTGGCTCAGACAGGGATCTACATCTTGTATTGATAACACCTTTGGTCTTTTCTTTACACTGTGGTTATAGCTGTATCATACAGGATGAATAAATTCCACCTATCTGCAATTTTGTTCATGTAACTGCAATAAGCGTGTAAGTAAGCAAACCAAAAATTAATGATTAATTGTAAAGAATCTTTCAAAACATAAAAATAACTTCTCTTTATTACACCAGTGAATTATTCTGAGAAGGTAGCTTACCTATTTCAGGTGAAAAGCAGGAGCTACGGTAGAATTTTTTTGGTACAATAATAAGTTCAGTTCTTCTAAGAGCTTAATAGTAGAATATCTATTTTCTCCGTGTATTGATACAGCAGTGAAGAGATTTACATTTTCTGGAATTAATTTGGTGTTAATACTTTCCCCTGAAAACTCCATGACCTTCAATTACACGTGTATTTCCACAGGAATATTTAAAGATGGTTTATGTGATATACTTCTATCTTGTGTCAACTGGAGGCCTCTAACAAACTAAATAAATGAAAAAATGTCCTCTTTGTAGTACTTTTACTACATATTCTCTCATCAATGACAACTCATTTAATTTGATATATGGCACCAGCTTTCTGTTCCTTATTTGAATAATCATAAATCTTATCATTAATTAGCCTTCAAGGCAAAGAAATTTGATTATTATGTGTAAAAAAACCCTAGTGTTTTTAAGTATAATTTTCAAAGTTTGTTTTTTTTTTTTTTCAGCATAAAGTAAAAATGATTACTTTCTGGTGGACCTAGACATTACATTTTTCTCAGCCCAGTTCTGTGTGGGAGCAGATATTATATAGAGAGAGCAGTACAAGATAGCAGGACATTTTTTTGTAATGCTTTGGTCAGAATATGTTTTGAAAGCAAACTGGTTCTGGGAACTTGGTTATTGACACTGGGGTGAAGCCTGAAAGAAAGGATTACTCTGCATTCTAAGTGACCATTTTGTTTTCAGCCTGGTTTATGGACCTAAATAAAACAAGTTACACTTAATATATATGCAGAGACTGCCTGAGCTTTGGCAGCTGCCTTAGCAAGTGTAAACCATGTAGGTGGACCACGCCATCAGGAGAAGGAAAACAAATCCCTTTATACACTCATCGTTAACTAAATTGTTTCTCTGGCAGGATTTTAAACAACACACTAATTTGCTACAAATATTCACAGAGTTGGACTCCAAAGTGTCCAGTCAAGTCTAAGAAAATGGGTTTCTGTGAGCTCACAGAAACAAAAGATGACAAGATATACTGAAATTATAAAGAAGTAGTATAGGATAAAGAATGAACACATGGTGGTTTTGTACCATTTTTGTTCTTACTTTCGTGTAGTTAAAAATGTTTTTCAAAGAGTTAATTTATTTTTAAGAAATCACAAAAATCTGACAAACCTGATACAATTATTAGTTTTGTGTGTCACAAGTCCCACTTGCAGATCTATTCCCTGATACTCTTCGGGAATGTTGAGAGGAATGAGATCTGACATTCCTGAAATTACAGGCTTGAAATAGTAATTCTACTGCAATTCTTCCCCAGCCAGTGGGAAGATGTGGGCCCACCCTGCAGGCTGGGGTCTGGGGGACCCAGAGCCTCCCCCTGCAGTCTCTGGATGGCTCAGAAGGGAGCATATGGAGACTGGTTTGCAAATGAGGCACTGCAGACAGCCTGGCTCACTCCCTCTGGGACTCAAATTTAGTGTGAACACATTTTCAGGAGTTTCAATATTATGATTTCCAAATCATTGCAGCAGTCACATTGCCCACAGAGTGAATCTCGGCTGTGGGTGTAACAGCATCCCATAATTTACTGTCCTTGGGATCCCAGCCTTTGATGCTGGAAGGGCCTGAACTCCAGCACACAGGTCAGCCCAGGGTTTTTAGGGCAGAAAAATGCAGGCTCTTCCCTAAGTGCCCTTGGTTTTCATATCCATCCACTGGATCCTGCTCCATAATACAGGAATTCTATTAAAATAGGTGCTTGAGAAACTCTGTCCTGAAAGCCACTCAGTCGGTGCTGAGTGTTTGCCTCTCCTAAAATTAGGACTTCTGACTTGTTCAAGTGCAAGCAAGTCCCCCAGCTTCATCCCTGCTAGAGGAGGAAGAGCCTGTCCTTCACAGTCATATGTTAGCGCTCATTAGTGTTATTATCATCAAAATGGAAATTATTTTCTTTTTTTGAGTGTTATTAGAAACTAGGCATTAGCTGGTTTGGTGCTGCTGCTTACAACTCTAAATACTTCCAAATTAAGAGACATGCCGTACATTTTCAGTGAACTAATGTGCAATTTGTAACAAGTGAAATATATCAAATGAAAATGATTTTGCAGTGATCTAAACCCAATTAACCTCAAAGAATGTTATATGAACATAGACTGTGAAAGATTTTAATTATAGCTGGAAATGCTATGCAATTATTGACCGAGTTTGGCAGAGACATTTTATGTTGCCTACTGTTACTGTGTACTGTTAGCTTTTTAATTTGGAAGCAGAGAAAGTTAATGCCAAATCACACTGGTAATTTGAAGAGTCAGGGACTGAATACTTGTTGACCACTTGAAATAATAATTTAGCCAATCTTTCCAAAATAAAATTTTCTTTAATGGAAAGGAAATAAACCATAACTATTGTACTACAGATGTGTGCTCAAACCGAAATTAAATGAAAATAAATTAGTAAAGGAGTACCAATTGTTGCTTCTAATTATGAAATTGTTTGCTAGTAATCTCATAAATCCACTTAGAAGTTTTCAGTTACATAGAGTTCTCTGGAGTCTGAAACTATATTTTCAGGAAAAGCTATGATCTGAGGATGATATTTTTATAGCAGCTGGATAAAGTTCAAAATGGTTCCAACCATTCCTCAGTACATAAAGTTAGAGACAAAACAATCGAGTGCAAAGACTTCCATGCTTGTAAATACATCTGTGATGTCTCTATTCCATCTGAGAGTTTGAAATAGGTAATACAAATTATCCTCATTTTAAAAAGTCCCAGTGCATAGAATTGTAGCTACAATAAAACAGAATTTAAGAACAAAATTTAACACTGGGTTTCTTTTTTTTTTTTTTTTTTCCAGAAGAAAAACCAATCACTTCTCTGCACTCGTTTGCTGTTTAATTTAAACACTCACAGAAGCACAATAATATTCCCATTTTATGGACAAAAATAAGGCAAAGAGAAATTTAAACCCTGGAATAAAGGATCTGCTAAGGGATTCACTATAAAGCTGTGTTCTTGCTATTAAGAAGCTGTGGACATAGCACGTATTTGGTGCTTTCATGTTATACAAAGCTCTTCTTGGACTGCACAAGGTAATGCTGCATTTGACACAGAAACAGAATAATTTAAGTTGTAAGGGACCTCTGGAGATCACCTGGTCCAACCTCCCTCTCAAAGTAGAGCCAGCTTTGAAGTTAGAGCGAGCTTCAAAGGTAGACCAGGTTGCTCAAGGTCATATACAGCCGAGTTTTGAATATCTCCAAGGACAGAGATTCCACAACCTCTCAGGGCAACCCATTCCAGTACTTGACCACCCTTATTTTGGAAAAAAAAAAGAATTCTCTTATATCATGTTCTACTGTTAGCCTGACAGTCTTCCAGTAGAAAAGCCTTGTCTCGTGAGGTAAAAAAAGAAACCTTCAAACTAATTCGATTTGTTCATTTTTGTGTTTGTTTTTTACTCAGAGAAGAGGGATATTGACTGCAGAAGGCACAAGAAAATATTTGATAGACAAAAGCTGCTGGTAATTTTCAATATGCTGCTTTTGGAGGCCAGCTATGCTTGAAAGACCTTTTTTCTAGTGAGTATAGTCTGTGCAGCCATTATCCAAGTATTCTTGTGATTTTATAAGTTAATTAAATCCAGGAAACGGCATTCAAAAGCACTGAATTTGAAAATATATTCATAAAGGTGCGTTTTGATCTCTTACCCAGCAAATTTTTACCCTTGGAAGGGTAAATGGAGTCCTAATAATCACAGAGAGCCATTTGTCTGCAGGGCAAAAGGTTTGATCAGTGTAAAATCATCAGTAGAGGTTTGGAAACAATGGAAGAGGAGATGAAGAACTTTTCTCAAAAAGGGGCAAGCACTAATAAATAGGCAAATTGACCACTGGACTTGCACAGATTGATGTCAGAGGGAAAACCTGAGCCTGAAGGCTGAACAGAGAAGACCACAGGAGGAACCAAGGAGCCCTGAAAGATCTGATCACAAACCAAACCATTCTGTGGATGATGAAATGGAAGGGAGTCACTTGCAAAGTTGTGGTTTTCCCTGCTCAGATCTCTCTCCCACACTTTGCTTATCAGGAAAAAAAGTAATTGGTTAAAAAAAAATAATGCAAATTTTCTAGTTTATTTAGTCCACCTACCTCTAAAGAATAAAATGAGGTGGAATGTTAGAAGCATGCTCCCATTACAAGGATTACACATAGGTGGGGTGTAGATTGGTAAGAACAAGAAACTTCTGGCATGAAATACTTTCCTAAACGCCTGGACAGTGCTTAGAAGGATATTCATGGCATTGTGAGTTATATCCCCCTACAGTAAACATAAATCAGCTAATTAAAGCTGTGATCAGATGTACTGACTCCTTCCATCCCTGAAGCAGTTAAAGCTGCTTGCACCATTTTTGTTATATGCTCCTCAGAGTCTGAGGTTTAGGACTTTAATTTGAGATTGACAGATCAGCCTAAATTTTACTTTGAAGGAAAAAAACCCAAAAACAACAAACACCCCCCTTCTCCATGAACTCTATGAGCATTATAATGAAATAACCTTGAAGAGACAACTTAATTAGTATTTAAGTGATCCTGAATTACAATGAAATTCCTATGGAAATGTGAACACCCACCTGAATATCAAATAAAGTCACAAGATCATTGCCTTTACAGTAAATAAAATTTCAGTTCATAACAACTGGATTTCTTTAAGAATGTATCATCAGAAGATAATACATAATTTCAAAGATTTAACCACGGGCATACATGATGCATTGGCTTATGGGAAGGACGGGGAATAAGCAAGCCTAAATGTTTAGCATGAGCTGAGTTCATGCAGGATGACCTTGGAAAAGTCATTTTCACCTGCTTGTGCTTCAGCCAGCCCAGCTGGAATATTGCATAAAAAGCAAAGGACAATTGATAAGCAGATGCTGGTTTTAAGCTGGCCATGAAGTGACATACATGAAATTCTGGTGGGTATAATTTCACACTGAAGGCAGAAAGGGCAGTGGGTGCCCCTCTCTTATTTATGGCTGTGTTTGTTTGTTTGTCTGTCTGTTTTGCTGTTTGGGTTTTTTACTGCATGCTTGGGTTACATACAGGGGAAAAAACGTTTTTAGCGGAGAGCTGTTATTCGGTGTTCTGTTTCTGCCCCTTTCTTTATCTCCATAGCAAGGTGCTTTGCTAACTGTGGAGAAACAAAACCCTCTCAACATCAAGTTGAGCCCGGAAGACATCCTGACATCAGCACAGGCACGCTGATTCACAGCACAGATGAAGCCTGGCAGCCCAGGGGACCCGCTGCTTTCCCTTTTTCCTGAGATACCTTCGCAACAGCAGTTCAGTGAACTCTGAAGTGAAAGTTGGAGAGAAGCAAACGCTCAAGAAACAACAAAAAAACCCCACAAACCCTTCCAAAACAGAAAAGCTGCTGGAAACACAACCCCACCCCCATTCTCCTCTAGGTTCTGCAGCCTTGCTCTCAGTCTGTGCCCGTGGCACTGCTCTGCTCACTGGCTTCAGGGACTGCAGTGAAGCAAATCCTGATCTGTGTGGCTGAAAACTGGGAGGCACATAAATATGTCATTTTTTTTTTTAACGTTTTGGTGAAATTTGAGCTATTGTAAGAAATATTTTTCTCTCCTCTTCTAAAAGAAAATTTAAAAAATTAAATCGTGAAAGGAATGTGAGTTCCTTCTACTGATTAAGGAACGTGATTACAGAGCTGCAAAAAAGGACTTTCTAGATTAGTGGCAAGTGGTCTGGGGAGAGACATTTGGAACAAAAGCAAGGAGACTTTAGCAGGTTTATTCCAGGATAGGCTGGATTTTGGTAAGGGTGAAATACATCAGTGATCTTCTGGGGATAGCAGAAAGAAAGAGTGAGAAAAGGTAACGAGGCATATGGCTTTCCTGTCAGTCTGGGAAATGATCTTTCAATATGTGGAAAAGCAAATTTGATCCCAGTGAATGCGTGCTACAGATTGTTAGGGAGCAATAATAAGACATTCAAATGGAAATGGCAGAAAGGGGTCCCCTCTCCTCTGAAAAAAAAAAAGAAAACAACAGTCTCCAAATGTTGTATTGAAACCATAGTGAATACACAACTGAACCACTCAAAAAATAAAGTAAATGAAGAAAAGAAATTCATCAGAGAAGGAAGGCAACGTCTGACAGAAGCACACTGAGGCCAAACCTACCATGATTGATAAGATACACCCTTAGTGTGAACTTTGAAGAACTTTAAAGAATCTTCACACGTTCTTTTGATAACAAATAGCAACAACAAAATTCCAAGTCATTTAAAACAACATATTTCAAAAAGTAGTGGTATCTACCAGTACCTCTGATGACTGCATTTTCCCAGGTTTCCAGTTCCATACCTTTGGGCTGAGATGCAAAACGATTTTGTTCCTCGTGACCATTTTTGCAGTTCCCTCACGGGAGCTGCTGGCAGTGCTGCTGTGATGTAACAAAAACTAAAGTTTACCTGCAACAGAATGAATCATTTATGAACTAGAACAGCTCTGTGCCCTGCCTCAGTTACTCACATACTGAATTGGTGGTGGTGATGATGAGGAGGGTGATGATGCAGAGCAGCCTTGTTGTGTCTGTCTCACACTGAGGCCCAGGGTTGCTTTCAGTGACAGTGGGTTAAATTAGCAAAATCCTGTTCAGTGTAAAATGACAGCTCCACTGCAGCACTGGGCTCTCTCCAGAGCTTTCTGAATCTGCTAAAATGTCTTTTAGATGTGCTACAGGGCACAGTGCAAAGTGCTGTGACAAAACACTTAATCAAATGCTTAACTTCAAGCATGTGTGCAATACCATCCTCATTCAGCAAAGCAGTAACTGTGTGATTAATGTCAAATAAATGGGACGAAGTAAAACCATGTGCTTAAAGTCTAAGCTTAAATGCTTTCCTGAGAGTGCAATATGTAACTTATTTCCCTCACAGAACCATATTCCAAATTCTTGGCTGAACGGTGCCTGCTGTGTTTTGAACAATGTCACACATGGACCTCTGACAACAGCACATGAGGAGGAAGTATTATTTCTCAGCAGAATGAGAAAATGCCTTGTTTCCATGTAGTCAGATGACAAACTCATGGATGGATATTCTTTACTGCCCCTAGTTTACCATTGTGGGAGACTC
The DNA here is from genome assembly GCF_022539395.1 of Myiozetetes cayanensis. Classification (NCBI taxonomy): domain Eukaryota; kingdom Metazoa; phylum Chordata; class Aves; order Passeriformes; family Tyrannidae; genus Myiozetetes; species Myiozetetes cayanensis. The sequence continues at coordinate 1,579,937 of NW_026086826.1, read as the reverse complement.
CTCATGCATTAAACTTGGCCATACAGAATGACACTTCAGAAAAACTTCCCTCATAATAATGAAAAATTATGTTTAAATTCACTGGTTAAAGAGAGATGGTGTAAAGATGAGACTCCCTCATGGGGCCCAAAACCACTCGTGAATGGCAACCCCTGGTAATGATACTGTTTCTGTAATAAAAAAAACCCTATAAATCTTTCAGTACAAGTAATTATCATTCTCAAGGTTTTTAAAGCAAAGTTCTGTGTTATAGGATAAAAGCTTAAGCCTTAGCCATCACCTGGACATCTGCTTCCAATAATGATTTTTCTTTTCCCTTGCAATTTCCACTCCTAAATAGGGAGGAGTAGTTCCTAATTTGGTGAGAATTGTTCCAGCTAGGTTTAATTTATTCTATTAATTGATTGATCATTTGGAAAATACTACAGGATGGCTACTTTTTGTCTGTTCCTTAAATTTTATTCAGCACAAGGCTCAGTTCTCTGATCTGCTGCCACATTTTTCCTAAATTTAGATATCCTGGGATATGCATGAGTAAGGAGACTGGGGAAAGTGAAACACATCTCTGCCACCACAACCTCAAGACATTTCAAGCAGGCTTTTACTTCTCTTAAAAGTACTCTGCACGGTATTTCTAAAGACAGGCCACTAGAAAATTTGGGTGCTTACGCCTTAGAGTGTTCCCAGGTCCATTCAATTATCCCTTCATCCGGAATTTACAGCACTACTTCAGCACCTCCATTGTGTTTTGAGACTCCAGCCCCTTTTGTGCTGAAGCTTAATTGCACTCCCAGAAGTGTGATTGCTCACACATTTTATTGTTATGCAGAGCAAAAGAGACAAAGTACAGCCGGTATTTTAAAAGAAACAAATTAATAACAAGAGATTGTGAGTTTTTCCCTATATTTTTTTTTCTTTCACTATGTGGTGATCAAGCATTTTTAGAATGTATTTTGTTATTCCAAATTCCACTTGAAATCCTCCTTATTTATTTATTTTTCAGTTCATTACAGTCCAAACCCACCTCATTTTGAACTACAGATGTGCTGTAAAATTAATATCAGAGGTGCTCTATGTATGCAAATGCATACAGGTGCATACACATGTGTCCAAATTCCAGTAAGTAACATCAATATCCAAGATTTTAAAACCTGAATAGTGTGAATAATAAACCGTATTTTCTTAGTGCAGGAAGCAGGAGTTCATAAAAACCATTTTTTCTTCTATCTTTCCTCATTAAAATACAACCATGCTACAAAGAACTGCAGAATTCTGGAACATATTATGATTTAGAATAATACACCTATACTGTCTGCAGCATTAAACTTTCATTCCCACTGGACAGAGAATTGTTTTTTTAGAGATTACAGACCTTGAGAAGTAACAGTTTATTTTTATCCAGGAAAAGAAGATACTTGTATTTTCTTTGAGGCTGGAAAATCTTCACAGTCTGTCATTCCTTAACATGTTGAATGACCCCATTGTGGCTGTACTTAAAAAAAAAAAAAAATAAAATACATATTATTCTTTCCTCGGTGGAGAATGGAACAATATTAGATTGAAACATAGTCTATTCAGAATTTCCCTTTATTTTAGGGGTGGGAAAGATTCATTGTCCAAATGCTACATAATAGTCTAAAGGACATGCTTGAGGGAACACAGTGGGTTGGGAGCCATGTGTGCAATTCCCCAGTCACTGGTGTATAACTAAGTAGTTCAGAGCTATAGTTTGCTCCAGGGCTGCCTCCCAAACAGACGGGAGGCTGGGAATTACAGCACATCCGGTACCTTTTGGAACTGCCACAGGAACACTTTTCCCATGTTTTAAGCAACAATAGGCAGATAAAGGCTGTCAACTTAATGTCGTGGCAGCTCGGAGGTGTCTATTGTTCTGCTTTCAGACAGGCAGGGCTCGTCCAGCTGTGGAGCTGCCTAATCTCTGTATGACACAGCTTTGGTTTTCCCTCTGATATAAACACATTATCCTGCACGGGCCTTGGCATCTGTCAGCCACGGCAGGAGCATCTCACAAGTGCCATTATGCTTAATTCTGACATTTCTTAAAGCTGGAGGAGCGGGAAGGGACCAGGTTTTGTAGCCTTATGCCTTCAGCAGTCTTCAAAAATTGTTTTGCAGACACCTGTAAAGATCGTGGTTTACGTGCTGAGGACGTTGCTCGTGGATTCTGGACAAGCACAAAGCAACAGTAGAGAAATAACAATACAGGACTTGAAAATGCTTTCAGGTGTGGTCAAGCAAACTAAAATTCCACCCAGCTTGATTCCTGGATCATTAGGATGGTATCAAAATTATCTGGTGAATGTAGGGGAAGCTGCTGGAAAAACTGAGAGAGAAACAACAAATGTGGTGAATATTTTTTAGCTGTGCTTCCCAGGCATTCCACCGAGCGCTGATGAATTTGTCCAATAAGTTAGTTTAGCTTTAAATTGTGTCAGGAAAGGTCATTGGGCAGTTTAATTTTTACATTAGCCCACAGGCTCAAACAGTGAACCAGTTAAAAAGAAAAGTCCTTCTAAGAGAAAGTGTTCTCATGAAAGCCCTGGAACCGAAATGGACAAGATTCACACAACTCTAATTGCAATCATTGCACGGCAGGTTGCTGATTATTTTAGACTGATTTGTATGAAACATCGAGAAATTCTGAATATATGGAGAGCCATGATTGATATAATAAATTGATTGATATAATAAAAGGCTGCATCTGCTCTCATGAAGGAAATAGTACCCAGCTAGCTTCCGAAATTACTCAACATATTGCAAAAATATGCAAAATAAGATTAGGAAAGCAAAGGTCTTGTAAACTAGCAAATAATTGTATCATCTTATTTGAAACATTAACATTAAAATGGACTTTTTATTTGCTTGACAGTCTCCATAGGTATCTGTGAATGAGACCAAACACCTTCACAAGTGTTTGACTCAGAGCTTGGAAAATATATAAAAGAAAGGGAGAGCTTGATAGGCTCAGTCCTCTCCTATCACTTTTTCAAATACAGATTATTTTTTTATAAGCTTTTAGGCCCAACTATCTTTTCCTTAGTTTCAAAACCCCCAGATTTCACCCTCTCTTATGAGTTCTGAAATTCCTCTTCCTTCCTTCTTTCATCCACTTATGTTGGGCCTATCTTTTTGTCCAGAGCTCATGCAAGACAAATTTGAACTTCACTGAATGTCTGGGGTCAAAAAAGTCAATATTAAAATACCCACAGGCTTCTCATCTTTGGCAAAGGAGTTCAGGGTAGCTGTGGCCTTACAGCCCACCTAACTGGACACAAGCAAAGATCAAGAGCTTTGTTTCTATGTAGATGTATCACTCCTTAATAGGTAAGTTATGTACAGTTGTTTTTCTCCCAAGTGTACAGGAAGAGAAATGACTTTTTATTTCAACCCCTATGGAGGTAATAGCATACATTTGCCATCAGCCACTCAGTATTCCTTGTAAATGCTCTGCCAACACTTAACATCTGCTCATCAAGTTTTCACAAATGCCAAAAGTCTCAGTTCCAATACACACGACTGAGCCAGAAAGGTTTCTGCTGATGAAAGAGGAAATCTTCAGTGAGAACCAACAGAACTGCTAATCTTCCAATATGGGAACAAAATTATCAGGTTTTCATCCCTGCAGGGTTGAAGTGGTGACTTTGCTGACCTCTTCATAAAGTACAGATCCTTCAAACATCATGTTAGCTCTTGTCTTTCCAGAAGATGCCCACAGGCAGCAGGTTTAGGGGCAGACTCTTAACAATAGTCAGGTGATGTATGAGAAATCATTAGCAAGTATCTGTGTTGCAAAGCAAGAGCTGCTGTGTCAGTGCACAGGAAGCATCTTATCCCTAAGTGCCCCAGTGCAAGGATCACCCACAGCTGTGCTTCTCAAAGGCACTGGGAATTGTGTCCTCTGAGCAGGTCCCTAAAGGAGGGTCAGCTGTGGTCCTGCCTCCTTCCTTCACTCACCTGGAGACCACTTGGGAACCCTCCTAGAAGTGCCCCTTTAGGAGGTAACACTGCTGTGCTCTCCTCCCTGGCCCTGGCAGGGATCCTGCTCAGGATGGCCACAGATGATTTCACCACTGTATGTCCTTCCATATCCCCTCTCCCAAATACAACTTTTCATTTTGGAGGGAACAAGGTGCATTTTGTTGATTTCAGTTGAGAAAACAACAAAAGAGAAAACTTCAAGAATGGCACGAATCTTTTGATAGCACTGAAACTAGCAGTTATTTCCCCTGGATTGATTCAATTGGATCATTAAATTTCTTTTGTTGGGTTTAATAGAGAATGATTGAAAAATCAATGTATACATGCTTGAGATCATGGAAATGATGATATGTCAAAGTGTCAGAGGGGCTGAAGGGGTAATGATAGAGTGTGGGAGAAAAGTCTCCCTCTGACTGCTGTACTTGGAAACTGAAAGGCTGAAAGTTTCTCACTAAACACTGTCTTTTACTTTTTGAAGCATTTGACATTCATTGTGCCTCAATACACTTCCTTGAAAAAAAAAAAAAAAAAGAAAGCATTCCCCAAAGAAATCACAGAAATTATTCTTTCACACCCAAATGGAAGTGACAATAAATTGGTAACTCTTTCAAGTATATTTCAGCTACATGTGAAGTCACATATGATAGTCAGATAATAAGTTCAGTGATGGGAAGAAAGAAGTAATTGTGGAGTTTTGATTGGCTCAGTTTTTTTTCTATGCAGGATCTGAATGTACGAGTAATTATGAATAATTACTGCTTATTTTAGACTCCTGATGGACTTTTAAAAAAATAATAATAAAATATTTATTTTATTTTTTATTTTTATTTTGTCCCCCCCAGGAGCAGGGCATTATGCTGACCTGCTGCTTTGGTGGTCAAGGGTATACCCTTGTATCTTTACTGCAGCTTAGGAAGATTTTCTGTAGTACCAAAATCGTGCAGGTCTCTTGGATAATCATCTTCTTAAATTGCACCATGGAAAAATATCTACAGCTCTGTAAGCTTCTCTTTAAAGGCATATAACTGACAAATTCATAATACATGATCCTGCTCTTTTTATGTCCTTGATTTTTGTCATTGATTTCAATGATAAAAAAGATCAGAACTTGAGGACTTACACCTTGTTCCCGGGCATTTAAGTGCAAATTAAAATTTGATGGCAATTTTGGTGAGATACCAATTGTAACTTGCCTTATATAAAGCAGTTTAGACTGCTTTAAAAGTGCAATAAAATGTCATCCAAATAAAGAGAATGAATGAGGAAACCTTTTGAAGCTAGGTATGATCAAAGGGTAAAGCTCTGTTTGGTCCCTCTTAACCTCAGTGAATCTTTTTTATTTGGAAGTTATGGTAGAGCTAAATTTGGCCATTTCAGTATAAATCATGAATAAGAAAAAAGCATGAAACATTAACTGAGTTGTTTAAATAGACTTTTCCATCTCTGCTTCAAGCACTGAAAGAATCTTGTTAATTTGGTGATTTCTTCACTAAGAAATGGCTCAAAACATTCTTAAAAAGTCCTTTGGGCTGCCATCCAAAAAACCCCTTTAATAACACCTTCTATTTATTCTTTTTTAGTAATCAATCAGACCTCTGAGTTGTCATCATGTCTAAACATTTGCAACTTATCTCACATTTTGCACTCAGCAGTAAGTCTTCACAAAAGGCTCAAGACCTCAAATCCTGGACAGGCATAATTGAAAGCTGCAGTCCTGGTCTGATTACAGTGGGTGACAAAAATGGGGGAGAGAAAAAGGTTAGCTCTTAATGTGCACCAAGTCAAGCAGGAGTTCTAATTCAAATAATTGAATGCTTGCATGGCTCATTTACCAGGGGTTGCAGTGGCACCAGATTTCTTAAAAATCTTGCTAGAGATATATTTTATTGAGCTTAAAAGCAAGAATGTCTAATGTGAATGTGTTTGACCACGAGCTTCCTTTTGGGCAACAAGCTCCACAAGCTGTAAGTTGCCCAAAAATCCAGAGTTCACAGCTACCCACACATAATGCATCCTGCTGCATGCAGCCCTAAGGTGACAATTATTTTTGAATTCCATAAGAAATAGAGGCCTAATATGATGGCTAACACTGAATAGCTGGGGTTTTTTTTTTCCTTCTTACAGCCTGGAGAAGACCTCATGGGTGATAACATTATGTCACCTCTAATCTTGTTTCCTATTCCCAAAAACTGCATTTTCATCAAGATTTTTCATTTTATTCTGCATCTTACAATCTGATACAGCACTAGCTTTTTCCATAATAGAAAAAAAAGTTACTTTATCAGGGTTAAAATGACTATATGGGTTATACTTCCCTTCTATACTTTCCTTTTTCTGAGAATGCTTAAGTTTTTACCAATGTTACTATGTTGGGGTGTGGGTTAGTTGTTGATATATTTTCTGGGAGGAAAACAAAACTCTGCCAACAGCACCTTCATGTTTAGTGATAATGTCAGTGAAAAGATGCTTAATTCTTGGAGAAGTTTAAGGGCTGATCTGTAGCAAAAAGGACAACTTCAGTACAGCACTTCAAAGGCAATTATAACATTACAAGTTAATATTGTATTGTAATCAAACATCCTTCTACCTGAAATTGTCTCTGAGTTCAGACAGTCTTAGAGCTGCTGTGGAGAGCCACTCTTATATATGTGTTGTTCACAAGCTAATTTGGGCTTTTAATGGTCTGAGTAGAGTCTAAAACAGACACTTGCTCTGTATCTTGTACCCCCCGGGTCAATCCTGAATATCTGGCAGATCTAAGCAAACATGTAGTGATCCACTTTTCTTTTGAAATTCCATTATGGCAGAGCTGCATACTTTGACACAACATGACTCCTTAAAAAGGCACTAAAAGAGCATGAACTTTCATGCACTCTCACAGCTAGAGAAGCAAAGGGAAAAGCAAAGTCCTTAAGCAGCTGGTTTCTCCTTGATAGGTTCATTTCTAACATCTACAAAGTTTTCAGCTTTCTACAATGTATAATATGAAGATAATCCTGGTCCCGAGTTCCTTAAAAGATAAAAAAGTGAAGATAAGGAAGCTTAGAAATAGAATTACTTCCTGAATTTTTGTGTCAATGTATTTGCAAACATTGCAGAAGTGTCTCATGATGAAAAAGCAGTTGCAGAAACCTCTAAATTCATTACTGCTAACACAAGCCATTTATTAATGGGTAAATAGTATGGCTGTATAGATTTTTGTAGAGCTTCTAAACCTATCAGGAACCACATCCTCTGCTAGAATAAATTTTCACAGCACTGCAGGTTTGATGCCCACTCACCAGAAACAGCTTGAAAAATAAACAATTAAAAGGAAAGAAAGGTGTCAGCGGTTTGCACTGTCACAGTTCAGAAAAATCTGAGCCAGCACTGTGACTTTAGAAAATTTGCAGAGTCTAACTTATGACTTCCATAAATGAAGCTTCAAATTTCTGTTCTCTTAGGACTGACTAAAATTGAGTTGAATTTCTTGAATGCTCATGCAAGCTTATTTTTAATCCGTGCATAGAAATAATCACATCAAACCCCTTCTATAATCACACGAGGTCTATATTTGTGCCTGTTTGCATGCCTATGCACAGATAAATGGTGATGGGAACTTTATGTCTCCAAGAGCCACGAGGAACGAGTATGAAACACCTTAAGAGTACGGATGGAAATTTGAATCTTCCCCAGTGTACAATACAACCAGCTCAGGACAACAACGAATGGCTATTTCTTCCCCAGTCCCAGATAATACAAAATCAGAAGTCTGTTGTGTCCCAGACTAATATGTCCAGTGGGGAAAGCAACTATGGTAACATCTGGCACCACTTTTTTCTTTTTCTTTCTTTCTTTTTTTTTTTTTATTTTTTTTTTTTTATTCTGTGTACAACTATATAGTCTAATACTTTAAAGGTATTTGCCAATCCAGTCACCACTTCCAAGGGACAACAGGTAAAGCAATTAATCAGTCATTACCAATTTCCATCAATCCAGAGAACTACAGAATTTTTTTAATAAGTGTATCAAGCTAACTGCAAGTAAGGAGTTCTAGTTAGGAAGTTCCACTTGCTTTAGGGATATGCTGGCTTAGAAAATTGGGTGTATTATGGAGTATATAGTGTATAAGCAATTAGCAAAGGCTCACTCAGAAACTTACGCAGGGAGTTTTGTCTCGATGCCTTACAAGTGGAAACAGCTGCAGTGATGCACAGAGTGCAAACACTGGGTTTGACTGGGTTTATGGAGTCCCAGCTGAGCTGATTCCCTGGTGCCCCCAGCTCCCTGCCTGAGTTATCAATTCAGCCACTGAAGATGGGAGTTCCAGAAAGCTTCGGCTTTCACTTTGGTCTCAACTTTACTGGGTAGACATTTCCAGAGAGAGCCGAACTGAGCAACACCCATCGTGCATGAAGGCAGTTTGTGACAACCCTGCGTGGCAAGCTGGCTTTACATACTGCTAGTTTCTCCTGAATTCCTGCCTTATCACACATTATATTCGCATTAGAGCCAAATGAGCTCATCGTGATTAATGTTACTACAATGGATGCTGAAGGAATTAAAAACGATTACCCACTCATTGTAAAGGCTTGCTGATAATTAGGGCTATTACACAAAAAGGTACATTTTAAGCAATCACCACAGTTAATTCATTCAGCATTATATTATACAGTGCTGATAACAATGAGTTCTCCTGGCACTCCTGTGGTTCCCACATGCGTGTCCATCAATAAGCCATTGTACTGTACCTTCACTGGTTGAGCATCAAGTCACAAACACTTCAATAATGTGCTGCCTGTTGTGAGCATTTATTACGCTTTTTTGGAGTTATTTCCTAACCATTAGCAAAACAGAGCTATAGAAACCACTTCCAGTACTTTGATCATGGTGCAGATATAACTTCAGTAAGTATTTCATTAAACAAAAGGAGAACGTGTTCTTAAATATGTATGAGTGCTCCTGTGTCTAAAATAGGCCCATCAACTCAAAAACCAGAAGTTCAACCAAACAGACCCCTGTTTAGGCCTTCCATCTTTCATCTCATGTATGCATTTCCTGCCATATTTGTTGTCACCTTTTGTTGCTTTTCTCTGATATGTTGACTGAAGTCAAGGCAGGAGCGACATTTTGTAGTGGCTGTGAACAGATAGTTCAGAAATATCAATACTAATGTTGAGAGGTCCAATGTCACAAAGTGATTGTTTAAATTCCACATATTTGACACAGACATAGGTGTTTAAGTCTCTGCAGAGTATCCCAGTTCTGTCTGATTGCCTGAGCCCAATCCAAGGTCTGAGGACAGCTGCTATGTAAGATACTGGCTTACACATTCTCACAAGCAACAAACCGTGGTAGAAACCATCCCATAATAACCCATGAGCAGACTCCAGAAGGCACAGCTTTTAGTGGGTCTGACACTCTGCTGCTCTCACCCTTCTGTTGGTTACCTGCTATTTAGTGTTGGTAACAGTGAGTGAGTTCACTACCTAATCTTTCCTAAAAATAAGCATGCATCAAAGCCTCACCAACAACAATTAAAAAAATATCTTTTCATTTAATACAGTACTTAAATATATGTGCCACTTAATCTCGAGTTCTCCCAAGGAAGATAGAGACTTTTATTTTGCTTAAATTTAGTGCATATACTTAATCACCTTGCTGAATCAGGGCTTTGGGAGCTAGACAAAAATTTTAATACTTTTCTTTTCCTAAGGACTGCAGGATTTGCCCTTTAGATAGGACTTCTTTGTTATTTAGTGGAAGTATAAATCACTTTTACAAATGTCCTTTCACTTGCATAACTGTCATATATTTCTCTCTTCCTTTGTATTTTTGACAGTTTTAACTTGCACAAAGCATCTAGAAATCATGTTTTCAACAAATGTATTCACCTGTGGATGATAAAATGAAAGAGGTGGAGGCTAATAGTACTGAATTATAGGGTGGCAATTCAAAGCTATGAAAAGAAAGTCTTGAGGTCTGCTGAGTGCCATACCCATTAAAATGTCTGCTTTCAATAACTGATAAGAAGTGGAATGTTGGAACTCTACTTGCTCTTGTCCCCAGTGATGCTGACAAACATGCACCTTGTTGGTATTAAGTGTAGAACATTATTTTTGCAGGCTAGTTTATATACTGGGAATGGTAGTTTCCTGGCATTACAGGTTTCAACATCACATTAACAAGTCCCTCCTTTTTTTTTTTTTTTTAATCAATAAACATTTCATTCCTAACAACACCTATTGATAATTCTAAACAATGCAGTTGTTTTCTGCAAATGAAAGAAAATGAAATTTAATTGTAATTATTAAAATATGTGTTTTCTCTTATTGTAAAACTAAATAGTAATGCATCCCAAATTAAAGACAGGAAGTTGATCCTCTGGTGATCCAGTTTAGCATTTCTCACTCAGATACATTTATCTATGCAGTCTGCATACGATTTAGTCAGAGTCAAAATATGAAATTTTCATCTATGGGTATCAGATTTCAGTTTGAAAAAACTCAAATATGGATTAAAAAGGGATGCCCAGTTGTTGGTCTTGTGTGTACACTAATATTAAAACAAAAGCAGAATCCTAAAGGACTGCCCCATTTCCCACACTGCTCTCCCAGTAAGCTCTCTGCAGACATCCCAAGGCTGTCTCCTGTAGCACTGTCAGTGCTCCTGCAGACACCACCTCAGTGTTCAGTTGCATCTTTCTTCAGCCCTAATGTCTCACCCAAGGTTTGTTGAAATCAGTGGCGTCAATGGCTTGAAGGGGATGTGGTTTCCCGAGCCCCAGAGCTTGTCAAAACGCAGTGCTGAGGCTGGGGAGGAGTGAAAGTTGTTTGTTTGGTGGGCTTTTGTTTTCACTTTGTTAAGATAATCCGCGAGGAAGAAGAGAGATCAGCCGGTGCTTTAGCTCGAGTTGCTGATGTGATACATTCTGCTCAGGAACCCCCTGCCCTGCTTAAATAAGATAAAGGGGCTTTGCAGTTAGGTCAGAGCAAGGTAAAGGAATCTGCTCCATGAAAATGGGCTGTGCTGTTTGCAGTAAATACATTTCTAGACTTCTTAATTAAATAGGAACAACACTCTAGTGCAGCAACATTTAAAAGCAGGCTATTTATAAATATGTGCTTACAGCAAACCTAATTTGGGGAAATACTACAATTTCCTCACTAATGATGCTTTGTCATTGTGTGCTTAAAAGCTCAGATCTTTATTTTCCTTTTACTACATTGTTTTCAAGCTGAATTCATTCCAGCCTCACAGATTTCAAGTGAAGACATTTCTGAGGCATTTGAGTGCAAATTAAGTGCCTGCAAAATGACAGCAAATGAGAGCACTACTTCATCCTGCTTCAATAAATTTATAAACGAGCGAATACACATTTTGCCACCATTTACATATCCATCCCCTCCACAAGCACACACAGTCACCCTCAGTGTAGGAATATGCATGAGCAATTCCAATGGAGACAATAGTTTGTTCTGGAAAAATGATAAATTCTTGAAATGAAAGGCTCTGAACGAAAACATTTCACATCCAAAGAGGGAGGCCCTCTGTGCTGACCGCTCATTCAGCACCAAGCCAGGCTTCTGACTGCACTGTGGATTTCCAGCAGCAGATACTGAAGCAATGCCACCCAGTAGACTTTCTAAAGGAGCTCTTTCCTCACAGAAAACTTTGAAAAATAATCTCTTTAGAGAGAAATCCATTTGCATTGGATGTTTGTTTGTTTTTTTTTAGCTCCTTCATAACTGAAGACATTTGCATGAGAACCAGGTCTTTGTTTTAGAAGAATCCAGCTTCCCAGTTTATTCCCTGCTTGAGGTCATAATTCCTGCTTTGTGACATCATCATTGATTACAGTGAAAATGGCTATTATGGAGGAACCAGAGGGATTTGCTGCAGTCCTGCTGGCTCTAGGAACGGGGGGGAAAGAAGATGTTACTTTCAGTAGGGATGCTTTCTCACTTCCTAGCATTTCTGCATGTTTTTTTTTTGCTTTGACAACGATGTCTTCCAACAGCTGACATTCAGCCTCCTGAAGAAGCTTTTGTATGTGTAGGTGGGAAGTGAGCAGAAAGTTATGTATAAGGAAAACCAGGGGTTCACAACTGTCTCCCCATTGTTTATTAAAATAAATAAATAAAAATATAGACACAATTTGCTCATTTTTCACCCAGGCAAAATGAGACAGAAGGAGACAGACAATGAGAACACAGCTCAGATACTGAGCACAGTGATGGATTTTGGTGTAATTCTGGATGTCACCCAGGTATTGATGGGGGATTCTCTAAACTAGAGTTAACCAACACTTTTATGGCAGTTAAGCTCCCTGACTAATGTTTTGCTTTTAACTCTCTTCTTAATTTAAACTTTTGGAAGCTTAACAATTTTATTTTTTTTTAGAATGGTTGCAACATTTTGCAAATACGTGCTTGTTGTGAATTGCCCACCTGATGTCCTGACAATGGGTGGCAAAAAGTGAAAATCCTTTATAAACCAACCTTTTTTTTGTATTAGGAAACACATATATCCATCAGCATGTTCATATTACACATTCACAGGATGACAGCAAAGAGCTAACATACACTGTACATTTTGGCCTAATTGGAGGGTTTAGTGAGGCACAAATCTGCCTATAGCTGACTTCTATTAACAGAGCACACACTGTGGTCACTGAAGGATTTAAAAGGGATGCCCCAGATCATCCTGTGCAGCCTCTCATTGCAGGCATTAATGTAATGGAATCCCATTTGTAAGTGGATCACGTTCCCTGTGAAATGTAGGTATTCTTCCTTTACTACTCCTAGTAGGAAACAGGTCCCAAATTTAGAAGGTTATAGGCCTCCCTATTTCTCTGTTGATGACATCCTCTAGTGGAAATAGCTCCTCCTACCATCTACCTCTCTGGTTTACTCGTTCAGAGAAATGGCACTGTGGGTTTCCCATTCCTCTTGCAAAGCCAGGGATGATCCCCCAGGTCACTGCATCCCTGGCAGGAACCAGTGCAGCCACAGAGTGCTCTGTGTGGGTTAATGAAGCCTTTTCTGAGGCAGGCTGCCTCGTTCAGATAAAATACCATGTTATACTCCCTTTTAGGATCCAAGTTATTACCCCTAGATGGAACTGCATCACGATGTGTAAAAGTGTCAGCCTGGATGGAGGTAGACAGAGGCTGTCTCCATTGCACTTCATTTTCCTGGATAGACGTGCCATCAATCTCCTCTCATGGGTTCTCTTTTTTCCCCAGGCAGCTATTAGTTCTTCTTTATGCCTGTTTTAGTTTAAATTCATGTTTCTTTACTGATATTATGAATACTTTCAGAACGCCATGAATGAGTGCTTTGTGCAGAGGGATGTACTTGTTTGGTAGAAATAGCTGTCTTGATGCATCCTGGAATTATATCTGTTGTTTTTGTGGTTTTTTTTTTCACAGCCATCTCACAGCTGCTTTAACTAATCTGCTCAGGCCTGTCTCCATGACCAAGTAATCAAAATTCAAATTACTGTTGATAAACACTGTTTTTTATTTTAAAAGGCTGCATACAAAGATCAGTAATCAATGAAGGCACAATTCTGGCAATAAAGGGCATTTCAAACACAAAACAAACAATGAACGGCCAAAATTATTTGGTGGGTAACGTGTTTATAAAATTAACTTGAAAAAACCTTGTGAAATATCCTGAGATACAGGAAGAGAATCATACTGTTCTTGCATGCAATAACTGGTGATCCTCATCAAGACAAAGTAAGGAATAGGGAACTCGAAAGGGGAATCAAGGTTTCTGGCACAGGTGGTAGGAACTCCCTGTATTTTACCTGCTCCATTGTTGCTTGCTGAAATCATAAGATATGGGTGTTTTTCCAGGGCAGTCTGTGGTACTTGTCAGTCTCACATCATCAATCAGTGACAAATTTTTCACAAATCCTTAATCCCATGTTAATTCTAATAATTTTGCGAGGAGCTGCCAAAAATTACTTATTGTTCTGTTAATCATTACTAATAGGAACAGAGGACTGCCTTGAATTTCTTCATGAAAACCATACTAATTAGAAATGTCTGAATACATACAAGTCCTCAGAGATTAATTTATTCATCATAATCAGTTAATCACTTTTCCTTTACATAATTAGACAGCTCCTGGTGGAGGGGAAGACCCCTAAGTTTTCTTGGGAAGAATTGACTGTGAGCTGACATTAGGAGAGTTATCATGTTTTCCTTTGTCTGCATAGAGATTACTGCAGGTGAGGGGTTTGTCCACTCGCCACAAAGGAAACCTCAAATCAGAAACACTTTTGAAAAATGTGTTTTCTAACTTCAGACAAAGTTTTCTTCACTCTTGCCCTTCAGCTGTCCACAGGGACCAGGTTCAAAGATTGCTGAAGAAACTGGTAAAGTTTTCGTACTGAGGGGTCCAAACAGAAAACTGCTCACTCTGTGTGTAGAGAGACATCCCGAGACAGTCCAAATATTTAACCCTCCTGCATATTTCACAGGCTGAGCTTTCCTTAGACCCACTGGAGGTTTTCATGTGCCCTTCAAAACGATAGCAAAAGTGTCACCTGAGTGGATCACTTTAAGGTCCCCTGATAATCCATTTTAAGAACACTCGTGCATCACAAGTATGGATTTACTAAGGAGAGCTAACAAGAAAGCTGTCCCATTAACATTCTCTTTTTAGAGAATGAATTCTCTACCTTTCGATCTGGAAGAATCCCAGGAATTAAATTACCCAAAGGACACTGTGGGCTGGGGTGGCAAGTGCTGCGGGTTTTAATGTCCTTTATTGCACATTGACATATCTAATTATCCTGACCCATTACAAGCCACTGAGAGAGTATAAACTCTTAAATGCTCGAGAAATGAGTGCTCTGTACTCTTTGCTTTCTACTAACTGGCCAGATAGACTGAAGAGTAGAGAAACATTCCTCCCCTCTCTCTTGTGTATCTGTAGAGCAAAGCACACAATCTTCTCCAGTATTAATATTTTACAAGATATCTACTGTAGTACGTCTCAGGTCTGCCAACCACTGAAATAAACTGCAAGACAGAGCCTTTGCAACATAATGGTGACAGATGTGTACTGCAGATACTTGTTTAAATCCGGATTTTATCCCCAAAATGGTGTGCGATTCCCAGCAACTGTGATAGCATCTAGCGTGCCTTCTAAATCACTCCACCATAATTATAACCTCAGAAGACTCAGTTTGGAATGTAACATTTTGCCTATTAGGCAAGCTTGAGACTGTGGCCAGATAAAGCCCATTCTGTACCCTCTCATCTCTCATTGTGTTCACAGAGGGCCCAGGCAGGGCTGAGGGAGGGAGTTGTCGGGGGGAATTTCACGCGTTGCCTCTGGGGTGTCGCAGAGGGCATTAGTTAATGATCCACTTCTTCTAAACCTTCCTGAGATGAGAGCCTACGGAATAAAAAAAAAAAAGTGATGCACACAGGCACATATCAGGCCAAATAACTGACTTGCTAAAGTTACATGAGCAGAAAATGAGAGAATTTTGGACTTAGTGACTGACGAAGAATGAAAAAGTATTTAAGTCTGGTGCTTGAAACACCTGGCAGTTTCCTGAATATTTGGGTGCTCTTCAAATTCCAGTGATCGTGTCAATTATAGTAGACATTTAAAAGTAAAAATATGCAGTAACATCTCATGACAACAACAACAACAACAACAACAAATGTAAAGAGGAATTGTCTCCATGTATTTTTTTCTCCCAGTAACAGGAAAATAAAATGCTTTTATGCAGTTTCTGGGTACAAATACAGCTTTTGTGTACTTATACTGTCTTTATCAAAGCTAATAAGCCAGTAAAAGCTAGGCTCAGTTTTTCAGAGGTCTGCCTGTGTTTACTGCATGTTTATGGTATTTGAGTACTACAGAGCTCTCAAAACCTATGTAGTGAAAAAAAGCAAAGGGAGAATAAAGGATTTTCCTAATCATTAAAATATCCATGTTCAGAAAGTTTCAGTGAATGTTTGAAAGCCAACTATCTTTACAAAGGATTTGTTTTGTAAAGCAGCAGGAAGCAATTTAGATCAAATGGTTGTCATTTTTAAAATCAGAGCAAGTATGCAGTTATAGAAAATGGCTACAGCAGCTTTGATGTTCACTGTGTTTTACTTACAGAGTAATGTCACATTGCATCAGCTTTCCTTTTGGACACTAAATGCAGTACAGAAGTGCAGAAACAGAGATGCAAAGATATGTAGGAGGCAGCAGTTATACTGATGGCCATGAAAATCATTAAAACAGCCTGGGAAAGTATGTTAAAATTATAAATCTGTAATGAAATATTTCAAACAAGTTTCTTCTTTTTTTTCTTGGTCACCTTTACATTGTCGGTAAATGCCCTAAGATTTTAGTAAAATCATTTAGCAGGGTAGGAAAATTATTTGGATTAGCAGAAGACCAAATGAGAGGGTTTGTCCTAGACCCACACCAATCCCTTAAAAAAAACCCAAACAACAACAACAACAAACCTCCCCAAACCGCAAACAAACAAAAAACCCCTAAAGAGGATTGGACTATTTCTCCTTTGTGCCTTTATTTGAATTTCATGCATTTCCTGGCTCTCATGTGAGCCAAGGCCCTGTGTGGCTGTCCCCATAATTTTTTATTTCCATTTGTAAATATGAGAGTTTCTGATCATTCAGATAAGATTAGTTATATTCCCAAGTAATTGTACAGTCATTTAAGCCCAACAGAAGTCAGAGCATTTGGAGGTTTGTGATATTGAGAATGATCCAAAAATGAAAGCATTGAGTGTTTATGGTAATAAAGGTCTTTCAACCTGACAGAATTTGGGTTTCTTTGAGCCTTTTAAGTCACTTCATGCAGTATTTTTATGTATGGGTTATCATGTATGGGGTTATCATCCTATTCCCAAGGAAAGAACAACTATTGCCTGAATAAACTAAAGAGCTCTTATTCCTTGTGACTTGTTTTATATTAAAATATTTCAATAATTTCACTCTCTTATGTCACCATCTCTAATGCTAAAACCAAAAAGCAACTATTTCCTATGCTTGGTTGGAGAAAGGCATCTAACTAAAACTGACATAAAAAATTCATTTATTAGCCTAGCATTTGTTGCCCATATCTTGCTAATACGTGCAATTTTTGTAATGACAGGCTTTCTAGTTCTTCATTATACTATTTTCCTAAACACAATTAAAATTCTTGATAAGGGGATCATCAAAGTCAGCGCAAAAAGAAAACTCCTGAAAGAAATGAAGATATTTTCTGGCACACTCTGTATCAAGTCTGTACATTCCCTCTCTAGAACCATGCAAAAAGCACCCCGAGCACCTAAAACTCCGTAGATAACTGCATGTTGGTCTCAAACCATGTTAGCAGAGTTCTTGGAGGAATAATCCTTTAGAAGCACCAGTGACTGGCACTCACAAAATCGTTCTCATGACCCCCCGTGTGAGGAGGGAGAGTTCTGACCTTCCTTTCACGTCAACAATAGCGCTGTCACCCAAGCAGCGTGCGAGTGGATCCGAACATTCGCATTCATCTGAAGCGCATTTTCTTTGCATCATTTCAGGAAATGCTTGAACTTTTCACCCTTGTTTGGAGTGGGATCTACTCTGTCTCTGCCACTGCTCTGAGAATCTGTTCCTTTTTCTGCACTCTTGCTGTCACAAGCACCATCTTTCTGATTACCCACTAGATTTCTTTACCCCAATCTCGTTTGAAAACTAACTTGAATAAACTGGAGGAAGGGAGAGCCACTGTAGCATGAAGCATAAGACACCAGAAATACAGCATTTTATTTGTCTTTAATATAAGAACACCCACAGAAGTATTTAGGGAAAAAAAAAAAATCTGCTGGCTGAATCATCAGTGGGTTGGTGGTGGGGAGATCAAGACAAACCTCCAAATGTCTGAAAATAAATATCCACAGGGATGCATTGAGAGGAGCTGATTTAGAAACAGGGTTTTCTGTATAGGAAAATAGCAATTTTCTATATTTGTATCTATCTCTGATGCATTTTGTGCACATTTTCATGGTCACACTACATTTGGATGATCCTCCCTTTGGGTGAAGGATGGAATTTCTGGTTAAAACACCTTAGAAGCACAGAATATCCAGTAAACTCAGTGTTGCTTCCACGAGACAGCTATGGTCCAGATTTTGCTCTGCCTGATTCAGGACAAGGACTAAAGCCTGCCAAAAAAACCCACCACTTTTGGTCTCTCCAACAGCACTTGTTTTACTCATCAGAAGCAGTCATACTCTTGGACAGACTAAAACCTACCAGTTAATCAGGTGGGTAGTCGGCTTTGAACCATGATACTTCTCCCCTTCCTTTAATTACACATAATTTTCTTAAGCACTATTTCTCGAAGTTTTCTGGCGATTTCAGTGCACTTTCTGAATATTTTACATTGGGTTTGTATCTCTGTAAAACCCCTGAAGTGTTGAGTGAATCAGAGTTTCTAATCTTTAGCCAGTTTATCACATGCACAGCTGCTCACTCCTGTCCATGAATGCTATCTGCACAGGCACACATGCTAAAATGGGTATGAAAAAAACCCCAATTATAAAAGAGGAATTATTGCTTGAAGGGCAGGATACCATACATGGTGGACAGGCAGCCTGTTCACCTTGGAATTTCTCCCCTTCCTGTTTTTGATCCCCTTAGGCAAATAATTTCCTACCTGTGTTTCCTCTTTTTCCTTCTAACCCACGTGTTAAGTATGTGCTTCTCAGGGTAAAGACTTCTCAGGGTAAAAATCTTATTATTTTTGTCAATACAGACTGGTATAATAAGGGCCACTCCTGGTTAGAACCTTCCAGTGCTAGCATAATACAAATAATAATCACTGCAAACCACTAGAAACTAGCATGTCAATGGTTCCAAATATTATGGCTGCTTACACCTAGTTCCCATTATAATATTTTAAAATACACTAATTCAGAAAATGCTACTAGTGTGTTAAGTAATTCAATGCCTTTTTAAAGAATATGAATTCTGAAACAGCAGAAATGTGTACATGCAATAAAAATAGCATGTATTTACTGTATAATACTGTTACAATTTCTATTATATTTGTCTCTGTGCACTTCTGAATATTTGATGCATCTTTGTGGGTATACATTGTTATATATATGTACTTATGAAGTCAGATAGCTAGCCTGATGTCTGAATTGAGTGATAAAATCCATCAACATGAGTTAAAAGAAATAAAAGACTAGCATAAAGCAACAAATGTGTTGTTCTTTGTCTACTTTCTGCTCCTATGGCAGAACAGGTAAATTTTAAAGAAAGAAAAGACATTTGTATATCGAGAAAAGGGAACTGTGGTGAAATAAACTCGTGGTTTTATACCCTAACCTGTGTGTTACTGTGTAGCAAACCCATTAGCAGAAAATAATCTGATATAATCTATAGAACTAAATATTATCCTCACTCTTTTCACCTTTATTTTGTCTATAAAAAAGGAAATATTTTTTTAGCTTTGAAAACAAGATATCTACCATTTGCTTTGATTATTTTGCACTAGGAGTTCTGGGCAACACTATAAACTCAGATAATACAGATCTTCTGCAAGGCAACACCAAAATCGAGGTGCCAATATTAAAACCAGCCCTGCACATGCTTTATAAACATCCTACTTTGATAATTCAGTATAATATTAGTAATCTTAAATCTCTCAAGCTGAAAATGCCGAGTGAAGTTCAGCAACTGGTAATCCACATAGGGTGGTTTTGTTGAGTGATTTTTCTCAGTGGACCAATCTATCTGCAACCCAAAATTCACTTCAGATTTCACTTGACTGGAGTCTAAGTGTCCTTGGGAAATCTCAGCATTAAAGCATCTTAAGATGGCCAGCTGTTTTTGAGATAAATACTCTCCAAGTAAGGTTTCTGGCTCTTGTTTAAAATATTAGACTTTGTATTACTGGAGTTATGTGATATTTACATTTTTATGCATATATATATATGTATATAAAACTCCCATGGGCCTTGATGAAAAATGACCACTAAGTCTTTTAATGTGAATTAGAGCAGTAAATTAAAAAGGCTGTTTAAGTTAAATTGTTATGTGAGGAATCACTGGTGAAAACCAGAGAGATCTGACGCGTTTTTGTGCACCAGCATTTTGTGGAAGATGATGGTTAGGTTGAAAAGTTGTGGTTTTTTTCAGGTTCCCTTGAGCTCAGCCTGGTATCAGTGGAAGTTAACACGAGTCTTAAATGTCTGCAACCAAGAGTTTACTGTATCTTTCCTCAGAAACAAACCTTCCAGTCCCCAGCCTGTCCCTGGTGAACATCAGCATTAATTGCCAGAGGCAGGAAGGAGGCTCTGGGCACTAAAACACACGTGGTACGAAGGTTCTACAAAATCCAAGTGCTAAAGGAAATGCCAGCTAAGAAACTGCAATGCACAAGGTAATTTATAAAAAATAGGCACTCAAAAATGGAAATAAAAACTACTAGGAAACAGTCTTCCTGGGTAAATGCTACTCATCGCTGTTCCACAGAGTTGTACCTGTTTTGCTTTTATCTTTCTGGTCCAATTAATTTTGCAGTCTGTTAAAGGCTGACCAATTCAAACAAGAGGAACTGGGGTTTTTTTTTTAGTTGTTTAATGAAGTTCACATGTCAAACCAGTGCTGACAGAACACTGAACTTGGGATTTCTGGATAATAGCACCCTGTTCTGATTTTTATGAATCCAGAAACACATGCAGATGATCAAGAACAAAGATAATACTTTACGTTTTTTCTTCTTCTCTCCTGTTCTTAGTGTTCACTGCAGAAGTACAGATTAATACAAGTGTGTTTTCTTCTTTTCTACTTGAGAATAATAATTACACACTGTCACTTTGCCTTGCTGCATGTTATCCTAGGTGTACCCTTCATACTTTGACTCTGCATCTTATGTTTGCCTTAGTCTGTTGAAGCCTGGGGAACCTATTGCTAGCTGAAATTTCAATTAACATTCTTAAACAGCACTAAAAATAGTAACTGTCATGTTACATTCTTTTCCACCAGGAGCCAGAAGTCCTCCACTGCCTCTAAACCAGAGTTCATGGGACAATAATCACACACTTGAGTTCTCACTGCAAGAACAGGCACAGTGCTCTGCTCTTCCCTCCATTCCCTGATTGGCACTGGGGTTTGTTTGCAGGGGTTTTGTACTGGATTGTGGCACTGATGTGATAACAGTACACATCTACAGATCTGAAAGTTCAGAGATCTACCTAGGATCTCAAAGCCCCTAACCCGAGGTAGTTATGGGTTTCTGCCGCTGTGAAATTCTAGCAGAAATTAAGCTCCCAGGACAGATTTCTATTTGGGTATAATTATCTTTCATTTCCATAAGAGAAAAATGAACCTAAGATCATGACAGCAGGGTTCTTATTGTCCATTCAGGCTCAGTGACAAATCTTTTATGTGTAGTTAAAACAAGTGCATTTTAACATTTTGTCACACTGATGATCTTGTCTCACAGCAGAAAATAGGCTCAGCAGTCTTTACTTTTATTGTACAAGGAGAATGAAAAGATGCAGTTGAAAAAGAAATGGGTTGTTCTTTTGAAAATCTACTGTACTATTTGTTCATTGAATAATCTACAGGTCTCAGTATCTGGTAATTTATTTATACCAAGAGTTTATTTCTTTCTGAGGCTGTAGAAATTACCCTGACACTTTACAGAAAGCACAACAAAATACCCTTTTTTTTTTTTTTTTTTTGGTTCAAAGTCAAAATGGAAGCAGTGTATTTATCTGAAACATTTTACTTGGCAATAAACAAGGGAATATTTGAAAGCTTTTGGAAGATTTGTATGACTCATTTATATCCATCCTCTCTTGACCTCTACGAGAACTTAATGGATTATTTGAATGGCGTGAAGGTTATTTTACTTGGTGCTTTTCCTTTCCATATATATATTCTGTGGAAAAAGAAAAAACTAAACTATAGCATTATCTTTGCAAAGTTTCTTTGGAGAGTTGGGAATGTAAAATGATGATACTCTGTCGGATTTTATTGGCACTCCCTGAAAGGTGGTAACAGGTCAAAGGTTTATTGCAATTATGTGTTTGAGTTGGCCTAGAAACTTCTTAATCCAGGCTTGTGCCTTAAAAGTGATTTAAACAACTCCAAGAATGTGAATTTGAAAAGACCTCTAGCTTTAAGGAACAATTCTCTGCATTATTTTAAGAGTGCTAAGGAAAGATATCTTACACTATGAACCTGTAGTCCCTGGGAAGGAGGCTGGACTGACAGCCCTGCAAAGGGAAATGCTGGGTGTGTCCATCACAAGGTGCAGCAAAGACATCACCCCAGCTCTGCTCATGGAGACTGAGGAAAGCTGTAAATCTGAAGGGCAGAAATCAGCAGAGGGCCCAGCATGGAAATCTGAAGGCTGTCCCTAAGTTTCTCTGTGCTTACCTTAACTCAGTCGGAACACTTTGTATCTTAAAACCACCCTCAAAAGTACATTTCTCAGACAATGAAACCTTTTGCTTTATATATTCACATACTCACTTTGCAGGAGTTAATTCACTGCCACTGCATAGCTCCCCATTAAATAACACAGTACCTGCAGACATCAGGGATGACTTTTCAACAGCAGCTATTTAGTCAGTAAATCTGATCCATCAAAGTCCACAGAATTCAGCTGACAGGCTCCCATTGACTTCACCAGCTTTTGGATTATGCCCTTGAGCATTTACATGTGCCTACACACACACACTCTCACATGTTGATTAAGGTACTGTTTATGGGCTGTGAGGACAACTTCTGTATAAATTATAAGACATTTTATGCCCTCTAACTCTACTCGTGGACAGGTGAAAGAAATGATCAAGGTTTACTGGCATTTTTGAAGTTCAGGAAAATACTGCAGCCTCTTCAAATGGCTTTCTTCAGGGAACAGCCATGCACTCCTGACAGAGTTCCATCAGGCCAGGAAAGGCAGAGGTTTAGAACAGCCTAATGCCTTTATCTGGTAGTAATCAAAGAAGAGTATTGAAAAAGGAGGGTGGGGGGGAAAAATAGGGGTGGGGGAGAAAAGGGGGGAGTGAGGCAGAAGCAGAGGAAAGAGGAGAGGGGGAAATAAATGTGCCTACTGTGGCTTAAAGCACAATAATTTAATTGTCACTGTGCAATCGATAAAAATGTAACAGTGTGAAGGGAGCACGACAAACAGATTTGCTTTGTCTTAAATGGTACGTACTAAACGAATGTTCCCCAAACTGAGCAAGATTGACTAGTAAATTAGAAGAAAAATTGGTGTTATTTTACATTTTCTGCTTACCTACAGAAAAGACACTCATTTGCAAGAAGAAAACTGGAAAATTGCCTCTTTTTTCTCTGGCAGCCATTCTTTCAGGTCATCCCAAACAGAGGCAATGCTATTACTAAAATAAAAGTACGGCTCAGTGAGCAGCCTGGCTTGGGGAGTCAAATCAGTGCAGTCACCGCACTGACACGAGTGGATTCCATGGGATCAGGCCTAAAAATTTAATATTCACTTAGAAATGTAGACAGATACGAGAAATATAAAGCGGTGTAGACCACAACGCTGCACAGATGGAGTTTTACATCCTTACGTAAACTTAACAGGGAGCCAGGAGACAAATGAGCTCCATCCTTGCAGACACCGAAAACTCAGCCAAACTTTGTAACTGGATGATGCAGGTAACCTGGAGTGTGGTGGTTTCTATAAGAATTCTAAGTGGAAATGATCAAAAGGGTGTAGAAAGTGCCATGAAACCACGGTGCATACTCGTTACTATTCCAGCCTCTTTATGGGGTTGTATATTTGCAATATTGTTTTTACAGCTGAACGTGGTAGATGAAGAAATCAAATGAAAGACCATCTAAAGTCCAAACATTTTGGGATGTTAGCTCTGTGTTCTTTCTGTTGTTGGGAAGTTATTGTTGAAGAAAATAGAGACAAAAAGTTGCAGACTATCCTACCTTTTCCCTTTTAAAAACTGAATAAACAAGACCATATTTGTGTTCCGTTTGGCTTCACTGAGAATTTATTAGCAAGCAGATATAATCTAGGCAGAAGAGACTTAATCCTGGAGAAGCTTATTTATTAACACAGAATAAGCAAACATCTTAACCTGTTTGTGTTTATTTTCACTTTTGTTTGGTCAAGCTCCAAACTCAGAGAGAAATTCTAATTCTTTCAATCTAGGGACACCATTCCTGTCACCACAGTGCTTAACTCTTTTCTGATGGACTTGTTGGGTCAGCAGCCTCAAAGGAACATCTTTTTTTTCCCTAGAATTCATTCTGTGGCAAGAATCTGCACAAACCTTGTATCCCAGAACACTAGCAGTGCATCTGAGCTTCATTACTTTGAATAAAAATTCAGGAGCCATGTGTGGGGGAAGGACCCAAAAATTAAAGCCACACTTCTTTAAAAACAAACCAAAATGAAACAAAGCAACCAACCACAAAAATAATGTGATGGATACACTGACTCATGCAATTGTTTTTAAAACAATTGAGAGAAGGTGATAGAATTTTGTTTCCTTAGAAAATATTGGGACGCCTCGTATCTCACACGGCAGCCTAAAATGCTGTGGAAATTAGTTTTCTCTGGAAATGCCTTCATATATGAGAGCAAAATTTACTGAATATTTCTTGTTAAGATGCAGTCACTAATTGTGTTGTTCACAGGAAAAAAAAAGACTGTAAGGTAGATGCATTGTGCTGAAAGGCAAGACATTCAAGTATGACTGGAAAACTACTGGGAAAGATACAGGATGATTGAAGGCTTTTTCAACCTGTTCTGGCACTGCTACTCATCATTTAGCTTAGCATTTGGAAAATGCTTTCATGTGAATACTTTTTTTATTTTTTAATAAAGTTTGCATAGAGTGGCCTGCATTTTGTATTCTTGCAGTTCAAAGTCCTGCTTCTAAAATAAAACCAGAAGTTATTACTGAAGTCAATGGGAATTCAAAAGTACAAAATAGGGGATTGGGGAATAATTGGATAATAATATGCTCTCAGCCAGGTTTTCTCATTCTTGAGGTGAATTCTTTGCATGAGGGAGAATCTGTGCTGAGAATATGTGAATTCTGTTTTCCCTGCAGGAACAGTAAAATGAGCTCAGACCAAAACTATAGCCACTGTTAAGAAATTCTGAAACACTGTCAGCTGTTACAGATAGTTGGAAGACGCCTGAGTGTAAATTTGTTTATAGGTCACAGTTCACAAAATTTAAGGCTTCATATCAAGGTTGCACATCATATCTGTAAATAAACAAATTCCAGGACATTTTTTTTTTTTTTTTTAGGAAAATATGTGTGTAGAGTTTAGTGGTAAAAAAAATTCTTTCCCACATTTCCATAAACAGTTTGCATAAATCTCCACAGGTAGAAAAATCTCGAAATCTCCCCGGTGATGCTAAGTTATTCACTTGCATGACAAATATCTGCAGTGAATCTGAAATGAAGTAAATAGGTCTCTACCACACAATGAAAACACATGTATTTTCAAGTGCATATGGAAGTCAACCTCTCCTGTAACAGATACAGCACGTGTACATCTAAAAGAATGCCTATATTTTTTCCACAGTACATTGATTTCTGACTAGTGATGTGCTGATTATACTTATGCACTCTACATGTGTGTGTATCTAAAGGGTAATAGCTGCATTGTTTTTATGGAAAACAACACATATCTTGATTTCTTTGCGTGGTAGTATTCTGAATTTATGGTGTTCAAAGAGGCAGCAGGCAGGAATGAAGCAGAGACAGGGAAATATCTCCAGGGACAGTAGTCAAGGTCCTTAGGACTGTGAACCAGACACTTGAAATTCCCAAGCTATCTGTCACCAGCCCAACTAACAGGTCTTTTTTTTCCCCAAGGTCAGTAACTGGGATCAAAATGTACAGTGATGTTAGAAGCCTTTATTTGGAGGGGAAAAGGTGCTCAAAAGATGCCAAAAGACAAACACAGGGTAAGCATGTTTGTTTGTCTATCAGGTGTTGTTCTCAGGATTGGATTAACCTTCAATTTGCATGGAAAGTGTGCAAGTGTGAATTAAAATATTGTCTTCTTTTGCCTGTGAGACCTATTTCATGTCAAAGAAGGATGATAGAAGAAGTTTCTAAGACCTGTTAGAAAAGCATATCCAAGCATGGTCCTGTGTCCCTGGTGGAAGCAGGATTGGTTAAATAGATGGAAACACAGGAAAAGAGTGCAAACAGTTCCTGACCAGAAAATGCCTTGCTAAGTGCTTTTGCCACAGAGGTTAAAGCACATCATGGGTGTCTCACGAGCAGGTGACACTCAAGAACAACTGATCAGACACAATTTCAGGAGAAGCAGAGAGCAATGACAACCCCAGGCCTTCAACTTGGCTTCCTGTCCCCCCGATCCACCCAAGAGAAAGAAGGTGTTTCCTTTATGTCCTGATGAACTTGGCTGTACGTCCCTCTGCCCTTCAGACAGCGGGCAGATTTCTACCTTCCTGAATGAGGAGAAATGTGAGGAAAAGCTTTCTGCAGGTCTTTGATAGAAGCCCAATATTTTATGTTATCTGGCATAACTGTAATAAGATTGGAGTGCCTCAAATTCCCCTGGGAAGGACCCTAACTCACTCCTCCGCTTCCCGAGCATCTGCTCCTCCAGGCCAACCCTGTTCCCCTGGTGCAGCCAGGCTGTCCCAGGCCTTGAGAATGCTGTAAATCACTGACAGCTGCTGGGATGGGTGTCAGACAGCACTGTGAGTGATGGGGGAACCCATCCAGCAGGAGCTTCCATCCTGCAGGACCCAGACAGGAGTCCTCGGGGCCGCAGGCTCTGACAGCAGCAGTGGAGCTCGGTGATAAAGCTGCTGCCATTAGCCTGGGAAGTGGCTCCAGTTTGCATTCCTTTAGCCTCCTGCACAGAGACAGTCCTGGGGGAGGATGAGGGAGAGCTGCAGCTGCAGCTCACGCCTCCCTTTTGGCAATTCCCGGTCCCCCAGCCCGTCCCTGCAAAGCTGTGACTGCAAGGACGAATTAGGGGAGGCAGGAGGTGACCTCAGAGGAGGTGTTGGGTCTGCCCAACTCTCTACCCATCCAGCTTTCACAAAGCATGTTGGCAAGCGGTGTTCCCAAGTATCTGGAACCAGAGTGAACAAAATGTGTTATGGGGAACAATTCATGTGCTACCAGAGGACTGGATTAGATGACCTAATGGGAATTTTCCATTTGTGATTTCTTTGATACTTTGATTTACATTCTCAAATGCCTTGCTTTCTGAGGGAGAACAGTGAAAAGGAGTTGACATGATCAAATGGTTAGTAACACTGCTTATTTTAACTTTTAGCAGAATATTTTTCAGTAATTGTTTGCCAGATATGTAAAAAATGCCGCAGAACTATGTATATTATATTGTGAAATATTAATCCTGGCTGGGAGTGCAAGGCTGATGTTGGAACTAAGCAAAAAACGGTGTATTTGATTGTACCAGTGAAAGCCAAGTTGACAGTTTTTATTTTAATTTAATAAAATCTGAAGCTAGTACTGTGGAAATCTGGCCAAAGCTGCCTGGCAGACTGCCTTGAAGGGAGTCACTGATAGTCCCCCTTCCTTTTTACTTTATTAAGTTCACCATTTTCCCTCATTTAACATAAAAAAAGTAATTTCCCAAATAGCAGGATTCCTCGGTTGTTTTACCCTGCTCATCTAACATCCACACTTTATAAAGCATTTCATCGAAATTAGGGTGCCTAAAACTCGCAGCACGATCAATCTGCATTTTACTATGAGGTTTCTTTTCTAAATTCAGAATGATACTGGAAGTCAGAAGCACCACTTACATACATGCCACTGTGGAGAGGTGAATGGAGAGTAGTAAATACTCTTGAGACCTTGAGGGGACATTTATAAAAATGTGGGGCTTAAGATTTGTTTTTCTTTTCCTTCTGTAATATTTTAGGGACAAGAGACTATCTATCAAACTGAAGGGTGGATTAAGAACCATTTTTTTGCAATCCAGTCTTCTAATCAGCTATTCAACAAATAGTGTTTCATATCCATTTTTAGCTATTAAATCAGCAGTACAAATCAGCAGGAATGTTAATCCAGAATAATCAAGGCCAGACTAAATAGGTTTGAGTGCTCTGACCCTCTTCATTTTATTTCACCTGACAAAAGACTTATGGCACCTTCCCACCCCATGATGCTGATGCTACTCAAAATCTTGTCCCAGAGAATTACAGTTTCCTATAGCTCTCAGCTCTATTAGAGATTTATTTTCTACAATTAGGCCATTTCTAATCTACTTCATGCCCAAAACATTCACCCCAATATCTGCTGTATTAAGTTTCCCATCCTAGAATCCATGTTTTCCTTAAGGAAGCTCATATGAATGTGTCCACATCCTCCTCTCTTTCCCAACACTTTATCCTTGGAAGTCTTGTATAGATGGTAAAATATTTGGACAAGACTTATTCTTAAATCTCTCTCACAGACCTTTACATCATCCCATCACCCTTTTTTTTGTCAGTGTCCAAATGCCTTAGACTCATCTAACCCTTGAGAAAGCAATTAATTGTGGTCCTTATTCAAGTGTATTCCACAAAAGCCTAAAAAAGAATCTGCAGTGACATTCTCTAAGTCTGTGGACAATTCCCAGCAACAGATGAGGAGGAAGCAAGCTTGCAGTCTACAGCCTGGGATATTGCTCCAGTCACTTGTTGGTAGCTGAAGTAAACTGAGTAACTGGAAAGGCTGAATCAATTTATTCGTTCTCTGAATTCACTGAGCCTCAGAAGACAGCCTGTGGGCAGGGTCCTCAGTCCTATGAGGTTTGATGTGTTTATTCAAATTAATAAATTCACCAATGGCGAGCAATTTTTCCTATTCATTGCAATTGTTCTCTGTCATAAAAACTCATGTGCTTCCTTTTATTTCACTTGGCCAGGACGTGTGAATTTGATAACCATTTGAAACACTGATTCCAACCTGGATGAAAATCCTTACAGCCCAAACTGAGCTACTGTGTGGCATCACCTCTCTGACATCAGGATCCACGTTGTGGTGAGCCTTTGTAATGCTTCATAACCAACATTATGGGATGTTACAAACTAAACCTGAATAAGGAACAGACTTCTTGTAATTAAATTGTGGCTATCAGTGTGAATGCCATCTATCTGACACACAGCACACAGAGTGAATGGAAGCATGCAAACGTGTTTGTGATGTTTACAACAAACCAATTAAGTCTTCAGGTTCCCCCATTAGCAGCAATATCACTCATCTGTTCAAGCCATCAGCAGCATCCTCTGGTGTTCTGTATTCTGACTGCACACAGGAGAGGACTCTCTATCTGGTTTTGCCCATATCAGCCAGCAGCAAGTGATTCCAAAGATAATTTAATTCCTTCACGTCTAAATTTTAATTATTGTGCTTTCCAGTAATTTTAAGAAAATAGGCCCTTAGTCAGTATAAATTGTCATAACTTTGCTGATGTCAGTAACAATTCCTGGTATCTGAGAACTTGGCCCAAGGCCACAGCTTTTAAATTACAAGTTTAGACAAATGCAACCAGAGTTTAAGAACAGATAAGAAAATACCAAACTTAATAAAGTGAAAACAACATGTTCCACATGTATTAGGGTTTGAACATTATACAGCTCATTAGTAGCAGGCAAGTGATATAGATCCTCCATCACTATGGTCAAAATCCAGCCTATAGAAAAAGCAAAATATTTTTTACTATAGCCACGAGAGCATTTACAATAATTGCCTCCTTCTGTTCTTCCCCTACAGTTGTATGAAAACAAGTGCTGCCACAAGTAGCCCCAGGAAAGAGGCCAAATTAATATAAATTGCTGTCTTCAGTTACTTGGAAGGGCTAAGAGATATCAGGAGGACAGTGAGAAGCAGACAGATACAACCATTGATAATACTTGGATACTTGATCTTCCCAAGACCTTCCAGGCTCCTGGATTTGGGAGAAGTCAAGGTAGGTTGAGAACTTGGTATTTTGTGCACCCTGACTGAGAAAGACAATCCTCAGTGAGGTGTAACATTTTGACTATCATACATTTATTGTGGGGAGCTGCTGGTTTACCATCTGAAACCAACAACACCTAATACTTCCACCTTGAAGCAAAATCTGATTATTTTTTCCTTCCTTTTAAACTTTGATGATATTTCAAATTGATCCTTAATAAGAATGAATTTCCAGCACTGATAATCTCCAAATTATCTGTGATCAGTTTATTTCAAAATCTGAAAATACAAAAAATTGGAACTTAGCAATAACACCACTGGCAAAATTTTCTTTAAAAAAAAAACTTTGTAGGTTTGGTTGCAATAAAATAATTAGTATATTTTTTGCAGATGAGCTGCAGATTGTATATTTCAGGAAATGGATCTGACAAGCAATTCTGTTGCTTTTTCCTGCAATGTAAAACTGTCTGGTTTATCCATTGCTAAATTAAAAATTTATTCTTGCATGAGCATATTGTGCTGGTAGATACTTAGAGGATGACAGCTGAAGAGGGAGACCCTCTAAAAATGTAATTCATATGGCTGAGGCAAGGAAGTTTTGTTTACACAAAGTATACATGAACATGGATCGAGCTAAACACTTTGGAAAACAACTTTAAATTGCTCAGTGCATCAAGAAATAAGTGGTTTTCTAGTCCATAGAAGTTTTGAACTGATGTATTCACAGACAGCTGCAATCATAGCAGAATATTCAAAAGGTTTCCTGTAGAATGAGTAGTTAATTTGAGAATCACAGAAAAATGAAGGAATCATGTCCTTCACATCTCCTGTTTTCCTTTATCATTTCAAGATATATCAAGAAATAATTTTATTTGTTTTTCTATATCACACAATCCCAGAATATGCTGACCTGGAAGGGACCCACAAGGACCATCCAGTCCAACCCTCAGCCCTGCACAGGCCCAGCCCCATATAAAAAAAAATTTATTTTTTTTAATATTGTGTCCAACCACTACAAATGAGTTCCACATTAATCATAAACTTCCAGCTTTAATAAACGTTATGTTTTAATAACCTGATTTGACTTAAAACCTGGATAAATTTGCTGGTATCCATATGGGACGAGCATCACTGAGGAAAATGGGCAATTCCACCCTAGTGTTATCTTTGGATATGCTGAGCTGATTTTCCAGCTGGTGCAAGTTAAGTTATGGCAGTTATATTAAATGATGCCAATATACACTAATTTAGAATGAGTTCCTTCATCATTAACATGGGTATTTTAGGAAACCAATTTAGAACCATACATTATGTAGATTCTCCTCTCTACTCATCGTGTCCCAACTGATATTTGATTAGGATATCGATTTCCTCTTATTAAAAAAAAAAAAAAAAATCAACACACTCACCTCTTTTTACCCTCGACATCCTACAGATGCAGGATGCCACCCAGATTAGCAAATTGATTTATTGATAATAAACACATTGATCTCCTTTGCCCTTCTGCAAGCTGTAATTTCTCCATCCTCGGTCTTGTCTTCCACAGGAATTTTTGGTATTAGCTCCTCTCTACTACTGGCACCACCCTTGTAAGTGCACTCTCCAAAGATTCAATTACTGGCTTTTTCATGTTAATTCTTCCAAATGCCTTCCCAGCACGCAGTAAGACAGCAGTGCTCCTGGTGATGTGAGCAGAAGTCTCCCTGCTTGCTGAAGGGCTAAGATGAACAGGTCAGTTCAAGACTAGATATGATCCATCAGTAGACTTTATGAGACACTTCTGAAAGGGCAGGGTTAGTCTAAAATGGAATGGCTGGGGCACAGCTCAAGGCAGCTCTGTCGACAAATTGGGCTGTAGATGGGCTCCCTTGGCTGGAAGAGATGTTGTTTTGTACATCCAGCCAGGTGTTACTAACTGATGATGATGATGACAACATCAGAAGTAATTACTGGAAATTTACTTTATTACAGAAATCCCACACAATCCCATTAAACCAAGGTCCAAGACAAAGAATGAAATTTAGGCACTCCATTAGAAAGACAATCTATATACAAAACACCTAATATTTCAGAATGTTATGCTCTCAGTGCTGATGATCATGATTAAACATCCATATCTCTGCAGCACCTAGAGATCAGCTGGGTTACAATGCTAGTTGTAGTGCAAAATAAGTGACAGTCCCTTGACAAAGATCTAAACCAAGAGTGTTTTCACAGCAATATCTGGGATTTCACAGTGTGCTGTCAC
Organism: Myiozetetes cayanensis; assembly: GCF_022539395.1. Taxonomy (NCBI): domain Eukaryota; kingdom Metazoa; phylum Chordata; class Aves; order Passeriformes; family Tyrannidae; genus Myiozetetes; species Myiozetetes cayanensis. The sequence continues at coordinate 1,547,767 of NW_026086826.1, read as the reverse complement.
TGGGGTTGGACAGGAGCAAAGTGGGATCAAGCACTACAACAAAATGTCCCCTGAATGTGCATGGAGGGACAGTGGGGGATGTGGGCTGTTATTGCCATTCTCCTTCTCACCACTCTGGAGACCCTCTGACTCTGTCCTTGCTGTTGCCTTTTATTGCCAGTGATGGTCCATCCACCTCCTCTACTTTGTACAGCTGCTCACCAGAACTGACTTATCTAAACATTTTGACATTGCTGGAATGGTATGGTTTTATAAAAGTTAAGGATAGCAGTCTGATTTATTAAAGTGGTAGATGAAAAAATAATTTTAAAATATTTTTAAATTAATATAATTAATTTATTAATGTTAAATTGATATTTTATTAATTATTATTATTATTATTATGACAGAGAGTGATTAGGGATATCTTGTACAGCTTGACCCACATCTGACATCACTTTGATTTCCACAGGCAGCCTCTTACACGAGGCATTTTTACACAGAGCTTTTACATTAACTGTGAGTATGCCTTCCTTGATTTGGTAAGACTTGAGATGATAAAATGTACCTATTTAAAGAGCTCAGCACCCGGATCCAAATTTTATTACTTGAGAAGATTATCAGGGAAAACTACAAGACAGATCTAAGGCCAGAGAGTCAGCTGGTGTAACACGATGCAGCGTCGCTCCCTGAGCCAGAGCACACCAAATAAAGCAAAATAAGATACACAAGTTCAGCAAAATGAACAGAACCAAGATGCTTGAACCTCACAGTGTTTCCATGGAAGTATTTTCATGAGAAACTAATGTACAGGGTCATTAACTTCTGGAAGGGAATGAAAGTCAGATGAATGTGTTCCCCAACATCCCTCAGAATTATTTTAAACAATCATTGTGAATGTTCACAAAGGATGTGAACATTCCTCCCATGAGCACATAAAAGGTGGCTTAGGTTTGGTTTCCTTTTGCAAAGGTCTCTTGCATGGTTTCAGCAGAGCTGTTGTGGTTTAACCTGAACACCACACAGGAAAAAAAAAATATTTGTGGGTTGAGATAAAGAGAGTTTAATAGGACAGAAAAGGAAGGGCAAGTAGTAGCAATAATAATAATAATAATAATAATAATAATAATAATAGAAACAGACTATACAAAACATGTGATGCCCAAAGTAATTTCTCAGCACGCACCAACCAGTGCCCAGCCAGTTCCCTGGCTTTGCCCCTGATTTATATCCTGAGCATGTGCCATATGTTATGGAATGTCTTTCACCAGCTGGGCCAGAAGTGGAATCATCAATATCTGTCCAAAGTAGATCAGTGACAATGCCTTTGTCTACTGAGACTACCTGGGTCCACTGGACAATCTTAACAAGAGAGGGAGAAGTTACATTTAGAGGGAGAAGTTTGGCCACCCATTACCTAAAAAAAGGGTTGGAAAGTCCACAACAGGTGGTCAAAATGTGTAAAAATTGGAATTGCCTTTCTTCCTGGGCACGAAATGCTAAAATGGATAGTGCAGCCACTTCACCAATATATTTTTTTCACAGTTTAATGTTAAAGGGGATGACAATAATCTGACCAAGTGTGTTCTGTAAGGGTCTGTTGTGGTTTAACCTCAGGCATGCAGCACCATGCAGATGCTCCCTCACTCCCCCACCAGCAGGGTCAGGAAGAGAACTCATGGGATGAGATAAAGGCAGTTTAATAGGGAAAGCAAAAACTGTGCATGCAGGCGAAGAGAAATGAGGAATTAATTCATAGAATCATAGAATATCTCAGGTTGGAAGGGACTCATAAAGATTCTGAGACCAATGCCTGTCCCTGCACTTCCCCTCGTGAGGACCCCATGGACCTCTGTGAGGTTTCCCTTCAGTCTTCTCTTCTCCTATCTACAAAAATAAATAATCCAGAATTTTGACTTGACCAAATGTAAGTACTCATGTCTCAATTATTTTTTTCTTGTGCTGAAGTAACACACCTGAAGCTAAACTTCAACTGCTGTGTAAGTATGGGAAAAATATGCATGCACCAGGAGAGAGAGAGAGAAGGGTTTTTGTTCATCCTCTCAAGCCCTACTTCAGGAAACCTCTAAAACTTGGAAAGATATTTTTAATTTGCTTAAATCCCGCTGAAGTCAATAGAACCCTTCAGCATGAAGTAAGTGCCTTTGTCAACAATGAAAGGTTTTCCCTCTTTGTTTTCCAAAGGACAGCAAATCTAGCAGAGCCACTCTGGCATGTTATGTAATTTGAATAGAAAGTTTACTGTCTTTGTTATAAAGGGCCGTGTTCTCTGGCAATATGACATCCCAACGTGAGTTAAGCACGTGCTTGTGTTACTCCTCATAGCAGATTCACAACTAGAGTGGTGGCACAGAGGAGGGAGATTGCTGAACAGAGGGAAAGAGGGAAACATTTAGGGTGAATAAGTGAGGGGAGGTGGGTGATGTGACAGTATTCTCATAGCACAGAGTTTAGAGCACCAGTTAAGGCAGATAGGTTTCAGATCCTAGTCAGAACCATGGATGAATGAAAATCAAAAAGGTAAAAAAATGTCTAGAAATGAAATTGTCGATTAAAGAAATGGGATGTAGAGTACTTCAAAAATTCTCACCTTCTCATGTTCACACAGAGGAGAAAACTTACATGTTTTAACCACAAGTCTCTGATTCTGAGATGTATTCATGAAAAAATGTGGTAATTTTTCCCCATGGGATTCATGTAGATGAGATTTTAGGTTCTTCTGGAGCAACTAGAATCAAAGTACTTACACAGAATATTCTTTACTGTGTTTGTTCTGAATCAAATTATTATATTGCATGTCCTACCTCATAGTTAACATGAAATAACTCACTGATGTAAACATCCAATGTAGTTCTTTATTCATTCTCAATGTGGTTGATTTCATTCATGATTTCTGATGATGCTTCTAGCACTTGATACATCTGCACTATTCCAAAAATGAACTCCATAAATGTCCCTTAAATTCAAGCTATGATTTCACTTAGGAAACTGTGAAAACATGACTCTGCTACCACTTGCAGATGCACACACAAACATGCACACACACATATACACACAGAAGTATTGTAAAAATCACATTTTGTGTCATTGAGTGCCTGGGAGCCAGATGGATATTTTTAGCAGAAAGTGAACCTCCTTGCAATGCAGAACCCTTATTCTTGTCTTTTTATAACAATCATAGGTTGTTCAGCTGGTAACTGAAATGTCAGAAATTTTAAAACTTCAGGAACTTCTGATCAAACAAAAATTTACCTTCAAAAACTACGGCGACTGAGGGTGGCGTGTCTGTTCAGCCTGGAATTCTTCTTCCTCTAATGCCTCCAAGCCCGCTGCTCTTGCTAATAATCTCAAGATTCTTTGCCTTCCTTCGATCCAGCCCTCTTGTTACATATTGATCTACAAGGCAGTGTTTATTACCGTGTCTGCGGCGATGTGTCAGCAGAAACCTCGCTGTCACTAGAGGGCAGCCAGCATCTTCTGCAGAGCCAGGAGAGCTCCTCGTGGAAATCATGTCACAGAGGACATGATTCTGGATCAGTGGGCTGTGTCTCAGCTGGACTAATTTTCAGGAGAAGTAATTAGCGGCATTCCAGGATTTTATCTGGGGATCAAATTATGGCTGGCTCTTTCAAAGGTGGAATATGGGGACTTGTGGGCGTGGGCTGAGCAACGACCTTAAGAACCAAAATTTGGAGGTTAGTGATGCTATAGGGCCAAAAAACCCTCCTGAATTTGCCAGTGAGGGAAATTTCAGAGCAGGCTGATGGAATGGGAGCATCAAATGTGGTCACAATCCTGCTGGAACCCCAATCTCATTTTGTGATGGACAAATGGAGAACTGTGGTTTGCTGTGTTTGCTGCTGAGTGTCTTTTACTGGCCATGAGTGGCTATAAACTGGAGAGTGAGGCAGAGAAGTGACCAGGTTTAGCTCTAAAACCCTCACACTCTTCCTGGTATCTGCCATCAGGACTGAGGTTCATCTTGCCCCTTGCTGGAGAACTGATGATGAGGGTAAAAAAGCTTTGTAACCAGGTGAGTACCCAGGCTTTCCTCTTGCCCAAAGCTGCACACTGACTGTGGTCAGCCTCTGTGGTTTGACCCAAACAAAACACCTGTATAGCCAGCAGAGGATTCTCATGGCCCTTTTCCTTCTTTCCAAACTATGCATTTCCTTCCTTGTATCTGTAACAAAGCAGGTTCCTGATGTGAACATAAAAATAAGGATTTAAAAAAATAAATGTTTAGTTGGAAACACAGTTACAGTTTTCTTGCTTTGCACTACTGACAATTTTTTACATTACAATCATACTTCAAGCTATGACACAGTTTTGCTGCTATCTGTGTTCCAGGCTGCTCACATCCCATCCCAGATGCAAAAGTAAGTGCACGAACAACAGAGGACTTGACAAGATAAATAACGATAGATGCCTCCACATCAGAGACCAAAGTCAAGTCTGTGTGAGGTCACAATGAAACTTGGCTAATCTGAAAATCTACTTTAAACTCTCATTAAGATAAACTTCTGAAAATCCAAACCACACATCACCTTTTTATACCCACTAATAAGCGAGGCTTGGGATTTTCTGATCTTGTGAAATGAGGATGAAGTCTATTTTAAATTAGCAAAGCAGGCTGAAGTGAAAGTCAGCATATCATATACACACACACATATATGTACACAAATGCCTTCCAAAGAGCATGATGACATGTGTTGGCTTTCTTCCTTCATTCAGGCAAAAAACCTAGTGGGGAACATCATCCTGAAAGCAAACACAAGCTAAAATGGCTGGCTAGGAAGGGGTGGGGATGTAACAGTTTCAGAGGAAGATAAAGTATTTGGTTTTGTATTCTTGCCAGTGGTATTAGTCAGCAAGCAATCAGCATTTCAGCTGGGTGGAGATGGGGAGGGATTTTACATCCTCCTCCCATTCTGCATTTCCTGTCCCTGGGATGCAGTCTGTCCAGAGGCACAGCAATAATCAGCACTCAGGCACCTCTGCAGTTCTCTGGAGTAGTGGAAACATAAAGGTCTCAGAACACCAGAAACAAGAACAATTTTCCCTGTGTAGCAAAATGAAAGCTTCATCAAGACCTCGACTCCTCAGCTTGAGTTTCAAGCCCCTCCTCAAGGGGCAGCCCTGGCTCCAAAGGAAGGATTTGCTTTGTGGTGTCCTGTGGTGTCCTCCAGGGCAGCCAGGGCTTGACCTCAGGTGGGAGGAAGGTACAGGTTTCCTCTGGGCATTTTTTGGGGTAATCTCCTGTCTCCCCATCTCTGCACAAGCAGCTTCCTCCTGGGAATGGGGTGGCAGGGGAGAAGCCCCAGCACTGAAGCAGCCCAGAGCTCTGCACAGTCTTTCATTTCCTTCAGGAGGGACACAGCCCTTCCCTTCCACCCACACAGAGCTCTCCTCTGTGCCAAACACTGACGTTAATTCCTGACACACTTCAAAGACCTGGAGAAGAGCAGAGAAATATTTCTGTGCCAATAATCAGTAATTCAAAGGAAGAGTTATTTCAAGGGCTTGGAGAATACTGCAGGAGTGAAGGGTAAAGTCCTACTGCCTTAGAAGAAAAGCACAAAGAAAGCATCATCACTTGATAAATAATTTAGCTGACAAGAATGTGAAAGAAATTTTCATATATTTGCCTCTAGTGTTATGAAGTGGGTTCCAGCTTTGAAAGGTTCCTGATTAGGGAAAGATGGTTAGTCAAGAATGTCTCTCTTTGGGAGCAAGGGGAAAAGGTTTTACATTAATGTTTCCCTTTGCAGAAGAACAAGCATTTTTAGGTTCCATGGCACAATATGATGTGTATTCTTTTATTCTTTTTTTTTTCATTGATATATTATTTAAGGATTTTTTTATTATTCTAGTGTTTCACATGTGTCTTCTCATACACTGAAAGCTCAGCTCTTAATGCATAATATCAAAGCATGAAAAAGCATGCTTGAGGTTTTTATTTTGTCGTGTGAATCAGGTCTCACATGCAATGACAAAGAGTAGGGTTATGAAGTTATTGCATTCCCTATCCCACCGTCAATAAATTAATTAAGAGTTTTATTGTATCTATATTAAGGAAAGGTGAGGACTTCACAGTCATTTCTGTGTGAAAACTTTACTACTGGCTCGGGACTTTTTTTGTTTGCTTGTTTGTTTGTCTGTTTGTATTTCTGTGCTAGAGAAACTAACAAAAATTTTAAATACTTACAGTTATGTCCAGATGCTTAATGGCATTTCATTGTCTTCTAATAAAAGAATATGCTTAAAAAGCCAGATTTCAAATGAAAGAACAACCAGTGTGTGTTTCATTATGTCATCATGAAGACTTCTTAGCCTATATTTAATCCATCCACACAACCAATAAAGTAATGCAAACTAAGGAAAACCCTTTAATATGAGTCTCTATTGGTTTCAAAACCATGTGACACACGAGACTGGCACCAAAACATGAATTAGGGGCTTATGATAAATTCAAAAATCAATGAAGTACATTTAAGATGCACTTCATAAAATTTAATTTACATGTGCATTAGAGATGGGCATAGACTTCCCAAAAACCCTTTGGGCAGCACAAAACTACAATACATTCCTACTTGCCTGTTATGTAAATGAACCTTTCCATACATTTTCACTAGTTACAGACCTGATGCAGCTGTCTGCTCTTTGTGTCTTTTTCCTGTCCCAGAGACATCACCAAATTGTTAGTAAATGCCTTCCCCTCTTTGTAGAGAGAGAGAAGGATAATGCTGCGAGTTACATGAACATTTCTGCTAAATATTTGTTAGCTGGGTCATTGTGAGACTTTTGTGTGCAACAATTGTTGCCCTTGAAAATACTCATCTTCCTTTAAGGTGACAAGCTTTAGTGACTGACAAAAGATATGAAGTTAAAGCAAGTATGCACATTGATTCGAGATCTTTGGGGTTTTGTTTAGTTCCAAATGGTGAAAGGGTTCTTGCTTTCAATATGACCAGCAACTGAAGTGCACTCAGTTTGTAAATAAGGCTTGGCTTTTTTCTGTTTTATTGTTAACTGATATGCAATTATATTTATGCATAACTATGCTTAGAGGCACCATTGGTACAACTTAACAACAGGAATGCAAACTCCTGAGACAGAATAAACACAATTTCACAGAGAGGACAAAGGCAGCAGGATGCTCGCTCAGTTCAGTGGGTTTTTGGGAGTATCCTAAGGCGGTGTTTGAGTTTGGATCAGTTATAAGAAGAAAATGTTGTTATTAATACATGGTTGATAAAAGCTAACATTATCTTTGGCAGTCAAAGAATAAAAGGTTCTCAGTTAACAAAAAAAGTCTTCAAAATGTAAGCCTATTATAGGAACTTCATATTCCTGTATCACACTAATTTTAAATTTTAGAGATAGGATCTTTGTCAAGCGAGATGTTGCACTTACTCTCACATACTACAAATGGCTATACAGCCAAACAAACATCACATTGCATTATCAGATAGATTTCTTCTGCTTTTCAAGCGGTCAGCATTCTGTGGTAACATTAATAGTTATTACGGATTTAAATGGGCACTCTGTCTGTAACTGATCGACAAGATCAATAATTTTAAGATCAAATACTAACAGCAGTCTGGTTTTTTTTTCTTTAATCACTGTCTTTTTGTTTTATACCCATGCCTACAGCAAGATCCTGTTTTCTGTATGTAGACAGAGCTTCCTGCTGTGTGCTGTCGAAAGAATGAGAAGACAAGATGGAGAATCAATTTAGGAAAAAAGCTTTAGTTGACAAAGCTTTGCTGGAGATCAATGGAGTCTAGCTAGTTAAAATATCTTTGGGAGCAGAGATTTTACAATCTCGAGCTTGGACATAATCAGTTTGGTTTTCCCTGTTCCATTCATACAGTATTTTGCCAGATGGGGAAAAAAAAAATTATGCAAATACCATTGTTGTTTTGACAGTTGAACGTCTTTTGGCTTTGTTGTGAAACAATAAAAGCAGCTTTAAAATATATTTCCTTGATATCCAGAAAATCTGGGCCTTTATTAGCTTTTTTTTTCCCTTTTAAAACAGGCAGTATTTACTAAGAGGGATCCTGTTCGTCACTGCAGAGCAGGCAACACGTTTACCCGTGGAGAGGTGGAATAGCACACAGCTCACAACTTGGTACTTAGGGGGATTTTTCTTTCATTGACTCATTTAGTCTTTTATCACTTATTTGTTCAAACAGGTTTCACAGCAAACACGGGATGTGTACAAACTGATACAAAGCATGTCTTCCCAGGCAGATTTATCCTTATATCTGATATTTACTTAATCGGGTTTCACTAAATTTGCATATCTGCAGTAATTAGTTGTTTCAATATTCCTAATGGCATAGAGTGAAAATATTTTTTGCTTAAATACACATTAGGATTTCTTAGAAACAATCCAACCAATTTCATCTATGTTGTTAACTCATTCCTCGCTGAAAGAGAGTCAAAAAACGTTTCAGCTCTGTCACCCAAACAAGAAATGTGCACTTAAATTCCTTGGAATCAAATCAACCCTGCATCTGGTTTGGAAAATGAGAAGCCTGATGCACACTTACTGAACTTTTATGTAAATGTATAAGAGGCATTAAGTCCTTTGCACTGAAAATACCTTCCTTAGGTGCTTAGGAATTATGCCTGGATTAAAATATTGCCTATACATTTTATCTCCCCAGCAGCAGAGAGAAGTTTGTGATTCAAAGTATAACATTTTCAAAAACTGAGCAAGAGGAATGGATTTATATAAAATCAGACAAGAAAACAAAATAATTCTTGTATAGGTAAAAGCATTGTTAAATTCTGCCCAAGATTTCCAGAAGTAGCTGGTAATTTAAACTGTGTGGTCCAAAAGCAGAGATAATTTAAGGGGGTCCATTTTACAGGAAGGTGAGACTGTTCCTCTTCTGAAACTCAGTCTATCAGACTTTTTTTTTTGAAGTTGGGTCTCTAAAATCACTAACCCCTTCCAAAACCTCTCCTAGCAATTAGCATTAATCACTGCAGGCTGTAGCCCACTGGTCTCTGAGTCTGCTATAGAGTTTACTGCATTTGTGGGAACTTTGTCTTTTGGAAGAAAAAAAGATGCTGTGGGCTCCTAAATACCGGATTTCTGGCATAATGTATTACTTCAGACTCAGTTCTGTTCCTGGAAATATGAGGGCATCGATAGCTAAAAGGCCTCTGCATCTAAATCTGTAATTCCACTGGAAAGCCAATTAGAATTGTAGGAGGACACTGAAACAGGGGAAGAATAAATATTTATGTAGAAAATGTTTGCACTATTTCCACAAGTTATTTCACTTCACTAAGGTTAATACGTGAAACCAACCTCACTGTGACTGAGCAGCCCAGGATAAGCCTACAGGAGTGTGCACAGGTTTGTATTTGTTGGGTACTGAAGCAGTTTTAGGTTATTCTTGTCATGCCCTTCCCTTACAGCAATCGTGACTCATCCAGAGTTCTCTGTACCTATTTTATCTCAGACTTATATGGCTTGGAGCAAACGAAAACAGAGGCAGTGAGATGTCATGCAAACACATTATCTTGGCACCCAGGAGTGCCTGCAACTACACAGTTCCATAAATACTGGCAAATTATCAGACCGTTGTCTGCCTTCTTGCATTAGCTTGATTTGGATCAGCTTCATTGGTACCAACCTCCTTGGAAAAACATGTGGTAGGTCCAAGGAAAATCTTTTTTTTTTTTTTTTTTTTTTTACACAATATGGCAGCTTTTAGGTTTTGTGGTTTTTTTGTTGTTGTGTGTGTTGGTTTGTTTTCTAATGCAGGAGATAGAGGAAAAAGAATCAAATCCTCTTTCAGTAGATTTTGTTACTGAAAACACAACTGTGATTCTGCCTCTAGGTGGGCTTTAGATCTTTACTCATTTTAATACTGAATGCAAATCTGGCCATGAGGGAAACATCTAGATTTCCTCCTTAGACAGGAAGGGCTTAGGTCTCACTGAGTGCACATTTACAGGACTGCACCCGGATAAAACAGGCATTGTGAGCAGTAATATTTCTCTTATGACATGAAAACAGAGGAAAATAGCGAGTTCAAAAAGATCACGAATCCCTCGGCGTTCTGGTCTTTACACTGTCCAAAGGTTTTCTGCAGAACCAGAATTTCATTAAAAATACAGTCAGTGGGAATTTCGTTGACAAAGAGAGGTCCCCACATAAATAAATGATGCTCTTTAAGCCTGTCCTCCAGGAGCAGCAGAAGGAGCCTGCCAGCCACACAGCATCGAAGCAACAGGAAAGGTGCAAACTACGTCCCCCATTCCTCTTAATGAGGTGTTCACTTCTAATCCTAGCTGGGACCATTAAAATACGGGATTCATTACGTGGAGCTGTTGAAGAACCACCTTAACTCTTGCACTGCCTTGGCATCAGGGCTCTTGATGTGCTTGCTTATTATTATTATCATTATTGTTGCTGTATAACATACACACGTTAAAACCTTGAGTGAAAAAGTGAGCGACGAGCAAAACAAATTGTCTCCTCCGAGACAGCAGTTTTAATAAGCTGTGAAATAACTTTCTGAGGAATAAAAAGGGTAGTGTTTTCTGACAAAGCAGTGAGGTGGGAATTTCAGATGCTTTGCTTGCTGGTGGATACAGACCTCTGAGTGTGACCTTGGGAAGGTCACCTGCTCCCTCCTAACCCTCATTCGAGACTGTGCTCATAACAAAAAACAGAATAATAAGTACTCTGCCCAAACTTAAAAGTGTGCTGTGGGGGCAAATGAGGCTCTAAGTAGGTGATGAATGCTGCAGAAATGACCACAGATAAGAGAAATCATCAAAATGTAAACCTTTAAGTAATTTTAAGGTGCAATTGGCAAAAGAATGTAAAATGCCTTTAAAAGCAGAGAAGTGGAATAATCTGAATTGATTCCGTACGGTTAAGGGTTAAACACGAGATGTTTTCTTATGCACAAATGTTCCCCGGATCAAGGCCATAAGGATCTCTACAATTATGAGAAATTCCTCAGCAGCACTGATTAGAAACTATCAGATGTTGACCTCTCCTCATGCCCTTAAGCCAAGAAAATCCATTGAGTCTTGAACAGCATCATGAAATGAAAATTCTTAGCAACTTTTGGATAATTCCAATCAGAAAATAATAAGGCCTAGAAAATAGTTTTAAAGAATTGATGTTTTTCCCCACTAGCAAGCTGCTTAGACCCCTAGTTCAAGTGAAAATCCATGTGAACATTGTGAGTGGAGGTTGTTTGTTAGATTAAATTTGGGAATGCACCCTCCCAAACCAGGGTTCTGACTGTATAGTCAGGGCACATCCTGTTATATATCCCCAAACTAAGAATGAGAACATAGCTGGGGAGTAGCAATGTGTGCCAGAGAGAGTGGGGAACGTGGGAGTAAATGCTGGAGAATCCTACCTGTGAGAGAGGAAAAAGAAAAGGTTAGAGCTCCAGTGTCTCATCTCAGGTAGTCAATGTGGCCTGAACACCTGGTCTGAAAGCCCGTTTACAAATACAGACCTCAAAGGACAGCAGGCATCTCACTCTGATTCCTCTCCTGCAAGCAATAACATCAGCCACTTCTTTGTTTGAACTTTGTCCATTACCCCAATCCTTGCTTTACCCTGAATTTACTGTTCTCTGAATGCTTTGGACACCTCATTTAGTTGCCTCCTTTCAATCAACTCTATAAGGGCTCAATTCCCTCCAGTCATGTTATAATTGAGATTTGATACCCAGCTTGGGTGTGAAGATCCCATGAGGGAGAGCAATCCCCAGACAAATTTTGGTCTGCACATGTATGCAAGTATGAACAGCTCAACTGTTGCTCACCCTGTTAAATAGAATCACCACAAGGTAATGGTACTTTCCTTAGAAGTTCCCATCATCAATTAATAATAATAAAAAAAATAGTATTTTTCTGCTCTTCCTCATTAGGCCTGATGGGTTACAGAGATGTTATTTCTAACCTGTGGTACTTAGTGTGTGTCCCTTTATTCTATTTTTCCTTTGAACTCCCTACGTTCTTCTGCATAAAAGTAAAATTTTCCATTCATCTTTAAGATTGCCTAGCCAGGACGTGTGTTGAAATCCTCAAAAAAAAAACCCCAAACCACCACATTTTCAGGCTGTACAGCTGGAGGAAACTTCCTTTGCTGCACACATTGATTATGGCTTTGTTATTTGAGGGATCTACTGAAATTCTCTACTGTGTTGGGGCTACCCTGTTCACAGCCTGGCTGATTTATCCTCTGGTAGGTAAGACACTCTTGGGTTGACTTCCTTTAATGTCAGGCAGGACTAATTCCACCAAGTCAAAGAAGTTGGGCATTATCTTACTGGTATAAATAAACCCAGGATCAGTTCCTCAAGCACACTGTTTCTTGAACACCTAATTATTTCCCACAAAGCTGTTGTGATTTGCAGGGGATGCAGAAGTCATCTTTGTCATCTGGAAGATTTTGACTCCAACCTTGTTCACCTGAACAGCCTCACTCACACACAGTCTGAAATGCAATCAGTCTTTCTCCCTCCAACTACTGACATCTTGGCAGGGTTTGAATATTAAACTGTGGTGGCAGAGCCTTCATTTCATCTGATATATCTGTTCTTAAACATTCTCCTGTTTGATATGTTCTTTAACACATTTGGTTTTCTTGGACTCAGTGAAAAATGGCATTTTCATCGTTATTTGCTAATCATGGTTGAGCATCCTATTACACTTCAGCAGCTAAGCTGAAGTCTGAAGAAGTACTTAAATTATAATAACCATGTCTACCCACCAAGTTCCATTGAGGAAAGAGAAAACAAATGAAATAACTAACCTGGTTATTCATTTTGAAGCACCTGGTGTAAGACCAGCATGAAAGTTTCCAGGGTAAGCAACAATTCTGACTTGGGGTGCCATTCAGGCTGTATTTGATTATATGACCAATTATAAACCACGCTTTAGAGGTGACATGAGTGGTTGATGGTTGATGTAACATCTCTTGGGATGCTGTCAAGGAAGAGGAATCCTGTGGAAGGCCAAAAGAGCAACTGGTCTGTCTCTGTGATTTCTTCTGGATGTGTTTAAGCACTTGAAAGCCTTTTGATGAGATTTTGGTTAAGGAGAAAAAGCAGAAGTTATTGTTTGGCTTTACTCACACCTCAGTATGAAGACAATGCTCAGCTCACCTTTGTAATTAATTGTGTGATGGTGATTAGGCTGTGATTTTAATACAGAGCCTTTAACACACAGATTTTAACTGTTTTTTGATGAGAAGTTATTTTTATGCTTAAGCTCAAATACCAAAGCAAAATGACTTCAAAGAGAACCTTTCACCAAGAGTAAAAAGTCCCGAACCTGAAACAATTCCTCTGATTTTATTGCAGTTTTTTAAGCTCTTCTCTCTTTTATATCAGATGATTGTGCTCCTGGGAAAAGACAGGCCACATTTCAATGCTTCTGAGACAACATTTTATTTAACTCCAAACTAATTAACTGTGCAAGAAAAATATAAACAAAGGATGAAACAATCTCGGAGCTTTGAAAGAAGTTCTCAAATTATTCACTTGTTCTTTAATTCAATATTAATCTAGAAATTTAGGGAAATATACTCCACTTGCTCTCTTCACCAGCATAACACCTCTCTTTTTCACCAGCATAACACCATTTAATTCAGAATTCCTCTGTGCACAAGTGGGAGCAGAATGAAGCCTCCAAGTTGTCTTGCTTTCTGGAACTGCCTCTTGGAGCTTTTAGAAATGCTTTTCTCAAAAGTCTTTAATCAGCATCTTTCAGTAAATAAAAGCTCATGTGCTTTTTGCCTTCCAGTTACTGCTTCAGGTGTCTAGACAACTCCTTAGGGGTTTTTGCTGCTCTGTCTGGTGCAATTCAGCCACAATCAGGAGAGCAATCCCAGCAAACAGGCTGTGAAAACAGATCCCATAACCATGGCAGGTCAGCTGGACACTCATCCCCGTGTGCCATTGCTCACTGGGACAGGTCCCACCAGGAATATGACATCAGCAAGTAGCCAGTGATCAATAAGTGCCTGCAAAAGTTGTAAAATACGCTCGTGCAGACAGACCTGGGCTGATACTGATGTAATGTTCAGGTAGTCCTCATTTACAGCAATAAAGCAGACTGACTCTGGACATTTTTTTTAGTTCAAAATTAATTTTTAAAATGTTGTTATTTGCTCTACAACTTCTTGCAGAAAATGCCATAAATGCACTACTTTAATATTTATACACATTTTTTACAGAAATCCTATTTTTGACACTGATTTTATGCCATTGTTGACTATTAATTTCCATAAACATCTATTTTATATGACAAAAAGAAGTCACCTAATTCTTATTTACAGCATATGAAATATATACAGATTGGAGAAAGTTTACATGGGAATCTTCAAGAAAAGCAGAGTTTCTAAGTAGGGAGGCACAAAATTACAGACATTCAAAACCTTTTTTCTTCGGCAAAAAAGTCTGGGGGAAAAAGAAAAAAAAAAAAAGGGAATTTTGGGACATTCATCGAACTGAATGTGATAATAAGTGTGTTCCTAGTGAGCATTTCTGAAGTAGCCACCCAGGATATTTGCCCTTCTCATGAGCAGCGTGAATCCCTCCCCCGACTTCAGGGGGATCTGACAAAGCTTTTTACTCACGGCAAGAGATAAAACTTCTCAAGGGCTGGCGAGCAGAAGGATCTGCTCCCTGCACCCTGACAGACCACCAGGCTAACTGAGAGTGTTTCCTGAGGAGCTAGCCTCTTCTGTTTGATTGTGCTCCCTGGGATTCACATCACCCCATCACCACTGGATGCTTGATTTAAAAATAAGCAGGACTGGCAGGTTCTGGCTAGTGACAACTTGGTCAGCCTTGAATTTACTTCCCTTTTCTCTCGGAACAGAGGAGCCACTTTTCTTTCTGATGGCTGCCTATAGATATTTACCAGACTGATTCCATTTTCTTCTGCCACAAAGGGAAAAAACGAGTCTGACCTTCCAGTAGGCAAAGGTGAAGCTTCTGGGAATTTTTTTTCTTTTGTTTTATACAGAGATGCTGCTGATTTGGGAGAAATCCTCCACATGTATATAAAACAGGAAATAATTTTAAAATGAGTAGAAGATACCAAAAGGGAGATTACTGCTACACTCAACTGCAGGAGCAGCTCTCAGGAATGCAGAGTTGCAGTTATTTACTGCTAGAACTTCTCAGATCCAACCCATCATTCGAAGCTGTGCACTGATACTTCAAAAAAGGTACTCCAGAAAATGAAATATTTCTAGGAAGTGATTCTGCTTACAAACCTCGGGTGATCCTGTTTTCCTCTTCTGTTTTGTTGGTTTGGTTTTTAATCACTTTTTTGTTCACACCTTCTGCTTGACCCTCCAGGAGCCAGCTCTCTTGTCTCAGGGCAGCTACTTAAAGACCAAACCTCTGCTTCATTTCGAAGAGTAATTAATCCCTCACCCTGATCCTGTTTCTCTGAAGCTTATTATAAGGTGAACTTCAGACCATATTTCAGAAATAAACTGCTCTTCATGCACATTTTCCAAAGAAAATCTAGCCCTGAAATTGGTCTCTGGAAGCCAGTCAGGGGATTAGAAAGACAAAAGTCTACAATTGTAAAACCGCCAGGGAAACAGTTAAAATACGGAATCAATAATTATATTTCAATAAAACTGAGATAAGATGCCCTGCAAAAATACAAGCATATGGCTCTTTCCAGGGGACTGTCATATTGATCACAGGAGTTATGGTAGCGACAGAGGGGTTTTGTTTGCTTATTTTTTAATCGTAGTGATTCAGCCACAGTTTTGAAATCAGAAGCTGTTCCTTGTGAAACCAATATCTGACTATTTTCTACATCTAAGGCACAGCAAAACTTCAGGTCTTAGGAGTTTTGAGAACACCTACTCCGTAGCTGGAGGATATGAGCGACTGAAGGAAAGCCACAACATAAAAAGATATTAATGTGTCTGAAGACAAGTTCAGCACCAGAGGTACTGCAGTGGAGTGACAAACTTTACAATGAAAATAAGAGCAGGTACAAATTCAAACTAAAGGTTTCTCCTGAAGTTATGAAAGCGTATGACTGCACGCTGCTTTGCTTTTAAAATGTATTTTTTGTGTTCTTCCCAATGCAACTTTTGCTCCACAAATAATATGCTTGTTGAAAAATTGGACAAGGGGTACAATGTTAAGTATTACTACATTTCTCAACCACTATTTCAACAGAAAAAAATAGTTAATTTAAAAATTCTAATCCTTCTTGATTGCCTAGAAACCAAGAGAAATGCTAATGAAAAGATTATTAAAAAAAAAGTCCCAAACCATAATGATCTTGGATTAAAATGTTCAGATTTTCATTTGCCTAAAGCTCACCTCTCCTCTTCAAATAATAAACTTTACTTTTAAAAAATATTTTCTTTTTTCTTTGCAGTACCAGCAGTAATGCTCATGCCAAATATTTAATTTCTAAGTAATACATTTTGGTCACTGATCGGAACAAGATCAATTTAATTTAGGCCAAATTAACTGCCTTCAAGGTACCCAAAACAAGCCAGGAGGGAAATAAAAGAACTTCTGTAGTTAATCATCAGCGATTTCTGTCTCTCTTTATCTTGGCTGAGGATGTGTTCAGAAGGTCTCAGTCCTGCTCTGTAAGAAAACCAAACCAAACCAAGGAAAACAACGTGCTCTGGGTGTGCTACAGCCCGATTTCATTGACATTGCCCCTGGGAGGGAGGGGTGCCAGCATCCTCCCAAACCTGGAGTCACTAACCCCCTGCTCAAACAATCCTCCCAGCATCTTAAGCACCTTCAAAAATCCTGCTCACTGTGATCGCCTTTGTGGGGAGTTAACAAGGATATTAAAACAAAACAAAGGAGGTGTTACCCAGGCACCTTCACATTCTTTTTCTTTTTTTTTTTTTTGTCTTGGACAGCCTACACCTGTCTCCCTAGTTGGTGGTTTCCAATTGCATGTTGCTAAATCTTCAGAAAAACATTCTTATTTGAAGGCATCAGAAACTGGAGAACAAACCCCTTCCTTTGATATCCATTTCCAGTTGATAATTGCCAAAAAGTTACAAGCAAAAAGAAAGGAATGAAAAAACCAAAATGTCTGTAATTTCTAATCTGAATTATTGTGGCATTAGATTTGCAGCACTGGTTCTGCCTTCACTCTTCTAGCTCAAAAGACCTTGTTTCGCTCTGGAAAGTACATATATGCTGCAATCAAATCAGCCTTCAAACTTATTTCTGATAAAATAAACAGGCCTGGCATTTACTCAAAGATCTGAATAATTTCTGTGCCTTTTTCGTTCTCCACGTTCTCCAGTTGTTAAACATCCTGTCGTGGAGTTAAGCTTGCAGAGCTCCCTGTGTCAGACTGGCTGCTTGGATAAAAACCACATCCCTGTTTTCATACTTGTGTTTAATCACAGAAATATTGACTGCTTTGTCACAGCATTGCTTTGGAGTTTCATGTTAATACTTCTTAGGGAATCTGCTTTCCAGCACACACACTGTTTTATCAACCTTTGTTCTTGACAAATAACTTTTGCATGACCTTAAACTACAGTTTCTCTGCATAGCCCAGGTCATCAAGCAGTCCTGGTCCCTGTTTAAGTGCTCTCTTGATTATTTACCCCCCTGCTAACCAGGCTGTCCCCTGTAAGTTTGCTCAGCAGTGACTCAGGAGTGACCTCTACAACCAGATGGTTAAGCAGGGACAGCTTGCCTTCTGAGACACCAACATCAAGTGTCAATTCCTGCAGTGTGGATGCTGCTGATGGCATGCACAGCTCATGTTTGAGCAGTGGTGTGGCAGGGCTGTGAGTGCCATCATTTCACAGTTTCATCAGCCAAACTGGTACCAGCACATCCCTGAGCAGGACAGGACATCGCAGGTGGCATCTTCTCCCCACACCACCCTTGGGGCCACAAGTGCCAGTGAGTGGCTCATTGGCAAATTTTCATCTCCTTTCCTCTTTCTTTTTATTTTTTTTCCCTTCTGTGCATGTTGTTTTGGTTTTTTTTTTCCAGCAACAATCTCTGATATTTATGAAATTTGATCACTTTCTGCAATTGTGTTAAAATGTCAGCCTATTGATTAGTCAGGGACTGTTGATTGCAAGGATTCACTCGAAGGCTCAGCACTCATCATTCATTATCTGAGTGGTGTGGCCGGGCTTCCAAGTCAAATAACATTTTTATTTTTCCCTGATTGATTAATTGACCTTTTAAAAACTTCTTGAAGCTTCTTTCCAAAACAAAATTTTGCACATGAGAGATAGAGAGGTTTCTTTCTTCTGTCTTGTCTGCTTAAAAGAGATGCTGTGAAATAAACTGCCAGGGCACAGCCCAGCTAAATGTGACAGTTAACTGTGAGGAACAGCTCAGAAAGGAAAGAGGGTTAAGAGGAGCATAAATCAAAATTGTGTAGAAGATAACTTGCTTTGGCAAGAAAACAGACAATGTTTTTCAGTATTTATGTTATCCCAGACACATTTTTTTTTAAAAATAGGATAAAGTCATTTTTTATTGAACTGATTAAAAACAGATCTCCAGGTGCTTTGTCCTTGTCCTTAAGGTCCCCATTTTTTGTTCTTTTTGTCCTTTATGATGTGATATTTCAACTTAGCTGCAGAAGACAGCCGAAATCTCATGGAATTTGGGATGGAATTTATTCACAGAGACGTTGTGTGCTGTATCAGAGAGCATTTTTTAAAAGCTTCTCTCCAGCTGTGGGCTGGCAATGAAGATTCACCCTTCAGGCAGTGTCTCACACGTATTAGAGACACATGTAAATATAGACTTTCTGAGAAAACACTTAATTTGGCAGTCAGGCTTCATTAGGTCCCTTGGTTAAATACAATCCGCTGTGAAAGGCAACAAAAGAATTGGTCAGTACGTACCAAAAACATCTCTCCTTTCTCCTTGTCTTCCTTTCAAAGACCTAATAAATTATCTTAACTGGATCTGCATGACTTGCTCACTGGTCTTAGGCTGGAATCTACTGAAAAATCATTGATCTCCTGGGGCCCTCTGCCCGATGTCTTGGCTCTTCTCCCATCCCGCCCTGCCTCAGCGGTGGCCAGAGAAGGCACTCGAGATTAATTGTTCATAATAAACCAGGCTTAGCTGGCAAGCCTTGCCCTGCCCAGGGGAAGGTCCCAGGCTCCTATAACAGCCCCCCTTCCCTGGCTCCAAACAGCCCACTGTGGGTACCTGAGCACACAGTGTCTCGTGGAAAGTGTGCAGAGATGCAAACCCCGCGGCAGTGACAGCACACAAAGGTGGAGAGGGATTTGCAGTGCAGGCTGGCTTAGTTCTTCCTTTGAAAACGCATTTAATGCAGCTGAGAAGCAGGCTTATGGACATCTCTTATTATTTAAATCTACATAAAGAGCACAGTAATTTATAAGAACGCATTACAAATCCCCCCAGTTCCCACCTGCGTTCCAGCTCTCGCAGCCCTTCCCGGTTTCCTGATTTCCTGACTGCCTGGGGAAAAGCGAGCCTTGCCACATCAGTGACCTGATGACAGGGAAGTAACATCCCTGATCCTGCCAAGAGAGGCAGGTTACCCTGTGACAAACCTGAATTATCACACCTTTGAAACGTGAGACCAGGTTTTCATCACCTTAAGTCATTAACTAGCATGAGGGCTCAGGAGGATGAGTTGGTTGGACCTTTCCTCTGTGTTGTTTACATCATGTTGTAAGCTCTGCCCGTGTAAATGAGTGTCTGCACTGACCAGGAGATCCTGCCAAACCAACACTGGCTCCAGGATGCCATAAATGCTGTAAATCCAGTACCCAGCAAGCACTGATTCTGGGACACCTCAGGAAATATTTTTCCTTACTGAGTGAAGGGTTTCTGGTTGCATTTCCATGATCATTTCCTCCTAATTTCAGAGGACTAAATATGAATCTGTAGGTTGATATGTATCTATTTCCTGGGAGCCTTTCAGTGCTGCAAGAACACTGTTAATCACTCAGGTATGTTCAGGGGTAATACAAGTTACTGCAGAGAGCCTTTAGAACTATTCTAACTTAAAACCAGTTGTAAATGCCACAAAAGTCAAGCCAGAGATGGCTTATGGCACTAATGTTTATATTTACAGTGCTGCAGTGAATTCCTAAGAAGAATAAGTTAAAATTGTCAGTTTATATACTGCTCTGCCATTTTTCAACATTTTCTGGTCAAGAGGAGTTGTCTGTGTCTTTGAGAAATCTTTGAAAAAGACTGCCTTGTGTAATCCTTTCTCAGTGGAGATAGCACAGATTTTTTTTTTTAATATATGAATACTGTAAACAATTTATTTTTGGTGTGTTCAAAATATTTTTTTTAATCATTCACACTGCTAAAACTTTGTTATTAAACTTCTTCAGTGATAGATAGGGAGATGAAAAACCTGACAATTCAATTTCTTAGAGATTCCCTATAACAGAAAGCACGTGCAGGAGCCAGGTCTGATTTGCAGATGACTCACTGGAAGGTAATGCAAACAGGTAGTACTTAAAAGAGTTCTGCAGTTGCTTAAATTGTGGAATTAAATCTGGAATTAAATTTGGTGCCCTTAAGCCTCAGGACTAGGAGGAAAAGGGAGTTTTTCTCTCTGAAGATCAGATCAGGAGAAGGGAAAGCTCACCATAATATTCCCGTTCAACAGGTGAAAAATTGAAATCCATAACTGATTTCCACGTCATGTCTCTTCATGGAAATGTGTTTTCCAGACCTGCAGGTAAACTGTTGCTTCTGCTGTTTGAGATACCTGCTAGAGGATGAATCCATCAAGACAAATGGATGGTTATGCTTCTAGAGGTGTTCACTTCTGTGTACAAGAGACCATCTGTTTTCTGAGAAATGTTCTTGTTTATATTTTTGGGCAGTTTGTTTTATTTATTTTTCGAGCTCTGCCTTTTTTTTTTTTAATAAACACAAACAGTGATCACAATCTAGAAATGGAAAGCAACTTGCTTTTTTCTTTTCTCTTTATTTTCTAGTTAAGACTGGAACAGAATCATATACCTTGCATATAACATAAATATACTTTATATATATATATATGTATATGGGCATCATTAGGACCTGCAAAACACAAGTAGTGAAAATCTTGTCTTTTAGCTGGTAGAAATTACTACACAAGTGTTAAGAAAATATCTTGCTTGGTAGATTATATTCAAACAGCTCGTTGCTAACAAAATCTGGTATTTTCACTTGTGCTAATTACGATTGGATGAAACATTCTTTCTCGTTTCTTAAGAAGATAAACAGAATTCATGGGTGAATTAATCTTCTGGAATGGCTGTAATATTTATGAGCTCAAAATCGACAATTTGAGAATGTCCTTTAATACCCTCTTCAAAATGAACCTTCCAGCAAGCATTCCTGTGAGAATAATAATCCAAAAGAACATTTGCAAAAAGTCAACACAGAAGAAGTAAACACAAGTTCTCCGTGAGCATATTGTCAGGACTTACCAAACAAACAAAGAAACTTACTTATTACCATTGCCATTATTATCATAACAAACATTTATGGAACTTTTCAGAGATTTTCTTCCAGGCCAATTTCTGCAATTTATCCTGCCAAAATATGGGAAACTTCTGGGGAAAAAAAACCAACCAAACAAAACAAAACAGAAACTTCTGTTTCTTCTGCTTTGGCACCAAATTCTGCAAAAATGTAAAACCTAACTTTTAGGTTTGTTTTGGTTTTTTTGGGTTTTTTTTGTTTTCTTCTTTTTCATAAAGAAAAGTTTGTTTTGGTTTGTTTTGGTTTGTTTTGGTTTGTTTTGGTTTGTTTTGTTTGGGGGTTGTTTTTCATAAACTCTTTTGGGAGAATTTCCTATTCCTTCTTTGAACTTCAGCGTGGAGAAATGTCTTGAAAACATAATTGCATTTCTTCAAAGAGGTTCCATGCAAGCATCACTATTTGAAAGCTGACATTCCTCTCTTGTCCCCCAGATTTTCCAGGAAAATATGGGGTAGTATCCAAAGCAATAACTAAACATGAATGCTTAAATCCAGGCTCACCAGGATGGAGGGTTGTGGTGTAAAGCACATGCCAAAGGAGACAGATCTAAGGGAAAGCTTCAACTTTATCTCTGAGTTTCTGGGTGTTCAGTTCTGCAAACTAAATCATATTCTTTGAAAACATCTGTGTTGTTTTTTTTCCCACAGAGGATGACCATACATGTATATTCTACAAAACATTCCTTTCTTTGGACTGAAAACCTTGGCTTATCTAACACACTTGATGTAAAGGAATCACATGCATTGGAAGCTCTTTCCTTTTTACACCTAGTCCCCATTTCCCATAATAAATTTGTATACACAACTATACCTCAAGCAGACATAAATTAACAGAGACAATAAATTAACAAACCTCCAGGTAAACGCATTCCATGTTACTTATTTTCTTCTTTATTTTAATAGGAACTATTAAATAGTTAATAGGAAAACAGTGTTAGATAAAGTGGTTACTGGTTTTGACTGCTCTGCATATTTTATGCCTGGCAATAACCATGATTTAGCATCTGAGAACTCCCTTTTTCTGAATAAAATCTTTAGCTGTGTGTGTATGTGTGTGTGTGTGAGAGAGAGTGAGGGGGACAGATAGATTTCAGTTACACATTTAATGTAAAGGCATGTATTCATCCAGGATAAAATGTTGTAAGTCCATGGGAATACAACAGGCAATTCTGACTTACTCTAGTGGCAGTTTTACCAAGAGTACTAAGAAGGTGATGGACTTGGACTTGGCTCCACACTTCCCTCCATCTCCCAGCATTGCAGCAGTGACATCAAATGCTTCTTCATGTCAAAAGTAACCTTTCAATTTTTCTTAAAAGCCTCTCAGAGTCCTCCTTCTAAAATGTTGTTCCAATGCCATGGTAGTGCTGTGAAAACTGTAGGCACATGAGTCAATCATTGTGAGAGAGGATGGAACCTGTTCTTAGGGCACAGCAGCTTGAGCTCATCAGCACCCCCGAGTAGCTCCAGATACATCCTTACACCTAAATCACACCTAAGTTATTTCAGATCATTCTAATACTAAATCCAGTGAACCAGTTGTATCTCTACTTCTTGTATTTTGCTTTGCACACGCTCCTGAACCTCCAAGAAAACCTTCAGAGACTGGTGATTGCTGTTCCTTGTAGGTCAACAAGACTCGAGAGTCTTCATTTTCAAGTGCAAGTGTTCAAGAGAAGTTTGTTCTAAACCCCAGGAGATTATTGAACAGCACTGAACACAACAGAAAGGAAAAAGAACAAGCTAAATAGCACAGCATTTACAGTTTACTGAAGCTGAGACAGATGCTCTCTGGAACAAAAGCAATCCCTCACAGTGGCAGATTTAGCCTCAATGGCCTTAAGAAAGCCAGATTACATCAAATATGTTCTTTTCCTATCCTTGGGAGATTCCTTAATAAACCTGCTATGACCACTCTTTCCAGGGTGCATACAACAGTGCAGGTCTGCAAAAAAGTTGCTGGTAAACCTGATTTTCCCCTTGTCCACTACCCCTGAGAGTTGCTGATGTCCTTTAGGCTGAGGCTGAGTAACACTGGCCTACTGGGACTCTTCAATTTGAGCTCTAATAAAGAATAGTCCCACTGAGTCAGCCATAAGTCAAATACCTGCCACTTTGCCCTTTTGTGGCATCATCTCCTATGAGAACACCACATCTCCAACCACAGTTTCACTTCCTTGCCCCTTGCCTCAAAAAACCCCCTACATTTCAGCATCAGGCATAGGCACAGACATAACTGGTTCTTAGCTCTTATTCCCAGAAAAGGCAGGGATGTTGCTTGTTCCTGCTGGTGCAATTACCCCAGCACAGGGAAGGGCACACACTTTTTGAAGTTAAAGCAAAGAACTTTACAATGTGACCCTCAAATCCCAGTGTGCAGACTAATTATTGGCACGTATTGAAAACACCTTGTTTCATGAATAGAAACTCAAATGCATGTGTGTGACAATTGGGATACATGAGCCAGTGAGTAAAACACAAACTAAATCATCCTTTAGTGCAAGAGCTAGCTAGAGAAAACACAGCTGTCAACAAATAGGATATCACAAATACACAAGAAATGAAATATGAAATCTCAGAATATGGAAAATGAGTGTAAGAGAAAACCACAAGTAATTTTTCACATTTCAAAAAGCTCAATATTTCCTTTTGATGAATTATAAGGCACTGAAAAGATTGACATTAGATTCCTTGGATAATTGTTGTGCTTAATAATGTAACACTTGTGGTATACCCGAAAAAATCTGCTTCCAGAGTTCCAGTTCTAGTGATAAAAAGGTAAGACCAACTTTAAAAATTGTTTCATAAGACTAAGGGAAACATTTAAAGATTTTTTTATTATTACTAAAAACTAGTTGCTACTGTTTTTTCATTATTGTAGTATATGTTTTTACTTCGAGCAGAAGAAAACTGATTTTTCTTTTTATTTTTGAAGATACATTCCACTATTTTTCTGAGAATTAACTACTCTAAATCAAGCAATTAGCATCAGTAGAGAACATTTCCCATGGGAAGTTATGCCCCCATTCTTGGCATAGTTTTTACACCCACACACACAAAAGTTTGAGAGTTTTGATTTCAAAATTTTCAAAATTTCAAAAATGCAGCGTAGAAATATTCTTCCCAAGATTCCACCAGGCTCTTCTGCCATTGGCTCCTACTACAAGCCAGTAAGACTTTTCAATGAGCTGAACAACGATTAAGTTGGGACCTAAACTCCAATTCCTGAAGTGGTGAATGGGGAACTGTAATCCTATGACTGTGAAACTACAATCTCAATAAATCTAATACGGGTGTAATAGCTCTGTTCTCCTTTATTCAAGCTGCTGCAGAAGAAAATTGAAGGAACAGAAGTGTGTTTTCTTTGGAAAAGAACCCATATTGGCATTTATAAATCTGTAATATCAGATTTAGTCTCTATCCTTAGTTTGGCAAGGCTCAACACAGTCGATTAGCCCCAGGAAAATGAAAGGCTTAAACTGTAATTAATGCATTAAAATCACCCAAAATTAGTCATTGACACTCAAGTGTGTTTTATGATTCGGTTTGTGTATCTGTACAAATTAAAGTACATATTTGTTCAGCATGCCTGTAAAAAGCACTAGACACAGCCCCTGCTCCACTTTATCCTCAGGAAAAGGCATGTACAGAATGAAATGCTGAATAATTTCGTGCTGCTCTCCGTGCAGGGAGAGCACACATACTTGTAACTCCCCTCTTCCAGATCAGGGAAACAATCCTGTGTGTGCAATGCCGAGAACACAGAGGCAACTAAATCTAATAAAACAGTAGTAATGGGGGACTTCAACTGTCAGCATATAAACTGGTCATATGTCATACTGGGACAAGGGTTAGGAAGCAATTTCTTGACATTTTAAGCAATTGTTTCTTGGAACAGCTTGTTCTAGAGCCCACAAGGGGCGAGGTTACGGCCCTAAGTAACACACTGAGAGTCATTTCAAGAGCTATAACTGAACCACTAAATAATAGTGCCCAAAGCACAACTGCATTCACATCCTTGGGGGAGGGACTGTGCAATAACACAGCATCAAACTTCAGAGAGGAAAAAGTATTAAGTGTAGGGAAATCACTCCGGGGAAACCCCTGCCCAAACCAGAACCCGAAAATAAAAGGCGAGAGGGAAAATTGCAGCCTGGGAATCTGCAACGTGGCAATGACTCACCCACCTCGCCTTAAGGGTCTCTGGAGACACGTGGCCCTAAAAAAAGTGCAAGTGGGAAGGATTGGTGCTACTAGAATGGAAGTTTTCTCTGTTGCTGTGGTATCAAAGATGATATTTCTTAAGTGCCGACATAGCTGCATCCATTTTTAATTGTGGTATCAGATAGATCTTTGTCCAGGATGTGAAACCACTACTCACTGATCATTAATAATACATCTAGACCTGCACAGTTGACTTTCACAGAGCATACATTCTATTTTTCTCATTAAGAAAAAGTGGGATTTTTGGCAACCCTCATGACAACTTAACTAAGTTTTTGGAGAAGTGGTAAAGTTTTATTTATTTCTGTGGGAGCAGACTTAGAACAGTGCGAGATAGTTTTCAGAATCTAATGCAAAGTATTTGTAAGGGTTTTACTTTAATTCACTTCTTGCAACCAAAGAGCACTCCAAATCAAATGCTAAAGATTTTTTTATGAAGGCTAGCATTACATCTGGAGATATTTTTATCACTGACTGTACTTTAAAATAAGAATAAATGGGAGGATGAGGTACATATGATGTGTATTGAGAGTTGTGATTTGTTGCTTTTTGATGAAATAAGACTGCTTGTTTTATGAAGACTAATGCATATCATGTGTTTCCAGCTTTCTCCCTCCATCACTCTTCACTTGCATTCTAAAACCAGAAGAGTTTTTCAACCATTTTATGAGATAACAAAACATGAGCAGAACAACAAATACAAGACACCCACAGGACTCCCTTTTTACGTTTAGGTTTTTTTCTAATGGTTCCCATGACCCAAATTTCTGTCTTACATTTATGCTGTATTATTCACTGGTTTCTAATTGCTGACATCCTTCCCTTAGAGCTTGCAGCCTGATGCCTTCATTTCACTTTCCACTTGAAAGTTTAGTATCCAAATGCTGGCACTGGTCATTCTATCTTTTTTATTTCCCTCTATTCTTGCTCTAACCTATGGCATTTCTAATGAATATACCCTCGAATGAGAAGTGGTTCTGCAGCATAAAAGAAGCCGCTTCCAAAATAGTGCTTTTGTGGCTTTCTTGCTGAGAATTTCTTTTTGTGGTCTCTTTTGTCAGCTACAGAAATATCTTAACCACAAATGGTGCTCCTGAATTTCTATGGGTAACTAACAGATTACAGATCCTATTCAACTGATATGACAAGTTATTAGTTACTTGCTGGCATCTGAGAGCTCGAAGGTATTTCCATCAGAATAATTCTCCCCTTCACAGCTGCTCAAACACAAAACAAAACAACCTTCAGAAAATGAGATTGTGAATAAACAGCAGAAAAGACAGCTCACTGCTCTGCTAACACCTACAAATGTTGGTCTCCTGAATTTCAGCAGCACCTGGCTAACCTGTGCCACAGCACTCTGGAATGTCTGCAGTATGTGCTGTGTGAAGAGGAAGAAATATATAACATATCAGGGGGTAGAAAGAGGCAAAGAAAACCATCCATCTGTGTCTGAAGGTGCAGATCTCTTGACCTCCTGAACACATCATAACTAGTGGTAGGTCATGGCTATCTGTTGGGAATGCTGCAAAGTTGCCTCAGCTCCTGTATTAATATTTCCTCTGCAGGCTGAGAGGACAGCCAGACCCCCAGCAAGAAAAAATTGCATCAACTAAGCAGGTTTAACCCTAAATCGAGGTCTTTTTGAGAAACTTATTTTCAAATTAATTATTTTTTTCCCTGGGTCAGAAAAAGTAGAAGACCTTCTGCTGTCTGGACATGAAAAAGTACAACAAATATGACTCAGAGCAAACAAAAATACCTCTTGTATATACACATAAAGTCAAGGGTATGATTTTCACATTCATAAATAATGAATTAATGACACCTCAGATTACCTGTACGTCATATGTTTAC
This sequence comes from Myiozetetes cayanensis, assembly GCF_022539395.1. Classification (NCBI taxonomy): domain Eukaryota; kingdom Metazoa; phylum Chordata; class Aves; order Passeriformes; family Tyrannidae; genus Myiozetetes; species Myiozetetes cayanensis. Next base: position 1,520,160 of record NW_026086826.1, on the reverse strand, counting down.
AACTATAAACCACCCTGAAATTGGCCTATTATTCATTTTTATTTGCTACATTTTCTTTAAATTACATACAAGGAAATTGGTTGCAATTTTAGTATTGCAAACCCAGAGTGTTTGACTACATACATATTTTTCCCATATTGCAGTCAGCACATACATCATTTAATAAATCAAGTGTATCTATTAGGGTAAAGGTTTAAACATTTGTTTCATGAAGGACCATTTAACATACAAATCAGGCTTGCATATGCAGGTCTAGAATGCATCAAATTAAGTAATATACATTAAAAAAGGGTAATGCAAATGCACAGAATACTTCATATAAATAAAATATTTCAGTTCTAGGTGAGGAAAATCATACAAGGGTGTGCTCTGATAAGGCAATGAGCATGCAGGCAACTACAAAAGACCTTTGAAGAACTCAACTGAATTTTTAACACACAGATTTTAACACAATGGATAATAGAATCACAGCCTCAAGTACACAAGAGCTGGACCCACTGAAGCTAAACTGAAGTTCCTTTCTTCTCCCCACCTTTCCAGAAGAAGTATGGTGTGTATTTCAGGGTAATGTGTGACACACATGGAGAATGACAAGCTTGCATTGCTGGAAAACATTCATTTTGTGCAAATGTTGTGAATCCAAAAGCTTTAGCTTTGCTGACCAACCCTGCTCGTTGTCAACATATTGCTGAATGGAGTTAATTTGTTATTAAAACCCTGAATTCAGTAGCTCACCTCTGGGAAGAGTACATATCCACCAGTTGTTATCAAGAGCAAGGAGGCTGGGATATCACCACTGAGAAGTTAGGAGCTGATCGATTAAAGTGGCTGAACCTTTAACAATTTGTATTTTAATTCTATTCTGAACGTCTGTGGTGCTACTTAATAGAGATTACACTGAAAAATCAGTGTCAGGCTGAACTCCCAACTGTACAGTTGTCAGAGCAAGGCTGGGAGGGTAAGCTGAAGTATCACTCAAACACTGCTCTGAAGACAGACACATAAATCTTCCTAAAAATACAGCAATATTGTCTTCAGAGCAAGTCTGGACAGTGTGCAGTAATAAAACATGAAAATACCCACTGAACAGTAGACAACACGTAAAAATAACCTCCTTTCCCTAAGTATTTATCCAGTAGACTGATGAAAGAGAGGCCTGTGGAAACAAACCAACGTGGGACAGGGTAATTAAAGACTATATCGTGGTGCAAACATACTGGGGGTTTAATAAGGGTTAAACAGCTGGCCTTAATTTTGCTGCATAATCATTTAGGGATGAGATTTTTGAACTCAACATGCTTTTAACATATTGAAATGTATACACTACAGTGCTGCAAACACATTGCAGAGTATATACAGCTGTAATGACTAATAACATAGGAAATTTTTAAAGCATAACATAGATCTCTTTCTATGTCAAAGCAGGATCAATTCTATCTGTGTCACTCCTGACAGATATTTGTCTAACAGTTTCTTAAAGGCTTTCAGTGATGGACATTCCTCCCCAGGCTATCCATCCTAACATTTTCCTTGCTGTCCTCACTGTTCAAAGATTCTTCCAAATATATAACTTCAATCATCTTTAACGCAATTTAAATTCCTTATTTCTTTTTCTATCCATCACAAACATGGGCAACAGCTTGTTTCCTGTTTCTTTGCAGCAGATTTCTGTGTGGAGTCTGGAGACTGTTATCTTGTCACACTCACTCTTTTCCTCCTCAGGTTGAGCAATCCAGTTCATTCACCGTGTTCTCCAAGGTCATGTTTTATAAACATCTGAAACTTCTTGTTGTAATCCCCTGACAAGCTATAATTGGTCCACATTTTTATCAAGTATGGTACATGAAGCTGGATTTAATATTCCAGCTACAGACCACAAGTGGGAGAGTTCTGCTCTGGCCAAGAAGAACAAAGGGTTGCTTCACATGAAGCATTTAAATAAAGTATGCCTGTAAGAAGTTAACTACCATATACTAATTTTTAATCTGGCAGAAAGGTTTGGGGGGGTTAGGTCTCAAATTAAAGAAAATGTTGGGTTTTTTTCTGAAACAGTGCTTGCTTAATTGCCATATTACATAGTTCTGGAGAGAAACACATCACCAGTGATATATTGTTCACTTTACCCATTTCCTTGAGGTTGTTCAAGAATGGCAGCTACACTGAATAGACTTAGAGTTGTGCTAAAAAGCTTTTGGCTATTGAGCCATGTTAGCTGTCATCTCAAGTGAATCCCTTCAATCAACATAATAAAATATGTTAGCAAAAATCCTGTATGATTAATTCATTGTAATCTATCAAACCTGAAGGTACTATTAGGATGGAAAAGTAATGGATTCCTTTTATTATTGTTACCAGAGTCCCAGCTGTTTCAAGAAGAATGAAGGAACAACAGGGCAGGTTGCATGCTGCACTACACAAGTGTGCAGTGTTCTGTCCCTCAGGGTTAACTACAGGTTGAGTCAGGTAAAAAAGGAATTTGGCTTTAATAAAATAGATGCAGTTCCTACTTGTAAAAGTAAACCTGTGCACAGGATTCCAGGCAAATAAAGAACATATGGTTAACAACGTACAGTTAATCTTAATTAACTATGTGTCAACTAATTAACATATAGTTAGTCTAACCCTTAGAAACTGGCAGTCACATGACTGACATAACATTCCCACCAAAGCACATACCCCCTCCTGCAGAAAAAGACTGTTTTAGTAAGCTTTTGTGGCATCTCCTTTGCTCTTCCTGGGTACTGGGAAGGTCCTGAGTGTTGGAGGGCACAGAGATGTAGAGGGGCTCACGGTCACAAAAATGTGTGCCACCTTCCCTGACGTTTTCCAAGCAACATTTCTGTGACATCAGGGTGGCTGCATGTCCACAGTGTCTTTGTCCTGCCTGTTCTTGCTCAGATTCTGAAGTGAGGCAGCTGAGTGTCTCCCTCAGGCTGCACTGCACCCGAGCTCAGCGTGCAGCACACCCAGGATCCTTCTCAGGCAGCTGATTTGGCCTCCCCTGTGCTCAGCTGAGGATGCCACAGTTCCAATCATCCTGCTAGCCTTTTCAGCCAGAGGTTTTCCACAATTAGTGGCAGCTGGTGGCTCAGCTTATGTCCCATGCACAGGGTGTGTCTCACATCCCCCATCTGCACCTCCTGTGCCGTCTGTGCCAAGGCTTCTACAAGCCTTAATAAACGTGGTTCTTACTCCTCTGCCACAAAATGCTTTGCACATCCAACCTGTACAAGGGAAGAGGGACCAGTAAGTCTCAGATGACAAGCTTGGGTGGGACACAATGTGATTCATAGTCAGTGATGATGGAGATGGCTTCACCTGCTTTCCTGCATCACTGCTGCCTCTGTACTGTAGCATGTAAGTCCTTAGGAATTTTTTACAAAGTTGAAACATGTGAAACTGAGGTACCCTGATAAATTCCTTGATAAATAATTTATCTGCTCATGTATTCTTTGCACATACCTGCAGTCAAGGGCTTTCATTCCTTCAAGAACACAACAGAGCTAAAGACAAGCACTTGATATCATCTCTAATCAGCTTATTTTTTAAAACATTTTAGGGAGGAAGGAAGCAACAGTCAAGAGATATTAATATGTACTGAGTATGAGAGACTGTTTTATTCTACTAGTTTTGTGTTTATTCCTCATTAAAAAGAGGTCTATCTTCACAATCTCTACAATGTTTTGACTGATATCAGGAGTGCAGTTTTTCCTGTCCATGCCTCCTCCTTTCCCATTTGCTGAGATTTGAGTCACATCACCGAGCGGTCTTGGCGCTTACGAGCTGGACGCCTTTCAGATGAAAAATAAACCAGAAGCAAAGTTCCAGGAGCAAACCCAATGCACTCTGGCTGCTAACAGGCACACAGTTCACTGGAGCTGCCAAGAATTAATATGAAATATCTCCCCCTCCCCAGTCGTAGACATCCACACCATCTGTTTTGTTCTGCGGATCCACCCGTGCCTGAGCACGCCTGACGTGGATGGAGCTGTTATGAATGATTCAGCCCATTAAGAGAAATAAGAGAGTTCTCTCAGCTTACCCTGCACACTTTATACTGGTGTGTATGGATTTCAGACAGGCTCCCTGTGGCAACACTGCACAGAATTAGTAGGCTCTTCTTTAGCATGTGACCGAAATGCATTGGTTAGTAACTGGTTTGGTTATAACATCCAGAGTGGTTTTGGAAGACTTCAGTCGTGATTATGTCTTTAAAATTAAACCAAAATGACACAAACATACAATGCCAGGAAGCACATTGATTAAAGAAATTATGCCTCCTGAATGATTATTTGTATAAGGTGTTCAAGCAGTCCATGGAAACAGAGTCTGTTTTACACTTCAGTTTATGAAACAGCTTTCATTGGAAGGACATAAACCTAACTTCACTGTCTTCTATTTCTTAAAATGTGTTTCTTCATTGGTGTCAGTGGTTCATGAAAGATACCATAAACTATGAGGGAAGACATCTTGTGATTTATAATCCTGGTCTCAGCTGAAAATCTGCTTGCTTAAAATGAATCTTTCCTGGTCTCAGTCTTACTCTTCATTCCAACACAAGCCCATGAACTGCTAATGACAAAATAAACTGAAACATCGAGGCAGAATCAAACTGCTGATGAGTTTAACACTTTCCTCTAATTCTCTGATAAACGAGACCCTTGAAAATAAATCTCTGAAGTATGTAGTTTACATCAATAGCTTGTAAAATGGAACCCATCAGTGTTTGTGGGTTCTGCCTGTTTGGGTTCAGGAGCATGAAGAGCTTCTACACCAGAAACCCATGCTGAGACAGTTGCAAGGGCAGATCCCAGATGAGGAAAACTCTACAAGAAGAGGAAGTCTGAAAAAAATGATGCTGGATCCGTTTCTGAGGCAAAGCATTTAGGAGCTGTGGAATCAATCAAGTGAAATCACACTAGGAGTCAAGATGAATGTGTGCTGTTTTCCTTTGATTACAGGATTTCACATTTTGAAGAGTAAAAAAAAAAAAAATTAAAAAAAAAATCACGATTGCCATTTATCACCAATTGCAAAATGATTTTGTGATACCAAGTTAAACAGTGTCCTGAAATAAAAAGGATTTCAATCCCTCCTTAAACAGAAATACACAATCCTGGCAAAAGTCAGCTGGGTGGCTGTCCTGTGATCTTCAGCGGAACATGCAGAAATGTTAACACTGCCCTTCCTACTTGTGCAGACCTTCAAATACGAGAGTTTTGCCCCTTTTGACCCAGAAGAAGGAAGTGGTATGCAGAGTGCCAGAAGCTCAGTAAGGGACTTTGTGGAGACCCAGTCAATTAAGGGCTTTAAATGTCAAAACCAGTATTTTTAAGCCAGTCTACAAAACCAGCCAGTGAAAAGAGTGGGCAAAATTACCAGTGTCCAGTTGTGCAGAGTAAATAAGCGGAGGTGCTTTAAAGGAACCTTTCATTCTACTTTTTTGATCTTAAAAAAACCCAGAGCCTTTCTGCTGAAAACAAGAAAGTCAGTGTGCAGAGGCACACTTCATTTTAGAGCATAAGTGGCATCTTTAGAAGGTTTTGAAAAGGTTAATGTTGCTGAACAACAAACAAGGTGTTTTCAGTAATATTTTCCACGGGAAAATCTCATCTGAAAATGCTTCCATAACTGCTGTGTCAATTAAGACAACGCACAAGGATTTTTCAACTGCTTTAAACTTTCTGTTGTGCCCTTGCAAGCCTTCCTTTTCTCTGTGAGCTCTTTCTGGATAAATCCCAGGCTCACCCAACCAGTGGCAAAACTCATCAGTATTTCACCTTTCAAAGTTTGTTGCAAAGCTTTCACAAATGGAGGAGATGGGTGATGCTGTCAGAGAAGAAAATGTACAAATTTCTATATCCCGTCTGAGAAACAGAACCAAGTAATTAATCCTTTCCCTATTTTTGGCACATTTTGAAGGAGTCATTTTTCTTGAGTTAGTCTGCAATAGCCATGCAAACTCCCAGCCATGGTATGATTTCCCTCCTTTGACAGTGAGCTGGGGAAATGACATGCATAACATTCAGATCAGGACACCGAGTGACACTGCAAGTACTCTTACAGCTTTGACCTTCAACTCCTCTTCCACACTGACTCACACATTACATTACCCATCAGGCAGCAAAAAGCACTTTGCTGACAAAAGCTGCTTTTCACTTACGCTCAAAGTGGTGAAAATATCCTAGGTAAAAGGACTTTTTTTTCCCCCTTTCCCTATGATGAATGCCAAAGAAAATTGAACAAAAAGGGGAACAATTTCTTAGGAAGCACCTAATTTTTTGACAGAGCTCTATTTTCTGCCTGATTTAATGGGAGGCAGGAAAGTGGCAAATTTAAGAGCAAACTTGAAAATAGTCATTACAGCGGTTTGCTGACCAGTTAGTTTGGCAGTGAACGACCGAATTTGCTCCCTACAACTCCCTCCTGTTTGACATCACAGGAGAAGTCTGTCTGTTAAAATGTGCATCTCATTACATTATGCAGCACAGGGCCCCATAATGTGATGAGCTGTGACACACAGTTAAAAAAAAAAAAAAAAAAAAGTCTTTTGTGATTCTGCTAAGACTGTATGTTCCAATATTTTAAAAGTCTGCAAACATAGGTGCCCCAGAAGTCACACTGACAGAAACTTTCCTCCTAATTCTGGCCCTAACTAACTCTCTGTTTTAGTTTTTAAAAGGTTCTTTGTTTAGTTCCTGGTCCGTATAAAAGGAAAAGAAAACTCTCATTCAAACAGTTAAATGTTCTATCCTAAGGATGAAACACTCTATATATCCATCCCACAACTGATTGAAAGTGGGCAGAGACACACTGACTTCAGATTAATAAAATGGCCCTCTCCATTTCACAGCCTGAGCTTCCAAAGAGATTGTTCAGGGCCAGGTTCTGATGCTGGCTATTCTGCTCTAAACTGAGGATAACTCAGCTGAAATCAACGTTACTTAGACTTGCATGGGAAAAAGTAAGACCCACCCTGCACCTTCAGGTTTACTCAGGGGCTGAAATCCTACTGTCCCAGAGCTGATGGGGAGTTGCCTAAAAAGTAGCAAGGAAAATTGTGCTGAGAAAGTCCACGTTTCATCTTCTGGGAGATTTGCCAACAATCTCATGTAATTTCTTATTTGTCCCTCCATCAGGTGGATGAAGTAAGATTTAGGCTTCCAGCTCAGCATACCACTACTTGTACATACATTTTTCTCGATGTCTTTTCAGCACAAATGGCTCATGTGTTTGTTCAATTGAGTGGGTAGGGATGGGTTTGAATGGAGAGCTGGACAGATTTCTGTGGGAGCTCTGTGTGTGTGTGTGTGAGGCTGAGGGGTGGCAGGGTGTCCAGGCAGAAGCAAAGCTCTACTCTGCAAATATTTGACCAGCTGCTTCCCTGCACCCCCTGTCTTCAGGGTTTGGCTGAGCCCAGCTGCTGTCTGCATGCCAGAAGATGCCTTCCCTGAGATGTTCTGTGAGGAAAAAAACAGGGACAGGGGTGCTGTGGGTCTTGCCTGGCCAGCCCACCCCACTCCTTTCATCCTTTCCCACCCTGCAGGAGAGGGGAAACTCTGCCATAAAACTCTGCCTGTCCCCCAGCGGGGACCAGGAGGCAAAGGGTTATTATCCCACCCATTTTCTTTCATTCAAAATGATTTTAAAATCTGGTGTGTAAACAGACCTGAATACTCATCAGGCTGTCAGTACAGAGCCAGCTCCTGAAGCCTGGACTCAGTCCTTCCTCAGCCAGGGAGCATTGACTCAGTGAGACAGGAGAAAAGGACTTCAGTGTTTATACAAAAACCAGCCACAAGCGGAGGCATCATCAGCAGGAGGTGCTACCATTTGATCTCCTTGTTGGGCTTGTCCTCTGCTGCTGCCCACCACCCAGTGCCACCCCAGTGCCACCCCAGTGCCACCCCAGTGCCACCCAAGTGCCACTCCAGAGCCATCCCAGTGCCATCCCAGTGCCTGGCCACAGGGAGCTGCAGGCACAGACCAGCCTGGGGCAGGAGGCACCCACCAGTCTTGCACCCAACACCCACCCTTTGCTCCTGCCACCCAGGAGCCAGCAAACCACCCCACACAGGCAGCAAGAGATGGCCAGAGGAGCAGTTTGGAGCAGTTTTATGAGGGAAAAAGACAACTTCAGATTAAGAAAGCCCTGAAATATCTCGAGGATGTTAGCGGTCAGGTTGCACCTCGCTAGGACCTGGTGGTGGTTCAGGAGGAGTTTCAGAGTGCTGGAGGGGAAAGCAGCACAGGAAGAGATCTGTATCTCACGCTGTTATTTAGCACCAAAACCCTCAAGGGAGTAATGGGCCAGCAGGGAATATTTCATAACACTGTGATGCATGTGTTCCATGAAACAAAGCAAGCTACTAACCCACCTTTGGCCTCTGGTGTCCTTGTAATTAAAATGCATTACCCTGGAATTAAGTGATCCTCACCAGGGGCAGAGGAGAGCATCTAACAGAAGCTGCTGTAAATTCCTGTAAGTTGTGTTACTGTGTGAATTCTCCATATGGGAGTTTCATTGAAGGGAGTATTTTTCAATCATGATATTTCTCTGTATTTTCTGAATGGTGGTGGGTTCTGTTCTAGTAGGCTGTCAAGTGACTTTAGGAAGCTGGAGAAAAACCAAATGAAAAGAAAACCTAAGCAATCTCTCACTTTCCCCTGGTAGATACAGCAGTAGCTTTTCCTTCCAGTCAGTTATGTGTTTATCTTTTCTTCATTCCCCCCTCCCTTTGAAAAAAAGCCACTTCTCTGCTGAGATCCAAAAGCTCTGACTTCACTCAGCCTGTGCCTCATTATATACTGGAGGGAGCGTGGTGTCTGCAGTCCCTGCTGGATTCTGTGTGCTGTTTGCCTCTGCGAGGGAAAGATGAGGCAGAGAGAGCCACAGATGAAATCCTGGACCCATTAAAGGCAAGAGGAGTTCTGCCACCGACTCGTGTGGGGTCACAGTTTTGCCCTGAGTCTTTTATTCCCATCTTGTGCAGTGCCAGGCAGCCTGTCACAGCTGATGCCTGGGGGGTTCATTAGGCTGACATGATCAGATACAATTTCACCAAATCTAAACTGTTGGGATTTGCGTGGAGTTTAGACCAGAGAAAACAGCCAATTTTAACACAAAACATTCACACTTCTGTGGAAGTATGCAAGTGGTTTCTAGTATGAACACAAGCCAAGAATGCCCCTAACAGTTTTGAAACCACTTCAGTTTTGCACAGTGATACAAAGAAAGCTGAGGTTGTAAATGGTGAGCTATGAAACCTAATTGCTTTCATGACAGTTCTTCACAATGCAACCACCATGATTTGACTATCATTACCTTGGATTTATAACAAAGCAGTGTGGAGCTCTTAATCTTTTCTGGGACCGAACACTAAGCATGTACAAGTAATAGGAAGAGTAATATCTGCACAGGTTTGGAAACAGTGGAAATTATGTCAGCACATCTGTGCACCTTGTTTGGACGTGGACATTAATTACCTGGAATTGACTGACAATGCAAAGACAGCTTTCAGATCCTGTCTTCAATATAATATACTATTACAATAGCTGTTTAAGCTCAACATGTTTCACACAGTTTCCATATACTTTTAGATTTTTACTGCAACATCTCAGAAAACAAAAATCCGAGTGTAAATTATGCTGTATGTTTGCCAAAGAACAATATAAAGCCCAGAGAAGGTATCTTTGTTTTAGAATTATGCATCTTCAGTGAGGATATCCTCAGTCTAGTGATTATTGTGCTCTTCAGAGGATAACAGAGATTTAACTGCTGTAAGTGATATCTTTTCAATAACAACTCCATCCTGCAGTAATTATAAGAGTGAAAGAATCTCTTCTTTAAACCTGAAGATTTAAAGCAGCATTTCAGTTTAGCTTTTTAATCTGCCTCCTGCTTCTTCACTCTGAACCAGCAAAATAAAACCAGACATTCCCCAGCACGGTTGACAGAACAGCTCTGAGGAAAGGCTGGATTTTACAGGATGTATCAGTACAGGAGTTTTTAATAAAGCTGAAAACTCCACTAAAAGTGAGATGAAACTTTTCACAACATTGTCAGCCTTGATGCAGCCACAGCACATGACTCTGTGCTGGGCAAAGCTACTGACAGAGGTGAGTGGGGGCTCGGGCTGGAGAGAGTCTGTGGGATTTAGGCATTCTGCCAATAAATCCCATAATGCTGTGGCTAAAAGCCTGAGTGTGTTCCCTTTTACCCTCATATTAAGCATGAGTAATTGCCTCACAATGAGTGGAGTTACATGCATGTAAAGCTAATGCAACAGGGAAGACTGTCCATCTGATGGGGAAGGCTGCTCGTATGGAGTAATGACCCCCCACTGATCATTCCCGTATTTTTAGAGCTGAACTTGGGCTGAACCTCTCTCAAGGTTACAAAACTTTCTGGTAACTTATGTCCAGGCCTTCTGCATGTTTGGCTCCTGGCCTAGATAAGGACTGAAAGCACAGTAATCAGTCTAAGGGCTGTTCTCCCAGTGTTTCCCACTCAGACATCCGAGAGGGAGCAGGGGCATCTCACCCACCCCTCTGTTCTCAGCTGCCTTCCAGCCCTCCTTCCAGCTCTGTCAGAAAGCCCTGCAGTGGAATGCAGCCTGTTCCACCTCTCCCCAGCTCCTGCCTCGGGTGCTGGGTGCCCAGCAGTCTCTGCAGGGGTACCTGGTGGGGCAGGGATCTGCCTGGGGGCTCTCTCGCTGTACAGACCGTGGGTCTGGCCCCGAGGAATGCTCTGTAGACATCCTGCACATCTGACATGACTTCAGTGAAATGCTCTGCTTGGCACACCTCCTGTCACACATCACTGAGATCTCAATCTGAGTTTCTTTGGGGGAAATAAAAACATACACTTGTGTACTGTTCTCAGCCAAACCCCAGCTACAAGGGCTTTGAATAATTGTCCACAGACTTCTACAGAGCCTGCTTTCTCTGTGCCAAGAGTTTTTAATCCTTTCCCCTATCTGCCCTCCCTGAAAATCTGTTTCTCTCCCAGTTTGAAAATTGTGTCTTATTTGCTTTATTATTTTTTATTTATTTAACTTTTATTTTTGTTGTTGGAAGCCGAGTTTCTGGGAACACAGGGTGCAGGTTCTTACAGAGAAGCAGGCATGGGTAGTGCAGAAAGCCAAAACAACCAGGGGCAGTTTTAAGTCCTGAAGGTACCTCACTGATTTTGGCCACAAAATCCTAAATTCTGGTCTGGGTTGCTTCTTTTGGTCCATTCAGGAGAGGGGGTTGTGAGAGGAAATCACGTTTACCAGAAGGATTCTTAAGAGCAGAGGCACCACTTACGCTTCTTCTCCCTCAGTCACCTTTCCATCACCCTTTCCTGCTTTTTTTTCAACATTTTCCCCTGAAAAAAAAATCTAGAAGACCCATACCATGCTTCGTGATTTGTTTTTCTGTCTTGTAATTTCCAAGGACTTCACAAACAAACCCAGTGGCTGCTCTCTGAGAGGCAGAAAGTCGCATCGTTTCACAGACTCACACACACTTTTTTGCCCATCAATTGAATTTTGGGGCCTCCCAAATCTATAATAACACTGTTAGGTTCGGTAATGCAGTTAAGAAGATGGAATTGCTGAAGCTGACTCTGATGACTAAGATGCAAACAGCCCAGAAGAAGCCCTTATTGTGTTACTTGTGCAGGTATGAGCAGCCGGTCCACACTTGGGCCGTGCAGTTTGTGTTGGACAAGACCCGCTCGGCTTCACAGGGGCACTGATTAATGTTTATACCACAACTCCAATTTCTCCTCCACCTGGCCTGCCTGTGTTTCCCTTTCCAGCCTGTTTTGTGATCACACTGCTGGCCTCAGTGTCCAGGCCTCTGCTGGGGCTGAGGCTGATGCAATTATCCCTGCACGCTGCTTCGGGCACGTTTCATTATCACTGCTTTGCACGGAGCACTCTTGATGAGAACCAATTGATTTCATAGCACTAACTAAGGCATGATACAAATGCCCCTCAGTGGGAACAACTGCTGGGTAAATTCTTTTGCTGATTAATAAATTGAGTTTCAGGAGGGATGCCGTTTGTCGCTCAGCTACTACTTTTTGATCCCCCTTCCTATAACATAAAGATCTTTTAAAAATAGATCTTTTAAAAAAAAGACCTGAAACTTCACTGCTTTTCACTAAGAGCAAAAGCCTTTTACCAACCAGCCCAAATTTAAAAAGGAAAAAATTAAAAGGCATTAAAACTAAAACACACACTTCTAGGAAGAAGTGAAGTTAATCTCAAATGAATAATGGGTTTTCTTTCCTCCCCTCCACTTCACTGCATTCTGGAAATTCAGGGTTTAAGTTTAGTCCAGAAATTTTTTGTCTTCCATACTTGGGATTAAATTTTTGATTAAGCAGAGGGTTTTTTTTTGTTGTTGTTCATTTGTTTGAAGTTGCCCTAAAATTGCATCCTGTTACTTGAATTTTCCCCACCAAAATACATCTGCTAGTTTTAAATTGCCAAGTTATGCTCAGTGGTGCAACACATTTGCCTAAACCTGCAAGATGGTAAGTTAGATTCCCAGAAAATCTGTACTAGCTTTATCTTTGTGTAGCTCCTTTCTTTTGGTGTAGGTTCTCTAGGTAGTGGAAGTGTCAGGAATAACATCAGCTTCTCAAAAAAAATTTTTTTAGATGCCTGCCTCTAACTTCCCTTAAAAGCAGCACTTCAAAAAATGATGTTGATGGGTTTTTCTTTTTTAGAATAATTGCAATACTTGGGTGTAGCAACGTTGTCCACAGTAGAAATCCTGTAGCTGGCACTTCATTATTAGCATTTTGATTGCACCAAATTTATCTTGAGATGAAAAGCAAACATCATTATCCTTACTGGAATGCAGTATACTTACTTTGCTCTGTAATTACAGGTCTGATCATTACCATTGCCTTTCTTCAATGACCCAGGAGTAGGAGAATATGGAGGTAGGATTAGAGTAATGTGTGATTGATGATGGCTGCTTTCATTACTTTATGTGGTATAAGTGAGCACCTAACAGATGGATTTCATCACTATGCAACATATAAATTCCAGTTTATGATAAATTTCTCTACCTCCAGTGTACTGCCATATTCTTTGCAAAAATAATGTATTGTTTTAGTCGGAACATTCATTAAATTACACTTTATGCACTTCATTATACAGAAGAGTCTTTTCACCTTACATTATTTTTTGTTACTATTATTATACAGGTGGGGGTTTTTTTAAACATCAAAAGATAACCTAACAAATCATTTTGGGTTTAAAATGCCAGGCTAGAGAAGATATTATTAGACTTTTCATGTTCTTGTGGCTCAGAGCTGGCTGTTTGGCCTGGGAGCTTTTCAAGAAGTTTTACTGTTAGTTGTTACACACAAGGAGACCTTTTCCTTTTGCCTAATTGTGAAGAACAGATCTTGACCTCTGCTCTGGGAAGACAAAATTAAGCAGACAGCTGAGGATTCTCCCAGTAAAACAGCTTTTACAAGCCAAGGTTGCTCCTAAGAGCTGTTCTGGCATAAATATCTGCAGTCAGCTCTGTAAAGATGGATCAAAGTTCTTCACTAGAAGTAAAGCAGACTCTGTGCTCTGCAATCTGTTTCCAGGCTGTGGGTATAGATTAAAAAATGCAATAAGTGTGTATTAAAAATTGTTATAACAGCATATTTACTGAACTGCCAAGACCTGATCTACTTAGCAGTGTCGTTTAATTCTATCCCACTTTGTTACTTTAAAAAGCTTTCAATGGTTATAAAGAGGTTCATTCATGAACTGCCCTTTGAGGTATAATTTTTAAAAAAAGGCCAAACATATTATTAAAATTTTTCTTTGCTGGCTCTGTAAAACATGATGTTTTTACACAAGTGAATTGTGTGATTTCTCTTTTTTGAAGCATTAGTTTGGTTTCCCTTGCTTCCCTCACACAAGCCCAAAGTCTTACAAACTCTGCTCGTTGTAAATTCTTCTGCAGCCTGTAATGACAGGATCAATATATTCACTAGCCATAGGAGGAGGCATTTTAGTTCAAGCTGTAGAAATATTCTCACTTACTGCTCTAGGATTTCCTTGGGTGTCTCTGAGTACACTGAAAAGTGTTTCTCACGTGAAGACCCCATGGCCCTTATTTTGGCAAAGTCAAAGCAATCTTCAGATGCACTAATAAGAAACATCAGGCCAAAACACCACCAAAAACATTACAACACAAAAACACCTGGATTTTGGTCAGTCGAAAAAGTGCAGAATAGTTTAAGAGAAGTTTCCTGGTGAACAAATAGATTTTGAAAAGACGGTGAGAATTAAGGATTTTGTTGTTTGAGGATACCACACGTTTAAGGTAATTGGATTTTCATCAGGTTTCTAAGAAAAACAGAGATTTAAGAAACTTCTAATGCACTCAAAAAAAAAGGGAAAAAGAAAAAGAAGAAAGAAAATACATGGGCATCTTTTATTCCTCCAGAAAATGAATCCATAAGTTGTCGTTGACTTTAGCTGACCTTCATGCCAGTGTTTCATGATCAGTATGGAATGTGGGACGTCTACGTCTGCAAAATGTTTTGTTTGAAAATATAGTCCAATAACATTGATTTATGGTGATGTCTGCTCTGTAAACCCTTATGGATGCTGCCTTCAGAGTGAGTGAAATGGTGACAGGACATCACTCCGTGTGAGGTGAGCAGTCCTGAAGCGTGAATCCCACTTACACCCGTCCAAGTTATCTGAGCTATTATTACAGTCCAGAAATGCAGTTTACATTTCAGAATTTCTTTGTAAATAAATGGTTTATTACTGGTTTCAAAATTCATATCTTCTGCATGTGTATTCAATCTTGTGAAAAAGTGCAGAATAGTTTAAGAGACAGTTTCAGGGTAAAAAAAATAGATTATAAAAACACAGTGAGAATTAAGGAGTTTATTGTTTGTAGTCCTGTGTGTTTTAAATAACAGTGGTTAACTGCAATATCCTGATGTGCACTGTAAAAAAACCCACCAAAACCCAAACAAGATATTCACACTGAAAACTGACAAATGTGGGAGCTGCAATTGAGATTTATGTCATGGCGGGTTCATTATTTATTTCTCTGCTGATTTATGTCTATGGTAACTACACTGAATTTTTTTTTTTTTTTTCAAAAGAGAAACCATAAGATGCACTGCTCTAGGTTTCCCTGGTTTTCACAGCAGCCAGCAACAGGGTGAAATCCTAATAACTGATGAATAGCTCTGCACTGTATGTCCCAAGAGAACAAACAAAAACCCCACCAGAGTTCCAGTGCTGTCTGAAGGCCCTTTAAAAGCAGCTTGTTAGTTGAACTGAGCAGTAGAAAAGCTTGCAGTTAAACTGTTCTGCTAGCAGGTGTTCCCACTGCTCTGGGAAACTCCTGAGTGGTTTAACCCCTAACAGAGACATGAGAAAATGACCTGATACACAAGTTTCTCAGGAATTATCCATTAGATAGGAATTTTACAAATATACTATATTTGTAAATATACACTATATAGCTATAATATACATATAATAATATATTTGTATATATACACTATATAGCTATAAGAATAGTAGTGGTGGTTTATTTGTGAAAGGTATGTGATGATGGGATTCAAAATGTGCTTTGCAAACACACTGCAAGCAAATCCAGTCCCACAAAACCTTGCACAAAACAAACCAAAACAAAACCTTGCACACTTGCTTAACCTTGCTGAGTCCACGTAAGGAAGCCAATCAAAAAATATAAAGTTAAAGCATTTCTGTTCAATCTTCCAATCCAAATTTAGAAGAATAACATTCACTTTTGATTCTACCCAGACATACAAAACCTATCTAATTTGCAAAGAGCCCATCAGTGTCTGCTCATAAATTTTCATTCTAGAGTGGGTGGATGAGAGAACTAGGAGTGGATAGAACCAACACAGGCTTCCCAGGGCTGTGTTGTGTTCTACCCTGTCTGAGAAGACAAGTACCTGCTATGAATAATCACTTGTTAGATTTTAAATCAAATTTTTCTGATTTTTTTTTTTAATGTAGCCCATACCGTATTTTCAACTTGGTCTATAAAAAATACCAGCAGGCAGTTACTACAGAGCAGGCACTAGTGCCCTGGGTATGGGAGCAAATTACAGTTCCCCACTGCAATGTCATTTCAGATTCATTCTCTGAAATACATGAGAGGTGACTCTGGATTGATGTGAGATGGAATATCATTATATGATAAAATAAGGCCTCCAAAGATATTATATGTCATTTAGCATGAAATTCTTACTCAATCTTCCTTTTCTTCAGACTCCAGGCTACAGTGCCAATGGAATTTTTAATGGACAACTCAATGAAAATGCCAGTATAGCATGAGAACAGTGCAGAATGAGAAGTACACCACCAGAAACAAATGTAAGCAACTTAGCTTTTTTCCTTTACTAATAGTGGAATATAAAGCCCTAATGAACTCTGTCTTTGCAAACAATTTTTATCATGTTTTGAATCTTTGGACCGGGGCTGTTTTGACGTTGGTTTCTTGGGAATTACCTTCTTGGCTGGAAGACATAGAACGCCATACAAAAATAGGCATCATTTATCACAGAGGACATTCTTTTCTTCCAAACTTCCTCTTCCTCACATGGAATCTATTAATGCTTCATTTAAGATCCTTGAGTACATAGGACACACTCTCCTATTTTCTTTATATTTATCTTTGACCCTATCACAGGTGACACACTTAATGCCAAAGCTGATATTCCTTGTAAAGCGTGTCAAGAGGTTCAGTACATCCAGCCTGAAGGAAATAAATTTTCTATATAAATGGGAATGTGCAAGTTGTAAAATTTTATGCAGTAATTGAATATGTTCTGTTTAAAGTCACATTAAATGTACAACAGCAAGGCTTACTACAAGGGGAACTCGAAAGTCATGTAATAAAAGGAGGGAAGACAAGAGGACACAAACTTGGAGCATAAGTGCCCTTATCCAAATTAATGTTTCAGTTCCCCAGCTTCCAAGTATTTAAAAGGTTTTGGGCTCAATATGAAAGAAAAAGACAGAGAATGTGGTTGCTTTTAAGATTTGTTCTAAGAGTTTTCTCCTCACTTAGGTCATCACTGAAAGAGATAAGAAAACAGAGTTCAGTCTGATGGCTGCAAGCTCATGGCAAGGAAAACAGGAGTTCCTCAGACCCTTGTAAACCAGCAACATGTTGCACAATCTGATTCTCACTCCAAAACCTAAATATTGTTTGTCTGTTGACAACAGAGATTATAAACTGGCGAGGTACCCTCTGCTCCAGGGCTCTGGTGGAGTGCCCTCAACAGGGCTTTGTGCTGAGAACATCTGACTGTGGCTGAGATCCCAGCAAGTGGTCTTGAAAGAAAGGGTCTTTTGAGAGACTCAGACTGGCAAGAGTAGAGATCTCACACATGGAGAGGAAAGGTGGATCAATAAGCAGCACACAGGAAGCGAAGACATTGGAATTTTAAAAGATGGCAATTAATTTCCAGTAGAAAGAGGAGCTATGCAAATTTCAGCCACTGAAAATCAGCACAGGAAACAACTGACATTTTGAATGGAAGGTGAATGTTAAAACAGCTAAAAGGGAAAAGGAAATTGGTAAGCAATCATGAAAGTGCATGAGAAGTCTCTTAAAATATTGGAAGCAAGCAAATTTCTGGACAGTTCCAGGAATTTGTCAGACCATTAGGAACTGAAGAACCAGCACAGAAAAAACCCAAACCAACCAACCAACCATTCAAAAGTATTCTTTGAATCCTGTTTTCAAGCTAGACTATGGTGTGAAGATCTCATTCAGACACAGCAAATATAGCCATCTCAGCTTGTTTTATCCAAACATTTAAAGGTTTTTTCTTCCAGGTATAACTTCCTTACACAATAACCTGACACAATTATTTTTCACATGTATCTCATCATCAGTTATTTCAGTGAGATAACAACTTGAATATATTTTTCTGTCTACAGAGTAAGAGCCATAACCCAGTTTACTAAACCCTTTTGAGGGAGTTATCTAGCTCAGAACACAGCCATTACTGCATCTATTTTTCCTCTGAGAAGATCTGTATATCTATCTCATCAACAGCACCATTTGGAGTTATTTTACATAAAAACAGTCAGTCTCATTAATGTCAGAGGGATGTAACAGACAAGAAACGACATTATCACTGTATAAAAAACAAGCATTTGCCTGTATGGAGAGAACTTTATAGCAGAATATTCCCTTTACAGTGTCTGAGGGATACCATCAACTCTGTAGGCAACACAAGCTGAACAATTCTCTGAGGTTGTGCAGTAAGGGATGACAGAACAAAGCAGAGTTCCTTGGCATTGTGACTCACATTCCTTTGCTTCACTCATTAGGCACCCTTTCTCCATTTGATTTTTTATTCTCTCTAATACTGTCTGAAATAATCACAAATTAGTGGATAAAACAGAACAATGAAAACCTGGTTATTTCTTATCTAGTAATTATGATTTTACTCCATGAACTAGTGTATTAATCAGTTTCCTTTCCCCCAGCTACTTTTTCTTTCATAATTGTGCTTGTGCTGGAGAATGGTTGTGTTCTTGGATCACTTCAGGGTTTTCCTCCCTTTGGAAGAGTGAGTTTATAGCTATTTATAGGCACTGAGTCTAGCACCACAGCTTTGAATGTCTACCTCCATGAGGAGACTGAGGTCATCATCAGACCTGAGTGTAGAGAGGGAGAACAGAGTAAAACTCTGCTGTCTCAAATGCAGGTCCTCTTCAATCTGCAACAAAACTATGAACTATTTTTTTAACCACTATCTGCCATAAATTTATGATATTCATTTGATATTAAAAATCAGATTAGTTAATCTGTAGCACATGGAGTAAATCCCAAGGGGTTTCAGCTCTATATTATGTTGATTCACATGTCATGTCTTCCAGCAGCAGATATTTGTAATTAGGGATTGACATATATTTCAGGAGTAAATATAGCTATTGAAATAATTTAATTCAGAAACACTTTCTCCAATAAAAACTTTATTTCAGTGATGCAACTTATTGTATTAATTTAGATCATTTATTGAGATGGCCTCAGAAGCCCTGAATAAAGTACTCTTAAAATCCATAGAAAGCTGGAACATCAGTTGTGACTTTCTGTCGTTCTGTACAGTTCTGCTCCCAATAACTGCTGTTCTCCACTAATGATAATTAAAGAAAGATAGTGCTAGATTTTAAACTCTGTTGCAAACAAAGCATGAATATGTATTTACATAGTGCCCTACAGCTACAGGGCTTCATGCTGTGATCCCGTGGTAAGGTCAGAAGTTAGGAGTTATTCAAGTTTTCACACAGGATCTCAAGGGTAGCAAATGGTCATGTAGGTGATCCAACACTGCCTGATTCCATGAAAATGCAAATGCAGCACCACTTCCTGGGCAGGAACACCATCCTGGTCTCTTCTGGTGTTTAGGAAAAGATGTGTAACAAGTATGCAATTACTTAAAGCTCTGAGTAAGAACCAGCTCTAGTGCTTCAGACCTGATGTCCTGGCTGTGGTGAAGGCAGTTACTGGTCTGTGCCAAAACCTGAATCTGTGCTTCAAAATAAAGACAGTCATTCACATCTGCCATCACAAACTCTTGTGCTGCTCGAGCAGCTGTGGATGTCCCATCCCTGGAAGTGTTTAAGGCCAGGTTGGATGGAGCTCTGAGCAATCTGGTCCACTGAAAAGTGTCCCTGCCCACAGCATGGGGGTTGGAACTGGAAGGTCTCTGAGGTCCCTTCCAGCCCAGGCCATTTGTTCTATGATTCCCTGGTTCCAGGCTTTGAAATAGTTACTGGAACCACATTCCCAACGCAGCTGCAGTTTGCTTAACTCTGAGCACAGTGGAACTTCAAGCCTTTAGGTAATGACTTCACTACAGATACTTGGATAGGGAAAACAGTCTCTTAATTTGCTGCAGCATCCTCAGTTCTCCAAAGGCCATCCTAAAGGATGATTCATTGCAATCTCAATCATTTTAGGAGTGTGTGCAGAGCAGCAGTTTTATGGAACAGTGCATATTTTTATGGTAAGGTGTATTAATGGCTGCCTCCAAGCATTGTGCTATAAATTAATTATGTCACTTGCTATTCTTGTTAACCTCTTACAGGCTAACAGGGACCATCCATCTGATTGTCTTTTATTTTAAAATAGTGCCATTAAACATTGGGTAGTCAGGAGTATGAAATAAGTCCTCAAATGAATACAATTTCATATAAGTATACCAATATACATATATACAGGTATATGTATTTTTTTTAATAAATATATGGACATACACAGTAGGCATTCCTGGCAGAACTGATATGTGTTATTATAGTGACAGTATCATGATTTCATTAGCACGTGATAAGGGACTGCTTTTCTCAAAGTATAGGAAGGAGAAATGGAAAACATAGAAAGTATGTTCTTTCCCAGTTGAAGTTCAAATTTAATAAATCAGGCTTTAACCCAGTGCCAACCTGGACTTTTGAAAAAATACAAAATTGAAATATGTTTCATTATTCCCTCATTCTGATTTCATGAAATGTCAAAATAACATTTCCTGGGTGGTCAAAGTCTTTGACCAGATCTAGCTGCAATACTCCATGGGCTTTGCAGGCCAAAACAGAACTGATTTTTTACATAAAATGAGAAACTTGCAATCATTTTCTTTCAAAGCTGGTTGAATGTTCTATGACAGTATCCAGGCAGTCTCCAAAATATTCAGAAAATAAAATATTAACTCCCATCAGCCTTCAGATCTTCAGATTCTATTACATTCTTATCTCTAACAGGAATAAAACTAGGTTTCTTTTGAGGTCCATTTAATTACAATACAGATCTTCTATGGACTTCCTAAATACTTACATTGATGATACAGCCTTTTCAGGATGGGAAAGGGGTAAGAGTGGTCTGCAGTGCAACTCCAAGCCAGACTGTGGATCTTTTCCCCTTTCAGTTTTGGAGATTCCTGTAAGCAGAACTACATTTCCTAAAAAATCTAGAACCTAGGAGACCTAGATTGTTTCCCTGTGAAAAACCTGTCTTCCCACCAAGTCAGAGCTTTTGTTCTGTTTTTAATGCCAGCTATGAAAAGAACAGGGCAGCTCCTGCCCCGTTTACTCAGGAAATATTTTTTGCTGGAAAAAAATGGTTTCAGATAAGTAGTAGTTGATATAAATTGGTTTTCATTATAGATGATATTTATTAAGAGGAGTTGTTTACACATAGATCACCAGTGTGAAGGATAGGAGCAAGTGTGTCAAAACCAGGCATGTTTGCATTAAAAGAGGTGGGAAAACATCAGGAGACAGGGGGGTGGTGACATCAGGAAAAGAAGAGGGAAGATGTGTGAGGAGTGGAAGAAAAGACACAGGCCTAAAGCACGAGGGCTGAGGTGAAAAAGTGAAAGGGAGGCTTGGGGTAAAAGGTGACAGGATCAGAAACTGTAGCCTGGAAATCTATATAAAGGAATCACACTCATTCTGAAACAAAAAAATAAAGTGACCCTCGTCCCTTCAGTGGTTCCAGGGGAAAGGGTAGACTGCAGAAAGCAAAGCAGGAGCAACAGACTCATCTAGGGGAAGGAGAACCATATCACAGAGACATTTTTATGCCTGGTGCCGGATTTTTACTGCTTGCAAAATTGTCTTTTCAGATAACACACATGAATGGAATTTATAGTGTTTCATTCTTTAATACAAACCACGCTTTCTGCTTTTATCAGCTCCATCCTGCATTTGTGGCGATATTCAGCTCATTTCCCTCTCAACACATTCATGGCAAAGCCTTTTTGGACAGGGAGAGCAGAGAGGGGAATATTTTAAATGCATGCAACATTAGAGTCCGGTGCAGCTCTGGAAATTGTAGTCCACCTTTTCAAATAACTCCTCCTTTTGCCCAGCTTTCTGGAGCAGAGCTGACTGCAGGGCACTCCTGGATGGAGCACTCCCATCTCTGAGGGAGACAGCACTGGCAATACAAACAAACCCTTAAAACTGAGACTCAGGTGTAACCTTCCACCCTCACAAAAACAAGCTCCAACAAATCACTGAAACCCAGTCTTTCTCCCCAATAGAAGGTTTAAGTTGCAGCCAAAACAGGCTCAGTATTATCCACCCTTTCAAATTTTCCTTGCACCGAGGCTTTCAAAAGCAATTTCCTACTCTTAAAGTCCAAGGGAAAGTATTGATCTGCTGCAGAATTACCTTTACACACATGGGTTCACACTCTTTTTGAGGCAATCTTAATTAGCATCTTTTTTTGGCTGTTCCCTATTTACTGCTCCCTAGTGATGCAGGAAATTCTCCCTTTGGTATAAAGGAAGCCTTAGGAGAATGAAATCTTCAGCTGTATTAATCCAGGTTCTTTGAAGTTGATCTGGAATTCCCCAAGAAGCAAATGTCTATCTGGAGGTTCAGTGTTATTCATCACATACCACACTGAGCATAATGACAATTCTTCCAAAAGTTTCCACGGAGCCCCTTTTTGTTCTCTTCTCGCTCGGATTTGAAGGCTGAGCTTCGACGCCAAACAAATTTTCAAATGAAAATCGTTCAAAAAGCTTGCCAAACATTTCAGTTTGCAAGTGTCAAAACAAAATTTTCTGACCTTAACAGAACGTCTTTTTCTTCCCGAAATAAAATTGTCGGATTTGTCAGGTTTCTGTAAAACATTTTACTTGGACGCATTGGCATTTTGTAATCTCTGATAAAATGTTCTGTCAAAATATTCCCAGCTGGCCCTATAATAAGGCAGTAGAGATTTCCACCAGTTGAAGACAGGTCTTTTTTGTTCAGATACAGCCATTATGAGAAGAAATATGTACATACATAATGAACATTTGCTATGTAGACCCTTGTATTTATTACTTTTTGCTATAGTTTCCTCCTGTATTAAAAATGAAGGATCAGGATGGGCACGTTCTCCTTATATTTGCAAGTAATCAATTTAAGTCACTTTGTGAAAACACTGGGAAAAAATAACCCCCAAAAGACCCCCACTCTATTAACAGAAGCACATTCAGCTGTTCAGGGAGAGCCTTTCTGGAGGAGGTCTTAGGTTTTTTTTCATCCTCCACAAAACTGCACGTTATTAACTCCTGTGCTCTGCTGCAAAATAAAAGCTCACAGTAATAATATCAGCAATCTACAAATTCAGTGTGAGAATCTACGAGAAAACACTGTCAAAATGAGCAGATTTTTTTAATTCTGAATAAAAAAACTCCCTTTGGTACATTAAAATCCCACATTTTGAAAATCATGGCGTACCACTTACATGGAAATAAACCCGATAATGACTGTCCCACTAATCCTACCCGTGCCAGGCCTTTCCTGGTCCTCTGCTGACACCATTATGCTGAAGCCCCATCTGGTTCTGATGTCAGAGGACTCCAGCAGAGACTGGCACCGTTACTCAGTAATCTGTAAAGGTTTTATTTTTGCTACAAGGGTTTTCAAACTGTGCAGCGAAAGGGATGAGCAGGACGCAAAGTCAAGGAGAGAAAAATTGCCAAAAGATGACACAAAATAGGGGGGAAATGAGCAAACAGACCTGGGCTGAGGAATTCAACCCTCTCTCCATAAAGCTTTTTGTTTTTTTCTCTCCTAAAAAAAAAAAGTCAGTGTAATATTAGGTTTAGTGGCCAGTTTAGGCTTCAGCTTGGATTGAAATTATTGAGAGAGAAGGGTAGAAAGGCTGGCACTTCTGAGGCTGGGCATGGTGGGGAAGCAGCTGCAGAGCCCATCAGCCTGAGCTCTGCTCCTGCCCTGGCCAAGCCACGGAAGGGCCAAGACATTTCTGCTGTTCACACCCACCCTCAGGACATCAGGAGCCACTAATATGAGC
Source organism: Myiozetetes cayanensis (assembly GCF_022539395.1). NCBI lineage: Eukaryota > Metazoa > Chordata > Aves > Passeriformes > Tyrannidae > Myiozetetes > Myiozetetes cayanensis. The sequence continues at coordinate 1,496,328 of NW_026086826.1, read as the reverse complement.
CAACCAGCACTGGGTTTGTAACAGGTAGGCTCTGAACAAATGAAAGTAATTAAAACTAATTAAAATATAACCTGGAAGGATGTTTATGCAGATCTTATCAAGGAGCAATGAATTTAGCAAGTGCATACAGCAAGAATCTGCTAAATAAACTTGTTTGAAAACTCATGAACAGGTTCATTACTCCAAGAGATTGGAAGGAGTTGTTTAGGGTTCCAAATTCAATTAATAATATGCTATTTTGAACGCTTTTTCCTGCTAATATTCTTATGATACACTATTCCCTGTTTGCTCTATACACCCTCCTACATCACAGCTACTGAACACGATTTGCCCAAAATTCTACTGTTTTCCAGCTGATGATTTTAAGCCCATTTAGCAGGGCAGACCAGTGAGTTGCTGAAGGCCTGGTCAAAACTTCCTCAGCCTCAGCTAATGCCTATCTGGAGATGCCAGTGCAACTCGAAGGGCACAGGCTGTAACTTCTCTTTTTTTCCTGCTTGGCAGAGTGGTTCACTGCTTTTTTTTTTTTATTTCACCTCATATAATGATTTTTAAAACCTGTGCTTTCAATACAGCATTGCTTCAAACCTGAAGGAAGTTTTCAAAATTACTTATTTCTTCTTTTCTTTAAGCAGATTTATGATATGCATTTAATTTCATAAACTTAGATGACATGAGAACAAAAGAATATCTTGAAATTTCTTCAAGCATTTCTATCACTGAGAGTGTATGCTGAATATAACATGCAATTTTCAAATCTAATCTCTTGAACTCACATGTTTTATAATATTGAGTTTACTCATTGGAAATTAGGTACTGTCTGGTGGAAAAAAAAAATCTCCACCCAGATCTTTATGAAATCGTAAAGCTGGAAATTTTCCTCATTTCTTAGTGCAAATCCATTCCTAAAACGGAATCATTTCAGCATTTGAGGAATATTTTGGAGGTATAAAATGAGTGGACTGACAAACTCAACAATGAAGCCTCAAGAACATGAAGACTAAGGGGCTGGTTCCATCTCTGTCCTTTCCCTAGAAATCCACACTCAGCTGTGAGATTGGGGAGATGAATCAGTGATGGTTGGTTAATAAGAGGTTCTTTTTCTAGTTCAGTGAATAGCAGCTTATTCTTTTATTGCCCCTTGCCCTGTATAGTCACCCTCCAACGTCATCTCTTTTTCTCCTTCTACAGCAGCTTGGCTTCAAACATAGATCAAAACAGCCACTCCAAGCTTTGGGGATTTTTCCTTATAAAAATAGGAGTTTTGGCTTGGTTTCCTGGTTTGCTTTCGGGTTTGGTTTGTTGGTTTTGTTTGTTTGTTTGTTTTGTTATTTGTTTTTATTTTTCCTCTTAATAATGATTCTGCAGAACTAATTATGTATGATTACTTCAATACTCTTAAGTAGCCAGTCCCTCACTGATGCTGAATAATTTACTACTTCTGTGGAACCAAATGTGGCCTAATTTAAGTGGCCTAAGCTCCAATTTATTAATACCTGATTTGAGAGCTGCTAACTGAAAGCCCCAGCATGTACTGCCCACGTCTAACACCATGTACTGGTGTAAGACAGAAAACCACAATCTGGAAACATTAAAAAAAAAATCAAGAGAAGTTACTATTTGTTTAGAGTGTGTTTTAGCATGTAAACCTCTTGTTTATACATGATGTGTGCATTTTAAATTGAACTTTATCACAGTTTCAACTAAAACACCTAGTAAACCAAATTACAGCATGGAGAAAGCTGTTGTCTCTTGCCTGCTTTCTTTATTATCATGAAATCTGCTGGAAAAATGCAAATACTCTCAGTACTTTCCTTATTATACAGACATCTTAATTTTAAGAACTGGTCCCATTTGTCATGAGAGGAAGGAGCATTATAGCATAATGAATCCTCTCATTTCCTCTAATTTTTAATAAAAAGTTTAAGCAGTTAAACTGTGCAATCCGCTGGTGTTCACTAATGACACTGCATATTTTAATGGTGTATTTATTATGCAGCCATGCAGACAGAGCAGGAAAGATGTTCTGAGGATACATTTTTAGTCTCCAGTTTCAAATGTTGCAGGCAAAATGTAAAAAGACCCTGCCTTGTACACAGATGCAGTGCTTGGGGAATTTCCAGAAGAACTGCTTTGCAAAATGGAAGGCCTCTCTTTTCTTTTCATACATTGAAATGTCTTCCAGAAACAGGGATAAACAGATATTTGGGCTTTCTGTTGGTAGAACCCAACATCACTGGGAATCAGTTCTCCCTCTCATCCTCTGCTGCAGCTCTGGACAGAAACGAGCCCTTTGCCTCCACCTACAAAAGAGTGAAGCAACTGATTTATCAACCATCTTTGATACTTTGTGATCATCTCTTGAATCTCTTGGTAATCATCTCATTTTACACTTTAGGAACAGCAGACTGGAAAGGGTTGGTCCTTGCAGTGCCAGTAGTTACTGTACCAGTTCTCCCAGTTAACTCAGCTCCACTAAAGTCACCCTCCACAATTTGCATGACTTTGGTCAGTGTTGCAAAAATGAATGCAGGATTAGCCCTGAAAAAACAATTTAGTCTCCATGGTGATTTAATTCTAGGCCTCTCTGAGGAAACTTTCCAAAGGTCCCCACGAGAGCCGTTAAATTATTCATCGTGAATAATATTTATTCCAAATACTTTTTCCTGGTTGAAAATGACTCCTGAGCTGGGCCTTGTTGTTCAGGATTACCTGCCAAGTAGCCTGAGAGGTAAACAGGCATTTTGGAACAGGCACACAGGAGATGGTAAACTCACATAACACACATGTGAGTGTGTCAGCCTTTGAAAATGTAATTGTTCTTGTTGGAAATGGTTTTTCTTTAGGTTGCAGGCTCTCAAAATTCTGGTAAATGGTATGCCACAAGCAACAGGAGCTGAACTTGCTGTTTCTCTCCGTGCAAATTGTCACAGCTCATCTGCATTTCTATTCATCCAGCTGGAGAGGACCCCGTGACGGTGACGTTTGCTGCAAAGGCATTTGCCTGTCAGGAGGGCCTGATTCTTTTCCACTGACTGTGTTGGTTGCAACTTTCAGACTCATGATGACTTTCAGTCACTTCCAATCAGGCTAATAAAACTCAAGCCAATAATTTGGACGTCCAAGACCATCGTGTCACCATCACAAAGTTCCTGAGCTCCCGCCCCCTCCTGGGACTGCTCAAAAACAGGTGCAGTTTTTGGTACCACGAAATGATAAATTGCAGAATATTCCTGGAGTTTAAATATTTCTGAGAGAGCAATTCTTCACTCCCTGCTGTTTACAAGGGAAATACTGTCTACAAATAATACATTACATTAACTGTCCTCTTTATCATAAAGCCATGTTGAATACTTGTAACATTTATAAAAAGACACCAACTGATTGCGAGATGAGCGTTACCCTTGAGCAAATTATGAACACATTTATTTCAGTCTCATGCGTTTGAAACTAATTTTCTGGTAATATCAAAAGTGTTCATAGAATTAATTTCCTGTCAGTTCAGCAGTATTCAAGTGAATATTTTATGATTTTGCATTAGCTGTATTTGTCTAGAGTTGTGACATGATCGAGTCATTCTCTGAGGGAAACACATTAATAATTAAACTCTGTCCAATGTGGAGTGCTAAGGATGACAGCATAATTGTACATTTCAGGGACCGTTTCACGAGGCAGAGAATGAGAATTGCCCTGCCACCATTTAAATGTCAATTTAGAATTTCTTTCTGAAATTAAAACAGTGTGGCAGAAAACAAAGAGGCAAAAAGGAGGGGATAGAAAGAACTGAAGTCAAATTTGAATCCTTGTCCCCTTTTTGCATTCCCTTTCTTTTAAAATGTGAGCTAAATGTAAATGGCATTCCGAGAAGAAAAGGAGAAGGAAGAAGGCAGATAAATGATCACCTGTAAGATTTTTTTTCCCCCCCCTTTCTTTTGGCTATATAATATCATCACTGGTTGTAGTGCTAGAGCTGTTTAGATGATAAATGCAATGTGCATAGATTAGCTCCAGAGAAAATACTGTTACCTGACACTGGAAGCTTTGATTGGTTTCAGCCCTTACATTTGACTCCTTTTTGCCCTGATAACTTCAGCAGTATTTTAAGATTTTAATCTACTTTCTAGTCAAATACACACAGACAGATCAGTATTTTATTTATTATTTATGTTTCTTTCTCAGCTTCCCAAAGCTGATTGGGCTTTAGCTAAAAGGTGTCCGAGATTTCTGAGGAGTATATTCTGCAAGCACTTCAGCTTCTCCCATGAAAAGTGCCTGTATTATTCTGGAGAGACAGCTGAGCCACATTTACAGATTGTGCATGCAGACCACTCAAGAAGCACGTGTTCTTAGCAAATGCATAAATTAGAGACGTATCAACGTGTTCCTAAGACTCTCCCTTTTCCCCACAGTCTGTGCCTGTCGTCATACCAAACATCCCCCTTTTTACCAGGGTCCAGCTGATGCTTCCCTCATTCACTGCATCTTTCTCCACTTTCTCTCTAGGGCTTCATATAAAAGCCAAAAGGAGAAAATGTAGCTGGATGGACTCAGGCAAACACCAAAAATGGCAAGAAGTCTCCTTTCTGTGCCTCTGCTTTAGATCCCTGCCATGCTGCTTCCATCTTCCATTTTCCCTGCTCCTACCTCACCCTTACAGAGCCCTGGCTTTTCTTGCACGTTCCCTTCAGTCGATCCCCCCCTGATAAATCCTTCGTCCGTTTTCATACGAAAACATTTAGCAAATTGCATCCCCTTCCTACCATCTCTGTGTTCATTCATTTGTGCTAAATCTTCTCCCTCACCCATATTTTCCATCTCATCCATTTAGATTATAAGCAGCTTAGGAAAAGCGTTTGCTCCTCTGCCTCTGTACCTCATCTACCACAACAGTCGCTACTTGGCCACAAGCATATGAAACATGATTGATTATAATAATTCATTTCATTTCGCTCAACCCACTTACATCTCTGTGGTATAATTCAAGAACTATTTAGGGCAAACAGGAGCCCTCAGTGTGTGCAATCGCTGTGTTTTAAGGGGCAAGTTTCAGATTATTTTTTTTTTGGCACATTATGTAAAAAAAGGAGTGTTTGATCTCAACAGCACGCTGATTTCCACATTTGGGGTTGTTTTGTGGGCCACTTAAACGAAAGCAAAGCAAGCAGAAGAGAAATCCCTGTGATGCTAAAAGTGATTGATGTCCCTTATCACTGTCTGTGTATGCTCATAGTTGGGATTTCACTAGAAATACAGTTCCCAAGTACTACTTAATTTTGCATTCACTAAGGAGGAATCTCACAACAAACTTCGCAGTTTCAACGTTATTTCAACATATTTATGGAACGGTATAAAGGAGCATTTGAGTATGAAATACACATTAGAAAGATGGCAATTTTTTGCACATCAGTTTTTACCTGTACATTTCTAGAGACGGAGAATGCTGACGGAATGTTCAAACACACAAAGTGAAAGAGAAGATGTTAAAAACATGACAACAAAAGCTATTTATGGGGCTGGACTGTGTGAAACCATGGCTGGGTTAGGCCAGCGTATAACAAAGTGAAAGAACACATTTCTCCTTGTTAGATAACTATAACTAAGATATGGTTGTTGTGAATGAGTATCCATGTCTGTATAAACTCATAGTTAAATAACCTGTAACAAGTGGTTCGTTTTTTACTGACATCTGTTTATATTAGTGGCTTGTTTCAGCACAGCTGTCTGTGCTATGTGACTTCATGCAGCCATGGAACCACTTTTAAATTCTATAAAACTAGCTAAAGCAAGAGATTTTGACAGCAATTACACCTCATGTGAAAAATATCAGTGCTGTGAACTTCTGTCAGGGAAGACCTCCTTACTCTGGTAAAGTATTTGACCAGAGAAGAAAGCACAACTCCTCAGTGTTCACTGAGCCTTTCATTATTTCTGAACACACTTTCATCCTGTCCCTGATTCTCCACACTTTCAACACTTGAATTCTCTCTAGTATTCAGATATTAGAGCTTGAGAACAATCAATTGCTTGTTGTTTAGGGCTTTTTTTCCCCAAATATTTAACTGTATGTAACATGTTAGAATAGATTAAAGTCTTTTCAAGTGTCATGCTTTGAGAAGTGTGTAAATAGGATCACAGAAGATACTTAGTGATTCACGCTGTTAGGAGGCTGATAAATTGTTTCATTTTAAATTCTAAGAGCAGCTAATATTAAGGAAGCCGATAGGATTTATCAGATATGATTCTTTTCCTTAGACTTTTAAACTACTTCTCCAAAATGTTCTTTTTGTGGTAATTTCTCTCTGATTCCAATGCGATTATCTAGAAGAGTGTGATGGCATGACTTCATAGGCATGTGATAAAATTTTGCCCTTTTTGAGCAAAGAATAGGATTCACACCTGTGAAACTCCAGTTCACTAGGTCCCTTTGTGAGAACACAGAAAACATGTGAACCCAGTTTAATAAATATTTATAGGTCCTAAGTATTCATTAGTAATTAAAATGGTAATGCTAATGCTTTAACAAATTAAAGCATCCTTCACTTATTTCATATAGAACAGCTTATGTGCTTATTCACTATACTTTAATGCTTATTCACTACACTTTAATGCTTATTCACTACACTTTAACCTTAGGAACACAGGTGTTTTCTGATCAGAAGTAAATCTTCAGAGATTTTTCATCCCTTACTATTCCATCTTTTGAGCAACTGAAACCTCAATTAAAGTGTCATTTTCCCCACCTAATGTCAATATTGTAGGTTTTTCAGCTCTATTGACATTTTCCTTTCTTTTGTTTTGTCTTACTACACCCTAGATTTTAGCTGAGCCTTGGTCTTGCATCACAATCTGTGTGCATTGTTGATACAGTTCCAGCCATGAAATTTGTCCTTGCATGCATCGCTAGAACTTCATTAATGCAAAGGGGGACACTTCTGCTATTATTAGTAACATCCAACAGAGTGAAGATCTCTTCATAGCCAAAGGAGACAGAATAGCTTCCCTAGACAGTGATTCAGGGCACTCAGGATCCTACTTTTCACCACTCATTACAGAAGTAACTTAGAGTTCAGTGTCAACAAATCAATGATCCGTTCCCTAAAATTAGATTTTTATTACCCAAAACTCTTCTTATACAAGTACCAGTTTATCCTTGGTCTTTTTGCATGGTGAATTGATGACCTTTCGGACAAAAAGGATAAAAATCATTATTCTAATTTGAAACAACAATGACACCCCCCTCTCTCCCGCCCTCTGCCACTCCCACCACTGACATAAAGAGCTCCACAACCTTCCTGCCCAAAACAGATCAGTTTTGCTTCCTCTGAGTGCATGAGGAAGCCTTACAAAAACAACACACTGCCCATGGAAAGCACTGGCTATTTAGAACAAATGTGTCCTGTAGGAATTCATTCTGGAGCTCATGTTTCTGCTAATGATGATGATTATGATGAATAACTGGCTTTTGCTGTTGCTTTTTTTCTGCTGATTCCCCAGTTCTTGATGGAAGTATTGTTGCTACAGTTATTGCTGCTGGTCCAACTGCATAATGTGAGCAGAATGCACAGAGGTACAAACAAGCTCTTCAGCAGCCAAGGGGAGAAACCTGTAATTTTACAGCCAGGAAGCCAAACTGCCAGTGAGCACCAAATGCTGCAGGAGGTGTGCCATAGCAGGCCCCTGGGAGAAAATCCCAAGCAAGAACTGGCAGTGGCTCTGGGTCATGATGCATTAAAGAAACCTGGGGCCCCGTGTTTTGGGGGATTGTTTTATTTTTTTCTATATGTTAACTCTATAGCCATGTATTAAAAAAAAACCCCACAAACCAAACCAACCAACAACAAAACAAAACAAACAAAAAACCCCAAACCCAAACAAAAACCACAAAAAAACCTTAGAAAAAGACAACTGAGGCAGGATCTGTGCTTTATTGACCTCACTGAATCAGATGTAATGGTGCTTGGTAGCACAAATGGTCACTACCAGAGCCAAATGGGGACATGACTGTTGCTATTATCTTTCAGTAAATGATTCCCAGACATATTTAGACTACAACCCTCTTGTAAATACTCCACCTTTTTTTTTTTCCAACATGCTTTATAGCACTTCACATTGTATGGCTCTGTTTAATGAACAGAGCTACCCTGAGAACAAAGCAAATCTAAGATAAACAAACATAATTTAAAATGGATAACAAACACAAGCAAACATTTTTGATCTGTGTCCAGTAGCTCAGAATCTTCAAGGGCTGCAAAAAGCTACAAATGGTCTTTCTGATCAGCTTAGGAGCCTACAAAGGTATCAACTGTTTAATCCAGAACAGAGTATCTCATTTACAGGCAGCCTAATATCATAAAGATCTAATGACTAGAGAGATACTGCATGATACTGTCTTCTATTAATTTCTTGATAGTCTTTTCCTGCAGCACAAAAAGCTCCTGTCATTAGGGCAGCTGATATTTTTGTAATTTAGGGAACTTACATAAAATTAATGGACTAATGACACAGAGTCAGAACACTACCCTGTTTCTCTAAGTATGTGCAACCAGGTATTTGACTTTACAGGGAAGGCTCCCAAAACCCTCCTAGATCCGAGCACAGATCTGCTACTAAATCTTAATGGAAGTCTAAAGGCACTGAAAGAGCTTTGGACTAAAGGTATCTTTCTCAAGAGAGCTAGTTTTCTCATTCCTGTCTGCAAGAAGCTGACTTTCCACACTCCATGCTCCAAAGACAGGAAAAAAATACCCTTGAAATTCTGGTGAGGAAAGAGAAAAACAACTCTGAAAACTGCCAGAAAAAGACTTGTGTGTGGATTTAGAATTCTAGAGCTCTAGAGGGGAAGTTATATTCTGCTTTCACAGCAGGACAGAGGGACGTTGTTTAGATGTGGTTGGGAAGATTGTCAGAAATCAAAAACTGCAAGGCTCAAAAACACAGGTTAAGATGCACAAAAAAGTTCTCCTGCCCATGAGGTCCCAAAGAACAGCCCTGCAGGATCAGAAAATGACTGACTTGTTTTCTTTTTTGAGAGTTACATCCAGATGAATGCAGAAAACCAATTACTTCCTCGGAAACTCTAAGCAAAGATCAAGTGAAAGTGCAAGAGGTAAAGCAGAAGGCTCATCCCAGCAGAGGTGAGCAAAGAGGACATTTGGAGATATGTTGGTGTGACACAGGGATTGTTTTGGTCAGACCTTGTAGATGGCAAGCAGATTCAGACTGTGGCAGCAGACTGGTAAGTATCTAATGTGAAAGCTTAAAAGAACTCATAGAATTAACAATCAAAATTGTTCATATTTTTAAACCCTTCAAGGATCCCCAATAGCTGTAGTATTTGAATACTGAAGGATTGCAGTTGGTAGAAATAAACTGGTTTAACTTAAATCAAGGAAAGAAACAACTTCTTTCAATAGTAACATAAGGAGAAATATTTAAAAGACTCTGCTTTTTCAGTGTAGTTTTAGACACAATTTATCCTTAAATGGCTCCATACTTCCCTCGTTTATATGTTATGACACGCACTGGTAGACTGGCTGGAAAAGAGGTTCTCTGCACTGAGGGGACTGATTTTTCCAACGCCAGCTGAAGTCAGTGGCAATATTCCCATCCTGTTCAGTGGCTTCAGCACAGAGCCAAACCGAGAAATGAATCCTGAGACCAAATGTGCCACTTGCAGCCAGGGCGTCACACGACCAAACCCCTGATTTGTCGAGCGTTGTTCGTTTCGGCTCATTTCGTTACATCTTTGAACTCTACACTTGGTACAGCACGAGCACTCGAGGAGATGCAAGCTTCCCATTATTGAAATGACTTGTTTGTGCAGGCAGGACGAGATTTAAACAGCACCAAAGCCACGAGAGGGTCCTTACCGTGCGCCAAACGGGCCTGCGCGGTCCTCCTGCCCTGACCCCGCGTGCTCCCCTCTCTGTGGTGGAACTGTTTGCACTGGAGAGCCCTCCCATGGGCTGGCACGTAAATCTTCCAGATATCTCCGCTGCCCATCTGCTGTGGTGCTCCATTTTTAATGAAAATGGAAGGTGCCAGCCGTGAGTGGCTCTGCTGCGCCAAGTCTCTCCCACAGCGCCAGCCTGCCACGTCTCGGAGGAGTCAATTTAACCAGGCACGAGTTTCCAAGGCTTGTTTGTAAGTTTGTGATTAAAGGTCCTTGGAGATGAAGCAGAAAAACTCAAAAGGACCCAATAAGAGGCCACTTTGACAATTAAGCTGTCAGTGTGAAATTGTTAGCTTCAGTATATTCTCATGAGTTTCGTTTGTGTGGTTTTCCATCCGTAGTTTGTACAAGATTTGTATTCAGAGATAAACCCCCTTCCAAAGAAAATTTGTTATTCTTTCCTTTCAGTTGGCCCGTGGATTTTTTTTTTCCTAAGCAAGTCAAACCCAGTGAGGATATTACCAACATAATGCTAGATATCAATGCTGAACAGATCTATTTTCTTGTGGGGTTTTATATCTTGCAGACATGTAGTAAGGAAGCCAGCATAAAATAACTAGGTATTAGCTCAGAAGACTTCTAATTTTGTATCATACTTGCTTTTCTATGCCAGTTAATGTTTACTATTCATTTCAGTAACAATTCTTAAAAAAAACTACAAAGCTTTCTTTTTTTGGGGATAAAGGTTTTACCCAGGCATGGGAAGTAAAACAAAAAAAATCCAGATGCTTGAGAGATTTGTCACCATTAATTCAGAGAACATAACAAAAATAACTTTAAGAAAACAGACTTCAGAAAATATTGTTTCCAAAATTTGTGTTTTGTTTTCCCCACATTCTAGAGATGGAGAGTGGGAGTATCTGTAACTGCCTGTCTCAGCAAAGCACTGGAATAATGTGCAGGTAACGTCTCAAATATTTAAGTAAAGTTTTGAAATCCCAGAAGTAAAGTAAATCCAGATATTATTGACACATTAGCAAGGTCACAGAATTTACAGTTCAATGGAAATAGACAGGTACTAAATAACTCTGAAACTTGGATTATTTCTTGGATACTGCCACAGGAGCACTACATATTTACTACACTACCTGGAGTATGATTATTCTATAACCATTTGTATTCCTCCTATAAATCTGAGCAAAGCTCTCTCTACAAATGATTAGGGGATTAACTTTCCTTGTGAGTAGGTTCACATTATGCATGGTCAAAGTCATATCACAGACACACATGGAAAAGAACATTTCAAGGGTTATAATTACATTCACATGTTGGCTAATTGGGCCCTCAGGGGCCTAGTTCCTAATTATAAGAGGGAATGCAGGAAAATACCAGTAAAAAAAGTATGTATAGAACGAGTATGAGATTAAATGGGTTATGCTGGCTGTATAAAAGTCATAAAACTTGATAGGAAAGGAATGCAGTTACTTGCCAAGTATCTCTAAACCATAAATGGTTTTTTTGATATCATTATCAAAAGGAGTTGTGAGGAGGCTGTGTTGTTTTAGGGGAAGTCTGCAAACATCTATTGTAGCCTCAAGTGGTATTTTTTCATAGTTGTAAGAAAATCAAGTAATGATTGAGCCAGATGACAAAGAAATAAAAAGAGATAGAGAAACTTTTTACAACTTTGAGATCCAAAGAAGGTGAAAGCAACCTAAAGAAAGGAGAGGAAGAGGAGAGTCACGCACATATGTGTCACTGAGACCCACTGACCCACTAAGAAATGAAATGCTCTAAAAACTTTAGATATTCATTAATTAAAATGCATAAGCTTTAATGGCACTGTTTATTAGTTTAGCTAAGGGCAGAATTTTTATCTCCCATAATTGAAAACTATAGTTTATTACCTTGATTAGACACTAAGTAAAATATACAGGCTTTACTTTTTGCTCCATGTCTCTCCGAGGGAAATGCCTATAAGAATAAATTAAAGAACTTTTACAGGGTTGTAATTTATTTTATTTCCCATCAAATGGCATCCTTTTGACATATCTATAAAAGTCTCACTGTTTATAGTAGATGTGTATGTAATATTACATTACACCTCATAAGAGAAACTGGCAGGGACCCTGGAGCTGAATAAGAACAAGATTGTCTTTATCTCTTAAACCTGTCATTTTAATTTTCCACTCTAGACAGTGCTGTATAAGTAGCCTGACTTAAGTTCCTAGTGACTGCTAGACCACATTCTTGCAACATTTTGAATTTAGTACCTAATCAAATTGCTTTCAGTATTCTTATCTTGATTTATAGGAACGGGTATACTTGTGAGTATACCCAAAGGAATACAGTATTTTACAGCATTCTAAATGCAAATCCTGTTTTCTTATTTATGCTGTGGCCAGTGTAACCACACCATTAAAGAGAATTTAAAGTGAAATGCAGAAAAATTGAAAGGACAATCCTAGCATTCTAATGCCTTGAACAACCAACCTGATGCTCCCCAAACTGTGACAGCACAAAAGTGCTGTGAATGAATCGGGCTTTCAGACTTCACATGCTTAACCTGGTCTTTGTAGAGCTGAAATTCAATGCCCACTTTAAAAAAAAAAAAAAAAAAAAAAAAGTACATTGTGTCTAATTTAAAGTTTGGCTGTGACTACCAGAGTTATAATCATATAATACAGTCTCCAGGCTTCTGACCTAACCTGCCTGAGATGAGTGGCAGAACTGAAACCTCAGAGTCATTATTTTAGGCCATTTTTATATTTGGGAAACCAACACTGCATCATTTAGTGCTTTGACTTAACGTTTTCATCATATTGGTAATTGATAGGGATGTTGTACAGTCACAAGGTTTCAAATAATAATTAAAAGCTAGAAGGGCAAGTCTACCAGCTGAACATAAGCTAAGGGAAATCAGTGCTGATGCCGGTTTTCTTTCTGAGAATGTGGAGAGATGGTGGTTGGTGAGATGCAAAAAGGAGCAATTAGGAATATTGAGGTTAAGACTATTTCCTCTCAAGAAGAAACAAAGTGTTTAAGTAGGATTCTTGATACATGTTCCAAACACAAACAATAGTAAAAACAGATTATGTGTTCCCTCCTTGAAAAGAAAATAAATTAGAGAGTGAGAACTCCAGAGTGATGTATATTAACTGTGACACACTGTACAGAATAACACTGAAAAGCTTGCTAGCTAACTTAAAGTTTTCAAACAGCAAGGGTGGTGAAACTCCAAGTGATTATTAGCTAATGACAAAGGCAGAAAATCTGATGGCAATGTTGTTCAGAGACTTTTTCTGAGTACAGATACAGTTTCTTGTGAAAGGATTCAACAGAGCACTGTCAAGAAAAGTTATATCAACCCAGAAGAACAGACTAAAAAATGATCAAAATAGAATAAAATTTACCTAAGCATTATGAAACACTATATATCTCTGTATTTCTATTCATAGTACCTGAAGTTTAAGATTTTGATTTTGTAGGTTTAATACAGAGATAACTGTCCTGTAAGAAACAATTTTAAAAAGAGCTGAAGAGATCTTTGGAAATAACTGAGGTGATATCAAGAAGGGAAACAACTACTAGTCAGTGTTCATAGTGAGGAATGTTAAATAAACGTGATAGAAAAAGATATCTACGGAGAAAATAATTCACATTGCAGGAAATGAGGAATTCTGTTGTAGAACAAGAAAGTCAGGAGACAAATAGAGCACAAAAGTTCCACTCCTGTGTGGTGGTTTCTGGGTGAGACAGGTCAGAACCACCCCTTCAAGAGATGGTGTTGGAGCAATGAGGTAGAACTCATATACAAAGTCACTACTACCTAAAAACAAACAAAAAAAAATCACACAGGCCATTTTTTACCAAGTTGTTTTGCAAATCAAGAAGAATTACCACCAGGCGACAGCACGTCAGTCATGGTTTCGGTTTGTTTTGCTCTTCACAGGGCCCTGGAGATCCCAATTCCCTGACTGAAGACCAGCTAGGCAGCAGAAGTGGTGGAGCAGAAAACAGGCACTCAGAGGCAAGAAGTGTTCTGTCCAATTTCCACTGCAAATGAGTGAGGTCACTGAGGGAGAAAGCCAAGGAAGGGTTTAATCTTTAGGATCAGCTCTTCAAGTGATAAGAGCTGCAGTTTCCTGTTTTCTACCTGTGCAACAGGCAGAGGAATGTTTTCTGTCTCTCAGCTTTTCTTTCCTTTTGTTCACATTCTAAGGCTTTCCACGACAGAGCCTTATTGCATGGCTGCACAGCTTCTAATATTCACGGGGTAACAAAGATAAGTGATGGATTTTCTGATAACCCACTGAAATCAGCCAAATAGCTACCTTGCTGCACAGTGCCACCTCCACCACTATCTGCAAATAAGACAAGGTACTTGTATGGTCAAGCACTCTCCCTCCAATGCAACTTTTGCCCCCGCTGGCCAGAAGAATCAATATAGAATTCAAAAGGAAATTGTTCTAATAGCACACCATGGATAACTTTTGCACAGTTATATTAGGCTGATGTTATTCTACTGGTTTAGGTTCTTCTTACCTCTCCATAAAGGAAAGTAATGATAGATGGTAAGTTGTGAAAGAATTAGGTATCTTACCCAGTACTACTATTTCTGCAGATGATCATGTTCAGCTGAATGTTTTGTTCACAGAGAAAAATAGAGAGGAGTGTGGGGCTTTTTGGTCAAGGCTGTTCAGGGTAGCTCTGGTTTAAGGGATTGTTGAGATCACATAAATAAAGGGAAGAGTAGACCCCTACCAGGAGCAGATCAATAGCCAAGATGACTGCTTTTCATAAGATTCTTCCTTAATTACCAAGATTTTCTCGAACTACTTTATAAAATTTTGGTCTCCTTTCCTTAAGAAGTGCCCTTAGTTACATTTCCAGAAAGTTGTTTAGTTGAAGAAGAAAGTAATATGCCAAGACAGCAATTCACACTAACCCTGAAGGGGTTAATTAGATAAAGTTTTAACAGTTAAAAAGGAAAATTGGAAAGTGTCACAGCCTGGGATTTTTTCCAATACAGACATCAGATAGAAAACTTCCAGTTGTGTTTGCCTGACTCCTTCTGTCATCCAAATGCAGTACACAGGAGTGAGTCTGAGCTGGTCAGATGAAAAGATATTCATGCCTCTTTAGTGCTGTGCATACTGTAATTCTCGGTACTTCTCTGGATAATGATGCTATGTGCTCACTTCTCTGTTGAATAAAGATATACATTCAATGTAATTTCCAATCTTTTGGGGTGATAAAGCAAGGCAATTAAGAGTTGTGTCTGCTGCACAGCCAGGTCAGTTATGACTTCCCTGTTCTTTTCTCCTTGCTGGGCTTTTATTTTTTTTTTTTTTATTTTGTTCACCACTTTATGAAGACCCTGTTTGGGTTTCACTAATTGAAAAGGCAAGGTTTATATCTCCCTGTTATCAACCTCCTCAGGGACAGGAGCCTTGAAAAGGCACTGCAGAATTTGTTCCACTGCGCAGAGCCCGCCATCCACTGCGGGCCTTGAAGAGAGTGCCAGTTCACCAGCCTAAATTAATACTTTTGTAGCAAGAGGCAGATTTATATCCTTTACTGTGAAATGATGTATTTCTTCCCTTTTTTCAGTAGATGTGCTGATGTAACCTGAATGTAGTCTGTCACCACTATTATATACCCTGAATATGCAATTCTATGGGAAAAAAAAAACCACATCAGCAAATGCACAGTAAATAACAGGCCTGCAACACCACAGACCTGCATTATATTCATAAGCAATTTCAACTCTATTTGCTTATTTTTTCAAAATATTTTGGTACAATACAATATATTGAGCAGTTTAGCTGCAGGAAGCTACAGAATGCAGAATGTTTTCTGTCCTGTTTTTCTTTTCAGAACACATTCTTTAATCTGGTTCTAGATTACCCATCCTATGGCCAAAAATGTAAGGTCAGACTATAAGAATAAAATATATTTATTTATACATACCTAGAAAAGATCAGAAGAAAGACCTAGACACCTGAGACTTTTAAAAGTATTTTCTTTTTCTCACAAGGAAACATCAAAGTCAAATATGATCAGCTAGAGAGAAGAACTTTCACATCATGAACCTCATGAGAAAAATGGAAGAATTAGTCATTTATAACTCATGATAGAGAAGAATAAAAAGAATATGAGCAGACAGCACTTTATCTATTCCCTGGCTATATATGCAATACAAATCTCCATCTTAAGCAAAAAGCATATAACATGCCATAGAAGAATAAACCTTAGAGTTCCCTAAAATTGTCATAAAATTGTAATTATTTTCATAAATAGTAAAGAAACAAAAAAATCCCTCAAAATAAAGGGATTTTTTTGTTTGTTTTTTGTGGCTCCAGTACACAAAACTCACCCCTGCCTTTAGCCCTTTTATTACTCCAGCCTCAATTAGTCTCAATAGAATGTTTTATAAAACTGAGCTCAGTAAGGACAGCTCTTTTGCTTTCAAAGTCGTTAGGAGACCATTCTGGGTTTTCCTCCTTCAGCCTTAATGCTACATTTTAAATAGAAGGGAATATTTTAGCCTTTCTCTCTATTGCAACTTCTCATTTAATGGATTATTTTCCTAAGGTAGTGGTATGTGATGTATAACTGAAAAGAGTAGCTCAAATTCCAGTAGATTATTATGTGATTTGTATGAATACTCAATGTTCAGTATCTGTCACCTATAATTCAAGACTTTTAATCCTGTTTTATTCTATTATAGAAAAAAATTGAAATAGAAGTGTAAGTTTATAAAGGTGATTTTCAGGACCTGTTAGACTTTTCCTGGTGTTTCCTATGTATAAAACAACTTTCTACACTGCACATGTTATTTAAGGCTATTCTTGCTGTATGCTTTATGAAGTGGTAGGATATATTCTATATATTTACACAAATATCTCTAATAGAAAACCCATTTTCAGTTTGTAAATATCTTTAAAATGTGCATGAATTGCACATTACTCATGAGATATGTGTGAAATACCTGAAATACCTGAAAAAAAGCGGGATAGGATAAATTATTAACTGACTATGGATGGAATAATAGAAATAATTAGAAGATGTTATTTTTTCCCCCATGCATTCAAGGTTTTTGAAGTGTGCAGCATCACAAAGGAAGAATCAGGTCACGGAGCATGTGATGTCTCTCACCTTCTTACACTTAAATACCTGGAAGCCTGGTGAGCACTAATGGTATGGCTTTCTGCAGAATCTCACCCTCTTATTCCCTGCACTCTGTAAGTGCTGGAGGAGTTTTTTCTACGAACAATCTGTGTTCAGGTTCTCCCTTTCCTGCAGCCTTTGTACGAACCAAGCTGCCCTCCAGGAGCGTGTCCAGGGTCCCTGCAGTTCATGGAGGGTGCTGAGATGGGGGGGATACACTGAGGGCCTTGTTTTTAAATTACAGTGTGTAGAGGTATTTTTGCTTTTCAACCAAGGCTCTCCAGCAGCCCTAATTTAATTTGAAAAGTAATAAACTTGGACCCCAAATTTTAAGGCTTCCAGCTGTTGGAAGTTTGGCGGTAGAACGTATTGGTACGGATGGTCCCATCAGTTCATCAAAATGCAGGAGTCAGACACAGAGGGTGTTATTACACAACAATAATCCCCTTGGCAGGAGCATTCCAAGTGTGGAGGTGTCCACAGGACAGGTCCAGGGAGCTCAGGGACTGCAGCAGGGCTGGCACAATTAACACACCTCCCCTCCGAGGTGGGGTGCTGGAACAGGAGGGACAAAGCCAGGGGTAGGGGGTGATTAATGAGCAAAACGGGCTGCAGGTTTAGCCAACCTGGCCCTTCGCAGGGGTGCATCATTAACTCCACACGTATGTGTAAATAGGTGGTTTATATGTGTAATATTTCAGTCCTTACAGCTTGTTAATCATATCATAGTTAACCCCAGAACTTTTTTTCCCCTAATTTAGCTTGCTTCTTATGCAGTTAACTTTATAACTGCTTTTTAACTACTAGGAAACCAGCCATCTGACATTTCAATTTAAATCAGGCTTGCCATTCATTTTTAATAACGTTTATGAATCTCGGAGGTAAAAGAAATCTATACACGATTTTAGAAAAAACAAAATCAGCAGGAATTAGAAAATCCTTAGCAATGCTTTGAGGTTTTTCTGAAGAAAGTAAAAATAAAAATAAAACAAACCCAACAACCAAAACAAACCAACCAAACCAACCAAACAAACAAAAACCCACAAAAAAAAACAAACAAAAGGAACCCTGGCAGTTTTTTCTATATACTTATATGGCCATGACCATTTCAGATTGAGGAGGACTTCTAAGAAAGGAACATCTTTCTGAAACCTTTAGGCCTTCAAAATGATTTGTGATTTGTGATCTTGGCATTTCTCCATTTCACTGTATCTGCCTGCCCATCTTGCAGCTCAGCTGGAAAAATGAACTGTGTAGGCGAAATAAAATAAATTCAGTTCCTTATCCTTTCAGAGCTAACTCAGAAACAGGTTAATTGGAGTTCATTATACAAAGGTGATAAGCTGAAATAAGTGGGCTCAAGATGCCCTGTGCATTGTCTTTCTTGCTTAGCTTCAACTTAGATGCCTTAAACAGATAACTAAGTATGATAAGAGCTAATTTTCTTTTACATTCCAAAGAGAATAGGCTTGTTTTCTTGCAATATAATGACTGACTGTGTTTTTTATGAATTTTAAAATAATTTAGCTAACAAACTAAAAATATTCTAATTCTGATACAATTTCTTGCTTCACAAAAATAAGCTGTCTTCCAGTTTTGCTTGAGAAGAATCTCTGCTGCAATTGGTGGTGGTGCTGTTCTCTGACCTTTCAAGAGATTTCCCCCTTTTTGGATACAGCACTCTTCAAATGGTTAATATTGCTAATACTCTCTACTGAAAAGAATATTAACACCTCCACAGTACCTATTTGTCAAGCCACCATCCTTTATTAATTCAAGTCCTTCTCAAAAACTTGTTCAGTAGCATGGAAAAGTGGGTAAATATCAATTAAGAGTGGATTATAATGGATGTATCAAACCCTGCCTAAGTAATTATATAATCCTTTCTGTGTAAGCCTTGACCCTACTTGAACTAACGACGTGGTAACGGGCAAGAAACGATGGCTTTCATGAAATTTCTGCATATCAGTGCTTTTACTTGAGCATGATTATCCTTTCCCTTTCACATGGGCACTAAATACAATATCTTATTAGGGAGAACAAAGTTTGCCCCTTGCCTCCTGTTGAGAATGACGACATTTATTTTTATTAATGAGGGGAAAAGTCAAACGCGACGCATTAGAAAAATCCTTCCTTCTTCCAATGGCCTTCACTTCAGCAGGGTTTTCATCTGCCTAATCTGAATCTTTGGAGCTCCAATAATTACTCTCAAAGTATTCTTTTCTCACCTGAAATCACTAATGGGACATTTAGGTGCTATAATCACTGCTAATGTAACACCGTGGTGAGTTGTCTGCAGTCAAAACCGCAGCAGAAATGGAAATCTTGGTTACACGGAAAATGATCAAATTTACCTTATGGAGTTTAGTCATAATGACTATTTCTGATACTCATTCTGATAGCCAAATACTAAGATGCTGTGCATAATCTATTCAAAAATTCAGCAGTGGAGCTAATTTTGGAAAGAAATTAACAGCTTGGGAGCTGTTCCCTCCCTGGGCTTTTATGGCCTTGAAATCTTCAGCTATTCCAGGAACAGAACACACAGGCAAAGCTTCAGCCAGCTTGCTCCAGTCAAAGAGCCAGCTTTTCATGGGTGCCTCGTTGGCAGATAACAGATGAGAACGACTTGAATCATACATCAAATGCATATAGCATTTCCAGTGACTTCCCTCTGAAGTGTAGAAATAAACATCGCAGAATTTCAAATCCAGCTGGATGGACGTGAGCATTTTTGGGCACAGTATCTCAATAACTTTAATTTTATTAATGATCTGGAGATAAGCACTTCTAGGCTAGCAGATGTAGGAAAAAAATCTCAAAGCTTCCTGCAGGAAATCTCGGAATTCTCTGTCTTGCTGTTTACATCACAGTATCATGTAAATCCAGTGCAGAGCTGTAGGAGCATTACTAAATATCTATAGGTTAAAAAGCCTTCACCAGAAATCTTACAGCTCCACTGGAGGAGACACATATGGAGGTAAAAGAAGGAGAAAACATCTCTAATTCTCAGTTTAACCAACAAACAGGCAAACTGTCACAAAATGCCCACTTGCTCCAGCAATGTTTCAAATAGAAAGAAATAAATAATATACAAACAATCTTCGCCGTTCCTTACAAAAGAGCATTTGGGTTTGGGGTTTTTTTGTATGTGATTTGCAAAACTGTGTGGTTGTTTTTCTGAACAAAGCTTTTTTTTGTTTGCTTGCTTTTTAATTTGGTTTTTTTTGTTTTGTTTTGTTTTAAAGAAAACTTACCAATGAGCTACGTGACTTCATGAAGCTGTATGTGTGGGTTTGATTGTTTGATTGAGTTTTCTTAGTTTGTGGTTGTTTGGTTTTTGTTTTGTTTTGGTTTTTTTGGGGGAGGAGGGTTTGTTTTGTTTTAAGTAAGAGGGACAGAAGAACAAAATAGTATTAGCTACTTTCAGCAGGTTTGGGAGTCCTTGGTTATGTGATTTTTGGGCTTTAGGGTAAAGTTTCTGTAGACTGTTTTAAGCTCTTGATCTTTTCTTTCTCTTGTCTCCACAAATGAATGGCAAAGGGCCCTGCAAAGCAGGGGCTGGAGGCAGGGTTACCAACAGGAGCCCATGGGCTGTGTTTTTGCCAGATAACCTTTGCTGTGTTGAGTTGCTTTCTGCTTCAGCACAATTTTCTGCACCGAGGGCCGATCATCCCCCTGCAGTCTTTAAAATTTCAAGAGAGGAGCAGGCACAGTGGACAATAAATCCAGACTAAAAGATGTATTTAAGCAAAGTATTTACACCTCGAGGGTGCTGCATTTACCTGTTAGTAGAAGTTTAGCAAAGACCCCCTTTCTCAGCAGCTGAGTGCTAATTTCTCTCCTTTTGACTCTGACCTGGATGCTCTCTCAGAGCCATTGCAGTCAAACAGATCTAGTAGATCTGCTAGAGAAATATAACTATTTATAGGGCAAGAAATGCATATAATATCTGATACCACATGTGATATTAACCAAAAAATGTGCACATGCAGACTTGACCTTCAGAGCAAAATTTTATTATTTCCCTTGTTCAAAGAATAAAGAAGATGTGAAAACAATTGTAAATACACTTTTTAATAGCTCTTCAAAGAAAGTAATTTCTAGTTTCTCTGAAAAAAAAATCTTAGGTTACATTCATGTTAAACAATCTAATTGTTTTTCAAAGTTAATTGCCTATTTGTGCAGGAAAATATGGGGTTTTTATAAGTATTTAACTTGCAGTGGAGTGGCTTGGATGCTAGGAAAAGTGCTCTTTTAAAGTTTGTGTAGAGAATTTTGAAAATAATTGGTGTTTATTCTTTCCCAACGTGTCTGAATAAGGCTTGCCTAAGCAGATTGAGAAGCCAAGTGACATTTATCTGTCCAAACCTGTTAATGACATTTCTGTTGGGTGCACTGTATGAGCCAGCTGAATGGTGGGTTTGTGCTCTCATAACACAGCTGGCTCGCTCTGATCCCTCCCCACAGACGTGCAGAGGATCATTTGGAGGTAGAAAAACAGTCAAAAAGTAAGTGTGACCCAACCAACCACTCATGTATTGAATAATGTGGTCCAAGGACACAGGTCAGCTCAGCAGCATGCTGTCCTACAGTCCAAGAAATGAAAGAATTCTTTTACAACCTTCTCAATCGTGGCTGAGAGGTTTTAGTTTGGAATATTTATGGACATCCAGTTTGTCCATGGCCTGGATTACCCTTCTTGATAACAGTAAACAGCAGTTTGTGAACCACTGAGCCCAGTGTTTGCCCACAGAGAAACAGAGGGCACTGTAACCCCTATATCAGGAAACAAGAATAAACACCAATTAACAAATTAACAGTAAATATCTGGAATCTTGGCTCTCAGGCCATGCTGGAATGCATGAGTGTAGTCATAATTAGGTACAGAAAATTATGTGAAGCTGAAATACTATGTCAGCGTTACAGGAGATTCCTAATCTCTTTTAAAACCTGATAAAAGTATTTTTAATGTAACACTCTGTCTGTACTATGCTTGATTTACAAGATTTACTAAGCACACCTGCCACCTTAAGTGCAGCATAAATCAGTGGCATCTCCCAGTACCTTAAAGCCTTGCAATGAAACTTTATCTTTCAAGGGAGGTAGAAAATAAAGCAGATCCCAAACTGTAAAAAACCAGCAAACAGTATCATTCCACACAGTTATTTCCAGGTTTTCCAGGGCTTTGCACTGAGTAGCAACACTCAGGTTTCAGGGTCTGGCAGGTGCTGCTTTGGGCTCTCAGACCAATGCGAAAATTCAACAAAACTTGAAGCTCCAAAATATTGAACGTCCAAACCGCTTTCTAATTTATATTGAAAATATCTCCAAAAACCACCTGGATGGAACCAGGTGTACTTACAGTATACCGAAAGGAAATGGAATAAAGCTAGCAGACCCAACTGCAACTGAGTTTTGGTGTTCCTGGAATGCCTTCTGGGTTTCTGAGGTGGAACAACAGCTCTCCCCAGACAGCTGGGAAGCCCCCAGCAAATATTTTGCTCGAAGAGCTCCTTTGCACAACCCTGTAACAAGGCTTTCAGCCTAACTTTGGTGAGCACAGACTGCACCAGGCAGCAGAGGGTGTGACAGGCTCCCATCACCCCCAGCTGGAGCTTGGCTTTGTGTTTCCAACAGCAGTGCCTGAGCAATGAAAATAAAGCCTTTGCAATTGTGCTCTGGGAATTAAAAGGTTACGTGACTCCAGCTGATTCCACCTAAGCACACACAGTGTTTTTTTGACTCCCTGATTGTTACACGTGTACTATATATACACACCTAACTGTGTTCCCTGGAATTTGATAGTTTCTTTGCATGGGAAGAATTAATTCACTTTAGCTCGAAGCTATCGAGAGCTGAGTATCACAGGAGAAAATACTTGAAATCTCCTAATCCCTAAGAGGAGTTATAGCAGAAAGTATTGGATCAACTTCATTTCTAAAGGGTCAATACCACTTACAACAAGGACAAGTAGTACACCCTAATCAATGGTTGAAGCCCCTCATGTAATTAATGGTTTCGAGTACTGCCTTCTGTGTTTTTTCTTGTTAGTTTTTATTAACTATGCTAAAAATTCTTTCCATGTTTTGCATTAAAATGATATTTTTAATGACGATTTTCCTAACTACAGCTTCTTTTGGGTGAATCTGTCTTAGCAGCAACATCTGTATTTTATAAGCAGAAATTTGACCAATAGAAAGTGCACTGAAGAGCCCTTCAAAATCCAAGCTAAAACAAAAAAAAAACCACCAAAAACCTAGAAATAAACAGAAAAGAGGGCTGGAAGGGACCTTGAGAGGTCACCTCATCCATTCCCTCTGCCCCAAGGCAGAATCAGCTCTACCTAAAACGTTCCTGACAGATGTTTGTCTAACCTGGTTTTTTTAAAACATTATGTGACAGAGATCTCATATACTCCCCAAGCAATCTATCTTAACACTTAACCCTCCTTTTAGCTGGAAAGCATTTTTTGTTTTTGTTGTTGTTGTTCCCTGCCTTTACTTTTTAATTTCCCCATATTACCTAATTGAAATCTTCTTTGCTGTAATTTAAATCCTGCAGATACGGGGAAGAGATTATTCCCTCGCTCTTTGCAGCGGAGTTTTGCATG
Source organism: Myiozetetes cayanensis (assembly GCF_022539395.1). Lineage (NCBI taxonomy): Eukaryota > Metazoa > Chordata > Aves > Passeriformes > Tyrannidae > Myiozetetes > Myiozetetes cayanensis. Next base: position 1,472,650 of record NW_026086826.1, on the reverse strand, counting down.
CTTGAAAAGCGTTAAACGAGAGGAGGAGTCAAGAACACCAAAAATAACCTCCTGCACAGTGAGTGACCAGTAGGGGAAAATGGATACAAATGCAGAATGCATTGGAAGGGAGCCCAAACAGGCGAGCGAGCCATAATGATCTGATAATTTGGCTAGACAGAAGGGAACTTGAATAAAAAAATCACACATATGCGGCTCGTATTGAATACCCACAAAAGATCTGCACGATTTCTGGCAGACGGCATCCCAGGCTATTCAGCTTAGCAGTAATGAGTTGTAAACACTGGTGCAAAAACTTCGGAGGATGAGGTTTGTTCTGGAGTTTCTTTTGGAAGGTTGTTTTAGTGTTTAGGAGACTGGGAAGGAAAACGCCCCTGAATTTCTAAGAATTATAGAAACTAAAACCAAATAAAGCTAAAAATGTATTAGCTTGAGGCAAAGGTGGAAATTAAAGTGTCTCTAAATTCTGAAGAAAGGTGGGTCAGTGAGCTGAAATCCAGTCAAATAATACCTTCAGAGAAACAGTACTAAAAATAAAATGCTGTTCTGCAAAGGTTGATTTGATTGCTTCCTAAGGATAAGAATATATTAAAAAAAAAAACAAACTCCTCAGAAAAATACAAACCAAGAGCTTCTCCAATAAAAGGAGAACAAATACATAGTCAAAACCTGCAAGTGTGATAGATACAAAAGGATTTCAGAGACTTTTCAAAGTTTTGCCACAAGCATCAGATTCAAGATTCCACAGTGAAAACAGCTAGAAGCTGGGCTCAACTGGCCTTCAAGGAACACAACCTTTTGGGCAGAACTGCAGCATGTAAAACCCAAGAGAGAATTCCAGAAAGTAAAGATGGAAACCATGAAAAACAGTGTATGTTATTTTGTGCCAGTGCAGATAAATTAGCAGGACACTGTGCAAATAAAGCTCGTCACATCTTTAGAGCTTATTGCTCTGACAAGGTTGTTTTATCGTCTTAAAAAAGGAAAACAAGAACCCCCCATGAATTCTTTGTAAGAGCACTTTCTTAATTACTTTCTTTATTGATAATTTTTCTACTTTTTATTGTTGGCAATTAAAAACACGCTCTATCTTCTTGCCAGGTGAATAAAAATTAAATATTCATTTAAATTATCTCCATGCTTGTGTTCAATAATCCAAATCTAAAATATTATTAATGTGTTAAATTATTAAACATAAATTACAAGGCTGGAGCTTTCAACTTGTAGAAGTCTCCAGGGTAAGTCACGGCACTGTCGCCTGTTAATCTCAATTTTATAAACACAACCTAAAACTGTGGTGACTGAATGTATACACATGTAAAGTATTTACAGGAGAAAAGGCCTTGAGCAGTCACCTATTTTAATTTATTTTTCTTTTCTTGGACCTAAATTTCATTCAGTAATGACAAATTCTTGTGAGCAACCTTCCCTTACCATAACAGAGTGGTGTTTGATGTTTTTTAATCTTCAGTGCATCCTCTTTATTCTCCACTAGTTCCATACAAGAGGATTTAGAATGAGAATCCATTGGATCATTGAAAAGGTGTCACTTCTCTGGTGATAGACCTGGACAGGCAGTAGGAAAATATATATATATTAAAAATTTTAATTTGCAGCAAAAAGAGCTTTCAGAGTCCTGGATACTTCTAAGTCAAGTGATTTAACCAATCATGAAGTCTAAAGACTAAATCTGGAATCAGCCACTACGAGAAGCAAATATAGCAAATAAAATATTAATTTGACTAATTCTGGTGTGTATTTTCCTCTCCAGCCTGTATGGTAATAGGATTTACAAATACATATCAAGGCAAGAACAAACAGAAAAAGTATTGATTTATGTGATTCCACTGAGCACAGAAGCACTGCAGAGCATAGTGGGTATAAAATGCAGGCAGAGATAAAAGAGCTATTACAATAAGCAAACTGATAGCAAAGGACAAACAGGAAAAACACTGCTTTTCCATCAGGCCTTAATGGGATGATTGCATTCACTAGCTTTTCCAAATACTGATTTTCACTTACTGTAAGCCTTGGGGATATTCATCAAAAAGTGTTTCCCGTAATTAGAACTTTGTGAAGAATTAAAAGATTGACAGTACTGAGCAGCAATGAAAACAAAATTCAGAAGTTCATTCATGAGTGTTCACGAGCTGAAATATGAACTCCAGCAAGCAGTCAGCTCCTTGGCAGTGTCTCAACACATGCTACTTCAATAAATCATTGCATTTGAAAATGCAAATGTATTTCTGTTAAGTGAGTGATCAAAAAGATTCCTGCTTAATTTATGATTTGAATATATTTTTATATATATTCAGAGATCTTTCTTGGTAAAATTCTTGTACCCACATACACAAACACAGAGAACAGAAAAAAGAAATGTGAGAGGATTTGGACTGTAGAATTCTGTACATAACATGAAAAATCGTGTAATTGTACACAGTGGTGTTTGTTTGTGAACAGCAGAGAAAAAGCCAGCAGTCCTCACCTGTTGCTGGGTGACAGGGCCTCTTTGAAAAGTGAGCTTGGAGACTTTTTTTTTTAACTTTTCACTGTTGAGTTTTTGGGGTGGGAGCTATTGATTTGTTCTGACAGGAAGGAAAGCCTCTGCAAACAGCATGCATAAATGGATTTTCTGAATGCTGGATGTGCTAGGTAAAACATCCTTCTGATAGAGAACATTTATTTACCTTTTGATAATCTGGTGGTTTGGCCTTTTCTAGCTCCAGCTGTGGTTTCACCTGCAGTTGATAGAAAGAGCTGAACTAAACATGAAAACAAAGGCTCTTGGTATTAAAATAACAAAATACCACAAAACCAAACCCGCTCAGTTCTTAAAATTCCGAGACTTTAACAACACTGAGAAATTCATTTCTTATCATCTACTTCCCAGTCTTTTCTTTTCCTACATCATCTGTGCAAAGGTGATGGGGAAGGGAAAAAAACCCACAACCTTGTTAAAACAGTCTGTCTGATTGCCTGGGTCAAGCTCTTACAAATTTTACTGTGTGGGCTTTAGTATCAACAACTGTTTTCTGCTTCCTTTTCCCCTTGATTCCCTTCTCTGATTTGTCTTGACCTGAATTGTTTTGTTGGCTTCTCTGAGGGCATCTGGGAGGTCACACTCCAGGGTGTTTCATCCTGCAGAGCCCAGCACAGGCAGCTCCCCAGCAACCTGCAAACACCTTCTGACAAGGATGGGCTGACCTGCAGGGGAGTGTGGGAAAACTGGCATCCTGCAGCACTTCCTAGGCACGGGAGCTCTCTGCCACGTAAATTGTTCTTAGGTTTTGCAGGCAAAAATAGTGTGGCGAAAATCTAAGGTTTCTGAGCAGCCTGCTCTCGGTGTCCTTCTCAAAGTGCAGCTGATCTCCCTGGAAAATTCAGAGCAGAGAAGTGCTTGAAGTAGAAATATGAGGAGTGGAAAGGGAAGGGAAGGGCAGTGCTTGCTCAGCCTCTCCCTCATCAAGCACAGGGGGCATTCAGCAGTCAGAGGGGGCATTCAGCAGTCAGTCTTGCACAGGCTGGTGTTTGGTCCTTTCTAGCCCTTCATGGGGCTCTTGTTTGAACCAGTGCTCTTGTTTGAACACAGGTCTGATGAGATACTGACTGGTCTGAATTTTAGGTGAGAGCCTGGTCAGACTGTTAACTGGCACCTGTCACTTTTGCTCCTGTCTCGAAGGTGTGTGGGTGTCAGGGGACGTCTTCAGGCAGAACAGAAACCACTGACACCTTCAGGGGAGGGTGCAAATGAGTCTGGCGGGTGGGATGGGTAGTAGGGCCCCAGGAGGGATCATGAGCAAGGTGATTATGATCAGATGTTTTCTGATCCCCCTTCTTATTCTTGTAGATGAGGTGTCCAGGCTGTGATGTTCAAAATGTTCAAGAGTGGAGTCCCAGGGTGTCAGGGGGCCTTGCAAAGGCTGCAGAGCTGCCCACAAGAAACTCAGGCTGTATCTCCCAGGTGCTCAGCGACCTGGGGTGCACAGCCAGGGACAAGAACAATCTCCAATGAACACATCCCTCCTAAAGGGCAAATGCGCTGTCTTTAACCTTTGCTGCACTATTTCTTATGGCAATTCTACCCTTGCAGGTGAGGGGAGAAAAAATTCACACTGCCAAATCAATAACTGGGAGGAGAAGAAAGGGGGAGAGCAGTGCGTAATGGCAGCTCCCAAAAGGAGCAAGCTGCTCAGGCTGTCCATATCTCATCCACGAGCTTATTGTAGATCCGAATTTCAGCAGCTTTGCTGAGCGGTTTGTGCCTCATGCCAGCTAAATGACATGGATTGTAGATTTCCGGCTCTTCACAAGATTAATGGGCTTTAAACTGGAGGCGAAACGTGTTCTAACAGGGTGCTTATGTCAAAAAGTGCCCTGTAACTTTTATTTTGAGTGGTATTAATCCTGCGGGTTGTCACGTGTTCACTCCTTCATCCCCGTAATGAAGATAACCTGCCTCTCCTGTGGCACTTGGATTAGATCTTCTTGCTGTTTATAAAAGATAACAGAGGTCTCTCTAGGACCCTCTGGAAAGCTCAGCAACGTTAACAATAGTCTCTCTTTATTTTGGTGCTCTTAGAAGCTTATGGTTTGGGGTCAGCTGAGGCAAATTGGCAGAGCCTAACCAGTTCTCAGTTGGCATCATTTCTGCCTTGGCACCGTTTGTTAAAAAAGAAAAAGGCTCAAAAAAAAAAAAAAAAAAAAAGGGAAAAAAAAGAAATTCCTGTATTTACTGAAATTGCTTTTGCTTCTTCTTATTGTGATTGAAAATGCCTGACAATCTGGAGGGACAAGCTGCCCTGACTTAAACATCCCTCTTTAATACAATGCTGCTGGAAATATACTTGTTATGAATCTCTTCTCATAAATGGCACTTACTAATTTATGTGCTGGTGTGTTTTGGAGCTTGGAAGTCGTGACTGCTTCAGCACTGTGGTGTGATGGACAGGAAATAAATGCTTTGCTTTATGCTGATGGATTCTGAGAGTTGGAGCCGGACAGATTTAAATCAATTTGTGATAATGACATTGTATACCAACACATGATCTGGAGCACGCATAAATATAGAAGAGAAACAATTAAGGACCAGCTGGGGATACAGGCACAAAGAATTCTAAAGTAGTAGGCTTTTAAGCCATCAAAACTGCAGGATTAGTGGGTTGGGGATTAATATGAATCCTTGTGGGTTCTATGCAAACTCTTGGGATCAATTTCTATTCCAAACAGTTTACATCCTTTCTAAAAATATATAAACTAATACTCTAAACTTCACACGTGTGTGTACTGATGAGGGCACAAGGGAGCCTTCTTTCTTCAGGTAAAAGCTTGTGACAACCTGGGAAGGTTCTGAGCTGGCATTTTCACACTGCACTTCAAAACAAAGCAGAAATGGGATTCAGGAAGCGACCAGCCTTGAGCTCAGGCTCTGTGCTAAGTCACAAACAGTAGGAGAGGACAACTGCACCCAAGAGAGCACAAGTTCTTTGTGCCTAGATGTTTCCAGGGTTTTCTTTGTTGTGAGGTTTCACAGTGTTTGACATCTTTATTACAGAAAATAAGTTTATAATATTAAAAAGAATAAAAAAAAAATATTGAATACTCCTGATCATTTGAAGGAACTTGGAAGTTCCTTTTTGGGGGTCCTTTTGGTCTGACCTGCAGCACCAGGGACACATGCAATAGGAATTTTTTCCAACAGATAGTCAGGTTTGTTGAGAAATGTATTCTGTGCTATTTCCAGATAATATTCCAGTTTGCAGCAGATTTTTCTCGCCTGTATCATGTGTACTTGATCCATCAGGGGGCCATAAAACTAGTATAGGACAATCTATTATTACTCACAGAGATACTCAACCAGACTCTCTGGAGGCCAGCATCTCCCCTGGGTGCAGTGGTAGGGGGATGAGTTTCTGGGGTCTCAGATATCAGGCCCTGAAAAACATCAGCTTTTTGGGCATCTTGGTTGCAAGACAAACAGCACCAGGCCTAGACTGTGGGCTGCAGCACAGTCTTAGCTTTGCAGTCATTTCCTATTTCAGGGGAGTTGTGTGTGCACTCCTGTGGCACACCTGAATGCCCAAGGTGAATATATTCTCCCAGAGACAGGGAAAGACAGAAATAATTTTGTTTTGATTCCTGGAGCTGATGCTGACACCACTGTTGGGGTGTAATCATGTCCTCTGTACACCTGCTGAGCAAGGGGGAAGGAGGATTCAGAATGAGCTAATCCTTGGATCGTGGGGAGGAGGTGTGCAGAGCCCCTCAGATGATGCTGCCATCCATCCTGAGAGCATGACCTGGGGAATAAGTGGCAGTGCACAGAAAATAAATATACTGTCAAGAAAAATGGAAAATCTACCCTGAGATCTTTCTGCAATCATCCATAGACTGAAGACACTTCCTTCTGTCCTTGGTCTGTGAAACCCACCTGCAGGAGGGTCCCCTGCAGTGGCAGCCAGCCTGAATCGAGGTGACCATCCCCTGGCACCCTCTTAGCTCTCCTTTTTCCCTGCTGTACCCACTGCAGGCTTCTGGCTTCAGTTTTGGGCTGTGAAATCCGGCTGTCCTTTTGTTACATGCCTAGTCATTGCTGGTGGGTGGAGGTTTGTCACTGGGTGCAGACTGTTCCATATTCCAAGATTTCTAGCAGGTTTTTTTAAAAAGAATTGGAACACCTTTTTTTAACACAAACTTGGCAGCTAAATTAGGGCCAATTAATGTGGGCCAGAATCTGATCTCCAGTACTCCTCTGCAAGCCCGGAGCAGATCTGAGGATTACACAGAATTATTCTGTGTTTAAATTAAACACAGAATCTGGCCCTTCATGCTCTTCCAAACAGATGCAATTACACTACATCTTTTCTACCTGCTTACATATATTTACATTTAAGGATATCAGCAGAAAATACCATCAATGGATACATTCTGGCTGATTCCTAAAAGCATGCAGGAATATAAAATATTTACTTTAGGGAGTGAGATACTTAATTGTACTCAGACACCTCTGGAATCCACTCTCATTCATTTCTATAGGAAAAGCAAACAGACAAAAGTCTGGCTGACAGCTTGCCAACACACTAATTAACTTTCAGCTGCAGCATTCTCAGTCAGCCTTCACTCACAACCTACACACCCTGCCAGGAAGCACAACAACAAAATGCAACTTCAAAATATACAACTGGACAGAATATACAGGGTGGCTTCATAAGAAATGAAAATGCTCTTCATGTAAACACAGGCTATACCTTTCCATTATTTATGTAGCATAGACCTGTGTGTAATTCACTCATGGTTCAATAACTCATATTTCATTATTCTTCCTCTTTAATTCAGGGAATTCAAAGACCTGATCTTTATCCACATACGTAAGTCTCCTCTTTATTGTTTTGCTACTGCATGTCTTTCCAAATGTGTGCTTTGTGCAGTGGAATACAATACAGGTGGGAACCTTCAGCTTCCTGTTTTTCAGACAAAAAGCCTCATGGTTGAGAAAGTCTTACAGAGCCCCTTCACTTTCCATTGTTTGCTCAAGAGACATTGATGTTTTCTCCATTTTTTTATGTTTTTCAGGCTGTTCAAACTTTCCTCTAGTGTAAGACACAAAAAGTGTGTTTATGGGAAAAAGAAGATTCTAAATGTAAATTATAAATTTAATTCATATTTGTCCTCCTTTGTCTTTAACCAATATTAAGCCCCCTCCCACCCCCACATCTGTTCTGCTTCTGGTCTCTTCCCCCCTCCCATCTGCTCCCACTCTCTCTTCCCTCCTCCCCCATCTGCTTGAACATCACTAACCCTCCAGGGATCCCTTTTCCTCTGTTTGACTCCCTGCCTGTCTCCCAGCTGGGCTTGCCTCTCCTATCTGAAAACAGAATGATAAAAACAAGTGTTTACGGTGGAGAAAGCAACACACGCACTACTGTCAGTGAACTTCTGCAAATTCCTTCCCTTGTGCTCCACAGAGAAAACAGAAAACACCTCCTTGACTTCTCCAGCACGGTGATATCACACCCCATGTGAGAGTTCTCAGAGGGCCCTGGCTCTCCTGATGGATGAGGCACTGATCAGACACGCCAAACCTTTTGCTTGCAGTGGGAAGCTTTGTTCTTTCCCCTATTTACCATGGCCCTCGTCGGGAGTGCCAAGCAACAAAAGCAGCTCCTGGGTGCCGGGTCAGGCGCTGTTTTCGGGTCCCATCACTTCTGGGAAGTGAAAACACGTCTGAAACGGCTTTGATGGCTGCAGGTCCAGCCCGTGATGAGCCTGCAGTTGACATCCAGTTGCAAAGGTCTTTGGTAACACCGCGCTTTCCGCAGCACCCGCCTGACGAGGGTCCTGTGAGCGCCCCGCAGCCACAGTGCCGTGGAAGGGCACAGCAGGGCAGGGGGCAGCTCTCTGGAACCCACACAACTGATTTGCAATTGTTTCACTGTTATATGAAGTCTTTCCCTACACGCAGTGTAGTCCTTGTGGCCCACACCTCAACTGTTTGGCACTCGCTGAGGTAAATCTGGCAGAGCGCTGCTTTGTTTTCCAAGTGTTCTTCCACACTTGGAGGACAAAATTTCAGCATGTATTTCTTTGGGTTTATGGAGCTTAAAGCAAATTTTTTTTTTTTTTTTTGACTAGCCTTTCCATGGATGCATGAATATACTGTGAGCCTTAGGAATATTTGTGGAGGAGCTACGGTAGTGTACTGCAGAAATCAGCCTTGAACTGCTTTGCCTGCAGACCTGTCAGTTTTATTTAAAATAATACATATATATATATAGATATAAAGCCAAAAAGTTCTGAGGCATCATTGTGTGTATATATATATATATATATATAAATATATATACAATATATATATAGTTAGGGGTGTCTGGCTCCACAGCCACTGTCTTACCTCCCAGCCCCCACCCAAAGTTAGGTCAGTGGAAATATTTTTCAAAAGCACACAGAATTGAACAAATTGCCACTGAACCTAAAAAAAAAAATTAAAGAACTGAGAAAGTGTGCCATAATACTGTGGCCCATTTTAGGGCAACCTGGTGGTTTAAATATTAAAAATACTTTAAAATCGCATTATAATACCTTGCTGTGCCACTTTGTTGATAGTCTAATTGTTTCCATGGTAGGTGATTTCTATGTCATGAAGTTTGGGGTTGTCAAATACATTTCTGGCTAGTATGGTTTAAAAAGTTGAATATAAAAGAAGTATCTGTTGCATGTAGTTTCCTATGGTTTATCCAAGGAAAGGTTATGTTGTACCTTAGCAGAAAAGTAAATGAGAACAACACTGGGTCCATGATGACTTTGGTGGAAGCAAATGTGCATCTTCAGAGAACATGTCCTAAATACGTAGTGTGAGGAAAATATATTTGAGAAAAAAATAGGTTGATTTTTATTTTTATAGAATTGAAATATTTTTCTCTGAAAAGAAACCCACAAAAAAACCCCACGAAACAAAACAAACAAAAAAAAAGCCACAACCCAAACTAAACCAAAGCCAAACAAAATTTCACTTAGGAACCATTCCATGAGGAATTATTCTTCAGCTTTGTGTTTCTCTAGCAAGGACAGGGAATATGCAGTCCCTGTAGGCTTAACAAGGTTTCTGTATTTCCCTTGTATTAGACAACAGGATTATAGAGAAGGCAGCACCCACAATGTTCTCAACTTTTACCACGAACTCAACTACTTGTTTTGTCATGTGGATTTGCAATCCTTTTATGAATAGCTGAAGGGATTTCTTATCTGTACACTGATTGGGAAAGAGGAGAAAAAAAACCAAACCAAGCCAAACTGTATTGCACATTAAATATTAAAATCACTCCTATAATATTTTGTACGTTAAGAGTCCTGCAGCAATTTAAAATATTTAATGAATGTTTACATCTTTTCTGAGAGGCAGTGTTTATTATCCCCATTTTATATGTGTGGTATAATGACATGCAGATTGAGTCCCACAGGAAGGGTTCCATTGCTCATTTCATCAGATTGGGCCTGAAAGGATATATAAGTGAGCGCCCAGAAAATCTGCAACACGACAGGAAATGTGTCCCAGATTACACAATTATTAGCCCTGTACTTTTAAATAAGACCAGTCTCCTAACAGAGGTCTCAAGCTGAAGCTGCAACAGGATTTATTCTGAAGTTGAAGGATACCACTAAGGTGTAATATCATAAGGCGAATTTTCAGAATAGGATTGAATCAGACCTCCAAAGAGAAATTTAAAACCTAATTTTAGGAAATAATCTGCTTTTTTTTTTTTTTTTTTGCTTGGATAATTAGTCTAGTAATGCTAAGCCAAATAAAGTTTATGCAATTTTTAAAAGGGCATAGAAAAGAAAAAAAAAAAAAAAGGAAAAGAGAAAACTATTTAAAGCCCTAACAAGCACAATGTTCTGATGTTCTGTATGGATTTTTTTTGGACTATTTATTTTTTATCATATGTTTTATTTGAATAAACCAAACCACAGTATTTCCAAGAGTAAAAAACCCTGAAGAATGTAATCTAAATACAACCCAATGTGACTGCAATTTTTTCTCTGCCTGGCTCCTATTCCAGATTGTTGGTAGATTTTATTTCTAAATCATTTGGGATATTTCGTTAGGGTTCTAAAGCCTTAGTGAGGATAGCAGAAGCCTTATCTTTTGGGGTTCTGTATTGCCCAGAGCTCAGTATTTTGCCCAGCTGAATGCCAGCCCCCAGTTTGTTATCACTAGGGAAGGTGACAGTAGAGTTATTTGAAAATGTTCTCCACTTTCACATGTTTAATTATGCACACTGGTGCTGTCTGATTTGCTGGTATCTTCATTTCATACTTTTCTAGCAAAACCATTTCTATATAATTTAAGAAGCAGAATGGGAGGTGGGGAGGAGGGGGGTTGCCTTTAACCATAAGAAAATTTAGTCCTTATCTGTAGAATTTCAGACAATGAACTCTAAATGTTGATTTCTAGTTCAGTGTCTTGTCACAGGATATCAATTTGACACATATAGAAAAGATCCATCAATTTTAATAAAGTCTTGCCTCTCCCTAGAGTTAAACAACCCATAACATTTCCTGTAGGAGAAAGATGTAATGGTGCTAAATAAATACCATTTTAGAACAATATTTAAGTGCTGTAATCCTTGGGTTTGTGCCTCGTGGTGTAAGAAAGCCAAGCTTGTGCAGCAGTTAAATGGGTGAGTGGAAGTCACTTGCTTGCATAACTTGATCCAGCTTTACTCTATTTACCAGCAGCAATATAATCATCAAGGCAGAGAGCTGAGGATGGGTCAGAATGGAGCAAAAACCTAAGATAAATTTAACCACATCACAGAAATGAGATACCAGTCTTCTATATCTGCTATAGATTTTTTTTTTTTCCTGGATTTAATTTAAAGACCTTTTTTTAAAAAAAGTGCTATTAGAGATGCTGCACAACCAAATAAGAAACTGCTGATTACACACCACACAGCTGACTGTGCCTCACAACAAAACTGCAAGGCAAAACTTCTTAGCACTGAAATAAAATGGTGTGTTCACTTTAAAGAGGTGGAATGTTTGCTGCTTTTGTAAATCAGATATTTAAATATGCTTGGCCTAGGTCCCTTCACACGGAAATGTTTTCTTCTCTATAAGTCAAGGAAAAACAGAAATGCACTTTTTGGAGAAAGTAAACAGACACCTGCAAGATGTGAGTACCAAATTAAACCCTCACACCAGTAAATACTTTTACACACTGGATAACAGGTCTAAAATCTTGGATTTCTTTTTTAATTTTGCTTTTCATGACAGATACTTCACTGTTTTCTTGGTTTATGAGAGAGTCAGAAAAGTTATGCAATTAACTGTAGATTACCTCCATGACTTTGATTTTTTAAAATCAGATAGTTCAAAAGTTCAGTAATTGTATACAGATAAAAATAATATACATTCTTTCTGAATAAATAAAATTCAAGGAATCTGTTCATTTACACTTTAGACCTCGAAACAAGGTCTGAGTAAATTATTCAGTGTGAATTATTTGTTCAGTTCTCTTCATTATACCTTTGGTTTGCTTGATTACCACTAAACAGACTTTCCCAGAATATGATATTTTTCAAGGATTGACTCAGTTCTACAAGGGTGACCTTAAAAACCACCATCAAAATTAGGATTGCCTTGAAGTATCAATTTTAAATCCTCTATTTCTTTGCAAAGATCATACGCTACTTTTTCTTTTTTTAATCAGAAAAAACTGCTGGAGTTCTTTTTTCTTTGTTAATTATATGACATATCCAAATCAATGCCAGCAGTCAGCAATCATAAGAAACCATAAAGCAACAGATCAATGAGCACAAGCAAATAGTTGAAGAAAACAACTTTTAAAAAGCAAACTTCAGTTTTAGCTGTCAGTAATTTACAACCACAGGGAATGAAAAACCTCCTAATATTATGAAACAAAAATCCTTTTTAACTCTCAGCTTTTGAGTGCCAGGCAAAGATTTCTCTTAACATTTCCAAATACTAAACATAATCAGGTTTTCATGTTTGGCTGAAAGTACACATTAGTTGGCTCTGGAAAAAAATGTACAGGACTGTGTTTTGGAGGTTTTTGTGAGATTTGACTTTACAATGCCACTATTTCTCATTATTTAAAAATCAATTCCTTCCACTTGAATTAAAATTTTTGTGAATTTCAAAAGAGAACTGGAGTTTTTGGGAGGGTACAAATGGCTTCAAAAGCCTGCAGCTAACACTGACCTCATTGAAGTGGTTGCTTTTTAAACCTGAGATGATCCAGCCCTGCTTGATGGACTTCTTGAGGTTGACAGGGTCTGAGTTGAAGCCAGACATTAAAAAGAAAAGTCAACTGTTTGGTCTTTGTCCTAAAATATCCTTCTGTGTGTATATAATACAATATAGGATACAATAGGATAAGGCAATGTTAGAAGGTGACTCTAAATAGGGATCAAAAGCACTATTTTTTTAATGCTTGTCTTTGTGAAGACAGATGCATTTACATCAGTTCCTCAGTGTCAGCCAGCAGAAATGGAGCTTCTAGGATAGAGTTAGCCACTGAAATGCTGTCTTTTGCAGGCTGTCTACAATATTTTATGAAAGAGAAAGAAAGCAGGTCCTTCCAAACACCTAGTGGGTGAGGAAGACTTAGATAAAACAACTGCTGTTAGAAAGAACAATGACTAAAAAAAACCATTAGGTTTTGTTCAAGGTTCCAGGTCTTTACACCCATTAGTTTTTATATTTTTAAAGGGATATAATAGGATGCTGTCCTTTGAGTTAGTAGGTTGATTACTGCTTATAGATGGTGACGTTTATTAATTTCAAAACAACAGTAACAGAAACTTGCTTGGTTGGGAGTTGAGTAAGTACACATATTAAGTGTGGTTCCTGTTGTTTAGGGTGTACTTTGGTCACTTCATTTTTGAAGTGGGGATGTCGATGCATCCCATAGGAAATGGCCCCAGGTGGAGGAGGTGAACCAGAGGAGACAGCAGTGTGCTGAGCTCAGCCAGGTGTAGATGAGCCCCCCACCTCCCAGAGGATGAAACCACCACCTGCAAAGGATGGGTGGAAGGATTAGTGAAACCAGTGTGCTTGTTGAACTGCCCTGGCAGGTGCTGGCAATCAGCATTAAGGTAACCCTGGCTGTTCCCTGAAGGGCTGCTGGAGCTGCTCAGCTCCTTTTGGAAGCTGCTGGAAGGTGACTGAGTCACTGCTGGGGACTGGCTGTGCTCCTGCACAATCCAGGGATGTGCTTTGTCCCTGTGGCTCCTCAGGAAGCAAGGAGAGATGTGTAAGCATTTTGTGCCTCAGGTATGTGCTGCACAAACATGTGTGTTCATTTTGTTTGTTACTTTAAAAAAAATACTCTTCTTCTCTCCCTTGGGGTTATTTTTGTGGTGGTTTTATTATTATCATTATTATTATTATTATTTATTTTATTTTATTTTTAATTTTGTTTTGGTTTGAGATATTGTTGGATTTTGGGGGGTGGTTCTTCTCCCCAGTGAAGGTTTTGTAGAAGTGTTAACAAAGCCACTGTCAGCTCCTGACTGATTCTGTGTTTTACATTCTGTTTTCAACTTGGCATAAGTCCTAAAATTAATAAAATGATGCGGTGCTCCTCTTGGTAATTAAAGCAAGATGATTATTCTACAATAATAATCTTCTTAAATAGTGAGGCATATAAACAATGGAAAGATAATTCTTTGCTCAGCAGTGTAATATATTGGTAAATAAAAAAAAAACCTAACTTAGATTACTTTTGAATTGGTAAACAAGTAATCCTGTTTGCTTCAGTCAGAATAATGAATCTCCATTTGTGTAACAAATGTGCATTTGGTTTGTGACCCTGAAGATAAGGTAGAATTTGGATAGTCTATGTGTTTAGAAATCAATATTTTATCAACTGGCTGATTCGGAGCCTGAAGCATACATCATAGCTAAGGATAACAATCTGTTTCATCCTCCTGACTTTATAAATTCTGATAAATACTAAACAAATAAAGGTGTAAAATTCTGTCTGTTTGGTTTTTTTTTTTTTTAAGTCCCCAAACTTGCAGCTAAGTTGTCTGTGCTATAAATATTACACAGATCACAGCCACTTTTTGCCAGTGGACGTTTGATGCTTGTTTCTTTTATCTTAGAAGAGCAGAGCAGGTTCCTTAACACAGGCAAAATTACTTCTAGTGCAGAGGCAATCAGCCTTAGGCATGAACACTTCCCAGATGTGAGAAGCTCTGAGAGAGGACAGGATGGCAGAAGGGACTGGAGCAGCCACTTTGGTGCCTGACATGACCATGGATATTTATTCTTGTGCCCACTGCTGACTGAGAGGGGACCACATGGCCTAGCAGTCCCTTTCACACAGCTGTGTCACAGTGGATGCCCTATAAAACATGTCCTATAAACCTGTTCTTCCCAGGCCCAACCCAGAAAAGAGATCACAGGACCTGGATCCCTAAGCTGTGGCTGACGTCCAGATTTTGGCATTTAAATATTTATCCTACAAATCTATTTTGTTGTCCATTATGTCCATAATACTCTGATAAAATAAATAGGAATACAAGGAAATGTGGTAATGCAGTATATAAATAAACCTCTCATCCTGTCTCACATTGATTGATTTAAAACAGAGCAAACTTTTTTCCCCAAAATTTTTGCTTCTCCTGTAAATAGGATGACTCGAGGTTAAAAAAAAAAAAAGACAGAGCTGGTGGGTGATGGCCAAGTGGGTGTTAGCCATGACAGTGCTGGTGCAGTTGTCAGCAGAGCTGAGAAACAGCTGCAAAGTTGGTTCCTGGTGAAACTGGAGCAGTGGGCTCTGCTGTGAGACTAAAGAGAATGAAATCAGCCCCACTCCAGCACTGTCTGCTTAGGCTTCAACATGTTTCCCCTTGCAAAGCAAATAAGTATAAATCCCTGCTAGGTCCTTGCAAGCCTTTTCTGAAAAGTGAAAAACAGTGCAGCAGGAGGGAGACAAAACAAATTGTCACCTGCAGATCCCAAGTTACACGTTTATCACTTTTGTGTCAAATCCTTTCTCCCCTTTTTGCCAGACCCCAGATTACTGCTTTTGGAGAAAATGAATATGTTTGTCCTTTCCATTCCTGCATGAAATCACAGTTAGCTTTTATTCATACCGCTCTAGAATGTGTTGGGGTTTTATGCCTATGTTGTTGGAAGAAGCATGCTCGGGTTTGCACGAGGCAAGGGGAGTTCTGCTCTTGGGAAGCTCCAGATCTGGGCTCCTGTGTGCTGAAAACCATCGCTACACTTCCTTCTTGTCCTTTTCCCACTCTTGGAATAAAGGTTTCCCTGATAATTTGTGTGTGTTTTGAATGTGTAAATGGACACGCTGTCTCTCGACAGGACTTATTTAATCCAATTTCTGATGCTATTATCACTGACAGCTTTTAGGGGAGCAGCTGTAGTTTTGATTTACGTCCTCAAAGAATTTACTCTGTCAAGAAACATTTCCAGATATGTTGGGACATATAAATCCTCCTCAAAAGGGATCCCTTCCTTATGAAATATAAAATGATAGGATCAAGGGATTGCAAGTGCTCGACAGAGTCCTCATTTAAAACAATGTATAACCCTTTGGGTTCTTAAGTACACTTTTGTCTGTTCCAATCAGTCTTAAATCAAAAGCCCTTGAAGACAATGTTAAGAATGGCAAGTAAAGGCAACTTCTCAGGTGAACCTCTCAGGGAGCAATTAGATTGATCAGTTTGATCTTAGTTCAGTTCCATATCTGGATCTTGGCCAAGCATATATTGGCCTTAAATATTTCTGGTAAAGATTTTGCTGTGTGAATTGCAGACTCAGGAACTGCTGCTTGCACGATTAACTGCGTAAATTTTACAATTATGTTCAACATTCTGATGCATCAGGGCAGTTCTTAAATAATGAAAAAAGGATTGTCAGAATGGTCAGTGTCACTTGCATGTCTTGAAACAGAATAATCACAAATCTGTTGTGATTATAAGGCCTCCCTACACTGACCCCTTATGGGTCAGTGTAGGGAGGCCTTGAAAATAAATTATTTCTCTTGTAAAAGTCCTTCTAACAAGGTATAACTGTTACAGTGCTGTAAATCAAAACTGTGTCTGTGTGAAGGGCTACTCCAGAGATTTTTATTGGGTAGATGTTACTACTGATGGCACTAAAAAAAATGATATGTTTTAAGGTTTTAGGAATAACAACCTCCAAATGGGCTACCGTTATTTCAGTTTTCCCTGGTCAAAAAAACACACAAACAATACTAAGTGGCTTTTGTTCAATTGATCCAGAATTGAATGGGAACAATTTAAGAAATTATTTCCTTACCTTTCCAATAAAGGGTAGTTTAGAGACCTACTGGTCACACGTGTGACCTCACTTACATTAGCTTACCACTGCAATCGATTGAGTTACTCTGGATTTATGGGAGTATAAAGGGGAGTATATTTAGCAGAAACAGGCACAGTTTCATAGGTTCTGGAGGTCAGGGTCTAACCTTGAACTGGCTGTTCCTGCAGCCCTGAATAAAACATCTTCACCATCTCAAGATTTAATTTTATTTTTTTCTGGTTTGTTTTTGTTTCCTTTTCCTTAAAAATAAGGAAGTAAGTATCTCAAATGGGCCAGTATTAAAACCTCATTTAATCAAACTACAAGGCTAGTGGAAGTAAATTGCATTAATGCTTTCCATAACTCTTTGACCCTGCACATTTTTTGGGCACACTCCAGTTCTCATCTTATGCTGTGTGTGTGTGTAGTGTAAAATCCAGGACAGCAGTTTTGCAGAGCTGGATGGGATGCATTTTTGGGTGGGCTACCCCCCTGAGCCCAGTCTTAACAGAGACTACTAATCAAGAGAAAACTTGACTTGGACCTTTCCTCCTAGAAAAAGAGGCTGCTTGTGGCTTGGATGAGCGGCCTCTTTGAAGGATAAAACCTGGCTGCAGTGAGAGGACAAGAGGAAATGGCCTTGAAATGAGACAGGGGAGATTCAGATTGGATATTAGAAAAAAAACTTGTGGCTGTTAGGGTGGTCAGGCGTTGGAACAGGTCATCCAGGGGGTGTTCAAGGTGTGTCTGGATCTGGCACTGAGTGAAGTGGTTTAGGGTTTACAGTGATAGTGCTGGGTTGATGGTTGGACTGGATGATCCTAAAGGTCCCTTCCAACACTGATGATTCTAGGATTCCTGAAGCACAATGCTTTTGGGTTTTGTTTTGGGGGTTTTGGTTGTTTGATTGGGTTTTTGTTTTGCTTTTGTTTGGTTTTTTGTTTTGTTTTTGTTTCTTTGTTTGTTTGAGTTTGTTTTTTTTTTTTGCTCAAGTCTTGGTAGCTGTAATAAGGCCAAAAACTGAGATATTCTGCCTTGTGTATAATCAAGACTTCAGTTATCTGAGGCAAATTTGCAAGGCAGTTCATAGACATGGGATAACAAGCTATTCAGTATTTAGGAGATGATATTCTATTTGCTAAACTATCATAGGACCCATAAGCCAAGGCAGCACTCCAAAATGTAATTATGATTGTTTAATTAAAATACCCTGTCCCTCTTAAGAAATTATCCTGGGTCAATATGGAACAAATATCCAGTGTGCTCAAGACACGTGTTCTGACTTGCTGGAACCTGTTTATTCCTGAATGTCGGAATAGAAGATTTTTGGATAGTGGTTTCATGTCCTTTTTAACTTTGAATACTTCTTGGTAAAAATCTGGTCTATTGTCTATAGATTTAGTTGCACTATCAGATCACAGACTGGAATGACAACAAGATACACACACTCAAAATAAAAGACTTTTTCTTCTCCTGGAAAAGAGGATTTTTCTCTGGATGAATGCTTGAGCAGGCTTCCCAGCGGTGTCTCCTCAGCCTGCTAGCACTACTGAACCTGCCAGGAGATATTGGGAAGCATCACAGATTTCTTTGTCTTCACCTTTTTCAGATCCCCAGCAGGAGAAGAGTCCTCTTCTAGGCTCAGATAATTATTGGTATCAAATGTGTCTCCATTTCAATGCTAGAAACACTAAATTCTTGTGAATTGCCATGTTGCCAGCTGATAAAGAGATGCATGCTAACAGCTATGGCATGACTGCACCACCTATTCCTGTTCTCAGGGAGATGGAAAGTCTGATCTGAGACACCACTGTAGAACTCCCAGAAAATCCTTTCATGCAGCAGCCATTTAAATGTTTTATGTTGTGGTAGGTTGTGAAGTATTCAAGTTAACTTTTAGCTGGTTTATGCCACACTAAGGGTTTGATGGAGGAGAAATAAGCAGTCTGTGCTGGTCCTAGATGTCTTTATCCACCAAATATTTTTATGTGTAATAATTAGTTACTTTTCTGATATTTTTGATGTTGGGCACCTGATATGCACACCAAAACTACATAAAAGTATCATGTGGGACTTACTTTACACTGTATGCATCAGGCTACCTCTTTGTTCATTTACAGTGGGAGTGCTTTGGGGATGTCCCTGCAGTACATATTTGGGTGCAGTTTCTTCTTCAAAAAATCAAACTCATGTGCTCTGAAACGCTTTCTGAAGAGGAAATTGCATCACAATTAGCTGGAAAACCTGGAAAGACTTCTTCAGAAATTTACTGCTGATCCAGTTCAACATGGAAATGAAGATGAAACTTTTGCATTTACTGAATGAATGTTAGGATGGATATTGAGCTGCCTGCATTTTCTGATGATTTTTCTGGTATGCAGAATGTATAATCCTTTCAGTGAAAGGCTCAGCAGAACTACAATTTTTTGACCCATTTCAGGTTTTAGTGTTGTTTTATTCTATTAAAGACTCGGTGAATCACATACTCGACGTGTTAAGCAATAATTCCACTTACCATGAGAATTTGCAGGAATGAAACGTGATTACTTTTGGGTCTGTGGAAACCAAGTGAGCACAAGTCCCTGAGATCCAATTCTGGAGAAAATGAGCACATTCTGGAGCTGTTCAAGCAGCCCTAGTGTAGTTTGTGCTACTGTATTTACCAAGTGGAACTGCTCAAAGTAGTTCCCAGGCTACAGAGAAAAGACAGAATACCTACTTAAATCCATCTAGCATAATGCTATGGATGTGTCACCAGAACGTCTCAGCAGAGCAGCTGGGGGATGCTTGTGGGGAGCATATGTATGAGCTTGAAGAAGCATATGTATGAAGCGAATTTTATTACAGAACAGATGTCAGATATGTTGAACTGTGATACAATGCAGATCATTTTATTGGCTTCCTTGTAAGAGGCAGTTTTGAAAGAACACTGACTAATCTCTTCTTCTTTCTTCTGCCTTGCCAAGGGAGAGAGATGAGTCAGTGACCAACTTCTTGAAGGGATGAAGAACTCCTTCAAGGTGAGGGAGGCCAAGAGAAAAAGGTCACTTTCCTTCAGGCAAGGTAACAAGAGGTTGAGGGGGGGCATCCAATGGTGTTTTGGGGGGATTTTCTTTTTTTTTTTAAGCACTTGGCAAAGGGGCCCTTGACATTTCTTTTTTTTTTTTCCTTTCTGAGGCCCTAGCTCCCAGAGGGGAAAAAAGAGGATGAAAAAGTTCATAGGAAGCGTAAGTGATCTTTATTGACCTGTGACTTTTGTGTAACCGTGGCCTCTGGCATGTGGCTCTGTGTGCATTTCTTGTCAAAACAGGTAAGGGAATTGTGCAGTGCCCTGAAGGAATGTATGGTGTGTGTGTAGAGTGCTGAAAGGCAAGAGATTGATGTGAGGGCTGAGGTGAGAAGAGGAAGATACAGGAAAGTGCGAGAAGGAAAAAAGCTCTGTGAAATGAATTACTTTTTGTTCCCTCAGTGTTGGTGCAGGATTGCTAGACTTATTGACTTTTTATTCATACCAACTCAGTGCTATTCCTCCTTTTTACCCATCGAAATTTCTTATTTCTGTTTTCATTCAGGAATCACATAGGTTTATCTTTTCCTTCTTCTGCATTTGACGAGGTTTCTTAGATTTAATAAATATTTCCATGCAATGTTTCTGTAATTGTATGCACTAATTACTCTGTGTAGGGAACCTCTTGGGAAAGATCTGGTAGGTGATGTAGGAACAGGCAATCTGAGATAAGCTGTGCAGAAATAATTTTAGCCTTACCTGCAGTGGTTGAAACAGTTCATACCATTAAGGAAAATGTAGAAAATATTGTCCAGCAAGATGATAGTGTTTAGAAGGGCAAGGCAGGTCTTGTATTCTTTCGAAAGATTAGGTCAACAATTAAACCAAGGGGTTAGGATTCTGATCAAACATTCCTCTGGACAGGTGGAGCCTGAAAAGGGACAGGAAAATCTTTCCCAAAGCATTTTAAGAATCTAAATTAGCACTGGCTGTATTTCAGGCTTGCCACCAGTGGCCTGTGCTGTGCCACAAACACAGGGATTTTCAGGGAAAGTGCTGAAAATGTCCTGGGGCACCTCTGGGTTCTGCCATCTAGCCCACAGTTAAAAAAGGGAGACAAAAAGAGGTGGCATTTAGGACAAGAGACAGAAGTACAGCTTATAGATTTTGAAATGTTATTCCTAAAACCCTCTATTTTGTGATGAAAAAAAAGGAGGTGAGGTGACACAGGTTTGTACAGAAAACCTACAGCTAAATCTAGAAAATCTGCAAGATATGCAGGCACCTTCCTCCAGTTTTTGGGTCAATAGACATGTCGAGCAGTGCATCTTTCTGCTTCGCTGGAGGCCCAGTTCTCTTCTTAAGAATGAGTTTCTAGACAGCAAAAGCAAAATACAGCGAGGCACTGGGCACTTGGCAGAGGAGAAAATATGAGCCCTCTGCTCTCTGGATTGCCAGGAAGCTTCTGTGGGACTGGAATGAATGGGATAGTTGTGATCGGGTGGGAGGCTCTGAGAAATGACGACCTGTCAGTGAATTATTCACACACAGCTTCCACGGGCTTGGAATAGCTCGAAAGGATTCTTGAAAATCTTGTCTGGGAGAGTCAAAAACTTGAGTAAGGCAGTTCTAGTCAGGATTTGTGGGTGAAATGACAGAATAGATTGAGGCCAATTTTGAGGATATGACCTCAGAACACCTGAGATGAGGAATGATTTATTGGACAAGACTAGAGTGATCTGAGTTTAGAGGAAGCTCTCACAAGAATATAATAGCAGTCAATTGCCATAAAGTCTGCTGGAATTATGTGAAAAGTAGATTGGGCTCTTTGAGTACAGCAAGCCTGAAAGGATTGAGCAAGACGGCTTCATACAGAAATTATATTCTATTTTATATTGAGTTTTTGCTGTGGTTTGGGGTTTTTCTTTGGTAGTCTCAAAAATGTATGAGAATTTGAGGAAAAACCTGTGAAACTGGGCTAAGGTCACACGTGGGGCTGAAGCTCAGGCTTCCTAAAATGACTGGATTAGGATTTCCTACAGAGCATGTGTGTCTGTGAATTAATTGATGGCCAGACTCGAGCTAAAGAAAAAGCATCAGATTAAGTCTCACCATGTAAGTCCTTTTGTTGTTTGGGGGTTTCTTTGTGGTTTGTGTTTGGTTTTTTTTGCCAGCACTCACTGCATTATACTTCACAAGGCAAACAGTCTTTCCAAATTGTGTGAATGATACCCTGCATTTTGTTTTCTTGTGTTTTAAATACCTGAATTATTTTGTACCTTTTAGCACGGGGAGAGAATGAGAAAAGAGGACATTCAAAGGAGGATTTTGGAAATAGCTTGAACAAAATGAGGCATGTGAGTGATATTAACACAAAAGCGTTGTGTGGACCTTTCAACCTCTTTGAATGAGTCTACTTTCTGAGATTAGTTGATGTATTTACAGACCTTGTCAAAGGGAAAAAGAAAGGATGAAAGTGGTGGGAGGGGGAGGACGGCTCAGTGGTCCCTGCTGCAAAAAATATCACCCCATCCCTTGTGAGGTTACTTTTCTGGTCTCGCTTCTTAGAAATATTTCACAGAAAAAGGCAATTTCTCCTTGTTCTTCAAGCTGACTCCTGATCCCTCACATCAGGCTCACCTAAGTGTTTCATCCCGGGAGCAGCGGGCTCAGACCTGAGCGCTGGTGGCAGCAGCAGCAGCCTCTCTGCCAGATGTGCCTGAGGGGCAAACAACAAAGTGTTTGCAAGCTTGCAGGGCTTTGTTTTCCACGTCTCAAAAACACCCACTCCTGAGCAGCTGACCCCCAAAACAATCAATCCAAATTGTAAGATATCCCACAGAAACAGCTTCTCTCCCACCGGCATTGCCCTCTGCCCCGGGGACTCAAACCTGATTCGAGAACGCTTTGAGGAATGCAGATTCAAAGGGTTTTTCAGTGCAAACGTATCGAAGGTGTGTTTATAAATCCCAAAGGGTTCTGTCTGCCCTGTCTCTGTGCCTCGACAGCATCACCCCACCTTGCAGAGTCAGGCACTGGCTGCGGTGTCTGCGTTTTCAATGAGCACATTCTGTGTAAATGGTGACTGAGCCTTGCTATTCATTTCTCACAAAAACGTAATGAATATGGAGGGATAATGCTTCACTTTTCAAAATTAGAAGGGATTCTTGTCCACCCCACAAGGCAGGTTTTATTCCTTGGTTTGAAATGAGAGTTGGTGGTAGATCTCCCATTTCCCAAGGAAGTCTCCCAGGTACTGGCTAACTGGGAATTCTGTCTCTCAGAATTTCTCTCCTATTAAAAGTGTTTCACTTTGTGTAAACAATTAAATTTTAATTAAGCAGGGAGGGGTGGGGGGAAGTGAAGAGAGATTGACTCTATAGCCTGGTGGTTAGAGCAATCATGTGGGAAAGACAAATTCGTGTCCTTCTTCATTTAATTATTTATACCAAATGCAATAATGTCAGCTGGAGGGAGGGAAAGATTTCCCCTGGACAGTGCTATTGCCTAATGGTTACAGCAGGCTCTCAGGAGGGTGACAAACTGGACTTGAATCCCTTTGTCAGACTGAAACAGGCAGGCTAATGAACTTGGGTCCACAGAAGCTACCTACTCCAACTTCTAACTATTTAGCTGCTGGCAGGGGTGAAGAGGGAGCTCTTTTCTCCTTTTTTTCCCTTTTTTTTTCTTTTTTTACTGCCTGATGTTTTCAGATTGTTATTGGTTTACCTTGGCAGATGTTCTTACAGCTAAGATAACCAGAGGAATGCTTTGATCTTGATGTACATGTGTTGTTTGCTGTTATTTGTTTGCTTTTAATGGTCTAGGAGGGCGCCTCACCATCAGGAATTTACTGGTTATATGGTAGTTTGACCAGTGTATTTTATTTCAGGAACCATGTAAGTGCAGAGGAAAGAGTAAACATGTTTGAGGTTGGCTAATGACAGTCTGGCCAGCAGGAAGTTTGCAGAGCAATGCTTTCCACCCAGTGTTGGTTTTGTACATTGAGCCAGAAGTGTAAACTCCAACAAATGTGGCTTAGAAATTTGTGCAGCTACATGCTTTCAGATGAGGAAAAAAAAAAAAGGCTTATTAACACCTGTTTTGGTCTTGGTCACTAAAACTACTATTGTGAAGCTAGAATTTGAAGAGGTTTTAACTTGCTTCTTGTCCTGAAAAGCATCCCAGGTAGCAGTGCCTGAGATATGCAGCACCAGGAAGATTTGAAAACGTGCTGGCAGAAGTGCTTTTGGTAGTATTTTGGGAGCAGGTTTTCTTGCACTGATTCAGTTCTAAATTTACATTTTATGCTAAGAAAAGCTAGTGCATTATAGGTCCTCCTTAGAAAACTATAGCTGGCCCTTGGGAAATAGTTTTCATTTTAATTTGCCTAAGAGAAAAATGCTATCTGACCGTGAGCTGTGCTGACTTTTGACTTCCAAAGTAATTCCTCCTGCCCCAAAAACCACTAGTTCACTTACTGCTAGCAATCACTGCTTCATTCCACTTGTTTGCACACCAGACTATATCAATGGGTCACCTGGCATTGTTACAGTAATTCATAACCCCAAATATTTGGGAGTGTTACTCATACGACAACAGCCCTATTTATCTATTTATCTATTTGTTTATATTTCATGAAAACTGACATGAGAATTTTCTGCATCAAGTATTCTGAGAAAAATAACTGTAAGCTATACTGGCACCCGTATCCTACAGGGAATGGGTGTCCTTGAGGTGGCCACCTGCTCCTCTGACTTCCAAAAGACTCTACAAAGTGATTCACTCGCTATCCATGACTCCACTCACAACACTTCCCACATATGGAATCCCCATTACGTTCAAGGTAATCAATGGACAGTTATTATTTTATTATTATTATTATTATTATTATTATTTAAAATGAATAAAAAATAGGGGGGAAGCCTGTTAGCACCCCATGTGCTCAAACTTGAAAGTGTTGCTCAGGACAGCACTGTCAGCATTGTTGGCAATTTTCAGCTTTAACTGTGGTATCTTGTTCTGAAGATTAAAAGCACAAGGAGAGCAGTGAAATGGACTATTCCCATAACCAATATCATTGCAACACTACTAAATATCACTATATAAATTGACTTTGCTGCCATTTTGAGGTCATCATGTTCTGTGCCATCTCAGCTACTGTGCTGCACACCTGTTTGTGGTCAAGACAAGTGTATGGTGATCATATACCAGGGTAGAAATTCTGGGAAATAAGGCACAGCAGAAAATACCAGCCTCAGATTAGGAGATTTAGGTTTGTAAATAAGGGGGAAATTTAACCTAAAAAAACAACAACAAACAAACAAACAAAAACAAAAAACCCAACCAAAATAAAGTAAAAGACAAACTCAAAACAACTGTGTAAAATTGAGTTATGAAGAAGTAAATGAAGATATTTTGCTGTAAAACTGAATAGAAAAGCTGACCTGGACTAGGGAACGATAGGGTTTAAAGGAGATTTAAAGGCAGATGTGATATCCTTGGGGGAGAGCATATTCCAACTGCAGCAGATTCAGGAAACGTTCTGGGAGTCCCCATCATAGAACAGGAACTGCTGAGAGTAGAAAGAAGTGGGCATCATGATCTGAGCTTCCTAGAAAATCAAAACACTGCTCTCTGGAAACCAGAGCTTGTGGTGGCTTCTGGTAAATTCTGCTTCATTAGAAAGAATCTAACCCAACCCTCAAATCAGAGCAGATCAACAATACTTAGACATTCTTCAGAATTTACTGACATTGTAAGTCTGAATTAAAAACTCACCACGTACAAGTTTTTTGACATGCAAAAGTTAAACAACAACAACAACAAAAAAAAAGTGAATTGATGTTTTTAGATGATCATTTGGCTGCCCCAGAGACAGAAAAATTGTTATCTTCTTCAGAAGCATCCTGGAGATACTGCATTAACCTCAGCTTTTAAAAGTAAAGGCTAAACAAGGGAACTGAAGAGACACCCTCCTTTGACCAAAGAAGAAATGTATGCTGCATGTCAAACACCTGCATATCAAAAGCCCTTAGAACATTGTCTTTACAGGGAAGAAATGAACTGCTGACATTAGGACTATAAGTGCACAAACTCACAAATCCCACCTGAAATAAACACTATTCTACCTCACACTTCTACAGCATTTTCCTATCCAGGATTACAGAATGTTTTATAAACTTTAATGGTTGAAAAAAGAAAGGACAGGAATGTGTAAACTGACATCAGGCATGTTTATTTGTCTTCCCAACATCTATTAGAAAATCGGTGGCAGAGAAACCAACAAACAGAGAATCTTGAATGGCAATTTCCTGCCAACACAGGGAATGATGAAAGTCAGATTTTGTTCACCCTGCACTTCCCCTTTGATCATCTGAAAGGTAAGAGCGTTATGGTCAAGTGTATTTACAGCCTGACATTGCATGGGCCAAGGGAAGGGGTGTCAGCCCTAAGGCATCCTCAGCTTTCCAGAGGTCTGCATTCCCAGATGTACCTGCAATTCCAGCCAAGCCTCCCAGCAAGATATTTCATATCTGATGGTTTCCCTACTGAGGAAAACATGAGTCTCCTCCAAAGATCACGCTGCAGTTGACAGCACAGCTGCAGTCATCTTCTGCAAGATCACACCTTGTGCCAGTGGAAGGGGTTTGGTGTTCTGCACTTGTCCTAGATCCACATACCTGTGCACGTGTGATAATTGCAGCAAAATGAGCTTTTTGCAGGCAAGCCTTGTTAATGTGTCAGTAGTAATTATTGTATTTTGAGCTGAAGGAGAGTGAGAAAGATTTATGATGTATATGTGGATTGCAATGGGAGATGTATTGAGACCGGTGAAACATTCATCTACAGAAAAGTGAAAAATCAATGAAGTTGTTTTAGAAGTAAAGATTTTTTTTCAAGGTTATTAAGATATATGTAGGCAATTTAACTATTGTTAATAATACATTCTAGCATTATATAGTACTGTGTTTATGGTTCTAGCTAGTGAAATATAAACTGGTGTGCCAAACTTCAGCTGAACTGAGATACTCAGTTCCAAAAAGGAAAATTTTTTTGTGGTTTTTGTTCATTTTCAACAGCTACTGCTACTTTACCAACTTCCCACACCTTTCAACTGGGTTATATACTGAGGCAGACAGTAAATTCCTGACTTCTCTGTGTGCATACCTTTCTATAGCATAGAAACTTCAGCTCTCTTGATCCACCTCCATTATGTCTGTGACTGATGAGATAGCCACAAGAGCAGAAAACACTACACACAGCTTATCCACAGGTGTATTTTGGGAGCAGATAACAAAAATTAGGTACTTTAAGCACCTGAAAAAAATATGTGTGCCTTTCACATGCACATGACACTGTGCATGTGTCCCTGCCCAATATTCTGCATTTTCACAGCAAAAATATTGCTTAGAGTTCAACACCAGACCACTCAATTTGGTAAGGTCCAGGAGTATCTCTGAAGTATCTTCTTGGAAACAGTTTATGTGGCCTTATCCACTTGAATGAAGGGACTCATAACTACTGATATGACCTCATAAATATGTGTCTTTAGCTTTGCTAGAACCAATTCTTTTCTCCACGGAAAGATAGTTTATTTGTCACGGAGTGTATTGACCTGACCTTCTTATAAACCTGCCTAATAAATCACAGTGTTAGTGTACAGCTTATTGCTCTCTGTAATCAGGAGTAGGAGCATGTTTGTACTGGAAGGACAGTATGGAAAATAGAGTAGTTTCTGACAGCACAAAGAATCAGGAAAGCTAAGAAATTGGTTGAAATCCTTTAATCATTTAATATTAAAACAAAAATGATAATAATAGAAAATAGATGTTGCTGGGTTTTCCCTGCAGAGTTGATTTTTGCCGTGTGACTTCAAGATGGCTTTGGATTTAGACCTATGCCTGCCTTATTGAAATTGAGAACTTAAATACATGTATTATCAAAAAAAAAGTTTGTTTTGGTGTACATAGTATTGCTTTAAGTTTAGCTTGTATTGTGGTGACATTATCCTTCTTGAGAGAGAGCATTTAGTAGTTCCAGCTCAGTGTTTCCTGTGTTCTCTGTTCTTGATTTTTCTTACTACTCAATCATGTGATTTTCTAGTTTTGTCATAGAGCAGATTATTTTCAGGTCTCTGAAGGTAACTGAGCACATTTTACTCTAAATGAGCACAAAGTAATGAATAGAATTCACGTGTCTGGGCACTGGCCTTGGGTGTTTTCACAGGAAGTGTTGAATTCTGGATGGGAAGTCATGAGAAGAAGACTTCACACACACAGGGGAGCTTTCCAAGTTGAGACAGAACAGGTGTCATGAGTTCTGACCATCCTCTGTCCTGAATCTCTATTTCAAGAAGAGGGGCTGGGCAGAAAGAGCTTCTTGCAGCAAAACATCTCGAGGAGGTGTTTTTCTGGAGTTTCACTTTGACCAACCCTCTCTCTAATCTACTCTGTGGACAGATCGTCCATTAGCAGTTAAAGGGTGTTAGCTGAGCTCAGGAAACACCTTCCCCTCCTCTCTCATCTAAATTGGATGCAATTTATGTGCTCCAAGGCCACTGTGACATGTGAACTGAGAGCCACGAGTTGAGGCAGCTGGAAAACTTGTTCTGGGGCTCTGAAAGAAAATGCTGATTTAAGCCGAGCCCATGAGGTCTGAGTGATCTTAACTGCACTCTCTATGCTCAGTTCAGTAAGGACTGACTCGATGGGGGAGCCCAAATCCTCCCCCTTCCTCGCTCTTTTTTCACACCTGTGAGGAGGCAGCCTCCTCTCCTGTCTGAGAGCCTTGGTTTAAGTACTTTTTTCTAGTGAATAATCTCTGTATTAGTTGTTTTCCTTTTATAAGTCCTTTGGGAAGCAGTAAGCTTAAGGAAACATATAGCTAAGACTGCCAATTGGTTGATTTCTAGTTCCCCAGGTGCTTTGCAATATCATCAGCTGATGAAGCAGAGAGATTTGTATGCAGGAGGCCCACAAGTAACTTCCCTCTCTCACATGTCCTGTTTCAGTTCTCAGCAAATCACCAGAACTGTTCTTTCCCAGGCTCAAAAAAAACCCAATCGAGTCTCTTAACACAGAAGTAATATCATAACCTCTGCTAGTTTGTCCTGAATGTACATATTCATTGGTGAGGAAAAATTTTATTTATATCTATGCTGTCATTTTGCAGTAACTTTACAGAATTCAGTTAATTCCCCTGAAATAATACCAGGACCATGCTCAGTTTTCCAGTGCATGGATAATGTAAAGCTGTATCTAAATACTGAGAGTGCTCAAGTGAAAAAGAACCCAAATTTCTTTTTAAAATAAATTTGTGTATTTTTTTAAAGATTAGCAGGTGCAATAAATAACATTTCTTTAGTATAATGTTTTTCATTATCACAAAGTTGATATTGGTCTGAAGGGAGCAATGGCACCAAATTCATGGCTGTTAAATATGAGATCAAGTTTCTCCTACAAGACTTATGCAGTGACAGACACGTACATTTATTACTGAAGTACAAAGAATGAGAAGTGATTCAGAAATTAGGCTTTTAGCACAGTTGTCAATAGCTTAGTTTTTATTTCAGTTAAAAATCAGAAACTTTCAGACAACATGAGCAAAAACATTCTCCCTAGGCTTAGGAAAAATGTTCACTTCTGTTGCTATGCTATATAATTTTTTTTAAAAAAGAAATGCAGCACAAAAGAGTTGATCACCATCATTAAGTGCTTCACTGAAGCATGCTGTTTTAACTGTCTGCTGCAATGAAAGTACTGAAAGAAAAGGGAAAAAAAGCGTTCAGATTATTTCATAGTCGGTTTAAAATTATATCACAGTCAAAATTCATTAAGTCCATCTATTTCTGGATTCCATCACCAATTTTCCCACTAGAAATACGGTGCTCACAAAGGTTAGGTGTGTTTACCACCTTTTGTCTGAAAATCTTACGATATCTGCCATAAAAATTACCTGCACAGCTTCTCAGAAGAGGGTTTTTGATGTTAAATGTGATCAAATTGCAACCCAAAACACAAGTTTGGAAACCGTTGTGGAAATGGCCATCATCCAGCTGGTTTGTGGTGCACTGCTTTCAAATTTAATATTCACCAGTAGAAAAAAATTTGAAATTAAAAGAAAAATTTGTATGTGGTGGTTTGAATCTCTCTGTGGGAGTTTGCATCAGAGTTATTGATTTCTCTTTTATAGCACTGGAGTTTCACTTCACTTCAAGACAAGCAATGTGACAGTGCAGCTTAGTTTTGGAAAACATCTGAGTAATCACAAGTCATATAATTAAAAAAAAAAAAAAATCAGCAACCCCAGGATTCATACAGTCATGTAATTTTCAAATATATGAGGATTTAGGAGGGCTCTTTTCATTGGCACGAGGGTGAGACAAAATACTTAGCAAGAGTAAAAGCTCAGCTAAACTCCAGTGGCACTATTTTTAACAAATAAAATAGAAAACACTTCTATTGGGTGTCAGAAGACCAGTCAAGGAAACAGAAGAAGTTTTTCTATCGTGCAGAGTTTCTCAGAACACAAATTAACTCAAGTATCTGGTATACACAACTTTTCCGTAGACAGAAATTTGCACATGAAAAGAAAAAGTTTTCCAAATGCTTCTGTGAGCAACTGAAAACCAATATTATCAATCATTTCTAACTCGCAGGAAAACTTCAAACCTTGGGGTTTTTGCCCTGCCAAAGAAATTTTTCACAAAGATGTACTCGGTGATTTAGAGAACTTGCATTTCCATTAGCTGTTCTGCTGTTGGGTTCCCAGACTTGTCAGTCTGCCACCTTCCACAAATTACATTTGTGAATTAAAAACAAAAGCAATTCCTGCTCGTTTCTTTTGCTGTCTGGAATACTATTATTAATTCCAGATATTATGCTGATTATTTGCATTACAGTAGTCAAAACAATGATGAGGTATTTCCCTTCAAAGATTGCATCTCATTCAAAACACATCCAGCTCTCATGTTTTGAAGCATTTTCGCAGACTTTTAACTATTGGAATTTCATGTCTGGCAATATTTTAAACAGTTGCATTCCAATGCAACTGCATAACCTGGAAATTCCAGTACAAGTGAATAATCTGTTATCTGCTGAAAACAGCTTAATTTTAATATGCTGCAGTTGACTTAAAGGTTAAGCGACCTCTTAAAAGAATGTGAACTTGTGAATTAGGGAGTTCTTATACTCTCAGGTGGCATTTTATTCACCACAAGAAGTAACTGCTAATGAGCTCCCTAGCTAGCTAAAGCTAGATGTAAAATATGTAAAACTTGAAATGTCTAGTGTTTCTGAAAAAAAAAAATACTCCATGAGCTTGGCTTATTAGATAAATTATAATAGATCAAAGAAGGAGAGGGTAAAACCAGGTGTCAAAAGCTGAGAATGACCAGCCAATCTGTTTTCTAATGTTATTTTGTGACCTATCCTTACTAAAGTATTTGGTTGATATAATTTGCCAACAAAACATTGCTTCACCTAAAATGTGTGTTGCATAAAAACCTCAATATGATGGCTCAATATGCCAAAGAACAGGCTCTTTATGCAGGAGTCAATTTAATTATTTTTTTGCTCTCCCAACCAAGCATAAGCAAAGTGAAGAGTCCTGATTTGGGGGCATTTAGGCCAAAAAAAAAAAAAAAAATAATCCAAATCTTGCCTTTGAGAGTTTGTCCCAATAAAATGGGATTATGGGATTTCAGTCCATCACAGACACCCAGAATGAAGAGGAAGGCATGGGAAAGTCATAGTTAGTTCACATTTAACCCTATAAATATTTGAGTTCTCCCCATGCTTCTGTTTGCATTATTCAAAGTTCCAAGACACAAATTTTCTGCTTTTGGAGATTTTTTCTATGGTTTCTTCATATTTTCAGGAAAGCACTGCTCATCCTGCAGCTCCTGCCTGTGCTGAGCACTCCTCTAGCATGCAGTATCCTCATCCTGCACACAGGCACTGACTGTGGAGAGAGTCTTGTTTAGTCCCCTCTCACTGTGATGAAGGTGAAATTTTCCCCTGTCCTTTCTTGGGGACTGTGCCTTAATTGAACTGATTATATATTTCCCATTACAGCTCTGGGACCAGAGCCCCTTCAGGGGGGTGATGTAGCTCCTAAATTAGACCATCTCTCCCTGGCTGAGAATCTCAAAATCCCTTGTGCAGAGGGGTGTAGGCAGATGCCAACACTTGTCCCCCACCTGTGGTCCAGTGGTGACGACACCCCCAGAGAGACAGAGGCACGATTTGGAAAGACTTCAGGGAAAGGCAAGAAGAAATTGGTTCTTTTTTAGAAGAAGAACACTAGTTCAAGCTAATGTTTTAGTAGAGGAGAGCTTCAAATGCATTTTGTGAGCTGCTTGCTCCACCTTTGAATGCCACCCACTGAACATCCACCAGAACCCGAACCTCTAGCTCAGGATGTGTGTGAAGAATCCCCACTTGGGCCTGAGCGATTTTACAAGTGTAGGAAAGCTTCCTGGCAGCAACCTTTTGCTCCATCACACTGGCTGAAACACACTCCTTGTTCTTGCACCTCATTTCAGTGGAGGGAAGGGCGGTGGCGTGGTTGGGATTAGGAAGCTGCACTCTGGGATTTGAGTTACCCTGCTCTTCCTTCTGCATCTGACAGATTGCTGGAAGGAACAGAAAGCATTCATTTATGTTAACCAGCAGCTCTTGCAGCAGTCATAAATACTGTTTTAGATATAACAGATCATGCTGATCTATCACTGCTTTCCAGAATAGGCTCCTTTTATCTGATGCTAATTACGAACGTGGTCTTTTCTCTCAGCACCAGAGAGATGCGTACATAGCTTGATGAAAATGCACCCCATGGTAGATGGTATGAATTGATATGAAGGACTTATTGGAAGGTACTAATTACATGGTTTACTTTTATAGATATGTCAGTGAAGCAGTAGTATGTCTTTATAAAATGCAAGAGGCAGTCTATCACGGAAATAAGTGAGCAT
Organism: Myiozetetes cayanensis; assembly: GCF_022539395.1. Classification (NCBI taxonomy): domain Eukaryota; kingdom Metazoa; phylum Chordata; class Aves; order Passeriformes; family Tyrannidae; genus Myiozetetes; species Myiozetetes cayanensis. Next base: position 1,439,855 of record NW_026086826.1, on the reverse strand, counting down.
AAAGGATTTCTTTATTTTCTCATAAGATCTACCAAGTCTGATAGCTGAAAGGTAGTGAGAAACATAGTTCTGTGGTTTTGTTATAAATCACACTGTTTGTTTTTTTTTAAAACTGTGTTGTTATATGAATCTCCTAAGGCAGTATATATTTGCATATATCAATTTATTATATATCTGTATCTACTGAAAGGTATCAGACATTTAGACAGAGTTTCCTATTAAAAAAAAAAAAATAATTTTTGAGAGTCTAAGTTGCACTGCTTCTCAGTTACTTTGTAGCTTCCCAGTTCATGTATTAGGAGCTTCTGATTGTTTTGGACATTGCACATCGCTGTATATGTTGCTACTCAATATCTGAGGAATCATAATTTATCAAAATTGATTAAAGAAAGGATCTGAGCTGCTTAATCATTTTCCACCAAGTGCAACAATGTGGTGATTTCCAAGTGAGATACTTTGGAAATATAGGGTATAGAATAGCTTTTGATGACTGCCAATTCAATGGAACTGATGGGGACTTTTCTTTTGCTTAGTTTGTCAGCAACAAGGGCTTCCCAGAGAGGGAACTGCAGATCAGGAATGGTTGGAAGCAGCTTTACATTTCATTGTTTAATGATGGTCCTCGACTGTCAAGACAGTCAAGCTGCCTTTAACTTATTTTTTTTTTTTTGCAATATAGAAGAGAATAAATTTCTGCTATGTTTTGTCTCTGGCATCAGTATTGCCTATTTCTATTCTTAGTTTTATTTCTTCTTCTTGTATCCTTCCTTTTATTAGGAAATGGCCTAATTGCTAGTTTATCCTATTGCAAGATGGCATATAACTCAGGGGCTTGCATTACATTATCTATGAATATTCTTCAATTTTCCCAGATGTCTACTGATGAGCAATTTGGCTTTCAAGGTGTGCAGTAAACTGATATTATTTGCATATACATTACTCTCTAAGGTCTTCATCTAGGGAGCACCATTACTTGCATCACATGCCCACCACTTTAGACAGCACTTTGATTTTTAGCCTTTAATTACACAGCCCATATTTCAAAATGTTTCTACCATTAAAGAAGAATGTTAGCAGATAATTGGGATTAAAAAAAAAACCCGCGCAGTGAAAGACAATGTAAAGTTAGCATATTTGTTGGTAAATCTGTGTTCTCAGCAGCAACAGCTGCAGTTTAATTAAACTCAACTGTCTGCAGGTGTTAGCAAGGGAAAATTGTATAGATATGCATGTACATATACAATCCAGCTGAAGAGATTTACCTTTGTAAAAAATCATGGGCTTCTAACACGGAGGCGTCTTTCTCTGTAAACTCGTGATTAACGTTCAGGTTCCTTTCTGATGTGGAAGGATGAGATACTATCAGAGAAAAATCCACAAGAAAGCACCATAAAGCAGCAAGGGAGGAACGCCAGCTGTGTTCATAAATTTAGACAGTTAGTATAGCTGAAAAGCATTATCCACCCTAAGACTGGCATTACAGTGCAGGTGAGTTCAGTGCATCAGACTGTACAGGAGGGTTTAACATGTGCTAAAGAAGGAAAAGTAAACACACAAAAAAGAAGGGCTTCTTAAAGATCAGAACAGCTTTAGATGTTGTGTGGATCAATAGCAGTCTCATCACAGGTAAAAGTTCACCGGATAGCACATCAAGCTGCGAGTTCAAAACGTCAATGAGGGTGTGCGGAATTTAAACCCGGGACGTGCTGCAGGAGAGTTGTACTTAACTTTTGGTGCTTGTATTATAAATATTTCTGCTCAGCAGAGGTGTTTGTGAAAGCTGACAAGAAACCAACACCACTGAATCATCTGAAGTTCATTTATTGTGCTCTGTCTACCGATCTAGTCCAACGAGGAATGCTATAAATACACACGCACCCACGGAGATTTATAACTAGGTCAGAATGCTCCTTCCACATCTATTACTAATTAATTAGGTGCAAATAGCAAAAATACCTCAATGACAAAATCTATAATTTCAAAATTCCTGTTTTACTGGGGCTGTATCAGCAGCAGTTGCAAGTGCTCAGTTAAAGGAAAAAAAAAAAAAGGGAAGGATTAGTTCTTCTGGACTGTACAACACTCTACACAGTGTGTCTTCATTCCTGATCAATGTTTCTAACATTGGAGTAAAACATATGATTAATGCTTGTGGTCATTCTGAAATAACTCTATTAGACTGCCACAGATTCAACAGATTTACCCACCAAGAAAATTATTATTAGTGCTAATTTGAAGGGGAGGAAAATCGTGGATGCTCTGTTTTATTACAGCTTCTTTAGTAACACAGTCATGGCAGAAGTCCAAATTAATTTTGCAGGTGTTGAATTTAAGTTATGAAAGTGATAAACAGTAGGATACAAAACCAATCAAATTTATCTGAAACCTTTTTAAACTTTGTTTGAGTGAGACATATATTCAGCCTGGTGATTAATAAACAGACACTTGCATAATCAAATCTTTATTACCCATATATGAAATATAATGCATTCTTTGGACACATAAATGGGCTGGTTTAGGAAACTGAGTTTTAACTAAGGTCAGTTTTGAATGATATGCTTTTATATTAGGTTCAAAATTTAAAAACCATGACCAAACTACCTTACTTTTAGGTAAGTTGATAGCATAGATCAGTTATTTTTGACTATATAATAAATTAATATATTTTAAGATTACAACAAAGCTATTTATAAACAGCGTTTTATAAGTTGAGACAGATGAGATATTTATTTTTAGTCAGAACCACCTACGTATAAATATACATACACATTTAATTTTTAAGGCAATATAGATTTTTACATTGCAGGTCTGTCCTCTAATCCTTAAAAAAAATAGCAATACTTTGTGTTTTAAAGGATTTGTGGCTTTGTTGAGAGACCTGATTTTTAGGTATTATATTCTTGATAGTAGTTCCGTGGCTTCAGCTGGTTCTTTTTGAGTCCCATATTTGGAAACATCCTATTCATTTATTTATTTATTTTGTCTGAAAAGCCTGAGAACAAGAAATTTTAAAGTTTGGGGCTTTGTTGTTTGGGGTTTGTTTCAAGTGCTAAAATATGACCACAATATCCAAACAATACCACCCATATGACTTGAATTGAGTTCCACCCACAGTGGGTAGAAGAGGTTTTGTGTTTATTAGTAAGTTAATGTCAGCAGTTTTGAGTTTTTGATTGTCAATGAAAATGCAATGTGGGATAATTAAGCAATAATGTAGTGTGCAGAGCTTCCTTTAACAGGAGAAAGCCATGATGAAGATGAGCAGAGTCAAGGGATTTAATGTTAAAGCAGAAAGCATTTTTCACCTAATTTGCATTAAAAAGAAGTTTGCTGCAATGCCAAATTAAATGACGTGAAAAAACAAATGAAAAGGCAACTTTTAAATAAAACTAGTTCATATAAAGTTTAACTAAGATGGCTATCAATTTGTACATATTCCTTATCCTTTATTTTACCAACTTTTCCACTGTGCTATTCCATCCAATTCAGCAGGGAATAACATGGAGAAAGAGCTGGGAATGCACTCGAGGCAGAGCCGTGACTGTGTAGGGGATAACTTCTACCTCTTAATTCCAAATTAGCACTGCAAACAGTTCACTTGAGTCTCTTTTCTTTCTGCTTGGTGAAATTAAACCTTTCAATGTCTTTAACAACCCAGAACTTACTGGAAGTCCTGATGTTTCAATTCAGGCTCAGTACAATTAATTGCTTGATAGGAGGTGGGTAATCAGGAAATCAACTCTTCAGTAGGTGCCAGCTTGGCCAGGAGCACTGGCATGGTTGGGGAAAGCATTGTCTTCCATATAGGCAATTTTTTTCCATCCAGTACCTCTCTGACTCCAGTGCAGTGCAGGGCTGGAATTGCCATTTCCCATAAAAAAAAAAAAAAGACTGGAACAAATCCATCTTGCATGAGATAAAGCGGAAATGAATGAGGAGAACAAAACATCAGCAGCCCTAAAATCGTACATGTCAGGCCTCTTAAAACTGTGCTCTCAAGGATGGAATTCCAGCTGCAGAGCCTGGTGTGACTGAGGAGCTCTGCTTTGGCTGCAGCTGTGATATGAGGTTAAACCTTCCCAGCAACTTTGAGTCCAGTTACCCATCTCCAGTTTCTCAGCCAAAATTAAAACCAGTTCAAATCAAAGGTCCGAAGATGTGTGTAGCTGCACCTATAAGAAATAAAACCAGTATTTTTTTAAAAAAGATAATTAAAAGAATCTGAAATGTGGAGATGCCTTTATGGCAGTGAACTAAGGAAAATGTGATCTGGGTCCCCCAAATTGTTTTGACTGTAGAGACACGGGTCAGTGTTTCAGGCTGTCAGAGCAATGTCATCCCCAGCAGCCTGTGTGTGATGGCTGCAGACAAGCTTTCTCCAGGCAAAGGAAGGGGAGTTTGTCTCACCCTGTGTTTTCAGGGCTGTCCCTGCTGATACTCAAAGGCAGGGAGCTCACTGCAGGGAGAGCACAGGAAAAAAAGGCAGCAGCTCTTCCCCCTAAGGCTGACCCGGCAGGGAAATGAGGAAATACAATGGAGCTGTAGAGTGGTGGGTTTGGAGGAACGAGGAGCAGTGGGAAGGAGAGCTTGGAGGCAGAAATGCTGTTCATGTGTGAGGGTGGTGGGATCTCTCCCTCGTGCACAGTCCATTCTATTCCTTCTTTCTTCCTCCTTTGGAAAGACACCCAGGTGGTGCATTAGTTCCCATTTGGATCAGTCTTATCATTACAAACACACTGAAATGTGACGTAATTATGGTATTTGCAACTACCATAGCCAAGAGGTGGCTCAGATGAATGCCTTATTTCAGTACACAGAGCTGATCTAAAATGTATTATCTTGTTAAAAAATACATTTTCAAATGAAACCAAGTGATAGAACCAAGGCAGTTTTAAGAGGTGAAATAATTTTGTACTGCATCTAGAAAGCCTTTTAAGAGGTCTAGAACGATCTGGGGGAAGTTGCAAACTGATTTAACCACTGAAACACGCTGCCTGGGATTGGTAATCTGTTTATCTAACCAGCTTAGCCACAGTTTCCTGCATAATTCAGTTGAATTTACAAAAACACTGCTTTGTAAGGTGCTTTATGCTCTTGCATTCATTCTGTCAGTCGCTAATTCGAGAGTGTGGTTTTCGAACAAAGGTGGGTTCCGTGTTTTACAGAAGTGACTGCAATTTACTCCTCCAGATTAGCTGTGTGATCCATCATCCTGCAGCATCCTTTCCACAGCAGTGTCTTAAGTGATGACTTATTGCCAGTTTGCAAAGAGATGTGAACGGTACAGAAAAGGCAATTTACTTTTCTCTCTTGGACTGAATTTATTGTTTACTAATTGGGATGTCATGTGCAATGAATTATTCAACAAAAAAAGACAGTCAAAAGGAATGTCAGTAATGAAAACCAAACAAAATCATTGCATCATTGGTTCAAGTTCAAATAGTATTAATTGGGCTAAATGTTTGCATTTGTGGAAGACGGGTAATTATTTTTCAAATAATCCATGATAATTCTTATTCAATTTATTTTCTCGATTGAAAATGGAATTTTTCTAAAAGAAGTGAAGCTCAGAGATGGTGCATTTATTTTTACATGCAGTAAAAATGTTATTCTTCCTAAAGGATGCATTAAAGTATTTTGACTGATATTGTCACAAGATTCTTCTCCTCCTCTTTTCTTTAACTGATTTTCAGCCACCAAAGCTTGCTTCATTTTTCCACAGGAATGTGATATGTACTGCAGCTCTCTGGGTTATATAGGGAGAGAATACACCATGTAGAGCATAAATATGATAAAAATCTAGAGAAAGAAGAGAATAAATTTGTCAGTGTGCCTTTAAGCAACAGCATTCCATTCTACCAGAATCTTCTACTGATGTGAGCAAAATAAAGATTCCTTTTTTTCTTTGTTTCCTCTCCCACTCCTAAATGTTTATATAGTGTTGAGACCTTGGAAACTGGCAACCAGGGTATGCTGAACATAAACTTTACCACCAAATAGACTGACTGTGCCTAAAGGAACCATTTTTTTCTTGTGTTTTCATTCATTATTGTAAGACTTAAAAACTGTATTATAGGACCAATTATCAACGGTTCACTTCCAAAGGGGATATGTAGTTTTGTGCAATATTTTCATTTAGGACCCAGGAAGTGGAGGTTTGCAGATTGCAGCTACCTAACGTCATTCAAGGAAATTAAGATAGGTGAGGTTTAAAATTCAAAACAATGTGGACAAGTTGGAAAACTGGTCTGAAAGAAATGAGACAGAAGAGCAACAGGGACAGGTGCAACACTGTGAACTTGGACAAGGATGGAGAACAATGAATTATGAAAAAAATGCACAGAAAAAACACTGAGGTTTGTCATTTGTCACTGGTTGAATATTAGACACAATATCAGGCTATTACCAAAAATTATATCTCATACCTGGGATTTAAAAATAGCAGCAAATGCCAAACCAATATAAGGTTTTTTGTTTGGAGAGGTGTGCAGGCTGCTTGCCCTCTTTGAAAGTCAAGTTTTATTTCTTTATTATTTTCCAGGTGGTGACTCCTCTTTCCATTGTTCATTTTCTGTGCCTCATGCCTCTGATCCTTTATGGCCTGCTGGAACCAAGGCAGAGATTTTAACAGATGGTTCTACTGAACCAAACCAAACCAAATCAATCAGGGGAGGTTTTGGCATAGCTGTTGACCTGGAACATCACCTGGAGGATGCTCCAGGTAATCCACCAGCTACACTCAGGAACAGGAGAACCCCAGCTGGAGTAGCAGCTGAAGGAGCTGCACAAAAGAGAGACAAAAAAGCCAGAGTGCTCATGAACAGCTGAAATAACTCTGTTAAAGGACCTACATAACAGGCCTAAGACACAGAAAAAGCCATTGCACAAAAAAATGGAATAAACTGTTCCACTTCTAGGGAATAAGATGGAAAGCAATGGACTCGAACTGCAGCAAAGTGCATTTAAGTTTTGATGTTAGGAAAGACTTCCTAGTGGTAAATGTTCTTTTAATTGTTGTACTCAAGCAGTAAGAAATCTTCCCCACATTGACTCAATCCAAACTCTAATATTGCAGCATGAAATCAGAGCGGAAAAGCATCTTCTGATACCACAAGGTCAGCCCCCTAAAAATGCCTCGAAGAGCTGTCCTGTGCTAAACACAAGAATAACAAACAAACCAATCATCACTTTAATAGCTGAGTTTAATTGGAATTTTTAAAAACAGTCTATTACTGACAGTAATGGAAAAGGCTGAGGCTCACAGAAATATTCAGAGAAATCCATTTCAAATGCATTGTCTCATTCTCTAGTCTAAGAATAAGTTCTGTAAGATTAGGGGTGGCACACAGTATAATTAATACATAAAGAAGAGGATAAATTCTAGCCTTCAGTTATGGAATCATAATCAATGCATTAGTGTGCAAATCCCAGTATGTTAAAAAGCACAGTTTAAGCTACTTTGGGATTATTCTAGCTAAAATGTACATGAGAAATGTAAATCATCATTAAAACATTTATTCCCTACTTCATTAAACATGCAGTTTGCTGTTTTTTATTTTAATTACTTTTTAATAAAATCTAATCACCCTGAAAGACACTGTATTGATATCTGAAGAGAAAGAAGATCTTTGTTTGGCTACGAAAGAACTGCAGGACAGGAAAAAGAAAAGCACTTTGCAACGTCTCCATCTGATTTAAGAGATTACCTAGAAATTGTCCTTGCTGAGACTGGTAACAAAGATGATGGTGCTTTTGGATTTGGGTGTATGGACTCTAACCAACAACTACATGGAATAAAATCAAAGCATTTTATAGAATTTCATGAACTATCGTTTTTCAGTTATGCTGCATCAAGAAACCACCAAGGAGAGAAAATCAGAATTATTTAATTTTAATGGGTTGCAAACCAATTTTATTTACCTTCTTTTTGTACCTTTATTTAATATTTCTCCACTGACAGAAGTGGTAGTCACCATTTAATATCCTCTGCATGCTTTTCAGCCTTGTTTTTAGGTTTAACACCCAAATAAGATGAAAGATAACTAAATGCTGTGGAACAAATCTACAGCAAATGTCAATCATCACACTGATTTTACATCAATTTCATACTTGGAACTATGCATAAAGAACTGAAAGCTCACTACAAATCTTCCTATATATTTAATATTCCAAGACTGAATATAATTTAAATTGCCTGACTTTCAGCTCACAAAATCTCGGTACCATAAATATTAAAAGTGTTATAAATATTGATTTTAAAATATTTGGGTTTTTTTTCTGTAAATATAACAGATATAATATATTTTCAGTAGAACATCTGTCAGAAAAGCTTTTGAATAGATGGTACAAGAATTGATTGTCTAGCGTGGATGGGTACAGGAAGGCACATAAATGTTTTTAATAGTGGTTCCACAGGGAAATAGCAAGGCAAAAGTAGCTCTTCACAAGAGAAACAGAACTCCATACCCTTGGTTCATTGCATTTATGTGGACTGATATGATGTTTGAATGATAGATAAAATTTTGGAAAAATGGAAGTAGGAAAGCACAATTATGTCAGTGATCAAAAATCAACAAGGTACCATCTGTGCTGAGGTCCTGATGTCCAAAATGTGGATATTAGCAGTGAACAAAGACATTTTGTCCATTCTTATTGTCCAGATTATCTGGAGAATTACCTTAATTAGGAGAAATGTGTGACGATGAAAATGCCTCCAGATTTCCTGATGGTTTTTCCCCTCATCTTTTGTTGAGGAATAAGACATGGAAACCGAAAATTCAGGTAAAACTACTTTTCTAGTCACAATAAACCCAGCATCACACACTGTACAAAACTAACCTAACTGGAAGTACAGCATTTATTACTGGTACTGCATTTTGCTCAAGAAGAATTCGATTAAAGAGAGCTTTGTTGGTAAATATGTGCTGAAAACTGATCATGCAGTGTCTGAGGACAAGGCACAACACCACAGCAGTATAAATGAAATTAAGTGGTAGGTCCGAGGGAAAAAGTAGGCAGAGTAATTGATTATATTTAAAATTGAGACATTTGTGTGATTAATTTCTTTTGTAACAACCCAGTGTTCTCTCTTTCTAAGTAAAGGATAATCAAGGGCCATGAAGAGGAACTGGATCTAATTAATAAAATGACTCCTCCATTTCCCGAACATTCAACCTCAGAAAGCAATGTGCTGTTGATAAATGTGAAATGTGTTTGGGTCTGCTGATCAATTCTCTCTTTTAGATACTTACAAGTGCTTTATGTTCCTTAGCTTAAATTAACTTTGCCCATCCAAATTGGATGAGTTGTTTAATGTGGTTATATGGTGCTTTCTGAATTACTGTGTTTGTCTGTGAATATTCATTGGACACCATTCCAAAGGGATTATTAGCAGAGCTTGTGCCACCTGCATAGTCACAGGGCTTTTTTTAAATAATCAGGAATCTAAAGAAATATTTAATCAAAATATTTCTTCAAAATAATTGATATTGCTGAAATTATGGGTACTTTGCAGTGTTGCAACCTGTTGTTTAGATAACTTTAGTGTTGAATGTAATTAAAGTGACATGTTGCAACTAGGAGAATTAAGAACCACAAACTGGGCAGTTTGAAATAATTGGATAGTGTTAGCAGTGGCTAACAGTATTAAAAGGAAGAAAGACTTGTAAATTGGCTTCTTTAAAGGAGCTCTTGTTAGATTCACAGGCTCCAAAAATCGTGTTAAGGGATAATTATGCTCTTTTATTTTATTTATCAGCGGGCTGGTGGGAAAAAAAAAATGGTTTGGCCCTGGAGCAGGGGATGCTTCTCTGGTTTGTTTTGCTTTGGCTTTTTTAAGGGGAGAATGGTTTAACTCCAGGAGAACTGAGCTGCTGTGATGATTAACTGACTGGTTACCAGCATGCACTACTCATTTGTGGTCCACCACATCGCTCTGCTATTGGCAACGGAGAACACTGCCCCAGGGTTTGTGCTGCTCCAGGAGAAGTTCCTGGAACTTCTGCATATTTCTTGCATGCATTTGTCTACTTCATAATGTGTTACAGTGCCCTGCCCTGCCAAGCAGTAGCTGTGTCATTTTAATGCCCCATTGAATGAGACCAGTCTGTGAGGTTTGCCCTTTTTTTTAAAGACCAGTTTCTAAGACCTCTGCATGAACAGGATAAGCTTTATCAGATGACCACTCAGACCCTTTGGAACTGCACTAGGCTGTAATTGTGTTCCTTTTTTTTTGCAGTGCACACCACACAGAACTAGATAAATTACTAATTATTATAAATTCTAATAGTATTGACAACTTTAAAGAACTGCACTCAGTTGATAACGTGAGGAAGAACTTCTTGACTATGCAGGTGACCATTCACTGGAACAGGTCACCCAGAGAGGCTGTGGACATATCCCAGACCCAAGTGGATGCAATCCACGACCCTGTTGAGCAGGGAGGTTGGACCAAGACCCACTGTGGTCCTTTCCAACCAGCCCATTCTGTGATTCTGTGTTTTACTCTGTAATTCTGGGAAACACCAAAATGTATTTGCTTCTCAGCACAGATGTTTAGATACCTGTATTAAGGACTTGCAACATTAGCAGCTACTGAAATATGTTCTGATAGTAATAGCAAGGTCTGGAGAATTGGGAACAGATCAGTTTTTATCAGCCAGTGAACGATTTATGTCCTATTAAACCAGCATGACAACATCTGGTAGCAAAAGTTATTAGTGGGAAATTGTGAGTAGTGAAATAAGCCTGATGTCCATTGGTGGGAATATCATATCAATTTCCTTCACTTCTTGTTACTGAAAGCAGCTTTTATCTCTACATCTACATCCTCTTCTCTCTGATGGTCAGATGATATCTTCATACCTGTTTTGAGTTACTGCAGCTATCACTGATGGCACATGTGACATCTTGGACAAAGGGTCGGATGGGAATTTGTTAATAGAATATAATTAAATTATAGAGTTGGATTAGGTTCTGATTGTATGGACAGCTGGCACTGGATTTAGGAAGTTTAATAGAATTTTGGTGTTGCAAGTTTAAGTTTTACAAAAGGTCTCTGCAGCTGCACTGAGCTCCTCAAGTATTTGTATTTTGAGTATCAAAAGAAATAGATGCACTACATAGCAGTTGTAAGCAAAAGTAAAAGGTGGGCTAAGGGTAAAAAGATAAATTTTTAAATGCTGTTTTATAAATTTGTTAATAGAGCTTAATAAGTTTCTGGTGTATTAAAACATTTCACCTAAGGGAGACATACTTGCCCACATCTACCAGAAATTAGCATATCTGCATTCAAAAATCCCTTTATCATCTCCTGGATTACTTGTGAATGAATCCTATTTATATCAGATTGCTCCTGCACTGAAGGCATCTCTCATCAACAAAGGGACTGATAAGGAGCCTGTTCTGCTGCCACATCTTCTCTGGAGTTCTGTAATCAACAGTCTCACCTGAGCTGTGTCTCATGCATCACCTGGGGGTTTCGGGGGTCATCCAGAGTAGTTTATTAAATTATCACTTCAGTCTAATTCAGCAAAATGTTTTCCACACAAATTATTTTTAATTTATACTTAATTATTCACACAACCCCACTTCCTAATAAGTGCTTGAACTTAAGATAGTACCATTGCTACGAGTAGTCTATTTAATTTAACAACAGTCACAACAAAGGAAAAAATATGTTTGGGATTCCTGATTGATGTTGTACAAAATGAGCTGTCATTTTTATTATCCACCTTAAGGCTTATAGGGTAGCAGATGATCTGAAGTTTGTCGCTGGAGAAAAACAACTCTCTTTTAAAAGGAGCTTTTTACATGGCCTGTAGTTTGGTTGGTTTATAAAGGAGTCTATTTAATTTTCCAGATACAGCTGTATACAGAAATACTGTTCATCAAAGCTTCCCTGGGTGGTCAGGCTACAGTCAGAGAAATGGAGCTACCACTGATGACAGGATGGAGAAAAGTTTCTGCCTTGCCCTGCAGTGCACCCAGGGCTGCTTTTCTTGTTTGGTTGTGTTTGACCCCAAACCCTGCCCTGGGCTGACTAAATGACTGGACTACCAGAAAAGAAGGACTCAGGATCTTAAGCATCCATTCTGGGTGGGATGAAGTGAAAGGAATCTGGTCCCCTACACAAGACTGTAAATCTTTAACTCCTTTATTTCTGGGAGCTCTCGCAGCAGATATTTCATCCTCCAGGAGATGAACCACTGCCAGGTTATCCTTAATTATGTGGATCATCCAGTTTGCTGCAATGCCTGTCCTCGAGCTACCCTGAGGAGACACTGAGACACAATTAACTTTACTTGTAACAGGTATTAGGAAGGTGGGGCTTCTTCCTCGGAATGGGGAGCAACCTCTGTGTCTGCAGACCCGGAAACTCACGTGGAACATCTGCAACCCAGCAGCTGCTGAATGTCACTTTGGCTAGATCAAGGGCTTCAGATGGGCTTGAGTAATCTACTGCAGCTCTTACTTTCAGAAAGCACATCTGTGCTGACAGTTTTTCCACCAACGAACTCCCATACGTGTTAAACCCATAAACAAACCAGCCTAAAATCAAGGTGATAATGGAAGATCCTGGAAAGCTCACAAATATTCCGAACTGAGATGATACTTGCATGGCACTTCAGTGTAATTAATGGCTGGGGAAGAAAAGCTTCTCTCCAGCCCATGAAGCTGTCCTGTTTGTGATGTGCCTCACTGCCAGGGAGCTGCTGAAGTTTTACCTCTCTGAGCTGTGTGTAGTGCAGTGTTTTGGGATAACCACGAGCACATTCACAGTCGTGCTTTGAAGTTTGAAATGCTGCCTTGCCAGGGGATAATAGACATTCAATTTGCACTCGTCATGTAGAGCCCAGTAAAATAGTTAGTAAAATCAGCAGGGGGCTTCTGTGGATTTAATAGTTCTTGTTTTAAGATCACAATAAACTACACACAGAAACTAACCCATCAGGTTACTAATAATTATTTTTCCTGTAATTATTTCAAAGACAGCTCCTTTGTATGACATACATTGATTTTATTTGTTTCCTAAATGATCTTTTGCCATTTTAAAGTGATTAGAAAGCTATTTACCAACGCAACCATGCAGGGAATGGCATGCTCTGATGGAAAAACATTGCTAGGCTGTACTAGGAACTAATATCTTAGCTTAAAAAGGAATGCAGTATCAATTATTAGTTCAAGCAAGGGGAAAAAAATTACAAAAACAAACAAGAAAATTATTTGTCACCCAGTGAAAAGACATTTCCTAGAAAAAGTGGTACTTATTTTTTTAATAGTTACTTTCTCGCTCTGATTTGTCTCATAGTCCTTCATTCAGACTCACACAGCCTTTGCCATCTAATCTTTGTATGCATCTCATCTTATACACTATATATTGGCAAAAGTGCTGATAAGATTTTCATTTATTGGATTAATATTTGTCTCAAATATTTTCAGATTATTTTAACTGAAATAGTGTGTCAAAGTTTAGCAGTTGTTAAGTTTTGAATATTTTCATCATATAGAACGTAAGGAGAAAATTTGCATGTTAAAATATAAAATTAACTCTAAGAAATAAATTAGATGTGCATTGCTAAATGATTAGTTTTGGGGGACTAAGATTAGAAACAGCTGAGGGATTTTAAAGCATGAAAAATATTGGATAATTATTTTATTAAAAATTTTGTCTTTTAAAAATTAGCCAGAGTAAAACAGTTTAGAGCTAAACAGAACAACTTAATTTTGCCTTTTAGTTTCCCTGAACAACAAAAAGAAGATGGTGTGATCTTTTCCATAGGAAACAAATAAATAAACAATTTGTAATGTGGTTGAATTTTTGGAAACCAGAAGTATTTACAATGCCAGAGAGCTTCAATTCAATGATGTATTTTAATAGATTGGGTTTCAAGAACTGAAAACCAAAGGAAATGACAAAAAGGCATTGTCAGTTTGGGACTGCAGGAAAATGAAAGCAAATAATATTTAGTTCCAGGTACAATGACTAAATAACAGAGAAAATATATGCACCAGAAAGTATCTACCTTAGCTAAAGAAATGCAACAAAATTAAAATAAGTGTTGGTGGGAAGGGCAGGAAAAAAGGAAAATGAGCTTATGCTGCTGATCCAAATAGAAGGTGAGCACTTGAGAAACCTGATTGCTGGAATAGATAAAATTTCCAGACTAGTGAATGAGGGAAGCATTGCAAACGTAATGTAAATGATTTAATACGGTGTTTTACAAATTTCTACATTCAAAATTAATCTGAACTATCTTGGTTGACAGATTTGCATTAATTTTAAATGGACTGAAGAACTAAACAAAGAGCTGTAACAGAACATAAGATGATAAACTGAAAGGAAGTGCTTATTTTGGAACTGTAAAAATAGGTGGTGAGTCCAGTCTTAACTTATTTCTTCTTTAATGATCTGGAAGAAGAACTATGCAGTGTATAAATGGCTTTTCAGCTTCACAGTGAATGACAGTAAAACACAAACTTCCAAAGGGATAGAGGGAATAGTACAAAGGTAGATCATGAAACATTAAATACAGAGGAAGTAAGCCAGCAGAAAATCATTAACCTGAGAGGAATATGTGCCACAGATCCATTTGGAAGAGAAAACGTGATTGAGATGGTGATTTGGAGGGGGAAGGAGGAAAAACCTCAGCAAGCAGGTAGAGCTTTTCCAGTTCCTTCACCCTGAACCTCTGAGCCTTTCTCCTTATTCTTCCATGCTGAGAATAACATTTTTCAGTCCCTTGAAAGGATTTTACTCCTTAAAGGTTCTTATGTAAAACCTTTGAACTTTAGGATGGTCCTGTAAGCCACAAAAGTTGCAAGAAGAGCAACCATTTTATTTGAGTTTCACAAAGAGACATTAGGGCAAAGAGAGAAAGCCATTTCTCATCTGTGTGTGGAAGGAAAATAAAACCTCTGAACTGCAATGAAGGAAAAAGATTCAAAATTAAATGTTCTAAGGTGGAAATTCTCAGCAGAAGAAGAAAACAGGAAAATGAAGGTCTACTACCAAGGCATTCATTCATTGATACCGAGGCATTCATTCAACAGGTGACTTCCATGGCTAGAAAATTAATCACTTCCCCAGCCAATCCTGACTCTGCCAAGTGGGATTTGCTGGGTACAGGAGATTGTTCTTACTTTGCTTGAAAACTGCAGCTGTTTTTCCCATATAACTTGACTCAGGTTCCATAATTACTTTTCAGTTGTGTTGTGACGAAGTGCTAAACCCCAAAGTAGTGTGGATACAGCAGCTCTGCAAACTTGCATTCTGGACATCAATACACAGGGAATGTTTGTAACATTGTCAAGAGAACTAAAGAATATAATGAAATTACTTAAGCTCAGATCTTTGCAGATTACCTAAACTTAATAAATTGTAGGTCAAGAAAAGTTTGATTCATTTTATTTTGTTTTCTGCATGGTTTATTGTGTTTGAGGAACTCCAGCTTTGTGTGAGTCTTTACTAACTCCTCAGCTAAAGGAAAGCAGATGGTCATCTGCCTCTGTTTCTGGTCATTTATTTTATATTTTAGAATGTGTCACATCTTCCTAAAATGGATTTTTTTGTGATTGATTTTCTCTGACTGATCACAGAATAGCTTTTGGTGTTTCAGGCTTAACCACTGCAAAGCATATCAGTGAAGAGCCTGTGGCCCCCTGCCTGAGAACATACCTGAGGCATGTATTAATGGACCAATAAAACATGGCCTGTCATACCTTCATGTTATATTCCCATTCCATGTGAACAAGCCTGCTTCCAGAGTTTGCCACAGGCAATCTGGTATTTCAGTTCTGTGTCTGTTTTAATCTCTGATAGATTTTATCCACTTTCTGTCAAGTCCTGAACACTGGTATTATGAAGTGGGGTTTTTTTCCATGATCATTAATGCTTTACTTTAGTTCTGTGTGTTGTTTTTTTGCAGTGTCTCTTTATCTGAATCCTTTAAACAGGATCCATTTATATAAAAATCCCACACTTGCTTCTTGCTGATAACTGGAAAAGTTAAAATATCACTTGCTTTATTTCACTGAAATTTTGGCAAGTATCTGATTTAGCTACAGTCCAGATAGTTCTGCAGTTCCAATGCATAAGAAACACTTGTTTGCTAATTATGACTCATAACATTAGCTTACTTTGGCACCTATAGCAATTACCCTTCTGTTGTGACCCAGACCTGAAGGTGGGGTGAGTGAGGGCCTTGTTAATAGGTCCCTTGGGGCAGATTAGAGTGAAAAAAACATATATATGGCAGGTTTAGTTTAGAACAATTTGGTTGCAACAGAAAGGAGGTATGTCGTGGGTTTGGTTATTATCTACAATAATATCACCATGCAAAAGTGTAAGAATGTCAATTAAAGGAAATATATAAGGAAAAGAAAGAGAGGAGAGGTATCACCACCCGTGAATCCTGCAAGGAGACTTGATTGCTGCAATTTAGGTGTCCACTGGTGTCCCCAGGGGGAGAGTTTTACACTGTTGGATGCACACACATGT
This sequence comes from Myiozetetes cayanensis, assembly GCF_022539395.1. Lineage (NCBI taxonomy): Eukaryota > Metazoa > Chordata > Aves > Passeriformes > Tyrannidae > Myiozetetes > Myiozetetes cayanensis. The sequence continues at coordinate 1,423,357 of NW_026086826.1, read as the reverse complement.
GCAGTCCACTGCTCGAAGGCCCCAGAATGAGTCTGAGGGTGCTTGGGGGGTTTTGATGATTTATGACCCTTTCTAAGAAGTGACCTCCCACGTCAGCCCCTTGAGCCAGTTATGCCTTATCAGAAAGGATGAAAATCCTCAGGCCTGTGTGTGAATGTCCCAACACCTCCCCTGGGGGGAGATTTACATCTGAGCCAGTTGTGTAAGAGGGGACATCTGCAGGATAAAAAGCATTATCCAACCCCACAGGGTCTACTTCTTATCGGCCTTTTCCCTTATTTGGTTCAAAAACCAGCTTGTTGCTAAACAAAGGTGGGCTTGTCATGCTCATCCTCAGGTTTTTGGTGCTCACTCCTCTGCACCTCTGTTGTTCTCACACAGATCAGAGGTTTCACCACCACACACCCAAAACTCTCTTCCTGCCCTTCATTTCAGGGTGCAAAGCTGGCCTCAGCAAAGCTCCCTGCTGCTTCTGCAAGTGGCCAATCGTTTGAGTCATTAACCTTTAACATTTCAGTTCCTCAGGCTTTCTCAAAAGACACGATTTAGGATCGAACAGAACCCCAAAACATCACAATATTCTCCATCTCCAGGTCACGCCCAAGAGTGACATTCTATGGATTGGACTGAGGAAATATAGAGGAGTGCCCCAAAACATGCTCTACAATATCCTCCAAATGAAAAAGACCTCGTTTTTTACTCCCACTTTTTTTTCAGGTCTGTGAGTCAGACAGCTCCGGGTGGGAAAATGCAGGAATAAAATCTATCACCTCCCAAAAGCCATTCTGACTGGGGGTTTATCAGACCCACTCCAAACCTACTAGTTCATTCATTAGCAGTATCTATGAAAATCCTTTATTTGCCGCTGCCCACAACCTTCTGATTGATATCTCCTGATTTTTAAACCAAAGACTCGGCTGCTGGTGTGACCATCCACAGGAAGGTAAGGAGGGCTGACCCTGAGTGGCAGGACTGGTCCCCAAACCATTCCCCCCTCAACCCCAAGCCCCTCAGGCACTTTGAGGCCACTGGTTTGGCTCAGGAGGCTCCTGCCCATGTGCTGGGCTCAGGCTGACACTGCCTGCTGTTGTGGGGTACAGATGTGGAGGGGACCCCCTGAGCACACATCACCTGCCTCCTCTGCTTCCCCAGACTGCAGCTAACAGCAGCAATCAGGGTTAATATACCAACCCTGGAGTCAAACTCAGAGAAATTCCCATTGCCTTCAGAAGTAATGGATAATCACATTTTAAGCACCGGCCTTGCAGAGAGCCAAATATTTCCTCATTCAAGTCTCTACCTTTCAGTTTTTCACATGGCAATGAAAGCTGTTTTCCATAGAATAGCACTTTTTCCACCCTAGGAATTACTCTGCTTCTGTTTGTATTGGCAAGTGGGCATAAAATATAAATGTGAACTATTTGGCATAAAAGAAATCTGTAAGAATTGCTCATAATTATTACTATGACTCCAGTCCAGAACTCCTTAGTCACATAAACCTGACATTGCTGTTGTAGCTGGTTTTCCTTCAAAAAAGAGCTCAGAAGGGCTCACCCACATTGGGCAAGTTTTGTGAGATTTAAGAAGGCACACTTGTGGATATTTATGCTTAGACTGAAACAGCATTAAGTGTGTTAGTGTCAGAACAAAATAGAACAAAATAGCCTGACCACATGGCTTGCAAAGTGTATTCCTGACTGTCCTGTCAGTCCTGTCCTCCTGTGTTTTCTGACCAAAGTACTCCAGCCTGGGCTGGCTGAAACTCATGTCCACTGTCCTCCTCCCCTTTTTTGTCAGCTCCAGGGCTGAACACCACAAGTTATACAAACATTTCCAATTCAGAGTATTGAACTGAATTTTAGGTTGTTCGTTGCAATGAGATTCTTGTCTTATTGGGAGGTCTATTTCCTCCCATGTCCTTTGTTAAGCAGTTTTTCTATAAATCTGATAATAAGTGATGGTTAGCTGAGAGTTCCTAGCATGTCTAGGTCGATTTTCAGTTCTGTTTACAAAATATTCCCCTTGTACTGAAATAGCGTGTTTGGTCTAGTAAATATTTATTCAACAAATATTCCCATGATGGTAAATATAAAGATTATCAAAAGGCCCGTGGCACAAAAGTTCCTATGACTTCAGGTAACTCGTGATTTATGGCATTGTTACTTCCCATCGTTGAGGAAATGAGGCTTGCATTGACTAATGTTTCTTTTTATTTTGTTTGCTGGAAGCATTTATAACTTCCTCCTGGGATTTTTTTTTAGAGCTACATTGTATGATGCTCCCAAACTATTCTTGCACTATTGTTTGATTTTAATTATAGTTGAACGGAAGCAAAATCTTGGGAATACTTCTAATTTGCTTAACTCCTTCCTGCTGAGCGTTGCTAAAATTTATCCTGATTGATTATTGTAAGGAGCAGGTCCGTTTAAGGTCTGTGAGATGTCGAGGATGGGTCCTCCCTGCCTGCGTAAGTGGCACAGAGAACAATCCACCAGCACCTGAGAACAGCCCTGCCTGACACCCCCAGAGCTTCACGGAGGCCAAAGGAGCAGAGGAGAACCCAAGCTGCTTTCTTGATGGAGTTTATCCTGAGTCACTGTGCTGATGGCACAGGGTGAGGCTGTGGTCACCCAGCCACTGCCCAGTGAGTTCACTCTCAGCTGGCACAGCTCTGGTAGCTCTGGCCCCAGGAGCCACGAGCTCTGGGCTGCCTGCAGAGCTCCTTGCTGCTCCCACCTACCCCTCAGCACTGCCTGTGCCCAGCAGTGGCTCCTGCACAGCTGCCTCTGGGACTGCTGAAAAGCAAGAGGGAAGTTCTCTCTCTTTCTCAGGAAACAGGAGATGAGGTCTGTGTTAACTAACGAGCACATTCCCACCCCACCGGCGCGGGTGGGAGGACTGAAGTGCCACACAAGACGATGTGGTGCTCAGGTAATGAACACACATCCCTGAAGCTGCTTTTATACCCACTGGTGGGGTGAGAATCAATTCTGCCTTAATTTACGGATGGTCTGAGTTGGGAATGAAAGCACAATAACTCTTTTGTGATGATTAGCAGCCTCGGAGAATGCTCGGAGCAGGGAGAAACGCTGCTTTGTTTATGAGGTCAATCAGAAGACATCCACCCAACACTGCCTGGCTAGCTGAGCTTTCAGTTACATTCAGTCATTTGTTATCTCACATTGATAAAGTTAATGCAGAGAATCAAAGCCAAGCTTATATCACCAGTAAATATTATGATCACATACATCTGCAGAGCACACAAAACTCTGTCCTCGCTTAACCAGAGCTTTTAGAAAATCTAAACACAGGACTTGATTTATGAACACAGTATGACATGTTTTGTCTATTGATGAAACACAAAACATTTATTTCAATAAGTTTAGAATAAATTATTAAACCAAAAATTATTTTTAGCTGAGGTCATCACTCTCAATGATATCTAACTCTTTTTGATAGCAATCTTTGCTCATACGTTTCAAAGTATTTTATTCAGACATCTGAACTTATTAGAACCTGTTTTATGACAGGGAAACTGAGTCACCCAGTGAGCTGCACCTACTTTTTTATTACTCAGTGAAGTAGTGATAGTGTCAGCTCCTCAGACCTGCATTCCTACACCTTCCCTGGAAATTTGTCCAGATCAGCTCTCCACAACCCATAATATGTTGCCTCCAAACACTTCACAAGTGATTTTTGCAATTTAAATATCCTTAATAAATGCCTGTCTGCATTTTCTTGCCTAATTTTTCTCAGCATTTTTAGGTATTCTTGACAAAAGTGCTCTCCAGATCACCTCCTGGTCTTCTGGTGACCTTCACTCCCTTTTGGCACTGGATCCAAACCTTCTCCAGCCATTCAAGTGTCCTGGGAGGGTCTCTCAGTCCCAGTGCTTCTTACTTAGGATCTTAAGATATTGAAGTTCTGACATTCACAAATAATTTTTTGCTTGTTTGTTTTGCTCTTCTATTTCAGAATATTTCAGTTTCCAACACCCTGTGAACATCTTTGCTTTGGGATGCACCTGCCAGAGTAGTGTTCATCAGAATTTAATCATCCTTCATCATCTCTAGTCATGGAGAAACATAAATAGCCCTAACAGGCTTCTCAAACACTGATGTACTCACTAATTCAGCAGTTCTAAAATTATTTTTAAATTGTAAGCCATGCTCATCAAATTGTGGGACAAGTACAGTGATGTGCCCTGATGTTCTTACTGTTACAGTGGATCTTTGGTTAATACAGGCTTTTTGAAGAACTCTTCTCTGGAGGCCGAGGTGATCCTACAGAGAATCAATTCACTCACACTCCTTATTTCCAAGCCATCTCAGCACTCATCTTGGTAACAAACAGCTGCTCTCCCTCTGGGTTTTGGTTAATTATTGATAAAATTGCACCTGTATCGTACCAGAATGAGCAAACAGAAAGTATCCTTGCTGTTTAGGAGGAAAAGAATTCAGTATCCACAAGGACTAATTTGAAGAAAGAGATATACTCTTGGCTGAATGAAAGCCCTCCGTGAATTTTTGTGAAACAAAAACCTTCCTCTAGCTCTTCAAAGCCTCATGTCCAAATTTCCACTCTATGGATACATAGGTGTACATTTTAAGTATACTCAGAACATTGAAATTCAGAAATTTTTTTTTTAATAAAAACTGGATTTTGACTCGATGAATATTTTAATTTTGGTAAAAAAATGCACTTGAGACATATTTTAAACCCCAAATATATAAGCTTGTTAATAAAGTCTCACTGCTTTGCCTGGGTTTTGCTAAATTTTGTTCTATTCTTCTCCAGTTTCCAGCTGATTTGTCAGTCTCAGTTATTTTTTTCAAAGCTGAACATTTTCTTCTCTGAAGCAGCTGCAGGATGAGATCTTTCTCTTACTCTGAAAACTTCTTTACATCAGCAAATCCAACTCAGGAATTGTTAGAAATTGCCAGAATAGCCTACATGCTTTGCAGGACATAGGAATATTTACTGTGTTTTTAAGAATATACTTTATAAAACACCCTCTTCATTTTCCTGTAGTCCATCCCTGCTAAATACATCTAAAATGCACTTGCCAGTGGCCAATAAAAGAGGTTTTCTTAATTCAGTGTTCTGACTCAGAGGATGAGTTACTGTGTGCAGAAACTTCACTGGATGAAAAAATATTCACACTCTGTTATGCACAGACCCCCAACTAAAGTATCAGTTCAAACCTTATAAAGATTTATCATATGGTTCAGATCCTGGTAATATGATTAAGTAAGTCACTTATAACCCCTGCTTATTTTATTAAATAATGGACAGACTCTGGCACTATAAAGGCAGATTAAAATAACTTTGTTAAGAAGCCAAAAAGCTCTGTCAGAATAATACAATAAAAAGTCATATTCCAAAGCAAGACATTGTCCATTCACAATATTTTAAACGCAGGTCAAGAGGAAAAAAAAAATGTTTTAAAATGCAAAAGGATTTTTAAGGCACTTTTCTTAAGGCAGTAATCAATATCTGAGAGTTTCCAGTCTGTTAAGAAGGTCAGCAGACAGCACCTGAATAAGCAGATCACTTGCTGTGGTCTGTGGATAATTTTTTGTTTGTTCCATGGAGATTTGAAGGACTGATTGGTAACCTTTGATTTAATAACTTTGCATCTTTTGGCTATCGTTGAATTTTAAGTGCAATCAAGAATTTTTTTAAGCAAAAAAAAAAAGGACCACAGCACCTCAAATAATATCCTCTATTAGATAAATTACTTCACTTTGTCTGTGCTTCTCTCCTTCCCCTTGAGTGCAGTCACAAACGACTGCAGCCCCTGAAAGGCAGCACATCCTTTGGGAAGCTGCCTCCAGAAACTGCCCTCGTTTATAATAATAATAATAATAACAATAATATATTATTATTATTGGGTCCCCTTCTGCCACTCTTGGCCTAACAGGGGCCAATATGAATGCAACTTTGCACCCTCTTTACTCTGTGGAAGTTCATAATCTTTTGTTCACATAAAAGTTATAACAGAGTAGTAGCTTCAAAAGTAACGGGGCAGGTAATTAATTCTGACTTTCTGTGGAAATTCTACTACAGTTCTACTGCAACCCTGTTAAAACCAAGCTAGTCTATCAGAATTAATATTCCTGCGATAAATTTTAAGGAGTTAAGAACGATTAGGCGATTATTTTTAAATGTTGCATGATAAAAAAGGCAAAAAAAAAAGCCTTAAAGAAGTGATGAAGGTTTGCCAGGTCCTTACATTACACATGGTGGCACCTCAAGGCTTGTCTGTATGCACTGGTTAGAGTGCAGCTGGTCAGGGGAAATGTGATTTTTTAGCACACTCGATGCTCAGCTGTGGCTCACCACATGCACAGAGTATAACTGAAGTTAAGGTTGCTTATTCTATTTTTGAGTTATAATAAGTTACTTCACATGAAGGCACTCTCAGTGCTGTCTCCTCTGGCAAGTCAAATGCATTGCTCACTGTGAGCAATATTTGCTGGTGAAAACTTTTCCCTTTACGTGACTTTTCAAAGAGCAGGAAGAATTCAGTATGGATCACAAACCACAAACGTGCATTGTTATAATTCACCACAATTCAACTTTGAAATAATTGTTAATCTACTTGTCTTCCCTCCTCCTAACTTTGACAGGATTCTGAGGGCTTCCTGCAGAAATTCACATTTTAGCCCACATCACCAGAGTGAGGAGGGGATGCAGATCAGGAATTCAGGCAGCTGCATTCCCAGGGCATCCTTCATTTTCCTCGAGTGGAAAAGCTGCAATAGCCTGTACTTGAGTTAGGCTGGGTGACCCATGAACGAGTGCACAGGCAAATCCAAGGGGCTGGACCTACTTCAGTTCCTGCTGACAGAGTAAATCTGAGCATCTCCTGTGCTCCCTTCTGGTTCCTGGGTCACTGCAGACACCATGATACACCTGCAAGGTGCAGGCATCAACACCACTCACAAAAATTAGCTGTGATTTCCACCCCCCCACCCCCCCCAGAGCAGCTTGGATGAAATTCATGGACTTAACTGGTTAGAGAAGATTTGACTCAAATTAATTCTTTCTCAGTAAGCACATGTTTCCAGACAATCAGATTAATGGGTCTCATCTCATCCTATATTTAAATGTTTTCATTTTTAAATGTGTTTCTGCAGTTGTAATTAAATGTAATGAAAATAATTCTTTCTCCAGATTTTCCTTGTGACTATTTATTACTCCCTACCCCTTTCACTCCTTGTTTCTTTCTCATCCAGACAAAAGAATACACGAGATTACAGTCAAACTGTAAACTACTAGTCAGTACTGGGCTTTCTTTAATGAAACCTGAATGCATTATTTCCCTATTGCAGCTTGCCTATTTTGTGTTGATGCATTGTCACTGTGACTGTCTCAGAGATACATGAGATAGTCTAATTTAGAAAGTTCTGGCCCCTCCATTGTGTGTCATCAATCATTCCAGCTACAGAGTTCGGAACAGATATTAAAAATGTTTGATATTTTATGCATTTTGGCAGTATCATTAGCAAAACAGGAGTCACCTGCAAGCCAGAAAAGCAAAGGCCAGGCATGATCTCTGCAATATTCAACCAAGAAAGATACCTTGTCTGCAAAGCAAAATTATCTATATTTTACCACTAACCGAAAGTTTTTCTGTATGTCATCAAAACTCCCTTGTCTAAACGTAAAATCTGCATAAACCCATCTGCCAAAAATGCTTAACTTTGGCAGAGAAAAAACCCTTTTAATGATTTCAAGAGTCTAGAAAGAAAGAGAAGACAGGAAAACTCAAAAAAACCCCAAACCAAATCAAACCAAAAAAACCCACAGCCACAACAACAAAAAAACCACAACAAAAAAACAACAACAAAAAAAAATCCCAAGGAATGTAAGAGACTTTGGGCTGGTCTCCTCAAGGCCATGGGCATTATGACCCAAAAAAAGACATTATAAAGACTAACAGCAGAGACTGACTAAAGAGTTGTTAAAACAACATGAAATTAAACAAAAAGATTTACAAAGCTTGTGAAAGATTGGCCACCAACCATGAGAAGTCCTTCCATTCCAAAGAGGGTGAAGGAACAAAGGGACAAATCTGAAGAAAATAATCAATTTGCTTGCCAGAAGAATTGAAGCACTGTTGATGTGTTATGATGATGGATGGCAGAGCCACCTAAATCATTTGCTGCCTGAGTGCTGTGTGTCATCAGTCTCATTAAAAAGCAGAATTAAGCAGCGATCAGGAAGGTCATCTGCCCCTTTCATCCTGGCAGCTGCACTGCAGATACCTGGCTGGAGGCAGAAACTCGACCTCACCTGAGAGCCACCCACTTATTCCAATGGCAGAAACTTCTGGAAAGTGTGGGAACCACAGCCAGGAAACTCTGGGCAGGAAAATACTTCTCTTGATGACCCACTGAAGGCTCCGTGGAGTTTAATGCCTGCAAGCCAATGCAGGAGAAGAGAAGAAAAAAAAAATTAGAAAATGATGGAAGAGAGTCATCTGCTTTCAGAACTCTATTTAATCATTTTTCTTTTTCCCCACACAAAAGGTTTCTGTTTTAACTTTCTTCCCTGCGTGTTTGTATCCAGAAAAGTTTGATTTGGAACAACCAGCATGTATCTACCACAATGAGGTCTGTCATGAAGGTCAAAGTATATTCCTTTTCCCTGGTTAGATATCTTTATCTGTGAAACTGTAGAGCCAAATGCTTACACTTTAAATTAAAAATTATTTGTACAGTAGGCGGAGGTAAGTACCTCATTTTCTTTATGTTCTTTTCCCCAAATTCATTAACTATATTATTTGTGGAAAGTAATCACAAAAGCAGTGTGTACACAATTTAAATTAATTCCCTTAAAATCAAAAGAATATTCATATAAATATGTTTGCTGTATTCATCCAATTCTAATTTATTACTTACTTTTGACATCTGTGGAAATCAGATAAAGTATTAAAATAGAGAGTCTGAAGGAGTAAAATATCATTCTTCCCCTATTAATGTGCTATCAAGTTGCACCCTTTAGAAACTACATAAAACTTTAACTACAAATATTCAATTCAATTATATTGCAGGAAGTCATTGGCCAGCTTATTAGCATGATAGAAGTATGGAAATTATTGCAGTTTAAGAACACATAGGGGGTACTAATATGTTAATTGCAATTAAAGCCTGATATCAGTTCCACGTAGGAAGTCCGAGTTTTCGGTGATTTTAATGAGAGCAGAAATGTTAATTAAAAGGCTTTTATTTCGTATTGCTGAGTCTTGCTGATGGATCTGGTGAGTAAGATGACTATTGCTGACACAAGACATGAACCCAAAGACCCAGCACAACTGCAGGGACCCCTGCCTGGCTGGGGGCCTTTGTGCCCCAAACACCAAAGCTCCCTCTCAAGCCAACATAAATGTTCATTGTTCCCTCCTTGCAGTAATTCCTGCTAATGTTGGGGTAGAATCACAAAGTTGTCTTCTCCTTTCTCATTGAAACAGATAAATCACAGACCTTCATGCTTACCAGAACGCCCACCCCAGAGGCCAGGACTGCTCTGGCTTGGGCTGAGTTCTTACAAAATATACAGGAACTGCATTAGCATTTTGTTGTAATATTTCCTTTATTCAAGTAGCTTGTACCTTACAGCATAAATTAATAAACATCTCCACATCTCCACATCAAACTGCCCTAAATTATAGCACGCTCAGGCTGAGCATTGGTCAGCATGATTGATGATGTTTTATGCAAGCTGAAAAACTATTAACTACGTGTTATAAGCAACAACAAAGAGAGTATTGCAGTCAGCAGCTGCATCTGCCCAGAGCAAACTCTTGGCCCTTGCTGTGACAACATCTGATGGAGAGCTCTTGCCATTTTTCCCTTAACATGGATAATCAACACAACCAAGGGTGTTTTTCCTCTTTCTTGCACTTGTTTGCATCTGTAGTATTAAAGGCACTGGAATACAGAAGAAGCACATGCCAGAATTAAAACCCATGGCAAAGCATCATCCAAAATAAGAGATATTGCCAGCATATCCTTGCTCTCACTTGTGCTCCTACAGTCTGGCCTTTGCAATGGGCCATCAATGTGCTTCAAATATAGTTAGAAATGAACTTGAACTGCACCACTCATCTCTCCAGCGTCTGCAAAGAGGAGCTGGCAATCTTTGGTGAAAGTGATGTGTGTCCTCCTGGCTCGGAGCTGTCAGATCCTCTCCTCTCCTCTGCACAGGCAAACCAAGCTGTCACGTAAACACAAGAACCACGTGGTTAATTCTGCATTTTGCATCTGAGCTGCTGACCAAGCACCTGCAAATAATGGTCCCCTCCTTTAAAAATGATGTGGTCAGAGAGTCTTCTCTGGGGCTGGGGGTAAGGAAGAAAGAATCAGGTATTATTTCTGCCTTCCTACCATTTTGTGCTGCACCCTTCTCTTTCAGTTGTGCATGCTGATGTGTGCTGCAAGTTCCAAAACTGCACAACTAAAAGTGAATACCTCTTTTTTCATCTGCTTTACTTACAATGTTAGCAACTTTTCTTCCAGGCCTTTCATTTTGCCCTTTAAACTCAAACGTATCAATAGAATTCTTTGTGACTCCAACTAACCAAGTTACTTTTTTTCTTTTCTTTTTTTTTTTTTGTTTTTTCAGCAGTGGTAGGTGTTGAAGAATTTGAACTGAAATTTGAAGGTTCCTGGCTCCCAAGCCAGCAGGAGATGAGGTTTAATTGCTTGGAAATACATTTTCACAGCTGATAGTGGGGAACAGAAAAAGTCTGTATGTCAAGAGCCTCTAAACTAATCATTTAGCCATAACATGCACCACCCCATACCTGGGGACAATGTAACTGTTAACAGCTTGAAGCTGCTGGAAAAATAACCAATGAGAAGGTTTCCTCTAATTTTCTAATGCCATTCTTCACCCTGAATAAACTAACAGAAGAGAAATGCCTTATTTTCAATTCTGTCAGTTCAAACGAAAACAATTGTGTGTTCACCTAGTCTTAGCACTGGAATTTATTAGATCTGAGGTTGTTCATTAAGGCAACAATTCTGAAGTTGCTCAGTTGTTAATACACTGGCTGTATAAACTCCTGGGCTGCCTGGTATATCTGGTTACACTCTGGAGACCGAGACTTGCTTTCCAGCCCTACAGATCAGGTCAAGAATTGCAATAACAATTAGCCATTAGTCACTAGATCTCAATTTGCCATAATAGAAGGTCATTTCTTCTGAGCATTTTTTTCCCCCTGGAAAGGAATGGGAGACGTAGGAGACTGTAAACATTTTGGAAATTGGGCTATGGAAAAGCTGGGTATGGCTTCTGAGAAGGTAACAGGGATAAAGTTATATATATATATATATATTTTATATATATATATAAATTGTTTGCCTGTGAACTGCCCAAGGTGTAGGAGGAATTAGTGTGGTGAGACTCAGTTTTGTTAGGAAAGTTAATCATCAGTGAAGAAAGTGCAAAGATATGAGTGGAGAAGGAGTAGATAATCGTGTCTCAGACACAATCCTTCCTTTTAATGGACAGCAGCAGCTGAAAGAGAAATTACAAGGGAAGCTTCAAATCCTGGAGGATGTATGCTGTGAATTGATCTCACCTAAAACCAGTCTCTGTAATTAATATAAACAGGGGAGGGATGCCCACTGGTAGCCTGGCTAACAATCAGCTGACAGATAGTGAACTCTGCAAAGGTCAAAGGGCAGGGATTTTAATCTATAGCTTGATGATCCCTTGGGGACAGTGTGATGTGAAAAAGAATTTGGTATGCTTGATGCTATTATGGGCAGGATCAGCCCATCAAAATCCATTAGCACTCACTTTTCCTGCAAATAAGCATTAATCTAGCTTTTGGTGTGATTTTTCCAAAGCAGATCTCCTATCATTCTTAGTAATCCTTTCTAAACATGAAACATATAGTTTCTTATATGATAAAAAGTGATTTTTCAGGAATTTTTAAGATGCATGCTGTATTCTTCAATTAGATCTGTTTAGCACATTGAATGTGTTTCAGATAGGCTTCAAGTTAAATTGAAAAATCTGCAAAGGAAAAAATAGATGCCTTGAAATCGCAGCTTAATGTGTGGGGCACAGAGTTATCTTGTGTAAGTTATCTTGTTTACACCATGACAAAGACCAAAACAAATCTGAATACTCTATTTAAGAGAAAATTCAGAAATAATTTTAGCCTTACTTCATTGCTTTTAGACCCAGAGTGTTTTAACTTGACATTTTCTCTGAATATTTTACGAGATGTTCTTTGACTCTCCAGATAGCTGTGAGGGAGAGAAACTTCATTTGCTTTTCACATTTGTCCGTTGCAGTTTCAAAAACACTTCTTATAATGACCTTGAAAGGAGAGGAACTCGTGGAGGGTTTTTTTTTTTGCTATATGACATTCATTAGTAAGTAATGTGGAAAGAATGCTAATACTGTGTTGCTGAAATTCATAAAGAACTGTATTTTTTCATTATGTTAAAGACCAGGATGTGTAGCTTCAATGACAATAAGGTGTGGCATATGTGCTGAGAATATTCTGAAAGCTTTTGTTGGAGATCAGTTAGGAGGATGTAATAAAAATAAAGTGAAAACAAATTCCTCAGCGGATAATAACATATTTATAAGTTACATAATGTTAAAGCATGATTTAAATCTCCTAAATAAAAAGCTATTACATGCAGCTTTGAATCTGACTTCTGTCAGCTTCAGAACATGCAGCCTACCATACATTTCCATCCCATATGTCAGCCTTTAAGAAAAGGTTTGGAAAATGGAATGAAATCTTTTGATGTTCGCTATCATAGCTTTGCCTGTTTATTAAAAAAAAAAAAAAAATCAAATCAATGCCTCCCAATATATAATAAATCTTGACTTTACCTCCCCACAGATTCCATCTGTATCTTCAGAAAGGCTCAGTCAGTCTGGTTCATTTGATGGGCAGATGCATGTCATGCAATACTTGATGAGAAACTTGTGAGCATCCTTTGGCCATATCTGCTTTGAGCTGTCAGATGGTTTTCTCTTGGGTACCTTTTCCTTTTGCTGTGCATCAGAGCAAAATAATATTTTATTGTTGGTCACAATTAATAATTCATCGAAATGCACTAAATGAACACACACACACACAAAAAGGTGGATATAAATCTTATTAGGTCCCTGGATAAAGTCACAGTATGCCTTTGCATTTTGAATTTCCAGGCATATATTATATCATCCGATATTGGAACAAGCTGAGAAATGTAATATAAAAATTTGATAAATTGCTTTCTGCCTGTAAATGAGAAAACAGACTTGTAAAATGTGAAATGAACCATTCTGGCAAAGAAGAATTCGAGTTTAGAGTGTAAACACTTGAGTTAATGGCTGGGGTATCTCCGAGTCTCAGAAGCTGTGGTACACAGGGAGGGTGAAAGTGAGGTTATGGAAGCTCTTCAATATTTTACTTTGAACATCCTTACAGGCCTTAATTAGACAGATTACCTGTTATGCATGGTGCAGTGTGCTGAACAGTTTTAAACTGGCTTGTCCTCGAGGCAAATGGAAGGCAAAGTCAGAAAGAATTACACTCTACACAAATAACAATGAACCTGCTATTAATGCTATGGTGAAAAAAATGAAAGCTTCCCAGCCCAGGCACTATTTACTTTTTAACTTTACCTTGCACAGAAGAGTTTGGTGTGTATTTACTGGCCGTTTGAATTTGTGACACTACAATGAAACCTTTTCTGACACTAAAATTAAGGAAAGCTCTCTTTATTGATTGATTTAAAGTGGGTTTTTTAAGAAATCTCAGTTCAGTTGCATGTCTGCAGTGGAAAGCAGGGAGGAACAGGAAGTTTGTTTCCTGATGGTTCCAGGACAGGAGTGTTAACTCACTGTGTATATGCGAAATTCCTGGAGCTGTTTAATCGGTTTATTCAGCCAGCCACCTACAGGGAAGGTCACCGTGTCAGGCAATCCTGAATGGGATTTTGTGTGAATTGGGAACAGAACTTTTAAAGGCCAGAGGTTTAAGGAACATAAACCAGATGTGCTCATTTGAAATAGTCCACTTATTAAAAAAAGGGTCAAACACTTAGATCTTTTTAAAATCTTACTGTCAGACACACTCCACAGAACTGAGAATTTTACTGTTCTGAATGCTATGAATTTTACCAATTTCTTGAATGAAATATGTCTTCATACCTTTGCCATAAATGCATTACTTCCCTGTTTATAGTCCAATATTGCATGTAAGAATTTTATGAATTGAATCAGATGAATATTTTTCAAGATAATTATTTTTAAAATCTCTTTTCATGTTTTTGTCTTTTATAGTTCAGAATTATTGCAAGCATAAATTGGTTTACAAAACTGTTTTTTCTAGTCAACAATTTGCACAGCATAAATCTAGATAATGATGTGGTTAGGGTGAAGATGTTTGCTGTTTTGGGGGGGGGGTTTCTCTCCAGATATGGAGATTGATCTCCTGTCCATTGGAGTCAAATCAAATGCAGAGGCTGAAAGCATCCCTTCTCCTCCCAGTTTGGGTCCCACCCTTCTTGCTAGGACCCCTCCAAGGAACAAAACAGGACAAAAATGAAAAAAAAAAGAAAAAAAAAAAAAAGACCTGACAGAGCAATCAAAAGTTGCAGCAGAGCAGAGAAAATGAAACACCTGTCTTTGATAACTTAGAGCAACCGATTGATCGGCACTAAACGTCTGCAGTTCTGCTCTCACCGCTGTGGATGATGCAGGTTCAGGTAATTTTCATCAGTCACTGCATGATCTTGAAGGCAGTGGGAACCCTGGAGTTGTAATGAACAAAAACCAACTGGCCACCAAAAAAACCAAAAAAACACAAAACAAACAAACAAAAAACCACAACCCACCAACAGTCAGTTCTGATTTTGTTTGGGTTATATTCAGATGGTTTGCTCTGCTCTGCATTTGAATAATACTTTTTGCAGAGTGTTCTTTATTCACAGTGAACTGCAGATGACTTTCCATTTCTAGGTCAGAAACGTTACTCACCCTTCAGTGTACATCCCCTTTTCTTAAAAAAAAAAAAATAAATTCTTGAATGAAATCCTGGGCTGTGCCCATTGAAATTTGCACACACCCTGAGCACTGGTACATATTTATTCCTGCAAAGGTTTGCTTTGGGTTTTTTCATCTTAAGGCTGCAGTGATTTGGTTTGGGATCTTAGGAAAGGTTAAACAAGTGGTTTGGAAATATTTTTTTTTTCTTTCTGATATAACATCTGAGTAGAATATACCCAGATGAGCCATTTGCCAAAAGAGTCTTCCTTGGATTGTTATCGTTATTTCTTAGAATAGTAATCACGAAATTTGTCATATTTGATAATCATACAGCTTTCTTCTTAACTGTGCAAAAAGAAGACAAACTTTAAACAAATTTATTTACTGGTTCTATTTTATTCTATGGAGATTTCATAGACTATGAGTGCAAAAATATTTTATAATATTATATATATAAGTATTAATATTTTTATAGACACATGTAAACTTTCAAAATAAAAAATCACAAATAAACGAAGCAGACAGTCCAGGAACCTCCTTCTAGCAGTATTTATCTTTATGACTAATGTTATTATTATTTCTTAAAAAACAGATAATTTAACTGGCCTAATTTCTTCTTTGGGTAGTTTACTGAGGTAGCATATTTAGGTGTTAAACACTCTCCCAGTGATAAAGCTTAGAAACTTTTGATTTCTTTTAAGCAATTTTATTAATTGGAGCTGTGTGCACCTCACATATAACTTTCAGAGGCTGAGTGCATGGAATTTTCTTTTGAGTGTGTAAATTATCAATTGATTCATTACTACACTAGCATTAGTTCAGCCTTCTATTTAAGGATTAAACATGAGAGGTATCTAAACTTAAATATTCTACTGAATATTTAGGAGAGTTTAATTTTTTTAAATTACATTCTTAGCACCTTTTTTAAATTTTATTTGTGAAGCTAATAGCAAATGAGAAACATTGCTCTATTTCAGAGGCAAAATAGTATATTTCCTTCTGGGAAGGCCTGTTCAAAGAGAATTTACAGGAAAAAATACATGATGTATCAGAATTTCAGCAGTGTAGCACCTGCAGGGTTTTTGTTCCTTTTAATATGTCAACATCAGTATTTCCTACTTTTCCCAAACAGACACTATATTTTAATTTTTTTTCAATCTAATTAAAGTAGCAATATCAAAATTCATCGTGGTGTATGAGAATGTGGGAATGAGACTCATTAATGTAAGTTCATGAGAAAATGTAAATAAGTATATTAAATTAACACATACATCTTTAGTTTATTAATTCACTCTTACTGGCTTCATTGTTTCCAAAAGCCTGTCTTGATTCCCAGACACGAGAAAAAATAATTGACTTGATTGGCAAAAGAGAGGTTATATCAGCACGGAGCTTAAAAAAGACACCTGATGGACAATTGCTGTTACCCAGATCTCCAAAGACAGGGCTTAAACACCCAGGGTATCTTAATGATGAACTGTGACCAGATAATGTGCAAAGTCTCAGAGGAAAATTTCCAAGTGTGTGTGAAGCACAGTGGCTTTTTGGAGGCCGTGCTGGAGAGCTGCAGGAGGAGCTGGACCCAGCAGGTCCATCCCAGCTGTGCCCTCCTCTCCATGAGAGTGCCCTGCAAATGGAACAGAAAGCACTGCAGTGGCTCCAGTTCCACCTTAGCAGAGAAGAGAAAAATTGCTGTTTGGTACTCTCTGACCCATGGAACGTAATTATCTCCTTCTCCTGGTTAAATTGGTATCAAATCAAGCACCTTTGCATTCGCTGGTGTTACCTCTGACTCTCTGCTTCCTTCTTGCTTTTGGATAGGGAAAATTGACCTTGCTGATATGGATTTGGAATAACCCCAGTGAAGGTGAGAAATAGCTGGAATAACATCCTTTCTAATGCAGTTTAACTGGTGTTGGTTGTTCAGAGGATTCTGCCAGTGCAGTGCTGGCCTCACAGGGCCAAGGTCTCGATCCGAATCATTGGCAAAATGCTCACTGCCTTGCCCAGAGAAGGGATTTGGCTATCTGGGTGGTGGGATGCTACATTCTTTGAACACATATATGTATGAAATATCAAAAAAAACCCCAAACAACAATTCCAAGCGTTTTCTGTAATGGTTCTCCTAAATTTTTAATCATTTTTCAGTAAGCTCTTTGACTTTAACCACCTTAATGATTTGTGAGGCAGCAGAGCAAGGCATTCCAGGATTTTATTGTATTCAGCACCACGCAACGGGAAGAAGGTGTGTCCCTGCCCAAAGTAATGTTATTCTTTCCCACTTTCCCCTGACAAAATGTTTCAGACCACTCACAGTTCTCTGCCACCTGTGCAGTTTAATACTGCTTCCAATTATGGCAGAGTAAACGTAAGCTGTGAAAACCTCTGCTGCTTTATATTCTGCGTGTCACCCACCAACCCTCTGCCCTGTTTGCCTTCTGTACCTGCTGTTATGCTCTGGACTGATGGTTTCAATGATTTTCCCCTTCCTGATCATTGTGCTGGATGATTGTTCCATTAAACTCAGAGTCCCTAGATTGGTTTCTTGCTTCACGCCTAATTATTTTATATTTACCTCACGCTTATACAAACTCATCTGAACCTCTCTGGCTTAAAAAAAAAAAAAACAAATAGTGGGGTTCACAAATAGAGAAGCTGAGAAACTCTCTTGGTTGGTGATTTGTGAGTTACAGGAGGGTCCCCTGGCAGAATTTTGTGATATCAAGGAAGTCATTCCATCAGTCATTTAGAACCTTCCTGGATTCAGGCACAGTCCCAGTTCTCTGTCTCTCTACCTTTTGAAAAGCTTTTGCGTGAAGGGCTCACAAATTGTGAGGCTGCCACGTTTTCAGCAGCACACAGGCAAAGAGGGATCTATATAATTTTTCATTTTTTTGGATTAAGTGCAGAAGTGTGAAATAAAATTCTTCCTGATAGCTCTAATCTAAGAGAAACGTGCTTTACAAAGCACAGTTTTGAGAGTTCTGGCTCTCAACTTACATGACTGTTTTCATGAGCTTTTTGGATATAAGACAGACATTTAATATTATTTCTAAAGATACCATAGGCTGCATAATTTACTGGACTCTACGGAGTTTTATTTGATTTAATTACATTGTTCTGTCCATTTTTAATTCTTGAAAATATTACTACTATTGCATTCTAAAAAGCTGTAAAGCAGGAGTGTTACCAACTCCTAGGACAGTACACATCCTGTTCTCTGCATTGTATAGGTATTTGTCAAGCAGAACCTCTAAAAACCCAGAGCACTAGAAAAGGTCTAAGAAAAAAAAAAAAAAGCAAAATTGAATCTGCCATCCAAGAAGGGAAAATCTCAGTCCTGCTCCCCAAAGCTTTACAGACAAAAAGAATATTTTTTTGCTTAAGTACTGATTAATACAACTGTTAAGTGCTTTGTTTGTGCTACATTTCCTTATAGTAGTCAAGCTTGTTTCCTTTCTTTGTCAGTTTACAAAATACATCATCCTTGAGTTGCCTTTTGAAGAAAGTCTGCTGCGCTAATATATATATTTCAATAATTAATGGAATAACAAAGTAAGCCTAGATTAGACTGCAAACATAAGAAAGAAAATTAACAGTGCCTGTTTTCATTTTAATAATATAATAGAGCCAATTTTTAAAATATAAATTTGTGGGGGGTTTTGGTTGTTAGTTTTTTTTTTTTTTAAATTGAGATTAGGTTTTTTTAATGGCCATTTTAAGATACTGAACCACACACTCGATTAAAATGTCCTGTGTGCACTAATATAAATTGTGTTCACTCACCCCTCTGCTCGGGACATTTACTGCTCTTGAAACACTGCCTTTATCTCTTAGTGGTGAGAAATTCTGTTCCATTGTATGCAGGGCTGTAGGTTTTGATTCTGCCCAGCACGGTGCAGAAGGTGTAAATGGCTCTTCCATTGACTTCATGGGAAAATTACACCTGGAGCCCAGTGCCCTACTGGACGTGGGCTTCCCATATACAACTCAGGAGTCCTACCTGAGGACTGGGGAAATCATTTCCACTGGTATTAAATGTATTTTACTCCTCAAGAAGAGGTCAGTTCACAGTAGTCCTTAACTTTTGACCCTTATATTCCTTGATGAGATCTAATTTGCTTAATTTTGTTTAACCACTTGCTGAAGAAAAAACCCAGCAGATGCACTTGCAGTGCTGTTTAGAATGTCTGGCGTGTCTTGACATTTTGCATCCTGGCAAAATTGCAGTTATAGTGTTGTAAGTGTACCTAACATGCCCTGAACTCCATTTAGAAGAATGAACATGGCACTGAAGACTGTTTTCCAAAAACATTTATGTTCCTGCAGTGTGAATAGAAAAAATAATTCAGCAATTCAATTTGGTTTTGAAATCAAACTTCAAAGGCTTTTAAGAGTGTTTATTACAGAAATAGAATATGCACTTAACAGAAAAGAGATGCAGTTAGAATTCACTAAACACCTTTTCCCTCACAGTGTTGACAAAAATATTTGGAAAAAAAAAAAGGAATAACAAGTCAATGCTAATCAGAAATTTAAACTCCCCCTCATATACCAATAACCCAGCTCACTCTAAATAGGGATATTTTTGGAAGGTCAGTAAACATGAACAAAAGGGCATTGACACGAATATTTATCAAAAAGGAGTAAGATTCACAACCCTGATTAAGTGAGCAGAGGTATTTGAATGCTCTTTTATATATATATATATATATAGCATTTCTATTTCTGAATGCTGAACGAGAGACAAGATTTAGTAGTGTAAGCAATGACTGATGACCTGAAAAAGCAGAGTTTAATCCCAAAATTGGGCTCAGTGTCCCTCCAGGACTCTTGGCAGAATCCTAAAAGTGAGCACCTGAAATTCGGGGTAGCTTCATTGTGACTCAGTTTGCCAAGCAAATTGACTTGCACCCCCTCCCTGTCCAGGACTCCAGCCCCAGAAAGCAGCACAGCTCCCCTCCCCTCCAGGCCGGTTCTTTGACAGGCTGTGATATATGAATAGAAGCCCAACTCGAAATCACTTTGGTGCACCCCCAAAGAAGGGATTGGAACGAAGAAACGTGGCTGGCATTACCCAGGTTTGGTTTTGTTTTTTTTGGTTTTTTTTCTTTTGAAGGGAGTCTTGGTGTCAGCTCTGAATCACCTACAGCAGGAGGAAGGACTGGTCAGTCAGGGCACAGCCCCTGCAGGGAGCCTGCCTGGGAAAGCACCTGCGAGCATCACCCAGCTCTGACAGGTGGAGAGGCTTCTGCAGAGCAAACAGCATTCTCAATGCCATATATAATGTTTTTCCTCTTAGTGCTTTTCTCTTTACTGCATGCTAAGATTGCTATTGGCACTGTAAGTTATTAGCTGCAGGTTGCCCAAAGCCCAGAGCCCTTTGGGTGCTAAAAATCCATTACTGTGGTATTTATTTTGGAGCTACAGACTGGATGAACTAGGGAATAGGGTAAGATTTACTCTGGTAGGCTGAGAATTTTAAAGAAACTATGTTTCACTGAATATATGGATTTTAAATGTCTTTATCGGAACTTTCATTTAAGCGTTTCCCAAAATCTTACTGTGATGTTATAAAGAACACAGAAAATTTGGAAATTGAAAATGCAGAGATAAACAAATTATTTGTTACAAAAGGGGCCTTGCAGGTCTCAGGGGAAATAGAATATTCTAATGTCTGTTTATACCAGCAGAAGTAAATTGTATTTGGTGAACATAATGTTAGTCATTTACAAACATGAAAAATTGTGGAGCTTCTTTTGTTTATTTCAAAGACTTTGCATTGCACATTGAATTTATGTGACTTAAACTGAATTGTAGCATAGTAAGAATTTGGCAGTAGATGGAAATTCCCTTCTATTGGCTTTTTCTTCTCTGCATTTCACTTGGTTTTCCTTCTTTCCTTCCTTCCTTTCTTCCTTTTTTCTTTCTTTTCTTTTTTTCTTCCATTTTCTATTTTTTTTCTTTCTTTTTTTTCTCCTGTAGACTTGGGGAAGTTCAGTGCAATGACATGACTTCCTTTTTAAAAATCAACCTTAATTTTCAGTAGTCTAATTTTCAGACCAGAGAACCAAAAGGAACCATCTGAAATGACAGCTTTACAGTCAAAGTCTCTGAGTCACAGTTTCCAAATAATTTAACAATACTTTCTTTTCATTCCGTTTATGGTGAAACAAACTATAAAATGGATATTTAAAATAAATTAATATTTTCCAGAAAGCACCGTTTGACCTCCATTCAGATTGAATTAGACCTTTGCAGCTAAATTTGGAAAAGTGCATTTTCCCACACTCTTTTCTTAAAAAAAAAATAAAAATAAAAAAGTCCAATCCTATCCACCTGATTAATACAGTGCAGTTGCTGTACCACAGTGCAGCCAAGGGAGAGATGGATTAATATGTCAGCTAAAATTGACAGTAGGATGACTGGTAACCTGCTCGATATAATTCCATGGGGTTTCAGACCTTCTAGGTGAATGTTTATAGCCAAAAAACCCTGTTTTTAAGTAAAGATATGCAATCGTTGAAGTAGCTTTTATTCTGACACAGAATACCAAATTAGGAGTTTTGTGGGGGGAAAAAAAAAAAAGAATAAAGAAGTCAAATTAGTTCTTCTCTTTAAGTTATTGGAGCACTTTTTTCCCATCTTGTTCCAGAGACAGAGGTGTTTGCTTAGAAAAGACAGAATTTTTATACCAAAAGGACTGGTGAGATAAAATGTATTGATCACAATGTTAATGCACATAAGAAGGGACTCAAATTTTAATCCCAGGTGATGTATAGAGGAAATAAGAAAAGCAAACTGGAAACAGGGAAAAAATGCCCATAGGAATGGGTGTTTGGTAGCATTTACTAAACATCCAAGCAGGTGACATTTTGAATGCAGGTGCAGAAACGTGTCAAGTGAGGTTTATAAAACATCTCCTTTCCTTCCCAGTTGAATTGTGGCCCCTGGTGTCCTGTCCAGCCAGGGCTTGCCTGCCTGGGGATGTGGAGCCCTGCCTGTGCTCAGGAGGGAGGGCAGAGGAGTACATGCCCCATGGGAATCCATTCCCAGAGCAGTTGTTTTGCCCATCTTTACCTCCTGGTGCAGCCTTGGGTCAGAAATCTGCCTGTCTGAGCGAGGAACTGAAGCACAGGAGGGACTGGACAAGTTCAAGCCTTGCCCCTCAAGGCAGTATGAAAGCATCTGTAAGCATAGCCAGGGAGATATTGCTTCAGGCTTTTCCTTTCTGGGGTTGTTTTATTCTAGTGTTTTAGGTGAAAATCAGCTCCTGTAGATACAGCCTCAGATCAGCAAGGTTTGCTTTATTTTTATTTCAAGATAGTAGCTCCTATGGCATCAAAATGTGTTTGGTTAATCGTGTAAAATATACAGCTGTGTCCAAAGACGCTCCATCTCTGGCACAAAGGAGCCCAAACCCAGCCCAAACGTGTTGCACACAAAACCCAAAGGTGTGTGCTGCAGACCAAGCCTCACAACATTCATTGTGCAATCTTACAGAATTCAAACTAAAGTTTTGCGAGTACACTGATCAATGCCTCCCCCTGACTGCCAAATATTAACTCTTGTGTCAGAGCTCCCATCTGCACTGTCTAAACAACTGTTTCACCCTTCATCCTGGCAATGACCTTCTGTAACTAAGAAGAAAATTAGCAGCAAGAACTTCTTTTAATTGGTGTGAGGAAAAAAAAAGTCCTATTTAATCTGCAATAACAATGGTTTTATTTCTAGGAGTTTATCTTCTGAAAGATATAAATTTGTCACCTGTGGTGTTCTGAAAGGCTTAGTGTAAATGGACATAAAAAGGCAGATCTTTGTGCCCACTCAGCCAGCCAGGGTGGGTAGAAGGCACTTTAATGTCCTGCCTCTCCTCTGGCAGACTTGGAGCTCCCAACAAGGAGAAAGGCAATCAGGTGCTGGCAAGGAGCTTGTGGGTCCCTTAGCAGACACCTAAGGGGCAGATAGCACCTTTCCCTCTTCCAGGAAATGCCTGGGAACACTGAGGCCACATCTGTTTCCACCTCAGTTTAGTAAGAGCAGAAAATTAAGCACATCATTTCAAGTTTATGATGCTTATGTCTGACAGAAAGTATGGAATATCTGCAAGCAAGGGAAGATTTCATAAAGTCAGATGTTACCTATTGATTACACTTGGCCTCTTTTCCTCTGGTATCCCAAGGCCCCTCATGAAGGCCAGAGCCTTGCTATGTCTCTATAAATGAAATTTGATTTGCTTTAGATTGGTCATCAGTGTGGAGGGTGGTGGCTTTGGCTACTGAGATCTAAGGTGGTCCACCTGGGGAAATCATCTGTGAAAGATTCAGCTGGAATTAATCATTTGACTAAATCTAAATATGTATAACATTTCATTTTCGCCTCAGTTAAGACAGAAATATCCTAATTCACAGTGGAAAACTAGTAATTTGGAGTGCTTGGGCACAGGGAAAACATTGGACTGTGCAGAACTTATTAATGCCTAAGATGCCTCAGGTGAGAGTTTCTCTGGAACTCCAGCAAAAAACCTTATAGAAAGTGATGGATGAAACCAGAAGGTCCTATAGAATTCTATAGAATTCACTCCCAAGTTTTTGAATTTCAAGGAAAACTGTGCCTTGTTTTTACATGTTTCTTAAGCTGACTACAACAATCTCTAACATTGCATTGTTCTGTACTTAAATCCCTCGGGTGGTTGAACACCTGGCTGGAATAGATCTTATTGATTACATTTTGTAGGGCTTTCCCATAGAATCTGACAGCATGTGTAGAGAACCTTAAGATGCACGTTAGTAGCCCAGAGTTTAAGTTCAGAAATGTTTTCAGGATTTCACATGCACAGAAAACCGGCCCAGATCAAAATGCAGTTCAGATGTTGGAAGCTCCCAGCTCTCTTCCTGATCCATTGCACAGACAAATGATCCATTATTGACAGTATACTGAAATGTATAACACATCAATATTAATTTTCTAGCATATACAAACAAAATTGAAAGGCATACCTGAGGAGGGATGATGCTGCTGACAGATTAGATGAGGAAAGATTTACTGCAGAGTGGTGGATTTTCTAGTTTATAGTTTACCGTTTCATAGAAATTACAGATTGAAGAGATCTTGTGGGCTTGCCCCTTCCTCAAAAATTGTTCCTATTCCCTGAACTACGCTGATGCATCGCCTAATTTAATTTTAAAGGAGTAAAGTAATAGTTACTCACATTTTCCCTTTTTTTTTTTTCCTGTTCTTACTTATAAACTCTGCACACCTGGGATTGCTAAAAGCTTCCCCTTGCTCCACTGAGGTGTTTATCTTTTCTTCCTTATTACTGTTTTGGGTAAGAAAATGTGTATCTGGGGCCAATATGGTGATTATTCACAGCACTCCCTAGTTAAACAGTTTCACTGGTGTGGTTCCTCTGGGTAAAAGTTTACAGGAGTGCCTTTGAACTTTCTCTTGAACAGAGTTTCCTTTACCATTTTTTAAATACTGATAATTCTTTATCAGCTTAATCCTAACGTGGTAGCTAAACTTCATGAGATAATTAGTGGAAAGTATAATTTTTTTTTCTGCTGCTAGTAATGCAGGATAGAGTGTACAAGCACTAATAAAAATGTTCAACTACACTGGAATCTATTCCCCATATACAAACTTTTTCTAGTTTAAAAAATATTGGTTATGTTTAATGTTGCTCTGAGAAACGACAGTGCTGAACACCATACACATTTTATACATAAAATATTTCTATTTATTCAACTCTACTAATTGTCCCAAAGCATGAAAATCATTTCCATTACACTCTACCAGCAATTCCTTAAAAACAGCACCACAACATGCTCTAAAGAAATATGTGCTTTTCATGGCTCAATTATTGTCATGGCAAATATCCAGAGCAGTGAACAAAGACAATAAAATACCTTCTACGAAGTTAGAGGCCCCTGAACACTTTTATTATACTGCACACACTGGAATCAGCCGAGGAGTTTTTAGGTACCATAGTCTGGGAAACCATCTGGTTTGTTCTGTTTTGAACAAAGAAAGCCACTTTTATATTCGTGCTTTCCCCCTTACTGGAGGGGAGGGTTTGTCCTGCTGCTGCTGCAGCGAAGATTGTGTCAGCACTTCCTTTATTAACCCATTATGAGAACCCAAAGAGAGACCTGAGATCCATCAGGAGCCTCCAGGTGGGTGGGAGGGAGGCTGGGATGGGACCTTCCTGCAGGGGGACTTGGTGGCATCAACACAAACTAACAGAGCACAAGAATAATGCCCATGGGGTTTCAAAAGCCTGAGGAGAAACACTCCAGCTCTGAGGTACAGCAGGAAAAGGTGCAGCAAATGCTGAGGGTTTTTTTTTTGTTTGTTTGTTTGTTTTTTGTTCCACTTCAGAACTAAATAAATCTGGAACTCCTGTTGTCTCCTGTGGGAATTTCTGTTCCCAGAAAGTAGACAGTCACGTTAATTAGTTCTAGCTTTTGTTTCTTAGGAGAATTTTTTAACTGTGCTTTGTGTTCAACACGTTTTACAGGCAGATAAAATCGGAATTTGTTATTAAAATTGTAGACGCTTCCCTCTCAAGATTCCTATTTTCCTTTTCATTTATGGCATAAAGTCTTATAATACATTATAGCTTAATTTTTAAAAATTAGAGACTGACTCATGTAAAAGCTGCAGGCCTGAAGTTCTCCCTTGCACAGACGGACTGGACCTAAAGCAAGGACAGTGAATGATAACACGATGGGAGCCTTGCTGAAAGGTATAAAGGAAACATCACTTTTTAAAAAGCTCCTGACATTATCAGGCATCATTATTGAAGAACAAAGCAATGACAGTAAGGAAAGACTTTTATTAGTGCAGAACTCTGAGTATTTGAGAGAGCTGATGAGTTTCGTGCAGCCTTGCTGATTGTCGAGCCCTGCCGACACGCGAGGAGCGTGCTCAGCTCACCCACTCGACGTGCAAGTTTAAGAAATCACCTCATCAGCTGATAGTTCCTTCATCAGAAATAGCTGCTACAGGAGTTTCCACACAGCTCCTGGGCCAAGTCAGCCAGATCAGCTTGAACGACTACCAAAGGTGAGTTAAAATAACTGATAACGTTTGTGTTGAAAGAGGCTTTCAATTAAACTGGCTGTCAGAATTGCAGCAGTTTTCCTCATAAATAAAAATCTGACGTGGCTCAACTCTAGAAATGGTTTATTTTGATTAATCAAGTCGCTAAGGAGTCTTCTCCAGTTTAATTCATGTGTGCCTGTGCTTGCACAGAAAATTACACACTGAACTAATTAGATTAAAAACTTTCTATGCTTGCAGTTGGAAAATCCATCACTATGGCACAGCTTTGCATGGGAAACAGCTTTCCCATACCATACATTTTTATACTAAAAATAAAAAAATCAAAATATCTGTTTCCCTGCAGAGATTTTTCATGAGAAACTGGAGGAATCACTATCCAGAATAACCTCACACACTAACTTGAATGAAAGCACTCCAGACTCACGTTTGCATCAGGCCAGGAACCTGAATTTGACAGTCCTCTAAGAGCTACAGGAATGCCCTTACTTCTAAGGCTTTTCTCCCAGTTTCAGTAGATAGCACCTTGTGACTGAAAAACCTTTCCAATAAAAGTTTCAGGGAAATACATTTTTGGGGACCTGTAAAAAAAGTTCCTGATCTCACCTTGAGTCCTACAATATGTTCATATTTCTGCATCTTCTACCTCTGGTTTTGTTTTTTTTTTTTTTTCTGTATATGATTTTCAAATGTAACAAAAAAAACCCCACTTTTCTCTGTGAAGAAGAGTAGGAATTTGTAGCACTCCAATCCCACGTTCAGACAATGAGTAATCTCATTTCTGCACCCCTGAATCTGGCAATAGACACTCAATGAAGTTCCCATACTTATCATTCCTCTTGGATTTGCATAGGGCTGGTATCAGACCACGTTGTGATCCTGAACTGAGCAGTGCTCTGTGTGAAATTCAGCACAGCACATTTATATGGCCTTTGCCACACTTGAGGAATGCCTTGAGATAGCATCAGCTCTGTCAGGATCTGATTCCAATCTGACTTCAAAGGCTTCTGGAGGACAACAAACACTGGGGACCGGAGTTATTGATGTGGAGGATAGATGGCAAAGCTTTCCTGGATTGCTCAGATTGCTTCATCACATTCCACAAGTGTCCATAATTCAAAGTTTTTCCCTTTGCTCAAGAGCTGTGAATACCATGGCACAGCTTTATCACCAAGCAGATGAGTGAGGCAGAGACTTCTGTTCACTGGGAAGGGGCTTACACAAAACACTTTAACCCTGAACCTCTGTGCACCCATCACTGTTCCCCTGGAGGAACAAATAAATGGGGTGGGTTACATTTATTTTTCATACCCTGGGTTTGGAGCTACCCAGTAATATTTACCTCAGCTAAGGTCGTTGTAATTTAAGTCATCTCTTCGCAGTTGATGAAACACTCTGAAATATTACGATCTGTTCATCTGGGTTTTGGAAGAGAAGTCATTCTGGTCTGCTCTTGCCAGGTTAGGAACCGAATGGTGAAGTCACCCACGTCCATGAAATTGCTTGCAGATGGCTGAGCGTGGAGGTTGAGCTTAATCGCCTCATTTCTCCAGCTTTTATGAAACCTATTTTCAGGCACGGGGATATTTTATTTTACTGGATTTGCTCATCTTGATTTCTCCTGTGACTGAAGAATTCTTTCCCCAGCTGCTTTGTTCTTAATTGTAAGTGAGCAATTACTTCAGGATGTGTTACTTTTGTAGTATAATCTATTCCCAGAGCAAAAGAAACATTGAAAAAGACAGGGTGGGCCAAGGATGTTTCCAAAACTCTGCCCTCTTTTTATCTTTTTTTTTTTTTTATTTTTTTTTTTTTATGCTGCACTTTCTTTTACAGTATTAGTATCAGCAGGGTGAATGCAAAGTGATTTTCACAAATTACCGTTTCCTTTCCCAATTATGTTGCACTCTATTTATGGTTGTTCCACTAAAATTCAACTTCTAATGTTGTTTTTGTAGACTTGACAATTCCCTTGTCTTTCTGTTACTCATGAAAAATGCAGAAATTCCGATGCATCCCTTTATAGTGTCCATTAAATTCTTTAAGAGGTTCTTGTGAAGTCTTACAAAGATGCTCACTAATGAGGTGTGATTGCCACATCTTGGCTGAATACTTTAAGAACCACTGACCTGCTCATTGCAAAATCTAATTTGGAAAGGTGTGGCACTTGTATCTTATTTAGAAAACTCATAATTCAACCGAACAAAGATCTTATATACACCTAAAATAAGACAGGTGAACACTTTGTGAATGAGGATTCCATACAAGGAAGAAGTTGTTTATAAAAACAATGACATTTTCTAGGCCTTCTTGGATATTTTTGGTCTCACTAAAATTTGTGCAAAGTCATGCCATGCAGGAAGCATCAATTAAGCCATTTATTTATGCAAATGGTGAATGTAGTAAGTTAATTAGAACAGCAATGGGTGTTTGCTAGAGATTCCAAGTTTGGCAGGCTAATCACTCCACTCTGGCATGCTGCATGCCATTTGTCCCTCAGGCTTCCCATAAAAATCAGTCAAAACTCCTCATAAAAATGACAGATTGCTTCAAACTCGGGAGCTGTGTCCTGAATATGTTCTAAATAGGATTTGGTGTTTTGGGGCGAAATGGATTTGTAATCAGATGCTGAGACCCGAGAGAGAGAGGACTAAAGCAGACAGGAAGAGAAGATTAAATGAATATATATGAAGCATCCAAAGAGCATTTTCAAGTAAGGTATGACTCAGGATTCAAATTTTCCTTATGTATGCACACAAGGCCCAGACTCATGCTTCTCAATATCATACTGAATCTATTGAAACCCTCAAAAAAAAGGGCAAGGTAAACGTTTAACAGAGGAAAAAAAAAGAACACACCAAAACCCTTTATGTGTTTACCTAGCATTTCATTGCTTTCCACTTCAGGAAGGAGATGATCCTAGATAAGGCTGGTAAAGAAAGTAAATCTC
Source organism: Myiozetetes cayanensis (assembly GCF_022539395.1). Classification (NCBI taxonomy): domain Eukaryota; kingdom Metazoa; phylum Chordata; class Aves; order Passeriformes; family Tyrannidae; genus Myiozetetes; species Myiozetetes cayanensis. The sequence continues at coordinate 1,394,328 of NW_026086826.1, read as the reverse complement.
TCTGATACTCCAACCAGAGAACATCAGTGGTAATCTCTGCTTAAATGTTTTTGAGCTTTCAGCCTCAGAGGCTGGCTACCAACCCGCTGTGTGGGGTGTCATTTTAATCCTCTTCACCACACAGAGTATTTTATGTGTAATTGCTGGCACTTTAATTTGGTGTCACTCATTTTATTCTGCCACGGAAAGTCAGTTGATCCTTTGATTATTATTTATGCATTGACATATTCAAAATATGAAGAAGCTGACTGTCCAGATTTTCTATTCTGTAGCTCTGTCAGTTCAATCCTGTTTTCTTTTTCCTTCTGATTCAGTAAAATTGCTACTTCTGGTGCTACATCTACTAACTAATTTTTTTTCAGTTTTTATTGGCTTCTGTTCCACTTCAAAGGATGAAATAAATTCCATTTAATTGCTCTTATTTGGCATACACTTGTGGACTGAGAACACACACTTCACGCTGCCCATCCAATAACTCTGGCAGCACTCACTGAAATAGCAGCATCACAGGTCAGAGATTTGGGACTGAGCCACAATTCACAGGGCACAGCAGCTGGAAATTCGGGTTGCCCCCAGTGCATGTGTGCATGTGTGTGTGTGGCCCATGTAAAAACCATTAATTGATCCTGATGACATGTGGCAAAGGAGTAGGAAAGGCACAGAACAGCCAATGTCACATCCACAAAGCTGGAAGGATGTTACAGGGAATTTAATGTGTTGGGTTCTCTCTTTGTTTGTTTTTTCCTAAAGTACATATTTCATGTTTGGGACTGCATGGTAAGAATTTCATAGATGCATGGGGGAGTACTGATGCCTTTAGCAGTATTTTTTTTTTTTTATTCTGGATATTTTTCTTTTTTTAATTTCAGAAGAATTCTCACAATTAGATATTTTGCCACACTGATGGCTGCCTTGCTGCTCTGATAAGATAATGGTCAAATGTCTCACATCACTCTGCAGATAAATGGTGGGTTTTTTTTTTATAAAGAGAATCATTACACTCCCTCCTTTTGCTGGAATGGGCCTATTTCTTCACTGCTTTCAGCCTTTAGGGTGGGCAATATATTTTAGTCCTTCCTTTCTTTCTGCAGCTTTCCAGTTTCAATCCATCTGCTAAATGGGAACAACATCATCCATTGTTCTGCCTTCTCACATTTTTTTCCCCTTAACACTGATTTGTTTTAATGTCAAGAGATACTGAAGATTTTCTGTTTATTACTGATGAAATGGCTAGTCACCAGTTCATCCCAGGGGAAGAATCACATATCCAAGTGGAAGGAACATATCACCTTTTAAAAGGAATTGATGATTGAAACTTTGATGAAATGCAGTAATGAAAGTGAGGATTACACCCACAACGACCTTCCTGAGAAATTTTCAGGCTCCATATAAATCTCCTAATCCCACCTACAGCTCCCCTTTTATAACTACTACATGTTCTTATGTCACCTCCTCCTGTAACTTTGTCTGTGCTCTCAAGGAATCTGGGTAATAGCTGAAAGGGAAAAGTGATCCCCTGTGCCTGTGCATCTTTTCTCCACCTGATAGTGGGGACTGGCACTGAGAAATTCTTCCAGAAGTGTTCAGTGCTGGGTAGGACCTGCCTGGCAAGTGACAGCAGAGCAGGGGATGGGAAAAACCACCTCACTTAAGGTCTGCTGATGAACAGAAGTCTAAGGGATTTGGATCCACAGAAGTGGCTGTGGCCAATTTCTCTTTTGTCATTTTCCTATTTTCATTATTTTTGACATTTCAGAGATGAAGCCTTGTTATGTACCTCAAACCTATGGCAGTGGAGCGCTGAGATAAGAGTTCACTGAGATACAGAACATACAGCCTAAGAAAATGTGTGAAAAATTGAAATGACAAGGGTGGGTTGATAGCTTGTTGCTTCTGAGCTATAGTACCTTGGCTGGAGAATTAGATAGTTGGAGACACAGTAAAATAAAATATGTGCCAGCTATGCCTAGAGAGAAAAAGCTGAAATATTTAAACCTCTCAAATCAGGACTTATAATAGATAAATAGTCCAATTCAGCTTTCACATAGGAGTACTACAGATAAAGTATGATTTATACAGTTGATGAAGTATCATTTTAAACATGTTATACTGGGCTTGTATACTTCAGTAAATAAAATGAAATGTCAAAAGGATGTCCACACAAGTACCAAATAAAATACAGCAATGTTTAATCAAATGTGATCATATACAAGAAAACAATAGGAAGGAGAAACTAAAGATATTAAGAGCTAGATAAAAGTCTCTAAATAAGAACCTATAATACTGACCTCATTTAATCCGCTTTCTTTTCTACTGGTGTTAAACCTTCTCATATGAGTTATTTCCAGTTACCCAAGCTACACCCTCTTTTTCAGTGGTCTGTCTTCCCCTAAAACAGAGAATTACCAGGGTCATATCCTGGCAGTTCCTGGACAGTTCAGAGGAAGTTTGTTATCCTGTCTGTTAAATGCAAGAGCAAAGATCTTATGCTTATATATAAATAAATATATATATAAGTATATATATAAGTATATATATAAGTATATATATATAAGTATATAAGTATATATATAAAAGTGTATATATATATACAAGTATATATATAAGTATATATACATAAGTATATAAGTATATATATAAGTATAATTTCCCTTGTCTCACATAGTCTGCCTGTTGTTCAAGCTCCACTGGAAAAGGTGGTGGTAGGGCCAACATTGGCTCTGCCTTTCCACCCTTTCCCTCACACTCCAGATGTTAATAAAACCCCACCTGTGCTCCAAAACATTTATTTTCTTCTACAAGCACAGGTCCTACAATTAGAAATGACCCTGGCAAAGAATTTTTCATCAGATGGGTTGAAAAAAAAAAGCAAATTATGGTTTGAGTTCTATCAATTGATCCTTAGCTATGATGAAATAAATTCAATCCATCTCCTATCAAGTTTTTCTATCAGCCTCGTTCTTCCCATCAGACTGTCCTCCAGGAACATGTCACATCAAAATGCCATGCTGTCTGAAACAGCCATATTCTAGCCTGTCAAACTCTGCACTTACATTAGTAAATTAATTTCACTGGACTTAGAGTCATTATGCAATAACCTCGCAGCATAAATGTCATCACAATGTGTTGTTAATAGATTGAGTTTCACTGCAATCTGTGATCCAAATCAGAATCTGATCTCTTTTTTTCTTGGATGCCTAGTGTTGCACAGTGCTGGAACTGAACAAATATTTAATTAAATAATCCTTTCAAGCATAGGAAGAATTGTATTGATTTTCCTCTGGGAAAAAAAAAAAACATCCAAAGCAATGTGACTAATTTATAAGTGTAATTTAGAAAACAAGTTCAGATCTTCTGTGTATTATTATTCTGAGAAATCAGGAGATTTATTTTTCTGAATAAATTATTTTGTAACTAAAAAAAATTATAAGATAAAGCAGTTAGATTAGCCAATATTTAAAACAGAGTAAGATTTGTTGCAAGTCTCTACAATCTATTTCTGAAAGCGTTTGGTCCAATTCTACAGGCATTGTTTACTTAACTTCCTAATAGAAAAACCACCACATTTCCTTGTGTTGGTGACTTAAGGAAAACAGACTCTCTTGAGTTTCAGATGAGCACAAACTTGCAAATATCAATTGACAAATAAAATGGCAAGGTTTTATACACTGCATTTCCATTTGTTCATTTAAGAGACCAATCTCACAGCTGAACCTGAGAAAGGGCCCTGTGTCACACCACACTGTGAATAAAAACACCCAGCAGCCCAACAGGCTTTCTGAAACGTCCTAATTCAATAAAGATCTGCTGGAGTTGACAAATTCAAGTGTATTTGCTGTGGCCTCGATGCTCTTGTGTTGGAGCCCAGGAAAGGAGCACGAGAGACCTTTCAACAGCACCTGGGTCAGCGTGGCCCCAGAGCTCAGCATGGACACAGCATGCCTGGCTTCCCACCCTGCACCAGAGGAATTCACATCCACAAACATTCCCTAGACGGCTCCTCCACTTCTTATTTATTTACAGCTAATATTTGTTGCATATGCCCTTTTCAGAAGGAGCTAGCTCTGCCAAAACCCTTCCTGAGTGCAAAAATACAGATTAATATTCTGTTGTATTAGCACAGCTGTGACCATTGGTAAACCAAATATATGATGTAGGTCTTTGTGTTTTTTTTTTCCCTTCCACAATATACTTTGTGGAGCTAGGAAAAAAAAAAAAGCATTTTTACTCAAAGGAAAGAATTTTTAAATAACTATTTCTATTGCCTAAGAGAATGAGTCCTGTGAGAATAATGCTGAGTGCTAAAACTTGTTTTGCATGACAAATATCACAAACATTACAGAGATCTCTTAATGATTCAGTCTCACATTGTGGGTGCTGTCCAGAGATTAAAAAAAAAATAAAAAAATAAAAAGACAGAGTAATATTATCCTAATCCTTTTGAAACCATACAGATTGAATAAATTGATCAGTCAGTGTGAGCAGTAATTCCTGAAAATGAGCATTGGGTCTCTCTGGCTTTCTGAAGGTTTTCTGCTCTCTGACTGAGGAAAAAAAGGAAAGCCCAACAATACCCTTCACAGTGAAAATTAATGTATTCTAGCAGGAAAATCCTCATGAACAGTGTGCAGCAGCCACATTCCAATGTGAGGACTCACCTGCTCTTAGAAATGCAACAACATGTTGTCCAACTTTCTTACAACAGTTCAGGTCAATGATTGGGTTAGCTGGAGATGCCATACAGCTTCCAGAGTGGTAAATTTTTAAGGAAACACTAGCAAGGTTAATCATCCTGTCAATATTGACACATTTGCAGTTGATACTGCCTGGAAGAGTGAAAGGAGACTTTGCTGAGATGCCTTCCAGTCCTTTTTGTGATTCTAGGGCATTTATTAAATGAATTAGTCTCCCAATAATAAATTAATTAGTCTCCCAGTAATCTGTCTGAAATGCAACACTAAAAAATATTTTAAAGGCATGGTAGTAGAGTGTATTAAAAAAATATAAGAAATAAAGGAGCACAAAGCTCAGTTTTAAAAAGTGTTTTCTTGTATCCAGGGACAACAGATTTTCAGCAGGACATGAGAAATTTAAAAGTAATTTTTTTCTATGAGTTTTTCTCATTTCTAGACTGTAAGACCCGACATCTGCCCCTGTTGCTGTCTCCTGAACTTCAGAGTTTTGCATGATGTTGCCAGGAAATTCCATTCCTGGTGATGCCCCTTTGCACACACACAACTCATGTTACATGACGTGAAGAAATTACCTACCCTGTTCCTGTAATTTCACTGCAGAAATAAAAACCCTGCAGGTTCCTTCCTGAAGTGTGGGTGGTTTTTTGTTCTCATTATGAGTGACACAGAACCAAGCCGTGGTCTAGAGCTGGTGACACAATGCCAGGTTTGGTCACCGTGGGTGTGCAATCAGCAGGATGTATTCCAGATTCACCTAGAGCAGGAACAGGAATTTGCTGGGAATGTTTGATGCAACCTAGCAAGAATGCTGTGCTCTTCTCACCTAATTTTTGAAAATCATAACAGTGAAAAAAACCACCAAAACAAGGAATTGTGTACAAATATTTCAGTGCCTCCATAAGCCTTACATGTAGATGCAAATGTTTAGCAAAATAAAGCGACTTTTTTTCCTTCCTTTTCATGCACCAGTTTCACATTTTTCTCAATTAATAACCCCCCTTCTGCAGCCATTTCTGTGCCTCTGAGTGGTGCTCTCCTGGCACACACACACAGGCTATCCCATTTGAGTGGTACAGGGCTGGTTTAGACCATCTGATGAGCTGACCCTTAGATTGTTACCTTTTTTTACTGCTCCATGCCAGGTAATTTTTCTTTGCACTGTTATTTTTTGACAAGTACAGTCTGACTGACTTAATAGAAAATAAGAACTAATTGCTTCAGCTTCATGCCTGAGGAATCTTTAATATGAGGACATTTTTGTTAAAACATTTGAACACATTTAGCACACCCTCTCCTTCTGTTAGTGGCTCACCTCCCACTTTAGAACACGGGCACTTAATTACTATTTTATCTGGAGAAGGAAAAATTGAATGTCCTCTCATGGTTGTTTGTTAATGATGTTAAAACCAGAAGAAATGTAAATCCTGGTGGGGGTTTTTCTTGTGTTTGTTTGGGGTTTTTTTTCCAGATGGCAAACAGTGACCACTAATATTGTTACTATTTGAGAGGTTGCACTTTGTCCTGAAATAGTGTGGGCAAGACTCAGGGTCCAAAACTGAACTACAGCAAAATTAAAAGGAAAAGGAGGGCCCAGTTGCACCACCATGACTCAAATCTGGGCTGACTTAAAGTTTTCTCTAATTTTTCCTCTTGCTTCACTCACTTTTTCCGCTGTTCCATCACCCGATCGATGATTTATACGAGATATATGAACAAGGAATTGACTCCAAGTCAATAGATTGGATGCTTCCACAAGTATATTAATTTTGTGAATTACATTGTAGAGTCCATGATTGATTTTTTTTTTTTGGCCACGATGAATATGGGTCAATTGGAATATGGGCCCTCAGTTCAGGTTAGGATAAATATTAGGATCAATTCATCATATCAGAAGCAAATAGATTCTGGATTCATTATATGAAAAGAAGGAATCTCTTATTTCTGTCTGTTGTCTATTTTTTATGAGAACAAGGTAGGAACTTTGTCCTCCATGAGAACCCACAGTAACAACCACAGTCAAGAAATGTTTTCTGGCTCCCTAAAAGCACAGAGAAAGGGGCAGAAGTCCTCAGTGCAAGTGCTCTGGGAGCAGAGCAGGAAGACAAACATATCTTATTTAATGGTCTTTTGAGGGTCAACTTACTCATATTAAGATGATATCAATCTCTTTTCTGGCTTCTTCACCTGATTCATTGGCACCCTGAGTGTTTCACAGTTCTTTTCTAGTTAGCATCTCAGAAGATGCCACAAACTTGCCAGGTGATTTATCTCAGATCTGCAACTGATTTGGATCTCATCCCATCTGAAAATGAAAGAACAATGAACCCAATTTTTTCTCTTGGCTTAATAAAATGCAGTTTTCAAAGGTTGTGTTTATGTCTTTTTGGCCAGACAAATTAGTCATCTTATCTTCTTAAACAATTCATTAGTTACTAATGGCTGCAGTGACATCTGCTGATGACAGTGAAGCTGATCAAGTAATGCTTTCAGTGCTGCTAAATGCATCCCCTCATAAATTCCTGGGACTGCAAAGAGCACAGAGGAGCAGGCAGAGATTTACTCATGAGCAATTATTTGTTTCTCCAGAGCTGGAACCTCTAGCTCTTCTATCAGTGCAGGAGTGAGCGTGTGTGTGAGCTCTGTGGCCAGGAGCTGAAGGGGAAAGTTGTAGAGTTCATTTTGGGTTGGCCACCTACCTTGATGTCCTCCATCAGTATTTGAGAGGTCACTCTTTCCAAGGGGGAACACCAAGAGGTCAGGAAGGGGACAGTCATTTTGGGATAGCTGGCTCTTCTCCACAGAGCGAGGACTCCACTCAAGCACTGCAATCCCCCAAAAGTCTGAGAGATACCAGGTCCATCCTGCAGCTTTGCTAATTGCTCCTCTGCTGATTTTTTAACCTACACTTGCAAATCCCTATAAATAACATCAAAACCTCTGAAGAGGAGGGTGAGAACCTGCTTGTATGACACCCTGTTCCCTCCTACAGCCAGCTGGCAGAGGGGTACAGGCAGATTACAGACCCCTGGGGAGGTTTTCTGAGCACCCTGAAAGGACAGCACACAATTTACTGTGTCCAGCAAAGGCACAGTGGAAAAATATAACTTTTAGGTACATTTTAGCAAACTGACCGATTCTGGATTTATTTATACAAGGATTATTCCACTCCTAACTGGTAAAATACATTCACAGGCCCTCAGATTTATCAGAGGGCTAAACAAGTCTCCATGCCCTCTGTGAACAAGAGGGCTACATTTTCAAGGAGGTACCAACCCAGCATATGCTGATATGGGAACTTCTTATTGCAGCAGTGTTTCTTATATGTGAACAATTTATTCTGGGTGCCTAATTCCAAGAATTCCTTCCCATGCAAACACAGGGCTGGAAATGAAGCCCAGTTATAGGTTCAGCTCCTGACACTTGTCCTGCACAAGCAGAATGTGTTGCTTGCGTGCTTGGGTTTGACAAACCTCACTTCTTGTCTTCTGCAAACTGAGCCTCAGGCCAAAGTGCCTGTGACCTCAATGCTCTGGCTCTTCTCATGCAGTCATTAACGTTTCAACCATTCATAATTTCCCAATCATTTCACTGAAATGTTAAAAAAGCACCCCACGTTTCAATAAAATTTTATTTCAAGGGGCTTTACTGAAAGAAAAATATTAGTGGTCAAGTCCAATATCCACATTAGAAAAAGCTTAGATGAAATATCTTGATAAAACCCTGCTTTAACATTTCCAGAAACTGAGGGGGGTTTTTTCCTTGAAAATATTTTAAATAAATAAATAAGTCTTTGCTTTCAGATAGAATTTCATAAGCATTTGGTAGTTTTCAATATTTTTAAATTTTTTCTAACCTGTCTAAATTCCTATGAAGTAAAAAATAATTTCCCATTCAGCTGAATTTCAAAGTATTCAGAGAATAATTCCCTGAAGAAAATGATTGAAACCACAGTAAGTGACCTCAGAGAATCACTCAGCATAAGGAATTTCCTCTTCATATAGCAGAGAGCAATTAGATTTTTAGAAGAAGAAAGAAAATATCTATTACCTGTTCATGCTGCTAATGGTCACATCCCCAATCCAATGCGTTTAAACAGTTCCTAGTGATTTAATAATTGCTGTTCTCTTACAAAAATAACAATTCTCTCATAGCCCTGCAACAGGGAAGTGTGAATGTCTGCATCTGCAATTATTCATATTCAGTGACTTGAATTTTTATAAAAGGTTTTTCTAGCAAATCATTTTAACTCAGTTGTAATCCTGCTTTGCAATTTAAAAGCTGAATGAACGTTTCTAGACTCCACTTACACTATGGGAACTATAATGGGAAGGATTTCCCAGCCCACTGAATTGAGCAGCAGACTTTTCCTTTGCTTGTTTCTGCCTAAACTCCTGAAGTCCACAATGCTGGATTAACCTTTACCATGAAAACAGCCCTTGTGTGGAGCCTGCCTTCACAAACAGGGGAGGCCACACATCCCTGCTGCACACTCAATAGTGTTTCCAAACCACCCCTTCTTTGAAGTTACAACAACCCCAAGTAAGTTGGCTCCACCACAGCTAATTTTTTATTATTTTCTTTCCGTATTCTGACAGAAAGAAACTGCCTTGTTCTGTTTGCAGCTCGAGTATAGACGTGAGGGCAAATCTTTAGCTGCAGCCACAGCTGTTGCACTGCTCAGAAAACTCTTTTTCACAGAAATTCCTACACGTGAGATTTTACTGTGGCCACATACTACACTCCACTGAAAGAAAGAAAGAAGGAAGGTGACAAAAGTCAGCACTTTTTTGTATATGGGTGAGTAGCAGAAAACACAGATGTCTTTTTTGATGATGATGATGATGAAAGAAATACATAACGGCCTATATATTCCATTTGCTTTACTTTATTCACCATTCAAATAATCCTATTCTGATCCTACTTTAGTCCTAATTAACTCATTATCTTAAAATTACCTCATTATCTTAAAATTCAACAGTCCCATTTTGCCTAAAACGCCACTCATCTCGCTCTCAGTTCTGAATTCCCAATTCCACGTCCTACTGGTGAATTAGAACCACTGTCACTGTGTGTTCAGTCCTGCTGATTCTGTAACTGTGGAGAACCGGGATCAGACAGATTTTTCCAACCTGCCTCTCCCCCAGACAGTAATACTTGATTAACTGCTGTCCATGCCTTGCTGAAATGTCGCTCGGGATAAGATTCCCACCGCTCTTTGCCCGAGCGCGCTGCAAGACCAATATTTGGCTCAGCAGTGTTCCTGAGCAGGAGGAGGCCCTCAGTTTGCCCACACAGCAGTCTTTGTGGCTCTTTAAGGGCAAACTCGTTGTGTTAGATGTGTGCACTGATGTAGACACATAAACAGAGCCAGTGGTGCCGAGGCAATCTCCACCCCAGCGCAGTCCCCAAGGCCCTCGTCGCTCAGCAAGGTCAAAGCAGCAAACAGAAACTGTGTCAGGATCAGGTTTAGAGCTATCCCTAAGGCACAGGCTGCATCCATCTCTTCCACCCACTGGAAGAGTGGGTGAAACTCATACAGGATGTTGCTGAGAGATGCTTGGGAGAAAGGGAGCACATGTGAGGAAAAGGCATTTGTTTTTGTCTTGCTGGAGGTTGAAACGTTTCCTGTGTTATTAAAGAAGACAATCAGAAATGCTTATTGCTACATTAATGCCAATCATATGTTTCCTCTTGATTGTATTGAGCTTTGGATGATTATTATAATATCTTAAGTAATACAGTATGGGATGGTTGATCATGGTTTAATATTGTAGTATTTACAGGACTTTATACAAACATGCAGCTGCCACATTTATGGATTCATGTCTAGATGTCATACCAAACTAGCTATCTCATAACACATGCAGTATTTTGGAATAGTTCTTGTCCATGTGCTGTTTAATGAGAAAATAAGTAATTCAAATCATTGCCAGAAAGGAGAAGAAAGTGTCTCTGCTGCAGAATGACCCGACTAAACCAGGCATGAGTGAACACTGTGCTCTTGAACATGTGAAAATGCAGCATTCAGAGAAGTGACAATTTTGGAAATGCCTTAAAATCAGGCTCAATAACTGGCTGAACATGAGCTTATTGTCTGATTTCCTGACCATGTGACCACGGGCATCTTTAAGTGAATGAACAATAGAAATATAGTGAAACTAATTAACCTTCAGGTTTGATCAGAAGAGTGTGATAGAAAAACAAGATTAACTTTATGATAACCTGAAGGATGCACGTGTAGAACAGAAACCTGTCAAATAAACTGCTCGGTCTAGTTGGAAAAATAACTGAAAGTTGAAGCAAAACAACTGTAGATATTTTTATGCATGTTTAGTAGCAAGAATAATTAGCTTACCAATGACTGTGATGCAGTTTCTCTCCTTAAGAATTTGCAAGCTAGGACTGGTAGATTACTTTATAAAATTTGGGTTCTATCTCAGATATAAATTAAGAGATGTTTCAGCTTTATAGGAATCCAGTACAAGGGATTAGTCAACTCTCCTCTTCTTATGGGAAGAATTTCAGAGTCTAAAGCTTCTCCCATTGAAATCAATGGGAAGTGCTCCACAGAATTTAGTGGGCAGAAAATAAGGCACTATGGCCTACTAATGTTTGTGCTAAAACATTTCTTTTAGATGGAAGCTCTTAATTATTTTTCTTCTTTTTCTCCTTTTTTTTTTCTTTTTCTTTTTTTTTTTAATTGGAGAAAAACAACAACAACAAAGAGCTAAATTCTCAACTGGTATAAATTGGCCTGTTGACTTTATTAGAGCTCTACCAGATTATGCCTACTGATGGTTTGGCCCGTGAGTCTTAAACTGTGGGATAAAACAGGAACTCTCAAAAGGTAGAGGTAAACAAAATCATTCTTAGCCAGTAATTAGTCTTCTAAACTTCAAGAACCTTAATGAGCTGCAAGCAGCTGAACTTCCTTCATTTCAATGCATTGCTGCTCATGTTTCATGCTACTTTATTAGATTAGCTTGCAAATTAGCTTACATTAATGAAAAATGATTAAACTTAAACCAATGGAAATTGAAGGGCTTAACTGCAAAGGCATTCGAAATTGCTTTTAAAATTAACAATGGATTTATTCACTGATCTTTCCATTCTTAAAGTTTAGCAACAACTTCTTTTTGAGCGATGGATTGTGTCTGCAAAAAGCAGTTCAGGGCTCCTTTGTGCAGTGACATCTCCAGCCTCTTGTCCTGGGGCTTTTCCCTGGGACTCTTCCCAGCTCAAAGCGGGCTCAGAGAGCCCTGAGCATTCCCATGAAACGACAGACCCAGACCCAGGCAGCTGACAAACCATTTTTTTGCTGTGTACAGGATGCAGGTCTGCTTGGAATGGTAACTCAGAGGCTAATTTCAGAAGAAATGATGCATTTGTCTTTTATGCCTGTGTACTCCATGCAATCTGTTTGGTGATATGCTAGAAAAGGTAGAGCCCTCAGCTTTATTTGTATGACTATGTTTGGATCCTTGTAGTAAATTACATTATTCTTACATGGAAAAAAATAAACAACACTGAACAGCATGCATTTAGTATGCTCTAGGAACACAGCTGAAATTGCTGGAGTTTGTTTTTCTTCTGTATTCTGAAATTTTTCAATTCTGTCTTAAGTACATCCACCTGTTACTAGTAAAACATCCCAGACAAATTACAGCTTAATTTAATTTATGGTATGGAAGGACCACACATTCATACTCCAGCTGATATCTAGGACCCCAATATATAAATCTGAAATGTAAAAGATGCCTGCTGAAAACACCGAGTTTCCAAAAAGATGTAAACCAAAAAATTGAAGTTCCTGTATCCCACACAGGCCCAGCAAACCCTTCCACTGTGTGGGGACAAAAAAAGAAGGGAGGGAACTTACAGGCTCTTTGTGATTCAGGAATGCAGGTGAGGAAGGCACTGGTACCCCCCAGTACCTGCAACCTTTGGACCCCAAGGAACCAACCCAGCCCTCTGATTTCAGCAGTCTCCCAAGGACTTCAGTGGATATTATATCAAATAATTTCTCTGTTGAAAGCCAGGCCTTTCCTTCACATGACACTCAGAAAGAGCAAGTTTAAGCAAAATCTGAACAATGCCTTTTGGTACTTTTCTGCACTGAATTTCATCCAGACTAAGTCACAAACCTGTGATTACAAAGTCCCTCCTGAACAAGCATGCAAAGAAAGAGGGGTTTTCTACTTTGTACTGTGATTTACTATTATTTACTCTTTGGAAATAAATGGTTGACAAACAAACAAGGTTTTGAAAGGCATACAAGGTTAGGAAAAAACACACAGAGTTTAAACAGTGATTAAAGAAAGGTTCCTGCTTTTATTAGTGTCTAGATTTCATAAGACTTTATGGATATTGATTTCATTATCCCTGAGATCTAGACAATTGTATTTTCGTTGCCCAGAATAGCCAAGAAAATAAGATATGAACTATGAGAATTGTTACAGCTACAAGAAGTCTCCTTGTGTTTTCTTTTGAGGGTAAAGGTAATTTGTTAAGAAACCTCCCTGACAGGATGATGAAGCAGAGTTCTTTTACTTTTTTCCCCACAGTGTATAGCCACGAGAGCCAAAAGAAAGCAAGTCTTACTGTAACACATTGACTGACTATTAGGTTTTCTAAAAAAAAACTACAACAAAACAAACGAAAAACCAAGGAAATCAGATCCTATACTGGCTCTTAACGGGGTTCTGGAAAAAAGTTTGCTACTCTCAGGTATCATCAGACAGTGAAATTAAAAGGAAAGCACAGCATCTCAATTATTGCCAAGATTGGCTCTTAAAGGATGGTGCCACAAGTAGAAATTTCTTTGGCTCCACTGTTGTACTGAAAATTTTAGATTTCCTATCATTATAGTTTATTATGCCTCCTAAAATTAATAAATGTTTCAAATGTTTGGCATACTCTACATATCAAAGCCTTCAGAATTTTATTCTGTGCTTTTAAAATATACATGATAATGAAATTAAGCAGCTGAACAGAAAGAATTTATTTGATTCAGCCTTACACTAAAAACTTGTGAGAGGTCCTGGCTTGATAACAGATATTTCAAGAGCTTTCCAAAAGCCATGAGGTCATCACAGCTCTCATGATTTTCAATAGATTCAGTTCTTTTACTTAAATTACTAGTCATGCACTCACTTCCCTGCTTCCCACCGCTGACATCATGGGCTGTAGGTAAAGTGAAATGGAATTTTATAGTGCTTTTACTTCTTCAAGATGAGGTTAGATGGCTATTTTAAATGCTCCATATGACATTTATTTATTTATTTATTTATTTTAGGAATGAACTGCCTCCATTCTGCACAAAATTCCATTCACTGGAATGGAGCAGTGACGGCAAAGTTCCAACTGTTTTTTATTTTTAAAAAAGCAAATTGGTAACTTGGTCCATAACTGCTCCAAAATAAACATGAACTTAACTGCAGAACACAGAATAAAAAAACCCTCCTCTAATAGCTGTAATAGTAATTATAATGCATACAAAATGATTTTTTGTGTTCAGAAAGTCATTTGAAGTTTTCAGAAATGCAAGGTGATAGTACCGTATTAAGTGGCATTAACTTTGTTTTGAAATACATAACATAATTAGAAGATAAGATGAAAATGGGTTTCTCTGTGACAAATTAATAATTTTTTCATAATAGTCTTACAGGTTCTAACATTTAAGGTTTAATATTTTAAAACTGGGGGCAAAGTCAAAACTTACTCTGTAAAGCACTCAAAAATTATTCAGTTCAGTGAAACACTGAAACTTTCTGCCAGCCTTATTAAAAATGCCATCAGCACCTGGCTTCGTGGTTGAATCCCTTGAAATAAACCATCAGCCATGGACTGGAGCATTCACTTGCTCAGCAGCTTCATACTTAGCATTTTGCGAGCATTTCTACTGTTTCACTCAATGCAGACGTATTAAAGATCTGTCTGTGTTTACAACTAATCATAACGTTTACATGTTTTCCTGATAAGGATATAGAGTTTCTGTCCGTGAAAATGGCTTAACTGAGGCAACTGTTATTAATGAATGTACATCTGCTTTAGTGAGTGCATGGCATAGGAGTTTATAAAGAACACTAAATGTCTTCAGCCTGGGTTCACGGACTCAATTCCTGAAACTCAAGGAAAGCTGCCAGAAAGAGTTCATTTATCAGACACCTGCAGTCCACAAGTGAACTCCAGGCAGTTCAGTCATGAAGAGGGAGCTGTACTCCCAGATGCCAAATTTCACTGACTTAAGTTGGTATTTTATCCCGCTGCCTCTCATCAACACTTACAGTGATTCTGATTTTCCTATCATCTGCACTGCTTTAAATGAGCATACACTTACCCACAGAGCTGCTACAAAGAAGGGGCAAATCAGGGCTGTTTCTGCAGAAGTCAGCAATCATAGCATAACCCTCTCCTTCAGTTTAGCAAAACAAAGGAGGATAAAGAACACTGAAATCTTCAGGGTAGCTCTCAGCTGGAGTACATCTGCCTTCATCAACTTGTCTCACAATACATATGCAGCACCTGGCACAAAAGCCATGTCACAGATGGAAACGAATTTCACCAAATGACACCCTGTGTTTTGGCTCTCCTGGTGTATGAACTGCCCCTTAGTAGATACAGGCAATTAAACAAAATAGGGGAGCCCCACAGTCAGGGAGAGACCTGCTTATTCTTTGTGAACATCCCTCCTGGCTCCCTGGGATAAGTCTGGGTGGAACTGAGAACTTGATGATGTGCATTCCTTCCTTTTCCCCTCTCATCTGAGGGGTACGTTTCTGATGTGTCCACGTGGAAGGGATCCCACTCCAGCTCCCTCCTCTTGTTTTTCAGGTGTGCTTGGAGGGCTGGCTGTGAGCGTGCCAGTGCTGGGAGGACGGAGCAGAGGAGAATCCCAAAGTGACGCCGCCGGAGCGCGCACGGACAGCCCGAGCCGGCCACAGGGAAGGGCTGTAAATCACACTCACAGGGAGATTGATGATGTTTGTGGAACATGCTCTCAGGGTGCCAAAGAGGTGTTTGTTCCCGAGGCTTGAGAATTATTTTTGTGGAAGGCTTTTATCATTAAAGTTGATGATGTGCCTACAACCACGAAAATAAAAGAGCGGCGCCTGCAACAGAAGAGTGATTTGTATTCTTTTGCATGACAAAAACTTTCATCATCCATCCCTTTGACAGTTATGATTTGTTAAAGTTTTCTCCAGGGTGTTTGCAACAAAGATTTGAATTTATTTTTATGTGATTTGCATCTTTATTTCCACTACGTGTGAAATCTGTAGTATTTAGCAGGTCTAGCTCATAGTTGCTGTCTAATTTACATACAGTGGAGATCTCTTAAACATGTAGCCTTTATGTACAATAAACTCATTCATTATAAGAGGCTATTTTGTTTTATGAGGTGTTAATTAAAGTTGTAAAGGGGTAAAAAGCTAGTAAGCACTAGTCCTATTAACTGAAAAAGTCAAATCAGAGTTACTTATTTATTTCAATATTAATACCTTTATGTTTGCTGGAAAATTACTGAGAAATCATAAAGACTGAATAAAACACATAAATGTATAAAATGAGACACCTGTGAGAGAGAAATATATATATAGGAACACTGAAGTAAATGTTTGACATGTACAGTGAAAATGGTAAGAAAGGAGGATTAAATAAGTACTTACCATCTGTTCTTAAAGATTTGTATCTTTTGTTATTTTATTATGCTAATATAATAGTAATATATGGTTAATCAATATCTTCTGCACCAACTACTGTAGGTAAGTGTGGGAAAGTCAGTGTTAGTGTGAAAGACTGCTTTATTATACAATCAGACACCCATTGTGGTGGGTCATGGTGTTGTTTATTTTATGTGCACACTTACTAATGTGTTTGCAGGTCTAAAAGTATATAGCATAATAAAACATCAGGAAGGATATGACAAGTTCCAGTGTAAGCAACTTCAGCAGTCTTTTCCCATATCCCAGAGTTTACACATGGTAACACATTAATCATAGTCACTGTGACACTCAACAACCTGAAACTGCTTAAAAATAATAATAAAAAAAAATAATCAGGCAAATTGTGATTTCCTTGCTGCCATTTACTGCACTCAGATCGTGCAGATAGCTCAGCTGTGCTTTCCAAAGCTCAGACACCGAGAGCAGTGAGTGGATGTTGGGGGAAATGGCTGAGCTGAACTGGCCAGGCATGGAGGGCTGGCCATGGGATCTAAAACCAGCTTGCTCAAATCACCCTGGCTGGGGGAGCAGGTGAGTTCTCCCTTCATAAACCAAAGCCAGGTCACTCCCTTGTGCAGCTTCATCTTCCCTCAGCACGTGTAACAATTCCTCCTTGCAATTATGGAAACCTGTCACTCAACAGACAAGCAAACACAGGATCCCACCCCTTGCACAAATATAAAATCTGGCCTAAGCCTGAGATTACAAGAAATTAAATACATACCTAGCATGATGAATATAAATGCCTGATTAGGTGATTAATCCTCTATTTATGTGGGTATTTTTGTAAGGCAAAAATCAAAATGGCTAAATTCCATGAAATAATAATGGTTCACTGGAAAGCATCAAAGGAGAAATTGATTTAGAAAATTGTTCCTTTCTAGAGCCTGTTGCTATCTCAGCGCTATCATAATGTTTAAACATCTAGAACAGCAAAGATTTTAATTTGAAATAAACTTGGCAGCACACATTACTGTGGGTAATTCAATACATATATCTGTCTTCCTATCAGACTGTAGCACACGACAAAGTTTTTAAAATATTTATCATGGTGAGTTTTTTTACATATTCTCAAAGACCCAGTAAAGCTTCTGTTGAGAGGACAGAAAAAATCATTGAATATGCATTGTGTTTGATTCCCTACAAATACTACACCACATAAGCACCATCAGCTGATTAAAAGGTTTTCCAGGGAGAATTGGAAGCAGAGCAAAGAAGCACTTTCCCTTTGTAAAACAGTTCAGATTGTCTCAAACACTTGAAAAAAAATGAAATTCAATTAGTGAAAATACTTAAAACTGTATTTCATCATAAGCAAAATCTTGAACTAGAGTAGTGATAAATATATGCATATAATGATAAGCACATCACTCGCTTTTTTGCCATGCTATATGAGGTTTTATATTCAAATAAGCACAATTTTTCTCATATTTTCCTTTTCACATTCATTCCAAAAATATTTAGATATTGATTAACACATTTTAGCCTCTACAGTAAATACAGCTAAATGGATCTTAAAACTCTTAATTTCCTCTTTTAAAAAGAGCTGAGGAACAACAATAAGAAGTGGTTTGTTTCTCCCTTCCCTCCTCATTTGACTTCCACCATCCTTCTCCTGCTAATGTTTTCAGCCTGGCTTTTAAAAGGGTAGGTGGATGACAGGTAGCAATTTGTGCACTGAACTTTGAATTGCATACAAAATAAAAGACTGACCAAAAGCAGATTTCTGAAGCTTTCTGTTAAATGTTGGAATCTTCCCACAAGTGGAACAAAATGTTTGAAGTCTTCCCATAATCAGCACTGTTAAGAATATTTTCTAGCTATAACTGCCTATGACTGTGTTGGTTTCATAGATAACTTAAAAGAACTGACCAGTGGTTAAAAGTTTCTGAAATATATTCTCTTTTATTACAAGATATACTTTCATCTGTGAAAATACTAAATTATTCCAACCAGGTGTCAAATTGTCCATAAAATGTTTGATTCGAAGTTATAGATTACTTGGACCTCCCATAATTCTTTATTTCAAACCACAGTTTTAATATTTAACTTCTGCTCTGAAAATACTTACTAATAATTAATTTGTCTGGGGTGAAACTCTTCCCCAATTCATCTCCTCCATCTGCTTGCACATACTGTGAAATTATAATCAGCTGTAATTTGTGACAGAGACGTGCCAAACATTTCTAAAACAATTTGGAAAGTGGCAGACTGGAATTCTTGCCAACTTGCACTCCATGCAGATGCTATTTCTTCTTCTCGCTTTCCTCACCAAAGCTGAGTTTAAAAAAGAAATCTTGAAGTTCTGTTAAAACAATATTTGGGGAAACAACTCCATGCTATTTTGTTTTCCTCCTGAGTTGTAAAAATTTAGGGTCTGAGTCCAAAGCTCATGGGAATCAGTAGAAAAATTCCCCTTCACTGGCTGCAGTTAGCTTACATGTTAAATAGTTCTTCCACAGTTCCAGATGCACCCGATAATTATAGGCACAAAATAGACACTAAATCTCCTCAGAGCTTGCTGATTTATTGATTTGCTCCATAATCACAGGGTTAAAGATGGATTTACAAATATTCATGACTATGACTTTAAAGATAAATAACTAGAATTACTTTGGTAGTAAAATGAAGGCAGTGGGTGTTTGCAACAGGGCAATTTGCATTTATCTCCCATTGCTACTCTTACTTTCTCTTGGATTTCAAGGCATAATGCACACTTTCATTAATGGAGGTAGATGATGAAAAGATTAAACAAGGGATGAAACAAGGTCCTCAAACAGCACTAGGGCTTCTGGGTTATGGAAACTGTGTTAAGTTCCTCTCATGCAGTTGAACTATTTTGAATTTTCCAGTTCAGGAAAATGTAGATCACTTGAGGTCACCAGCTTCAAACTGCTTTAAACCATAAAGCTGTGAAGGGTGAGCAACATCAGGTAGTTAATCAGCCTTTTTCAGAGCCCAAAGCTTGCAAACTCTGATTCATGTGCTCTGATTACTTGGGACTGAAACTCAAGTCTTCCAAGAGATCAGTACAACAAACCATTCACATGTTTGAGATGGTTGAGCTCTCTCTAGCACAATGTGAGCCATAGAATTTCCACTTTATGACAGATTTGGAGATGTTATGGAACAGACCTTAAAAAAATATTTAAAACGAGTCCTAATTTTTTTTATCAAGCAGAGTTTCTGAAACTGTTTCTTTATTTGTATTTTGAAAATGCATTTTAAGGGTTTATCCCAGCTGTCTGATGCACTGGAAGTAAAGGGAACTTGGTCTCTCTTGTCATTGTCACCTGTGTTTGCTTTTAGGGGAACCAACTGCTTACACTTCAAGTCATTATTTGTACATGGAGCCAAATGTTTTTACCATATTGGGACACTTGGTTTATTCAGGATGTTCGTGGTCTTTTCAAGGTAAAGCTCCCATCGATGGAAAATGTTACTTCAGACTTAAATGTGGGCTTAAGGACCTTCCTAAAATGAGGATTTAAAGGACTAGCAGTGCATTTAGGGATGACATTTACTTCCATTTTAGAAGGCTGGACAGTTATTTGAACTGGAGGCAGACACACAAGAAACAAATAAATGGAGATTACAGGAGGAAGGCTGGTCTAGGAGGTCCTTTCTCCAGGCACTTCAGCTCCAGGGCAGAACAAGCCAATGTTTCTCAGAGTTATTTTCCTCCTAAAGGCCATGGGTGATGTGTTAGAGGGGATAAGGGGAAAGTAGCATTAGAACCATAGAACATGCCTTAGGTTGCAAGGAATGAAATGAAAGGTGACAATTTTTCACCATATGTATTAAACCAAAGGTTTCATAAGAAGCACAAGGATGTTATGTTTATCAGCAGAGATGACAAATAAAACTGAGGCAAATATTTGGGGAAAACAGTGTCAAAGGAGCATGAGAGATGAAGCAAGTGAAACCAGCTCCATTTCTTTCTTTCTTTAATTGAGTGGTTATAATATATAATAGAATATTTAATTTTATTATTTTTCTTTTTTTTTTTCTGGTTCATTCATTCTTCCTCTCACAGTTTTAAGCCCAAACCACCCTTGTCTTGGGAAGACTAAATCTTTCCCTGTAATTAAAAATTGATGTTATTAAGTACCTAAAATTATGATGTTTTGGTTTTAATTTTCTTAAAACAAATTGAAAATATTTATCTGAATCAAAAATAGTCACTGATTTATCACTGAATGTCTGAGGATTTCAGTAGCAACAAATCAAATCAAACTGAAACCCAGGCTCTCTAAGATATTGAGATATATATTATAGTGAATAATCAAGGTTACATTCAGAACTGGGGTTTCTTCTGGTCTTTGAAACTTTAATTTTATATTTGCAAGCTTTATGGTAATACTGCAAGGGTTGGACTGTACTTTCTGTTGGTAAATGAAAGATGCTTCTCACATGTGGGGCTCTTAAATACAGAAATGTGTTGAAAGGTTTAAGCTGCATTAACTGAACAGCAAAAGCCAACTGTCTCACAGGAAAAATGATGTATGACTGTTCCACCTGCAGCATCAATCAGCCTATTCCTCATTCTAACATCAATTTTTATTTCTTACCAAACGTTTTTCAAATAAATAAGATCAACCATATCTATACCTTAATACTGCGTTACTTTCATGCCAGATTAAAAAATGAAAGAAAACAGGAGTAAAGTCTTATTGAGACACCACAATGTGTGTGTGTTTAACAACTTCACCAGATCAGAAAACTGAGTGGGTGTGACTCTCAGGCACAGAAAACAAGTGTGCCACAGTTCCACAGCCACGGGTATTACTGGGCCACCTAACGAGCCCTTTTTTGCTTTTGACTTACATAAATGTATTTATATTTATATTTAAATAACTGATACATTAAACAGATTCACGGGCTTTTAGTAATTATACAGCCAAAGAAAAGAAAAGAAGTGATATTTTATGGCAGGACCTCTATTGTCTTCTGGTGCAAGGTGTTCATAGAGTTTGTGAAGAGAAGGCTGAGAGCTCTCAGAATGTTGTCTGCTACTCTACCCATACTGCCTCCATAGTTCCTACAGTTGATTAAATCCAAGAATTTCCTCTTTACAATTTCTGTCAAAGAATAACTCCTGAGGGTGCCAGCTTTAGGGGCTCTGCAGGAGGGAGGTGCCCACAGCCAGGTCTGTGCTGGGCAGCTGCAGGACACTCAGTTCAGTGCAGGAGAACTGTGACTTCCTTGTGACATGCCAGAGTGGATTGAAATGGCAGAAGAATACGCACAGCTTTTAAATTAATTATTAGAAACCACCTGTCTTGGATGCATGAATAAAAATACTGAGTCAAATTCCACTCTCACTCACCCTGGTGTAAATGCAGAGTAAATCCATTATATTCAATTTATATTAGGATAAAACCCTCAATGCTTTTCAAGCATGAGTTTATAACTGCTGAAAACATTCTCACCTCATCAGTCACAAGTTACATGGTTTACCTTCTCTGGTGGATTTTCTGCCATTACAATCAGCTTTGTCACTCCTATCTCACTGCTTATAAACTCTGTTTATATTCATAAATAAAAAAGACCATCTGGGCACCTGTCCAACGTTTCTTCAAGAAAAGATAAAATGCTGGTGGAGCCTGGGCATCTCCCCGTTCTGAGTGGGCAAACTGGTGTCCCACATGCCTGGGGGCTCAGCGCAGACTCCAGAGCAGCAGCTTGTGCGAGGAATAAAAAACCTGGCTGACACATCTGACAGGGGAGAAACCCTCCCAGCTGATGGACAGCATGACCACACCGACCAGTCACCGTGGGGGAACAGAGAGGCTTCATTTAGGGTTTGACAGTGAGTGGGCAGGTGAAGCTCCGAGCACAAATCTGGTGCAAATCACGCGCTGAAATCTCGGTGCAAACGAGCAGACTGCACATTTGGAAGTGTGAGAGGCACTGACAGACAGGCACTTGGAAACGTGAGAAATGCAGTCTGCATCCAGCCAAGGTGAGAGCGACTGTTACTGGGCTGAATCAGACGAGCTGGGAGGGTTTCCCAGTTCTGGAAGATATTTCCAAAGCGACCGCCCATATAAACTCTGTTGCTCCAGGTAGATTTAAATAAATATATAATATTTACATTATATATATTTATATATAAAGTATATAAATATAAAGTATCTTGACCAGCATTCATGAAGGGTCTGGCTTCCTCAAACTGTGTAAGTAAAAGGTGTTTTTAGGGCTGTCTCAAACGTACTACTGATGTAAACGCGTAACTGCAGTTATTTGCCTACAGTACTAAGCACTCTTACAAATATATGTCTATTTTAATCTCTTTGCAAGTTATCTCTGTAATCATGCACTTCCTTAATAACTGGATTTTCCCCATTTTTGTATCGATATAAATCCATTTATAGAGTTATAATTTCAATACATTTTAGTTAGCTCTAGGAAATCCTCATAGGGGAGACCAACACTGGAGCTGCATAGAGTAAATTTAATCTGGGCATCTATGGGAGAGGTGCTTCATCATTTTTATTTCATGTATTGAGAGGTTAATTCGAATATGCAATTAAGATTAGAAATAGCTAAAAAAAAAAAATAGAAGAACCTTATTTCCCTTTCAGTTGTAATGTACAAAATACAAGTCTGTGGGCTTGGCAGTAACACATACCCTGTTAACAGGTGTTAAGCTAAAAACTAACTTGTAAGGTCTTGTATTTGACTGACATAAACATTAATTTTCATATTAATTTCTCATTCATGTCATTTGTAAGTTGGATCAGAGTTGGTAATGTCTTCAGTCACTCAGCAGAGTTTGAGTGCTCCAGTTCTGTGCTGCACTCACGTTTTCATACTTTACAAGATGCTCACAGGAAACTGAGCAAGGCAGAACAAATCCCAAGGGTGTTTGATACAGCATCTCATAAAGGCTATTAAGGAAACTAAGCTACCAAGGGCACACTCTCAGATAGATAAATAACTGCTTAAAGTTTAAGTTTTCATGCAGAGTGAGAAGGGTATTCCCAAGTGGAAATTTATGTTGTTCAGCATGTTCATAAATGATCTGTAAAAGAGGCAAATAGTTTGCTGATGACACTGAAGATATTCAAAACAGAAAAGATAAGATTCAGCTTTGAAAGACTTCAGAAGTTTCTCATACCGTGAAGGGTCAAGAGATTAAAAGCAATTAAATAAGACTAAAACAAACAAATGTAAATTGATGTGTAGGGGGGGAAATCCCAACAGTGTTTATGAAGTAACTATTTCTGAAATGACAGTTACTCTCAGGAACAAGAATTTCTATTACAGTGTATGTAACTATTTTTAAAAATCTGGCTAATTCATTGTAAAGGTAGTAAAAAATCAAGTGAAATGCAAGAGATTATTAGAAAGAAATTAAGACTAAAACATATAGCAGCATCCACATCTCAAGCATGTGAGGTTATGCTCTTTCCACCTCCTCCACCTTCAGAAATTATACAGGAGAACTCCACACAGAGGAAGGTGAGAAGGATGAGCAAGGGTGTGGAGCAGCTCCTGTGCAGGCAAGAGCCATGATTAAACAGGCTGGAAGCCATTAGCCTGACAGGTTGTGGAAAGATCAGTGAAATCATCAGCAGCACCAAGAAGGTGAATTAGCAAATGATTGCTCACTTCAGGAGAGAAAAAAAAGAGTGAGTTACAATAGATAAAATTAGCTTGTGGCAGGTTCAGAACAAACAAGAGGTGCTCCTGCAAAGAATGTGCAATTAAGCTGTGGCACTGCTGCTGTAAGACACTGCAGATGGAAAAGTTTGCACGGCTGCTGATGAATTCGTGACAGGAAAATCTGCTCAGGACAATTAAATTCAGACACCATTTCTGCAGTTCAGGAACTACCTGAGCCACAGATGGCTAGGAAGTGTTCTGCAGAGTGTCCCAGCATATAATATCCCTATCTACTTGTCCTGCTCTCATCCACTTTCATTAGGCAGCTGGTACTGGCAAGTGCTGAAGAGAGAATCCCAGCCTTGACAGAGGTGTGGTCCGACTCCATATGGACCTTCTTCTGTTCTTATATCAATCTGCATATGATTTGGTAAATGGAAAATGTATGTGCTCCTTTATTTAATTCCTTTCTTTATTAACTCGTTCAAGATGCACTTAAGTTGAGAGCTTCTTTGGAAGACAGGGCAGAGATCTGATAAGGCCTTCATATCATGTGGTAATCAAATACTTTATTTCCATCAGTTTTTGCAATAGTATATAAAATCTCATTAGTTTTGCTGAGTTTTAATATATAAAGACTTCCCATGGTTTTGCTGGTAGCAGTGGTGCCAATTTGGACGAGTCCAGGTCAGGAATATTTGTTACAATAATATGTGCACTCTTCTAAGGAAACAAATTAGGCCTTGTTCAGTTATAGTTCCAAAACCGAATAATCAGATCTTCACTTGGTTTGGTTTTATCTGAATTGGCATCTATGCCATTTTTTCACATTCATGCACTGACAAAGAGAACATTTTGGGGTGGAATGCATGCAAAGTTCTAAATCAGATTTATTTTCCAATTCTACTTTTTATACGAGTCGAAGTTTTGGCATTCATCGTTTGTAACGGAAAATTAAATTAAACACAGCTTGAGCTTAAACGTACAAGAACATAAAGACAAACATATATTGTCCATAAACAGGATTTCCTATTAAGTCCACGGGATTAGGTTGGACTTCCTTAGATGGCTTTGTAAAATCCTAATAAACATATATGCATCTTTAATAGCACAAATATTTGTAAATCTGTGACTGATGAACTTGCAAAATTGTGTCCAGTCAGCAGAATTTCAGAGGCCAACCCAGAGCTGCTGTTTTCTGTACCTAGCTGCATGTTGCCATACATACTTGTTTTCCATATATTTAATTTCAGCAAGAATTTTGAATAAAATCCTTCACTGAAGTCAGCTTCCATCTGAAAATTGGAATTTAATTAAACTTTAATGATGTTTATGCAGGTGTATTGATAAATCCTTAGAATTTGATGGAATCAGGTACAATTGCCTCCACATAGCCCGTTAGAGACATTGTGTCTCATCTAATTTACTTGAAGTCAGCTAAAACTAATTTGTATAGACAAATGGTTCCCTTTGATTGTATTGTCACATTGGGGAAATCAGACAGGAAGGTAAAAATTTAGCTTTTAATGGAAAGGAATCTCATTTTACTTTTTCTTGCTGTAATTCTGAATCCTTTGAAGAAAGTTCTGATCTTCCAGCTGGTCCACAGAAAGCCACTGAGGTTTTTAAAATGTGTCATGAAATTATAAAAAGTTAATTTTGCTAACTGAAACTTTCAGGATCTTTGAATAGAATGATACTCAAGCCAAAGCAGAGCACTAAGCTTTTTTATGAGACAATAGTTTGCCTCCCATGTGGGTAAATCACGAGGTTGATGGATGGTCAGAGTACTACAAAGACAGAATCAGGATCTGCCCAGTAAAGCAGCTTGTTACTCTGGCATTGTGATAGAGGCCTTTTGGAATCTATTCTCTGAAATGGTAGAAGACAAGTAAATATAAGAGAAAAAGTGTCCAAATGGGAGGCTTGAAAAGGCTTGGGAGCCAAAAACTGAACAAATGAAAAAAGTCACCTTGATTTTGCCTAGCCTAGCAGGCTGATGTAGGTGGTACCAATTTCTGTGCCACGTGAGAAAATATTAGGGTGATATCTACTTGAAATGATATAAACCCATTGACCTCCTAACCACAGGACCAGATTTGTGACTGCAGCTTTCATCTCCAGACTGGAGGGATTTGAATTCTGATGCCACTGCCGAGGAGCTTTAGCCATCTGATCATCATGCCCCGTGGCATAGTCAAAATGCCTTCAGGACTGCAGGTCTGTGCCTTACAAGCTTAGGTGGCTTTGCAAGATTTGGAGCATTTTTGTCTCCAATACACAGTGTTTGTTCTGCTGGCCTGTGTGGGATGGGCTATAACTTAGGTTGGTCTTCCAAGTCCTCAGAGTGTCACTGCTGTTTAAGTAGGAAGTTTCACTCCCCAGAGCCTTCCAGAGGCTGAAGATTTTTCATAAAATATTAAGCTAATTTCAAAGCATGAAAAGCTTGTAAAATGCCCAGTGGACAGATTAAAAACAAGAGACAAAGGATAGCTTCTATCCATTATTAGTTCTCTGGGCTTTCTTTACCCTGCTCTATTAGGAAACATCAACTAAACATGAAATGTTCCTTGAGGAGAAAAATGCAATCTTCTTGTGTCTGGACTAGCACTTAATGCACAGCTACACAACACGATGCAGTGGCAGGGAGAAATGGGTGAGCAACTCCTAAATAAATTAGCAATAGGTCTGCATTAGCATTAATTATCCAAGGCAAGTATCCTTGACTGGACAATGGCCTGGGCTGATAGAGCCATGGGATTTCTTGTCCTCATCTTACTCATTTATTGTGACAGGTGCACAGCCTTCAGTCATTCAGGAGTAACACAGGAGGGTCCTCATTTTCAGTGAACAGGCATTAACTTTGACATGTGGACAGTCTAAAACCTGGCATGTTTTCTGCATTCATTGCTATGCTTCCCAGTCCTCAAAACTCCTCGGAATCTGGTGGTATTTTAGCAGTACTTTTCACATCAGCCAGGCTGAGGGTGCAAGCTCATTATAATTAAAATAATGTTTTTATCATCTCTGAAAGGTCATGGAACAGGTCACACCTTGGAACATGGGAAATTCCAGTCTCATATAAAGACAAAATCATTTCACTGTAAGGGCAGTCAGAGCAGGAATCCAGAGGGGCTGTGGCATCTCCATCCTGGCTGATATTCAAAAGTAGACTGGACAGTGCCCAGAGTAACCTGATCTGCTTTAAGCAGAATTTTGGACGAGACCTCTGGAAGTCCCGTCCAATCTGGTTTATTCCATGACTCCATGCACTCTTCCAGCCCCTTCTTATCCCCCCTTCCAAAAAAATATCCTGTAGAACATAATGATCCACGTGATTTTTTTCACACTGATTTTGGGGTTTATGACATATCAAGTTTTGGTTAAAGGGTTAATTAATTAATATGGCAAAGTATTGTCCTAGTAGATCAAAGAGTCTAAAAAAAGGTATTTCTGAATGGCTGATTCAATTAAATAGTACACTGAACTGTAGATTCTGAAAAGAAAGAATTTTTTTTTTCCACCAAAGCTTGCACATGCCTCCAAGTATTTTTGTAAAGCCTGTTTTATGCAGAGTGGCTTTTTGTGTAATGTCCCATGAAATTTAAATATAGGATTAATATGTTATAATGATTAATAAACTCTGTTACTGTCTGGGACTGTTCATTGACAATGATTTTATCATATGAGCTACTGAAAGAAATGTGTTCAGAACTGTGCTGGCTGCATATCTTTTCACAAAATCCTGCTTTACAGTCCAGTGGAAATCGCATAAGGACTGGTAAAGTGAGCAAGTCCCTCAGTCTACTCTGGTTTGCTCACTGGAGAACAACAGGTAAATCATTCCCACGTAAGGGAAAGCTGCAGCCACGGAGCCCAGCAATGGATCCAGGCCCAAGAAAAGATTCTTGCCACTGCTGCCTGTCTGCACTTCACTGCATGGAGCTGTGCACTGAAGTGTTGTGCATACTGTCAGCCTCCTGAACCTCCATACAACGTGTGCTTCACTGTAGAGTGTCTGATAACATCTTCACTCCTATCTCTTCATATGGGCCTATAGAAACTGCACTCATCAGGAAACACCTGCCAGTTTACACACAAGTGACACACAAAGTAGATATGACATGCATCAGGATTACAATCATATGAAGTCATTATTAAACTCTCAGATTTGTTAACAAAGCTCAGCACAGCAACATGGACTGTTATTGGCCCCAGTACCACTGCAAGGGTTCACCTCTGCCTTTCCAGACTTCCAGACTTCACCCTTAGCACTACTGTCCCTCCAGTTCCCCACTCTTGTGCTGAATGGCCAGATGTTAAAGAAAAGGATTTCTGTTGAATCTGGATGTTTTCTTTGCACTGGGAGCCCAGGACCAGGGGTTTCTAGGACAGCCCTTCCCCAAGCAGTGCATCAATGCTTGGCAGGGGATAAGCATGAAGACCCTTTCTGTTGATCCTCAGGCTTGTTCAGACAGTGGGACAGCAATAGGACTGTTCAGACAGTGGGACAGCAATAGGAATGTTCAGACAGTGGGACAGCAATAGGACTGTTCAGACAGTGGGACAGCAATAGGACTGTTTAGACAGTGGGACAGCAATAGGAATGTTCAGACAGTGGGACAGCAATAGGATTGTTCAGACAGTAGGACAGCAATAGGATTGTTCAGACAGTAGGACAGGAATAGGACTGTCCAGACAGTAGGACAGGAATAGGACTGTCCAGACAGTAGGACAGGAATAGGACTGTTCAGACAGTGGGACAGCAATAGGACTGTTCAGACAGTGGGACAGCAGTAGGACTGTTCAGACAGTAGGACAGCAGTAGGACTGTTTCTCAATAACTGCCTGCCTGAGTAGCCCAGCTGGGCAAGGGCAAGGGGGAACTCTGGAATTTCCCTCTAAACCTTCTCCATGAGGCAATGGACTGGGGAGTCATTGCAAGCCCCCTCAACACAGAGGAGTCAACTGGTCTAGTTCAGACCAGACAAGCAGAAAGCAATAGTGGATTAAGATGCTTTTTTCTCTCCTCACATTCTTCTTGGATGTTCCCAGCTCAGCTTTGGTACAGCTGTGGGTCTAGTCCATTGAATTTGTATCAGAACAAAGAATGGTTGCCAACTAATCATTTCAAGACTAGGCAGACTCTGGGATTGAGGCAGACAAAAGCTCTCCAGTGATCTTTATGTACCCAGGTACCAGGATCGAACTGCTCATTAATCTTTCCCCAGAACAACCCTGTAGTGTGACCTACATCTCACTCGTGCTAATAATGTTCCTGTGTTTTTCACTTCATTTCATGAATGCTCCACCGAAGACTTCGGTGTTAATAAATTGTGCAGTTGCACCAGTTCTGACTGCATCGTTTGTGATGCATTGTTTTGGAGGCAGAGCTACACAGGAGAGGATCATTTCATTACTGATAAAAGTGTTTTGACCTCATTAGCTGAGCAAACAGGAGAGTGTTCGAGCCACAGGCCCCTGGGTGCAGCAAAACCTTGGCTCAGCCTAAAACCATCCACTGTGAGATGTTCTTGAGACCTTGGGTGTCCTTTTAAGCCTCTGCCTGAACAGCAAGTGCTGAATGGACACGGTACTGAAATACCTGAAATGAATGTAAGCCATGTTAACATATAAAAGCAAAACTGCTGCAATTGAAATTAGGTCTCTCCTTTGAAAGGCAACCAATTTGCAAACAAATGAAGAAAAATGTCCACCTAATTCTGGTGCAGAGGCCTGGCCTCGTGGATTTTGTTGAAAGCTGGTTTTGCAGGAGTGAATTGGTCAAATGAAATTGCAAATGTTTTTCAGGAGTCTTTACGGTTTTGCTCAACCCTGCAAATTACCTGATCTGTAAACCGGAAAATTAACAAATCAAATCATAATGTTTATACATAAAATTAGTTTCCATTAAAATTTTGTAGGCCATTTAAATTCTTAGCACTTTTTGAAAGTTGTTGGAATCTCTGCTCCTGTGGTACTAAATAACTTTGTGTCTATTTTGCATCTTTGATAGATAAGACACATTTAAAGTTACCCATTTCTCTTAGACTCAAAATATTATATTTAAATCTAAACACAGTTTGGAACCAGCTCTCTTCAGACATTGTAAAAAAAAAAACACATTTAATGCTATCACAACTTCATTCAGGAAACAGGTTGATTCATTCAAGCAAACTGTGGTGCATGGGGTTTTACATCCCACTGAGCTATTAAGATGTAAGAGTGCCTATATCTAGATTTTATTTTATTCATGATGTATGACATCAACACTTTTTAAAAGGATTGATGGATTAAAATAAATAACCTTGTGGTAGCACTGGAGGAAGCCATGCCACAGTCACCCTTAGGGTCTTATTCTGCAGGGTGCTTCCAGCCTCAGCTGCCACAGGTACTGAACAAAAGACATTCAGCTCTGTGAGGGGTCTGGTCCTCCCAGGTCAGCTGGTCTTTGTTGATTGTAGGTGGATCAGGAATTTTTATTTCAAATCTACTGTTCAGTTCCTGTGTGTTTTAAACAGCTGTTCATATAAGCAGGACTCAGTTAAACAATTAGGAATACAATGTACTACCACAGGCATAACATCTAGCAACTTGTGTCATTGCAGAATTTTATGATGACCACTGCCCACTGACTTTACAAAGGTTAAAAAAAATATGGAGTTATCCCTCTACAATGGACTTGTTTCATTAACCTTGATGGTTAATGAGTGCATCATCACCTGAAACCTGACTATGCCTACCCCTTACAGTTCTCACCCAGTTAAACCCTGTGCATTTTTGCAATAATGCCCATAATTAAGCTGTTATGCCAAAATGAATGGTTCAGCATAAGATGTCCATGTTCTAGCACAGTATAAAGAGATTTGTCAAGCACAGAGGAGGACTAGGGTGGATGTATTGACTGCAGCTCCAGCTCATGAGCTCTGCACTCCTTGTGGTGTAATAACACTCTTCAGAGAGTCCTAATCTGGCCATAACAGACTGGGCTTTCTCAGTACAGCTACAGGCTGCCATTGTGTCACAGACATGGATAAGAACAAGAGCTGAAAATGTGGTATAATTACTTGGGTCATAAACACATCCCACTTAGGACTCATCTGGCAGTGAGAATCATAGTGGGCAGGTGCCTTCTCTGCTCCCCTGCATCCATTTCAGCCAGTAATACCTCTTCCAAATCCAGTTCTGGGTCTTCTAGTGCTTTTCTTTCGAAGGAGAACAAAAGGAGTAGAAAAAAATACTCTTGCCTCTCATCTTTGTTGAATTCAAGTAATTCTAAATCCTTCCTCCAGCCTTTCCAGAAAAAAAGTTGTAATCAAGCACTCACAGGTTCATCTGATGTATCAGACATGTATCAACTAACAATCTGAACTAATTTGTGCTTTTTTTTGGTCTCTTCTGGGGGAAAGACAAAATAATCATCTCAAACTGGCCTGTGGTTATGTGGGAAAAGAGGATTTCCAGTCCCTCCAGATGATGCCCAGCAAAACACCAACAGCAGAGCAAAACAAATTCATTCCTATCATAAGAGAAGATTCTGGGCAGTAGGGTAAGGCAAGGACAGTCAGGCATTGATCCTACCAGAGCCCTTTTTCCATAAATATTGCCAGCTTTAGTGTGCCTCCAAAATGAAAAAAAGGAGCCCTTGAAGGTAATTATGCCTGACTAGATACAGCACACCGGCCCTGAAGTTACTGCACTGCCTTCTGTAAATGGCACACTCTGAGTTCTAGTAAATGTCTCAGCCACGTCTGAGCAGGTTAAATTGCAGCAGAAAACCAACCAAGAATTGCAGGCCAGCTGTGAAGAGTAAATGGAGTGATAAGATTATTACTGTATTGAGGAAGCAGGAGAGAAAACTGAAATAAGGATTTGTCTGTGACCAGAAGCTGTAGAGACCTTTGTGTCTGGCCATTGACTAATATTATGTTTCCTTAAAAGCTTCATTTCTTTCTGCTGTTCATTGGGTTGGTTCTTACTGTGATTCTGAAACAGAAACTTTCTGTAGGGTGCTGCTGCAGTGCTGAGAAGTGTCACAGAGGGCAGCTGCCCTGCACTGTGCCACAGGCACAGAGGATGGTGGCACCTGTGCTCTGCTATTACCACTGCTGCCATTTCACCTGCTCTTGTTTTAAAACTTTAGGAAAATCATTTCAGAAGGTGTTTGCCTATCACATTTCAACTGATACTTTCCTTTGATAATGTTTGAATGAGGATAGGAAACCAAAGACTTTGTGATCCCTCCAGGCAGGATCACAAAAACAAGTTGCTCAGAGAAGAGCCAGGACATCACGTGACCTGTGACCTGTAAAAATGTTGTTGGCGATGTTGAGTTCACCATTACTGATTAAAAAGGGAATATCTTGGTGCACTGTGCAGGAAACAAGTCTGTGTTTTCGTGCCTTTCTCTCGAGATCTCAACGAGTACATTTTTTAAGCACATATTTTAACCATTCTTTTCATGTTTTGTAAACATTTGCAGCGATGCCACTTTGTGAACATCTTTGATGGTGCTTTTTAGTTTTTGCTGCAAAATGCTCGAGAATTGGAAACCGTGCTGCCTGCTGAACCCGCTTCACAACTTACATCTCCATGTGTTATTGTTAGTGCTCAGTAGCAAGTAGAATTATCCCCATCCAGTAGGTGTAACATGGCATCTGCTGAGTCCACTGCCCTCTCAGAGAAGCTAGCATGGGGAGCCTCATAGCCAGAAAATTTGCAATTAAGTAAGGCAAGAGATTAATTCCCTCTTAAATCTATGCACATGCTTTTTGTGGAAATGAACAAGATGTGTGGAGAGACAGGTTTTCTCAATTACCAGGGTTAATATTCATGTGCAAATACAGACTCAGCTAAACCCCACACATATGTCGTAATGTCTACATTCGTCATCCTTTTTTTTTTTTAACTGGGTATACAATATTCATCCAAAATGCCCATAAAAGACTGACTGCAAAACTCGCATTTTACAGCCTTCCCCAGGAATGTTTGCATTAAATTGCTTTAGACTGAGAAACTTTCATTGTGATCAAGACCCAAGAGACACAAAAGGAGCATAAAGTATGGGTCACAGTGTGAGTTTATAAGCTGGGCTTCCACTTCATTTATATCATCGTGGCAACACAAGGAGTTGTGGTTTACCAATAGTGCAGTAATGCCTCGAGTTAAATGCTTTCTACCCACTGGCAGCTTCAAGTACCTGCCTCTTGTGGAAGAGTTAAATATCTTCTGTGCCTGTGTCCCGTAATTCATCACTTGAGAAAAATAAACCTTCGTTCTCGGACACAAGAGCGAGTGCTGCCGACATCTCGTCGGAAGAAGCTGTGCCTGTGTTTCAGTGGCAGCTTCATTTCAAGTTCCTCTTTGTTCCTGGATCAGTGCCAGCGTTCAAATCTCTGCCTGGAGCTGGCACATGCTGCTTCTGAGAAGAGCAAGAGTTTAACATCTCTATTGAAAATTAAAGTGTGCCCCGTGATTGGATCGGGTTGGATAAGTATAATTCTGTGGTTTATCATTTCCTTCGTTGGACATCACAGATCACAATTAGAAATGCCATAAGATTAATCTTTTTTAAGTTCTGAGACGTATCTGCTCAACTTTTGAAGCATAAGGATATCTTAACAAAAGAGGATAGACTCTAACAGATAAAGCAGGTTCCGTAATCTTTTGCCATATCTGTTTGGTGGTGTTTTTAAAAGATTAAAATGACAGAAAAAGCCTTGATCAAATCCAGTAAGCTCTGGAGTTTAACCCAGATGTCTAATACCACAGTACACTATCCTGGCCGGAATATGGAGGGGAAAATCAAAGCAGAAAGCGTGTTATTTTACCCCTTTGTGAGTCAAACTCAGGTTGTTCTGATTTTACTGCTTCAAATATTTGCTTTCTTGTGTTTTCCTTAGCTTTGAGTATCGATTTGCAGGGAGTCTCAATTACATTTCCCTGCCAGTAGATTAGACTTTCTCCAATAAAACACCTCTCACAAATATGCTGAATTTGACAGGGGATAATTGTTGAGCAAAAAGTGGTCACGGATGCTCTAAAACTTGTTGAAATTTTCTGATCGGGATTTTCTTGAGACAAATATCCCTGTTTCCCACTTCCAGTACGTGGTATCAGGAAACACAAAATGCCAGACCTGGAATGGAAGGTTTTGAATCACACACAAATACTTTTCTTGGTTTTCCTTTTCACGGCATTTTGCAAAACTCCTGTGGGATATGTGCGAGTCAGATGATACAGTCACTGTTTATCCCTAATCCCTATAAAAGTTTAAATAATTTTACATGCAATAACTCCTTCTGGCATGATCTGCTGCCTTTTTCTGGCTAAGAACTAATTTTTTTTTTGTCCAAATGCACAAGCTAGGTGGCAGTTGCAGCTGATTAAAATGCACAGAAGTGCTAAGCATGGCTGCTCCTCTACACAAATCACTGCTCTGTGTTGCCCTCTGTAGAAGTGGTGAGCATGCACCATATGGGGAGGGGAATCAAGGTTAAGGGCATGTCTCTTTATTATTGATTTTAAGGTGGACCACGGCTCAGTGAGACTTTTTGGAGCAAAATAAATTTCAGCTGTCTTGAAGTTATGCCACCTATCCTATGCCATCCATTGATAATTAATGCCAAATATTATGGAGAATATTCTTGCACATGGATTAGATGTCCTTAAATATTTGCACCAGAGTTTTCATAAAAATGCTATAAAAGCTCTTTAGACTCAGGTAATATTCATGTAATTGTTCTCTCCTCCACACTGCATTTTTGTCTGTTGAATTTGGTGTGATAAACCCCAATTTATGTCACAGCTAAGCTTCTCCTTGCACTTTCAGTTCTAACTGCTCAGAAGCAGCAGGATCTGACAGACAGACAGTG
Source organism: Myiozetetes cayanensis (assembly GCF_022539395.1). Classification (NCBI taxonomy): domain Eukaryota; kingdom Metazoa; phylum Chordata; class Aves; order Passeriformes; family Tyrannidae; genus Myiozetetes; species Myiozetetes cayanensis. The sequence continues at coordinate 1,359,426 of NW_026086826.1, read as the reverse complement.
CCCAGCCTCCTCGTGCTGATAACACTGCTCCTTTCCTGCTCTTCACCTCTCCCCTCCACAAAAAATAGCAGAGCTGCAGGGTAAGGTCAGCCTGGCACAGGAGGTGTCACAGATCTGAGAGCATTTTTGCAGGGTGCTGACCATTTACAAAAGCAAACCATAAGCATCAATAAGAGCTGAAGGGTCTCACATTAGAGCAGCAGCTTGTCCTACACTGGTGTTAGCAGGTGGTTTCTGAAACAGCCACTGCAGAGTTCCAGCATCCTCAGCGTTGTGCAGGCTTTGGCACTGCCCTGTTGTGTTTCCTGGGAGAAGAGGGAGAGGTGAGAGAGAATAAAGGGAACACAACAAAGAAATGACCTGACAAAAACTCAGTGTACAGCTCACCCTGGTTCTCAAGTGAACAAGGGAGATCATGCTAGAGATAAGACTGGAAATGAAATTTCATGCCTAAATCCCAGGAAACATGGAAAATAAGGGCCTTAAATCTGTCCCCAGCTGATCCAGGTACAGCCATCCTGTGTACTTCATCAGGATCATTATTCTACCCTATTTTTGCAGGTGCCTAATAAAATACTCCCAGAGTTGCCCTCACTTGGCTACCCATTGTCATGGTTCAGGAATGGTATTCTGCAATGTAGTGCTCCCACTAAACCCACACTGCCTCTCATCCCCCCCTCTCCCTCCAGCTGGAGGCACAAAAGGCAAAGATCAGGGGTTGAGATAAGAACAATTTAGTGGAAACAGCTATGAGACAAGAAAACAAACAGTAAATTAGTATTGTTGCTGCAACAATAATATTAATAACCAAAAGTATAAGACAAAGAAATCACTTACGCAGAAAAGCCCAAGAAAATGCTACTGTGTTAGTAGCAAGCAGAGACTGACTTCACCAAGAGATCTGGCTTCAAGATACAGACTTTTTCCATCATTTTCTCCAAGGCCTCTGGGCCATCCTTGGAAGCCCCAAAGGCTGCCTTTGTTTGTGGCCCCAGAATCAAAGGAAAACGCTTTCAGCAATGAGGTACAGTGAGTAATCCTGGAAAGGAAACCCCCTTGACCACGAGGCATTCCAGCTGCACAGGATACCTTCAGGGACACTGCTGTTCTCTGGAATTTGGGTTTCCTTATTCCCTGTTCATGCCACCCTGGTGCTGACTGTCTTTCAGATTTATTGTTTGGGTGATTAAAATAGCTTCTGAAATCAGAAACAGTTTCCTTTAGTATTTAAAGAAGTGGAATAAATTCATTTCCTGAATGCATGAAAAGTCAGATGAAAGGCATTTTTCATACTATTTCTATGCTGTGAATACATATTCAAAGTACTCAGGTTACGACAGTAGCTTGACTCTGAAGCTAACGCAACATCCACCATTCTTTAAGGTAGAAAAGGCATATTTTTATGAGCTGTGACATTTTTAAACTTGTTCAACATTGCAAATGTAGCTGGAAGTTCTCACAGTCTGCTGTATTTTTAGACCTCTCAAAATTTGGTGTTGAGGAGTTGCCTCCTTTCAACATCTTCCCATGTCATGGCCTCTTCTCTGGAACTGCCGATGGTTAAAACCGAATTTTATTCTCTCAGATTTCTTCTTCCTGATAATTCTGCTGAAGAGATAAAATTAAAAGGAATAGAGAGAGGGAAATAAACCAAAACTGTGCATGAACACATGAATAAACACAGCCAAAAAACCTGCATGTTTGTTTTTTCTCTCCAGGCACTGCCTCGATTAAAATTTGTTCCTGAATTTCTGCTGGCATCTACAATTCAGACTGTGACTTTATGTGATCTGCAGTGCTAGGAAGGCTGCAGACCAGTGCCAACTGTGAATTACTTTTCAATCCAGTGACACAACTCCACATTTGCACATATATACAATTGTTATGCAGTTGGATTTTCCAAATAAAATTATGAAAATTACATAAGGACATATTGCTTGTCTATTATTTGTCAGTGACCTGCTAAAATAGATAGAGAAATGCATTGTCCTTGGCAGATTTTAAGAAAGCAACAGAAAAGCAAAAAATCTTAGCATTTTAGAGTTCAGGATATTTTTAATGTTTTAAGCAATGATTTATGACAAACATTTTCAGATGATTTGCATTCACTTCAGTAGCCAGTTAAAGTAAGACTGAGGCTTACTTGGAGCCAACAAAGGCTCCAACTGAGCCTTGATGAAGCATGTTTTTATTTGTAATAAGTTTTCTTCTGGCTTAATATTGCAACTGAAATTGCTTGATATCCTTCAGTGTCTCTGATGGAACATAATTTGAAGACAGGCTCTCATATCTGTTTTAGAAGAAGGGAGGGATACCAGTGATAGTCTGGGGACTGGAGGGTGCAGGTGAAAGAAGGAAGAAGGGAGGGGCATGAGGGGAGGTTTTATTCTCAGTTTATTTTCAGTGTCTCCAGCATGGTTGGTTTGATTTTTCCTCTTGTGTTCCAGATTACAGGTGTTTCCCATTAAGACAAGTGAACTGATTTTAATGGCATCCTGCAGAGCTGTGGGCACAGAGTACCTTCTGTGAACTGCCAATAATTATTTGTCCTGGCTTTGTTTCTGGGGGTTCTACTTAAATTGGTTCAAAAGCTGGTAATCTGTTTCATCCCTGAAGATTAACCCCCTTGAAAGGAAAAAAAAAAAAAAAAAAGTTAGTGTGCTCCACATAATTGAACAGAATTAAAGCACTGGTAGTATCTTTGTTAAAGTAGGGAATGATTTTTAAAGTATGGTAAAAGGAGGCTTTGGAAGAGCACTCAATGTGTAGCACCACTATAAATACAGCTTTACCAATGCCCCCAGCAGCCCACACTGCAGCCAACGGGACTGGTGATAAATCCAAAGCTGGTAGGACCTAAAGCATTTATGATTTACAAATGCTTGTATTACAAAACGTGCTGACTGCAACACCATCCCCAAGCAGTTCCTTGTACCGTAATTAGAGTCCACAAACCTCGTGCAGTCTGCCAGCTCTCAGGCAGGACATGTGTTCACTGATTTCACGGGTCGTTGGATCACACCTTTCATGAACTTCAAATGCCCACGTACAGGTGGAGGTTCTTGCTCTGCAGCTTTTGTATCCAGGTTACAAAATGAAAAATCCTTCCTGTTTTCACCGCTCTCTGACCACCACAATCCCAATTGTCTCAAATTTCCTCTGAAAGCTCCTGTTCAGCAAAAGACTTGAATGCTTTGCAATGTCAGAGCCTGTGAGAAGGTCTCAGAAGCTCCAGAGGAGCTGTGAGAAGACCAAAGAGGACAACAAAAGATATATTAAATGCAAAAAGCTAAATCTTTTAATTTAACTGCATTTACTACATGTCTATGACATTTCAAACCACCACATAATGGAACCTGGAAGGTGAAGCCACATTGTGACTGGCCATTTGACAGTCCTATTCACAATGTTCTCAGTTGTACTTTCACTTTGTGTTTGGCCTGATCTCACACAGACAATGCCTCTAACCAATATGCAACAATCATTCAGCCTTCTACTATAACATGGGCTACTGTTCATGGACATGCAAATTCCTTTGTCATCTCTATGATTTGCAATGAATAGATTAAAGAGGGAAATTCAACCAATTCCTGATCCCATTGACATTGAATTCAATAGGAAAATAGGTTGAAGAAGAATGCTATTAGCTGATATCTATTGATATGTAAAATCTAATTCAGTCCATCTCTGCTTTGATGTTTCTCCTAATAAATTTGAGTGCACTTTCCATAGGCAGATAAAAGCAGAGTGTATTTTATCTTAGAATTAACTATTGTGCAGTCACTTAGCTCATGTATTACATACTTTTGAGACTTTTAACTAGTTCCACAATAGAATAACTTCAGAAGAGTACAGCACAACAGGAGTCACAGGTGATATTACCTTGCTGGTCTCCACAGAACATTAAATGAGAGGTTGACAAGCACAATGAGTTTTAAAAAGCAGAACTAGTTATGAGACATCGTTTAATAATAATGAGTTGAACTTGTACAGATGACACCCAAAAGTGTGGTTGGTTTCTTCTGCAATCAAAAAGACAAAGGTTATGGATGTGCTAGAGTCAGTTTTCAAGACTTTGGTGGCTTCAGCAGGCTCACGTGTGGAGGTGGGTCTCAGGAGCCCACAGACAGGGCTGCCTCCATGCTGACAGCAGTGCAAACATTGAGGTAAAGATGCTGAGGTAAGGCTTGGGCAGGGAATAAATTGTGTTACACTGTGGCCACTCCAAACCACACAGACACAGGCCAGGTGGGACAGGTCAGCTTGGAAAGGCTGAACTACACACTAATTAAGATATTGCAAATAATGTTGCTGCTGGTAGTGCTTGTCCTGCTGGCCACAACTGTGTCGAGCCTGTTGTGAGCTCCCAGAGTCCCTGAAGCAGCTGGGTAAATGCCCAGGTGGTTTGCCCAGAAGAACACACGTGTCATTGTTCTTCTCTGCAGTGGCACCGTCAGTGGCTCCCGACACCCGCACACAGTGCCAGTCACCCCTGCTGGTACAGTTTAATCTTACCAACGTGTTCCACTGCTGAGATCCTCCCCTAAGACATGTTAGCAGCTCTTGAAGAACCCACTGTGTGCATTACCCACTTTGCAGACCAAGAAAGATGTTTCAGATAAACCTCTGACATTATTTTTGCAAGGACCTGAACCCCAAATTAGAGAGGCCTGTAAGGAGATGACTGTATATTGTGTCCAATTATCAAATGCTTTTTCTGTCACGTTGAGTGCACTTTCTTTGAAAGGTTTTGTACATTTCAGTCCACCCCTCCATGAATTCATCATATCTGAGATAGATTAGTTAACACAGTTTGAATGGTACAGTAGGGATAGCTAGTATTTCCATAAGGAAACAAGGACAGATTCTGTCAAGCCACAAACATAGATATGAGCTCCTGCAGCAACCAATCCCTCTGTGCAGCCCTGGGTTCCTCTCAGAGTCATATCAGCTTCCACTTATTTCATGGTGAATGTTGCAATTCTAAGAGGACAGGGTCAAGTCCCTGATGGAGTCAGCTGTCATTCTAAATGTAGTTCAATTGTGTTTTATTAAATCATGATAATAAAACAGGGAGAAGGGGAGAATAAAGAAAAATGAAAATAAAAAAAGCAATGTTTGGGGTTTTAGAGCGGGTCTGCAGTGACATTTTTGTTTGACTTGTGCAGGAAGCACACATCTCCCTCAGCCCCAGCCACTGTGCTTCACAGAACGGGCTCATGATGCACAAGGGAGATTATTTCAAGGGATTCTTCCTCTTTCAAGGGAAAATCAACTGGAAGAGATAATCCAAGATGGCATGAAAGTGATCTGCGTGCTCATTCAGTTCTCAGGATCAGAGCAGACCCCGTCCAAACCAGCTTGCTGAACCACACTGAGGAGTTTTGTCCTGCAGCCCTCCCCTGGGCTGCCCTGCTGGCTCTACACTCACAGCCTCACTAACCCCTCTCACTGCTCTGCTGAAGTCAGCCAATCACTCTGCAAGCTTTCTGGTTTGCTTTTGCACGGGTACAAGTCCATTCAGCCCGTGGAAAACATGGGCTTTCTGAAGCTAAAGAAGACAAAATACGATGCAGAAAGCAACAGGATATCTACAGCAAGCTGGGTCTTGTGTTGCTGCAAATCAGCTTCCCGAGGTTGATTTTAGTGGAGTTGTGCTGATTTACATTATCTGAGGATATAATGCAGCATATTCCAGTAATTCAGATGCTGATTTTAGCTAGAAGTATGCATATTATGAACACATGTTGGGGCCCTGAGGGTACTTCTGGGATCATTATTGATTCTTTGAGAAAAGCATGCTGGGGTCACCAGAGTTTGCACACACATGCATTCACATTAGTGGAAGTCAAGATAGTTCATCTGGAGCTGAATGCCTTTTCATGTCTTGACAAGTGTCAATCACAAGTAAGAAACTTCTAAGCAGCATCCAGCATCTTGTAACTGCTGATAACCACAAAAGTAATAAAACACAAGGAAATTAAAGACAAATAGTTTTTACTGCTATGCATGCTATTTTTATTACAGCAGCAACATCCTCAATCGCTTTTTGCTTCTGCTTTTCTATTCACCTACAACCAATTTAACAAGCTTTTAAGCAGTGTATCTGCAGAGGATTTATACAGAGGCTGCAGTGCTAGAGCTTTAATTCTTCAATCCAGATCCACTGAAGACACTGAAATTTCTTCTAACTTCTCTTGACTCTGAATGACTTACAATATTTTACCACATCTCAAGTGTAGCTGAGGAGCTTTAAAACCGGTGAGGAGACCTCCACTTGCTATTTTAAATATACTGATATAAGGTAGACTTTCACAAATAAAAAACCAGGATGCAAATGCAGTTGTACACGACAGATTCCAACAATGCAGTTATTTCTCTTCTCATCCAAGTGGGGCTGGTATTGAATAGCTTTATGCTGACATGGTGGTGCCCATGAGGATGGAGGACCACGTGCTTCTCTGCTCCTTTACTGCCATGCAGGGACTCAGCTGGGGCAGTCCCTGCCTCTGGCTCCTGGGAACCACCACACCTCGGCACAGAAACACCTGGAAATGTGGAAAACATGCTTAAGGGGCTTTTTTTAAGGATGAAGGTTGAATAGTGTTACAAGAAGGTTAATATCACCTCAGAGTCCATAGGTTAAGGAGTGTATTTGAAGGATTTTTGGGGAATCAGTTACTGTGGTAAAAGAGCTATTTAACATAACTTTGTCACTGTGCTGCTATCAAAAGACCAGGAGTGTGATGAAATAACTCACAGTGTGATTTAAGCCCAGAGTAAGAAATCTGATATAAAATGAACAGTGTAAGTGTTACAGCTTTGCTAGCATGCAAAGTTTCTCTCAGTTAAGTGACTGATTTCCCAGGGCTTTCTGCTCTTAAAAGTTGGTAGAGACATTAAATAGTTTTATTCATTTAACTATCCATCAGCAGTTGGCAAATTTCAAAGTGACACTTATTTTGGCTCCTATTGATCACATTTTTTTCACAGCTGTTACTTGAATTTCCTTTACAGATTTTATTAAATTTATATGAACATTGAATCTGTGTCAAATGTGACCTGGGAATGACCTGAAACATAATGAAAATCAAAACCATTTCCCTGTTTTCATTACTAGATTTTAACCAATTACTTCAAAATGAGCTCCCTCTCATTGGTTGGGTTGGTTTTTGGTTTTTTTCAGAGTTAAAAAACAATCTCTTTGTGTCGTAAATGATGAACTGGACATACCATGAAAATGAAAAGGGCACAAAATGCCAATAGTAAACAGAAAGCAGGCAGCATATTAATTTTGTCCCTGATAATTTTTTTCAAGTACTTTATTATCAATTATATATACTAAAAGGCAAATTCTTACCTTTTGCATATGAAGCTCATTACATAAAAAGAGTATCTGGCTTGTAGATTTTTAATAAGTAGAAGAGAGGAGGGGGCATGGAAAAAATATAAGAGAAGGAAAGGGAGATTTGCAGAAACATGAATATTTCCAGAGTCCAACATTTGAAGGACTGTTTTTTACAGCTCAGCTGGGACAATACTGGTCTGTACACTTCCTTTAGTGGGTTTGATGGTTTTGGGTTTTTTTTTAATCTTCAAGATTTACACTCTCAAACAAAATATTTATAAATGGAGTCCCACTTGCCTGGTTTGAAAAAGAAATGTGCTACGAGGCCGGTTACCAGAGAGAAGTGTAATGAGTTCAGAAAACATATGCTTGAAATTTACTTTAGGTTTGCAAATTTTACAGAGATTTTTACCCTCTGGGAGCAGTGCAAGTATTTCACCCTTTGAATTAAAGGGAGAAAAAGATTGCTAATTTAAACTATACAAGTCAATAAAAAAATCTGTGTTCTTCTCTGAGCCTGACAGCTGAGTCTTGGATCCACGGACAGTGTCATAGACATCCAAGCAACTGAAAATATGTTTTTCAGACTATTCACTAGTCCACTTTTCTACTTGGATGACATTCTCCATAATATTTCCATACACTGAGCAAGACAACCAAACCTGTTTGCTCCCCTGGGTCAGTACAACCCCCCAGACTGGTGCTCAAACCGGTTCATCTGGATTAAGGTTAAAAATAAACAGGCACGTAATATTTGCAGTTAATTCAGACATAAAGGTCTTGGTTTGTACCCCAGCTCAATGTGGTGTTGAAGGCCCTAGGACAATAATTAGAAACAATTGAAAAGCATCCCCAGCTGCAGCCACAGTGACTGCAGAAACAAGCACCCTGCTGTTGGGTGGTTCCGAGGCTGCAGAACAAATCTCTCCTCCAAAGGCTGGGCATTATCTTGGAATGGTTTTCAATCTGCTTTGCATCTTTCAGCAGCTGAGCAGAGATGACCCAGAGGAATCAAACGGAGGAAGAAAATAAAATGACTATGTGAGAACAACTAACCTGAGGATAAAATGCTCTATTCACGATTCAGGGCCGCCCATCTATTTTTGGGAACTCAGGCATATGCTAGTAAAAAGCTGTTTGCAAATCATGGACTCCGAATAAAACAGAGCAGAATAAATGTCCAAGTGATGATTTCTAGTGTGACTCTCTGTGAGAAAATGAAAGGCAGAGTTTTGCACAGCCAGTAGGTGTTGTATTTGCCCATGGGGAGACCAGCAGTTGAGAGACAATTACAGTAGTCTAGCTTGAAAAACAAAAAAAAACAACTAACTAAGCTGTTTCCTGCTCTTGGCTTTTTAGGTTCATTGGAAATGTTTCATACCTCATCACCAATAATGACAGCAACAGAAAACAACTTTATATTAGAAGCCTTGCTAATGACTTTGTTGTTGCTGAAAAATAAAGGGAAACCTGATTTATATAAACTGACACGGGCAAAGCTGGAGAGAGCAAAATAAAAATGAAAAGTCAACAAATAAATAAATCAGTTTCTAAAATGCTAGGAGTTTACAGCTCTACATATATACTGTTTTCATTTATTTTAGGCACATTAGATATTCAGCAGGCATCTGGATAGTATAGAAGGCTCTCCTATGGTCAAATGCCAGTGTTCCTCCAGCCATCCTTGTAAGGATATCTGTGCCTTTAAGGCTTTGGCTGAAAAGAAACACTCCTGAAACCTTCTGACAAACATTTGGGCAATCAGCTGGACACATGTTAATCAGCCATAGTGGAAGCATGGCTTCCTTCTCCCCCAGCCTCTTCCCTCTGGTGTCTGTTAGCCAACCTGTTGTTTAATTAAGGACTTGTCTTAGTCATAAGCTCAGACCCTGACTTTTCATTAATCATTAGCTTAGAGAACAGAAATCTCTAATCATTCAGTCTCGATTCTTTGTCATCAAAGGACCCTGCTCTGTTATGATTATGAGTTTTTAAATAACTTGGTTATTTAACCAAGGTTAAGCTGAGGACCACTCAAATGGTCACAGAACTGTCAGATGGTAGGACCATTGGCTCTCATTAGTAATCAAATCACCATAAACACTTTTATTTCTGTTTGTTTGTGATTTTTATTCAGAATAATGCAATTTATTCAATGGGGCAACAAACATCTTAAGCCAGTTACACATTTCCCACCCTGGGGTCATACCAAACATATTGTGAACAGGATTTCTGCTCAGTTCTTTTGCTTCTGATTCTCCCGAGGTGCTTGCATTTCCCAACAAAACAACCAGACAAAACCCCAACAAAACCCCAAACCAACCAAACAAAACCCCAAAACAAAACAAAAAGCCCACAGGAAAAAAACAAACAAACAAAACCAAAAAGAATAACTTTTGTATAACTGGTTAAAGAATTATCTTTTTGACGTAGCACCAAAATGCATTACATCCTTTTATATACAGGCTTATGAATCACAGAGCTTTAAATATTCCTTCATAATATTTCTGATACTTTTATTTCTGTAACCTACCTGTTCAAAAACTCAGAGAGAATTCAGAAAACAAGCCATTTACTGATGGTAGAATAAAAATAAAACATGATCAGAGAAACAGAAGCGAGACAGAGTTGTCTAGTACAGCAAAACCCCACCATGTATAGTAAACTTAAATACTGGTGCTACCCACAAGCTATCAAACCCAGTTCCAAGACTAGTATTAATATCACAAAGAGCCTCAAAGGTTACAGCTGCTCTTCCTCTGTCTGACTGAAGAATTCAACCACATTCTGTTGAAATGAAGGTAAGCAGTGCACAGGCCAACAGCCAGCTCACACTCAACACTCTGTTCTGGTAATGGTAAAGGAAATTTTGACCTCATGCATACGTAACACTCACATGGCATGAAAAGTTTTGGGCACCTTTAAAAATTTATAAACAAATACAATTTTTTAAACCTTCAGGCAGTTTAGTAGACAGAGGCACAATAACTACTTTTGTAATAAATTCCTGGCAGTGTTTGATCTCCTTTACTGGACAGGACACCCCATTCCCACATGAACATGCATGGGCATTTAATAAATGACTTTATTTACTCCCACAGTTATTGGCATTTGCTCTTGCTGTTGTAAAATCAGACTAGAAATGGCAAAGAGGCCTTGAACTGAAGTATCCAATGCACTTTTTCATGGGATTTTTTGTTGGCTTTGATTGTATCTCCCTATACCACGATGTTTGGTTCACATTATTGCAGAGTATTTGTTCCCCTTCAATGAGGTTCAGATAGAGGTTGTGCATTCTCTTAAGCACAATAAATGTCATGATGCTCTTGTGTGGTTTTCCACTGTATGTGGTCTGTCCACCTCTTGCCAAGTTTAGGCTGTACAGGCAAGATTTTTGGCTGGGGTTACTGGGAGGAAACTGGATGGATCACTCACTGCTGTCTGTTTTAAGAAATCACTTCTAGCTTGATTAGTGCAGGAAGCAGAAGGGTAATTTCTCTACTACACTTGTAACTAGAAAACATAATCTCAGGTTACTGAGTATGACAGATTTTCCTCTGTGCAGCTGTAGTTCCTTTACCCACCTCACACACTTTCGATAAAAGACTGCACGTCGTGTTTCAAGACTAATTTGTTCCAGTATTAGCAAAATTATGACCTTCGAAATGTAGGATGTATTTATTATTTGTTGTTTCTAATGTGGGCTGATAATTAATTCAGCTGTCTGTCTCTATCCCCCAATTACAGAAATGTGCAGAGTTTTTCTCAAAACTAATGGTGGTGCTGCATTGACAGCTGGACTCAGTGATCTTGAAGGTCTCTTCCAACCTTGATGATTCTGTGATTCTGCAACAATTTTGGAGTAAGCTAACTGGTATTAGAGTATAGGAATAATTGCCACTTGACTCATGTATGAAAAGTAGCTATTCTCTTAACAGGGTGTCCTTGTGTGGACCTGCTGCCTTCAAATTCCCATCACAAATTATGAGAGCCCTCATTTGTCTTCAAAATTCAGTCTGCAGTGAAATGACACAGTCGTGTGTTAATGAACATACAAAACATAATTGTGTCTAAATTCCCACTTTGAGATTTTAATGGAAAAGCCTTCATAATCTGTTCTATTTTGTGCTAAAATATTTCTCTAATGATTGCAGTATATGCAGAATGTAATGTAGATACACATGTATCCAATTTCCTAACCATGAACGATGTAAATAGGTTGGTGGTATTTGCAAAATGCAATGCAGGAAATTTGTTTACTCCAGACTAAACAGAAACAAGGAGTCCCAAGTTACTCTCAGCTACACACAAACGTACACAGATGTAGAATAACTTGGGAGAGTGCACACAAAAATAGGGCTTTTTGCCCTTATATATTTAATGTGCTTTCAGGATTGAATTATAAAACTAGGCATTAATGAAAGAAGGTACATACAAGTTCAATGTACATCATATTCACTAAAAAAATAGAAAATAGAATTTTACATTCAAAATATGAAAACACAGTGGGGACATCATATAATAATGTGGAAACATCTGAAAACAATTCTAACACCAGCAGTCAAGGGAATGTGTGTCACTCCTGCCTTAGCATGGGGAGGGAGGACTTTTTGGTTAGTATGTGAAGATCCCCAGCACATGAGTGCAATATTCTGTGCAGAACCCACTGCTGAAATATCTCAGGAAAAGTTTGGCATGGTCATGTCTTTGCACCTGTCTGACAAATATCTGGCGTTCCTCCGAGTATGCCTGCCTTAAATGATGCTGTACACATTTAATTAGGTTTTAATGGCAGAATACACCTCTGAAACACTGTTTCCACGCCTTTGGAGAAAGTCCCTCCACTCAGAAAGGCCAGACAAGAGGAAATCCCTTATGTGTGATGGGTTAGAGTGTTGAAGTGCTGATGTCCCACTCTGTTTCAGTTCCTCCTCCTTTCTTTGAGCACCCTTCCTGCTCTGGGCTCCTTCCTCAAGAACTGAAAAACCAAACAGCTCTCACACTCAGAAGCCAAAGACTTTCCTTGTAGTGAACCTTGCTGGAAAGATCTGTACTTTTTTTACCCTTTATGCACGTTGACTAAGATGTTCTAAGGCACCACGTGGCCACACAATATTAGCAGTGAGAGGGAGGATTTATTAGGTACTAGACATGATCTCAGTTTCAGGTAATCTGGAAACACTGCAGTCATAGTTCTCCTGCTATTAAAATCCAGGTCAGAGTAAATAAGTGCTGGAAGGAAGGGCAGCAATTTAGGTGAGGGGAAGTGAAAGAAAAAGGCCTAAAGCAGAAACAAGAGCCTAAATTGCAGATTCCAGCTGGAAATTTATTTCAGAAATCCTGCTACACCAACACTGATGTTTCCAACACTTGTTAGTCACAGAGCACTTAAAAAAAGTGATTTTTTTTCACTCTTTGCTTTTCTGAAGTAATACTAGCTTTAGTTACTATAATACCAATGGTGAATCATTGCTTATATTTTAAAAGTGTTAATTGTAAAGCATATTATTTAACATCTATTTATATGCAGTTTATAAACATACTTCCAAATATTTTTAATTTAAATTCATCTCTCCAAATCACAGTTTTGCCCTTACTTATCTATAAAAAGAGAGATTCATCCTACCACAGTCATGTTCTCATACAGGGTTTGCATACATAAGGATACCAGGGAAGTTAGTGTAAGCCTGCCACAGTGTAAATTCAGAGTGTGACAACAATAATGCCCTATTCAGAACTTATTATTCCAAAGCAAAGGTGTATTTTTTTTTTCAGATTAGGGTAATGCACTTCTAAAATCCCCACAGAAAGGTAAAGAAGAACAGCCTTTGCTGAACAGCTCTTCCACCTCAGGCACACTGTACTCCTCACATGGGTGAGCTCTCACAGTCTGATCAGAGGGGATACCAACAGAAGTGGTATTGAGCAGCAATGTAGCCTGAAAACATCCCAATATTGCATTACACACACTCAGAAATGGATTCATTAGTTGTGGAAAATGGGGATTTCCCAGTGGTTTTAACGATGCTTGCAGCCATGCAGGTGCACAATTTACAAACCTGTGTCTCAGAACCATCCACTTCCAGTTCCTCTGAGGGAGTCACAGCGGTGCAAAGCATCACTGCTGAATTGGCCTTCAGAGCCAACAGAGACAACACAGCCCTGCTGGGACACTGCCACCTGAAAAGTTACCTACATCTCACAGATATATAGGTGTTCTTCACCCTCAATGCAGTGTGTCCTGGAGAGTGATGCTGTTGCTCTGCTATCAGCAGGTGTTTTCCACGAAAAAGGAGCATAATAGACATTAAAGTAATTGGATCCTCATAGTGTACAAATACTCTTCCAGGGAAACTCCCAGGAAACTCAGACTTACACGTGCATCCACACCTGGTGAGGGGATCTTTCTAATGTTCTGCTGCATTTCAAAGCCTTCAAGGCAAATACAGGATAATGGCTCCATGGGATGAAATTCTGAACGACTTCCATGCTCCAAATTCTCCTCAGTATCACCTGGAGCTGCAAATTTTCATCCTCAGTCTGAGCTGTAATTCATGTGTCTGTCTGTCTGTCTACAGAGTGCTGTTCCACCCCAGTTCTACCCCCACAATTCCCACTGTTGCTAAACTTTCAGAGGCTGATCTTGAAATGTTTCAGATACATTTGACAAAATCTGAAAGACCTGTGGGTATGGGGTGCAATGTTTACTAGTATTTGACTGGCAGTGATGTCAAAGAGAGGGCTCACATTTAAGGTTTTTGTCCAAAGCAGACTTTTCAAGAGATTTCTTTCTGTATACATCTTCCACTGCAACCTTTCCACTCAGTCAAAGCACGACAGACTCCTTACCCCTCTTGGTTTATTTGCTTTCATAGAAGTTGCAAGTATTTATTTTTTGATTCTCATTTACCTTCTTAATTGTGCTTGAAATCTGCAGGCAATTTAAAAAAGTTAGCAAGGGATCATACAGAGACAGGAACATCAAGGGATTGTGGATGCACAGGAAAAGAGAATAAAAGCAAAACAAAGGTAAGGGAGGCATACAATGTACCAGTGGAGAAACACAATTTGCCTTTCTACACACAGATTTTAACTTTCCCTTTTGGAGCAAAGAGCAAACAGTTACTAGGAGACTAATGATAGTGCTCTAGAAAATAAATGGATCTCATCTTGAATGAGAAGCAGATAACCTTGGCAGGGGAATAAATGTGTTTCTACTGATCATACTTGCATTAAACTTAAGCAGTTTCTAGGCATCACAAAAAGTAGATGACAGTCTGCTGGTAGTAGCAAATGGATTAAACTGCAAGAACTGCAAGAAAAAGAAATCTCTCCATTAGTAGAAGAAGATGCTATTAGTCAAACAAGTTCAGAAAAGAAGAGACAAACAAAATGAGGATGGGGAAGGAAGTGGCTTGGAAAGCTCCAAGTCCTGTTGCACAGAACTGAGTAAGGTCAGAGAAAAAAAAGCTGAGAGTGATGGAAAAGTCGTGGTGATGGAAAGGAAGGAATTGAGCAACACAGGACAGGTAAAACTGTGGCTGCAGAAAGGGAAGTGCTTCAGGAGCACCAGTTTAGAGGCATGGAGAGTGTCTGACTACAAAATCTGTCCCACTGCTGAAAGAAATGAATGGCAGGGAAGGTGTGAGATTCCTGAGTGAGCCTTGCTAGACGTGCACAAGACAAGCTTGTCAGCTGCTATAAATGCAGGGAACTTCAAACATATTTTAGGCCACCTCTAACTGAAGCTCCAACAGCACTGCTTGCAAAGAAGTTCATTCACACTATGGATCCACAGTTACCACCAGAAATGGCAGAGAGCTGAACGTATGAAAACAGCCTTAACCCAGGGAGAATAAACATCACAAGTTCCTGAGTGCAGGGAGATTCTCATTCCACACTGAGCACTTTTCAGCTGAGACTCCAAGCCATTACTCTTATTGCACATAACATAGAATTTTGTAAACAAACTTACACTTTTTTAAATCCGTGGCCCCCGAAATTTAAAACAGAAATATGCCTGACTTACCAAATCAGTAAAGAAAGCCTGTGAAAAGTTAAGTTAGTTTTTATTTATATAGTACCATCACTGCAGTCTAGACTTTATTGCAATAAAATATTCTAAACATAAAACAAAACCCTCGTCCAGGAGAACTTATGATATAAAGAACAAAATGCATTAAGTGGTAAAAGACACCAGTTTTTCATGCTTAGATATTTCAGAAGAAAACAGCCAAAAGTAATTTTGTAAACTTTACGAAGCAATCCACCTCTGATATTAAGAACAAGCATGAGAAATTTCAGCTGAAAAAAAAAATAATTGTTTCAGAAAGTTAGTGGCAGCTGAAAATAGAAACCAATAATGGAAGTGCCTTGTCGACCATAACCATTGTAATGGTAGCACAATGCTATAATGAGAAAACATCTAATTGTTTCTTTGTTTATTTGTTTCTTAAGAGGTCTCTCAAAAGATTGATGGAAGACAGGAATCTAGGATCCTGCCTTGCATAAACCAACGTGGATCCAATTAAATAAGGCTGTTTGAAAATCATATGGCAAAGTATACGTGAGATTTTTTTTTTCAAGCACTCTCCTCGGTATTCCTAATAAATATTTCCTGTCCTGTTCTATAATCCAAACTTTCAAATCAGTGTGCTGAACTTAACTCAATTTTTAGCTTGTTTTATATGGCATAATGATTTAATCAGATAACCACTTGCTAATGAGGAAAGTCAAAGTGTTGGAATCTTATCAGCCAGAATCCCAACAAATAAGCCTCTCCGTTGCTTCCCAGATCTGGTCTCCTTAAACTCTCTTTAAAATATCTGAGTTTCTTCATGTTTCAAGCAGTTTCAAGAATTTGCATACAAAAGAGAACTTAGTTAGCAAACCAGATCGTGTTGTTGGCACAAGATCACTTGTAAGCAGAATGACCTGGTGGAATTTCTTTTCTGAACGTGCCAGGTTTTATTCTCCAGTGTCCCAGGGTCTTAATTTGGGGAAATGAGATTGTAGCAGATTTTATTTACTCTTCCTAAAATTGAGAGGAAAAAAAATTAGCCAAAACTAAATGCGAATTCTTTGGCAAAGAAACATAATACCTCCTAGGGAAAAGAAACTATGCCCCTTTTGTGGCATTTTAATTCTGTATCCAGTCTAGCTTTTTAAAACTTATACTATTCTAAATCATTCTGAGATTCTTCAGACTGTGAGCTCTTGAGACAGAGACTTCCATTTGTAAAGAATCCGACTCAAAATGTTCATGTGTTGCCTTTAGGGCCTCATAGAATCACAACAACAGCAGCAACAACGAGAATAATAGTGACATTGCCAATCCATCTGAAATCCAGGGCAGGAGGTATAAAATCATTATAAAGTGGTTCTGACACTCAGCTGTAAGTAACACTGGTTTTGAGAGTATTACTGTACATCAGCTGATGAATACATTTTTATACCTCTATCCTATATCTCTCCTGCAGTGGGTAGTCACAACCATTTACTCTCATCATCTCCCCACCAGAAATAAAGCTTGATAGAGAACATTTCTTCAGGGGGAAAAAAACACCTAGAGATACAGCACTGTGTGTACAACTGGGTGAGGTTCGTGGGGAATTTTGCCTGCTAAGAGTTGCTTAAAGAACGGATGGCGGTTTTATGTAAATCCAACCTTTTGCAGAGTTCAACCAGCAAATTTCGCAGTGAAAGATGTGCTCCTACAGGTGTGAGGAACTGTCTGTGTGTGCACAAGGTCAAGGAGAGGACAGGTTCTTAAGTAATAGTTAGCAAAGGCTGATTCATGCCGGCAAATTGCATCTGCCCAGCAACAACAGTGAATTGTAAAAGTAAAATACAGCGCATTAATGTGATGGAGTTTATGTTTCCACCATATCGAACATCTCCATTAATGCTCTTTCTCACTGCATGTAGCTGAAGGAAGGAAGCAATTAGAAAGCTTCAGATTTTATGTTAGAGGGGGGAGCGTTTGATCAATGGTTTTACTCGCTGAATAATGAAGATTTATCCCAGCCCAAACGGTTTAAGAAATTTATGTCAAACTCAGTTAGTGGTTTCAATTAAAAAATAGTAATTAGTCAAAAATTTATGTTTTGTTTCAAAACACTATTTTATGAGAAGATAAATTTTTTACTAAAAATGCAAATTAAACAAGATATTACGCTCAAGCCATTTTCTCTGCATTTCATTCCAAAGAGAAATCTGGAAAAAATGTTTTGTTTTTAATGTTCAGCTCAGGCAGCAAAGTGAAAAAATCAATTATCCACACAACTCTATTTACTAATACTCTATGTGGAGGAGTAGATTGGATGACTAATCTTGTTTGCTCCCACATGCTTGCTCCACTTGCTCATATATCTGCTGAGAAAGAGCAACCTTGAGCTCCCAGCTTCCAAATCTCACAGGTTCTGAGCTGTCTTGCAGTAGCAGCACAGACTTCACAGAGAATGTGGCTCTGTTAAAACAAACATCTACTCTTCTCCCATGCTGTAAATGCTGCTGGAAAGGAGGGTGACCATAGTAATGGAGATAAGTATTTGGGAAGACACATCCCCATTTCTGATGAAAACCACTGGGTTTGACTTCCATAAATCTTTGTAAGCCACGCTGGAAGCCGGTTTTCTCCCCAGAGATTTCTCACAGTGAAATACTGTGAAGGCCTCTGAAATTCAGTGGGTTTGGAAGGGGTGAAGGGTCCTGCTTGTGCAGTTTCTACATGACTTCACACAGAAGTGAACAGTGCATGGCAAGACAAGAGGAAAAAAAAAATAAAAGCAAAGAGATCCATCTGCAGCCCAGGAGCACAGACACAGAGCTGAGGAAAATATCTGGGATGTAACACAGTGAACCTGAGCTGGGAAACAGCAGACAGGCTCACTGGATAGCAACACACATGTGGGGACTGTAATTAGTGAGAGAACTCTGCCAAATAGAAAATGATTATTAGAAATCAAGAAAAGATATATATGGGGGGGGGTGGTGGGAAATTACCCCATGATGGATTTTCTAACCCTGTGATTTCTTCTCTCTGCTTCTGCCCTTGGTCACTGCTGCATTCTGGATGACATAGCTCTTGGATCAGATCCTACACTCCTTTTTTACTCCCATCACACAAAGCCATGTTTCATAAGGAGGAACAATAAAATGGCAGTGATTACTCAGTGTGGTCTCATAAAGCCTAGAAAGCTGTAAGACCTAACCAAGATCCCAACACATCATAGCTTTAGTTGTTTACCCAAATATGGTCCCTCTGAGGGCACATTCATTTTTTATTCCTGATTTTGTCCTTTGTCATGAAAAGGCTTTTAAATTGTCTAAACCTAGGGAAATGGTGTGAACATCCACACTCCCCACACATCCCCAGTCAAAATTAACCATAGACAAGACTTGCTGAAGTGGCTTTGCAGGCGTTTCTTCATAAATTCTAATTTCCCAGTCTCAGGAATACTTTTGGGCAGCTGCTACTTTTCTAAAAATCATGGTTTTAGGAAGCTATGTGTCTGTCTTTGCTATCCAAGTATAATATTAATTATCTTCTCCTCCACCCTGGATGCACCTGTGGATTTTAACCATGAGTATCCCAGTCAGACAGGGATTTTCCTACATGGTCTCAAAGCCCGCAGTTTCACAAGCCACAGATTTTCAAATGACACCTTATACCCCTGGGGAAAAAAAAAATCAAAATAAGCCTCTGTTTATTTTAATAATTACTTTTAATTTTTTTTTCTGTGTTGTGAGTGCTGTATCTGGAACATCCAATGGCATGTAAAGGGTTGTGAGAGGCTTTTACAAATATATGTCTGGGACAGGCTCCACTAATGAGTGTGGCTTTCTCACCACAGAAACAACGCTCCCTGGATTCTTCAATAATCCTCATTTGCAATATTAGGTAAATATTTACTTAAAACTTTTAAAATCTAGACATACTTTGGGACATAACATATCTACACGTACTCTTCCCACTGAAACCCCTTCAGGCACAAAAGAACATTTTAAAACCCATTTTGCTAAAGATAAAGGGAAATATTTTCCTGGGGTCCATGAAGAGTTTGCTGTTGACACCAGAGATTTGCTGACACCAAAGCCAGACTGTCAGGGACTGTGTGTGGCTCTAGAGGGATGTGATGGACAGAGAAGAAAACATGAAAAGAGGAGAACTCAAAGAGAACTACAAGAGAACTCAGGGAAGGGCAGAACCTAGAAAATTAATGGCAAGGGGTAGGCTACAGAAAAGTGGATAATGGATGGACAATAGTGGTGTTCCTTGCCTCCAGAGTTTCAGAGATCAACAATAAAATAATTTTCCAGTAGCCTTCAGAGTCCTCAGCAACAGCACAACATTTTCAGAGCAGCACATTCCAGAATGCAGCAGGAATTAGGTTCAGCTCAGCTTAAAAATATAAAATGGAGGGTGGGGATCGTGGGGAGAGCTGAATGCCACTGGACCCAAGGAGCTATTCCTTTATTGCCTTTGGTATTCAGATGACATTTACTCTTGCCCTTTTTTAAAATCCTGAGGGAATCACTGAATTATATATGCACATATATATCCAGTACAGAGAGCTGAAAAGTACAGTTTGCCTTCAGGGCCTGCAATTAGGGATTTGCTAAGTCAGCTATATCCTGTCAGGGAATCAAGGAAATCTCCATTAGAAGGCCATTAGGACCTGCAGAAAAGCTCTGCATTTCTCAGCCCCCTTGCTCTACACACACTCTATTACACTCCAGAAAATTTCCATATTTTTGCAGGAACATTTCTCCTTAATTAATATTGTTGGAAGTTCTAATAGGTTTGTTTAGATCAGCACAAATGCCTTTCAATCATCCTACCTGGGGTGGCTTGAACTGGGCAATCACCTGGCAGCCTTCCCTCCTGGCATGTCTTTGGCAAGAGTGGGTTGAGCCCAGTTCACACAGAACTGCTGAAAAATAAAATGTTTGATAACAACAATTTTTCAGAAATTGCCACTGAACAGTCAAATCAAGTTTAATGCCCATTTGCCTGGTTTGCTCTCTGACCTTCGGATAGAAATGTTTGTTCATAAGCAGCTGGTTGTTTTAATCTCCACATCATTTTTGTGTGAACATTTATACAAAAGACATAAAGGGAGCAGTGCAACAGCAGAAAAAGAACAGAGCTTGATCATTTCTTGAGAGTTTTTATGGTGGTACTCTTGGTAATTGTAATCTACGCTTGGCTTTATTTCACATTAAGGTCCAGGAACCAGTAGGGAAGATCAAAATTGCTGACATAAAGTATAAAAGGAGTTTTTCATTAACTTGTAAATTTGCAAAACGTGTTATGCAATTTTTTTACTGCCTTGGCAGCTTTGGCAGCACGAATAGGAAGGAGTCTGTGCACAGCGAGGGGTGTGCAACCTGCACAGGCACACGTGTCCATGGACATGGACATGGAATTCCATGGACATTCCATGGACATGGACAGCTCCCACTGAAACTGGAGAGAGTGCCTCCTGTCTCTTCAGCAGCTCTTAGAAAAGATGTGGAATAAAGGAGAACACGTTTTCTGGTCACCTACCCACCACTTTCCTTTCAGGGTGAATCTAACCTTTAATACAGAATGTATATTGTGCAATCTGTGGTGGATTTTTCTTGGTAAATTTAACCATTCCCTTGGCATTCCTGCCAACATCTTTAAGGAAATGGAAGCTCTGTGGAAAGACAGATGATGACTTTCATGTAACTTGCATAACAAACCATTCACCTGAAACATGTGAAATGTATGGAACTGAGAGCTGCCTGACAGAAGTGATGGCAGAGCGAGGCACTGCATCCTCAGTAAAGTCTGGCTGAAAAAAATTTGGGACTGTACCTAGAGACCTAATGTCATCATAAAGAGGTCAGAAATCAAACATGTCTACATTTCTTTTTCCAAGTTTCCCAAATGGACTAGTCCAGAATCCAGACTAACTGCTTGTAAAGTTTTCCCTTAAAAAAACAACGTGGTTTTGAGTTGTAGCAGCATTAAATAGTGTCTGAAACCAATACATTCCATTTTTATACTTGCATAACTTAGAGACAATTAAACTGACATTTTTCCCATAACCTAATAAAAAAAAAAAAATCCAGTCTTGTTTTAAGATCTTTGCCTGCCAAATGCAAATCAGAAATTTTTTCAGGATTGCTTTATGAACCCATGAAAATAGGATATATAACCAAAAGACCCTTGCAGACCTATAACCACAGAAGTGCCAGAGAGGCTGGAGTACAAAACATCCTCAGCTGACTTACATCTTCATTATTCTCCCTTGCTAAGTGTTTGGTTATTGTGAATGCTTTAGAAATTTTATAATTTATGTAAATTATTAAACACCTGTGCTCATCCCATAAAAGAAGAATATGGAACAATCTCTTCAGTTTAATTGATTCTTGGCTTGAGTCGTCATTATTTTCTCAGCAACTACAAAGAAACTGTAGTTCCCCTAATGGTCAGATCTTGTTGGCAAAGCACAGACGTTCAGAAACTGATCCACTTTTGGTGATTTTGCTGAGAAAATGTCATTAAAACACGATTAGCAAGTCAGTGGTGAGAAACAATGACACAAAGGATCTCACAACGTGTATTGCCCCTCCTTGCAGATGTGACACTGCTGAATAATGCAGTTTGGTCAGAAGTGTCTCACCCAGCTGAGTTTTCTGGTGCATCTATCACTGGATTGCTTTCATGTGTCTCTGCCACCAGCTGCTGTCTGCTCTGTTCCCACCAGGACAGTGCTTTAGGGAAAGGGCTTGGGAGCCCCTGGCAGAAGGTGAGCTGGGTGCACCTCTTCAGCTGTAGGCCATGCTTTTAGTTAAGGAAGAAGATGACATGTTTCATGCACAACAATCATTTTTGCCTTTCCTTTGACAATGAGAGAAATCACCTTGCAGACTAGATTTTGGAGGATGCACTCCTCTCTGAGCCAATTTTGAGTGCCTGCAGAGCTGCCAGTGGTCACTCAGTGCTGGGAGAAGCTGGCACATTGCCCAGTTCCCTAATGGGACCAGTTCAGGTGATCATGACCACTAATAAAATTCATCCTACCTACTTACTTGGACCCCTTTCCTTCCTCCTCTCTTCAGATGAGCTGAAACAACTGAACCAAAAGGTACAACCTGCAGCCAAACTGCCCCTGCAGCATCAGCAAGTGGGGAGCTGTTGTTTCTCAGTACTCTGCGTGGTGCTGGTGTGGGATTTGCAGTGGAGTTTTACAGGAATAAAAACGTACAGAACAATAAAAACAACTTACTGGAGGAACTAGATCCGTTCATGGTCTCAGATTCCTGATACTCATAATCATTCCTGCAAGCTTTTGGCTTTGTAGTTTCTCAAGGACAAGCTGAGTTTCTCATTTAAATACTCTGTTCTGCATTATATTTCTGCATACTGACATTGCTTTTGTTCAAGTTTCTAGGTTTGCCATAAGACATGATATGTTATTGCCTTACTAATAGGAAAATAATTAATCTTCCAATTAAATTATAATTTTATTACACTTTTAAAGTCCTCATGTGTGGGGGGATTTAAATCTGAAGATTTGAATCGGCTTGTAAATATCTGACCACTTGTTGATCCTGGCCTCCCACGCTGCTAAGTGCTCTGTGGGGAGGGACAATCTGGAGTTCAGCTGAAAATGGGTAATTTTCATGCCCACACATTCCACCTGTCTAACAAACAGAACTCAGAGTGACTGCACTGCCCTTGGTGAGAGGAGGAGCAGTGACCCACCGTGGTGATGAAGGCTGGCACGTGCCAGGAGGCTCAGTCATGACGTAGAGGACAACTTGGCCTCCCTCACTAGAGCACTGCCAGGCCTTATGCTGAATATAGAGGGTAAGAGACAACTAATTCAAGCTTTATCACAGTTTCATTCTGCTCTAGTTGAAGTGGACTGAACAAGGGAAAGGCTGAAAGGTTTAAAGGAAACCAAAGCCACCATATCTCTTGAAGTAAGCCAAAGGCGAAGTTTCAAGTGTTGCTACTTGTCATGGTCACTTCCTGATTTCCTGAGCCCTGGTGGGACTAGAATAAGCATTAAAATGTTGTAAGAAATTGCTCTTACTCAGCCCAAACTGTGGTAGATGTCTGAAATCTCGCACTGAATAGTTTTATCTCCGAGCAGGGAATGGCACTCATCCTCAGGGACACCAGTTCATCTTCCTACACCTGTAGTTTTATGAGTCCCTCTGTCCTGAACACTGAGCCCACTGCAGGTGCTTGGTCTTTCTCATCTCTGCACAGCACATATGTGTACAGTCCTTTAAACCATCCCCCATGCCAGTTAATTGCCTTCAGTTTGACAGTAATCCCCTTCCCTGGGACATAATTCCTATCTTTAATATGGAATAAACCTGAAAGCTGGAAGACATCCTCTTTACTTCTACAAACAGTTGTGGATGAATGAAACTTATCCTGTTTGGCAGTTTCTAAAAAGGTTCTCTATGTTTTTTATCAGCATTACTTGAGCAACAATGGCTCCCCAGTTTTAGCTGGTTTTCATGTTTACATTTTAATATACTTGAGATAACAAGAATCTACTAAATATATCCCAATAATTATTAAATATAATACAGACAAATATTGTACCTCCAGAAAAGACTAAATATTAGAATATCACACTTAACAGGCAATATTTAATGCATCACACAGCAGAAGACAATTAATACATTCAACAAACATAAACACCACAATTTCAATAACCCACATTGCAAAAACTAACTTAAGAAGTAAAATTAAGAGAGACTCATTTTGGTCAAAGTTTTACCTCTAGCCCTTGCTTACACTACATGACTGGTATTTTTCTGTGTAACTCCACTCTGGGTGCTTTTATCCATGACTTCTGCCAGGCTCAGAAGAGGTGGGAGATGAAAAAAGGCCCTTGCTGGTATTTCTAGTGTGCACCTCCAGTTTCAACCAGGGCCTCTCTGGTTCTCAGCCACACTGCAAGAACACAAAGAGCTGGCAATTTAGCACAGTACGCCTTGTAATTAGCTCAATCATTGTCAGCGTGTAACTATGAACCAAATACTAATTAGCCACCTCAGTATGGCGGTGGGATTTTTCTCCATTGTCTTTTGAGTTAAGTTTTTCTGTGCAGGTGAGCTGAGGTCCCCTGTGAGAAGCAGGAAGCCAACTTCCCACATTTGCTAAGCTGTGCAAATATGGGAACTACGAGGTGCCTGTTGTCAAAAAGCAGGTTTGGCACCATTTACAAATCAGCCAAAGTGACTGGATTAAGATGTTTGGGAAAGTGATTCTGCAAAGGTTTGACAGCAGTGAGTGAGAGGTAAGGCTGATTGCAACACTCTGTGCAGGATCCAGGGCTGGAACTGCTCCAAGTCTCAGGAGGCTTCTGATCCACAGATCTGCTTCGGATCCTTCTGTGGTTTTAAGTGGTTGAAGGTGATGTTATTATTCACTTGGATTCCCTCTGTAGAACAGAATAGCAAGTGCTCGAAAGGGAGAAAGAGAGACTGAGTCTTCTTACACCAGTGGAAAATACGATTGGAAATACTTACTATTCATTTCCAACCTGTGACTGTCTCCTCAGTACTCTGTCACATCTCTCTTTTCTCAGGGTAATACAGGATTACCACAGCCTGTTAAGATAAACAATGCAAAGGGGTTTGCCAGAAGAGAATTTGCCCCAGTGCAGCCGCAGCCTTTGGTGGCACTGCCAGAACATCCCAGCACATCACAGCTCCTCAGCTGTGAGAGCACTGCCCACATCTGCAGCCCACTGAGCTTCCTTGGGAGGGTTAGTCAGCCCCTGACACCTCTGGGAAGAGCAGCCAAGCAGTGGAAACTGTGTCAGTGCTTGAAAAACCTCACAGCTGTCTTTCAAGGGACAAGGGAGCTAGAGGAAAAGCTGCAAATAGAATAACTATTCAGGGACAGATTGATGGGGAGTGAAGGTCACAGAATGGTTATTAAGAATGGAAGTGGTAACAGCAGCAGCAGAAGCAATTTTACCTGACCAGAACAGATTCAGAAATTGGCCTTTATTTGTACCAGCCCTAGAAATTCTCTTTATCTCTCTATTTGATGGGTAGAAGTTAGGAAAAAAGAAATGGAAGGGATTTCCCCAGAGACCAAGTACTCCTTCTCCTCCTACAGCAAAGGGAAAGGAGTTCATTTCATTTTGTTGTGCTGCAATAATGCTTAAAAGGACCAGTTTTAGGAGTAAAAAAGTCACCTCCAGTCATTTATGATTTATGCTGAGACACTACAATGCCAGCGTTTCCAGATGTTCAGAAGCTTGTTTGGAAAACAAAACATATTTCCAAGAATTCCTGGGGCTGGAAGTGCAAATCTCATTCCTAATCATGAGACCTTACACAAAGGGTGCCTTGCTACCCTCACAGGGCTGCTCCCCAGGGCTCACCAGCGTGGAGGAATCTGCAGACCTGCATGTCCTGCCAGGCTCCTCCAGCCCTGCCAACCCCCAGCCCAGGCACTCAGCCTGTGTCAGGGAGCTGCAGTTCCCACTGTGAGCTCCTGCTCTAAATCTGCTTGGCTCTAATCAAACCCCAGTTCAGCTATTCCCAAACTCCACTGTTCCCACTGACACCCACTAAGGGTCTGTCCTTGTTCATCAGTGAGGATAAATTCCTGGGGCTCCTCTGGGTTGTTGGTTTTACATTCAGCTTTCCATGTGTGTTCCCTTTACTGTCTGTAGGGAATTTTGCCCATGTCCTGCTTTATTCCAAGAAAGCTACACTTTGGCGCCCAATTTTTGTCTTGCAAAATGAGCTGGCCATGAGAAATTTGAGGCTTGGGCTGGCAGTTTGGCCCTGAACTGATTTAAAACCACTACGAGGTTAATACAGATTTCTCAGTGGGCATATTCACGGGGCAAAGATATTTCCTCTAGCATGTATGCATGGGTGTTCACACAGACACATTCATGCCCATACATAAACACAGGCTTGAGGTCAGAATCAGGAACCCAGAGCACCTACTGTGGAAACCACAAAGGGAAATTAAGCTTGAGGTAGTGGTTATTACTTCTTGCAGTCAGGCCATTCATTAAGGCCCACATAAAGACCCAAGTCTGGAATTTTGTCACCAACATATTTTTCTTTAACGCTGCCATGCTCAACATATCTTATTCTAAAATATTTAGATGCTGTGTGACTTCAGTGGGCACAGGGAGAACAGGAATAATGAAGCAGTTTGAGGGTTATTAGGAGCACTGTTAGAAGCTAGAGAAGTGACAGGACCATTCATAATCATCCCCTTGCATGAAGTCATTTGATTTTGTGGTATGAAAACCACAAATAGTGTTTGTGAACAAGACATCCTCAAATTTGGCACAAGAATATGTTCATTATTCCCTGTAAGTAAGACCCCATTATGAGTGATGATGTGTCAAAAGTCAAAAAAAAAAATGCTGAAATTCTGATTCAGATGAAAAAAGTCATACAGGATGAATCTATGTGTGAAATGTATTAAATCCAGAGTAGAACAGTATTTCTGTCTCCATTAGCAACAAGCACCCGAGAGGATGCAGTGACTGACTTAAAGAAAAGATTGTTTGTGATATGAATGACAATTTCCAAGAGATGTACCCAAGTGGTGGCACGAGCATCCAGCCTCAGTCACCTCCCCAGTTCCCACTTCAAGTGGTGTGTCAAACCAGTGAGGCAAGCACTGCCAGCCAATCATCTCTGGATTGTTTATGGCTCTATTTTCACATTTACAACCTTTCTGTGAGCTATTAGCAGTGATTCAGTAGCACTGCAGGTTATAACTGTGTAAGGGAAGGTTTACTCCAGAGACCTCACTGTACCAGCACTTCCTCCACATTTCTTTCTCCTCTCTAGTAGCTGTCCCATCTATGATCCTTCTCACTCTGTTTGCCTCATTAATGAAATTCTACACAGCTGTCTGACAATTCAGGTTATGCAAAGATTTCTTTTCAATGAACAGTCATTTCAATGGGTGCAGATTATCTGAGAAGTGACAGGAGAGTTCTCTTGGGGAAAGAAAAAAAAAACCCATACAGGTGACATTTCCAGATATGACAGTGTTCTTACTCAGAAAGGAAGCTGAAGAAATCAAAAGCTTCACCATACAAAAAGATCATTGATCCCCTATGCCTACACATACATGAGTTCCTTTTCATGGTATGAGGTACTACAGATAGAGGTCACCTGAACAACTAAACAGTTCTTCTAACAACTCTCTTGAGGGACTCCAACCTCTGCTTCATTGAGGACCAAGCAGTTTTGATGCACTTTTTTTTTAAAGCTAGATTTAAATGTGCTTATCTGCATGTATCAGAAAGCTGTCACATTATTACTAAAGGATGTATAAAACGCTAAAGCTTATTTTTTCATTTATGTTCTCTGCATATATGTTATGTAACTTCATTGATTTCCGTTTCTCATTCCTATTTCCTCATTTCAGTTAGTTTTACAGCCATAACAAATTACATTTTCAGTTCAAAGTCAGTTTCCTTTCTTTTCCCCCTGCTATCCTTTTCCCTTAGGTTTCCATAAGTTAGCTCGTGATTTTTCAGATAAGCACTCCTAGCATGTAAGACCCTATTAGCAGAAGTTCAGAACCAGAACATAAAAACTTTTTGTGAAAAGGTGCACCGTAAATATGAACAGAAGCCTGACTGGTTTATTTTGCAGAGAAAAAAAAAAATCCCAGATTGCAACTACCTAATATTTTGGATGCATAACTGCGTTAACAACAGCATTTGCTTTTATAAATTGGAGTCAAGTGATGGCAATTTCTATTTCCATGTGATCAATCTTTCAAATTGGAAATAATATAATAGATAACTGCTTCAGTGCTTCAGAGTGAGCCAAGTAAAGTACTGGAGAAGACTCCAACCCTGGGCTTAGGAACGACTCTGTAGTCACAGAGTAGCAGTGAGGGGTGTGCTCCGAGGCACTTCACTTTTGGCAGAGATGTGTGTCTAGCAAAGCAACAGGGCTTTGTCTAATCCACAGCACATCTTTTATTGGCAGCTGATCCCTGCACTCCCTGTAACAGGAGCTGACTCTTCACACCTGACAGACCCTGGGCTGGGTTCAGCCTCTTCCCCACGCTCTGGACCAGCCCTGGTAACCCAGAGTGCTCCCTCCAAACCCCCACCCCAAAACCACGGCCAGTTCTGAGTGTCCTTCTCCCTTTCCACAGCCAGACCTGACACTGCTGCAGCCCTGGGACTGCACCCTTGGGACTCCTTCCCAGCTCCTTCTCACCAGAGCAGGTCGGAACGGGCCCCTGATGGGCTCACAGCGAGTGGGAACCTGAGCCAGGGAGGAACAGCACTCAGTTATGAGCAACTCCTTCCCAGGCAGCCTAGAGGGGATTGTCCACCAGTGTTTGAATATCCAGCTATCAATTCACCGCAATCCTAGCAAGGAGGGGAAAAAAAACCCTGGTAAATGACTAACACATGTGCACAGAGCAGGACCTTAGCTCTAGATGTACTAATAACTGTGACTTTTTGTACCATTTTTTTTGGAAGAGGTCAGAGGAATTTAACAAACAAGGTACTACCAGGCTTCCTGTTACTTGTAATTACAAGAATGGGCAATCTTTCATTTTAATAGGTCACATACTTTTTTTTTTTTTCCCCCCCTTGCTAGCATATTTTATAAGCAGACAACGGTGTTAAGTAAAGAAAGAAAAAGAAAGGATAAAAAAAAAAGGAAACCATTGCCATTTAAAAGTTTTAGACTAAACATTACCATTGCTGGTATGCTAGCAGAATCTGGGACAAATCCTGCCCTAGCTCAAGGAGTGCAAAGGGCCAGCTCACAGCAGCATGATGCATAACAAATGAGGTGTCTGGAAAAGGGAGGAAAAGGAGGGCAGGAGAAGAAGAGGCATTGCAGAGGTGGGAAGCAGAGCGAGAAACAGTTCAAAGACTCATTGTGCAGGGGTGTTTGAGAACCCTGTGGGTATGCACAGCTATTACTGCTTTCCCCCAGCACATCTAGGGGCAATAGAAATACAGAAGAATTTGCTGTCAGCCAGCCAGAGTGGTCTCTTCTGGGAAGTTCTCCTCTGGTCTGCTGGCTGTCTTAGCAAATCCTCCCTTACTTTTCCCATGGCTGATCTGTCTGTGCCAAGCCACGGGGATGTGAATTGGTGCTTTGTTTGTAGGTACCAATTGTCAACTGAATGTGCAATTTAAGATGTAGATTAAGACACGGAAAAAAAAGACATCGACTTTCCTAGGGGAAAAAAAAATCTAATTTTTGTTCTTTAAGGGTTGATATATTCCACAGACAAGGGAATACTAAGAGAATAACTGATGATCAGCACAGTCTTCCCCTGGTAATTACCACAGAAATCCTGAGTATAGATGTTTCAGATCACACTAAAGATCTTAAGTTCTTCCTGCTTCTATTAAGACACACTGCTTTTTATTATTACTGTTGTATATAGAGAAGTTTTTTTATAGTTGTTTTTCACCACAGATCAACACACCCTGGAAAAGCATGGAGAAAATAAAACTAGGAATGGAGCAATTGTTATATATTAAACCAAACAGGATCTCGTTATCATGGTGTTCTGTACTTACGGTACAACTGGAAAAGAAAACACTTCACAAACAATTGTACTTCTGAAAACTATGATGACTTGGTACTAAAACCATTGTGAGAAAACATGCTACTGCTGTAAATAAGTTTTGAAAACATCAACACTTTCTGAGTAAGCCTTTAACAGCACCTTTTTAAAAGGCTAGCATTAAAGTCCTCCTCTCAAGAGGACTGAATGGCTCACCAGATCACTAGACAGCTCTAGATGGAGCCCCCCATTCTCCCACTTTCACCTCCAACCTGTAACTCCCTGGCACCTGTCAGACCTCTGCAGAGGTGTTCCCATCAAGCACCAGCACCACCACGAGTAATTAGCACCTTTGTTTTCTGCACAAGCAGAATATGAAGAGGCAGAAACATTACTCAGGCAACCCCCAGTGCAGAAGAAAAAGCCATGTTCCCTGACCACACGTGTTTGGGGTCTCCAGGCTGTGAACAGGACCCTCCCTGCAGGGCTGGCTGGCTGAAAGGTTTCTGCTTGTTGGGAGTGCAGGGAGCCTGTCCCCAGTGTGAAATCCCTGCCCTGGGCTGGCTCTCACCCTGCCACTCGCAGTCCTGCTGGGGACAGGATGGGGAGGATGTGCTGGAGATGCTCCTCACGACCCAGGCCTTGGGCAGCTGCCCCGTGAGAGAGGCACCAGCAGCAGTGCTGAGCCATTCCTCTGGAATGTGCTGTTCCTCCTGGGGTACCACCGCCCTTCTGTGACTGAAAGCTGCCCCTGCCACCTCATCACCGGCCCTTCTGCACCACCTTCATTCCAGTGGTGGATTTTAGAATCAAAAGGCGTGCAAACTCTGTGCTCTGAGGAGCACTGGGCTCTCTTCACGCGGGTTCTGGGAGCCCACCTACCCCACTGAACATTTTACAGCCTGGCCCCGTGGAATTCTGGCTGCAGAGAGCGGTCCTGACAGCTGGTTTGGTGCTCCCTCTGTCAGCACCAATTGCCTGAAGCCAGAGAGGGGGCTCATCACCCAGCCTGGGCTGGAGCAGTGCGCTGGGGATCAGGATTTACTGGTGCTCAGGGCCCGATCCTACAGGTGCTGAGCACCATCTGGCACGCACAGAGCAACCTCCTCCCACACACCTCCTAAGGAGTCAGCACTTTTCAACTTTTACTTTCCAATGAAAAATACTGCCGGTATAATAGACTAAATTTTTGTAATAAAAAGTGAAAGGTGGGAGCTAACACAGCACCATTTAAAGCTGCATCTGGAATACAATTGCTGCTTAAAACCAGTGGGGAAAAGCAAGATATGAAGCATCAGAAGAGGGCTTAGAATGGAGCCCTTTAAAAAAGAAGAATGTGTTATAAATAATAAACACCTATACAGTTGTACATGATATAAAACAAATTCTATTTCAGTGCCTTGGTGGCATTAATAAACCCCTCAGCTTTATTCTCCTGGTTTATGAGATCACCAGCACCCCTCCATGGAATTCCCTGCTTTTCCACCAGAATGTAAAAAATCATTAAGACAGTTTTTCAATATTTTGTTATTGTTTGACCTACAGATTAATATGCCTCTCCAGAATTTGCCTCTTCCCTATTGTCTTAGAACAAATTACAGCACAATAAATGCTGTCTGACTAGAGAGTACTCTACAGCAATTTGCTACTTGCAGCATAGTTATGACTGGCTCCTGCATCAGCAAAAATTATTAGAATAAAAAATTTGGGGTTTAGGAGCTCTGAGATAGCAACGAGGTTATAGATCAGGAGATATTTTCTTGCTCTGGTCCCCCTGGGCTCAGGAAAACAATCTGGCTGTTTAAATGTTAATTGCTAAATTAGTGAAGCCTAAGCCAAATGGAGGGTGCTTCTTCAGGCTGGAATGACTGTGTTTGTGAAAACAACCAAGGACACCTCTGCAAAATATTTTCTGCAAAACTCTGAAAGAAAGCAAAATGACCTGCATTCAGTACCAACTCAGGCAGCACTCGCTGAAAGGTTTGCTTCTTTTCATTACTGTCACTTAGGGGAAAATTTTAGGAGTGCTTTCTAGTTCTGTGCTGAGATCAGGAAAAATCTGCTGTTTCACCTGGGCTGGATGTGAAACACAGGAAAATTTGGCTCCTCCCACTTGGCTGCTGCTTAGAAAATGTGATTCTTTGTATGTCCAAATCGTTGTCAGCCTGAGGATCGTCAAATAACAGTCAGGAATTCGAGGAAGGGGAGACAAGTAGGTGAGAGCCTGGGAAGAAGCGATGAATAACCAGGATTGTTTGGGGAGAAGGAGCAGCGCAGGAAGGAAGCCCAGGGCGTTTATGTGAGCAGAGGAACTGGAACAAAAGCCAGGAGAGCTGGGAGAAGTCAGTCAGGGGAGCAGCAGGAGGAAAGAGAAGAATATTAGGGATTCTGTGGAAGGAAGAAAAAGGTGACAGTACCAGAGCCTGTGTGCAAGAAGCAAAGGCAGCTCAGGAATCAGAGACCTGCCAGAGAGCTGGTGTGAGAGAGTGATGCAGCAGCTGCAGTGGTGGGACAGGACTGTGGTCACCAGGGTCCAGTTGCCTGGGGAAAGTGAGAAGGAGTAACCAACACTTCTTGGTTTTGAGCCAAAAATCACTGCTAAGTCTATTAAAAAAAAAAAAAAAATCCCCAAAGCTTTAAACAATAAGAGGGGCAGCAAACAGAATGGCACTAAGCCACCTGCTAATTGCAGATCACCCTTGTGTGCTGCAGCTGAGATACAGAAACAGCCAGGAGGGTCACTGAAAAATTAAACACAGAGCAAGGCAGTGAAACATGTATGGATACACAACAATCCTTAACTACACGTGTTTAATGATCACAAGGATTTATGTTTACTGCACACAGCTACAGTCATGCTCATGGGATGGATGATTTTCACAAAATAAAAACAGCTGTGGGGAAATTTCCTCGAACTGTAATAGGAACAATAAAAGCAGTAAAATTAAAAGATGTACCTTAAAATATTATTCAAGTTGACAGTCCATATGCAACTATCTTTTTATACCAGATATAGCTCAATTAAAATGCAATTATAAGTGCAATATTTGCTCCATATTTTGTGCAAGCTCTGAGAATAGCACCAAATACTCTAATATAAGTTTATCTTTTTAATGAGCTTTGGGTTATTCCACGAACATGTGTATCTTAATAAGGACTGTGCATTACACCCTCTA
Source organism: Myiozetetes cayanensis (assembly GCF_022539395.1). NCBI lineage: Eukaryota > Metazoa > Chordata > Aves > Passeriformes > Tyrannidae > Myiozetetes > Myiozetetes cayanensis. The sequence continues at coordinate 1,326,350 of NW_026086826.1, read as the reverse complement.
TGGGACATTGAATAATGGCTCAATATAGTGATGACAAAATACCTTGGATGGAAGGAAAGGAAGAAAAGAGGAACATGAATGATGGAAATTTACATACAATAAAGTGTCCCAGCAATGTGGTGGTGGGAAGCAACGTGACTTTCAAGGTCTGAAGGGAGGGGAATCCCATTCCACAGGTCCTTGGAGACAAACTGGAGTCTGATTCCTTCCTGAACCAGGCTTGGCAAGGAAAATTATTTTCCAGCTTGCCAGAGGCTCTGAGATTTCTCCAGTTCCCCCATCCCTCCCTGAGATGAACCCAGCTGGGGTGAAGCACTGTGGAGGAGTTACAGCCCTCTCCCAGTAATAACCACCTGGATATCACTGACTCTGAAGCCTGTCCTAAGGATGGGTTCACTGGGAGGCAGCCCACTTTTATCTTTTTCCCTCTCTATCTTTCTTTCTTTCTCCCTCTTCCACTGCTTTTCAAGGCTGGTAGGTTTATTCACACCAAGCTGCTATATTTTGACTGAAAAATTATATTTTTTTAATTAGAAACCAACCATCTAAACAGATTGTGATCGTTATGAAGAATGTCATTAGTAACAACTACAGGAAATATCACTGTCAAGCATAAAAATTATTTCTGGTTTCCCTCTCTTCTTATTTTTTTTTTTCTTTTTTGAAAATACACAGGGAACAAGATGTCATGCACACCTTTGTTACAGCAACTGTCAGCAAAGGTCAACCTTTTAAGGACAGACTTTCCTGTATGTCATGAATTTTTCAATATCCTTTCTTTTTGTAGTAGTTCTGATCCTTTCTTTTCTTTGTTTCCATCATTATGCCACTATTATAATCCCACTGAGGCCTTCTCAAGTAGAATTAGAACAGCACTTAATTACTGGAATTAGAAATGACAAATATCACACTTTTTATCCGGTTGATCTTATCTAAGCTCTTCTGTTTATGAACTTGAATAATCTTGAATCAATGACTTCTAACATTTTCCAAATACTTAAGAGAGACTTGATTTTTTTTTTCTCTTCTGTGCTTACTTTCTCCTTCTTTGTTCAAAGTAAGACCTTTTTTTAACAGTATGTGCACTAACTGGCAACTTTGTCTAATTCTCTATTACTTGGTCTCTTCATTTTTCCTGGCCCTCCATCACTAACTCCTCATTTTCAACTTGCAAACTAACAATGGGATCATCCATCTACAATAAAATCACCCCAAGACTTTGCTCAGAATCTCTCATAATTCTACCCATTTTAATCCATACCTATCTGGAGCTTTTGTTCAAGCTCTGAAGTTGGCTTTCTTGGTCTGAACAGCTGCAAAGTTGTTTAAGCAAATATAGGAAGATTAATTTTTATAGTTGCTGCATTTGATGCTTACTTGGACAAACATGACTCAAGTATGGAAATTCTAGTCCTTATCTAAACTCTCTACATTATTCTTTGATACTGAAAGTGTGTGGGAGAGGAAAAAGACGGTACTGCCCTAACCAGTTTGGGGGTTTTGGGTTGTTTGGGGTTTGTTTGTTTGTTTTTTTCATGTATTAGACATTTCTAACCTTGCTGCTTTCCATTCCTAAGTTGTCCATTCAGCATCTCTGGAATTAACATGCAGTGATGACATCTATTATATCCATTTTTGTGAAGGAATTAAGAGCAAGGTATTCTAAATCTCTTCATATGAGACAAATAAAACTGAATAAAACCCCAACAAAACAAAACAAAACAAAACAAACAAACAAACCAAAACCCCAAACCAAACAAAACCACAGAAGAACTAAACCCTCTATAATGAGGCTAAACCCAAAATCTCTAAGGCTGAAACACACTTCCTACTTTTAGATACCAGGGGGCCAGTTCAAATGACTCCAAGCATAACATTAAGTCATAATTTAGAGCATCTGAATTGCTTCAGCACCCTGAAAAGCAGAGATGTCCAAGCAGATGTGCTGCATCTGAACAGTGTATTATTCCTGCTATTTTAAAACAGATGCATTACAAACACAACTATTAAAATAGTCTGAATTTTTTTTTCCTAAATGCTTCCAGTCATGCCTGTGCTTAGTTCTTCTTAAAGGATTCTCTGAAGAATACTGTAATTAGCTCTGTACTGAAATAACTTACCTGTCTAACCCATTTTTTAGGACTATATAGAACAATTTGAAGATTCTCTTATCCAAAAGTTCCTGTTTCTTCTGGTCAGTATGCACACCTCTAGAGTCATTTTTTCCCAGTTTCAGGGGCCATCATTCCCCTTGCTTTTGACTTTAAAAACCTCTTGCCTGCAAAGAGCAATTCAAAGTTGCTCCTTGGTGGGACTCTGGAGTTTCCATAGCTGCTTTCCCCATTGTTTTAGTTTAGTTTATTACTTCATAGATCCCAAATTCTATTGGGGTCCAATAAAACATTGAAAAGAACTAGCTACACTTCAGAAGACATTCACACATATATAAGATGAGCAGGTGAGAAACAACTTCACGTAATTTTTCCATGAGTGATAGGCAAACATAAAAAGGGGGCAGAAAGTGTCTGGTTTAAAGAATTAATGATGTAAGAAAGGATGTTTTAATGAGCAGGTCATTAGCTGAATGGCTGGTTCCAGCTCTCCCTCCACTGCAGTCACTGTGGGTATCAAACTCTCACTGACTTCAAAGGGAATTGGCTTCCTAAACACCATTGCAGACATGGGGGTGAGTCTCTTTTTTCCAATTATTGAGTTATAAAATGGGGATAATTGTACTTTCTCATGCAGTTACACTTGGGTTGGGCATGGTCAGGATGAGTCCAGTGGAGGATATGAACTGCTCAGGTGCCACAGGAATGGAAGCTGCAAAAAGAAAAGCCTAAAATAGAAAGAAAACTATGAGAGAAGACCATGAAAGTCTGGTGAAATGGAAAAAGGCAGTGAGGGACTGCCCTGGACTGGGAAGAAGGTCTGGGTAGGCTCATGGATATCAATTACAGAAGCTCCTGTGTTATTGAGAAAAAATTGGATGACTTGGGAATGTATCTGAACTTCTGGCTCCTTATCCAAAATGAGTCCCAAACGGCTGCCAGACTACAGAAGTTTTTCTCTGTGTATTGCTAGTTTTACTGAATAGATGTTTGCATATATAATATTGCTTTTTATTCTACATAAACATATTCAAGTATAGAATCATATTACAATGAGAAACTCCTATTAAAGGATCGCATTCTAAACTGAAAACATTATTATTTTCATTTCTTTCTATCTCAGAATTTTTGCATGTGAATGTATTCTAATAAATGTGTATATTTGTGCATGAAAGAGGCATTTGTGAGAGACAGAGAACATTTCCTCTGCATTATGTGCAAAGAGAGGAATTCATCCTTCAGCTATAATGTATTTCCATTCTTACCCATAATCAGCAATTTGTGCACATATTTGAAATTAATTTTGAAAGCATACATCTCAGCTTGTAGAGTAAAGCTGCAGGAATAGAGTTTGTACTTCTATATCAAAATTAAACTGTGTTTAATTTAAGGGAAATATTTTTATCAAGTTTAGATGAATGAACATTCTATGTCTATTCACAGTAACTGACCAATATATTTGTAATGTAGCACATAAAAAGTAGGATTTAGGTGTTGTGTTTTATTGATGTCATACACAATTTGAAAGTGAGGGTTCATCACGGTCAAGCAAGAATCGAATGGGTTGAAAGGGCTGAAAGTATGGAAGGGTTGAAAAAATTCCTTTGGCCAGATGCTCAAAACCCCTGGAAATGTTCAAGCAGGCTTTTGTCAAAACAGACCAAAGTTTCTGCTTCAGCTTTGCTTTAGAGGAAGGTGTTTGGCTGAAAGTTATGCAGTTCTGAAGGAAGAAATCTGGAGAAAACAATGTTTCTATACGATGCAGGGTGAATTTCAAAACATTCAGGACCATGGAACCTTTTCTTTCTATATGAGCCAGTTAGGGCAGAATATCCATCTATGATGACCAAGACACAATGGTTCATACAAAACACAGTGCCAGAAATGACCTGGCCTTAAAATATTTGTCTTTACTTTGTGTTTAATTTCCGATACACACACAACATTTTTGGTCTACTACTACTACTGATAGAAAAAAAGATCCAGTGAAAAATCAGTCCAAAATTATGCTTCACATTCTCTTCCTAATTCAGTCATTTACAGCAATATTTGTCAGCAATAAGGCAATCTGTTTTTAAAGGACTTCATAAGGTGCTGTGAATTTAACAGGAGAGATTTTTACATCTAAAGAACAGAGAAGATTATCAAATGTCTCCAAGTCCTTTGGTGGATTCCATGAGATCATGTATGGCAATTTGTCATTGATGCATGTCAGCCATCAGACATTACTATTGTATTGTTTTGACTATTAAAATAACAGCTTCCAGAGCCAATTTACAATCTAAAACAATCCACAAAGCAACAGTGCTTTGTACCATAAAAATAGATGCCAGAGATAATTGGGCAAGGTGGTGTCATGTCACATGCGTGCAGTTCATTAATTAACTGCTTGAAACTGCTATAAAATAATAGCCATGTCATCAAGATCAAACTACAAAAGTGCAAATAAAATAAAAGTGCACTAAGAAAGAAAACAGAGCAGCTGTTATTAAAATATCCTCAAGTTACTATTCATTTTTACTGCTCACTCCTCTGGTCTTTCTGATGCCAAACCCAAACCTAAACTGGTACCCCAAAGACCTTTAGTTTATATTGCTTCTGGCAAGGCCTGTCTCCTCTGTGCAGAATGCAGAATCAATTTAAATTTACACTATCATGTTTTAAGTGCACAGTGATCCTGACCCACAACTGTGCCAAGTTTACACTTGCAAGTACCAAAAGATGGGCAACATTCACCAAGTACGACAAAAAAGTCTGGGAGATTATTCTTTTCAGGTTCTTTCCCCACAGTCAGTTTTATTCTTTGCAAGGCAGTTGCAAAATTTTCTTGCCTGTAGGTTCTTTTTTTTTTTGTCACATTCTTCTCACTTTTAAATAGCCTGAATGGTGAAATCAGCGAACCCACAGCAGCACAAAGGCTGCTCCAAAAGTGCAGAGGCAGGAAAAGCCCACAGAGCCTGGGGTCTGTGTCTCTCATGTTTCAGTACCCCACTCACAGACCCTGACATAATCCCTCTTTTTGTTAGCAAGGTTAATTGTTGAGGCTGAACTTTGTACGCCCAAATGATGCCTCCCACCTCAAGAGTCTGTGTTTGTCAGGGTTAATCTTTGGTGGGCTATTTCTGGAAGTTTACCAGCTGCTTTAAAGAGAACAGCTGGAGTCAGAGTCTATGAAGAAAGGCCTAATTTTTAATTAGCTTCCCTACATAATATAAACTTTTAAAAATATTATAAACAGACATTAAAGACAGAAGGCGGTCAAATGCTGAGAGCTGCACATGCTTATGAATTCCAGAGCAGCTCAGAGCTGCTTTCTGATTTTGCAGCATAGCTGACATCGTTTAGCAGCAGCAGAGCTCACACTTCCCCAGGACACTGTGACCATTCTGGGGACAGGCACAGGTTTGGTGCAGAGTGTGCCGTGCCCAGGACTGCCCTAGGGAAGGAGCACTGTGACACTTCTCATCAGCAGAACTTGCAGTTGGTCTTGAAGGGTAAGTGCAGTGACACTGGTGGACTTTGCCAGCGTAAAACACTATAAAGTAATGCAATAAAAGAGGAATCAGTCCCCCCCCCCTCCCATCTTACACAGTGGTTTCTGATCTCCACTCCACATCAAGTTTCTCTTTGTCAGAAAATTCTTACAAAATACTGTCTGTCTAATCAAAGACTTGTAGCATGTATGAGGCTTTAAGTACAAAGAATTCTTCTTTTTTTTTTTAAAATCACTATTAACTTGAATTATTTGGATTAACAGAAGGGAGACGAATCTACAGTGACACATGATGATCTGAGAGTGATTATGCAGTACATGTAAAAGAAAAGTAGATAAGTGGGCTGTTAGAATTATTAAATGTATTACTAAATGAGACCTGGCACTGTGTGATGAAAATGAGAATATCTGGGTAAGCAACAGTGATGAATTTCTCAGACTTACACCATACTTTAGCCTGTTTGATCTCTTTTTAGCTTTAAATTTAGCTTTGTAAAGTAATGCTCCATGAGGCAACCCATCATACCATTATTGAATATTTTGAAGGGGGAAAAAAAGTACTCTTAATAGGAGCCAGGGTTTTTCAATGATTGTTCATGAGCTTAAAGAGATGAAATATTTCCTTGTCAGTGCTTATTCCACACCTGACATTTCTCATATTTGATCAGTTAATGGTTATTGCCCACTATGCTACTTTAAAAGGTCAGGTAAAAAAGGGTTGTTAAGTCTCCTTCAATGAGAGACATACTGGGAAAACCTGTTCACATATATATATATATATCTTTTGAGAGGCATAGATATCAATATTAGCACTTAACAAGAACATACTTAAGATAATAGTAGCAACATGTCTGGATGCTCTCCAAACAAAGATCTATGATGCAAGATACCACATGCAGTATTTTGCCATAACTCATTTGAGTTAGATTAAGGTACTGGATTCAACTAAATATATTTCTTTTGAACTCACTCTCTGCGTAGAGGCTGTTCTGTCCAGACTGTTTCTAACAGAAGTAGAGAAGAAAAGGCTTTCCCATAAAAATTACAGACATTTTCCCAAGAAAAGCTGTTAAATATGTTTGTTGTTTTTCCATAAGTAAAGGAAAAACACTGAGATGTGAACATTCAAGAACATTAATGCAGAACATGCTTTTTTTTTTTCTGGAAAATGTTCTGACCATTCTATAGAGAGGAATATGCAGAAGATTTCTCATACAAAAAGGGATGCAGCTTTGAGGGATTTTTTCATTCTTCTTGGCTCTGTTGTTCATGTGGATGCTGCATTTTGTTCTAAAATGAACACAATGTATATATTTTAAACAATTACTTTGGCAAACATGCAGAGACACCAAGTTCTTCAGAGAAATCTATACAAGTGCTGAGAGCCATTCTGTCCCAGCAGCTTCTTCCCAAAGCCTCAAGGAGAGAAAATAACCAAAAACTGTGGAACTAAGTGAGCAGGCACATTAACCCTCCCAGTTCAATTGCTTTTCATGCAAGTCATCCCTCATACTTATTAATTTATAATCCATAGCTATTTCCATTCACAGATACATTCCTGTTTATTGGTTAAAGAACTTTTTGCTGGTGTCATAGACTGAAGCAATGAGCAAAATACCCAAGCAGTCACACTGAGTATTTATTGACTGTCTAAACAAGAAATGCAGCACCTGCTGGTCAGTTAGGTGGAGAGTGTGTAGGAAATGTGAAAACTTGGGAAAATTGCTAATTTTTCAAAATTACTAAAAGCAATTTTGAAGAAAAAAGTCCAAAAAGTCAATTTAAAGTATTAGCACAGTTTTATTATACTTTATTATTTCGTGTCCCTTCATGATGTCTCCTCTCATCTATCCACTTTCTCAAGTAAATAGGTACAGTTGTTCTAATCTCTTATAAGAAATCTTTTCTTTTAGAACTCCTTCCCTGTTGCTTTTCTTGCTATATCCATTTTTAAGGCAGGGTAACCAAAAGGGAACATAACAGTGGAGGTAAGGACCTCATTTTATATACTGGCATGTGTAATGGTTTTAAGGTTCAGACAGGATGGCAGTCACACGTTTCCTCTTGTTCATTTTTCAAAATTCAGTCACTTCAGGACTTCAGATGTTCAGAAAGGTGTAGAGGTAATGGATTATCCCCAGCTCCACCAAAGGGCTTACTGAAAGATAGATAAATCATGATCAGCAGAAACAGACTTGGTCTATCGAGTTTTCTTCTTTTTTTTTTTTTTTCTGATAAATTTGAATTGAGCATTTAGCAACTTAGAATATCTGCCTAAATGCTAAAAACAAAAGTCATGTGAGATTAAAAATATAAGATATCTGGTATACTTTTTGGTTTATTTGAAATATATTCATCTGCAAGAGAAATTTTGCTCCCATTAACCCCATCAGCTTCTTTGGCAGATGTAGGACTTGCCTCCTCATAGCCCATGAACCAACACCAGCCTGCCCCAAACTTCATAAACCAGTCACCGCTGTGCAGCTTACTACAACTTTGAGAAAGCAGGCACAGCTCAGAAATAGCTTTATTTTCTGGTCAGGTCATATTCACCCCCATGCAGGGCATACTGACAAAGTGACATTTTTTGATCCTGGCACTCAGACCTTCCCCAGACATTTCTCACTTAAATGCACTGCACAGAGTCCTTTGGTACTGAGCATGCTTCAATTTACTGTAACCCCCCAGCTTGGAAAATCAACAGGCTTCCAGCTTTTCCTGTCTCCCTGTAAATCCTTCTCCAAATCTTCACACGTGCTCTGATGCCTCCTGAGAGGCTGTGTGGGAGCTGACAAGCCCAGGATGCCCAGATGTGCTGCACTGCACGTCCATCATGCACCAGCAGAACTTGCTCTCTGAACAGGGAATGGAGCACCAGTGAGAGGCACCAGTTTCATTTAGTCCTGATTTTGTATCTGATCCTACAAGTCACGATGCCTGAGCCAGGTCTTACTGAAACCAAAGGGGTTTTTCCCCCTGTATATGAGTAATGGTTCACTGAAAAGCTGAATACAATCCATATGGCACAAGGCTCCCATAAAATGCTGCTCATAATCAACGTCATGTGAAACATGCTGGAGTTAAAGAGCTTGGTTCATCACTTCATCAGCGAGTGATCAGTGTGAAAAGGGAGATTCCACAGGAAGGTCTGGTGGTGCTTGCACAGAGCCTGGCTCTGGAGCCAGGCATGGTGTGATCCTGTGCAGCAGGGATTCCTCAGCTGAGCCTGGCTCTGGAGCCATGCATGGTGTGATCCTGTGCAGCAGGGATTCCTCAGCAGGGATTCCTCAGCTGAGCCTGGCTCTGGAGCCAGGCATGGTGTGATCCTGTGCAGCAGGGATTCCTAAGCTGTTCCTCTGTACTCCCAACCATGCACCCCACAGCCTAATTCTAATCAAAGGATCCTCTTGAGCTGACGTGCCACTTTCTCTTTGTCTATCCCTCAGCATACACAACACTCCTTAAACAATTAATAACCATTTAAAGCTTCACCTCAGCCTCTCTGGGTGGCTGGATTTGTTCACCCTAATCTATATTGCTGTCCAGATTCTGTCTCAAATTCCCTGTGCTGCTTCTGACAACTTTTCTTTACAATATGAGCCCGTACATCCCACTGGTACCATTCATCTTGGTTCACACTGAAGGATGATCTCAGCATCACTTTCTTCTTGCCCAGCTCTTCTTCTCCCATCCAAAGCACAACAAGACAAAAATCCCTTTTCTTCTGTTAGGATTGTGACAAACAAGCAATACAACTGTTGGTGCTAAGCTTTCTTTCTGGAAAACACAAAGGAAGTGGGTGCTTGTCAAAGCTTTTGAGTAGCAAGTTATCTGTTAACACTTTCAAAAATAATCTGATTTCCAGAAATGAGGCAAATGTGGGTTTTTTTAGGATGTATTAAAGAATCCATTGGATAACTGACCAGCACAAACTGGATAGGGCTGAGACCTCGTGCCACATGAAGAGGAATTCTGGTGGCTGTACTAGTTTGTGATCCAGTTCAGAAGTTCAATCTGCTGCCTAGTTCAGATGAAAGAAGCATGCTCTGTGTTCATTATCTCATCTCTCCTCCTAGTTGAGCACATCCTCTGGAAAGGATGCCACACGTAGGCATATCACCCTCTAGTCTATACAAACACAGTACAACAGGGCTGGCTGACATTAATTGGATCTACCCCATCCTCACATGGAGGCCAATTTGGCACAAAGAAAATTTGTGCGTTTTTCATGTGCGAGACTGGAATTCCACATCCAGTCAGTACAAACAAGGTTCACTAATTAGCAGCTTCTGCATTGTCACCTCCAAGATGAAAGTTGCCAAGTGCCCACCCTCCTGTCTCAAACAACTCTTTGGCAGGCTGTGTTACAGGCAACAGAAAAACAACCCCCCCACACCCCTCCAAATTGCTCCAAGGTGACTTGTACCTCGAGCTCAGCAAAACTGCCAGTTTAGACTACAGGGAATCTCCATCTATGACGCCCTCACCACTTTTACCTTGCAGAATTTACTTCAAGTTAAATCAGAAAGTGGAAGAGATACAAGTATAAACTAAAGCTGAACGAGCCAGCTTGATTTCAAGTGCAAAGTAAAGGTGTAAAACAGTTTCAGATTATTACACTTTACATTAAAAAAAAAAAAAAATCAAGCCCAAACCAGAAAGGACAAAGCTAATTAGTTTGCAAAGAGAGAGGCATGTTAGTTGCTCAATAAACACTCCACGAAATAAAATTCCCTCAGACCTTTTGACACACCATATCAAACAAAATGCAAGGACTACAATAATTAGCAAGAGATTCTAAATATAGTGATATCATGTGTGCTATTAGCCCATCATTTCATATCCCTTCTCTCAATATTATTTTGGGTTTTTTTAACTCCAAAGGTCACGTTATGATGAGCCCTGAAAATCTCCCTGGGAAAACAAAAGCATACACAAAATATTGCATTAGAAAAGACAAAAATGGGAGCAATATAAAGTTCATTGCTTTTTCTCCATTTTAATTGTCATCTTGCTTGTGGGAGCAGAGAGATGCTGCTTTTTATAATGACTGTGCAGTAGCTACACAATGGTAAAGTAGTTTGTCACTGGCATTTTTATATGTGATGGCCATCATTAGTAAGTCACACAGAGATGCTCCCACAAGCTCAGCCACTGCAGAAACAAGCAGAAAGCTGCACTTGCTCCCACAGTCCCTGCTCGTGTTCACCAGCACCAACCTCACTCCCCTCCTGGCAGACACTGCAGGCAGAATAAAGGCGTGAAAAGTCCAAACAAATGCAGATATTTCACAGGGAAATTCTATTTGAGGGTCCAATACCATCTGCAGGCATTGTTACCAGGCATTTTTCTAACAGATGAACTGCTGTGACAAAGCTGGGACATTCTGCATGCCTGCCCAGCTTGCTGCCAACAGGTAACTGTGCTCCAGCACAGGCGGCAACTTCAGCACCCTTTGGGAAAGAAGAAAAGGCAAAACCAAGGAAAGAGTCATGGTGGAAAAGGGCTTCTCTGGGTATGCTAAAATGTTGATTTCTTCTACCCAAAGAAATGAATATCAAGCTAAATGGGTTTATGCAAAACAGAAGACAAGGGTCCACTTCCACAGGGGATATTCTGCTGCTCACTGAAGTGGCTCTTCCTGGACATGTTTATCCTTATGGAATACATCAACATTCTGCATATAAGTATTTTCCAATAATTAGAAATAACTGTCATTTTTCCATTTCACTGGATTAATAGGATTTTTTTTTTTCATTTCTCAAGATTCTAAGTGTAGTAAAACTCTTACTATTTTTAAAAATCACTTAGGTCGTTACTAGCATGAAGGGTTTTTTTAAGTATCAATAGCTTAATGAATAGATGGACAAAATGTACATTTCTAAGTGCAAATAAAATCATATTGGACTGTGTTCTTAAGGAAAAAAAAAAAGAAAACAGAAGAAATGGACTGAATGTCACCTATCTTCAACTAATGATAAAAAACTTAAATAAGTAATCTCTACAAATGTAGTGCAAACAATAAGAACAAAGACATGTTTGCCCTAAAAACCTGCATGATCTCAGGTGATCAGAAGCTTTACAGACCTCAATCAATCCAGACTCAGAGCTGTGCTTTGCTCCACTGCACTTCCATTCCCTACTGTTGCAGGAGGGAACTGGAGTTTGATTTTCAGCACTTGACCCAACCAACTTTTCCCAGAGAGAAAGCCATTCCATCAGCGTGGTGGAAATACAATAAAGTCAAGAAAGAAGATGGATGGTCTGTCAGGCAATGAGAGTCTTTTCTCCTCTGGGAGAGTGCACCACTTCCACAGTGCTCTCCATCCCCTCCTGATCAGGGAGCTGGGGTCTGGGTCACTTGAATCCACTGTTATTTAATATAAAGAATAATAATGGGTATTAATCTCATGTGATTAATGCATATGAAATCTCACATCGTATTTATTAGGAGTGCAAATCATGAATTTCTAGCCTAATAGGAATGATTAATTGAATCAAGTGTTTAATTTCCTCTCTTCAAATCATATCTTGATGATTCATGAATTCCATGGCAAAGTCATTTACATTATCATATCATCAGGAAACACAGTTAGTTGTTAGAGAGATCAGACTGGGAGGTTGAACACTTAAATTTCCAAAGGCCATATTTTGTTCAAATGCAGGGGGTGTAAAGTGCAGAGTGAGCTGACCAAGGCAAAACCTTTGATCCCATCAGAAAAACAACATCACTTGTGCTTTCTGCAAGTGTGAAAGTAGAAGGCTTTTCCAAACCACTTTGGCACTGCACTGAAGTCTCCTCATTCCTGTGCTGTGCACACCAGGAAGCCTAAAATGTTAAATAATATCAGAAACTGCAAGCTCGACTTAGCTTATTAAAGTTTTTTGTTTTCTTTTTTTTTTCCCCGTGTTTGAAAAACTTCTTTGTTTCACTGAGGGCAAATCTCTCGTGTTTTGTAATGCTGTTATTGAACAAGTTTAATGATTTGCTGAGGACCTCATCTAGCAGCATTACCAAACAACATGAGATTACAAACGTATGGTGATGTAGGCTCTTCTAGAGTAAATGAAAATATTTTATTCAGCTACCAAGAAGGGTCTCCTGAGATCAAATTAGAAACTAGCTGTGAAGGGAGATGCTTAGGCATGCTCTGGAATTATTTATCAGCATTTTCTGCTTGTGTGAGAATAAGCAGACATTAAGTTTAAATTAAACAAAGGAGAAAGAAAACAAGTTTTTTTAAGTAATTTGACTGCTAATGATATTTTGGAATTATTCTCAGTTTAATAGTTTAAGTAATTTGCAATGATAATAATTGTTCCCACTAAAGCTCCAATAGTGTCAATGCTATCCTCACTGAAATGAACTTTCTCCAAGACCTTCATATGGACAAGTAATATGGTGGGCTGTGTTAATTATAAATTTGTTTTCTTCTTGACATTTCTTTTAATTTAATTTCATTTAATTGCATTCATCAAGAACTACAGAAAGGGACTTAAAAGTCCATTAAAAAAGCATAAATGTTTTGGGGGTTTATATTGCACTTGTTTATCTTTATTTGTAACGAGTCTGTACTTCCAGATAGAGCAGAGGCTTTTTAATCATTACTTTTTAATAATAATGGGTGCTTTCCTCACACTATTTCAGATCAAGAAATCAGAAAGACATTAGATTGCTCCAAAAAGCAATGTGGTATCAGCAGCTGTATCACATCTTCAGTGCCTTTATTAAGGCCTGATTTCAGCCATTATCAAAAGGCCACTGCTAACTTAAAACCACCTGGAAATGAAAGTACGAACTGGAAAATCTGGCTGATGGAACAGAGAGGGCAGATTCCCACTTGTTCCTGAGCCCTCCATTTTATGAGGGAGAAAAGAAGAAACACTTCTTGGCTCAGCATCATCCTCCTCTGCATTTCTGCCAAACAAAATGCTTGACAGGTGCAATCTTCCAGCACATGCTTGATGTGAACATAACATCACCACGTTTGGCATTAACAACAACAACAAAAAATAAAGTTACAGCGGGGGGAAAAATGGGCACAGAAATGTTTCGGGTTCTTGCACGTCCTTGCCATTTTCTTCCTGCTCTCATTTCCTTTTCAGGTTTTTGGGAAACAAATGCTGCCCCTGGAACCCTCAGACTGGGTGTGTCTTTAACTGGGACACGCTGTCAGGCCATGGGAAGATTTTCTGCTGCTTCCCAAGTGGTTCTTGGTGCCCCAAAACTGCCCTGCTCTTGCCCTGGGGAACTGGAATTCTGGTGCTTTTCCCAGGCACCAGACAGGCCTCTGCATTACACAGAAAAGTGTTGCCTTTGTAACCAAGAAAAGGGAAAAATCATATCTCTGACCTCAAAATCAGAGGTGAGGGAACAACTTTTAACACTACAAGCCCTGCATGTGTGTAGGCTGCTCTGCACTGTGGTTATGACTCACAAGACCCAGCTCAACCCTTTTATTTCAAATATTTCCCTGTGATTAGGAAAGAAAATCTGCATTATAAAATAATGTGGTATGAAGTTCTCTCTTTGCTGAACCCATGACCATCATATCCAGCCTCCTTGTGAGCATAAGCAGCTCACATGAAAATACAAAGGTCATAAAGGACTTGGCTCAAAACCTGGTGTTCCTGACTCAAGGGAGTATAGATTTATTTTCTTTCCTACTCCCTGTGGGGAGAAGAGGAGGAGAAAACAACAACTATACAATAAATAAATAAATAAATAAATAAATAAATAAATAAATAAAATAAAATAAAACCACAACTCTACGGCCAAAGACAGAAAATAAGAAAACCTGAAAGATTAAGCCTCCTATACAAGATTTGCCTCTGTACTATTCACTAAATCCTCCCTTCTCAGGGAAGGAATGATCTGATGCTATGGACATTCCTACAAAGCCTTTCTAGGAAACACACCATTCTCATCAGCTGGGCAGATACTGGGGAATGTATTTAAAGAACCTTTTTGCTTGGATGAGGTACTGAATAGAGAAAAGGCTCTTGTGGAACCTGCAATAAATTTGGCTGGAATAACTTTTGTCTTGTCTTGTCTTGTCTGGTCCATCATGAGCAACCCTCACTCTCATCTCAAAATGCCAGCTGCTAAAAATTTGGTTTTCTCATCCTGTCTTCTCTCACTTGACCGATATAACTTTATAAAACCTTCTTCCCCGGCCTTCTCTGTTCCCCCAACTCCCCATTCCTGGGAGTGTCTGTATAAAACACCACTGATAAAATTATCTCCAGCTATTCTGCTTCAATCACAGCAAATCACTCCTTGAACCTTCTTCTCAATTTCCTTCTTATTTTTTTTAACAACATCAAATTCAAGATCATTTCCTGTTTGAAGTTCCACAAAACTTCATTATAAATCACACAATAAAGCTGTCTCTTCGGTTTCATTTCTGGATATTTTTTTCCCCTTCCTTCATTCCAGTATGTTACAGCATTCTTTATTACATTCTCTAATGCCCCTTCTTGAGGCTACAATGAGCCAATTCATCTTCTCCCCACACCCACCTCTTATCACCTTCTAATCCTTCCCTAAAACTTGCTTTCTCACAGAAATTCCTATCTTGTTTTCCTTGAAAAATAATCTTGGCACACCTTCCGTTCTTAACACCTGTCTCTGTGAGGTTTGTCTCCAGGGCACACGAGGCTTTCTCTGTGCTCTGTGTATCTGCCATCATCTGGAAGTGATTGATGATGATAATTGTAGTTTTTACATACCTTACTTAACTGCTTTTCTGACGACGTTCTTAAACGGGGAACAATATAAATAAGACACGTCCTTCTCTTTGGATTCATTACTGCAACACTCATTAAGAGTTTAACTCATTTATTAGAAGCAGAGAGCTGTTTGCAAGTTCTGTCGCTGCACAAAACAAATAGGATGGGATTATGCTCAGAAAGCTCCATGAGATACTCCCAGAAACGTGGGTACCACATAACCCACAGTTTCTAGGGGGGATTATTCCTAGAAGAGCCCAGGGATGGGGTAAGGGTGGTTTCCAAAAAGGACAACTTTCTGTATTCTGCTAGCACAAACAGTCCTCAGTACCTGCTGACATCCAGGCTCCTGTGAAACCGTGGCTTAGGATATTAAATTTTATCATGATATGCTCAATTTAAGTGAGAGAAGCCTGTGCCAGAAGTTCTCAGCTCAGTCTGTAAACAGGCTGGCAGTATAATAGCATGAACTTTGTGTTATTGAACTCTGTATTACTTCTCACCCATACTTGTTATTGTTTCCTTCCACAAATCACAGCTTGCTATTAAAAGAAATTGCCTTTACCTTCAGAACTACGTGAAGGAATCTTAATTAAAAAAAAAAAAAAAAAAGGGAGGGAGAAAATTTTGGGAACATTTTGGGAACATGTATATTGTATTAAAGAATGTGAAGCACAGTTATGTTTATTGGTTGATTAGTCCCTTCTGCCACAGTATTTTTTTTTATTTCTTTATCTCTCCCTATTTTGCTTTACCTGCCCTCTTACACAAGACAACATTTTCCCAATATACAACTACATTTAACTCTGGTTTAACTCTGCAAAATTTACAACTTTTACTTGTGTGTCAGGATAAGGCCCAATAAACCAAGTGAACATTTTGCTTTTCGTCTTACACAGATATATTTTTTCTAAAAGCTATTTTTTCTAAACCAGGCTCAGTGTGCACCTCACACAGGTGGATCTTGACTATTGCACAATATCCTTCCTTATCTGATTCGGTACAACAGCCTAAAAGGAAGGTCTTGGACTCTTCATTATGCAAACAGATGTCCCTGGTATTGTGGGTTAGGAGACTGCAGACCTAATCCCTTCATTTTCCTACCCAGTCACTTGTTTTGCCTCTCTCTCCTCCCAAACTTCTAAGTCAAAACCAAACTCCTTTGGAACAGAATTAGCATTTGTATCAATTTGGTGTTTCAGAGCAGAAATACAGTCGGTCTATACAGCTGCTGCACAACACACGCTGACAGAAGAGTCCCAGTGAAGGATGATAGCAATTAACAAGAATTATCAATGCTAAATTCCTTTGCAGAGTGAAAAAACAGATTTCTGCCTGATAACCCGAGAAGAACAATATTCAATTTGTGAGCACTATCCACTCTTTTGAGAGTCCTGAAACTCTACTTTTTTTTTTTTTTTCCCTGAGTTAATTTTAAAGGAATGCCTGACATTTTAATAAAACCCTCATCATAAATTTTCATTCGGGCGTTTTTTATTCATTAAAAAAAAACAAACCAGATTTGTCCTCTCAAGCTATCTCTGTGGTGAGCAAAAGTGGGCAGGTTTCCCAAGACCACACCTGAAATCTGCTGCTTTGCTCTGTGTTGACAGTGGGATGACACGAGAAGTGCAATAAAAAGAGAAAGGCTTAGCAAGATGACTTAACACAGATGCCTGTGACCTGTTTTTACTGAACCAGGCCCCAGCTTTAGGAGAGATGCTGTCACCATTGTTTGAAAGGCTGATCTAACACTCCATTTGGAGTAAGAGCTG
Source organism: Myiozetetes cayanensis (assembly GCF_022539395.1). Classification (NCBI taxonomy): domain Eukaryota; kingdom Metazoa; phylum Chordata; class Aves; order Passeriformes; family Tyrannidae; genus Myiozetetes; species Myiozetetes cayanensis. The sequence continues at coordinate 1,309,239 of NW_026086826.1, read as the reverse complement.
GACAGGCTAAGTAGCTTAATTGCTGCTCTTGGCTTGTTCTCAACACATTTGAGTCCACAGCGAAAAACAACACTGCAGACCTGTAAAACATCTCCAAAGGAAAACCGTGCTCAGTGGGTCTGAGTCCCACCAACAAAAGCAGGAAAATGTATGGAGGCAAGGAACTCTCCCAAGTCTGATTTTCCCATGTTGTGTCTGGGCACCGCCTGCTTTTCCAGCACAACAAAACGTTCACTGAAGGGCCGTGAGGTATCTCTGCCTCCTGGGGGGTGAGCTAAGGCGAGCCCTCAGATTGAGTTTCCAGTTCTAACAGTGCCAGGATTCAAGGACAGATGAACCTGTCACTGCACTGTGAAGGAGGAGCACAGGTTTAAGCCAAACAGGCTTGGTTTCTTTGGCTGGGTTTCAACAAATACGTCGGTAATTTTGCCATGTGTGGTTTCCCAGCTCCAGCTCCACACAGAGATTGCACTTTAAAAAAGCAGATCAGCCAAATTAAGGTCACTCACTTTGGTTATGAGCCCATGGCTGTGTCTTTCACTCCTCTGGTAATTTTTGGTTCAGATGACCCGACATGGACCTACTTGTCTTTCTGGAACTTTTTTTTATGATGTCTCAGGGATGCTCATTTTTCATTAGGCTCTGAAAAAGGTCCAACAAAATAGTGGTGTCTCTCAGATTATTAGTTGCCACTAATTACTCATACACACTGACAGCTGCAGTGGTTGCACATTATCCTCCAGCATCAGCGACAACTTTTAATGTAACATCAACAAATATTCTTTCATAGCTCAAGGAATACCAAGGCTTTGAGTGCACAAGTGAGGCTTTTCACCCAGAAACCTATGAAAATGTATTGAGCACTGGGGCAAGGCAAACAGACAAACCCCTGACAGTTTTAGCAGGATTTATTTTGAGCACTATGCTCTGTTTTCATCCACCTGATTAGAGCATGGAATACTCAGGAGCCAGCGGTGCTTTCCAGAATCAGAAAGGGCAATTAAATTAATGGTTTTGTCAGAGCAATAATAATTACATTATTACAATACAGTATCTGAAAGCCTCAACCGGGAATACGGCCCCATTTTGTTAAGCCTTGGAAAAAACATAACAACATCCCCTCCCTTCGTGCCCCAAAATATAAATGGGTAAAGCAAACAGCACTTCAGAGAGGGGGCTCTTATCCCTATTTCATAAATAAGAGAATGAACCACGAGCAGACAAGATGAGTTACCCAAAGTCACAGGAAACCCGTGGCAAAGTGACTGAATACGCTTCCCCCAAGCCATGTGCCCTAGATAAAAAGCTATCCCTCTTTTTTCAGGCAGCAAGAATTTCAAGTCATGCCACTCCTGATAAAATATGCAGACTTTCTGAAAAAGAGTGAATTTTCAATTTACTGATACATTAGTAAACACTCAATTCTGGTGGACAATCTTTGGGATTTTTTTAGAAATAACTAACCTCAAAAATAATAAGTTTTTCACTATGGACATAATGAATACTGTATTTGAACATTCATTTATTGTTCAAAATTATGAAATTAATGAAAGTAAAATATATTTCAATAATATTTAGTGCATCTGCAATTTATAAAGCTTTAAATACAGATTTATAGCCAGTATGTCATGTGTTGGTGAAATGTCTGCATAAAAATGTGTGAACATTTGTGCTTTAACAGCTCTGTCAAAAGAACATCATGGTGATCATTTGGCAACATGTATATGTTGTCTGATGAACTTTGCTATAATTAATTATCACTGCTAATGAACATTTGATTAAATTAATTTTGTAAAATATACAAATGATTAAGTGAGAATACGAGAAGATTTGTTGCACATATTGATAACAGTAAATTCTGTGTGACATTTTCCCCTGTTTAATATAATGAAATGGTGAAATTGTAACCCTTTGGAAAAAGAATTTCCAAAGAACCTTTTGGAAAGCTCTGTTCTGTATACATATACCCAGGAGTCATTTGAATGAGCTCAAGATAACCACAGTGCTGACCCCTGCAATACATTCCTGTCACCATAAAATGCTGCAGAAGAATATTAGCAGAGCAAAAACAATACCAGAGCGGTGCACAGGAACAGGAGTTGTTGCCTTCAGTTCAAATTCAGGGTTTAGTGTAGGAGAGCTTCATCCCTTTCAAAACACTGGTTGAGATACAGAGCACTTGTCATGTGTCCTATTTTTCAGCTTGTTTAAGTTGACCCTGTCCACTGCAGGTTTTGTATCAGCAATGAAGAGCAGCAGAATATATTTTCAATGAAATTGGAATACATGGATATAAACAACCTGAAACAACTCTGTTATTTATCTCTTGCGTTACAACCATTAAAATATTGAACCGGTGCTGGAAATCAATTCGCTTTTGTTTCAAAATATTGATCCTAAGTTCGCACCGAGTAGGGTTTTTTGGGTTATAGTTCCACAGAGAAAATTAATTTGCTTATATTGCCTTTTACAACACTTAATGCAGAAATGCTGCCTCGCCCTCTGAGACTGCCAGAGGAGGGAAATCTCCTTCACCCTCCGCTCATTGCAGCAGTTTCTGCCGGTGACAACGGTGACTGCTGGAACGTGGTGGCACAACACCAACCCTAGAAGCCATCTCTCCAGCACTGCCACACAAAGTTCTCCCAGCTGGGGCATTCAGAAGCTGCCCTTTTACTTTTTCGTGGTCACTTGATAGTGAACATCTCTTTTAACAGGCCAAAGGGGTGAAAAGCTTTTGGGTGGCAGGCAGAAGGATACGGGCAGGGAGACACTGTGATCTCTGTTCTTGAGGAAATCAGGATAAAGTGATTTTTTTTTTCCCCTGTGGTATCTGGACTGCACGTCAGCTTTAATATATGAATATTGCTCCCTGTGTAGGATTCATTGTAGCTTAGCTTGCATGGCTGCTCAAGATAATAAACAGCATAATCCTACATTTGCCTTTCAGCAACGCCAATAGCATCCTGTTATCTTGTTTGATGTTAGCAGTAATGTGAAATAAACTAAATTTCAGAAGCAAATCAATACTCATTTTGACAATAAATGAAAATTATTAATAAGTGCATTTTAAATTTATGTACAAATGCAAACCCCAAGAGAATGTGGAGGAGCAGTTATAGTAACGTGACATACAGAGCAACACTTGCAATAGTCAACCATGTGTTTGACTTAATTTTAATTTTATACTCCTGTAAGGATGCTGAACTTTCTCCATGAAAACATTCCAATTTATGTAAAATGTAAAGCGTGTAAATATAGATTGTTTTTTATAATAAATGTAATTTGTTCTTCTAATGAGTTTAAATCCCACAGAGAAAGAAATAAACCAGTGAGTGTTTAATCATCAGCAATTTTGCCACTTCACTAGGAATGTGACCCTCTCCCTAATTTATCACACAGCCACCAATACTTTGTACTTTTATAAGGGCTCCTTCCTAAAGTTTCCAAATCTTTTACAAGCACCAGCAATTTATCTTACCCTACTTTCAAGACTGCTTTACAGTCTTTGTGTTAGAGGTTACAGGGAAGAGGCACTAATTGTTAAACTGTTTGCTTTAAGTTGCACGAGAAGATTGATGACAGAAAGAAGCAGAATTCAGATTTTGTGACATACTTTAGCTGCCAGCCTGCTCCAAAATTTTGATTCAGGAAGTGTGGGGGAGAAAAAAAAAAGGCCTTTGGATCTGAACTTAATCAACATGTAGGTATGGATACTTCTTAAAGAACCACCTTTAGTTTCTAACTGACCCTCTCTGGGTTTGTTGATGAGCTTCTGCATCCTAATGATTTCATAATAACATCTGAGTAAGGCCCACAGTATTTCACTGCATGGAGAATCCTTCTACTCAGAAAAATGTGTCTGTGTGCGTATCACGAGCATTAAAGATTTCCCATCTGTCACATCATTAACAATTTATATAAACTCCATTATTGTGGGAGAAGAACCCAGAAATTACTGAAATACTTTCCGCCACTCATTTAGCTGAAGGATGCAAAAGCTATTGACATACTAACTGTGGATCAAGAGGGTTCTTGTAGTTATATCTCTAATTCTGTCCTCTTAAACCTAGTAGGAGATTTGAATTAATCATACTGGCATCAATTATATAAACAGACAATTCATCTTGAATCATTCAATAATCTTCAGTAAATGATTAATACACTTTTAATCACAGAATACCTGGTATCCTTGCAGTCAATACTTCTCATGAGCTTCAAAAGATACATTACTGCAAGCTACAGATCGGTTTCTGTTTTGTTAGATCCAGCTATAAATGTCTTGGGTTTATTTGGGAAGGGAAATTTAATGACTGAATTTTTCAAATCTGAGGAGAAATGACTGTGTAATATTTTGCTGGTTTTCTTCCAGCTAGATTTAATTGAATATAGAAAATGTATTGGTGGTTTTATTACCGGGATATTTTTTAGGTGTGTCGTATCCAGACAAAGTGAACTGTCTGTGAATTCGGGCTGAGCAGGGTATTGTTCTTTCTTCAGGGCACAACAACGTTCTTCCAGGGAAGTTTGGCAGCCATCCATCATCAATGCTGTCCTTGGAGGTTATCATGCATCATGGAAAAAGGGCCTGCCCTCTCCCTACCAACAACATTTGCCTTGGAGGGGTAAATGCCCCCTCCCCACAGCTCTAACCCTCTCTGTCTGACAAATCCACAGTCCAGAGGGAAGTGGCAAGGTGCCTGTGCTGCCCTTTTTGAGCAGCAGACCCCTGGGCACGCAGCACGACACCACCCCATGAGAAATGCAGGAGACTATGCAGCTGAAATGTCAAAGGTTTGAGTTCAATTTGGTTTGAAGGATGGCCAAAGGCTCACATCACTTCTTGTTCTGGCCAAACTATTCATAATACACATTGTCACTGGGTTGGTCACACAGCATGTTGCATTTGCTGGTCTAAAGAGAAGCAGCACCTACCCCAGGTGCAGGAAAACACTCTCTGTACCTCAAACCAAGGGGGAAATATTTTCCTAACTAATCCTGTATTCTCTTCTATCTCTTTTTGGTCCTGGTTAGACCACATCTATGAAAATACATTTTGTCTATTGGTCTTCACTTTTCAGTGACAGCTTGCTTTCTCAAAAAGCCTTAGAGAAGCACATCCATATCCTGCTTTCTGCTGAACACTTCACTTTTGTTTTTCATGAGTCTTCTCTTCTTTAATCTCAAGGAAGTGTCACTTTACATCCCTGGCACAGTGGGTTCCATGAGTCAAGCTTCTCAGTGCTACCACAGTGCTGAAATAAATGTACATATTTTGCTCTCTACTCAGGGAAATACAGTCTGCTTGTCAGAGCATTCAGGGGTTTTTGTTTGTTTGAATAGGAGATGTGAAACAAAACACCTTTTAAATAAGACATAGACCATTAGATAAAATTTATTAAAATACACTAGTGATTAGTGAAACTGTTCATTTGATTCAAAATTCTATTTGTCTTTCCAGAACTAAAAAAAAAAAAAAAAAAGACAGATAATAAACTCCATTTCTATTCATTATGCCCATTACTGTGCATTTTTACCACTAATATCTAACTGAAATCCTGTAATTGGGATGGTTTCATTCCCTGACTTAGTCAGAGGAAATATTTCTATTTGGAACAGCTAATAAATTACCAAGAAAGATGTCCAGGTCCTTTAATTGTGTACAATATTTTCTCTCGATATTTTCTCTCCAATCTGCCCTGTCTTGAAAATATATTTCAAAAAGTCACATCAGTGTGCAATGATACTCTATTTGAACCTGGAATGTGCCAAATTTTCCCTCGTTGTCTGGCATCAGGATTTTGCCTGGACAATAAAGGTGAGGGGACAAAAATGTATTTATATCTCTTCCACAACATGAAATAATCCAGAAATACACATATTACAGCATATTAGATGTTATTCTGATATTGAGTCACACTGAAAAATGAAACTAGTGCCCATGGTTATTCTCACAATAGAAATAATCTATCCTCTTTAAATTATCTCCTCCATCTTATATGCTATAAATAATACAGTGGATTCCACCTCCTTCAAACTTAATCCTTGCTCAGATATTTTGTTTGGTATCAAGTCCAGAATTGCAGCTTCTTTTAGAGTCTCTTCTGTGTCTTGAAAGAAAGCCAAGCAAAGCCAGAAAACTTTCCTGAGCATCATGAGTTGGTGAAGGCTTTGTCAGACGCGGTGATCCTGCTGCAGGATGTGCCACCTGCACAAAAAAGTTACTGCTGTGGACCCAGATCTTATTTTCTCTTCCTCTCACTCCTGTACAAAGGGCTAAGAAGAAACTTTCTCATGCCTGCCTTCTTAATTCGCTTTAAGTAAAAAATGTAAAAGTGGGTTTCCAAGAATTTGTGTTCAACATATGTCTTTCCCTTCTGTGGTGCAGAGCACTCTCCATCTGAGCATTTGTCCCTCCTTGCCATACTAGCACTGCTTTATATTCTCAGAGATCCACACAGAGATTTCAGAGACTTTTCCAAATCTTACTTGATTTATCACCATCTCATATAACCTAGCACAGCTGAATACTAATATTCATGACAAACTCTGGAGGAGATACTTGTTCTACTTTGCTAAACTCTTTTGCAGTCTCAGTTCTTAATATTTTTATTAGCTTGAGCGATTCCACTTTTAACTGCCAAACTTCCTCTGAGCACTTTGAACACCCTCATCACCTCTCCTCTCTTTCAAATGAACTGACATTGTCTAAAAATTATATAATTTTTTTTTTTTTGCTTCTACAAAGTTTATTTCAATCAGTCCTTCAGAGTGGATTATTAACTCTCCATATTCTTGTGCTGTGTTATTGTTGCTTTTAAACATCTTCAATACTAGTATAGAACACAGAATAAATATGTTTCACAATTAGGGACTGTCATTCATCACTCCATGATGATGATATGCAATCCCTCAAAAATCACTGCCTAGTTCTATTTTTACCATTAAGTGTGTACTTATAGCAGTCAGACACTTATTCATTTGATAGAACCAGAAGTATATCTTTAGTTGTGGTCTCCAAGAAAATTAAATCAAACAGGGTCATGAATTCCAGCCTTGTGTAAATATGTGCATTTTACTTCACCAGTTTAGTAAACGTTTCCAAAAATCTTCTAAATGTTTGTAGCATCTTGTTTATTCCTTTCTTAGCTTCACATTTCACACTTTCCCTGTTAAGAGGTTGTGTTTTTTTTTCTGCTTTCAGCAATATAACACATAAAATATAAAGCCCCACTTGAGATGATGACACCAACATGACGTCCTTGTCCAAGCACCATTTTTTTCATGTGGTGTGTTTTGGAGGTATTTTACCACTCCTGGAGATTTTCATGTGTGGAAGCACTGCAGTGCAGAGGTTGGCTCTGCCTGGGTACGTTGGTATTCTTCATCATATGTACAGCCTGCTCCATTTATAACCCCTGCATCTCATCCCCTACACTTCTTTTTTAAATCTATTACAGGCCATTTCTGGTAAGTGGCCTTGAATCCAAACCAAACCAGAGCAATAAAACAGCAGTGGCCTGCCCAGTCCTGGAGCCGGTCATCTACAGTACCATCAAACCACTGACATTTCCACTTATTAAATATTCCTGTTGCTTCCCTTTTTATCTAGCAATACATTGGAGCAAGAGAGTTTCACACCTGCAGGGTGAATCTCATCTCCATCAGACACTGGTGCTGCTGCCCAGGGTGTCTCCTGCACAGAGAAAAGCCCAGGGTCCCTCCCAGAGCTGGGGGGGAAAGGAAAGCCCAGAAGCCACCAGAACTCCAAACTTTTTTGCCTCTTAACCAGTTATGAGGTGGCACAAAAATCTTTCAAGAACTCAGCAAAAAGTTCAGTCTTCCTAGATTTAATGTGTAATGGGCTGTTTTCAGGATTGTTTATTTGTCTTATCTAAGGCAAAATCTCAGTATTTCATTCTTGGAGTCAAAATTTTTAGAGGTGGTTTTGTTTTTTTTTTTCACATCCCAGTTCCCATTTTCCACCTATTGGTGAGTTCACATGTTTATGTTGGCTGAAGCAATATTATTCTGTCTGAGGAGGGAAACCATAGAAAATATTTGTATATGAAATGCCTGTAGCACTTAAAGAAGGCCCCTTCTATCAGCCACCCAAAGAGCCTATATCTGTATACATCCATCTTTGGGCATACACATGAAAGAGTGCTTTTACAATAATATTTGGAGTAATTATACTCTGCCAAACTCCAAGGTGGTTTAAGCAGGTGTAGTTCCATTGGCTTTATTTGCGTTCACTTTAACCACTCGTGGGTTCACTATACACCTAAATTCCAGATTTACTAATACTGGCACCAAAACTGGACCCTGCTTTGTCCACTCCAAAAACGGGGGAATTATCCCTGTGGGTTAGGGCTGTGGTCAGTGATTGCCCACGCCCAGCAAGAGCACAGGCTGGCAGAACAAACCTCACTAATTTAAGAGGCAGAGTGCACAGATTGACTGGAAACCCGGGAAGCTCCCTTGGAGTCAAGTTTTCCAGGACTGCCTTTCCTAGATTGTCACCAGTTGCAAATGGGCATTTCCAGGAGCTGTGGTATCACTTGCTTTCTCTTCACACCCTGCCTACATGACCCTAAGAGAAAGACACTGAGGTGACAACACTGAGGAGAAAGCCACGTCCAGAGGGCCACTGAAACACAGTAGAGATCAAAGGAAAATAACAATTTTGGGAAAGACCTGAAGCAGTTGCTTTTTTGTTGCTTAACTACCTGAAGTGAACAGGCTGCTATGAAATATCTTCATGTCTACTGATCACAAAAGGCAATCTATCACCAACTCGGTAAGTCTGTCTGTTTAACTACCTTTCTTAAGCAATGTTGATGACTTGCTAGAAACAATCTGAGCTAATTCTTTTTAAATACAAGCAAATGGCAAGTAATTACACAAACTGTGATTAAGAAATTGCTGGTAATCACCAGAATACAACAAGTAATGGATTGAAGTGTTTCCAACCATTTTTAAAGGTGTGATTTTTTTTTTCCCCTGTTTCATTCCAGTGGTTTAATTTCATTAATACTCCTCGCTGCCAAGAGGGTTAGTCCTGCTTCTGCAACAGGAATCAGCCCTGCCCCGTGTTCCGTGGGCAGGCACACAAAATGCCTGGTCCTGTGAGCCCACACATCCTGATTCACACACCTTTTAATTGCCCAGATCAGAGTGGAGCTGCTTTTCAGGTGTTCATTCAGATGCACCTCAGCAAATCCTCCTTGCTGTTGCAAGGCCCTTGCAGGTTTAGTGCAGCTTTCCCTGATTACACAAATAACTTCCTTTACATGACCCGGTTCAGAGCCAGCCGTGCAGAAAAGCAAATGGCAAAGGAGAGATTATTTCATATCTAATGCCCCCATAAATGCCTCTGATATAAAGAGCTGGGCTCTAATTTACTAGAAAGCAGAGGCTGGGTCGTGGTGCTGTGCTGGGCAGGGGGCCAAGCCACAATTTACTGTGGGCCCATATTAATGATTTGTGAGGTAACAAAGTACACTGGTTCGAAATTTCATGAGAGCTGTAAGGACCTCGCCGGGACAAAAAGATTTCTGTAATTCTCAATCATCATTCTTTCATGGTCACATCCAAGATCAATATTGTTTTTCTCGTTATTAAGAGAAGAAAAAAACTGAACTAACAAAATAATACCAAGTCTGAAGCTGTAGTGCCATGTTTTTGTTGGCAGTGTGTCACACTGAAAATTATTTTTAAAATTCTGGGCAATTTGTAAAGCGCATTCTAACATGCAACACGATACTGTAAATATACCTATATATACATATATATATATATCTTCTATACTTTATGTCTACACAGATATAATCTCACTTTGATGAGATAAGCAGACCTTTCCACCAGAATTCTTTACATACTGCACATAATGCAGTTTCTGCTGCACAAGTGGTACTTGCTGCAGAGGGTTTTAGGAAGATGTGCTGTTTTAAGGAGAGCAATTTACATTAAACTGCTCGGCACCGAGGTTCAAAACCTGATGGACAAAAATATAGAGATGAGAATGGATTTTCAACGAGCCAGTAGCATTTCATCTGTGGCTAAGAATAGTACTTTGACCCAGGTTTTTTTATCCAATTTTCATACAAACAGGCATAAATTCACCACGCAGAGCCTTATATACTTATCCTGAGGAAAAAAAAAAAAAGAAAAAAAAAAGTAAGGATAAATGCATGTGATGAACTGTGATAAATTAGAGCTTTTTTCCCCCTGCTATATCAACAAGCCAGGAGCTATTTATTCAGCTGTTTGAACCTGGCAGAAATTGTCTTTCTTACAGTCTGGAAGAAAACCTGCTGATACTGTTTTTGAGTGCAGTCCTACGAGGATCATTTCACTTGCTGTCCACCCTTCTTCAGGCTGAGGTCCACACAGCACACAGTGGCTGCAGATGCCGAGGAGATGCAGGGTGGTTGCACAGCAGGAACCCCAGAGGTACTGCCACTCACAGACTCTTTGGGATGCCTGTCCCAGAGGGGGACTCCTGGCTCTGCCTCCTCCTCCAGCTGGGGGAGTGGATGAAGCACCCCAGTGGTTCTGGGTGAGGTTATTCCAAGACATCCATAATTTCCTCGGAGTGGATCAAGGGCAGTTCACACCCCACAGTGATTGTTTTCCACTCCTCCCTGAGCTGGGCAGGGGGGCTCCCAGGCAAGAGAACAAAAAGGGGGTGCTACTGTCCAATACCTATTTTAACTAACAGGTTAAAAGTTTATGAAGTCGTGATTAACTCTGTAAAATCGAACGCATTATAAATGTGTTACTGCAGGTTTTACTATCAGAAGTAAATTAAATTGGAATGTATTAACCTAAAATATATTAAAACTGAAAAAAATATAAAAATGGTTACTAGTCATGTTCTCAAAAGAAGGCTGCCTAAAGCAGCAGAAATTTAATTTATGACATTTGGGGAAAGAAATGCTCCCATTTGTGTGGCAGTTTGGTTACAACACAGCTTTAAAAGGGACAGAGGTTCAGAATGGAGCAGATCTTATGGGTCTAGTATAAGTCAAGAATTCCAGAGTAGTGAAGCCAGAGTTTGTGAGACTGGAATGAGGTGCTGGCACTGTGAAACTGTATTTTCTAATGATGCAATAGACCAGCTTATTTAAACCCCTATCCCTGCTCAAGGCCTTCCTCTGAATTCTGAGTCATATGACCTTGGTAAATGTTTTCTGTGAATCCGTGAATAAGTCTTTTGTTTTTATTTTTTTGGGGGTGGGTTAGGAAGACAAGAAAAAGAGTTGTGAAATGGTGTAGAAAAAAAAAAGACTAAATTACATAAATGCATTGTTATTTATACATATATAAACTGTCAAGATATGTTTTTGTCACTTTGTCTTGCTGACAAGCAAGAGAGATTCGACTCCACAATTGGATTAAAAGTATAAGATCAATGAATCATCATGATCACAAATTATTAATTGTAGTTTAATCATTAGATTTTAACAAGTTAATAGAAGGTTCATTTTCAAAGAAATTTTATTTACAGGCAATCTCCAATCACTATGTATGAAACATGATCTAGGAATCCAAATGGGACTTTAAGGGAACATGGTGCCTTTTCTAAGACTAACCTACTAAAAGAAATCTATTCTATATATACATATACATTAGATGAACTGCCAGACTAAGATTTATATATGTTGTATATATTTACACCTTATATAAATTGCCAGATGAGGTTCTGTCATTTTTCTTTGTGCTTCTTAGAACAAAAAGGAAAAAGTAATCTGGGAAGGGCTATCAATAAAGAGCACAGACCCTTAATGTACAGCAGACCTCTCGTGCCATTTCCAGTCATTCCCAGATCAGCATGATTGGTGGGGTTTGTACATTTTAAGCCACTGAGATTCCCAGCCCTGTTGATCCAATGTGGGAAATGTAACAGTTAACAAATGGTCTCCATTTCTTCTCCACTGCTAGATCTGTAAACGTGCTCAGAACACCCAGCACTGATGGGAGCCACAGAAAAACCCAGAGCAAATCCCTCCTGCTGCTGAAAAATCGAGGTGTCCTCCCTGAGAAAGAGGTGGAACTGTCTCCCCACGCTGGGTGACTCTGTTGGTTCAGCAGCCCAGGGAAAATGGGAATCCCATTTGGATGGCAGAGAGAGCACGAGGCAGATCCAGCCAAAAAATCCCAAGCAGAAAGTCAGCACAAACTGGAAAAAGGGGGGACTCCTCAGAAGGTCAAAAAGCAGACACTGGCAATGGATCTTTAGCTGATCCAGACCTAGGCTTCTTCTGCAATTCACACTTGGTTCAGAAACAAGCTGAGTATGACAGGGAATTGAAGAGTAAAAGCAGCTCTGTGCTCTTCACAAATGTGCTCCAAGAAAGGAAAAAAAAAAGAAATAAACACAACCAACATACAAACAGATTGCAAAACACATTTAAGTTCAGAAGATGCAGACTTCCAGAGAGACATGCAGATAGAGACTTGCAAAATAAAAGTGCTTTTCTTGGGTAATTATCTTAATTGGCTCTTTTTTCTTTATTTTTTTTTTTTTTTTTTTAAAGATCAACTCATTCTTCTTTGTTGTGATTTTTCTATTTTCTATTTAGTCTCCTAGCATAGACTTGGAAAATTTACACAACACTTTTATATTTGATACAGTTTTGTAAATTTGCATTTCCAGGCCCATGTATGGGTTATGATCTTTTTCTGTCTGGTTTCTCAATTACCTGGAAAAATATATTATGTGGCCAATGCAGTAAAAGGTTGGGAATCACCCCTGGAAGATGCAAGATACCTATGACAGTTTAAGTTCAGCCCCCTTCCTGAAGCTGAAAAGGTTAAATTTTGTTTGATGAATGAAAGTTATGAAGAAGATGCTGCATTTTTACTGACACCAAACCACCAACTTCAGCTACTAAAACCTCACCTGTCACAAAAATGTGACTCATTTCCTCATCAATCTGAGCATTCTTGCCTCTTCACTGCATGGTTAACAGAGCAGAAAGACTACTGGAAACTGCCTTGGCTTCTTTCCTTCCCTTTGGTTTTGAGTTTCCCACCACAGTCCAGCAAAACCTCCACTTTCCAGCAAAACCAGTTTGTCATTCTAATCAAACTGGGCACTCTCCAACACTGCAGGTTATGTGGTGCACTTGGTACCACAAAATGCCTTAGGTGCCCACGTGAGAAAAGGGTTAGTAAGTTTTTAATGGAGAAGACATTTTTACACTCATTGAAATTGAAATCCATGATTTTCTTTTAAATATATTTGGACCAGGATTGAAAGGAGGCCAGGGTTTTTTTGTAATGATTATTGCAATTCTTATTTTTATTTCAGACAATCTCCAACAGTGGCTTATAAATCACAGATGACATCAGAAACTCCTACCTCACTTTCTATCTGCATCTTCAGGAACCACTCCAACTTCTGTCACTCATCACACTATCTGTAAGTCTTCACTACATTTTTAAATAAAAGTAAATTAGTTTCACAGAACTCAGTTTAGGTAAAGAAAAATTTTCCACAGTCCCGTATTAACAATCACAACAACTGATGAAAGGAGTAGTATTTCTTTTCTCATGAAATTTCTGTGGAAAAAAAAAAAAACAAAACCAAAAACAATACACTCCACAGGCCTGCTTTAAAAGCTATCAGAAAAAAAAAAAAGACAGTGTAAATGAAATGTTAAATCCTTTTAATCTTTCAACAAACTACCATAAAAGATACTATTTCCTAAAATACACTTATTGTCATGGTATCTATCGAAGTCCATTATTCATGAGGTAACAATGGCATTTTCCTTGCTGCATGTATTCTTTAAACTTCTCTGGGGAAAGGTGTTTCATTCCAAGTATGACCACAGATTTTATATTAGTAAGAGGGACTTAGCTTTTTTGATATATCTTCCCCATCATTCAGATTTTCCTTCCACTGGTATCTTTAACCACTTCATGCTTTCAAAGCTTAAAGTTATGCCTCCTTCCATTCTGCTTACAGGATTTTATGCCTTAGACCAGAGAAGTGTAATGGAAATCCAACCTCCCATTTACATTTAATATCAGTGCTATTTTCCAGACCAAAAAATAGATTATTTGCTCACCATTATGAGGGCCCTGATCTAATGAAATATGCATATGCAGACAAAGAGGATGGAAAGGCAGCACAGGTGTACACCTTCAAGTTGCAAAGCAAAAGTTCTTTGTAAAACCTCTGGCTTTGGCTGAGGTGGATGTGTCAGGATTACAGATAAAAGGATAAAATCCTCTGAGTAAGTTAGTAGTTCTAGTGATTCAAGTGGCAACTTGCAGAGCTGGTTTTCATTCAACAGAATCCTTGGACTCATTCTGGTTTTGCTAATCATTTACTGTATGATTACAGAAAGATCTGATTCCCTGTACACCAGTCAGAAAACGCATATAAATTTATTTATAGCAGTGTTTGTACAGGGCTCACTTAATTACAGACAGATCCTGACAACGTATTGAGTAGCCCCAATGAGTGTATTGAGCACTTTCATGACCCCTTGTAGGAAAAGGTGCTATTAGCACCAGGAAAAGTGGCTGGATTGATTCCTCGGTGTGCAGGAGATCATTTGCAATCCCCAGGTGCTGCAGAAATGCAAGGCTGTGTGCCATGTGCAGCTGACGTGGGCTCTGAGCAAACAGTTCCCAGGCAGAGGAGTTCCCCAGCACTCTCCCTGCCTCCCCTGGACCTCCTCAGGCCCCGTGGGGGAGCAAGGGGGGCTGTGATTTGCAGGTCCCTCTGAAGAACGGGGTCCTTACAAGGTAATCTCAGCACACATCATGTTTTCACCCAGGAGTTTGATGGAACATAAAACAAAATCGTGGTGACAAGCAAATCCATCAATGGCACACCCAGTAGATTCCAATTAAGTTAATTAGAGTAGACTTTCTAATGAGTGGAATGTCAAACACTGGATCCATGCCCAATACTAATCATTCATTCATTTTGCTGCTGGTTCTAATTCACATTATGCCAAGGAGGTTTCATGCATTCTGACACCAAACTATGAGCAAAGTGCTTCTGCTTTGGAAATAGAAATAGAAGCACAAGCCCAAGTTTGACATACTAATTAAATGTGCCAGGGTGTAAGAGATATTGCTGAATGTCATTGTGTCCTGTAAGTGCAGGCATCAGCCAAAGCACAGAAAGGGTGTAGAGCAAAATTTAGAATAATTCCACAGCCTGAACAAGACAGTGACAGTATCTACCCTGCCATCCTGTGAAGTGGCATTGGAACAGTAAGGAAAAACCCTGGAGGCAGACCTGGTACCCTAAAAGAGCACTGAAGTGGCAGGGTGGATCTGAGCATGCTGAAACCACGGAGTGACAACCACAAGAACACCAGCCTGGCATTCACAGCTAAATGCTTCATCCATGATCTCAGAGAGAGAGTTCTGGAAGGATCCACTCCATCCAGAAAGACAGACTGCCTGCATCCAGGGGAACATTCACCTGCACCAGTAGCTTTAAGACATAAAAAGTTAGCTGCCATCTGCTGATAATTAAGCATGCTTGAGCTTATTTTGTATCGGCTTCAAGAGCTGATGAGGATGGATGTGCAGGCGGGCACCCAGCTGTGCACTGGAGAAGCAGCAGCACTGACACACATCCATCTCTTCTGAAGGTTCAGCTGCAGGGACAGCAGCCTCCCCCAGGGCTGGGAGAGGGTAGATGGCAGTAAAATCCCAGTTAAATGCCCTCTATCCAGAGGGTGCTCTATCCAGACTCTAACCTCTCAAGTTCACTTTCTGTATTTGCCACCTTCCTATTGCATGGCAGCTAACCACATTTTTTTTATTATACCTTCCAACCCATGCTCAGGACACCAGGATGTACAAGGTATCTTCCATATGGTGTGAAGGAAAGGAAGTCAGTGTTTGCACAGCCTTGCAAGATCAGTTGGTATTGATTTGATTCTCATGCACAGCTGTTTGGTAGCCTGACCTGTTAACACTGAATTAGAGAGACAGTTTTCCCTTAAGCACTATATATATATATAACACCACACGAAAATTGGATTCAAATGTTTTGGCAATTGAAGGATTAAATCAGTGGTGTTGAGGTGCTACATCTATTGCAGGTAATTTACACTTGCTGATGCTGATGCATCATACAGTGCTCTACATTCAGATTTCAAACTGCCAGTGCAGCCTGAGAAGTTCATTGTTTCATGGTGATACCTTCACTGCTTGGGTTCTAGCACTTCAGCAAACATTTCAGTGATCAGGTCACCACCTTCCCAGGAAAATGCAGAAGTTGGAACACTCTGCTTCCTCAGAAACTGCTTATAATAGACATATCAAATACACTGGGTGATTTGTAATACATGCAAGGATCAGTAGGTCACATTAAATAAAAGTAGATTTAGTAAAATTGTGTAGCCTACACTGCATCATAAATTATTAAAATTAATGAACCTGATCCCCTCTGCAGATTACTCCATGGCTGACACCGGGATAATTTCATTGATATTAATGATTCACTTCCAGTTTCACAGTGATGTAAAACTGGACTAATAGCATGATGATTCAGGTCTAATACTGCTAAATTAGCTGCACCATTTACATTAACAGATGGCAGGCAAATATGTCTTCCTTCATTCCCTCAACCCAGGTGATTAGGGAGCTCTTTTTTCTGCCCACTATTATATGGCACATTAATCCATATGTTCTTACACACCCATATAACACCTTTGGGTTCCTGATAGTCAGAAATGTAATTTTACCAGTGAGAAGAACTGGAGATTGAAGGCTGTTAGGGAGGCTGGGTCAGAAATGACTGAAAGCTGTGACCTGAGCTGTGTGACACACACACCCCCCTCTGCTGTCTCTGGGACATCTCCCTTCCCTGGTGCACTTCTCTGGTTGCAGATATTGTCAATGAACTGACCACCAGCCTTTCCCTGGGCTGTTGCACCCTGTGGGGTTGGTTTGAGGCTCTGGATGGCACAAGCCCATCTGGCAGTGCTTGCTGGAGGCTCTTCTCGAGGCCCAAAGGAATAACCAGCTCTAGATTTACCTCTGTGTGCTGCTGTCACAGTGCACTGATGTTCAGGCTGTTACACAGGGTAAATCTAATTGACTCATTGCTACGTTCTGATCACTGTTTTGTTGGGTTTTTTTGCTTAAATACAGACAAGTCACGTGTTTGACTCTGAAAATTTAAATAAGAAAGAAATATGATGCTTATATCTCTGTTGCTTGTCCACACCATAGCTGTTCAACATGCCTAAAAATTGATTTATAAGCAAAAACCTTTCTGACTGAATGTGGCTTTTAATGTGACATAAAGCTTTGATTTTGACACACTCCATTTCTTTGAGGTTGCAGTATTTTGCAGAAAAGAATAGCTTTAAATCAACAAATACTGTTACCCCAAAGAATCTTATTTCTATCCTTGTTATTTCATTAACGTATATTAAAGTGGGATGGAGAACAGCCATTATATGATAAATACTAAAACAGCTACACAGCCCAAATTAGAAACAGGGCTACCCTGAAATACATTTTCCAGTACAGAAACATTGAAAATGCTGCTGTTTGCTTCAAAACCCAGTACAAATATGTACACAAATATCCACAGTTCAAACCTGACCATTGGATCTGAAGTCATTAGAATGTTTGCACAAAACACTTCCAGCTGCATAAATTCACTGCAGTCACCCAAATCTGAGGATTACAAAGCAATGTGGCCTGTTCAGTGAACAATTTAAGTTCTGCAGGTTGGTGACATCTAGGGCACCTAAGGACTTGAAAGAATATCAATATAGTAATGGACTTGCAGTAAAATCAATGGTAAACTTTACCTTTGTTTCATTTAGATTTGGTTATGTAATAATGAAGTCTCAGTTAGATTTCAAAGTTTTGTGAGAATATGAATTCTGGTTATATCACTCAGAGTAACTACCTAAAAACACTTTCACTTTAAAAAAATTCTGAAGTTCTGAAAGTGCTAAATTAAAACATTTTTCTTTCTGCCCTGCTCCTTGGCTAGCTTTTGTTCATAGTTACGTTACTCTTGAGTTTTTATTACTGCTCATTATCTGAATATTCAGGGTCATCTTTCTAACACAACTATGGTATTTGGTGTATGTCAGAGGAGCACACACAGAATTCTAATTAAGTTCTGTTGCAGGATTAACAAGTGGAGTAATGCAGCACTACAGCCACTACAGTTTTCCCTTCTTCTTCCCACCCATTCCATATCCAAGTTTGTTCTAAGTAAGTAAACTTTTGTTTTCAGAGAGGTTTGGCATACCTTTTGTTAGCAGCTTTATTAGTGCTGGGACAACTTATATATATATATATATTTTAATTTCTGGAACTCCTTTTGCTGTCTTTGAGTTGCATTGGGACCATCCTCACTCCAAGGAGCAGCAGAGGCAGCAAGGGAAGGGCTGTGGGTCTGAACTGCTGCTGAAACAGGTGACACTGGAGCAAACAACTATAATGATGTGATGACAGACACCATGGTATTAAACTGGCACTGGATTGCAAGTGGTTGAAATATGAAAGAGGACTTTTACGTGGGAAAACCATTATCCAGAAGAGATAGAGTGGTTTATTATGTGCAGATTTGAAAAGTTCTTCAGCAAGAATGATGCTGACACAGTACCACACAAATGTATTTCTTTGCTAATAAAGAGCTTTTGTGTTTTGCTGGTTTCCCTTTTACTATTATTTGAAGCATCATTAACATTATGCAAAAGGAATGATGACTCTGGTGGAGACTTCCTTTTGCTGATAAACTGTTTTATTTTTTTCCATTCGTGAGTGATGCAATTTGCAATATCTGAATTTATACGTAAATAGAAAAACCTTAATATGTAATAACCTATAATCAAAATCACCTAACAAAACAGAAACAGAGAAAAAAAGCTACCCAAAAAGAAAAGGAAAACACGTATTTCCTGCAATTTGAGCTGTGGTCTTATTTCTCCACGGAAAAAAAAAAAAAAAAAAAGAAGAAAAAAGACTTTTTAACACTCCCTAGAAGTCAACACCTGGCTTCTGCCAGAGCAAGGAAGGAAGCAGATTCCAAAGATAACAAAATACAAGCGATTTGCCAGAAAAAGGATTCCCCCTGCAATACCTTGTCATCACCCTTTCATTAACAAAAAAAAAAAAAAAAGGCAATTATGATATAATATCATTTTAAAATTTAGCTTAATTATCATTTAAAAGGCCAGTGGCACTGAATAAAGGACAGGAGAACAGTCTTCATCAGGAGCTGACCTGCAGCTGCAGGTGTTTAAACAGGCAAATAGAATAAAAATAATAAAATGTTTGCAGTGTTCTCCGCTCGCTTTTCCCAAAAGGAAGGCAGGCACCAGAAGGCCTGTGGTGATCTCTTGCTCCGCAGCTCACTGAAGTTTGGAATCCTGAGCTGTTTTCCTGAGCACAGCTTTGCTTTTAACACTCCCCCCGGCAGATCCTCCAAGTCATTACATCATGTCATGCAACACAGAACATGCACCCTGGGGGTGCCCATGAACCTCCCCTGGTTATCTCCACGCCAGGTACCAACCAGAGCTCTAAGTCATTTATTTTGCATTATCTCCCACGTTATGAACATCCTGTCAGCAACTCCACTGCACAGCCTGTCCACGTCTATCGCCTCAGAAGTAACAAAGCTCTAAAAGCATCCAATAGGTAGGTTTTTCTTCTTAATATAAGCCAAAATAAATAGCAATTATGCCATAATTGAGAGGTGTACATACTTAGGAAGTTCCTTCCAGTAACAGAATTTTTTTTAGGGTTACATTCACCCCAACCCTTCTCAAGGGAATATCTTATTGGAATAGAGTAACTCAGCTGCTCTCCTGAAAGCGAAAGCCATGTAAATCTACAGCACTGTGTCTTTCTATCTTTGAGATCCTGATGCTGATTAAAGTCAAATTCCAGTCAGAGATAATGCTCCAGCTTTGGTAGTAACATTTTTTTTGGGGGGGGGGAGAAGGGGGCGATCAAAAATTAGTATTTTGCATATAATTTCCTAATACCTATGCCAGAGCGACTGAGTGTTGTGGAGAAGCTGGAGAGCAAAAGTTAGATTGAGGTTTGAAAATATTTAATTCAAACATCCTCTTCATAACAGAAAACAACTGGCTAGTACAAATCCCTCATTATTTACTCATGCACGATGACTGAGAATTACTTGAGCATAAAAGAGGATAGTTCGTCCTCCTCTAAAAAGAAGACAGGAATCTACTGAACTGCAGGCCAGTTATGCTGACATTGGGGTGTTTTGAAGCCCGTTGAACAGGGAACACCGAGCTGCACTTGTGTGATGATTGCCTTCAGCGAGCTCTACCTGCAAATGCAGTCCTTAACTCCGATCAATGCCGAGGTCAGGCAGAGGAAGTCTGCGGTATTGATGCATTTCAGGAGGGATATGTGGAGCCATCAGAAAGGAGGGCAGTCTCGTGAAGCTGCTGAAAGAGCTGGCACTGTGCATCTCATGGAAAGCAGCCCCAGTCTGCAATCAGATTACTCTACCTGAGCCATCAGACAGCTGCATCCTCTCAGTCTTACCTTACTTACAGACTGCAGCGTGCAGCTACTTGCAAACAACTATTGATTCTGTTAAAAAGAAATCAGAATCTATTACAGGGGAGACTGCTGTTTCTAGTGTTCAGAAATGTTTTACTGCCTTCCTGTTGAATTAGTGATGTCTTGCTCCAGGAGAATTATGAGCCTAGGGAAAAAAAAAATGTATCCTACATTTCTGGGGAAAAAGTCTGGGGGCTGCATCACTGTCAGAGATTCCAGATCAGAATTATGAGCTAATATCTGAAAATAGGAATCCAAGGCAGCTGAGAATCCAGAAGAAACGACAGGGCAGTTGAAATGTTTAACTGCATAAAAGTTATGTACGTGCAGCTGGTCGGCCTCAAGCTGCTATAAGCTATGAAACTGTGCCTTTGTAAGGCAGAGACAGGGAAAAGAAGAATTCCATGCTAAAGCTATTATTGTTATTAATCATTCCTATAATTACATTTTCCCTTAGATTGCTTCTTCATTTTGTAGTGAGTAGCTCACAGTGTTGTTTTGTGGCTAACACATGCCTGGAATCATCATTTATCCATCCCATGGCTAAGTGTTTCTATGCAGATTTCATCTTACACTAAACACTTAAACACACTGCATTTTATCACTTCCTAAATAGATGTGATTGTGCATCTGGTGCAATTTTCAAATTATATCCTGTACCAAGTCAGGTTAGCTCAGTATTCAGCTGACAAACACATGAGGAACCATCAGACAGAGAGTCATCAACAAATAATATTGTTATCAGTAGTTCTTTTTTCTGCCATGAAAACTGAAATTCTTTTGTATTTTATTAATATTTTTTCCAGATGATGAAAACAGCTGGAGAAATCTCTTGAAGCACATATGCTAGATTGAAAAGTATTCAATTAATAGCATGATTAAACATTTGACTGAATGCAACCTGAGGGACCCTGTACAAATATTCATAAGGCCCTACAAGATGAGCAATGGGAAGGCAAAAAGACAGTATAGAGTTAGAGAGAGACTTGAAAACTTTCAGCTAAGTTCAAAAGCACATACAACATGAAAGCAGGTATAGTAACCAAAAATAAAAGTTTTATAAAGCTCAGTTAACACCTGTATTAAGATGCAGAAACTGGGGCTAACATTTATACACTTCTGTTGAGAAGCATTGTGACTTCCCTAAAAAGTCCATGAATTATTTTACTCTTCTGGCTAATATTAATCTTCATATAAACTGCACACAATTTATATAAACTGCATACACACATGATTTTTCTCTCTAATTTCAAATACAGCATTTTTGAAGGTAAGAGGTTCATTGGAGTGGCAAGTGCTGCAAATAAAAGGAAAGTGAAAGCTGAAATATATGAAAACAGATATTGCTACATCAGCAAACAGAGAAGTACTAGCAATTTTGGTTAATCAAATATGCCTTTGTATCTAACAGACTAAGTGTAGGCATTTTGATGTATTTAGATGCCACAATGGAATCTTGGATTCTTTTTAAAAACGAAAAGTAGAATTTGCCAAAATTAATTGATTTAAAAGCATCTCTTAAATTAAATATGTAATAAGATTATGAAATCCAGGCAGTCAGATTATTCTTCAAAATGCAAATGTTTCATGTGTTGTTTGGTCCAAATTAGAATCTTTGTTTCAGATAGGTTGGAAGAGAATTTCTCAATTATTTCAGGTACAATGGAAACTTCCTATGGCACAAGGATGTAGAGAAAATTTAACTCTGCATGGGACAGGGAAATTCCCCTGTAAATCCACTTCACATGCTACAAATACGTGTTATCATAATTCTTGCAGGACTAAAAATACAGCACATGTTGCAGAGAGAGAAAACCCCCAGAGCCCTGTACTCCCCATGTGGCACCCTGAGAAGAGGCATTTCTGTTCTCTAAGCACAGACTTGCCTTTCAGTCGCTCTGAACACACTTTTCAGCATTTCAGGAAACCCACATCAAGCAGCAGCCAACACAGAGGGAAGAATTATGGTCTGAGTGTAATGCACAGGCTTCAAAAATCAGAGTTATTCCTAAGATAATGCTTTCTTTGAGAAACAAAATAGATGATATGGAAACGTGCAGCTACAATATTATTTAAAACAGAGGCTTGATCTGGTCATTTGTCCAGCCTGTGACACCAGGCTGAACTCTGTTAATCAGCATCTTCCAAGCCTCCACTTTTGGGTAAATGAAATTCCCTGTCCATTGGCTAAGGCAGGCAGGGTTTGTGCAGGACAATGCTCTGAATGTTCCCCACAAACCAGGTCTTTTTACCTCCAGATTTCCAACTTTTTTCGGTTTTTTCTCTTTTCAGGCCTGCAGCATTGTAGCTTTAATATCTGTTAATGAAGGGTTGGATTATGCTGCTGTTGCCAGAGCATCTGATAGGTCTGCACTGCTCTGTGCTCTGTGGCAATGCCTTCAGTGATCAGCTGGGCACATTTAAACATTGCTTGCACTGATATAGAAACTTCTCTGTGGCTTTTAAGCAAGAAGCCAGTGGCAAAAACTCTGAGTATGGAGCAGATGGAGAGCCAAGGATGACACATCAGTGGTGGATGAGTTGGCATTGCTACACAGTGGAGAGAGAAAAGATTAAACCTTCTCCATTTGCTGCTTATGCTGGAGACTCTTTACAAGGAGGAATAACCCCCAGGTCTCTCTTTTCAGTTTAACTCTGTAATCAGTAGTCATGTCTGTTTTCCATGTTTAGATTTTCTATTATATTGATTTGCAGCAATTTCTTCAGCCCTGTCACACCTAGGCTGTATTGCAAAATATACATCTTATGCATGTTCTGTTCCATGATTTTTTTTTTATATTCCCAATGATCTTCTCATTTTAAGAGGGTAAAAATCAAGATAATGAACAATTTCTGAAATAGAGAATTTGGTCCAAGTCTCCATTGGACTTTCTTCCCATTATCCCCTGTGTGGATCCCATTTATTGTAGTTTCAGTGTTTTGTCCCACACTTTTAAATAGAAGCCAACAAGAGTTGTTATCCAGTCCAGCAGCTAGAGACTGATGACAGATATAGATTCAATTTGCCTGGGACAGGAAGAGAGGGAACCTGGATCTCCTATTTCCTCTGTTTTTGTAGAAAACATTAATATACTATTACTCTAAAAAAAAAAAAAAAAATCCTCCACCACCAGCGTTACAAGCACTTGTCAACATTCACTTTATTTGAGCCAAGTTCATTTATTTGTGTTACACTAAGAAAGCCTTTAGCTGCAGCCTGTGAATCGCTCTGCAAAGCTTGGTATTTTCCCCTGTAATTCCAGCCCACGTCCTTCAGTGAAATCCAAAAATGGTTGAGAGTTCTGTCACAGGTGTCCCTTGGGCTGTGAATTCAGCCCTGTTCCAGGTAACCCAAGAAGCAGCAGTTAAATGTCCAGGAAAGCCCCACTCCTGGGTCACAGAGCCAGTGCTGGCACTCCGTGCGTGGGCACGGGGAGAGGGCACAAATCCTTCCAAGAACCACCTTTGCCAAAGGTTCCAAGCAGCTGGGGAGACCCAAGGTTCATTTTCAAACACATCTGAAGCGCTAAGGAGACTCTGATGCACAAATAAATGGCCCCTGGGCAAAAATGAATGGTCCCTGGGCCATTTAGGAGAAAATAAATGATAAAAGATTCGGGCATGGCAATGTGTCCTTGCTGTCCAGTCCCAATATCCTTGACATCTGGAGCTCATCTAAGGAGGAGGTGTGGGATCAGACCCC
This sequence comes from Myiozetetes cayanensis, assembly GCF_022539395.1. Lineage (NCBI taxonomy): Eukaryota > Metazoa > Chordata > Aves > Passeriformes > Tyrannidae > Myiozetetes > Myiozetetes cayanensis. Next base: position 1,284,980 of record NW_026086826.1, on the reverse strand, counting down.
CCTCTTTTACACATTATTTAGTTATCTAAATTAAAGAGTTCAGCATGGGATGTTCAGAAACACCTCTGTTGAGGCAGTGCCGGGTTCAGCAACGAGGAGTTTGTGATTTGGAAAGGCAGCCCCACCCTGCTCTCCCACGGTGCTGTGTTAATTGCACTGGCAGCTGAATAAAAGAGCTCACGAGCACGGGCACGCACACAGCATGTCAGCCCCCCGAACCTGAAAGATTCCAGCATTTCACAGTTCCCTTTCATATATTTGGAACACTCACTTAATGTATCTTGCAGTTAAATAGCTTGTTTGCTGAATCTTTTAAACAAAGTGCATCTTAAATGTGTTTTGTAAACTGTGAAATATGTTGGTTTGCAGTCTTTCTGTACTTAGAGACTTCTGGATTCTTGTCTGTCTCTGTAAAGTACAGAACTATGGGAAAACGTCCACTTTACATCAGCAAAGAAAATCACTGATGGTATGGATTGTGCCCTCCAAATTTTTTGCATATCTTAAAACATTCCAGTTTTTCACCCAGAGAATTCACAGCTCCATCTTCGGTAAATGAAACAAGAACTGCTCACCAATACTACTGACAATATTTGTTTGAGAAACCTGATTTAATAACGTAAATGAAGTGGAAGTAGCTCTTAGCAAATACACCCCTTAAAGGCTTTAGAATGAGAGCCAGCCCATAGAAATAATATTTCTCTGAGGAATGACAGTTTTAAAAGAACTGCAATGATTTGTAGTGCAGGCTATTAAATTGTACTATATTTGTACACAATGGTTGCTCTTAGCAGCCTCACAGCATTTATTTGCACGTAATTACCCTTACTGTGGTACTTGCCATGTGCCATCAACTGACTGTACTGATAAGTAATACATAATAAATACAATAAAAAGGAGAGTGAACTCTTGAGCAACAGGTGAACGTTGAAAGGTTCCATTGTGGACCACCACGTGCAAAATAACTGAGAGCAGAAGCAGATAATGCTGATGAGGTGTTTTAAGACTCCACCGACCTTACATCCCATTGCTTAGCTATGTCCCAGTGATGTAAATAACAGTTGTTCTGCACCTCCTCTTCAGTCCCTACTCAGTTGTTAAATCTTAGGACCACATGGCTCCCAGGCTTGGGGACAGCTTCTGCTGTGCTGTGCTTTGGGGACAGGGCTTGTTTCCTGCTGCCAATCCAGAAGGGTTTTCCAACTCAGCTGTAAACTCTGAGCCTGCCTATCTGCAGCAACCCGAGACTCTTCAGTGTGCTTTATGGCACATATTATTATTCTGTGCACAGATTCACAGAGCTTTTTCTAGAAGGACATTATAATGTGAGTCAGCTACAGCCATGAATTTTATTAACTTTTTTTGTTAGGAACTGCATTAAATGGCAACACTAATGCACAGATGAGCTCTGCAATGTTCCTATTCCAAGGCTGAGCAGATGGCTGTTCGATGTATGCTTGCTTTCATGTTCTCCATTTCATGCAGTGTCCCTTATCTTAGGCAACCCACTTATATTTATGCTGCCAGAGAGCCTTTAAACTTGCTAGAAGTTTATGGAGTAAAGGGATGGTATGGGGGAAAAGCCAGAGGGAAAACTCAGATAAGACTCTGGTTGTGCTTTCTCCTCTACTTGATTAATTCGGGAAGCTGCTTAGATTTCCTGTCTCTTTTGTGGCAAGGAGGAGCTAATTTGGTAAGGAAAACCCAGCTGAACCCTGTTTCAAAACCAGAAAAAACTAAGGGTCTAAAACTTTCCAACAACACTCTGTTCCTTTCTCTCCCAACCTAATTTTTGTTACTTTTGTTCCTTTTCCTATTTAGCTCTGGACAAAGGCCCGATTTACATTTGCGTGTGAAATAATTTTTAGAAGGAATAAAAAATGCAAACAGTAGAGAACAATAAGATCTACAGGTGCACAGGTCCTTTGAAAAGTAAGTCACTGATGTTATATGAGAGGTATTCAAACTGAACCACTGAACCTTTAGAGGCCACTGTTCTGTTCCCACTGCAGCTGGTATTTTTCTTCTAATTTGCATTTAAACACAGACAGATCCAGATATTCACTCTTCTTCCCTTGACAGCCTTCTATTGCAGGTGTTACAAAATGCCTTTTTTTTTTTTATTATTTTTTTATCAGTCTCCAACAAAGTTCTCTGAGATGTTCCTCAGTTCTGCATGGGATTACGGAGTTTTCCCATCTCCCACGTGGCCCAGCCCGCTCCCAGCTGACAGACAGCTTTAGAGCAGGAAGCCTGGGCATGAGGAGCTGTTGCTTTGCCTTATTTCCCCAGCACCTGACTGATTGCCGTGCTCTGAAGTGGTCTGGTGCAACCTGCACACGCTGCCCACTTGTCAGTGCAGACAGAGGCTCCATGGGATGAGAGTGTTACTCTGCACAGGCTGCAGGGTACTGGCAGTGCCTGCTTAAACTCTCTCCCTTTAGGATTTGGGAACAGAACCTCAGGCACCAGGAAATCAAATGCAAGGAACAGTGTTAAACCACGTTAAAACTGAAGTATGCCCAAATGGTAAACAGCACTGCTGCACTTTCCACCTGTGGTCACCATTCTCTCTGAATATTGGGATTTATTTCCTTACTAGCCCAGTAGAAGAAGTAGCCCAAGAATGCAGTGATTATGGGATTCAAAAGGAGATGGTGAAGGAATGGGTGACCAGTTCTGGAGCTTACTCTGATTCAGTTTAAAGACTCTCCAGAGAGACGTGCATGTGTCACTGGAATGGGTGTCCAAGGTTCTTCCCAGCTTTCCTGTGCCATTAAGGTATTATGTGTGAGAAGAAAATGTTCAGATGTTCAGAAAGGAACATGGAGCAAAGCAGCAGTAAACAGTGTCCAAGTCCCTTTGCCTGAAACACTTCCCAGGCCTGAACTCCAGCCAGCAAGCAGTTGTTTACTGGAATTTGGCTTTTATTTTTCTTTCAGCATTGAAGTCCCAGTTCCCTTTATCCACTCAGGATCCTCTCAGTCTCATATAACTTCTCCTCCTGCTATTTCATACAGAGAAAACAAAACAAAACAAAAAAAGATCCACAACACCTCGTCGTGACCTGGAGAAATCAAACAACTCGCTCAAGTCATGAGAAGAAACTGATAGAAAAGCTGAGCCAGGAGTCTGGGTCCTGTGCCATAATCTCCAGTGGGATTTCTCTCCCCAACATACATAGATATCATATGTCATCAGTATGCATAAATACTTCCTTTTCTTTTCATTTTGAAATCCTAACTCACTGTTTTAGCACGGCAAGCTTTCAAATGATCTTTTTCTAGATGAACATCATGGATATGAGCATTAGTTGCACAGTAAGAACAGATTGAAAAAGCTAGAGGCAGTGCCAGGGAATCAAAACTAGCACCCATTATGATCCATATTCCCTTCTGTACATGGGGGAGAGTCTTTCATACGAGCCAAACTCCTCGAGGTCTTGTTCAGACATGAAACCCAATCAGCCAAAAAGTAGCAGGGGGAGTAAAGCCATGTAGTTTCCAAAACTCCCTACAGCTGGTTGCACACCCTTTGTGTCACACATACCCCAGCTTTCACAGCCTAATTTAACCTTCTTTTTCATTTTAATATTTTTAAATCCAACTAGAGAAATTGTATCGTCTCTGCACAGCGGGATGTCCCATTATATGTGAAATAAGCTTTACTGGTATTACAGAAATGACAAGTTCATTCTTGACTCCATGTACAAAGCATAACTCAGCTCTGAAAGCTTATTGCTTTCAGACAGCCCAACAGCATTTGTGAGCCTTGGGTTATTCTGCCCTTTCACAACATTTACAAACTGATACATATCTCTTCAAGAGGATAAATGTTTTCCTAAGTCAAAAAATGTCAGCTTTAGCTTGGACTGCATTAGCTCTGTTGAGTTCTTCAAATACACACCAGGTTAATGAAGACTAAACCATGGTGGGCTATGCTTTCTGATAAATATTGAAGTGCTCTTTGATCCTGATAACCCACAAATGTTCAGCATGAGTGAGTTTTCACGGTCAGCATGCAATGATTTTGATATTTGACTTAATCTGTAGCCCAGTGTGGTTTATTTTCCTTATCTGGATGGTATGCTTAGAACAAGAAAAGACAGGGAAATTAAAAACAGCACAGTAGTAGTGTTCAAAATCCTTTTCTTTTTTTTCCTGTTTTGCAAGAATTCTGGGTCAAACTGACCCATGGCTTAAACACATATCTATACATAATTCTTTGCAAATAAATATGCACTACACATCCCTTCCTTATGCTGGACAAACTATCCCCACTTTTGTGCTGGGGACCACAGTTCAGCTTTGGATTCACTCAGTGGCTTTGCATCAGACTGGAAATTAATAATAACAATATTTTGTACTTGTATCAGTGCTTACATAGCACCTCTTTATCCCAGGCTCTCAGAACACTTTACAAACATTAATTAATTAAGTCTCACAACAGCCCTGTGAGGCAAGGAGCTATTAGGTGAAATAATTCCTTTTGGTTTCTTGCCTTTGCCATGGGGAAAAGCACCGGCATGAGGAGCTTCGTTGGTGCCAAAAAAGTCTAACATAAACATGTGACAAAGTGTTGTTTAAAAAATGAGTACTAATATTTCAGCCTGTGAGTTCAGAAGATGAAGCACAGAACCTCAAAAGTAATACAGTGATCTTGATGTCTCATTTAGGGGCACATTTGGCAGTTCCAGGGGGTTTTTTGCCATTCTCAAGGGACAGAAAGGGGAAACAGAACTTGCAAAATAAAAACAGACTTATAGCTTGCAAAAAAAAAAAAAAAACCTAAAAAAACCCCAAACAAACCTCCAAGCCTAGACTTATATCTTGTAAAAAAAAATAAATAATGCCATCTGAATTCAATGTTTAGCCAAGCACTGTTTATCAGGGTTTCATTCTCTGCACTAAGAACATAAATGGTTTCTCTTTTTTTCCCGGGGCCAGTTTTGGATCACTAACTTGAGTTGGGCCTGAGGGAGAAACACAGCATGTATGATGAGCTGATTAATTACCAGAAATCAAATGCCTTGCAGTCAAGAGCAACGTGCTTGAAAGCAAGCACTAGTGCTATAAAAGTGGTGCATATCTACATGCATGCATGGCCAGGCAAGAGCACCATAGGGATTAGGTTTCACTGTAGCCTGAAACAAAGGATTTAGGAATGATTGTTTATCCTTGACAGTGTGACCTGTGCCAGTCTTTATTAACAAGGGCTTTTGGTATGTGACATTTAAAGTAACAGAACCCTCTTAAGTAAACCTCAGGATTTTACCTTCTTAAAACATCACTAGGATTTCAGCTGCTTTTCAGAAACCATGGCAGTGATTCATAATTAAAGGTTAGGATATGTCTTATTTCAAGCCTTGTGTGCATAAATATAATCCTTTTGAGTCCCTCTCTCAGGAAGAGTTCATTTAAAGTAGAGTGCAGTTCTACCAGAGAGCCATAAATGAAGGTAGAATCATATTAAATATTAGGAGCATTATACTGGCTATCTTGGGAAGTTGCTGAAAAATAACAGGATAATAGGAGATAGGTCAGAGCATTTTAGTAAATTGTCCCTGTCTCTGAAAGTCATGTGTATATGTGCAGATGCCTAGCAGTATTTTGCTTTCTGCACAGGATTATTTCACAATTACTTTCTCAATCATGAAACTCAGGGAAATCACAGAAATCACTCATGTCTTCCAACATATTATTTCATGCAGCCCCTCCAAAGCCAAGAGTCATCTTGCCCGGGTGGAAGTTTTAACGGGTGATTTAATATAAACCCCTGTTAGACCGCTTTAAAGTGTTCTGTTTACAATTGTCTGCCCTGGTATTTATTTGCTTCTTCCACTATCTGCTTGCCAGGCAATAAATAGCACATTGTCATCTCACTGAGAGTATTTCTGCTGTTGGAACATTTTTTCTCTTGTACCTATGAACTACCCTCTGAACCAGTAAATGTTTCAGAACAATGTGGGTGCTCTAAGTGGCAAGGCTGTGACAGGCTGACTGGGAAGCAGCAGAAGACCGAGCCAGATGACGGTTTCCTAGTTACAAACTGTAGTTATATAATCCTGAAAGAAATTTTTGCCTAAAAAATAGTGATGGGCATGATATGTCACTGTTTTCAGCTGGATTCACTTATAACTAAAGTAACTTTTTTTTTCCTTTCCTTGTTTCTTTATCCTAAGAGAAACATCACAAGAAAAAGCATTTTGTCCAAACCTTCTTATTTCTTTCTGCTATTATTACCTAAGGATAACGAGCAATTTTAGGTAGATGTGAAAGCTTCCCATCTCCCTTTCTAACTTTTTATGCAATAAACTTCCATAGGTGGTTAATTCCAAAAACAACTTAACACTGTGCTGTAGCCAGCATTGTGTGCATGTGTCTTGCTTTCAGCCCTGGTGACCAACAGGTTTTTTAACCTGAGCTGGGAATCAGCACAGGTTTTGAACTTCTTTCCCCCCTTGGGAGTAGAGAAGCATCCAGCAGAATTATTTTGCCAAAATACTGAACAATTCTAAGTGACAACTGCCAGCCCTGCATGGGGAGAGCCACAGACACCACCCCAAACCCTGGCCAGTCTCCTGAACTCAAATCACCCTGCCAGCTATGCAGCCTGTGACCTCAGGGGTATCAGCAACAACACTGGGAGAGTGATGCCAGCATGAATTACCATAAACCACCGGCCTTCTTCCTTAGCTTCCCCTCACGGGGTGGAAGGATAATATCATAACACCCCTTGGCAAAGCTGGGCAAGAAGTGGGAGGAAAGCCTTCCAACATCACTGGACAAACAGAGAGAAAGGTGGCGAGAAAGAAAGCGGGCTTCCCCCACCCCCAGCTACAGCAGGGTTGGGGTACAGAGCCCAGAACCTTCAGCAGAAGAAACCTCTCATCTAAAGATGTAATTCTCTTCCCCAAGAACTGCAGTGCTAATCCTGTTAGCATATTAGTGTGCGATCACGGCTCTGGAGTTACATGCAGCACTCATACCACATTTGAGCATACTGTGAAGGCAGCTTGATGAACCCGAGATAAACCGAGCCGCATTCACGAGCTGCCGGCAGCAGCAGCAGCAGCAGCAGCAGCAGCAGCAGCAGCAGCAGCATCCCCGTGCTAGCAGCAGAGGAGCGGGGCTGTGTCTCCAGCAGGTCACCCTGGCAGGCTGCTGGCGATGGGCAGTGCGGGGCTGCGGCAGCTCCAGCGCTCTGCTCGGCTCGGCAGAGGTGCGGTCACCTGGTGCTCGTCCCTGGGGGCTGCCCCGCCGGGGGACCCCAAAGGGCTCGGGAGGAGCATCCACAGCCACCCCGGGCCAGAACGCCGTGCACAGCCAAGGTGTGCCGAGATGAAGGGCAGGTGTGCAGCCTAAGAGAGATGGATGGACGTGCAGGAGCTGCCAGCAGCAGCCCGCGCTCGGCTTTAGTGGGGAGAAACGCTTTGTAAGAGGCACTTTCAAAAGGGAATATGGATTCTTAATGCATATTCTACTCTCTTTTTTTTCTCCTTTTCTTTTTTTCCTTTAAATTTCAGTAATTAAAGCTCCTCAGTGTCCATCTCAGCTGCCTGGTTTGGGCACTTTCATCCTTGGCACCTAAGCAGCTGTAGCGACGATGCTTCTCCATAGGAGTTTGATGATGGAGTGAGTCTTTGACTGAAAGCATTAATTACAGTAAATGTGGGCATTTCTTACAGCTCAGACATTGCTCCCAGCCACCAGCAGCCCTCTTCTAGCTCCTCACCACCATCACTAGCACTTATATTTCTTGGCAACCAGCCCATTTAATGAAACAGTGCCCATGTCCAAGTGTGAAACTGTGACATTCATCTTTAATTTCTTCCACTGTTGTTGTGCCACTTACCTCCCAATGGCAGTCTATGACATCAGCTAAGTAAAACAACACCTGTTATTCTTTTTAAATAGTTCTTTATTACTTCAAAGTGGAAACCTTTATTATTCCTGCTTATTATTACAGAATTAATATGTTGAATCCCACTGGTATCTCATTCACTCCCACATGTCTGCTATTTCAGAGAAAAATTATGTCAAGAAGGCATTTTCAGGATGCCTTACCCAAAATAAAGTTTTCTATTCTGCTCTCTCTCCTCCAATGCAATGCATTTGAAAATAGACTTATATATGACTTACACCTCAGCACTATCACTTTGGATGCTCTCACCATACATATGACTTTTTTTTTTATTTGTTTTTAATTCTGCTAAAATCAATGCTGCCTTTTGGCAAAGAGTTCCCTGGTATAATTCTTCTTCATTGTGTAGACAAATATTTCCATTCCTCAGCTTTAAATTTCCTCTTTTAACTGAATATCCCTTTGTCTATGTAATATGAGAAACCCAGAGCTGAATATTCCCCTCTCTGCTCTCTATGCCATATATTATTTTATAAAGCTTTATCTGGCCTCCTTGTATTTATCTTTTCTCTAAAATAAACAGCCCAATTCTTTTTACTCTCTTCACAGATTTCTTTTCATTTCTTCAGTTACCCTCAGAAATCATCACCAACTGTTTCCTATTCCTTCTTTACCTCGAGTTTTGCAACAGAGGTAGCAAACAGTTTGTGCCATAAAGCTTATCAATGATTCATATAATGACTTGAAATATTTGCCAGTGTGTTTTCTGTCATTTATAGATGGCATTCTCCAAGTTACATGGGGTTTAATTAATGCTGTAAAGGGCATAATTCCCTGAAGTACAAATAAATGGGGAGGAGGATAAGTCTCCTTGGGGATCTCCAAGGCCATTGGCATAAGCTGCAGTCATAGAGGGACAATTGTACCTTCTAGAGAGGCTACAGACCACAGGAACCTGAATCAGCCTGTGCTCTACTGAACTGTGTGACTGGGTTTGGAGAACACTTAAAGATTTACCTGGATGTTTTCTGGCCCTGGTGTCAGTGCATGATGATGATGATGGATGGATATATGTCTAGACATCCCCTGATGTAAATTGCAGGTGGAGAAAATGAAAAGTAAATTCCTTGTAAAAAGGAATAAAAAATGATGGTATTCACTTCCACTGAGGTAATGGACAAGGAGAAAAAGAAAAAAAGATGCCCATGTGCTCACACACACAACACATGCACACACTCACATTTGCACAGTCAGTGCTGGCTCTGTCACCTCCCAGTTTGCTTATACTAAAAGGGTGAAACACAGTTTAGATGGAAATGTGATTTTCAGTTTAATTGTTTTCCCTTGTGTTCTTCAGGATAGTTCTAAATGAAGTCCTGCTTGTTACCTGCTATAGGTGGTATGCTATTCCATGCTGCTTTTCTCTCCTATTTATTTAGAAATTAATTCATCTACAAAAATTACTCTTGTTAAAGAATCAAAGAAGCTTAATCAATGTGGAACACCTGTTTACAGCTCCCACTATTTTTATTATTGCTTCAGCTCTACTGTATTTGCAAAGCTGGTATGCACTGGCCACTGGTTTTCTTTTTCGTAATTTGCAGCCTAACTGCTCTGTTTAAATCCTGCCAGACATCTCACTAACACCAATGCTCCCAACTTTGCCAAACCCAGAGATTTTCGAGGTCTCAGTGAAAACAAATGGACTTCCTCAAGAAAGAGGGCTCCAGTTTTCCTGGCATCTTCAAGAAAGCTCAAAAGTCCACTGAAAATGTTTCCTGGGGAGCTCCAAACATTTTAATGCATTCTTGTCACTGTGTTCATTGTTTGCTTTAGTGAAGCCAACCATGGTGGTTAAAATAATCCTGAGATTGTTTGGTCAGATCCACTCCTCTTTTCTGGCAGTCCCTCTTGCTCATTTAAGTCTTGTCTTTGAACTCCACACCTTCATGACTGGGCACAGTTTAAATAACAGGCTCCATATAGGTCATGCTGACATTAAAAAATTTGATCAATTCAAAGTAAAATATTTGTTGTTTCCTGGGAAGAGACGATAAAGTGCTCGGAGAGGACTTATTCATTCAAGTAATCCTTTTTATTTCGGTGGAATTGCTTGTTTGAGGATGTTTTGAACAGAGAAATCGGCCTGCAGCGTGACCCAGGGTGATTCCAACAGTTTGCTTTTGTTCATATTATCACAATTTCAAATATCATGAGAGGGGAAGACTGAGATTTTAGGAGAATGCTGGTTCTCTTCCTCATTGCTGTAAAGTGTGATGTTACCTGTGAAGACAAAATAGCCTCCTGGACCACCCTGTGAAAATTCTCTTTTTTTAATCTACACAGGTAAAAATTTATGCCGTTGCTATAATGCACTCAGTTCCCAGAACCCCTGACTTTCAAAGCTGTCCACTGGCTATTTCCAAAGGTAGCAGCTTTGCAAGTCAGGGATTCAATGGAGTCAATGAATGTTTGTCTGGGAGACAAAAACGTGAACAAACAAGCACAGACACAGAGACTTCCACGTGCAGGAAAGTTGTTTTCCTGGGCCCATCCACCTGTGTGTTTAGCAGGCTGGGAGGATTTGCCCTCCCTCAGAGAACTGCTGATAAAGTGTAGGCTACTGTCTTGATTAGTAAAAACTTCTGGAAAGAGCAAGTGCCTCTCACAGCCTTCACCTTTCTTGCTAACTGTATTAAATGTATTACTGCAATCTATGCCCCTCAGCAGAGATTTTGCTTCTGGAATGGGACTTCCAAGGGAAACAAATACAAAATTCTGTTATGAGATAGGGAAACAAAAAAGCTTTTCTTGTGAATATAAAAAAATATCTTTTATAAAAGGCCAAATCTTGCTTGGACACATCTCAAGCCCTGTGTCTCTGAATCATTTCTTGTGTGTATATATATGTATGTATAAACTTCAAATGATCTCATTCTAATGCTTTCATCATATTTTATGTTAGTGAAACAGACCTGTAGTAAGATTCTTATATTATGTGATTTAACCAATGTAATTTTGAAATGATATTAATTAATCTCCAAAACACTTTGGAAACTGAGGCTGAAATTTTAAGTCAGTGTCAAAACCTGGATTAAATCTGAAGAGCTAATGAGAACCTTTAGACCAGAGGAATTAAGGAAGTGCTTTAGTGTGTTTTCTCTATAGGAATGGATTTAATTGAAGTAAAGCCTGAGTGGAGGTATCTATCCTCTTCCCTGGTCTACATTCCCTGTACCTACTCAAAAGACTGATTAGTTTGGGAAGTAATTTCAAACAGATAAAAAATACAGTCAGGTTGAAACTGGCACTCTGATTAAAGCTATATCTTTATATTTTAAAGTATTCAGAGTAAGAATTAAAATATAACCCAGTCTCAAGAATTTTCATTTACTCACCACATTTTTTCAGCAATTTCTCTGCTGCTCTGGTTAATCATTCCTTATGTGCAGTTCAACGTGTCACACTGCATCACACTTCCTTTCCATTTGCCTGATCAAATATGGTTATTTTTCTTACTGATTGCTGTGTGGATTGAAAAGCTTTTCTTTCCTCAGTGGCACCTTGACCACTTCAGTCCAGTACATGCCAGTCAGTTCTCCATATGTTGGTAGTTCTGTTTTAGTTGACAAAAAAATCTCCACATAAAAGCTGTCTTGGAGTATATTCACTTAGATGATTATGTAATGTGTCAGCTGCCTGACAGGACTATAGTGTCTAACATGTAAATAAATAAGGAAGCAGTCCCTCTATACCAGGTGCTGCACAAAGCCTCTCTGAGCTGAAGATGCTGCCACTGGAACAAAGCAGGACTGGATAAAGCAGAGCAGGTGGGGATGAGAAGGAGATGAGATGATGGTAAGCAGATTCAAGTGCCTGGTGCAGGGAGACTCCATGACAAGGCCAGGCACTGTGTCCCCCCAAATCCCAGCCTGGTCTTTGCAGTGTGGTTCTCCTTCCCCACCTAACATATTACCTTGACCCCTCTACCGTTACTTTTTGACAGAGCTGCTCTTTCAGTAGTTCTTTTACGTAAGGAGTCAAAATTTCCTTAATGGAAATGAAAACAGTTTAATTTCAGTTGTCAGAATACAACACAATTCAGAAGATGAATTCCTGTGTTCCCCCACTAACATTCACCTCCTGAGTGCCTTATAATTACATCAGCAGCGAACCCTGGGAAAGGGTGAAATGTAATGATATGATGGGGTAAATGAGCATCAATTTGTTAAAGACTCTCTTTGGATTTCAACCTTTGGAGAGCACAATGCACATGTGAAATGCAACTGCAATGAGAAGAGTGAATAGAAAATCCTATTTACTTAGGCTATAGTATCATAGTTGTATTTAAAATTCCTGAAACACTCCAGAGTTCTGGCTGCAGGATGTTTTCCCCAAAGTACCTAATGTAAACATAAGCCTGTTTATATTTCAGTAGGTGTGAATAAACTCAGCCAATATTCAGTGCCAAGAAAATGAAGCACTTTTTTTTTTTTTTTTTTCCCCAGCACAACAATTGATGTAAGCAATCAACTCGCTGTGTGCTGAGAATGAGGCCTTGGTTCTGCTGTCTCCAATAAACAATATTAATGCGTGTTGGAGGAGCTCGCGGCGGATCATTTTCTACACAGACAAAATTTCATTTCTCAGTGGTGGTTTTTTTGTTTTGGTTTGGTTTTTTTGTGGGTTTTTTGGAGTAAAAGAAACCCAGCACAATGTTTTATGAGACCCAGCTCCCCGATGCTGTGATGACACACAGCAGATCTTAATGGCTGATTCCTAATGGTACCCTTGCTCTGAAAAGAGCCGTGGTGGCAGAGGTGGCAGGAGGAGCAGAGGCAGGGAGTGATGGCTCACAGCAAAGAAAACAGTGGTCTTTCCCTTCTCCTGAGACACAATCCAGCCACAAAACCACGGCTGGGCTTTTGATGGCACTGAGGGGAGCAGCCTGAGTGGGGGTGCAGGGCAAAGGCAGGATTATTCTGATGTGCAAGGAGGCAGAAGCATCAGGTGGAACAGAGTTCCTGGGGTTTGCTACAGCTTTTATAAAATGAGACATTTCTGGGGAACTGAAACATTTAATCTGTAGCCAAGAGCACAGAAGGGAGGTGGCTTTGTATTTTGTACAAATAATGAAGCCATAGATCCAGAGCCAAATTTTGAAGAGGATTCTAAATGCTGTTTTGGGGAAAAGATTATGGAAAGAATTACCAGTAGCTGTTTTCACCTCCCAAAGCTCCACTGCTGAAAGAAACTACTGAATAGCTTTTCTAATCTTTTTTCTCATCCCTTTCTTTCGGATGAAGTCAAGCAGAATGTAGTTAAAGGCTCTATTTCCACTGAAATCTTCTGTGTTAAATTAGGCCTTCTGAATTCACCTTTCCCCAGCAGACACTCTTTTTTTCCTTTTTTTTCTTTTTTCCTTTTTTTTTTTTTACAGTAAGTAATCAGTGTTTAATTACCTGACTTTTACATGGTACAACCTTTGAGACCTTCCTGACTCGCTGAGTATTCAAAGTGTACTGCTCAGCCTGCTCAACAACTCCAGTTGCCTTGTTAACACTCAACAGTAGTGGGGAGGAAAGGGAAGAGGTTCTGGAAGCTGGAACTTAACAGAGGTTTTTTCCAGGGACTGCAGCGAAATCAAACATGAACTGCCAAAGGCCTGCAGGATTTCCAGCTCTCCTCTGGCTGCACATGCAGATGTATTCCTGCAGACCCACTCTGAGTTTGCATTTGGACTTTGCAGCCTGTGCGAGCAGAAAGCAACCTGGGTGGGCTCACACCCACTGCCACCCTCAGATTTGAATAGGGGGGGGGGTTGAGTCCCAGCAAACTCAAACCTGCAGAGTGGAACACCCCCAAAACCAGGGAGTTTTCTCTGGCGCGGTGTCAAAACTGCCCCTTTTGCACTCCCTTGGAACGCAGCTTCATGGGAACGCTTGGGAAACATCCATCATTCTCGCAGGTCTCGTGTTCTGCATTCGCCAACACGTGTAAATCACAAATCTGGAACATCAGCCCTGATCTTAATTATATTTGGCACAATTCTCTTGTCATCGGTCGGGTTAAATATGTTTGACATCCAATAAACAGCTTAACAATGCGGCTTTAAAATTAAGCATATGCAGAAATGTTTGCAAGGCTGCAGTCTCAGGCTGTGAAACCCCAGCTTTCAGAAGGTAAAATCGTTAAATTATGTCATCGCTTTTCCAATTTTCTTCTTATTTTTTTTTTCCTTCTTTATTTTTACTTTGTAAGAAGTAATGTCACACTGAACTTCG